>NW_026622764.1:54745832-55995832 GCF_023065955.2 Ursus arctos | reverse complement strand
TCAGAAATTTTTAGTTAACTATCTCAGTGGTTCTTACTTTAGTGTGCATCAGACTAGCCTTGGAAGGCTTGTTAAAATAAGGAATTTTTTTTCTTTTTGCACTTCATCCTAGAGTTTCTGACTGAGTAATTCTAAGATGGGGCCTAAACAAAAATTTTCCTCTCTACAACTCTCCAGGTGAGGTGGATTCTGCTTGGTTGGGGACCACACTCTGGAAACACTGCTCTAACTTAAGGGTTATCTTACAATATGCCTATAAAACTCAGTATATTTCTGACTTGAATAAAATCAGAAAAAAGATTTGTCACAGAGTGATCTGGCCTTTCATGTCCCTTCAGAGAGCTGCAGTTGGTATGCACCTGCACATACGGCTGACTCTTACACAACATGGGTTGAACTAACAGAGTCCACTTACACATGGATTTTTTTTTTCAATAAATAGAGGACAGTACTATAAATGTATTTGCCTTATGATTTTCTTAATAACAGTTTCTTTTCTCTAGCTTACTTTACCGTAAGGAGTACAGAATACATATAATATATAAAATATATGTTAATCAATTCTTTATACTGTTGGCAAGGCTTCTAGTCAACAGTAGGCTATTGGTAAAGTTTCTGCGGAGTCAAAAGCTATATGTGGATTTTTGACTGCATGCGGGATCAGCGCCCCTAATCCCCACATCATTCAAGGGTCAGCTGTATATACGCATGCACAGACACCCCTGCTCCAGCTCATACACACATAATCAGAGAATGCTACACAACCTGATTAGCCGGAAATGTGCCTACATTAGACTACAGCACACTGTACAATCTTAACTCTACATACACACCTGAACAGAAGAAGTAATGCAGGGGTAAATACTTCCAGACATAAATTTGAAAGCATGACAAAAGCAGCAGCAGCTATAATAACAACCTCTAACACTTGCTGAGTGCTAACTATGTGCTAGGCACTGTTTGAAACAGTTTATGTATTAATTCATTTAATTAACTCAGAAACCTTATAAGGTAGATTATTTTATTACAAAATAGACTATTATTATCATTATCATTTCTACTTTACAGATGAAGAAACTGAGGCATAGAGATATTAAGTGAATTTGCCAAGGTCACACCCAGTAAGCAGAAGAGCCATGATTTGAACCCAATCACAGCCAGGTTCCAGAGTCCTTCTTCTCAAAAATAATCATCTACTAACCTTTTTTGTAAAAAAGTGAAAGGGAGGTAGATTTCAATGGCTTCTGAGTCTGGAAGGCTGAGGTTGCTTGTGCCTCTGTGTTTGCAGTAGAATTTACACGTATAGTTGATCCTTTTTTCTTTGGGGATCTTACAGGAGAAAGATACCTAGACACATTCAAAGAAAAAGCCTTCATTTGAAGTTCCCTAAGAGTCTCTCCCTCTCTCTGTCTGTCTGTCTGTCTCTCTCTCTCTCTCTCTCTCACACACACACACACACACACACACACACACACACACACAGCTGTACACATGCATCTGAACATATCTATTTAATCTGTTATTCTATACCAAATTCCTTCTCTCAGCAAACTATTTTTTTAATTTTTATTTAAATTCTAGTTATTTAACATACAATGCAGTACAGGTTTCAGGAGTAGAATTCAGTGATTCAGCACTTACAACACAGTGCTCATCACAAGTGCCCTCTTTAATACCCATCACCCATCTAGCCCTTCCCCCACTCACCTCCCTCCATCACCCCTCAGTTTGTTCTCTATCATTAAGAGTCTCTTACGGTTTATTTCCCCTCTCTCTTTTTCTCCCCATCCCCTATGTTCATCTGTTTTGTTTCTTAATTCCACATATGAGTGAGATGTTATGGTCTTTCTCTTTTTCTTTCTTTCTCTGACTTATTTCGCTTAGCATAATACAGTCCAGCTCCATCCATGTTGTTACAAATGGCAAGACGTCATTCTTTTTGATGGCTGAGTAATACACACACACAAAATCTCCTTTATCCATTCATCAGTTGATGGACAATTGGATTCTTTCCATAGGTTGGCTGTTGTTGATAAAATTGCTATAAACATCGGGATACATGTGCCCCTTCAAATCTGTATTTTTGTATCCTTTGGGTAAATACCTACTAGTGCAATTACTGGATCATAGGGTAGTTCTATTTTTAGCTTTCTGAGGATCCTCCATACTGTTTGCTAGAGTGGTTGTACTAGTTTCAGCAAGCTATTTAAACACAAGCTGGAAAAGATACGGCCTAATAGGAAAACTAAGCTTGTCATTATCATTTCTCTTTTTTTTTTTAGATTTTTTAAAATTTATTATTTATTTATTCGACAGAGATAGAGACAGCAAGCAAGAGAGGGAACACAAGCAGGGGGAGTGGGAGAGGAAGAAGCAGCTCATAGCAGAGGAGCCTGATGTGGGGCTCGATCCTATAACGCCGGGATCACGCCCTGAGCCGAAGGCAGACGCTTAACTGCTGTGCCACCCAGGCGCCCCTTGTCATTATCATTTCTAACTATTTTAATGAATTGCTTTTTCTGAGAGTTATTGCTTTATTGAAAAAAAAGATAGCTGCATATGTGTATATGTTCAATTTTAATAATTATAGTGAGATTGAGATCATAAAATAACTCCAGGTTAAAAGAATAAGTTATTAATACCAAAACAGTGTTGTCATGTTTCTGATTTTCCTCTTAAAAATGTTTAATTGATAACTATGGTTCATATATATGATAAAACAAATACCACCTAGTACAGAATTCTAGTATTCAGATACATTATCAAGGAAGATTTACATCTGTATACTAAATATGTCAGACATAAATCAACACGGAGATATTAATAAATATTCTCTCTCAATTTCTGACATTCTACCACTCTTGTGTTGCTTTTTATAGGATATTCCAGATCTACTTTCTAATTTTGTCTTAGTAGCCGAGAAATAATTCTAAGCAGGAAGGAGGATTTGTACTTTACTGTGGGTGTATCTATACATGTAATATGTTAACTAGTACACTAGGAAAAGGGAATCACCATCGTAATCTTTCAAGTACCAGGGTCTAGTCTACTTCCAGTCGAGGACTTGCCCTCAATTCTCTATTTCACAATATTGTAGACAAACTTAACTTGGACAGGAGTTGGTCTCCTTGGAGTTCTGGTACAAATATTCAACTACCTATGGAACATCACTACTTGAATCTCAAACTTAAGAAGGCCAAAGGGAAGCTCTTGATTTCTTAATCGAAAATCTAGGAGTTATTTTTAATTTCTCCCTTTTCCCAATTCCCCAAACTCAATGCAAAACCAAGTCTTATTAAATCTTCCTCTAAAATACATCCTAGATCATTCCATTTCTTTCTATCTCTACTGACAGATCTTAGACCAAGTCACTTACATCTTTCACTTGGACTACTAAAAGTACCTCCAAATTGGTCTTCCTACTGCTTCCTTGCCCTCCTCCAAACCCACCTTTACTTCAAACAGCAGCCAGAAAATGGCCCTTTAAAAATACAAAGTATAGCAAGCTGCACCATTACTTAAAACTTTAATGCTTTCCCATTGTTCTGCTAAAATCCAAACCCTTTCCTATGGCCCATGGGAATCTACAAGGTCTGGCCTCAGTTTGCCTCTCCAACCTCCTTTTGTACCTCCAACCTCCTCTTACTCACTTTACCCCAGCCACACTGGGATTTCTTTATGTTCCTTGGACCAGCTAAGTTTGATCTGCCTTAGGGTCACTGTACTTGCCTTTTACTCTGCTGGAAGGTACAAGATGCAGACGTGTGCCTAACCAGCATCCACTTGTCCTTGAGGTCTCAGGTCAAATATCATTTTATCAGAAAAAGCTTCCCTAAACATTCCTACACTCTCAGTTTCTCTCACATCACTTTATTTCCATTATAGTACTTAGTATACTCTCTTTTTTCTTTTTTTTTTTTTTTAAGTAATCTCTACTCCCAACATGGGGCTTGAACTCATAACCCCAAGATCAAGAGTCATATGCCCTACTAAGACAACCAGATGCCCAAATTTAGTATACTCTAAAAACACATCATGTATTAGTTTATTTCCCCCATAACGTAAGCATTATGAGAGGAAGAACCTATTTCATCTTACCCGCCTTTTATTCCAGTGGCTAGAAAAAACTCTGGCACTTAGAAAAAGATAGGGCTTGACTTGTTTATATTAGTGCATAACCTAGCAAACTACTTTATATGTGAAGACAGAGGCATTATATGCTAGAAATACTCTGGGTACAAGTTAGCATGGAAAGGACATCTCTGGAAAATAGTCCCTGAACTAATCACAGAACATCATAACGTCAATTCCTAGACAGAACTAAATAGAAATAACAGTAGGCACATTCCTATGAAAAGGCATAGTAGCTGGGATGTTTAAGAACATGAGTTTTGCGGTCAGATTTCTTGGGTTTGATTTCTGTTGACTTTTGGCAAGTTACCTTATCTCTCTAATTCCTATTTTACAGATAACTGAGGCTGATAGCAGAATCTACTACCTTACAGGGCTGTTATGAAAATTAAATGGGAAACTTAGGCAACTGTCCAGTACACAGTGAACCTTCATTAAATATTAGCTATTTGCTTTCTTCTTCCATCATCATCATCATCATCATCATCATCATCATGTACTTATCAATTAATTTAGTCTCATATCCCATCCTAGTTCCTGTGCCTATCCTATGCTTCACCCCAAATGCACTGATCTGTACTCCCTGAAAATGGTTCCTACTTTTCTGGTCTTACATTTTGGAATTCATGCCATTTCTGACTCTTGGAACACTGTGTCTCCTCCCTCCTCTCCAGTTTCCATAAAGAAATCCTATTTTCCATCTTTCAGGCCTAATTAAATTGCCATCTCCACCATGAAAACTATCCTCATTACATCAACCCTGAGCGATCTCAGCAGCACTCTGTACCACTTTATACGATCTTTATTTGGGTACCTTATATTCCTGCTTCTTCAAAGCAAGACAAATATCTTATTCAAAATTCTATTCCCCACAGTTTCTATATAATATCTTGCATTATACCATGCTCAAAACCTATTTGCCGATTGAATAAATAGCATAACATACATTCTACTTACATATCTGCTGCAGTGTGATTACTCTGGAGAGGAAGGTTGAGAGTACAAGCAGATTCAAGGTGATCAGTTGGTCCTTCTCGGTCTTTTGCTTGTTTAATCAGATCAAATAAAGGTGAATCCTATATGAAACCAGATGACGTTAAAACCACATTGGTAAGTATGATTTTCCCATGTACTTATCGAAATCATATTGTCTGACATGGTGAGCACTACAAATTTAGTTACAATTGACAGCAGCAATTTAGAATTCAGATGAGATCCTTTTCTCCACCTTGAAAATACCAAGTGCCAACTTTTGTTCTATATACATAAAGGACTAGAAAAATGTATAACTTTAAATGCTTATATTAGAAAAGAAATTAAAAGGAAAAAATACACAGAGAAGACCCAAAGAAGGTACAAAGACAGAAATAATAAGGATACGAGCATAATTTAATGGAACTAAAAACAAAGATAAAATATACAGTTTGATCACAAAGCTAATAATCAGTTCTTTGAATTAACTAATAAAATTAAACAAACCTCCAGTCAGAATGAGAAAAATAGAAAAGATAAACAGTATTAGGAGCAAAAAGTGGGACCATCATCACCAAAATTAGAAAAATAACAGAGGACTGTTATGACTAATTTTATGTCAATGAATTGGAAAACTCAGACCAAGTGGAAATTTCCAAAATAAATAAATAAATAAATAAATAAATAAATAAATAAATAAATAAATAAATTTTAAAAATTTAAGAAGTATCAATAGTCCTATAAACTATTAAAAAACCTAAAGCAGTAATTAAATATCTCCCTACAAGGATATCAAGCATATCAAGCACCTTTGGTTTTACCAGTGAAATCTACCAATCATTCAAAGAATAGATGATTCCACTTTTACTCAAATCCTTCTGAGAATGGAAAAAGTTGAAACATTCTTGGTCTCATTTTATGGGCTAGTACAACAGTGATACTAAAATTTGTCAAGGACATCAAAAAGATAATTATAGCCCATTCTCACTCATGAACAGAGATATAAAAATCCTAAACAAGAAATCACAGCAACTCAAATCAGCAGTGTCAAAAAGAGAATATATCATTACCAAAGTTGAGTTTATCCATGTTGCAAAACCGGTACAACACGAAAAAATCTTATCAAAATCAATGAAGGAGTAAGTTCTCATTTTAAAACCCATTTGTAATTAAAAGGAAGGGAGGGAGGGAAGAAGGGAGGGAAGAAGGGAGGGAGGAAGGAAAAGGAGGGCAGGGAGGGAAGGAAGGAAAGGAAGGACGAACTTATTCAACCAGGAATGGCAGGGTACTTCCTAATTTGATAAATGGCATATACAAACATACCAAAACCCACAGCAAACATTATATGTAACGGTGAACACTACAAGCATTGCCCTTAAAAAAATCAGAGACAACAAAAGGATGCCTATTATCATGCTTTCTATTCAACACTGTATGTGAGGTTCCAGCCAGCTCAACAAGGAAAAGAAATGTAAGATTAAAGTATGAAATGAAAAAAATGACAATAATACCATTATTCACAATATGAAAAATAATTACACTTCTATATATCAAGAAAAAAGTTTGAAAGTCTAATTTATCATTTACAAAAAGATAAGACCAGCAGTAAAAGTCACTAAAACACTGATTCAAAATTTATAATTTTCTGGAGGTGACTGCTTACAAGTTCATAAAAAGGGGGCCCATACATGATTTACTTTTTTAATCCTTGAACTAAGAAAAACAAGAAAACAGAGAGATTGCCAAGATGCTGGGTTTATATCAAAAGGGAAAGTGGTACAACAGTAAGTAAATATACAAAGCAATGTAGAAAATAAGTAGATTTTGTAAAAATATTAAGAATAGCCCATTCAATAAAGTGTTGAAAAACTTAGCAATTTGAAAGGAAGAGATTATACCTTCACAATATATAGAAAATGAATTACTTATATTAAAAAACAAAATTTAAAAATTATTAGAAATTTTAAAAGTATTAGAAATTATTAGAAATCTTTACAACTTCTTGATAAGGAAGGACTTTGTGGGTTTGACCAAAACCCAGAAGTCATAAAGAAAAAGATGAACTGATCTGACTAAAAACTTTTATTTGACTAAAACCACAATAAACTAAGTTAAGCTAAATCTTTACAAATAAACAATATTGGGTTTTTTTCTACAACCCCCATAATGTAATTTTTTAAAAGATGTATTTATTTATTTTTGTGAGAGAGAGCGAGAATGAGCGGGGGGGGGGGGGGGGAGGCGCGGGGCAGAGGGAGAGCAGACTCCCCACTGAACAGGGAGCCCCATATGAGACTCAATCCCAGGACCCTGGGATCATGACCTGAGCAGAAGGCAGATGCTTAACTGACTGAGACACCCAGGAGCCATATAATGTAATTTTTATTATCAACTAATTCTTTCCTATTCTTTCCTTTCATTAAGGGTACTCTGAAGTGCAATCTAAGTGAGTGCTTTCATTGGAGTAAAGTAATGCTAACAACACAAGCTAAGGCATGGATGTCATAGTGTTTTACATTTTCTAGCCACCGACAAATTATATACAAAATTATATACAAAATATATTTATTTAACAAAAATAGTGTGGGTGTAAATCCACATATATTCAACAGGAGTGGCCTATTCCCATTTTTCTGTCAATGACATTTTAAGAGACCCTAAGACCCACAAAGAAGGAAAAAAATGTAACAAGATGAAACCAGAAAGGGAGACAAACTATAAAACACTTAATCTTAGGAAAGGAACTGAGGGTTGCTGGAGGGGAAGGGGGTAAGGGGATGGGGTGGCTAGGTGATAGACACTGGGGAGGATATGTGTTGTGGTGAGCACTGGATGTTGTGTAAGACTGATGAATCACAGACCTGTACCCCTGAAACAAATAATACATTATATGTTCATTAAAAAAATTAAAAAAAAAAAAGTCTCACAAAGAAATGCAAGTAAACCTGAGTCTTTATAGGATTTAGGTATGCTACTAATCAGGCATTTTACTTTCTCTTCAGATTAGCATAATAGGGTTATACTAAAGTGAATGCCTCCTCATAGGATTAAGGTAACGTTTTTTCACCAAGTCTTTATGTTTCACTCAAGTATCACTTTTATTACTTCATCTCCCCCAACCCAAGTGGTCACACAGATATACAGATATAAGTTTATGACAATGAGTACGTCATGATAATGGGCGGAAGTATAGGGCAGTGGACTGGTGTGAGACTTTGGAGCCACATGACATGGGTTCACATCCTGGCCCTTATTGGCAGCATGACTTTGAACAAGTTGATTAACCTCATTATGACCTACTTTTCTCAACTGTAAAGTGGAGATACTAATGACAATGCTTAAATCACAGTATTGTGAGAATTAAGTGAATTAATGATACATGTTAAGCATTTACAACAGAGCCAGGCACAGAGTAAGTGTTATGTAAACATTTGAAATTATTATGGTTAAGTTCTTACTTACACATCTAAATAAATGCCTTTATACAAAGGACAATGGTATCTGTTCAAATGTATGAATGTCCACTTCATACATTCATACATTCCATCCAACCACCCAATATTTGTTGTCTACTCTGTAGGAGGCTCTACGGTAGGAAATAAAAATTACGAACAATCCCCCCATTGCCAGATATCAATGGACTTGAAGAATCATTTCCGAGGCATCTGTCCTCTTCCACCTAATTCAACTTGTTTAGTTGATGTCTGTGTGCAAAATAAACTTTAACAATCCTCTACCACCAAAAAAACGCTGTTTTCTAGTTTTTCCCATATCATTATCATTCCTTACATATAGTTGTCCAAATCAAAAAAGGAGTCCTCTTTAATTACTCTTTCCCTCGAACTCCACTATCCAATCCTGGGAAGTCATGTTGACTTTAACTTCAAAATACATCCCAGGTCTAACTTCTCATCATCTCTAACATTACTATAGTCTAAGCCATTATTATCTCTTGTCTGTACTACCACAAAGGCATCCTCCAACTGATTTTCATACTTCCACTCTTATGCCTCCCAGTTCTCAATAAAGCTGATAAACTACTCCCCACACCCTTCCCCCTACTCAAAACCCTCCAATGACTTCCCATCTACACTAGAATAAATCCAAACTTTTTATCCTGGCTTACTAAAGCCAGGGTCCCTTGAGATATAGCCCCCTCTCAGGCCTTACTTTCTACTACTTTCCTCGTTACTTATTCCTGCCATACTGGTCTTCTTTCTGTTCCTTGAACACAGCATGATTCTCCCTGTCTCAATTTCTGTATTTACTGTTTCCTCTGTCTACTATGCTCTTTACCAGAGCTTCCCATGACTCAACCCACTCCATTATTCATGCCGTCTCCTTAAATAACACCTCCTCAGCAAAGCTTTCTCTGAACATCCTGTCCAAGACAGTCATAATTCCCACTTTGCTAGTACTCCCAACTCTGCTCTATTTTCTTCACAGTACTGATCACTATTTGAAATCGTATTATGTATTCATTTGTTTACTTGTTTATTAACTGTTTCCTCCAGTTAACTTGTTCAAAACAGTATCACCAATGTCTAAAAATGCCTGGCACACAGTAGGGACTCAATAAACATTTGTTGAATAAATGAAAAAAGTGAGTAGGCAAATGTGTTCAAAGTTCTTTGAGGTTATTCCACCTTAATATACACCCTAGATCCTTTAAAAATAAAATATTTACCTACTCCTTTCCCCCATCTTTTCCCTTTAAGCATTAGTAAACACTTATGTATGTGTACCTTACACAAAGAAAATAAAAACATGAAAATTATTTCAGAATGCCTATTATTTAGAAGACTTTTTTTCAAAGTGAATTGCAGTGGAGTAGAGTGGAGCATTTAGGCAACCCAGAGTAAAACTAAAAATCAGTTTTGTCTGTAAAAACCATATCCATTAAACATCAAACATTTATTGAATACTTCCTATGTACAAGGAACAGATATG
This sequence comes from Ursus arctos, assembly GCF_023065955.2. NCBI lineage: Eukaryota > Metazoa > Chordata > Mammalia > Carnivora > Ursidae > Ursus > Ursus arctos. The sequence continues at coordinate 55,985,779 of NW_026622764.1, read as the reverse complement.
GCTCCTCCCTACATGGTGCTCAGAGTCCAACGGGAAGAAGCAGACAGCACACAAAAGGAAATAAGTAGGTAATGACAGATTCAGAAAAATTCTATGAATTTTTTTTTTAAAGAATTTTTTTTTTAAAGATTTTATTTATTATTTGACAGAGAGAGACAGCAAGAGAGGGAACACAAGCAAGGGGAGTGTGAGAGGGAGAAGCAGGCTTCCCGCCAAGCAGGGAGCCAGATGAGGGGCTCGATCCCAGGACCCCAGGATCATGACCTGAGCTGAAGGCAGACACTTAATGGCTGAGCCACCCAGGCGCCCCAACAACAGAATTTCTTATCAAAAATACAAATGGAGACCCTGGGGGGTGGTTCAAGGAAGATGTATCTGAGAAGGTAACATGGATGCTAAGACTTGAAGTAAGAAGAAGAGGCTGTGCTTTGAGAGAAGCAAGAGGCAGAGGTCTCCCAAGATGAAAGAAGATGTGCTGAGGAACTGGTGTTATTTTAGGAAATATAAAGAGGCTACTGGTACTAAAGTAAAGTGGTGGTGCAGTAATGGAGAGGCTGCTAAATAAAAAGGTAAACAGCTGCTTGATGATCCAAAACTATAAAGACCATGCTAAAAAGTTTGAATAATCTAAGAGAAATGGGACATCTATTATAATAGAAACTATATTTTAGGCTAGAGATTTTTCTTGTCATAAATCACTAATATAAAGATTGCTAGTTCAACTGTGTCTTGCTTCCTATTATATACATTCCTAGCATAGAACTGGGGTTCTAAAAATATTTACTGAATATCTAAATGATTTATTGTTTGCTTTCAGGAATGTCTTCCAGTTGATAAGAGGTCACCATAACCCATACTGCCTTAGCTCTGTTTCAAGTGGCAGAATTTCCTATCAATTTCCAACTTCCTAGCTCCAACATGCATGAAGAATGTGCCAGGCAGGTTTAGTACCAAGTCCAGTGAGATCAAACAACTTTGGAGTTGTATGCATATAACTCAGGAATTAATGCAATTGATCTGAAATTTAAAAAAGAAAAGCCTACTATTCACTAACTTACTTAAGACCTTAGCTTCACTGTAAGCAGAACCAAAAATATGAAATTACCAGTATACTAGGGTTATTTTTATTTCAGCATTAGTATGTTATCAACCAAAATGCCTTTCAGACTATCCTCTCTCCAAGAGAAAAATATGTATAAGCAGTATAAAACAGGGCCAGGATTAGGGTGAAGCAAGAGAGGTGTCTTGGATGCAAAATTTAAGGAGATATTCACTTGTACTTGCATTGACCCTATGAAATTTGCCCTTTGGGCCACTGAACACTAAACTGGTAATGAAAGTTAGTTAATTTAAGATACAGAATGATATATCACTTTTATGCTTTGCTTAGATGAGAATTAAAGCACTTTCAATTTACAAAGTTAATTCAAATGCATTATTTCATGTAATCCCCAAAATAAATCTGTGAATTAAGTGTTATCATTATTCATTTTACGGATCACAAAGCTTGGCTATTTTAGTAAATTATGACTGCATATTATATACTGTGTTATGCACTAAAATTATTTTAGAGTGTAGGATAGTAACATTTGAGGTTTATAAATATAAAAACCAAAACTCTTTTAAGCTATTTTTTAAAAATAAAGAAGGAATAGAGTAGCTTCCTAGAACAAATACTAGAATATGACTTACTAAAAACATTTTATTAATTTAACTATTGTTTTCCATCTTTATCCTAAGGATTTACTGAAAAATAAATCTATATTAACATCTGTTATTAACAATAATAGCTACCATTTAGTAAATGCTTACTGTATGTACACATTTAATTTTCACAAAACACTATGGGTATACTATCTCCGCTAGAGAGATACAGAAAATGAGGCTAACAAAAGGATTTGAACTCAGGCAGCCAGGCTCCAGAGTCTGAGCTCTTATCCACTGACTATACTATAATTTTCATTAAGTTCTTAGTACAAAAGCAGCAATAAAGCAAGTGCATGAATTAATCTTACCAAGGCTAATCCTGGTATCACACACTATTTAATAAAGTGAAATGTTCCTGATAATCATTCTTCTGGCAGAAAACAACACAGTCATACTTATTTAATCAGAGATGACTGTCTACAACTTCTACAGTATTTGCTTAACATAATTATATAATTTACCAAACAGTGAGAGCTTGTATAAAATATTAGTTTCCTTTCCAGGGTAACTGTTTGGTATAATAAATACCCAAACAATACTGAACTATGAATCAAATTTGACAATGTTAGACAATTTATATTATAACCAGTTTGAGCAATGTTTAGTTAGAAGCATTATTTTTGAAAAACACACTTGTTAAATATTAGAAATTATGCAAAAGGGGCCCAAAATTCTAACTAGATTTTCATTAAAAGTGATTGTTTAGAGCAATTTTTAAGTCCCTCAAAACAGCAGTCCCTTTGTTAAATTATAGACTAAAAGCAAATATTTTAAGGACTTGAAAACTCTAAAGTAGTAATTTTATTATGTCAATTATATACAACTTTACACACACACATATTCCAAACAACTATAGACCCTAAAATGTATTTTTAGAAGTATTTTCTGAATTGATATCTTCATCAACTTTTTCGAAAACAATGAGAAGTTTATCAATATGGGTAGATCCTTTTTTCTTCATTTCAAATTAAGTTATTTTGTGGTATTGGGTATTATTTAAAGTCTTTTTAAAAAATGTAACCTATAAAATATGTTATATTTTGCATTTGTTGTATTAATTTTAAAATACTGTTTAAAGAAAGGAATTCCTAACTCAAAATTAGCCAAGAATTCCAAAACTGGGTCAGGGTTTACTTGAAGATTTTTGACAAATCTGCTCTGGGTAGGCAGCTCCAAGTGTGAAGGCAAAATTTATGCAATTAAACTAAAACAGCCATTTTTCTAAATGAAGTATTACAGGAGTCAAAAGTGCACTCCCATCAGTACTAGCTCCAATGGCCACAGAAAGTATTTCCACTGAGAGCATCCTCTGTTCTAACAATCATGATAAAATTGTGTTGAAGAGTCATTATTTGTATAATTTACCCTAAATGCTATGGGAAAGTTACTGTTCCTAATCCAAAGAAGAGATCTTATTCTAACTGAAAGCATAAGAAAACCTATAATGAATATTTGAAAAATGAATAAAAATTCATACAGTAGGCAGAATTAATATCATAAAGGGAACTAATACAGTGTGAGAAACGGACAATAAAAGAGAAATAGGATATAAAAGCTTGTGAAAGGAAACTAGCACGTCTGAATATGATGAAAATCAAGGATGTTTTGTCAAACTTGGAAGGAGTAGAGGGTTATGACTGAACAGAAAAGCACAAGACGGATGCATGAGAGTTCAAAGGTGAGGAATAAACATGCTTGCCATGCTTAAGTGAGGAATCATCCAATTATCTATTAATAATGATGATGATAAGGATTTGTAAAAAAGTAAAAGAACGAAGACACATATCCTATGATTAAATAATCATAAGAAAAGTCATTCTTCTCAAATAATTCCTGCCTTAACCAGGGCCTACCAGAGAAAAATCATCAGATTTTTACCTTTGGGAATCTAATTAGTACCCTTTACCTACATACATTATTCCATGACAGCAAATACTGTAGCAGGTTTAACCTATTCATAGCGCCAAAGTTTTGTGTCAAAGATTATTTAATGACTAGACATTGAATTGTTTTCAAGAAAATAAAACAAACTTAAAAACTTAAGCCAACATTATTGAGGAATTTCACTGGTCTTGGGCTTTGCTGCTTCTACCTCTAGGTGGACATACTATTCAGTTCTTGGAATTCCATAATCCTTAAAGTTTCCAATCTGAAACTGAACTAAATATGAGTCTTCTTTGGAAACCCCTTGGCCATTCTTGTCCTGAAGCCTTAAAATAAGGGTTGGCCAAACGTGGGCACAACAATAACCTGACATGTAAAGGTGACACGAGGTTCTACAGGCACAGTTCAGTTGCAGCACATCAGTATAGCTATGCCAACTTAATTTTTTACTTAATTTCAATGAAAAAAATCTACAAAGTAAATATGAGATAGTAAAACCGATTGTTAAACCATTATACTAAAACCTGTGCATTCCAACAAGCTCTGTTAACTTGTGTGGTATGTCTTTAAGTGTAGTAAGAGTTCACAATCTCTAATCGTTAATTTCAAGTCTAGACCATCAATGGCCTAGGTCATCCTTAGAATGTCTCAGTTATATTTTATAAGGTAAACTCTTACTTTCTGATAGAGCTTTTAATTTAGCTGGAAGGCAGTATATGTAAGAGTCCCCACAGAAGCTTCATTTGACACACAGATTAGATTCCTCCTCAAAACCCCTAAAATTCTGATAATGCCAGGAAGGGGGAATATCTACATTGTAGAAAAGCTCCTCAGCAGATCCTAATGCAATCCCACCATTTCAGCTTCCTCCCACCTGATCCCTGCCACGTCTCCTCTGCCACCCCTCTAAGAACTAACTTTAGTTTTCTAATTCTGATAAAAATTTTTAAAAGCTGGTTCACTCTTTCTTAAATGGCAATACTATTTTTAACAACTCCATTTCTTGCCTTCTTAAGGCTTCAAAAGGCATCCTTTCAACCAGTCCCTAAATTCTGTTTTCTAGAATACTAATAACCAGGTAAATTTGAGATCAGTCAGATATAAAAGTACAGTCTCTATTGTGAAACTCAGAAATTCCCTAAATCATAACATAATCAATCACTGACAGAAGACTTTTGGTTGCCATTTTCCCAACATTTGGGCTACAGTGATGATAGGGTAAGAAGACAGAATATTAGAGTCATTTCATTAACTTTATGAGAACTAAATTTTAATGCCAGACCCATAGCAAAAATTTGGTGTTGTCTAGAGAGGGTACCACACTGTGAAGTAGAATAACAACTGTGATCTTTCTTTCTATTGTGTCTTATCTTGATAACTATAATTCATGATTCAAAGTCATTACCACATACTTCATAGTAATATTTTACTTCCTTCTCCTACCAAAATTGTCTTCTTGATTCTCTCAATTTAAGAATACTTACTGAGCATCTACTGTATGCCAAGTTCTATACAAAATATTTTACAAATATTATCTCATGTAATCCTCATAGTAAATCTATAAAATACATACTATTATTATCCCCATTTTATAGACAAAGAACCTGAAAAATGGAAGTTAAGAAATATGCCCCATGTCATGTGGCTAATGAAGGGTGGAGCAAGGATTTAAACCCAAGTCTGTTTCAAAAGCATGTGATGTTAGCTCCTATACTATGATGTAAACCATATTCATTTGCTAATTTTCTCTTCATTCTTTGTGCCTACTGTCAGGCTTTTAGTTGTGTTTCCATGGTGTTGTCTCCCCCTACAATTAGCTCTACTCCCCACAATTACATCTACCATTCATTCATTCATTCCACATATTCAACATTTTATGACAGGCACCACAGCCACTGAGAAGAATATAACATTAATGATAGTACGTACCACAAAGGGTTGTTGTGAGAATTAAATAAACTACACAAAGTTTGATACACTACATGGCATATAATAAGCATTCACTAATTCTGCTCTCAAAGAGTTTATAGATTTACCAAATGCCAGGCATAGCACCAAGCACTTTATTTATATTATTTCATTCCTGCAACAATCTAGGAGGAAGTTACTATTTTTTATGCCATTCTACAACTGAAGAAAGGTAGGCTAAGATTAAGTTGCCCAAAGGCACAATAAGTGGTAGATTCAGGATTTGGTCACAAGCTTTTCCACTCCAATGCCCAGGTTTTTAATCCTTATGCTACAGTCTTTAGTCTAATGAAGAAAACAGATAAGTAAATAAAAACCAGCAATCCAGAGCAGTAAGTTCCAAAGTCAAAGGATACACAGGGTATATACACTGGAAATCAAGAGAAGGACACTGAATCCAGATTAGGTACATTAGGGGAAAACTTCCTAGAAGGAGATTAACCTCATTTGAGTCCTAAAGATAGAAGTCATTTCAAGTGGAAAGCAGAATAGACAGCTCAGAAACAAGAGAAAATATGGCCCTCAAGAAACTTCATGTAGCTCCCATAAAATGAGGAAAATAATACTCCCTCAGAGGGTTGGTTGTTATTATAATTAAATGAGATGGTAAGTATAAAGTACTCAGAATGGCACGAGGGACATAAGTCCTTAAGACTGAAATGATTTGTTCCATAAAGCTAAAACATAGATTTTATAACAAGGAAACAGCAGGGGATTAAACTAATTAAAGGATTTTAAGGAGGTGACTGAGAGGATCCAGACGGGACTTTTAGACAGTTCTAAAATAAAATCTCAGTGCCTAGCATATAATGGATACTCAAATATTTCTAGAATGTTATACAATATAGCCATATCAAGGGTTAAATTAAAATACAGCAAAGAACCAAGAAGAAAAGTGATATGATTTGCTTTCTAATTGACATTAAATATCACTTGTGGCAGCCAGCCTCCAAGATCACCCCAATAACCCCTACCACTGGGCTATTTATATCCTTGTGAAGACCCCTCCTATATTGTACCAGGGTTAGTCTGGTCAATGGCATATGGCAGAAGTGATGGCATGTCACTTCTGAGTTAGCTTATAAAAGCCTGCAGTTTTAGGCTCCCGGAAGTCCCACGGAGAGAAGTCCACATGGCAAAAAAGGAAGCCTCCGGCTAACAACGAGTGAAGAAGTAAGAAGGCCTGCCAACAACCAGATGAGTGAACTTGGAAGCAGATTCTCCAACTCCAGCAAAGCCTTAAACTGACTGCATCCTTAGCTGACAACTTAAGGGTCTCTCCTGAGTGAACAGGGGCCAAAACCACACAGCTAAGCACTCCCAGCCAGATTTCTGACCTTCAGAAACTGTGTGAGATAACAAACTTCATTTATTTTTTTTATTAAAAATTTTATTTATTTATTTGTCAGAGAGAGAGAGAGCGTGCACATAAGCAGGGGGAACAGCAGGCAGGGGGAGAGGGAGAAGCAGACTCCCTGCTGAGTCCCAGTGCAGGACTTGATCCCAGGACTCTGGGATCATGACATGAGCCAAAGGCAGACACTTAACCGACTGAGTCACACAGGTATCCCCAAACTTTAGTTATTTTAAGTTGCCACATTCTGGGGTAATTTCTTATACAGCAAATAAATAATTAATATAGCAAATGATTTTTTTAAAAGACTACAAAGAAAATATTTAGTGGAATGCTTAACCTTTGAAAATTATGTATTTGTATCTATAGCACTATGTCCAGAACTCAGAGAGCAGTTTTTCTCTTGGATTCAGGCAAGCTGCCTCATGTCATTACCTATCTACTTAAATTAACTGGCAGCATGATCACTCTCTGGACAACACCTTACTCTGCTCTGCCATTTAATCCTGTGAGGGAAACCAGACTCTACCAGCAAGATTAGTATAAATCCCACTGAATAAATAATCTGCATAGAAAAAGTAGAAGCTATAAGTCTACTCTACATATTTCATAATTAACATACATTTCTAAAGCAACTATGAATCTTTCCAGAGCATCAAGGATTTAAAGGTTATCAAGTCAAGGTGTTCCTAAAAGATTCTGATTATCCGAGTACGCACAAGATCTCTAGTGCTAGAAGAATTAATAATGGAAGAGGAAGATGGGAATTGCTACTGTTTTCTGAGTATTTTAAGGAATATTATTGGACCTATGTTATAGGAAATGTTTTTGCACTATCCTAAGCCAAATCATTAGAAGATCATTTCACCCTGCAAAAGGAAACTCGAATATAAAACAGATAATCTAGGACAGGCCATGACCTTTCTGACAGTTCTTTCCCATTTTACTTTACTACTTTTTTAATACTGATATTCCTCAGGATGTTCTTACCAATATATATGCTGGTTGAGCCACTATCATGGCTATACTTCTAAATCTACATTTCTAAATCTACATTTCTGACTAAAGGTTCTTATTCAAGTTCCAGATCCATTACTTTCAACTAGATATCTCAGACCTCCACATGGATATGTGGCAAACATGTCAAATAGTCACATGTTCAAACATTAACATGAACTCATTACCCTCATCACCAATCAGCTATGATTCCTCAATATCCTCTTTGGTTAACTGTGTTATCAATCACCTAACCACTGTGGGTACAAATCTTGGAATTATCCTCAGTTCTGTCCAGGCTCCTAATCTTTGGAGAGTCATACTTTTACTTTTAATATATATATATATATATATATATATTTTTTTTTTTTTTTTTTTTTTTTCCTTAACTGGTTGGCTCAGTTGGAGTGTGGGACTCTTGATCTCAGTGTTGTGAGCTCAAGCCCCATGTTGGGTGTACAGATTACTTGAAAAATAAATCTTTAAAAAAGATTCTTAAAAAATAAACTAAAAATGGATCATGCTTTTTTTTTTTTAAAGATTTTTTATTTATTTATTCGACAGAGATAGAGACAGCCAGTGAGAGAGGGAACACAAGCAGGGGGAGTGGGAAAGGAAGAAGCAGGCTCATAGCGGAGGAGCCTGATGTGGGGCTCGATCCCATAACGCCGGGATCACGCCCTGAGCCGAAGGCAGACGCTTAACCGCTGTGCCACCCAGGCGCCCTGGATCATGCTTTTAAATATAAAATGTGAAGCTATAAAACTTTAAAAAAAAAAAAACCTTAGGGGAAAATCTTTGGGATCTTAAACTTGACACCACAGGCATGATCCATAAAAGAAAAATTATTAAATTGGACTTCATCAAAATTTAAAGCTTTGGCTATAAGAAAGACCATAGAAGAGGATGAAAAAAGAAGCTCTACAGATGAGGAGAAATTATTTGTAAGCCACATCTCCAATAAAAGACTAGTGTCAAACATATAAAGAACTTGCAAAACTCAATGGTAATAAAACAAACAATCCAATTAGAAAATAGGCTAGGGGGCGCCTGGGTGGCGCAGTCGTTAAGCGTCTGCCTTCAGCTCAGGGCGTGATCCCAGCGTTCTGGGATGGAGCCCCACATCAGGCTCCTCTACTAGGAGCCTGCTTCTTCCTCTCCCACTCCCCTGCTTGTGTTCCCTCTCTCGCTGGCTATCTCTGTCAAATAAATAAATAAATAAATAAAATCTTAAAAAAACAAACAAACAAAATAGGCTAAGATATGACGAGACATTTTACCAAAGAGGAAATACAGATCACAAATAAACACAGAAAAAGATATTCAATATCATTAGCCATCATCCTAATGGGAAATGTAAATTAAAACCTCAATGAGCTATCCCTACACTGTCAGAATGGCTAAAATTTAAAAAAGTGACAATATCAAATGATGGCAAGGATATAGAGAAACTGGAACCCTCATATATTGCTGGTGGTAGTCTGATTAAACAAAACACACAATAACCATACAATTCTGTAATTGTACTCCTTGGGTATTTATCTCAAAGTAATGAAAACTCAAGTTCATTTGAAACCTGTGTACAAGGTTCACAGCAGCTTTACTTGTGATAGTTAGGGACTGGAATCAGCCCAAATCATCTTCAATACAAGTATGGTTAAAGAAACTGCAGTACATTCATACTATGAAATACTAGTCAGCAATAAAAAAGGTATGAACTATTGATACATGTAATATCTTAAATGTATCTCTAGAAAATTAGGCTGAGTGAAAAGAAAAAGATAATCCTAAAAAGATCTTTGTATTTGATTCCATTTATGTTACATTTTGAAATAACAAAATCTTAGAAATAGAAGGCAGGTTAATAGTGACCAGGTGTTAAGGACAGGCATGAGAGGCTGGAGGGATGTGGGTTTAGTTCCTCATGTGATACAACTGTTCAGTATCTTAACTGTAGTGGTAGATACATGAACCTACACACATTGTCCCCAGGTCAGGCTGGCAGGTGTCTCTTAGCTGGGGGTGGGAGTGGGGAGGTGGAGGGTGGAATGGTGTCCCTCTACAGCCCTACTGTCTCTAAGGCAAGGAAGGGAAGTCTTGGGACAGGCTGCATGTTGTGGCTGTGTCCCTTCTGCTGATTCCATTTGCCGCTCCAAGCCTCCTAGTGAGGAAAGGGAATCTTAGGAGTCTTGAGCTTGTGGTAATAGCACTTGAAGCAAAATGATTAATGCTATTTCCAGACATTGCTAACAGAAGAATGGTGTAAGACCTATTTAAAAAATTCACTTTTTCATCATTAAGACTGAATCCCAAAACAGATTCACTGAATTAGAGAACTAAACCTTAAAATTTCAATTTAGAGTACAGCCAAATGCAAAGTATTATTATTAAAAAGATTATTTCTTCTAATTATCAATATTTTAAGAACGTACTTTCAAGTAACCTTTAAATAAATATGGAGGTAACAGATAAAAGTTTTAAGACATGCTCCTTCTCAAGAAGAAACTAATTCAAAGGTGATGAATGAAATGAATCTGAATAAACTAAACTATCCACTTCTCTAGTTCAGCTGAAAATTTTCTCAAAGATATCAGTGTTTTGTAAAGCAGAGTATAGCTACTAAAAACAAAAAACTGCATTTTCATTAACAGTAAAACAGTTCTATCAATAAGAATTAAGCTTTGATAGTGTTTCTGACTAGTAATTTTAAATGGTTTACTTACATAAACTCTGTCTTCTGCAGCATACTTATTTAAGGCTCATTTGGTGGCAGAAATTCTCGGGCCAAAAATATTTGCTAGATTCATCTTCCAGCAGTTATACTACTTTGAGGGAGTCCCTGAAAAAGCCTTCTCTATATTAGAAAGCAAGACAGCAGAATCTCAATTCTCTCCTTCAGATAGTATATATCTTAGATAAGCATTTTATTGCTTCCGACCAACAATTATTTTTAAATTTACAAAGTAGTAAATATAAAATGACTTTAAGTGTTTTAAAACATCAAAATACATTTCTATTTCCTAATTAACCTAAGTATACTTTTATAAACAGAAAAGCACATATCATTTTTTAAAAAAGCTTAAAGTCTAAAAAGTTAATCTAACTCCTAAAAGCTTCCAATTCAGATATGTCAGAATGGAAGGTACCGAGGCATTTATATGTATGTTCATTGTCAGAAATTAGCTTATTTATTTTTCATTATGTTTGAAATGGATGGTGGCTAAAATCATTTTGAGAAATTTATGGTAAGACTGTTTAAAAGATACAGCAGAAAATGTTCTTATCTAGTAGAAAATATTTTTATCAATAGGACATAAGAAGAAAAAGCAGAGTTCCCTTCTAAACCTTAAAGATACTATTCTCTGATTTCAGCTATGTAAGTATAATAGCAGAGACTTAAATTAAACCTCAGTCTTGAGGTGTCTGCCTGGCTCAGTTGGTGGATCATGCGACTCTTGATCTCAGGGTTGTGAGCTCAAGCCCCACCTTGGGTGTAGCGATTACTTAAAAATAAAATCTTAAAACACACACACACACACAACCTAGAACCTAAGTGTTCCCTGATGGAAAGGATGAAGGAAATGTGCTGGAGAGACCAGCAGGGCATTGTGCTAAGTGAAGTAAGTCAGACAGAAAAAAACAAATACAGTATGATCTCACTTATATGTGGAATTAAAAAAAAAAACAAAACCACAAACCAAACCCAAACACTGAGCTCACAGATACAGAGAACAGACATGAATCCCAGAAGGGTTGGGGGTTGGGCAAAACAGATAAAGGTGTCAGAAGATACAAAATTCCAGTTATAAAATAAATAAGTCACGAGGAGGTAATGTACAGCATGGTGACTACAGTTAATAATATTGTATTATATATTTGGAAGTTGCTAAGATAGTAAATCTTAAAAGTTATCACCACAAGAAAAGTTTTATAATTATGTATGGTGATGAATGTTAATTATACTTCTCCTGGTAATCACTTCACAATATATACAAATACTGAATCATATATTGTACACCTAAAACTAATATAATGTTATATGTCTATTATTAATCTCAATAAAAAGCTTCTGCACAGCGAAGGAAAAACAAAACTAAGGTAACCTACAGAATGGGAGAAGATATTTGCAAATGACATATCTGATAAACAGTTAGTATCCAAAATCTATGAAGAACTTAGAAAACTCAACATGCAGCAAATGAGTAATCCAATTTAAAAATGGGCAGAAGACATGAATAGACATTTTTCCAAGGAAGTCATACAGATGGCCAACAGACACATGAAAAGATGCTCAACATCACTCATCATCAGGGAAATGCAAATCAAAACTGCACTGAATATCACCTCACACCTGTCAGAATGCCTAAAATCAACAACACAGGAAACAACAGGTGTTGGCAAGGATGTGGAGAAAGGGGATCCCTCTTGCACTGTGTGGCGGGAATGCAAACTGGAGCAGCCATTCTGGAAAACAGCATGGAGGTTCCTCAGAAAGTTAAAAATAAGAACTACCCTACGATTTAGCAATTGCATTACTAGGTATTTACCCAAAGGACACAAAAATACTGATTTAAAGGGGCACATGCACCCCAATGTTTATAGCAGCATTATCTATAATAGACAAATTATGGAAACAGCCCAAGTGTCCATCATCGACTGATGAATGGGTAAAGAAGAGGTGGTATATACATACAATGGAATATATCCAGTCATAAAAAAGAATGAAATCTTGCCATTTGCAATGACATGGAAGGAGCTAGAGAGTATTTTACCAAGCGAAATAAGTCAGAGAAAGACAAATATCAAATGATTACACTCATGTGTGGAATTTAAGAAACAACACAAATGAGCAAAGGGAAAAAAAAGAGAGAGATACAAACCAAGAAAGAGACTCTTAACTATAGAGAACAAACTTATGGTTACCAGAGGGGAGGTAGGTAGGGAAATGAGTTAAATAGGTGAGGGGGATTAAGGAGTGCACTTGTTGTGATGAGCACTGAGTAATGTGTGGTAGTGTTGAATCACTATATTGTACACCTAAAACTAATATTACACTACATGTTAACTACCTGGAATTTAAATAAAACTTTAACATATGTATATATATTTTAAAAACTAGAAAATGACAGCTGATTTATTACAGTAGCAGAGTCAGTTATGTTACCTTTCCTCCTCCTAATTTTTTTCTATTACTTTTTGAGAATATTAATAATATCTCTCCTCCATGATAAATAATAAATTTATTCCTAGGAAAAATTACTGAAAACCCAACCTCATGGAATGATGTCATATGTGCCTAGAAACTGGTCGAGTTGTGTCAGAGAAAAGTGAAGTCATGGTTCCAAAAATGAGCAGGGCTAGGTAACAGTTATGTCAGAACACAAGAGTAAGGAAAGAGTTGGCTCCTTGAAGGACTGACACAGAATCTAAAGGTGGATCCAAAATAGGATACCACGTTATGATGGAGAAAAGACAACTGTAATCTGTAAGTACCTTTAAGATCCCAGATGCTCATTCAGGCATATGTACGACAGATAATTAGCAGAAGTCAAGGAAATCAATTGATATAGTCTGTCAGATGTCACTGCTACCAGGGAAACTGAACCCAGGAGAAAATTCAGGCCTGAGGTAATAGGGTGCTAGCCAGAGCATCAAAGAGTAAAAGATGAACCTGATAACTGCACAGGAAGGCAGAAGTCAGGGTGCGATCTGACCCGAAATGAAATTATGGACCTGGGGCTCTTTTTAATGAAAGACAGGTACTCTTCCAGAAGTATTTAGTTTTAAGAATGCTGTCGAGTAGCCAAAACCAAACCAAACCAAGTTTATAAGGCGTCATGCAAAACAAAAATCAGAAGTAGACATGTGGAATTTTATCAAACTGAAATACTGTTTGGTAATTTCCAATTGCAATGAAAACTTGGGGTATAAGAACCTGGTGAGTGAAGTAATGGAAGATGAGGCTGGAAATACAAATTGGGGAGGGTGTTTTTAAAGACTGTTTATCAGTTAAGGGTTAGTCCCTGAGACATCCACATGATTCATTTCTTCAATTCTGTTCAAATGTCCCCTTATCAGCAAGCCCTTCCTAGAATACTTTTTCCTTTTCCTCCTAAATGTATTTTTCGTCAAAGACCTTACCACCACAGGACCAATTATGTAATTACTGATTGCACGTCTCCCTCAAATAAAATATAAGCCCAGGAATTTTTTTTCCCTGCTGTATTCCCAGCAACTGGAAGAGTCCCAGGCACACAGTTGGCACTCAGTAAATATTTGCTATTGAATAAACAAATATCAGCAGATCCAAGATTAAAGGTAACATAAGAAGGAAAAAAAATTTACATGTGCCTATCCTATTTCCCTATCTATATAACCAGGACAACAATCCAGCAACTGTTCTTTGGTCTGGCTGAAGCAGCCCACTTTTAACTTAAAAAAACAACAACAACAACAACAAAAAGCTGGGCTTTAAAAGGGGCCCTTTTGTAGAGTCAAGTCCTTCCGGTCTTTTGTTTCTAACCGTTCAGAGGCAACACTGGGGACATCTGGTATTGATAGCAAACCTCAAGTTTTCCAAGAATGTGAAATCAGTTCATTAAACTACTCACACCAGCAAACCCATAAAAGAAGTGATCACTGACATTTCGTTCTGGGAATGGATTAACCATGGTTTAGAATCTTACTGATGAATTCTTCCATATACCTTGAGTATCAGTATCTGTTAAAAGAGCCTGTCTCTTTGAATTCTAGTTAAGAGCAAAACATCTGCATAAATGCTTAAATATGTTTCTGCTATTAAGTGTATTTGCATTAGTGTTCATAAGACTAGATCTTAAAAATCTGTCATTGTAAGGAAGAAAAAGAAAAAAAGGAATCTAAATTATGTACACTCATTTTTATTTTCAAGGCCAAAACTTTAAAAAATAAAAATATTAATTTGGGTATCAAAAACTGCAAATCACTTTTAAGTTAAGAGAAAAAATTATATTCTTGTTCAGATCCTTTTCCCGTATTTTGGAAAGGATTGTTAATTTTCACTAGCTTTCTTCTTCTTTTTTATTAAGTAAGCTCTATGCCCAACATGGAGTGTGAACTGATGACCCCAAGAGTCGGATGTTCTCCCGAATGACCCAGGTGCCCGTCATTAGTTTTATTCTTATATTAAGTGCAATATGATAAACTGACATTTTCTTCCTACTCTACTATTCTAGCAACAAAACTAAATTATTTAGTCAAATGTATTTTTCCTTTAAAACTGAAGACTTCATATAAAATAAAGTCTTTATTACTCTACCGTTATTTTTAAGTACACTCAATTTTTTCCCAGAAGTTTATGGAATCTTTTTTTTTTTTTTGAATGGAGTCATTTTTTACATTTAAATTCTTGATCTAGTTGGCATTTATTTTGGTATAAAGTCCAGGGAAGCCTGGGTGGCTCAGCTGGTTAAGCATCTGACTTGCGCTCAGGTCATGATCTCAGGGTCCTGGGAGAGAGTCCTAGGTCATTGAGCTCCCTGCTGAGTGGGGAGTCCACTTGCCCCACTCCCTCTGCCTCTTCCCCCACCCCTGCTCTCTTTCTCTCAAATAAATAAAATCTTAAAAAAAAAAAAAGTTAAAGCACACTTTTTTCTCTTTTTTTAAAATGACTTGCCTGATGACCCATTAAGCATTTACTGAACTATCCATATTTTTCTCTACTGATTTCAAGTGCTAATATTATATTTCCCCAGGTTCATAGCATATTTCTGGGGTCAAATTCACTCAGAACTCAAGAACTGCAAATTAAATGAGATACCACTTTTAACCTATTAATTTAGGAAGGGTTTAAAAGGTTCATAATAATCTGGTTTAGAGGCAGGTGTAAGGAAATAGGTATTACTGATAGGAACATGAATGGGAAGGAAAGAAAATTTTGGGAAGTAAAATCACTAGGTTATACTATATATGTATTTACACTAAATGTAATACAAAGTATATACACACCATATATACATACACCATTTTATTCAGGACATTCACTGAAAATCTATTGGGATTTTTAGTGAAATAGCATTAAACTTATAGATTTGTCCCAGTAAAACTGCATGTCACATATTCAGATATTCTTCTATGGCCTTCATTAAAGCTTTGGGTCTTTTGTTTTCATCTAGATCCTGTTCTTTCCCTATTACATTTATTCTTAAGGTATTTCATACTATTTGCTGTCCTAAATGGAATCTTTTTTCCATTACATTTTCCAGTTGATTACTGCTGATGCAGGAATTGTCTTATTTAATGAGAGTGATACCAGTTAATCAAAAAAGCTGGGGTGCCTGGGTGGCTCAGTCGGTTATGTGTCTGCCTTCAGCTCAAGTCATGATCCCAGAGACCTGGGACCAAGCCTCCTTCTCTCCCTCCCCTGCCCCCCACTCATGCTCTCTGTCAAATAAATAAATAAAATCTTAAAAAAATAAAATAAAATAAAATGATACATATATATTAAAATATTTTACTTGAATTTTCAAAAATACAGAACGTATATTCGTTAAAAAATTCTCTTTATGTAGGGTCAACGTTCTTTTTTAAGTAGAGTTTCAAGTTGTTTTTCTCCTATGAACCACATCAACAATGTGTGTCTATGATTTTCACTATGTACAGAGTAAGAACATAAAGACTCTTGCAAAGCAACCTGAGAACAGAGAGTCAATCCTTCTAGTTTCTAATGGCATCCCCTATGAACTTGTCACAGATGTTCATATCAAACTCAACAATGTATTTTCAGCAACTTGCCTCTGAGTCACTCCGAAGCACTGAACTTGGTTGCCCCAAAACACAATTTCATTTTTGGGAACAAAAGAACTCAGGTGTATCAAAGAACAGCTTTCTAGCCACAAGCATTTAGCTTTTCACGAGCATCCTAAAAGAGCAATCCTTCCCTATCTCCACACTTCAGTAATGGATAAAGGCAACAAATGCTTATTGAAATAAACTAAAGAGTACCTGGATTTCTAATAATAAACACTGCTGGAAAATGCTAAATTTACTATTCACAGGAAACCCTTTTTCTAATTACTTGAAAGAAATAGAAATATTTCCTTCCTATCTATATAAAATTTGGCACATACTTTTTCCAATTACATTTTTTTAAAAAAAATCAATATGGATGAAGCTAAAAGTGAAGGATGGTTGCATTATGATTTAAATCTACTCTAAGTTTAAGTTAAATTTGTCATAATTATAGACTATAATCTTTCCCAAAAATGTCTCCATAGCTTATACTTACAAAAACAAACTTCTTCTCTGCTTAACATTCACCTAAGCTACAAACCAAGGTTCTTCTTATTTTGTGTCAGTAAGAAAAAATAAGGTTGGAATCCATCCGTTACATAGCAGGAAAACATGACTAGACATCAAGGAACTAGAATACTAGTTTCAGCTTCCCATACACTCATTGAATTGCATTTTCTAACTTAACAACAAAGTACAAGGAACTGGGCTGGGTACTTAATAATAAGGACCTGGTTTCTAGTTCTGGCTTCATGATTCTCCATCATTTAATCACTTATTTAATTCTAGACAAGCCACAACTTCCCTGAATTTCACTTTCTTGGAGGCAATAATATATGTTCTTCATAGCATTCAAAATTAGTCTGAAGATTAAATTAAAAATGTAAGGTCTGAAAAGGATTCTAAAGATCTAGTTCGATATTCTTCTTTTACAAATGCATAATAGAGAAGTTAAATTATTTGTTCAATGTCATATTGACTTTTAGTAGCATAGCTGGAATTACAAATCTAGGTCCCTTAACACCTAGATTGGTGTTTTTACACTATATCTTCCTGCTTCTAAAGTAGGTGAAAGACTTTTGAAAATCACAACCAACCTATAACCTCTTGACTGGATTTTATGACCAAATTAAGCCCTTATGCCCCCAAGCATACTTTGGGTGTGATGAATTAACTTCTCTTCTAGAAATTTAGAGTGAAACTAATTATGAGGCATTCTTGAGAAAATTGAGAAAATTGTCACTCCAATTATTTTATGTGTTTTTGGTTGAAAAAGACATAACTATACTAATAGTACTTTACTAAGACATTATTACCAGGCATGGCTCTAGCCTTTAAGACTTTAAAGTTGAAATTCTTATTCAACTTTAAAGGCTTGTCTATTTGAGACATTACCTCCTCTGAAGGCCCATTAACCGACTTGGTTGACTCTCATCTCCATTCTGAATAAACATCTATTGTTATACTCTGTACTGCAATTATTTCTTTGTTTTTTAATCTTAATTGAATGAATATGTCTTAAAAGGAAGACAGACGAAACACTATGGAAGTATAGGAAAAAACTGATGAAACTGAGAGGTCTCCATAAAAAATGTGACAGGATTTTAAGAAAAAAAAAAAAAAAATGAAGGAGTAGGGACCAGGCAGAGATAGAAAAAAAGGAAGAAGGGACAACTCACAGTGTTGGCAGTGATAAATATATTTACTCAAGTTTTAAGTCTTACACCACAACAACATTCCTGCTCCTCTTAATTTCTTTTACCCTCTTTGTTTGAACATGCTTCAACCACCATTTCCGTCTACTTTTACTTCGCTATAAATTGTCATTCATCACCCTTTAAATCTTTCTTCTACTTCCACCCAACACTACAAGCTGGTTCAACCCTCTGAACTTGGGTAGATGACTCATGCTCCAGTAAACAGTAACAAAAATTGCTAAGAGTTTGCAATAATGATGGAAGGCAGACGCTTAACGACTGAGCCACCCAGACACCCCTCATGTCTGTACTTAAATAAAAAATGTATCCTAGGGGCTCCTGGGTGGCGCAGCGGTTAAGCATCTGCCTTCGGCTCAGGGCGTGATCCCAGCGTTCTGGGATCGAGCCCCACATCGGGCTCCTCCGCTGGGAGCCTGCTTCTTCCTCTCCCACTCCCCTGCTTGTGTTTCCTCTCTCGCTGGCTGTCTCTATCTCTGTCAAATAAATAAATAAAATCTTTAAAAAAAAAATTTATCCTAAAAAAAATTATCCTAATAGGCTTTAGAAGATTCTAAAGTGAGAAAACTTTTTTAATAAGTGTAAATTTGAGATGAAAGAGAACACATCTCATCACAACAAACATTTGCTGCTTTCAAAACAAAATAAGTTTAGAGTATTATTCTTACATTCTAAAATTTCACTATTCCACACTTTATTTTGAACTTGAACTTTATTTCAGTTTAAGTCTCACACACACTCCCATCGAATTGTTTTACAAATCTATGTTATTTTCGGTACAACTCCAATTATGGCCATCAAAACTTTTAATGAGAAATTATTTTAGAGTTTTGATCAATTTTATAGTAAACACATGGCATCTTATTTGTGCTTTGGAAAGAAAAATCTTTTACTTATTTATTTTTAAATATTTATTTGAAAGAGAAAGAGAGAGAGCAGGGGGAGGGGCAGAGTCCCCACTTAGAGCAGAGCCTGAGGCAGGGCCCCATCTCAGGACCCTGAGATCACCTAAGCTGAAATCAAGTCAGATGCTTAACTGACTGAGCTACCCAGGAATCCCAGAAAAATCTTTTAAAGAATGCTATAGAAACACAAAGGAAAGTCTTTTTTCAATGTTAAATCTTTACAGTATCACAATATGTTAACAAAATTCCCCTTATGAGACTCTTGGCTTAAGCAAAGAATATTTCTTGTACATATTTCTTGTACAAACTGTTTTCAAAATTAGAAATCCTTCAACATGAAAAATGAAAAGTGACTCCTTGATTTGTTATACCTGAGAGTGAAAAAAAAACAATCTAGCAGCTTAAGCATTCAAAGTATTAAAAGAATCAGAATCAGTTACAGAAGCAGGAAGGGACCTCTTAGCAGTCCAACCCCCTCAATTTACAGCCAAGGAGCCAGAATCTTAGGAAGGTCAAACGATTGCATAACAAGCTTCTCTGATTCTTTGCCTGCGCTCTTTATGCAACACTTTCACACTTCCCTATCAAAATGAAAAAAGTACAGATTTATATTTTACTGTCTACATACACAATTCTGTACTTCATTCATGGGGAACCTGCACTAGCAAACAGTCTTTTTCCTTCTAGTCTATCCATACAGAAAAACTTTCAAAATATTTCAGAGATTTCCAGCTATTTCAGAGAAGTAGCCTACAGGACTTGCTAATCCCTCACTTCTTTAGATCCATGGTCTTTTACCTGTTTTTAGTCACAGAATCTCACCAAAGCCATGGACCCAGTCCTCAGAGGAATGAATAAAACAGGAGTTTTAGAGATGTCAGGGTCTTTAGGTGGAGATCCCTTGCACTAGACTACAAAACTTTCCTCAGCATTAAGCCAAAATTACCACGTATATTTGGACTATATTAATCTACCAACATATGTTTCTCAGAACCATAATTTGACGTTGGGTACTCTTCTTAAATTGAGCGCCAACGAGAAATGGCATATGTTCTGCCACTAGAAAACTACCTCCTGTGGTCATTCAATGGATCACGTGTAAAGATTCACCATGTATTTCTGAGATAAAGCAAAGCAAAGTTTCTCCCTTGATACTCTGGAATGCTTCCCTCAGCCTAGATTTTCCTAACATCATTATTTCACATATTGCCCCCCTTCCCACCCTTCTTTCTCCCCACCTAGCACTTGGCTTTATTCTTCTACTAATGTGTTATGAATTTGTGTTTTAAGATTTTTTTTGCCTTTTGCAAACTTGTATTGTGTTCAAAATGAGTTATTTTTAGAATAATGAAAATGACTAATGTATAGAATAATTTCTCTCGAATTTCTCACATTTAAACTTTTTAACTGTTCTATACTTTCTTTTTAAACTTTCACCGTTTACATATAATTTACATATAATAAAACACTAAAATCGTTCATGTTTATTAGTTCCATCAGTTATGACAATTTTAAAATTATCATCTACTTTATATTCTTTTTGGAAGCAAGAAGGGTGTAAATGAATAAATAGTTGATTCATTCATGAGTTGATCTGTGACAGTCTAGCAGGGGGAAAATGAAAAAGGGTGGGACTAGAAATAAGAAGACAAGATAAAGCATTATAACAACCATACAGATAAGAGTGACAGGGTTAGACCAGAAAGGCAGAAAGGTGGCAGTGAGAATTAAAAATGGGCAAGATAAAAATGATACTGCTATCAAGGTTAGAAAATAACTACTATGAAAACGAAGAGACAGTAAGAATGGCTGAGGAGCACACTTTACACATTTTTTTATAGTGGTTGTCCAATAAACATTTATTCATTCATCCAACAAACTATTATGAGCCTATTTTGAATCGGGCATAAAAAGTCAGATTCTTGCCTCCTCAATATCATAGCTGTAGCAGAAATTTAGTCAAGAACTCACAAGTTCCCAAATCTTTAAACTTCTAATAGTTAACAGAATACTCTCTCTCAACGTGATAAAAAATGAGTTAAACAACTAAATGATTTATACTATTATTGTAGTGAATAAAACATCTACTTTAAAGGCTAGCTGGCTATTTACCTGGCTTCTTGATAAAATTAAAATTTGAAAAGTGACAACTCACATAATGAGAGTCACTAAATTTCAAATCACTGGTAGTTTTTTCACCTCCCTTGAAAGCCCCACTCAAGAAATAAGTTTATTCACAGACTTACCTTTCAGAAGTGGACAAATTTCTTACTAAAATAACATTTTGGTCTGAGGCTATCAAATATAAACCTATTAAATATACTCGATTTCCTATATTTATTTAACTACATTGTAAGCAGTTACTATATATTTTTCAAATCTTAACCAAAGAAATTTTCAAGGTATCTAATTTCACTTTGGTTCCTTAATTAGAAGTGAAATTAAATATCTTGAAAAATCCAGCATTTAATAATCTTCCCTGAAGCAGACAGCCCCTCTGCTATTGTTTTTTCCTCAACAGAAACAGTTTTCAACAAAAGTAAAGTTTATTGCCATGATTCAGTCATCAGCAAACATGAGAATATCACTAAGGGTCAAACACTGTATCAGAATTAGAAATACAAACATACACTAACATCCTGATAATAACAAAAAGCTTAATTCAAGAAATAGTGATCTATAAGCACCAATAACTCAAACAAGAAAAACTAGAAATGAATAGTTAAGTGAATAAGAAGTCCAGTGAATAACCATCAATATGTGAAAGAATATTCCAATGTAGACATAATACATTGTAACTTTTTGTTTGAGACAATGCCATATTCAAAATGAAAGCAGAAGTAAACAAGGTCAGGGCATATGACTGCTTATTATTTTTATTACTTAATGATGACTAAAGAGATTATCAATTTAATAGATTACTAAGAAACTATAATAGAAAATTTTTCTCAATAAAAATACAAGCTTATTGATTACTCCTTATTTCATTACTATTCACCTGCCTTCTAATATGAACACTTACACATGCTACCTCTTTCCCATACCAGTGTGATACATAAAGAATTCAGTCCTTTAATACTTAAGTTCATTGATTATAAATAATACTCATTTTTTGGTGTTACTCAATTATAAATGTCCCAGTCAAAACAATAAAAAAAGAATACAATTCAGGCAGGATTCATCAACAAACAACAGAAGTTGCTAAACTTAATTTTATAATTGACGGTATAAAATCAGCATAAAACATATTACTGCAACATATTCCTTTTTTTTTTTTTGCAACATATTCCTTTTAAATTAGTTAGGTAATTGAGGAAGGAAAAACAAATCACTCTTAAATTTCCTAAATTTCCCTAATAGATACTTCGAAAGACAGAGTTTTGGCCCAAATTGAACCAAACTAGAAAATAGCAACAGTAAACCATTACTGGATCTAGCCTTTTCTGAAAAATGGTAATTAGAACAAGAAAAACATGTATGTGTCCAGAGGTTGTGATATCTTCAATCCTCGAGGAAATAACATCCATACTCAATCACCTCCATCCTGCACATATTTTATGCTTCTAAGTTCTTTGGACTTTAAAAAAATAAATATCCCTTAAATATAAATATATTCAGAAACAACTAATAGGAGCTTTTAAATGAAGACAAAATCTGAACCATACATAGTTAATGTCATATTAAGAGGGGTAAGAGGCAGGCTGGGGGTAATGAAAATAAAATTATGAACCTAAAATTTAGCCAAGTGGTATAACTTTCATTCTTCAAAACTTAACACCAATCAATTTAGGGAAAAAAAAGTTTGTTTAAAAAGATGCAGTTTAGTTCTGTGCATAAGTAAGATTAATACCACACAAAATATGAGCATTCTTATATTTATTCTTTGGTGAAAGTGAGTAATTTAAAAATCAAAAGTGCTGCAAAATATTAACTCAATTTTGTAGGAAAGAGGAAAGAATGTTAGAAAATAGCTTATCAAAAATCGAAGAGATAAAGGATTGGAGCCATTCACAATCATACCAATTAAATCCTGAGAAGCAATTATGGCAAACAGAAGCCAAGAGTGGCAAAACTACCACTGGTCAGTCAAGTATTTTTTATGCCTAAAGATTACATTTCTCCTTTTCATAAGTCATTAAATAGTTTTTTAATGCTATATAAGATACCACAATTTCAATTTATAAATACACACTCATATACATTTTATTTCCTTTAAAAAGTCATATTCCAAACACAAAAGCAGTCAAATAAGAGAAACACAGGCTTAATACTGATTTCATATTACCAAATAAAGAAATAAAAGAAAGGAAAGAAGGTGGCCAAAATCCCAGAAGGTATTTCCGCATAAAAAGAGTTAAAGGGCAGAGGCTCAGCTCAACAGCCAGTGACCATTTGCAAGCCTCCTAGGTATATTCCCAGCAGACACATTATCAGATTAAAGGCACAGTAAACAAACGGGGCTGAAACCTTTCTTTGTCCAAGCCCAGCCTTTTCTTCCTGTGATGTCATACTACAAATCTAGCAAGCCTTTCTTTTCCACTTCAGAGAAAGCCCATCTCACAATACATCTGGCAACGGAGGAAAAGGCTTCAATTCAGCAAGAGCTAACACGCTTAGGAATTTATTTCGGAAACTTTAAAAGACTCTTCTGCTTACTGCCATCTGGAATCCACTGCAGGAACACCAAAAAGGAAAACTTCATTCAAAAGGAGCAAGAAGTGAGACCAAACTGGGAATGTTTAAGTCCCTGAAACGGCACTGAAATAAAAAAAAAGACTGCTACCTTCATCTTAAATATTCTGGAGCATAAAGAATCTTAAATTTTGGAATATTCATCTTGACTGCTGAAACACAAGTTTACCAGAGGAGTAGTTTTATTCCCATCTCAGAACACAGCTTTTCTTTAAATTTATAATCCAACAGGTTGGCTTCACTGACTACATTTTTCAAAAGTTGTCCGTCAGTTACCCAAACTCTGGATTCACGGATTTTCTGGATTAGAAAATGAGAATATTTTCCTGTTGAAGAACCAAGTGGAAAATTTACAACAACGAATTTCATGTTTCTTATCGAGATTTCAAAGAAAAAGGAAATATTTATAAAACCATCCAAAGATACAAAGAATTTCCACATACTTTGGAGGTTATAAAGTGGTCACAATCTGAATACCAAAGAAGACTGCAGCTGACCAAAGGACTTCAATTCTGTAAACTGGACGTGCCTTTATAATGGTAAGCAATAACAGCTCCAATTGCTCCTATGATGACTCCTTTAAGTACACTTTGTATGGGTGCATGTTTAGTATGGTGTTTGTGCTTGGGTTAATATCCAACTGTGTTGCCATATATATTTTCATCTGCACCCTCAAAGTGCGAAATGAAACCACAACATACATGATTAACTTGGCAATGTCAGACTTGCTTTTCGTTTTTACTTTACCCTTCAGGATTTTTTACTTTGCAACACAGAACTGGCCATTTGGAGATTTACTTTGTAAAATTTCAGTGATGCTGTTTTATACCAACATGTATGGAAGCATTCTGTTCTTAACCTGTATTAGTGTGGATCGGTTTCTGGCAATTGTCCACCCGTTTAAGTCAAAGACTTTAAGAACCAAACGAAATGCAAAACTCGTGTGCATTGCTGTGTGGCTAACTGTGATAGGAGGAAGTGCACCAGCAGTTTTTTTTCAGTCCACCAACTCTCATTTTTGCTTTGAAAAATTTCCAGAAGCCACATGGAAAACGTATCTCTCAAGGATTGTAATTTTCATCGAAATAGTGGGATTTTTTATTCCTCTAATTTTAAACGTAACTTGTTCTAGTGTGGTGCTAAGAACTTTAAATAAACCTGTTACATTAAGTAGAAGCAAAATAAACAAAACTAAAGTTTTAAGAATGATTTTTGTACATTTGGTCATATTCTGCTTCTGTTTTGTGCCTTACAATATCAATCTTATTTTATATTCTCTTATGAGAACACAAACATTTGTAAATTGCTCAGCAGTGGCAGCAGTAAGGACCATGTACCCAATCACTCTCTGCATCGCTGTTTCAAACTGTTGCTTTGACCCTATAGTTTACTACTTCACGTCGGAAACAATTCAGAATTCAATAAAAATGAAAAACTGGTCTGCTAGAAGAAGTGACTTCAGATCCTCTGAAGTTCACAGCACAGAGAACTTTATTCAGCATAACCTACAGACCTTAAGTCGTAAGATATTGGACGGTGAATCTACAATATAAGCTGCCTGAAATGAAACGGCTGGGACTACACTGGGAAACTCTAAGTTCCTTCAAACGTGAGAAGTGTTTTCTTGGACAACTATTTCTCCACCTCTGAAGGAAAATGAACACGTGGACATTTTAAAGTTAGTAGTATAAAAAATTGTATTCGATGTGTTAAGCATTAAAATGTATTCTATTCTTGTATACATAACCATTTTATTTTTCTGAGCCATTTTGACCTGTACCTTCTTCATTAAAAAATTCCTAAAAGACTTGTTCAAAGTCTAAAAGCGACTATGATTTAAATCATTTGGTGACCATGTGTACTGTTTAATTTCTTAGCAATTTTAAACTAAATGATTTATAACAATTAAATGTTTTGCATACTTAATATTTTTATTCTACATCTAATTTCTATTTAATTTGAATTGAAACTACTAATCATGTTTCTTGAACTATAATATAAATGAGAAGGAGAATAATTTGAAATAATAAGTGGTTTTGGAGTGCTTTTTAAAAAACAGCTAAAAATGTCTTCTGGAATACCAACACACTATTTGGGGACCTCGAGCAGTTACAAATAATATTCAGGCTTTTGTCTTTGTAGGCAATGCATAAGAAGCATGTGCTATCTAACCATGTAGTATGTATGATTTAAAATTATTATTTTGGTCTATTTTCTGGATATAATAGTGTTCAATTTCAAAATAATATATGTCACGAAAATTGAGAGGGAAGAAACTAAAAAATGCTGTTTTGCTAGTACATTAAAAAAAAAACCTACATGGAGGTACATTTTAAAGGCATATTTTGTCACAGTAAGTAACCTGTATATGTATTTTAAGTCAGAAATACCACAGATAGTAAGATAGTGAAAGATAAGACTTGGTGCTTAGAAAGTGATCAATAAATACATTACTTCCCTTCTCTCTTTTGACCATTTTTAAAGTCAAATATTGAACAGCTGAAAATATTATTTCCAGTACACAAAATGTTAATGTATGTCAAAATAATTTATGAAGTAAAAACATAGTTCCTTATATAAAAAGCAGCAAAACTACAGGGCCTGTTGTACTGAGTTCAGTACAACTACATTTTCATTTTCTTAAACACAGAAAAGGTATCAATTTGAGCTATAATTTAGTAGATATTAAGTACCAACTATACTAAAACTTTTTCATTTTCCAACATATTTTCTTTAAATTCAAGCAGTTCTCCAAAGTTAACTAAAAAAGAATGCTTTTTGTTTGAGAAAAATGACATAATTAAATTCAGCTTTCAATGTATTTGATTTTTACATCTAATCTTTCAAGTCCTGAACACAACTTTGGACAAATACTCTTTTTTTTTTTTTTTTAAAGTGATAGAAGTTTATTAAGTGAAGATACAGAAGAAGCTCTCAAGAGTGAGAGGGGTCCCAACAGGGTTGCTATGGACAGTTACTCTTAATTTAAATTTGATTTTTGCTGTTCTCTGGGTTTGGGCTACAATGATTTCAGACAAATCATAGTCATTTGCTAGATAAGTAATCCATTTTCAATAAAATAATGGAGGGATTTTCTTTAGGTAGCCATGGTTTCCTCTAGATAAAACAAAAGCAAAATAAATCCTTACTGTCTTCAATTGGCCCTGTAATATACCTTTATTTGATATCACTCTTCAGAAGATAAATATACCTAGCACTCGTGAAAAGCAACTAACAACTTAATGATGTGGAAAAAAGGGGCTGAGAGTTTGTAACTGAGATTCCTAAGAACTTTCCTGGGCTTAAAGATCTGTAAGCAAGATCTCAAAGTATGGCTATTACTTTAAAATACAAGCAAAATAGTCATTAGATATTTGTTACTACTGTGATTACTGGAGACATTTTTGTTGCCCTCTTGTCAACAGAAAGATGAATCAAAAGTTTTGTAAGATTTTTCACAAAGTAATACCAACAGATAATGAATACTAGTTTTATCTTCTAGAATTTCAAATCCTGGGTAAAGCTTAACTACATAGACAGAAAGTGTACTAAATTTATTTTCCTTTGTTAGCACTGCACATTATGGTAAATTATATACTCAGAATTTTCTTTCTTCTTTCCCCCGAAAATTTCTTGAGAACTCTTGAGAATTTTACTTTTTTTTACTTTAAAGTGATAGTATCAAGCCCTCCCTCCCAAAAAAGTATGCCCACTGTTTTTAACATCTTTATAAAAGAGTAGATAATTTAACTAATCTTCTGTTCCACATTAATGCCCTTCAAAGGAACAGAAGATGAGAACATTTTAAGGTGTGGAAAACAGCTCTCCAGGATCCTAATGACTGGTTCTAAACTCAGAAATGATCTTTTCTGAGAAAATAATAACTAAATAACTAGTTTACCAAAAAATGAATGAAAATCTATGTGCTGTACATAATATATGTACAAAAAATTTAAAGAAACTGGAGACACTACTTCATCAAGGAGTTTTGACTTTATATTCTACATTCAAAATACTGAAAGTAAATTTGAGGTATGAATCTTATAGATACTGGTATTTAAAGATTAGTCACTCAGTTGAGGAATATAAAATATAATTAAAAACATATAAAACTTCATATACCCAACTGAGAAACATTTAATTCATGACTTGTATCTAAAGCAATTGCTTTTTGGTTCTGTAATTCTGGACCCTTAATGAATGAACCAGATATATGATCTCTTGTCAATATACTAAGTTTTATTGCCTAGCAGAATCCTTAGTACCTCCCAACACCCAAACTTTTTTAGTACTTACATGTCAATCCAACCCCAGATGCAAGGGAAGATGTAACCTAGTGCCCTTAGTTGTGAATAAATACATAGAAAATTTTATAAAGTGCTTACTAATAGATGAAACTTAACATAATCCCAAGGTAAAATGTTTTTAAAAAGCTCTTTTGGGCTGGGCTGGAAATCAAATTATCCATTTATAACATGATTTCCAAGAAATAAATTCTAAATGAAAAGGAACTAATGGACAAAGTTAAAGACACAAAACATCTTTAAATAGACCAGAGTATTTAATGGTCAACAATTTTACTTAATTACAAAATTTTCTAGAAATCAACATATACACTTTCCTAAAATCATGAATTCTTAATTACCTATTTACTCTCTTTCTTCAACTTTTTCACCTGATGTCTGCTACCCATTTTTCTGATAATTTTACAAAAATACAAAGAACTATCAATTAAACAGGGCAACAGATCAAGATAATAAAATAGTATGAAATTAACTCCAGGCCAACTTCTTTATCAAGTCGTTCTCCTTCCTCCTGCTCTCAAAAAAGATTTACTTCAATAGCTCCTAAAAAGGATACAAAATTATCTCTCATCACATTGTGATTCAAGTGTTGAAAGCAGTGGCAAAAACAATCCAAGATACAAAACCCCAGAAGCAAGATAATTCATGAACTTAATAACCACTTTTCAAACTCAAACCTTACTTTACTCATATAGAATCAACTAATTTTATTAACCTTCTCATCAAAATGACTTCTGGAAAATTCACAATTTAAAACTAAAAGAGCCTATAGGTCATCTTAATTAAAGAATTAAAGGTCTAAGTAACTTGCATAAAGTCACATAACAAGTTAAGGTAGAGCCAGGATTAAGAACTTGGGGTTTCTTTTGTTTGTTTCTGACTCATCTATTTCTTTAATGATGGCCAGGGAAGTAGCACATGCAAACGTCTTTGGGAGAGAACTTGATATACTGAAAGAACTAAAACAAAGCTAAAGTGGCTAGAGATATAGGGCCAAGACTTTACATGTACTTATAGGCCATAATAAAGCCAAGTTAAGATCTGAGGAGATATGGAAAGCCCAGAAGGATTTCCAGTTAGGAGAGACATGATAGATTTGCATTTTAAAAGGATTCCTCTGATTACAGGGTAGGGATGCATTTGTCTTCAGCAAAAAGAAAACAATCACATTAAGAGATATATTTATTCAATTTAAACTTAAAGAGCTGTTCTAATCCTTTTATGTTCTCTCTCCCTTATTAAAATGGCCTTTCTTTTTTGAAATGATGCTGATGAAAGATGGAAAGAATATTTTAATGTCATCACTTTGTAAAATTAAATGAGCAACCTTGTGGAGAAATTGGTACATTCATACACTGCTGATGGGAACAGAAAATGGTATGATCCTTGTGGACCGGAATCTGGCCATATCACACACACATACATTTACTCTTTGAGCCAGCATTCTCATTTCTATGTGTGTATCCTGAAGACATAATTTCAATAATGTAAAAACATATGTACAAGGTGCAGCACTATTTGAAACTGTAAATACTGGAAACTACCTAGAAGTCCAAGCATAGAAGATTGGTTGAATAAATTGCAGCACATATACAATGTAGTACTATGCAGGTGTAATAATTCTTTATTACATAGAGCTCAATGAACTGATATGGTGAGATTTCCAGAAAGCGTTAAGTGAAAAAAGTAGTGTAAATGAATATATATGGTATGCTATCTTTGGTATAACAAAAGGCAAAATAAGACAGCATACATATATTTGCTTATTTTTACAAAAAGAAACACAAGAAAGATAAACTAAAAAGCAAGGAATGGGGTGAGGAACAGCATAGAAAGGATATTGAAGGTTATGACACTTATCTGAGTGTAAGACTTTGGGAAACATGTTAATGTTATACATCAGGAATCAGACACTCTTTTCTTCAAGGGTCAGATAGTGAGTATCTTAGGCCTACAGGCTATACGGTCCTGTTGCAACTTCTCAACTCTGCCTTACAGCACAAAAGCAACCACAGACAATACATAAGTGAATGAGTGTGTGATGGTCAACATAACCGGTTTCAAAACTGTTGGGCAAAAATTGCTATGTTTTCCGTTGTGGTCTTATAAGTCTTTTTTAGACTAAAATACACATAATTTTGATATAAAGAGAAGGGAAAAATATGGACATGTATTAAAAAATCGAAAGGGACAATTACGAACAGTTTGTCTGTAAGAGATTATAGAAAAAGTTGTTGTTTCCCCAGAAATAATTACAAAGGTCAGGTATATCATTTTTGCATTACCATGGCACTCTCCATCTACCCACGCCATTTATTCTTCACTTGAAACTGGACTGTGGAAAAGTTTATTTTCAGAAGACCTTGTTTAAATATGTGAGTTAGATCCTGGTTTTAAAAGTACATAGTACTGAAAGTTTCCAGTATGCCTATTACAAAGACAGTGTAAAACTTTATATTTTTAAGAAAAAGTTTACATTTTTAAGAGTTCAGTACTGGATTAGGAAATCTTATGTTCATTTTTGTTTAGGACTCATGTATTGGTAAAAGAGGAGTCATTTTACTTTTCCGCCTTTCTCATTTTTACTTTTTAAAAGAAAAAAACCAAAAATGACAAAACTTAAGTTATAAAAACTAGTGTTACTTAACATGCAAATGAAAAACTTTTAGATAATTATCTTAAAACATAGAAAGAGTAAGGATAATGATCAGATATTAATAAAAATAAATTTTTACTAATTTATTAGTAAGGATAAAAATGACTAGATATTAAACTCCAAAAAGGAAATGAACTGAAATAAAAGATAGCAAGACAGATAGATTTCTGTTAGTCTTTGGAGAATTCTTAAAGAGTATAATCAAATCTTAAAGAGAAATTATATTTTAACAGAGGCAAGAAACACTGAAACTTGCAAGAAGAATAAAAAGTTTTTTGAAAGAGAAGCAAATCCAGCTGTTTCCTATTCTACATTTCCTTATCAGTTCTAAATCCACACTTACAGGAAGATACCATAAATACTTCTGATATTTGGCTATTTCTGACAATAGTGGAAAATATGAAGAACCAATCAGTAAATTAATAAAACCACACACACAAGGGCCACTGACATGCATTTTGAAAGAGACTAGGTTGTGACCGTTCAGAGTTTTAAGAACATGCCACAAATATTTGGAGAAGATAAATATCAAAAGTCAGTTCTATTTTATTATGAAAAGTAACAGAACTTAATTAAATGATTTAGGAACAAGTGCCCCAGAGTGTTTCTAAAATTTTACTAAAATCATTATTAATAATAGCTTCTTATTTTGCTGGAGGGATTTAGGAACTATATTAATTAAAATAGATATCTCATAAGATACTTCTACTTTTTGTTTCTTTCACATCCAGATTCCAGAACTGTTCCTCACTATGACAGTTAGGATATAACTACAAGTTTAGAGACTGAAAATTCTAAGACTATATTCAAGCAATTTCCTAACATCATGACCTTACAGAAAAAGACCCTCTGAACAAGAGTACAATTGCTTCCATTTCCACAGGTTAATAAGCACAGAGGATCTTTCTGAGCTTATTCTTCTACAATTGCTATCTCCCTTCTTGTTTGTACTTGAATAATGAACTAACACTGCCCTTGGGTAATTAACTGACATGATTCATAACTAAAACAATATAACAAATTCCAACTGCAGTATAACGTGAACACTGCCCATATTTAACAATGCTGGAGTTCAGTTACACCTTTTTCTCCCTGAACTTTTTCTATTTTAAAAAGGCAACAGGGGAAGGGAGCGCCTCAGGATAAAAGTTCTACATACTTCTAGAAGCGAGGATAAACAGATCCAATACTGTTTAATCGTATTCTCAGTTCTCCGTTCTTAAGAAATCACTGTATAGTAGAAGAAAGGGAATGTAGGAAACTAACAATTGTTCTGTTTCTAAAATATACCATTCTCATTAAGTGTCCATTTATTCCCTCACAATAACTCTGAAAGGTAAATACTATTATCCCCATTTTACACACGAGGAAACCTGAGATGCAGAGACATGACTTGTTCATAATCACACCAAAGCAAGTTACATAATATCTCTGAACCTCAG
This sequence comes from Ursus arctos, assembly GCF_023065955.2. Lineage (NCBI taxonomy): Eukaryota > Metazoa > Chordata > Mammalia > Carnivora > Ursidae > Ursus > Ursus arctos. Next base: position 55,953,387 of record NW_026622764.1, on the reverse strand, counting down.
CTTTTCTTATTTGTAAAATAAGGACAGCATCATTTACCTTCTGTGAAAACTAACTGAGATGTGGTAACTCAAAGCCCAGGTTCCTCCTGCTGCAGCACCGGGACACACAGAGAGAAAGCCACAAACACAGACAAAGCAAGAATAAAGAAACCAATCACAGCACTGCATATACCCAGCAGTAAGCTAACATACATCATGAGGCAGCACAGAGGTTAAGAACACCATCTCTGGAACCATACAACCAGAGTTAAAAATCTAGCTCTGCCATCGACTTAGTTTTGTGAACCTGCAATAAAACAAATTCCACCTGCCGTATAACAGCAAACACCGCGTGCATTTAACAATGCTGGAGTTCAGTTACACCTCTATAAGCAAAAGGTTCTCAATTTCTCTGCGCTTCAGTTTCTTCACCTGTGAAATGGTGATAATGACAGCATCTATTTCACAGTTTGCAAAATAAAGGAGTTAACATATTTCAGTACTTCTAACAGTGCCTATAAGAGCACACATGCAAAAGTATTATCTATTGTGATTTCTACATCGCAATGTTATATTCATAAGTGAGGATCATTTTGATGCAGGTCTGCATGATGATCAGGAAAGATTCCAAAGAATTAAGCCAGTGATGAGCTTTGTAAAAGTACTGCTTCCTACAGCGAGTTTCTATGAGCTACATCTAAGGGACATTTCTGAGTTGTTGATTATTTTTTTAACATCCCTAGATTTCTTTAGTCCCTTGTGCCAATTCATGAATAAGGAAAACATATATAATATGGACAATAGGGGAGGAGAAAGGGAGACATGAATGGACAAGTCTCCTCCACAGTGAACTCTACCAATTACTCATGTGTGTCAGAGTGTTCTAAAGATTAAAGAGGGAGGCAAATGCATAGACAAAAGAATAGACTAAATAGTCAAACATGGCAGGCAAGACTAGAAGGCACTTGAGCAAAGGTTTAGATAAGGAAAAGATTTTATATGTAAAACCATAAATAGATCTGGATCAAGAACTCAGGCTCATATCAGCATTTAGTACAGGAGAAGACTTGGATTAATTTATAATAGTCATCTCAGTTACTTTGGGTTTTCCACTTATTGTTTTTTAACATATGAGGAACCATATAAAAAACCATTTTAATGCCTCATTGATTCTTAAGAATTATCAAGAAATGGAATTATTTTACTAAATTGAGCTTATATTCTTAGATCTTTTAAAATAATCATCTATTCATATTTCAGTGGATAATTATTCATATAAATTAAGTTATTATCCTTATTTTTGTTTGTGCTTTTCTGAATATCTGTATTTTTTTTTCTCTAGACTAGCCCACTAGTAGAAAACAAGGATACTATCAAAATTTTTATTTCTATGATATCGCCTTTCCTTACTTTCCCTTTTCAGGCTCTACATTTTTTCATTCTTATGGAAGACTTTAGGCATTCCTGGGATCTTTTATTAAAAACTGAGAGAAAACTCAGTTCTAACATTTCAGTCTATGAAAACAGACGTAGCTTTACAATTCACTTCATTTTTATCTCTCCCTTCAATCTCCTTGAGGTTGTTGATCCAAATACCTAATTTCATCAACCCTAAATATTAGGGATTCTAAAAATATATATTATATTAAAATCTCTTTCTCAGAGTTGTGTGAATCAAACACATATGCACACTAGTACTTTCTCTCAAAATATAATTTGCTCTTTTTTGTAAAGTCTTCTTTTAATATTTTCTTCCTAAAGGATCCAGTAGACCAATAAGGAGAGTGCACTGCAGAAAGGAGTTGGTCCATAAATGGTACTTTCTTCCCTTCTTATTATGAACTAGCTTCTAGGCAAAACACTTACCTTGTTACTCAAGATAAAAAATATACATATACTATATTTTCACTTAGAATAAAATTAACTACTTATACTGTTGCCTTTTATTATGTCCCACATGCTTGACTACATGTTATAGTGGTAATAAAAACAGTGTGAATCAACAGAAATAATATGGCACAATGAGAGGAGCACTTTACTAGATGAACATGGAATTTGGAATCAAACCAGTCTGGGTTCAAATGACAACTGGGTGACCTTAGACAAATTACTTAACTTTCCTAAACCTGTTTCCACTTTTATAAAATGAAAATAGTTTAACAACTTCAAAGGATTATTTTGAGAATTAAATTAGACAAATACTTTTGAGTACACACACACTTCATTTTTAATTAGTGCATAAAATTAACTGGTACATTTGTACAAGATTTCATTTACTAATAGAACTAGCTTTCCATTAAAAAAAAAAACAACAACCTTTAACTTTTAAGACTAAATTAGTCTTAAATTCATACGCATCTACCATTGCCAAAACTGGGCCATAATTTCCCCCAATGTGTCTAATTCCAGGTTTTCCTACTTCTGCATTTTTCCACATTTTTACATCTGTTGCAAGTCTTTTCCTATCTACATATGATCACTCCCTCCTCTGACCCTTGTGGCTTATCTTATTTCATAACATATTACAGTAATTTACTTTTCCACCAGGTACCAAGCTCCTTTAAGACTAGGGACTATTTCCCATGTCATTATATATCTCACAAGGACAATTACAATTCCCTTAAAATGTTTGATGTACAGAATACCAGGTATGGCCCAAAGAGAACTAGGAAAAATTGAGCTAAAGGAAAACAGGGAAATAAGACCTCTGTGTAATTTTTTTATGAAAGAATCTTCCTTTAATATTTTACAAATTGTGAAGCAATCTAAAGGAATATGGATCTACATATCAGTATTGGCAAATAATTCTTAATATTTAAATAGTTTTATAGAAACATAAAATACACGAACTAGAAGAACTCAAATCTTTTGGTCTCTGTTTACAAAGCAAGTAACTAAGACAAAAACATTAACTTGCACATGAAAGAGTCAAGACCTAAAGCCAGGTCTTCTGATTCTACATCCCACTTTGGGCAGGCTATCTGTCACTGGATAAATGTGGTTTTGCTCCACAAATGAAGGAACTCTCTGGCTATAGTAAGTATTTGAGGAGTAGTGGAAGTGAGGCCAGGAAGGGCCAGATTCCACAACCAGAGAAAAGAGGTTAAATTTTTCTGAATGGCAACAGGGAGCTAGTGTAGGTTCTTGAACAGCAGCATGGCATAAATAAGCATTTAGAAATATTAACTTGGCACAAAAGTTTAAATGGAGGATAGTGGCAAAGCTGGGAGATCAAACAGGAGCCTAAATGTAAATGAAAATAAGCTTTAAAAAATAATAATAAATCTAAGAGACATTTACATTTTCCCCCCTTTAAACTGTAAGACTCTGTACCCAACTATAGAGAAAAAGAAGGAAAAGATACTCAGTATTCAAGCCTGGGTAACTTGAAAAGTAATGTAAAAACATAGATATTGGTAAGCAAAGTTGTATTTAGAACAAAAAAATAATAATTTCAGTTTTGATTAATGAAGTCAAGTCTCCTAAATCTTAAGAAGCTAGTAGTTAGTTATTGGGAGTTAAGAGCAAGAAATTAGGAACACATTGGGTCACAATGAGAAAGGTTAAAGCTTTAGCTATACTTTCAGGAAGAATCAGATTTTTAAAAATTAAAACAGGGGCATCTGGGTGGCTCAGTGTGTTAAGCGTCATGCAGGTCATGATCTCAGGGTCCTGGGACTGAGCCCAGCATCAGGCTCCCTGGTCGGGGGGGGGGGGGGGGGGGGGAGTCTGCTTCTCCTGCTTTTCCCTCTGTCACTCCCTTGCTTGTTCTCTCTCTCTCTCAAATAAATCTTCAAAAAAAAATTAAAATAAAAGTTTTTCTCTTGCTGGCAAAAAAGTAAATATATGGTTATTTTTTTTAAAGATTTTATTTATTTATTTGTCAGAGAGAATGAGAGCACAAGCAGGGGGAGAAGCAGGGAGATGGAGAAGCAGACTCCCCGCTAAGCAAGGAGCCCGATGTGGGGCTCGATCCCAAGACCCAGGGATCATGACCTGAGCCGAAGGCAGATGCTCAACCGACTGAGCCACCCAGGTGCCCAAATATACAGTTATTTTAAATAACTCATGAAGAGCTTTTAAAAACTCAACATAAAATATTTTCCTTTAAAATAGCATGGCTATTGTATAAGTACAATATATGGCATTATATTATTTCATCATCCTTACCCATATTCTTAGAAAAGTGTTATATAGGACTTAATCATTATCTTACAGTTCAATCACTTTCCTGAGACACAGCTCTCAGTAAAATGTAGCTTTTTTTAAAACACAATGTCTCATGGTAGATACTAAAATCTTTCTGTAAAGTGCACCAGAGGTTAATGATCTACCACACAAATATAGAACAGATATCCTTTTTGGCTTTTTCAAAGCCACAGGCTTTTCTGCCTTTTGTGTTCACTTCCTGTCAAATTTAGAATTTCAAAAGGACACCAAAGAAGCTTAAAAATTTGTTTATAAGTTTGTTATCAAATTGAGACTCTAAAAATATAAGCTATTTATTATAACTGTGCTGATATGTAAAACAGGCCTTCATTTAAAATTTGGAAAAATAATATAGAGAAATGTTTTTAATCTTTTCTATGTAAAAGTACTGAAGGAAGAAATTTGCTAATGTTTGGTGACTACAGAAAGGTAGTACGACTGAATCCATTTTAATGAGTCAGCTATATTTAACAACAATTAAAGGATACTCAACTTTCTTGTGACTTACTAAAAGTAGAATAGTTAATAACTAGTACTTCTATGATCTCCATATAATAAATACTCCTCTAAAACAGTATTATTCAGAAGATATGATGCATTTAATATAGGAAAATGGAAATAAAATATTTAGGGTACCTTAATATTCCTTAAATATACATATTTATAAAAATTTTATCAGTAAATACTATGCATAACTCTTTCAGTCATGATGATGAAGGAACAAATAGGACTTGTCTTAACTAAAAAAAATTGAACAATATAAATGAAACAATAGATTTCTGCATTGAACAACAGGTAGAAAAGGACAGTAATCCCTGAGAAAAAGAAAACAAATGGTAAACCCTACCACTGCCTCAGTTTACAGCATGGAGAGAGTTCCCAGGCTACAAGGCAAAGAGAAGAAACTGAAATAAAGTCCAATGTTTTCCCTGGCAGAAAAAAAAGTTTAGAATTAAAGGAAGTCAAGGTAGCTAAAACTGGCTGCACAGAATACCAGAGAGAGTTATACAGAAAGGAAACAGTTGCAAAGAGCTCCAGAGACCTCCAGAGGGTTAAGACTTGAGCATAAGTCTTCAGAGGGGAACCTATCAGAGCATACAAACTACCCAGAGCCAAAGAAAAAAAAAACACTGGAAAAAGCAGAACCATTCCAGAAGCTAACACAGGGCCAAGAAGAGTTCTGATTTCCACCACCCAGAGTGGAAAAACCTTTTACTACATGGGACATCAGGCAGAGTACTCAGAAGGGTGTTAGAGATCAGCCACAGATTAAAGACTGCTTGGGCTTTGTCTAAAAACAACAACAGAAGTCTTGAAAAGGATCAAGTTATTTCCAAGAAACTAAATTGTGTACCAAAACACAACTGAAGCATACTGAAAGGAATACGAAAATATCCAGGATTCCATAAAGTAAAAATCACAATGTCTGGCACCTGATAAAAAAATTACAAAGCAGACCAAAAAAGGAAAAAAAAAATTAAAAAGGACAAGTATCAGTCAATAGAAACAGGCCTAAAAAGATAAAGATGTTAGAATTCATAGACAGAGACTTTCAAACTGTTATTATAACTATATTCCATATGCTCAAGAAAGTAAAGGAAAGCCCGAACATGTTTTTTCCCCCAAACATGTTAAAGAGAGATACAGAAGACATAAAAAAGGATTCAATTAAAACTTAAAGATAAATACAGTGTCTAAGATTAAAAATGCAGTAGATAGAAAAATAATAGATTAGACATTTCAGAGAAAAAAAATAAATGAACTTGAAGACATAGCTATATAAACTATCTAAAATGAAACAAAGAAAAACACCTGGGGAAAAAAACAAAAACAGAGTATCAGCGAGCTGTGGGACAACTTCAAGTCACCTGGAATCCCTGAAAGGAAAGTAGGAGAAGTCAACTAAAATATTTTAAGAAAATAATGGACAGAAATTTCCAAATATGATGAAACCTATAAAGTCCACATATCCACAATCCTTGTTGACTGTGGTTTGCTAATATTTTGTAGAGGATTTTTGTATCTATGTTCATCACAGATATTGGCCTATAGTTTTCTTTTTTCGTAGTGTCTTTGTCTGGTTTTGGTATCAGAGTAATGCTAGGCTCATAGAATGCATTTGGAAGCTTTCCTTCCTCTTCCGTGTTTTTGGAATAGTTTGAGAAGAATAGGCATTACCTCTTTTAAGTGTTTGGTGGAATTCACCTGTGAATCTCTCTGGTCCTGGACTTTTATTTTTTGGTCGTTTTTTTGATTATTGATTCAATTTCATTACTGGTAATTCGTCTGTTCAGATGACATGATACTACATATACAAAATCCTACCGACTCCATTAAAAAACTAGCAGAATAAATGAATTCAGTAAAGCTGCAGGATACAAAATTAATACCAAGAAACTGGATGCATTTCTATATACTCATAACAAAGTTGCAGAAAGAGAAATTAAGAAAACAATTCCATTTAAAATTGTACCCAAAAAAATAAAATACCTTGGTATAAACTTACCGAAGGAGGTAAAAGATCTATATCTGAAAACTATAAAACATTGATGCTACCTATAAGAAACCTACTTTAAGTATAAAGACACAAATAGGTTAAAAGTAGAAGAATGGGAAAAAATATGCCAAGCTAATATTAACGAAAGGAAAGCTGCAGTGGTTCTACTAATCAGACAAAGCAGTTTTCAGAGAAAGAATAGTACAAGGGATAAAGAGGATCACTTCATAGTAATTAAGGGGTAGATTAAAGAAGAAGACATCATAATTCTAGTTGTTTATGCACCTAAATTCTGTATGTAAGACAACGAACTAGGTATTGTGAAAAACATTTTTTTAAAAAGTTAGACAGGAGCTTTTCTTTTCAGGAACTCTCTAACCCTCTGCCCCTCCTAGAACCTCTTATCTCAGAGTCACTTCCATCAAGCATTGAAGACTTTGGTCCCTAGTTCACATTCCTCCTCTCTATCACATGTCCTAGGTGACTTCATCTCTCACTCAGCCTCTTAGTTCCTTGACCACCTCATTTCCAATGGTCTTCATCACCATTCCAAAACATTCATGTGCTCCCAAGATTATTTCTTAGAATACAGTAAACCATCCAAAATGTACTACCTCTGGAACATAAAGTTGACATCTCTTACTCTGTTAAATTTCATTAAACCTGTTTCTTACAGGGCACCTGAGTGGTTCAGATGGTTGAATGTCTGCCTTCAGCTCAGGTCATGATCTCCAGGTCCTGGGATCGAGCCTGGAGTTGGGCTCCCAGCTCAGCAGGGAGTCTGCTTCTCCCTCTCCCTCTGCCTCTCCCTGTGTTTGTGCTCTGTCTCTCAAATGAATAAATAAAATCTTAAATAAATAAATAAATAAATGAAATAAAAGCTGTTTTTTTTTAAAGATTTTATTTATTTATTTGAGAGAGAGAGAATGAGCCGGGGGGAGGAGCAGAGGGAGAGAGAGAGAGAGAAGCAAACTCTCCGCTGAGCAAGGAGCCTGATGAGGGGCTTGATCCCAGGACCTGGAGGTAAAGGCAGTCACTTTACCAAATGAGTCACCCAGGAGCCCCAATAAAAGCTGTTTCTTAAAACGTCGACTTTGTTCATCAATCTCCTCCTATGTCCTCTATGCAACTGAAATTACCACCTTACCACTTTAATCACTCCGACCAGCTTCTTCACCTTATTTGCTCCATTATCACTCTACTGCATCTGTGTAGGCAAAGCCTAAAATCCTGGGTCAATCTAGCTGTTCATTTTTTATAATCTTACATCTGGTTGCTAGGTGATGCTGGAAAAAATAATTCCACCACAAAGAGCTGGAGTGGCACTACAGATTTAAAATTTATACCTTCAAAATTTCCTTCAGTGCTACTAGGCAATCCTCATATCTTTCATCACTCAGTTCTATTATTCTCCTCAGCAACAATTTAAAATTGTGGCCACTCTCCTCAAACTTCTGACTACCGCACTTTACACTCCCTACCCCAACCCATCAACCCACCCTCAGCAAATTACCTCAGCTCTATTTTATTTAAAAAAATTAATTAAAGCATTTGATGGAAAGTTCCTCATTTTCTGCCATGGCACCCACATACAATCTTACTTGTAACTGCTTCCATTCTTTCCATTTGCCCCACAGTATTTCCCATCCCACCTTGCCTCTCCTCAAATGATCAAATGATGCCTCAAGAGATGGCATCTATTCAAGGGAACCCCTTGAATCTGGACAGGTCCTGTGACTGCTCTCACCAACAGAATACAGCTTCCAGCTATAATCCTTTCAGAAGCTTTTGGAAGCCAGCTGCTATGTAAGATGCATGAGTATCCTGAAACCAAAATGCTGTGAGATGCATAGCTTCTCGTATGAGAAGGCCAGGAGGATGAGATGCCACCTAGAGTAGGAAGGGAAGGAAAGAAAAGGTGACCATGTATTGAGGGGCAGTGAGGGGGCCAGATTTGTGAATTAGGAAGCATTGTGGAAAGGCGCCTGGGTGGCTCAACTGGTTGGGCCTTGGACTCTTGATTTTGGGTCAGGTCACGTTATTACGGTTGTGAGATTGAGCCCCATGTTGGCCTCTGCCCTGGGCGTGGAGCCTGCTTAGGATTCTCTATCTCTCCCTCTGCCCCAACCTCTCCCTCTCTAAAAAGAAAAAAGAAAAAATAGAAGCATCGTGGAAGTAGATCTTGCCCCTGACACAACACAGTCAAGGAGGAACTGCCCAGTCAAGCTCTTCCCAAATCTCTGACCCACAGAATCATGAGTAAAATCAAATGGCTGTTTTAAGCCACTAATGTGTCATCCCGCAACACAACACTCATAATGGCTCTTTTCCATCCACACTGAATCCTACTTTTCCCATCTTAAAAATAATCTTCCCTCCACCTCACACACTTGGCAGCTGTGTCTTTATTTCCCTTCACAGACAAGAACGTGGTAAAAAGCTATCCACAATCACTGTCTCCACTTTATCCCATTCACATCTCATCAAAATCCCACAACAACCTACTCCTGCCTCCACCACTTCCGTTAACAGTCCGTGCTACCATCACCAGTGGCTTCCTTGTTGCTCAAAATGAATACTTTTCAGTTCTTGCTGGCGGCTCCTACAGTATTTTAAACAGCAAGTATTCACTCAGACCTCGTAATGCTTTCTCTTTATGACACCACTTCCTCCTGTCTCTCTGGCTATTCTATTTCAATATCTTTTGTAGGCTCCTCTTTTCTGTCCAGCTTTTAAACGTCAGAGTACCTCAGGATTCTCTTTAGCCACCTTCTCTTGCTATACAGCAGCCCCCCCGACTGTGGTTTTGCTTTCTATGGTTTCAGTTACCCGCACTCAACTGAGGTATAGAAGCAGAAGATTCTCCATCTGGTGTATCATCAGAAGGCCAGTAGCAGCCTAACGCTATGTCATTCACCTCACTTCATTTCATCATATAGGCATTTTTGTCATCTCATAGCATTACAAGAAGAAGGGTAACTATGGTACAATAAAATACTTTGAGAGGAGAGAGAGACCACATTCACATAACTTTTATTACAGGATATTGTTATAATTGTTCTAATTTATTAGTAGTTATTGTTGTTAATCTCTTACTGAGCCTAATTTCTAAATTAAACTTTATCACAGGTAGGTATGTATAGGAAAAACAGAACATACAGGGTTCAATACTATTCACGGTTTCAGGCCACTGGGGATCTTGGAACACATCCCACATGGATAACATGGAATTACTGTACTACATTCTCCCCTTAGGCGATCTTATCCATTCCCCCAAACTTTAGTTACTTGGTAAAAACATACAGATTGACAGCTTCAGAGCCAGAGACCTGGGTTCAAACCACAGAGCTGCCATTTAGCTTATGTGGTTTGGACAAGTTATTGAAGTTCTTTCTAAGCACTGATTTCCTCATCTTTCTAAGCACTGATTTCCTCATAAATTATTATAAAAATTAAAGATATTAAAAGAAGTACTCACTACAATGCCTGACACAAAATAAACTGTCAATAAGGGCAGCAATTTTTGTTATTACATATGTGCCAGCAGCTCTCAGGTTCATGTTCCTAGCCTGTCTTTCCTTAGCTCCAGACACACATATCCAACTGCTACTGGAAACCTCTACTTGAATGACCTATAATCACTTCAAACTCAACATAATCAAATGAAATTCATCTTTCCAAGCAAATCTCATATGATCCCCAGTAACTTAATGAATGATACTACCTGTATGTCCTCATTAGTTGACTCCTCTTCATCCTTCACTTCCACTTATGTAATTAATTGCCACATGCATAATGTCAGATACTGTTCTGAGTACTCTACATACATTAACTCAATTTACATGAGATATGCACATGTAATAAGATATAAAGTTTATAAATGACTAGTAAGTAGTATAAACAAATTCTGTAAGGCTGCAAAGGAGGAAGAATGACTATAGACTAGGATGGTCATGAACCACAAAGCAGATGTAGAACTGAAATTCTGGTAAATAAAACGGCAGGGGAAAGTATTTTAAGTGAGGCCTATAAAGTGAACAAAGACTCAGGGACAGGCAAAAAAACACGGCTGTCTGAGTTATAATAAAAGACAAAATTAAATGGGAGATGAAAATACAAGGCAGGCATTCTCAAACATTTTGACTCATAACTCTCTTACATTCTTAAAATTATTCAAGGCCGCAAAGCTTTTGTTCGTGTAACTTAAATCTATCAATATTTATTGTAGTAGTAATTTTTAGGTAAAATTAGGTCTAATTTAAATTAAAACAAAAAATTTCTAAGAATGTAATAAACAATACAACTTTAAGATAATAATGGATTTTTTTTTTACACTACCCTAAAACTTGGCAAGTTATAGTTCCCTTAAAGGTTAGCTGCAATGTGGAATTGGGAACAATATCAGTGAACAAAAATAAACTTCATATTCTGAGACCTTAAAATTTGTTGGTATATCTTGAACTTTATTAATTTTTATGTTATGGATGTTTTTAAAAAGTTTTATATGGGTCTACCTTAAACTTTGAATAAATTTCTTACATGACTTTATAACACAATGCCTTGGTCTTTTGGAAATACTGATTCACTGAATAATGGAGATCTTACAAACACTGACAAATCTCCTTTACGATATCAAAAAGTCACATTGATTAACATACCATTGATTTCATCAGAAGTCTCTGAAGTACTGAGAAGCTGTAATGCTTACAGTGGCTACAAGCTTTACCAAATTCTAATTTTCCTTTTAAAACTCAAAACTTTACCATTGGCAATATTTATTATCGGTTGTTTTCAACAACCTGTGCTTGAGCACAGAGATTCAATAAAATTAATACTGCTTACTGCTTCATCAATGACATTCTTAAATGAAACTGATGTGTTCTGTTTTGTATTTTAATGGAGAGCTTGTGGTACTGAAGCATACAATGACGACTAGCCAACTTGATGCTATTGCTCTGACACCTGCAAAGATGCTAACACTTTTACATCATCAGTGTAAATGTCAACAGAGTAAAAAAGATAAGTAATATCTTAATAGCAGTATAAAAATACTTTTTACCTTGCAGATTCCCTAAAATGATTGCAGGGACACCAGCGACTCTAAGACCACACTTTGAACTGCTGATGGAAGAAAAAGGGAGGCGACAAAGCTCCCAAAAGAGATCTCTGAGGCATCAAATAGTTGACCTAAAGTTCCCATTCTAAAAACCTGCACCTGATTCCTTTGACCCTCTTCATATGTTGGATAATTTTAGAATTGTATCCTGGACATAATAAATGTTAAGTTGTGAAGATTTCTGGGTTCTGTTATTTTTTTCTCAAATAAGCACTGCTTCATTCTGTTTTTAAGCACGTAATTATTTTCACTGAACCTGAACTGTAAACTTTTTATTTGGGCACCAGCTCCTGTCTCAGTTCAGATCTTCTTTCATTAAGCTGCTGTTAATCCATTACACTGCAATAATTCAGGTTTCACACAGAGAAATAGCTAGACAGGATTTGTCTACTCTCTTCAGCAGCCAAGGTTTCCCCAGCTTCTGTTTTCTTAGTTTCCCTGGCTCTGGCCAGAAAGACTGCAGTTTTCTTCTCACTGGCACCCCCTCCCCGTCCGGTTACACTTCCCCACTTAGCTAAAAACTTCCTTCCCAGGCTCAGAGCTCCTCTTCTCTCCTGAAAAGTCTGTCTATCCTTCCTGTCCAGAGATTTCAGGCAGTTGGCTTTCCAAATCATGTAGAGGTTTTATAACTGTCTTTTTTGAAGGGAGTCATATGGCTGGATCTTCCTCCATCATCACCAGATGCATAGGTCCCTCACAGAAGGTTTCTGTTTGAGTTAGCATGATGATATTTGCATTTTAAAAAAGATTTCTCTGGTTGCTGCCAGAGAAACAGTCTTAAGGTAGTTAGAGATGCAGGGAGATCAATAGGAAGAGTCCACAATATTCCCGGGAAGAGAGACCATTTAGAAAATAAAGTACCTTGTGTATCTTGGTTTACAAAGGTTTTATTGAGAAAAATCTGATGAATTTTGAATATACTAAAAATAAGATATCCGAATCTCACTTCATTATCTGCTGGCATTATAAACTGCTTAACAGATTTAAAAGGCCTAAACATCTGGAAGTCATTTAATCTAACCCTTAGGTATGGTTTGTTCTAAATCACCTCTAATTCCTTTAAATTTCCAGGGAACAAGATTTCACCAGGTTTTTCAATAGATTGTTTAGCATTTTATACTTATATATTGCCTGTTAATCTCTCTGGGATCAAAACAAAGAAAGGTGTGCTTTTTCTTTCAAATTATTCTGTTCTTGATTTATTATTTCTCAAGACTGTGAAGCAAAGATGCTGGAACCCTTCCCCATACAACCATTAAAAACACGATGATGTTTCTTCTTTTACTAAATAATTAGGAGGGAAAAGTAAGTAGTACCTCACTTGATGTTTCCCTAGGTAAACAATACTGTTTGAATCTACAGTTTAATAAAAAATTCTTATTGTGATACAGAATCATCAGACTATTAAAGTTTGCTCTGATTCTTAATCTGAGTGCTGGTAACAGGAGTGTGTTCAATTTATGAAAAATTCAAACTATAAACTTGTAATACATACTTTTCTGTATATATGTTATATTTCAGTTTAAAAAAAAAGTCTGTGAAAGCTCAAATATATCTATGATATGTATGTACCTTCTCTAAAATGTCAATTATTCTCAAAGGAAAATTTCATAGTATTCCATTTGTGTGGTATGACTTATCGTCATGGTTACTCTAGTCTCTTAAAGATTAAAAAAGTAAAAATTTTAAAAGTAAAAAAATGTTTTTTAAAAGTTCAAACATTAAAAATATATGACAGTAAAAATCATCTATAATATTATCTCCTAGAGATATGAACCACATTTAAAATTTAAATGTAGAGGCTTATGACTTCCACATCCTATTATTAAATTATACACTTCTGACTTTGGGCATGTCACTTTTTCTCCAAAAATTCTCAAAAACAAAGGGATATTGTTTAGAATCCTAGAACACCAGTAATTGAAATAAAAAGGCTTGAGCACAAGCAATTTATAAACAGTAAATTTCTATTTCCTCCACAATTTTCAGAGCCCATGTCTTTTCTGTATCTTCACAATGTCTACCCCAATATAAGCCATGCTGCAGATGTGTACTGATGGGAAAAAAATAATTCTCTAAAAGAAATAAAAAGTCACTTTCATATGATATAGTAATGTCTTTATTTCCATGTCTAGAAGGAGAGGGCACATCAGCCTCTGAAAAGTACTTCTTACTTATTATATTTATTTATTTATCTATTGATTCATTTTTGTCATTCTCACTTAATCCCCCAGAAACCCCCTAGATTTCTAACCATTCCTTTTTTTATAAAGTAGAAGCTCCTGTATAATGGAGTTACTAAATTCAATTATAGCAATGTAATGGCTTTCTATCAACTTCCCCTACTTCTCTCCTGTTCTATCTGCTCTGCTCATACAGCAGCACAAGAAGACACTAAGAAATAAGTTATCTCTTAGCCATTAAGTTTTTAAAACATCAAAAAATTAAAACTAAGGATTACACATACAGAGTAGAATTCTAGTGTAACTAAAGTCTTAATGTTTTCATTGACATTTCTATATACCGGCATAAATGAAAAGTTATATGCTTAGCAAGCAACACAGTTTCAAAAGAAACCAACTCTACATTAATCTACAAATCTGATGAGTCATAAAGTATTACCCAACTATGCAGATTAAAACAGCATAACATAGAAGAACTTCAAATAAGAATTTTACTACTACTACATAGAAAATGTCATCTTTATGAACAAAAGCCTTATCAATAGCTTATATGCTATAAATAGAATACCTAGAGAATAAGATTTGTGCTCCTATAATGCTATAAACAATAACTATAATTGAACAATAGTGTATATTTTTGGACTACCTTTAATGATAGAACAAAAAGAAATACAAATAAATTAAACCAGAAAACTGTACTTTGTTAAATCACCTAAATAACATAATTCCAATTTTTACCACTTTGTTGGAATTTAACAGCATTTAAATTTTCAAACATGACACCTCTATTTTAAATATACTGCTCAAATAATTTAAGGAGTTCTGCTTTGTTTTAAAGTGCCATGTTTTAATTAAAGGTATTCCTAAATAAATCATTGTATCAAATGGTCTGGGGAGCCCAACTAAAAGAAAACTCCATTTTAATATTCCACTTAACTCTTGGGCTATACACTGAAATTGCATTATTCATTAACTTGCATATTTGCTCTTGAGGTAAATTTTAGCAAATATCTCTCACTAACAGATAATTGTTATCCATTTGCATATTAATATCTTCAATTATTTTAGCTATTTACTTACAGAGAGCCATGCAAGTGATTCCATGATTCGATGTTCACATCGTTCTAAATGTTTTATCATTTCTCTGGTCAAGTTGGCTTCTGCTTTGATAAAACTTTCAATCACTTTGTAAAAATCAAATGCTTTTAAATTAAGTACATTCAGAATCCATGGGAAGGACAAATCTGTTCCAGTATCAAGATTCTGAGATGTACTTCCTAAAAATGAAAGAAAAAATGTAACTTAGGTATGAAATGTTAAGCCTTAAATTACGTATTTTCAGTTTGGAAGGTTTTATCAAACAAAAATTTTAAAACACAGAAGAAAAGCTAAACGAAAATTTTTATTTAGAGCAGTGTTGTTTTTTTTTTTTTAGTTTTGTTTTTTAAATTTTTTTTAAGTAGTCTCCATACCCAACATGGGACTTGAACTCACGACCATGAGATGGAAAGTTGTGTGCTCTACTGACTGAGCCAGTCAGGCACCCATAGAACAGGATTTTTTCCATAGACTCATAGGAAATAGACTTCTAAATTCTGAGTGTATGTGCACATATCTTTTTCCTAAATAGAGGGCTCATGCTTATATCAAATTTTCAAGGGTTTAAATAGTCTAAACATATCAGAAACAGGTTTAATATCTAACCAGCAATGCATTAGCATATCCATTTTCACGATCTCATTAATCCCTGATGTGGGGAGGGAAGGATTCTTTAAGATTTGCTAATTCGGTTAGAAAATGATAACTCTTTCAAAGGTGCATTTTTTGGTTATTAATGAGGATTCATAGTTTTCCATATATGTTTCTCTTTTATTGTGTATTTGTATGATTAGGTAAATTTCCTTTTTTTTTTGCAAACAAAACTTCTTAACATTTGCAAAATTATTTGCAAAACAATACATGTCTAAAATTATATTTAGGAAGAAAATACCATGAGTGGCCTCTGTTTATCTTGTGGACTCTAGCTCTAACCTTTGGTTTCATGACCATAGAATCTATAGCAGTGTTTCCATATAGGTAAATGCTACTTGTTTGTACTCCTTTGGTAATTTACAATCTCCTGTCTTGGAGGGATTTCAATAGGTACATTTCCTGGACTCAGGATAGCCCAGAATAAGAGCCTAGTGAAGTACTATTACCAAGATGACCTGAAATAATTCAGATAATAATCCATTTAATGATTTATGGTGACCAACTGCATTCTTCAGTATATACCAATCTACATTATGCATATTGCCTCCTTAACTCCACCCCCCCCAAAAAACACACCACATCTTGGATAAATTTTTTTAACTTTAAATTGAACTAAAATGTTTATTTACTAAAATTTAACTTACTGCTATATGTAGCCATTACAACCTCAAGGGCGCATGCCAACAAAGACATATGAAAGATGTTGTCATTCAGCAGTTTGCTAAAGGAAAAGAAAAGAATGACTTTGAAACATTTATTTTTATAAAAAAGAAGGAACTGTTTTACTAAAACTAAAAAATTTACCTAAAATTTTGAATGGATAATCGTTCTTCTTCCTAAAACAGATTTAAAAAATGTTTAGCTGATGCCTTTTTTGTGTCAGGATTGAATTTTTTTCTATTATGCTCTTTTTAACTTACCGATTTAAGCATGGATTCCATTACTCGGTAATACAATCGGACTCCAACTTTGTATCGCTACAAAGAAAAAAAATTAGATTCCACTAGTTTAGAAAATCACAATTATTAATTTTTATGAAGGTTTCTCTTTAAACACATTTCTGATACTTCTTAGGAATATGAATACCAAGAGATCACAAAAGCTAGCTTGTCTAAAACTCAAGACTTCCAAAAAATGATGCGTAACATTCCCAATAAATTATCAAGAGGGAAGGTCCAGTACTTGGTTTTCGTTTTCCTTCATTCTGCTTCAGCCTTCATCATTCAACAGAAACACACACACAGGATATGTTACACACCTGGTACTATTTTAAACATTTTACATACTAATGTGATACTTCTTGTGGCCTAGAACATGTATTTTCTTTTTTTTTTTAGAACATGTATTTTCAAGATAACTCTCCAGAATTGAGAACAGTCTGTCCATAAAACTGTCATTGCAAAAATTGGACCCAACTGATCAGCAAAAAGTTTTAACCAAATAAATAATTCCTATTAGTTCAAAGAATAACCAAATTTTAGATAAATAACACACAAGCCATATTCCTTCATTCAAATTACAAGCATAAATTTCATACACAACCAAAAAAGACTTCTAAACACTATTATTTAAAACATGGTTAGCATAAAAAAATATAACCTCACTACACTGAAATGTATATAGATTACAGTTTTCAAACATATTTTTATATGTTATCTCACTAATGCCAACAACAAAGCAGAGCAAATATAGAAACCTGAATCTCTGAGAAGTTAAATGACAGCTCATAAATGGTAGAACCAGATATAAACCCAGGGTTATGATTCAGAGCCCATACTCATACCCAAAGTATAGGTTGTAGATTTTCTGAAATAATAATAGTAATAGTAAAACTAATATCACTCAATAATATCACCAATAATAGCATGTATATGTCCCATTTATCTAAGTATATGCATTCATGAATATTCATATATGTAGAAGCCAAAGAATATATACAAAAATGTAACAGCATCAAAGATTTTAACTTTTTTGTACTTATATTTTTTAAACATCTACATTTTTTCTAAAACTTTCTACATGTTTACTTTTGGTTTCTGTAATGGTGTAAAGGGAATTTTGTTATAAAGTTTTCCATGAACAGTAGCATACACAGGCAGCTGAGATACAGAATCTACCAATATAGGACAAATACTATTATAATACTTTTACAAATTGGAAAGATATCTCATTTCTGGTTATTTCCTATATAGTGACACTAATCAAAATGACTCAAGTTACCTGTGACCCAATTTCCATACATCCCTGTCCCACAGCTTTAGCAAATTTCTCTTTAAAGATGTATCCAACATCCTTCACTCTTTTCAGGATACTTTCCTTTGGATTCACTGTGCAGTTCTTTAAAGAGGAAAAACATAAATCGATGTTGAGGATACTGTTTAATCAGAATTAACATTGCCTGTCCTATAAGATATAATTTTCACTTTCAATTATTTATACCATGGAAACACTTCCACAAAAACTAGGTAAACACAACTACTGAAAATAAGAACATGAAGAGTTCCATTTTAAGATGTTAGTGACCAAAAAATACTAGCGACCAAAAAACCCCATTATCTAAATTTTCTGCTGCTAAGTTAAAGAACAGATTTGTTAGCCTTTCCACCCATCAAAAAAAGTCTCATAGATGTTATAAACTAACACCATGGAAATACAAAGGATCATAATTGACTACTATGAACAATTATACACCAACAAACTAGAAATTCTAAAAAAATTTAAAAAAAGATAAATTCTTAGAAACATACAACCTACCAAATCTGAACCATGAAGAAACAGAAAATATGAACAGATTGATTAATAGTAAGGAGGGTGAATCAATAATCAAAAACGACCCAAGTAACAGAAGTCAAGATCCAGACAGCTCCAATGATGAATTTTACCAAACATTCAAAAAAGAATAACAAAACTTCTCAAGCCCCTCCAAAAGAATAGAAGAGGAGGAAACACTTCCAAACACACTTTACAAAGCCAGCATTACCCTGACATCAAAACCAGACAAGGACACCACAAGAAAAGGCCAATATCCCTGATGAATGTAAATGCAAAATCCTCAACAAACTATTAGCAGACCAAACTCAACAATCCATTAAGGGATCATATACCACAATCAGGTGAGATTTATTCCAGGGATGCCAGGATGTTTCAACACTCACAAATCAGTGTGATACATTAACAAAATGCAGGATAAAAATCATATGATCATCTCAATAGATGCAGAAAACACTTGACAAAATTCAACATCCCTTTATGATAAAACCTCTCAACAAAGAGTGTATAGAGGGAATATACTTCAACATAATAAAGGCCATATATGATAAGCCCACAACTAATATTGTACTCAACAGTGAAAAGCTGACAGATTTTCCTGTAAGAGCAGAAACAAGACAAAGAAGCCCACTCTCCCCTTACTCAACATAGTACTGAAAGTCCTAGCCAGAGCAATCTGGCAAGAAAACTAAGAGGCATCCAAATTGGAAAGGAAGAAGTAAAACTGTGTTTACTGACACATGACATGATATTATATTTAAAAAAAAAAAAAACCTAAAGACTCTATCAAAAAACTGTTAGAATAAACTAATTCAGTAAAGTTGCAGGATATAAAATCAATAGACAGAAATCAGGCTTGTTTCTATGCACTAATAATGAACTAACCAGAGAAATTAAGAAAACAATCCCATTTACAAATGCACCTAAAAGAATAAAATACCTAGGAATAAATTTAAGCAAGGAGATGAAAAACCTGTACTTGGAAAACTATAAGGCATTGATGAAAGAAACTAAAGAAGACAGAAATAAATGCAAAGATATTTCATGCTCATAGATTGGAAGGATTAATATTGTTAAAATGTCCATACTATTCAAAAATAAGAACATGAAGAGTTCCATTTTAAGATGTTAGTGACCAAAAAATACTAGCGACCAAAAAACCCCATTATCTAAATTTTCTGCTGCTAAGTTAAAGAACAGATTTGTTAGCCTTTCCACCCAAATTTTAATAATTCTCCTGACTTTATCCAATTTCCATGGATGAGTTTTTCAGTGAGTCCTAACCCTCATTTGAATTTAAATAAGGAGTGAAGAAGCAAGCAAGTAACACAGATGCTAGTTTTCATTATCTCCTTCTCTCTCCCTTTTGTGTAAATAGCAGTGGCCCTTCAGATGTCAAACTCAGGTCTACGGGAGTTGTAAACTGCAATGCACACAGGTCCAGCAAGAAATGTAAATAAAAATGGGCTGAATATAGGATAAAAAAGACTGTAGAGATATGACAAATGTTAAATCCTATTATCACATTCAAAGAAAAGATTGAAAAAGCAGAAAAGATCTATAACAAAACAACAGTTAGATTCACAGATTTCTTTTTTTTTTTTTTAAGATTTTATTTATTTATTTGACGGAGAGACAGCCAGCAAGAGAGGGAACAGAAGCAGGGGGAGTGGGAGAGGAAAAAGCAGGCTCCCAGCAGAGGAGCCCCATGCGGGGCTCGATCCCAGAACGCCGGGATCACGCCCTGAGCCGAAGGCAGACGCTTAACGACTGAGCCACCCAGGAGTCCCTAGATTCACAGATTTCTTAAATAGCAACAAAGAGAACCAGGAATAGTAAAGTATGATCTACAAATATCTAAGAGAAAGTAAACATCAATCTAGACTAAAGATTCAGCTAAACTATCTTATAAAAAATAAGAGTAAAGATACCTTAAGACAAAAAACAAAACAAAAACCTTGTAAGTTCACCCCAAACTATCCCTCACTAAAGGAATTATTAAAGTATGTATCTGAGGAGGAAAGAAAATGAAATCAGAAATGAGGTCTAAGTTGCAAAAAAGAATGATGAGCAAGGCAAACAGCAAACATGAAAAAAATCTAGAAATAACACTACCAAAATAATATAATACTACCAATATCTAATTTGGAGGGTTGAAAAAGGCAAGAAGTAAGGTAAGAGACAAGGACGTGTTGGTTGGGAGATATTTTTTAAAATTCTCAGTATTTTAACTTTTAATTTCAAATTTCTTTGTCAAGATAACACAATAATAACGTTTCATTTATGGCTTACATTAAAATAGGAAATCAAATTTTCTGATGGTTGATCACTTGCTGAATTTAAGATCATCATTAATTGTTGGATAGTATTCATAACAGTCCTGGACAAAAAAAAAAAAAAAAAAACAGGAAGAAATATTAAGCAATGAAGGAAAACAAATAAACAAAATGTATCTTTTTCACAAGTTAAATCAATCTTTCAAACTACTTCCTAATTATCTTTAAGAAGTTCTCTGAAATAAGACTTTACAAAACCCTTAGTGTACTGTTGCTTACAAGGAATGACATTTTTTTTCCTCTCATTCTTTTTTTTTAATTAGCATACAATGTATCATTGCTTTCAGAAGTACAAGTCTGTGATTCATCAGTCTTATACAACACCCAGTGCTCATTGCATCACATGCCCTCCTTAATGTCCATCACTTTATCCCATCCCCCCATCCCCTTCCCCTCCAGCAACCCTCAGTTTGTTTCCTATGATTAAGAGTCTCTTATGGCTTATCTCCCTCTCTGGTTTTGTCTTGTTTAATTTTTTCCTCTCTTCCCCTATGATCCTCTGTTTTGTTAATCCCACCTATCAGTGACATCATATGGTAATTGTTCCACCCACATAGTTGCAAAAGGGAATTACATTTTTTTTAAACCTTTAAGAAAGAACATGTTCATAATCACTAAGCTTATAATTGAAGAACTGATACATTTATTTACTAATAAAACTACATTTCAATAAAACATTAATTGGCCAAATTAATGATATTTTAAGAAGAAAACATATAAACCGGTATCAAAATGATAATTTTTTAAGAAAAACATTATTACAATCAAATATTAAAGTTTTTCAAATAAAAATGGTAGGCTATATCATAATTCAAATGAAGAAGCATGTGACTTTCCATTATAGAGGTCTTCAGATGCAAGCGTACATAATTTTAGAAGTCATCACTGTGAAAGCATGAAATTGGGTCAGTCCCTTAAGATTTCTTTAATTCTGTAATTTTGTGTGTGTGTGTTGTACAGTAAATACTAATGTTCCAATTTTGGAGTATCAGGACATTACTACTGTAGGTACTGTTTACTGATGCAAAGAAATATAGAATGTTTATGGCTGAAAGACTCCTTAAATATTATTTAGCAAACATGCTCAGTGAGCATTTTTTTCTTTTTTCTAACCTCAGTAAGAATTAGAACCGATGTCATTTGCTCAGCTTGGAAAAAAGAACTTGTCTTTAAGTCTTTTAACCTCTTTGGTGAAAGTTGCCATTTAGGAAAAAAGATGACAAATAATCCTGATATTTTTTTTGTATCTTCCTTATTATTACACCAAACTATTGTACCTCTCTCAACCGATATTTTTACTTCCTCACCTTTCAAATATTATTGCTTCTATAACTTTTATATCTTCTAATCCACTTAAGCCCACGATGTCTAAAGCCACAAATAACTGCTAACAGCAAAAGATCTTTCTCAATTGTTCTGACACTTGATTTCCTTGACGTATGTGACACTCAAACACCTGCTCTTTCCTAAAATTCCCTCCACCCCTTAGATTTTTTGGCTCCATTCTCTGGGCAGCCCTCTCATTCTCTTTAATTAGTATTTAAATGCTAGCATTCTGGGTGTTATACACAACTAATGAATTGTTGAACACTACCTCAAAATCTAATGATGTACTATATGTTGGCTAATTGAAATAAATACATAAACACATAAATACATAAATAAATAAATACATGCTAGCATTCTTTAGGGCTCAGCCCTTAGCCAGCCATTCTTGCCATTATACCTTTACTTCAGGCAAACTCATCTATTTTTATGGTTTTAACTTTCCTGAATGATTCTCAAATCTGTAAGATCCGTATATCCTACTACTTAGTACTTCTTCGTGTCCCATAAATGCCTCATGAATAATATTCTAAGTATGAATTCATCAAATATTTATCAAACCTGTTCTTGTTCCTTCATTCCAATTGCCTACTCTTGGTTCAGATCTTCAGCATTTCTCAGCTGAATTACTGCAATAGAGCAGTCCAAGGATTTTGACTCACTATGTGTATGGTAGTAGGGTCTAAGCATCTGTAGTTTGGAAAAAAACCTCCTCAGGTTACTCTAATTTGCACCCTTGGTTAAGAACCACTATGACAGATTGACAGGTCTATTTCTCACCATGTCCTCCTTAGTCCATCCCCTCACAAAATACTACCACATAAACTTTCAAAAATCAAGTCTAATTTTATCCTTACCCCTATTTAACACCCATATATAGCAACAGGCCAAATCGGGCACAAGCTAAAGTCCAAACTTATGAGTATGGCATATGAGGCCCTTCAGGATCTAGTATTCACCCTCCTCTCCTGCCATTTCATCTTCCTATTTAGTGAGTCAATACAGAGCTGCTAATAGTTCCACAGACACATCGTGTTGTTTTATACTTCCATGCCTTTGCACATGCTATTCCTACTCCCTAAAATGCCAGTCTCCTGTGTCACAGACTTTCATGTTTCAAAATTCAGTTCAATAAAGTCCCTTCTTCATAAAGTCCCTTCTGTGCCATCTCATTGGTTTGTCAAAAGTTTATTACTATATTTTACACTTCTACAGAAATGTATCTTTATATGTCTGCATAGTCATTTGAAAAATATTACTGATTGCCCACTATGTACCAAATATTACCCTAGGTCCTAATTATTAAATGGTGAACAAAAAAGTCATGGTCCACATGATATCAAACTTAAAGGCTACTATGGGTATTGGCGAAAACAAGCAAACAAACAAATTAATTTTTAATTACAAATTGTGATATACACTATGAAGGAACAGAACAGGATACTATGAAAAAGAAGAATAAAAGAAAACACTTCAGAGAGAAATCTTTTAAAAAGTAATATTTGTGCTGAACCTAAAGGAAGAGTAGCTATTGGTAATTCACAGAAGCAAAAAAAAAAAAAAGAAGGAAGAGTTTCAAGAAGAGGGACAAGCAAGTGTGGAAGTTCTCAAGTACAAAAGAAGAGCCTGGAGCATTCGGGAAACTAGCTAGTACATAATGAGCAGGAAAACAAGATGAGCTTAGAGAGCTAACAGAAGCTGGATCATGTAAGGTCTTGTAGGCACTGTGAGGGAGTCTTGTAGGCACTGTGAGGGAGTCTTGTAGGCACTGAGAAGGAGTGTGCTGCAACAGGAAGCAGTCGAAAGGTTTGACAGCAGCATGAACATGATCTGACTCAGATTTCTAGAATATTATTCTGGGGCTCTTTGGAGAAAATATTTGGTGCGGGGAGAGAGGAACAGAGAGGAGAGTAGCAAGTAGCAAGATCACTTAGTAGGGTACTGCAAAAAATCCAAAACAAAGAGGAAGAGATCCTGGACAAAGGTGGTGAGAGTGCAAATGGAGGACAGGAGAGGGACTAGAGATATTTTAAAGGCAGAGTCAATAAGACTTAACAGCAGGTTAGATGTGGGAAGTGAGGAAAAGGACAGAAAAATGGTTTTAATCCCTCTAATTTGTATGCAGAGCAAAGGATGATGATATATTTTTTTCCTTTATTTACTGAGATGAAACACATTCCCATTCTAGGTTATATTCCTTAAGGTCAGGCAGAACTAGGTTTAATAATCATATCCTCAGCAACTAGTAAAATACCTGGCAGGGAAAGAGCATTCAATATATATTTGTTGCATGTATATATAAACATATAACAGAACAAACAAACAAACTCAAAGTACTATAAGGCATGAAATAAATAATTATAATGAAAATCAAAAGTAATAAAATTCATACCTAACTGGAGTCTGTGGAAGAATCACATTCACCTCTTCATCAGAGTTACTTTTTCGTGGCGTTCTCTGCATTTCAAAACTAAATAATGATAAGCAAAGTCATTCAGATTGAAAATGCACAATTTGTTTTTCATGAGTCAAAAGAGCAGTAGTATATTACTTGTTGCCTCATACCATCATACAAAATGGTAAGTCAATAACAGAAGAGATAGGAAACAGATGATACAAAAGCTGCTTAAACAAATAAAATTTTATGTTTTTCACCATTGTTTTTAAGTTGGGTTTCTTCCACTAGGTTTATGAAAAACAGGGTTACCAATCATTAACAATTTTTTAAAAGTGGAAGTTAGATGTTATCTCTAGATGTTAGATGGTATTATGAACCAAGCTGTTCAGTATTAAAAAATACCAAAGTCCAAGTTTTTCAATCATTATGCCTTCCAAAAACTTTACTTTGACTTAAATAAAATTTGAAACATGTTATTTGTGTTTAACCTACAAATTATATATTTTTTCAGTTACATATTAAAAGATTTCATGCTAAAGACATAAAATTAAACATCTTTATAATCATTCAAATTTTTTTGTAATTACTCTCAATCATTCCTACTTTAGAATTCTACATAATTCAAGAGAATATACTTTTATATTAACATTTAAAAAAAAAAAAAAAAAGAACCAAGCAAGTAATAGCAGATGAAAGGGTGGGAAAAAGAGAGACCACTACTTAAGTAAACTAATTACTTCAACAATTCTTTTAGTGTACGTTTTAAAATTAAATTCAGCTTAATAAAAAAAATAGTTGCTATAGAGGACAATTCACATTAAATCTCTATTTGTATATTATATGCTTAGAATACTGTTCACCTTATTATTAGCTTTATAGAAAGGCATTTGAAGTAACTTATTATAAATGATAAAGATCATGAAGTTAAATAAAAACCTATTTAATCTAACTATATTAAAATCAATCTATAGCAAAAGCATCTCAACAGGTAAAATCAGACCACGTACAATACCTGTCTATAGGATCAGCCTGAAGAGTTTTATCATGATCCAGAAATAATCTTGCATCAAGATCTTTGTTTTTAAGGTAAATCTCTTCATATTGTTTAGAGAGACTTTCCACCTCAAAAGAAAAAAAATACTGATGATTATCCTTTTCATATCATTACAACTCTCAGTCCACAGAAGTATAGATTTAAGAATCTTTGTACATATACTTCATTTTATAATATACAGAGTTCACATGCAAAAAAAATAAAGCGTATCTAAAAGTGCCATTAAAAATTGCTATTTTTAACTCTAATTTTAAACCAATTTTACACATGCATCTCACTTATTAGAATTTTATGTAGATGATCACCAATAACACAAAACAGTAGGTATTATTATAACCACTTAATTGCCAAGGTCCTCCAAACATCCCATACATCTCTCACTTCTAATCTTCCACTATGCTTATCAATATAAAAATATTTTTCAAACATAACAAATCTCTTGATTACATATTCTCCCTACCTTTTTTAAATCGTTTGATGCACTCTAACTCCCTTTAGTTAAGTGTCTTGGACAGGAGCATTTGCTCAATTAATTGGCCCAATTAATATATTTGCACAATGTATTCCTAATCTCAGATACTTCTTCATTTGCTAGAATCTGTAATTCTTTTATAAGTCCTGATTGATAATTTTCTAATTTAAAAACCAATACCCAACAGACAACTATTCGGCATGACTTCTACTATGACTTTTTTTTTTTAATCAAAAATTTTATTTATTTATTTGTCAGAGAGAGAAAGACAGAGTACAAGCTGGGGAAGCTGCAGGCAGAGGGAGAAGCACGCTCCCCACTGAGCAAGGAGCCTGATGTGGGACTTGGTGCCAGAATCCTGGGATCATGACCTGGGCCAAAGGCAGTCACTTAACCAGTTGACTGGAGCCACCCAGGCACCCTTCTGCTATGACTTTTAAAGTCTGAGGGTTTCTAACCTAAGAGAACTAAAATTGCATTTCAAAAAGAGCGGCAGGAAGAAATCCAGTTAAACGTAAATTTTTTGACAAGTTTTAGGTATTTAAGGTAAAACAGTCATTCGGGTTAAGCTTAATCATTGTTCCTGCCTGATCTTAGTGAGGCACTAATTATCAGTCATTTATTTGATTGGCAGCTATTAGTGCTATATGAAAAATGCTGGGGTAAATGAAAGGTTTATCTTAAGATTTCTATTACATCCTATGTAATCCTTTCTAAAGGAAGAAAGATTACAATGAGTGTCCAAACTTCTTTAGAGCTCTGAACAGCCCATATTTTGGTATATCAGTTAATAAGAAAACTCAGTAATACAACGTTTGGCCCCTTTTCTTGCCTCTCTAGTCTATCTCACCGGTCTTCTGCCCTGCATCCCCATCTTAACGAATTAGTTGGAGTTCACTGAACACACCGCACTATCCCATATCACTGTCCCTTTGAATCTATAATTTCTAACACTGGAAATGCCATTTCTCATAAAGCTTATTCAGCTCAGAAATCACACCTCCAAACAGTTTTCCACAAAACCTATATGCCCCACTTTGGATTAGGTGGCCCTCCTCTGAGATATCACAGCAACTTGTGCATACTTCTACCAGACTCCTGCTAGTGTTCTCTTTCTTTGTTTTTCTCCCACCAACACCTGAATGACAGAGACTGGGAGTTAATCTCTTATGGATAATATCTAGCACAATGCCTGCCATATATTAAGCATTCAATAAATAACTGTTGGATGAGTACGTTTATTGATTCAAGGACTAGCCACGAATTTAGGTCACAGAATCAGCAGACTAGATATCTGATTTCATGTCTTTTGGTCTTGGTAACTACTGCCAGGTGCTTCTAAGCATCCTTTTCATCATTTATCTAAGCATCCTTTTCTCCACATATTTCGTCTTACCACATAAAGCTCTCAGTTGTTCTGTTCTCACTGAAGAGCAAGACATTTAAGGCAAAATGTGAAAAGAAACAGATAGATGGATGGCACACCACTAAGGTAAAACATTTCTGCAATATAATCACAGCCGTTTCAACTGAATGTATTTTCAATTAAGTAGTTTAAATATCAAGAGATGCTTCACAATACAGTGATGCCGGTCATGTTGGTGGCCTCAGTCCGCGGATCCTACGCTTAAAGATGCAGAGCAAATTAGAATCAAATGTGATTGTGCGTATTTAGTTATACTTAAATATGGCGGCATTCAGAAATTCAAAAGCCTACACTTTGTTTTTTGAAAAATTTCAGTACAAATAAATTTTTAGCACAAATTACAAATGCTGCTTATTTATACACGTGAATATATATTCAAAAGGTTTTTGTTACTTATATAAAGTTGGTTCACCAAAATTCTACTTAGATTTCTTTCCTTGGACAAAAAATATTTAATAAAAAGTAATTTTAAATTAGACAGTGGGGTGTCTGGGTGGGTCAGTGAGTTAAGCATTTGCCTTTGGCTCAGGTCATGATCCCAGGGTCCTGGGAGTTGGGCTTCCCTGCTCAGCGGGGAGTCTGCTTCTCTCTCTTCCTCTGTCCCTCCCCCTGCTTGTGCTCTCTCTCTCTCAAATAAGTAATTAAATCTTAAAAAAAAAAAAAAAAAAGAAATTAGACAGCTACTCCTCCCTCCCAAAAGTCCCCAAATACATTAACTTTTTACTAATTTTCTTTCAGATTACCTCTGGAAGTCCATTAGAAGCTACAATTCCAAGAGAATTCATAAAAGGTATGAAATTTTTGAAATAAACATTTTTCACCTGAAAAAGATAAAGTTACAACATAGTCATTAAAATAAAAAAACTTAATCTTTGTCACTATTAACCTTAGAATGAAAGTGTTAACTGACATTTTGATCAATGACTTACATTCAACCTAGTGATATTTATAATTAATTCAATTATTTACTTTTTAACTTATGTGAGGCAGATTTCAAGTCTTAGAATGGAAGCAGAGTAGAGAACTATTAATGAAATAGGATTTATAAGAAGAAAACCCATTGAAACCAATTTCAATATTCTACATTTAACAGATGATAAAAAGATGGCTCAAAAAAATTAAGCAACTTGACCAAAGTTACACAGCTAGGACGTGGCAGTGCTAGAATTAAAACCCAATCTATCATCACAGTCAAGTCTCTTCTCATCTCTATACTGTTTCCGATTTCTCCCTCAAGCGTATTTTTAGGCACTTCACACTCATCATCTGATAGCTAGCTTAGGAAACATCAAGTCAATTATTTTAGCATAAATTCAGGAGAATAGCCTGTTTTTACAAGAAAATTATTTCACACACATAAAGAATACCCAGTAATTCAATTCAAAATCAAATAACAATATTTTGTAGAATGATGCAGTTCCATAAAAAAGCATGCTACATTTATTTAACATGGATAATAAAGACTGTAATCAGGAAACCTGGAGTTACATTCCTGCCTGTTTTATACTTCCAGTGTGTTACAAAATTTTAAACAACTTACTTATTTTCATTTAACTTTTCCAAATTTGAAGTCTACATTTATTAAGGTGGAAATAATATCAGTTCATATCTTCTTCAAAATAAGTTGCAAGAATGAGGCTCCTGTAACTTATTAATTTTGTTTTTTAATTAACTCCCATTTAACTGGAGTATTTATAAAGTAGGTAGTTCTAGTTAACCATTTAGTGTTAACTAACCAATAATTATATAGCCATTAATGTAACTAACCAATAGTTATATAACCAAAAATGCTGTATCTAAATAATCAAGTGTCAATTAATGTCAATTACTACCATAGTTATTAATCAGCTATACTTTAAAAATCATTCCTATATTCTAAATTATAAAAAAGAGTTATTTAAAATGAAAAAAAAATTTTATGACTTATTCCTGATTTTAGAAATGAAATTTTAGAAGTAGTTCTGAAACCCAGAGAATTAACAACCGGGAATTAGAAAACTGCATTTATGCATATTCATTATCTTGAAGGACTTAGCAATAGACTGGATTAAAAAAAATATTTCAACTACGTTTGTGAGCTTACTGGCAAAGATTACTTGTGAATCTAGAAAAGTAAAAAAGTAAATATATATATTTAAGGTTGATACATCTACAACCACAGGGGTATATCTATATCTTTATTGAAACTGACAAAAGCCACAGTGTTAACATTAGGATATCCTGATAAATCATTCCAACACTCTTAAACTAGATTTTGAGATCATACTCCATTCCTTCCCATAATTGACAGAGAAATTTCAAAGATGCAACATTTCATACAGCTATCTATCTGGTGGTAGTAAACTGTGGACTATATAACAATGTATGACAGAAACAGCATAGTACACTGAAAGGAGCAACTGGTAGCAGATTTCCCAAAGTCTAGCCCTGTTAGTAGTTAGCTATCAGTCTCTAGAAGTTCATTTACTCAGCACTAAAAGGAGGTGGAGTACATTATTCCTAAGACTCCTTCCAATTCCAACACTCTGGATTCTATGAACGAGATAAGCAATTCCAGGGTTTTCATGTGTATTCTCTACCAGCCATTAACATCTAGTGTAATATTTGGAAAGAGTGTATAGGTTGAACAGAAATTTAATGCTGATATTCCTTATCATTAAACCAAAGCACCAGGGTTTTCTTGGCAGGGTATTTTAAAACATTAGGAGTTATCAGCAACCACAGAGGAATCAAAGAACAAATCCGTTTGAAAACTACTGCCATAAAGATGTACCTTTTCAGTGATTCCTGAGTAAGGGAGCTACTCTCTTTAAAATCAAAGTAACTGAACATGAAAAATAAATTTTTTCTAAATATTTTCCTGCAAAAGAATTGGCACTAAGTACAAAAGCAAGCTTGTCATGAAAGAAGTATATACTGTTAGGAAGAACTTACATCTAAATCTACTTCATTTTAAAGAAATCATGAAGTTAAATTACCTCATCTATATTACATTCATGTTCTTTACAGAGAACTTCAATAATTCTTGTATCATTTTCTAGTTGTTTTGCTATCCGTGCACTCCTGTTCTGACCTCGCCTTGGTGTTCGAGGTGAACCATTAAAAGGTATTACAGCTGTTTCTGTAAAAATGGTAAATTAGATAAGAACAATTGCACATTCCACTGTATAAAATAATGAAGTATTCTAACTTGGGAGATCAGAAATAATCTTAGTAACATTCTGCTACTTTTATTTATTAGGCTTCATTAAAGGCTAACAGTTTCATCTATTTATTGAATATCTATTTTAAGTTATGTACTGATAACAGTTTTTGCTATTAGGCAAATATGGAGAAGGCAAGGGAAATAGCCAATTTATAAACTAATTCTAAATGTATCCTACTCAATTTGTAAGGAGAAAAAAATGTTTCTATCTTAAAGAGTCTTAAAAAAGGTATTTATGGATTCAGTTACTAGACATAGTATAAAAGTAAATAAATTTAAAAAGTTTGAGCAAATACCATAGTAAATAATGCTTTTTTAAAAAAAAGCATATAAATATTATGTGATAAAGGGTGATTTAAAAAATATCTCCTGTATTATTTTGAGTATTGCCAATTCAAACTGAAAATGAATTCAGCTATTAAAGAGATAACAGATGACTAAGTATGAAAAGTATTAACTGCCTCCAGGACTGACCAACAATTTATAGGAAATTGAGAGAATACAGGAACATGTTAAACTATACAACAGGATGCGATCAGAAAAAATTAAACCACGAGAAACCCCACAGAATAAACCACCTAATTATTTAATAAATAAGTTATAAGGAAAAAAAGAGAGAGACAAATGGAGAAGGAAGTTTTTTAAAAGTCTCAAAAGTGTATCAACCAATCATAAGGTATAGATCTTATTTAGTCAACCTGTGAAAAAGTTTTAAAATCACTTTTATAAGACAATCAAAAATCTGAACACTTACTAGATATTTGGTGGTATTAGGTTAGGAAACCATTAAGTGATTTTTAGGTGTGACAATGGTAGTCATCATGCGTTTTAAAGAGACTATCTTTTAGAGATACATATTAAAATTTATAAGGATGAAATGGTATGCAAAGATGTGCTTCAAAATAATATAGTTGATGCAACTGGGCAGCAAATGGGGCTACAGACTGACCATAAGTTATATGTTGAAGGTAATTTAAGTACGTGGGGCTTATTATACTACTGTTTACTTTTGTATTCACTTGAAATTCTCCATAATAAAAAGTTCATTATAAGTTTACCCTACTCAGTCAATTTATCACCTCATCCTGGTTTCTCTTTAACATAGCACTTAGAGAATTCAAATGTACTTTCGAATAATCCGAAAGAACAAAACCTGTCAACCTAAAGTAACATCCTACATCAATTTATTAAACTTATAACCTTGAAAAAAAGTGAGAAAAAAAACATATAATCCTTACAGATTCAGAATTTTTTAAAATATATTTGTTTTCTATTTTTTTTCTCCCATTCCGTACGTGGTTTCTGCTACTGACCTTTTTCTGTCAAACCATGTTAAACACATTTTTCAAAATTCTGCTCCAACTTCATTTTCCATGGGGTTATTGTTCAAAAAGAATAATTAGGCTTCTGCTTTTCAGGCACTTCCAACAACACTGAGACTTCCATGTTTTGATCTGTCCTCTATTATTTTTAGTATTATTAATACTTCAATGATTTTAGGGACCAAGAATTCAGTTCAGCCTTAGTTAAGTTTATATTTTTCTGTGATATAATAAGTGATTTTGAAATTCTATTCTTAATGCCACCAAAAGAAACAATTCCATTCTAAAAGGAATATACTCATCTTTACTTAATGCTATCTGTTTCAGCAAGTTATTTTTTATTGCTTTTTATGTTTATTTTTTTTTTAGCAACAGTTAGTTTCATTTAAGAACACTTCTCACCTCATCACCCACTGAGGTAGATCAATTACAATCCATATGCAAAACAAAAAATTAGTCACATAATAATCGTGCATCCGATAATACAAATTAGGCAATCTCCTCCAGCAGAATGGGCCACTCTTTCTCAAGAAGTTTCATTCACATCTGTGCCTTACCTCTTAACTTTCTCTTTACTGGGAATATCCTACCCAAGTTCCCCTAACACTCAAATGCTATCTACTCTTCAACATTCAGTTCAAATCCATCTCTTCTATATCGTCTTCCTTGGTCCTCCCCAGCTAAAAATCTTTCTCACTTCCTGATCTCTCATAGCATTTACTGTATTTTGGCCCAGACCACTTAGAAAGCGGCCAAATACTGCTTACTTGCTTACTTGTCTTATCTCTACTTCTATATCCTATAATACTTGAGGGCAGAGTCCACGTCTGATTTATTTTTTATCATTCCTTCAGCTCTAGAACCATGTTTTGATCCTAGTCAACATTAAATAAACAACTGTTGAGTAATGATGTAGGAGATGCATAAATTATTTAAAATACTTACTATATGGTTCTTTAAGCAATGCAGGAGGTGAGAGTTTAATAAAATAGTCAAGGACACACAGCATTAACTGAAATGAGATGACGAGATCATCCTCCATTTGTAACACTTCCCCTGAAAATAAAACAGGTTTACAATGTAAAGTAACAGATCAGAGACCGAGATTGAGATCTTTAAATCAAGGAAAGCTGTGGTATGGGCATATGCATATACTGTTTTATTCAAGAATAAAGACATGTTAAAGAACTTAAAAAATTTTTTTGTTTTTCAAAAACTCAAATTTGATATAAAATATAAATAAAAGTACATGAAGTTATGAAATAAATGAAGTATAAGTCTACCATGAGAATTTGACATCTAGCAATTATTATTATAGTTCATTCCCTATGTCTAATTCATTTTGTTTTTTGCTTTTTTAAACTTATTTCCAGTTTTTGTAAGAGCTATAGAATTCATTACTTCTGAAAATAATTTTGAAGTATGCTACATGGTAATCTTTAATTCTATTTATTTATTAAACCTCATATATTTTCAACTTTAACCCCCTCCAAAATATTACCATAACCAAAGCCATTAATAACAAAATTAACATATAACTGAAAAGTCATCTATAAAGTAATTATTTAGCATAAAATCTTGGTGCACTGGGTGTTATATGCAAGTAATGAATCATGGAACTTTACATCAAAAACCAGGGATGTACTGTATGGTGACTAACATAATATAATAAAAAATTATTACAAAAAAAATCTTAAAAAGTTAATACAGTAAATATACAACTGGAGGGCTGTGAGGAAATAAATGCATATAATAAATACCTGAGGAAAAAAATAGTGTAGCTATACAAATCATAATCAAATATAGCTATGGTATATTTGCTTGTTGCTCTGGAAGTTTAATTTGGCTCACTTTCTATTCTTGGTATCTGACTGCTAAATCATTAATAATCCCAACAACTACTGAAGGTGCAGAAACTATGTGAAAAAGCACATAACCCTGCATCAGGCAGGTTTTTTAGATCCATAGGTATAGTACAAACATATGTTTGTAACAGACTTAGAAGTTATTAAGAAATACTATACAAGTAAAGAATGATATCAAGGACTTACAGTTAAAAGTAGTAGGGTAAAGTCAGATCAAAGAATTCTCCTCCAATACCCAATAAAATAAAAGGAAAAAATGTACTGGCTAAGTGTTAGGACCAACACCAAATTTGAGAGATACTGACTCAGAGTACCCTCATCTCCTCCTCTTCTGACTTGGAGGGAGGAGAAATTGCTGATGATGGGATAAGGGTAAAACATAGGAAATAAACAATAGCTAACTTTTTTTGGTTGTTGTTGTTTTGGGAGGGGTTTGGTTTTGGTTTTTATTTTTTTGATAGCTGACTTTTTGACAAACACAGAGATTCCAATGTGCTATGCTGAACTGGGGACCAATATGAATCCCAACACAATCCCATTATGGAAACAGGAGGTAATTATCACTGGAAGTATTCTATTTTAGGGTTCATTCTCACAAAAATCTCAGAACGACAAAGACTCATATCATTCAAGATGAATTCTCCACTTTCTTCCTCACCCCCAACTAAAAGTAAGTAAAATAAAAAGCCTGTATGCATATTGTAGCTCTTTGGGGAACACAATTAGCCAAAGTAAAATGCAAAGTGAGTGAAAAGAGATTTATTCACAGTATATCAGAGAAAACAAAACATCACACACCAACCACATCAGAGAAAGTAGAACATCAGTCAGGGTTGCCCACATAAAGTCCTAGTAACATGGGGAGGGGAGAGAGGACAAGAAGCACAGCGATTATGCAAACATACTATAGAAAAGAAAAAAGAAAAGAAAAAATAGAGGCACAGTGTAAGAAGGGAAAAAGAGACTTAGACTAGAAGATAATCTATAAAAAGAAAATGCCCTATGACTCCTTGCACTAAGAAATAAAAAACAAATTATATAAAAACAACAACAAAAAGCTAAGGAAAAAGTGAGGACCAAATAACACCATTACAAATATAGTTTAGCTCAAAACAGAAGAAAGTTTTGAGACAAAAACAGTTAATACATAAGAAAAAGACCAAAGATCAGAATAATACAAGAAAAGAAAGTAAATATGGAGGACAAAAACAATCCAACATAAGATAGTTAAGTTCCTGGGACGCCTGGGTGGCTCAGCTGGTTAAGTGTTTGCCTTCAGCTCAAGTCATGATCCCAGGGTACTGGGATGGAGCCTTGCATCGGGCTCCCTGCTGAGCGAGGAGCCTGCTTCTCCCTCTCCCTCTGTCTGCTGCTCCCCCTACTTGTGCTCTCTCAAATAAATAAAATCTTCAAAAAAAATTTTAAGAAAAAGATAATTAAGTTTCTGAAACATAACAGAATAGAATAATACCTAACTGAATAGAATAATATTTTTAAATGTAGTGTGTTAAGATGTCTTTAAAATGAAGAGCAGAACCTTCAGTTTAAAAAGAGATACAGTGTTGTAAGAAAAACTAATATGGAATAAGAAAAATCAAGAGATATTCTAGGTAAGGTATTGAACCTCAAATTTTAAAAAATCAAGTATTCAGAAGTAAATGGGGGGAAATTAAATCTAGTCTATTTCTCAACAGCAATGTTTAATGCAGAAAACAGTGTCCTGAGGAAAACAAGTATGACACAAGAATAGCATGCACAGTCAAGTAGTCCTTCAAGTATAAAGACTATGGGCATGATTCATAAACATGACAAACATAGGGAATATAGTGCCAAAAAGCCTTTTTGAAAAATTCCTTCTTGGTAAAATCCAGGCAGCTAAGGATGAATCAAGAACTCAGAAATGGGGAAATTAAAACAGAGGAGTGACAATAAGTTTAGAACCCACTGATAACACAGAAGTGAGACTAAACTAGTAATTATAATTATAGAATGGAATATAAATGTTATAATCTTTGATAGTGTAATGATAATACAATAAGCAAATCCGAAAGTGAGGGATGGGGAGGTGACAGAAAGTGTGGTAATACTGTACTAACATTCTTTTCCTTTAAAGCAGATTAGTGTATATTGCTTTAAATCAAAACACAAAGTTAAATAAAATAAAGATTCTAACCTTAATTTTTTAATAGTGCTTTTTCATACTCTTAGAGAGATACTTTAAAAAATAATACTGCTTAATTGACTAAACATTTATCTAAATTTAAGCAATTCCTCCCATTTCTCGTTTATTTTCTTCTGTTAAAGTCTGAGTAAAACTAATTTGTATGTTTACATGTTACACTATAATATTCTATTTTTAAAAAATTAGATGTTTCTGAATGCACATATCACCAATTTTTTTTTTCAGATTCCATTCACAAAAATATATCTGGAATGACAATTACAAAGTTTTAATGATAATTTATTTATTTATGGGGAGGTTTGGGGTAATTTTCTACATTTCTCTTTGCATTTGCTGTATTATTTGAATTCTGTATCATATGTACCACTTTTATAAAAATAGTAACATTATTCTCAAAAAAAAAAAAAGGAAGAAGGATAAAAGGATATTAGAAACAGAAATGAAATGAGACATTTCCAGGGGCGCCTGGGTGGCTCAGTCGTTAAGCATCTGCCTTCAGCTCAGGTCATGATCCTAGCGTTCTGAGATCAAGCCCTGCATAGGGCTCCCTGTTCAACAGGAGGCCTGCTTCTCCCTCTCCCACTCCCCCTTCTTGTGTTCACTCTCTCGCTGCCTCTCTCTGTCAAATAAATAAATAATATCTTAAAAAAAAAAAAAAAAAGAAATGAGACATTTCCAAAGCTGGTTCTAGTGTCAGAATTATAAGAACTTGCTAAGAGGTAACAAGTCACACAGAGAACTGGGGAGTGTGAGGGAATAACATTAAATTGAATAAAAAATTTTGAACCTAGTCCAAAAGAATTATTATCACATTTGAAACATTAACATGTAATGAACATAATGACTTTACCTTTCGCTAGTAAAAACGTGATCCAAGAAACTTTTAGCACCAACACAGAGTTTATTTCAGTAGATATCCTAGTAAACAAATAGAAAGCAGAAAAAAATCTTTATACTGACAGTTTTCCAACTATCTCTCTTTTTCTTTTTTTAAAATTACAGGCTTAAATTGACTGCATAAGAGAATACAATCCATTTTAAATGCACAATTTACACCGTAATTCAATTCATCTCAATTCAGTTAGTATTTTTACCAAGATATTTATATTTAGCCCATAGAATAGTATATATTTTGTAAAGGAAATATTTAATATTTCAATTCTAATCTAAAAATATGCACAAGAAGTGGTATGCTATGATGTACTTGGTTTCCAATTACTTAATACTTTCCTGCTCCTTGCTTTCTAATTAAAATCAACACTTAAGCAGAAAAATAGAGGTTTGGATGACTCTAGTTTACCAATTTAATACACTATGCCTTGATAACCTGTTGATATTAACTGGAATAGATTAATATAATTAATAAATATATAATTTTCCTTCACATCAATCATCCTCAATATTACTAGTTCAGTGGGGCAGAAAATTGCATATACTACTCATTCTGTTTCCAAAGAAAATCTCTAGAGCTTTTACATGGGTATACTGTTGGAGCATGTATCATACATTTAAAAAAATAATTTGGAAATCTTAATATACACTGTCACATTTACTCTTACACATAAACTATGTTCTTGGTCTTAATAAAGTTAATAAAATGCCAATAACAGACACTCAGAAAAGATCAACTCAGTGAATTTGCATTTTTCCCAGAACTGGTGATATGTTGCACTGAATCTACTTCCACCCCATTAGTTCTCCTTGTAGTAAAGGGCACATTTTCATATCATCTTCTTTGTGAGAAGATAAATAATCTGCATATGGTTTAAATCTATGACCTTAAATTATGAAGTAGCATGCTATAATCAATCAAACTAACCCTGGCATTATCAACATGTTTGGGATTCTGGCAGAAAAATCTTTTCAAAAACCAAAAAGATAAAAATAACTTGCTCTGAACTACTTACAAACTGCTGGGTTGTGTCAAATATATAAGTTCACATGTCCTAAAAGGAAGAAATAATTATATTAATATTATGGCTTTTTTTAAAGTTACTTTTAAATTTTTTTCATAATTCAGAAATCAATTTTATCATGCTTTTTTCATCTTATTTCAAGAAGTATACATTTTAGGGGCACCTGGGTGGCTCAGTCAGTTGAGTTGTCCACCTTTTGGTTTTGGCTCAGGTCCTGATCCTCAGGATTGTTGGATGGAGCCCCGCACTAGGCTCCAAGCTCAGTAGGGAGTCTGCTTGAGATTCTCTCCATCTCCCTCTGCCCCTCCCCCTGCTCATGTGCACACACTCTCCAAAATAAATAAATCTTTTTTAAAAAAAGTATACATCTTAAAGACAATAAA
Source organism: Ursus arctos (assembly GCF_023065955.2). NCBI lineage: Eukaryota > Metazoa > Chordata > Mammalia > Carnivora > Ursidae > Ursus > Ursus arctos. The sequence goes on along the minus strand of NW_026622764.1, from coordinate 55,914,997 downwards.
AGTATAGCATTATTTTAAAAGTTAAAGTAAATTTTTCCAATACATGACATCTCACATATCACTGTACTATTTAATTACAAAAGGACTGGATTCCATATGTGCATTTGTAACTCAGAATACATTGTGTAACTAAATCTTGATCTAGTTAGAATCCCAGATCAGGTCATAAAATCTTACTTAACTTTTAGCCTCACTAAAATAACTCAACTTAAAAGTACTATAAAACCTATTTGTTTAGGACAATGGCAGAGTTAGAATCTCCACAGACCTGCTTCCTAGTATATTAACTATAATTGGTTGAAATTATTTAAAAAATCATTTAACATCTCTGGAAATTCTCCTAAGGGCATACCACAAAAAAGGAAACATTTTCTCAAGATAATCTACTAACTCCTGGCAAGAACAGAAATAGTCCGTGGAATTCAAAGCAAAACTCACTTCCTCCTCTCCAACTCAGCATCATAAACCTGTACCTTGGGCAGGTGCAGCCAAGACACAGGACTCCCTCTCTCCCCAGCTCCCAGCCTAGGACTATCACTCTAGGAAAGGAAGGTGAGTAGCATCTCTAATCACCCCTAGCTTTGTATTGTAAAAAGTCTATACCACGCAAGAGGAGCTAAGAGGTCTGGGGCTCCCTTCCTCCACTTAGACCCCACTCATAGAGCAAAAGTTCTATTCCAGGTACAGCAGATCAATATTGGGGCCTACATTTCTCTCACCCCAGTTAGTTCACAGGACAGAGGTTTTAGACATGAAAGGCAATCTGAGAAGACCAGGGACTATTACCTCTTCTCAGTGATAATTATTATTTTTTTTTTAAGAGAGAGCATGAGAGAGAGAGAGAGAATATGCACAGAGGGAGAGGGAGAAGCAGACTCCCCACTTATCGGGATCCCCTCTTAGCAGGATCCAAGGGTCCTGGGATCATGACCCAAGCCAAAGGCAGATGCCTAACCAACTGAGCCACCCAGGGGTCCCTCTTTTTTTTTTTTTTTTTAAGTTTATTTATTTTTTTAAGAGAGAGAGAGAGAACACACATGCACAGGGGTGGATGGGCAAAGGGAAAGAAGAGAGAGAATCCTAAGCAAGCTCCATGCTCAGCTCAGTGCAGAGCCAGATGTGGGGCTTGATCTCATGACTGTGAGATCATGACCTGAGCTGAAACCAAGAGTCAGCCACTTAATCAACTGAGCCACCCAGGCACCCCCTCAGTGATACTCTTAAAGCAAAAGTAACATTCCAAAAGAAGAGGACACTGTCCCCATTCTGACCTCCTGAGCAGTGGCACAGAAATGATGTCCAGGGGAGAGGCAAATCTTAAGAAAAAAGAATTCTTCTTTTTTTTTAATTCAAGAGAGAAACACAGAGAGAGAGAAAGAATGGGGAGAGGGGAGGGAAAGCAGAGAGAGAGGGGAGGAGAGCTGAGCATGGAGCCCTATGCGGGGCCCAATCCCAGGACCCCGAGAATATGACCTGAGCCAAAGTCAGACACATAACCAACGGAGCTATCCAGGTGCCCCAAGAAAAGAGTTCTGAAGCTCTCTCCAAGGTAATTAACTTCATTTGGAACATTTGTGGGGACTTTCAAGGCTAAGTGCCACTGAAAACAATGGAAACTTTGGTGGTGAGCAAGTTAAGAGGAGGCTAGCAGTTCTATGAAAGCAACAAGATATATTCTAGACCACCTAGGAGAGAACCAGGGGAAGAAACAGCTAAGAGCTCTCCCAGAAAAAGAACAAGCCTTAAGGCTGACCTCAAAGACTATTCTCACAGAAGGAGCCAAATTTAATTGGATCAGACTGTGAAGCAAGTTCAGATGTGGAGTATTGTCAAAAACAGCAAAACAGTCAGCAATTAGTGGAAGGTTAACAGCCAGGTATTAACAAGAGATCAGGGGACAAGACTGTCAAAGAGAAACTCTTGAAAATGACTCACCTCAGAGTGATTGTCACATGCCCAATGGCTACAATGAAGAGCAATATCAGAGGCTACACACTACCGGACAAATAGACTTCACTGAAATAATACAGCTAGGCCACTAAACAAATAAACAACCACAACAGAAAGCCCCAAGAGAAAGGAGAATCAGTACCTAGAGTTACTACAGTGTTATCAAAAATGTTCAATTTTCAAAAATCAGTAAAATATGCAAAGAAGTAGGAAAGTATGACCTCTACATGGGAAAAAAAGCAGGCAAAAACAAGACAAAACAAAACCAAAAAACACCAAAACTGCATTTGAGAGAGCCCAGGTGGCAGACGCAACAGACAAAGACTTCAAAGGAGTAACTATAAATCTATAAATATATCCAAAGAACTAAAGGTAACCATACCTAAGTAAGAAAGAAAGACATTTTTTCTTTTTTAAAGATTTGTTTATTTATTTGAGAGAGTAAGAGAGCAAGCACACAAGCAGGGGGAGTGACAGGCAGAGGAAGAGGGAGAACTAAGATCCCCGTGGAGCAGGGAGCTCAATGCAGTGCTCAATCCCAGGACCCTGAGATCATGACCTGAGCCGAAGGCAGATGCTTAACCCACTGAGCTGCTCAGGTGCCCCCAAAAGAAAGGTATTCTGACACTGTTTCATCCAATAGAGAATATCAATAAAGAGAAATTACTTGGGGCGCCTGGGTGGCTCAGTCGTTAAGCGTCTGCCTTCGGCTCAGGGCGTGATCCCGGCGTTATGGGATCAAGCCCCACATCAGGCTCCTCCACTGGGAGCCTGCTTCTTCCTCTCCCGCTCCCCCTGCTTGTGTTCCCTCTCTTGCTGGCTGTCTCTTTCTCCGTCAAATAAATAAATAAATAAATAAATAAATAAATAAATAAATTTAAAAAATATAAAAAAAAAAGAGAGAAATTACTTGAAAAGAACCAAATAGAAATCTTAGTTGAAAAGTACAATAACCAAAATGAAAAAATCACTAGGCGAGCTAAACAGGAGATCTGAGCTGGCATAAGAAGGAAACACTAAACTTGAAGCTAGGTCAAAAGAGAGTATGTTGTATGAAGAACAAAGAGGGGAAAAAAGGAAAAATGAAGAGATTCACAGAAACGTGGGTTACCAAAAAATACACCAATACATGTGTAATGTGAGTACCAGAAAGAGAGCTGGGGGTGAGGGTGGGGAGTGTTGGGGAGCAGAAAGAGCAGAAAAAAATATTCTTCTGAAATAGATGAAATAGCTGAAAACTTCCCAAATCTTATGAAAAACATTAATCTACACATCCAAACAATATAAACTCTGAGTAGGATGAATATAAAGAAACCCACACTCAGATATATCACAGTAAAATTGTTTAAAGACAAAGAGAAAATCGGGAAAGCAACAAGAGAAAAATGATATATTATGTATAATGGAACCCAATAACATTAACAGCTGACTTCTCAAGAAACAATGAAGATCAGAAGGCAGTAAGATTACTTATTAAAAGTGCGTAAAGAAAAAGAAAGTTAACGAAGAATCATACCCAGCAAAACTATCTTTCAAAAGTGAAGATGGGCGCCTGGGTGGTTCAGGCAGTTAAGTGTCTGCCTTAAACTCAGGTCATGATCCTGGAGTCCCAGGATCGAGAGCCCCACATTGGGCTCCCTGCTCAGCGGAGAGGCTGCTTCTCCCCCTGTCCCTCACCCCGCTTGTGCTCTCTCTCTCATATAAATAAATAAAATCTTTTTTTTTAAAAAGATGTGGATATGCCTTCAAAAAAAAAAAAGTGAAGATGAAATAACGACATTCCCAAACAATAACAAGAGAATTTGTTGATAAGAGACTCACTTTACAAGAAATACTAAAAGAAGTTCTTCAGGGTGAAAACAAGTAACCCAAGATTAATTCATATCCACATGAAAAAACAAAGACCACTGGAAAAGGTAATTACTATAAAAGATGGCATAATTGAATATTCTCCTTTCTTCTCCTAACTGGCGTAAAGAGCAATTGTATGACATGGTACGTATATATTTATACTGCTGAACCTATAATATATAGGAACGTGATGTATTTGACAATAACAGCACAAAGGAGGTGGGTGAGATCAAAGCTGTATTGGAGTAAACAAATGAACTAGATGGTAAACCAAATCCATGGGAAAAAATGAAGAGAACAAGAAATGGTAATAAGACAATGAAGATAACAAATTCCATAAATATACACTCACTTTCCTCTATACTCTCAACTACTTTAAAAGACATACAACACAAATGTCTATGAACCGATGAATGGATAGACAAAATGTGGTAAACCATACACAATGGTTCACTCCATAATAAAGAGTAACAAAGTATTGAAACTCCATAATACTCATAATAAAGAGTAACAAAGTATCAAAACATGCTACAATATGGATGATCCATGAAAACATGCTAGGGAAAGAGGCCAGTCACAAAAAATAGGTAAATAAAAAATTTATGTTAGAAAATTACTATCCTAGGGGCACCTGGGTGGCTCAGTCGGTTAAGCATCTGCCTTTGGCTCATGTCGTGATTGTGGGGTCCTGGAATAGAGCCCTTTGTTGGGCTCCCTGCTCAGCGAGGAGTATGCTTCTCTCTCTCCCCCTGGCCCCTCCACCCCACTCGTGCTCTCTCTCTCGCTCACTGTCTCTCAAATAAAATCTTCTAAAAAAAGAGGAAAATTACTCTAATACAAAGCAGATAGTATCAAGAAAGAATTTTTATAATTACAGAAAAGATGTTTAATGTGTGATGCACTATTTTAAATTATTTTCTAGGGGTGCCTGGGTGGCTCAGTCATTAAGCGTCTGCCTTCAGTTCAGGGCATGATCCCAGAGTCCTGGGATCGAGCCCCCAATCGGGCTCCCTGCTCCGCTGGGAGCCTGCTTCTTCCTGTCCCACTCCCCCTGCTTGTGTTCCCTCTCTTGGTAGCTGTCTCTCTCTCTCTCTGTCAAATAAATAAATAAATAAATAAAATATTTTAATTAATTTTGTGACTTAATGTAACTCAGAATAAAATGCTATCATACAGTAAAAGATAACTGCATTCAATATAAATCTGTGCTCACATGGGAGCTAAAAGCACTTGCAGCTACTGAACATCTAAAATGTGGCTAGTGTAAATGTAATTGTGCTGTAAATGTAAATTACACACCAAAGTATTCAAAAATACTTAGTATGCGGGGCGCCTGGGTGGCACAGCGGTTAAGCGTCTGCCTTTGGCTCAGGGCGTGATCCCGGCATTATGGGATCGAGCCCCACATCAGGCTCCTTCACTATGAGCCTGCTTCTTCCTCTCCCACTCCCCCTGCTTGTGTTCCCTCTCTCACTGGCTGTCTCTATCTCTGTTGAATAAATAAATAAAATCTTAAAAAAAAAATACTTAGTATGAGAAAAAGAATGTGAAATATTTCATTAATAACTTTTATATTAGTTTCATGTTCTGATTAAATTGTAACTCATATAACATAAAATTAATTTTAAAGTGTATAAATTCAGTAATTTTTAGTATATTTACTTTGTTTTGCAACCATCACTATCTAATTCCAGATATTTCCATCATCCCCATAACAAACCCCATACCTATCAGCAGTAGTCTCCATGCCTGGCAATCACTAAGTTACATTCTGTCTCTACGGATATGCCCCTTTGGACATTTCATACAATGGATTATATGGCTTTTGTGTCTGGCTTCTTTCACTTAGTTTAATGCTTTCAAGGTTCATCCATGTTATAGAATAGTATTTTATTCCCTTTTATGGCTGAACAATAATCCATTTTTTGGCTATTATGAATAATGTTGCTATGAACCTTAGTGTACAAATTTTTGTGTGAATGATACGTGTTGAAATATTTTGGGACATATGGGTTAAATAAAATGTTAAAATTAATTTCACTTGTTTCTTTTTAACTTGTCACGTAGCTACCAGAATATTTAAAATTCATGGCTTACATTATTATATTTCTCTGTGACAGCATTAATGAAGCTAAAAATAACCTTAAAAGCTACCATTTATCAGCCATCAAAAAGAATGACATCTTGCCAATTGCAATGACATGGATGGAACTAGAGAGTATTATGCTAAGCAGAATACGTCAGTCAGAGAAAGACAAATAACATATGATTTCACTCATATGTGGAATTTAAGAAACAAAACAGGTGAACATAAGGGAAGGGAAATAAAAAAAGAGAGAGAGGGAAGCAAACCATAAGAGACTCTTTTTTTTTTTTAAAGATTTTATTTATTTATTTGACAGAGAGAGAGACAGCCAGCGAGAGAGGGAACACAAGCAGGGGGGTGGGAGAGGAAGAAGCAGCCTCCCAGCAGAGGAGCTTGACGTGGGGCTCGATCCCATACCGCCGGGATCACACCCTGAGCCCAAGGCAGACGCTTAATGACTGCCCCACCCAGGTGCCCCCATAAGAGACTCTTAATGTTAGAGAACAAACTGAGGATTGCTGGAGGGGTGGGGGGTGGGGGGTGAGGGATGGGCGATGGATGATGGGCATTAAGGAGGGCACTTGTGATGAGCACTGGGTGTTACATGTAAGCGATGAATCACTAAATTTTACCCCTGAAACCAATATTATACTACATGTTAACTAACTAGAATTTAAATAAAAACTTAAAAAAAAAAAGCTACCATTTATTACACACTTAGTATGTGCTGGAAGGTGAGCTAACCAATAACACTGTCTTACTTAATTCTCACAATTACCCTACAAGGAAAGTATTACTGGCTATATTTTAGATTGAAATTGAGGTTCAGAGAGGTTAAGTAATTTTTCCTAGCTCACGCAGTCAGTAAATGACTAAATTAATATTCATACTTAGAACTGTCTAGCTTTTTTAAAGTGACCATAATCACTATGGCATATTGATACACACACACACACACACACACACACACACACACACACACACAGTCTGCTCTGAAATGAACAGGTTCTGATATCACAGTTAATTTTCCTAATTGCTCTTCAGTAAAAGGTACAAATAAGATAGAAAAAACTCTGCCACTCTGGCAATATTCTTTAAAGCCAATAAACACTAAATTATCTCATATAACCAACTAGTTAATAAAAATTCTAAATCCCTTTTACAAACGCCTGAGTGATCTTTTAAGGCCAGATCTGACTGTCATTCCCACCTTAAAATCATGCAAATGACTCCACTGTCTGCAGGGCGTAAGTCCAAGCTCACTATCAGTCTGACCCATTCCTACCTTTAAGCCATCAGCAATATCAAAGTACATCATGCTACTGCTTTGCCTTTGGACATATGCTAATCACTCTGGCTGGGAAGCTCAGTCCGAGTTCCTACACATTTTGCTTGGTGAATTTATCTTTAAACCTGTTCAGACATTGCCTTCTATAGTTTTTACTTGATCAAAAGCACCTCACAATTACCCTTCTTGCCCTTAAACATACACAATATTTTGCCCACTATGTAATTTCTACTTCTCATGTATAATCCTCTACAACAGAGCATCACACGCATCAATGCACTTTTTTATTAAAAAACTATAATTTATGTTACTATATTTACTATAATCATAGTGTCATTAGATTTTGTATCCCCAGAACCTAACATATAGCTGAGTACTAATAGCCACTTAGTTAATGCTTATTGTAGTTTCTTAATTTATTTGCAGTAAACAGCTGATAGCTAGCCTAAAGTTTAATAGTCTACAAAACACTATTTCCAGAAGTTAAATGATGTTAAACACATATAAACATATTAGTCGCCTAATAATTTAGGAAATGATAAACTCAACAGATTCAACATATTATACAGGATTTTTAAGAACCCTGGGTTGTGAATGTACAGTCTCACTCTTTAACCAGGGGTGTAGTATGTAAATTTTCCCAAACTGGGCCAGAATTTTTTTTGTTTTATAACCTTCCTGGAGGGGTACCTGGCTAGCTAGCTCAGTTGGTAGAACATGTGGCTCTTGATCTCTGGGTCAAGGACTCAAGCCCCACGTTGGGCACAGAACTTACTTAAGAAAAACAAAAAAACAAAACTTGTGGAAAGTTTACTATGTTTATTACAGGTACTGGACTCAGCAGTGTCTGCATTATCTCATTTAGTACATTAAAAAACATAACAGGGTAGGGGCGCCTGGGTGGCACAGCGGTTGGGCGTCTGCCTTTGGCTCAGATCCTGGCATTACGGGATCGAGCCCCACATCAGGCTCCTCTGCTATGAGCCTGCTTCTTCCTCTCCCACTCCCCCTGCTTGTGTTCTCCCTCTCGCTGGCTGTCTCTATCTCTGTCAGATAAATAAATAAAATCTTTAAAAAAAAAAAAAATAACAGGGTAGTCACCATTCTCAACTCAGTTTATACACTAGAAAACTAAGCACTAAAGTTAGGTAACTCACTTGTCCAAGATCATGCAGAACTTGTTGGAGCCCAGAGTAGAATACGAATCTGACTCCAAAGATTCCATTCTCTTCAACACTAAACTGTGCTAGAGCCTCTCTTTTTTGGTAGGGCATCATACCAGACTACTATTGTAGAGAAAATTTTTGTGAACTCTAATCTTGAACCCTATTTACTAATCTGAAATAGCCAGTGTTTTACTTCAGCTAGTGAAATACTTCAGAATTATCCATATAATATTTCACTTTGTAACTTTCTTTTCTAACTTCCTTTAGCCCCCATAAGAATCATAAATACAATGTATCACTAGAAGGTATGAAGGGTACAGGAAAGAGGTAAAACAGAAATAAATATCCAAGTAGATTTCTGATCTCAGATAGCAAAGCAAAAATCCTAGAAGTATTTAATTAAAATTATTATGGCAGGGAAAAAAGTCAGGACTGCACTCCAAATCATTCTCGCTAAAATTCTGTATCTAGAAATAACCTGAAAATTATAGGTTTTGAAGTACTAGTCTTTACAGAATAGATTTTTCTTAAATATTGGCTTAGAGAATTTTTTGCTTAATTTATTATCCTGGTAACACATCCTCTTTAGAAATGTAAGTTATTCATACAAAACCTTGGTTAACATTTTGGTATTTCTTTTCCAGTTACTGTCATTCAATACATTAGTGTCGATACATACAACTTCCTTCTGCAGTTATAATCTCAGTATATCCTCCTTTATTTATTTAACATTAGAAGCATTTTTCTCATATTGTTTTATTCCTCATCAAATTTTATATTTATTTAATTAGAAGCATTTTCCCATATTGTTAATATTCCTCAGCAAATTTTATTTTATTTATATTTAGTGTTTAGATATTTATATCTTATCTTTATTTCAGTCATGCATAAATAGGTTGTTTCCAGCTTTTCGTTGATTTAAATAATATTGTGATAAAAATCTCTAAAGCTTTTTTGTATTTAAGATAACAGTCTTAGGATAAGCTCCAAGATATGAGTTAAAAAGCCATAAACAACTCTAAGGGACAGAAGCATTCAGAAAAGTCCCAGTAAGGTTAAAAAAAAAAAGAGAAAAAAATTATATATACCATATAATTTATATAAAACAATATCCAAAAGAAAGAAATATTCTAAATATGAAAACTGGTTAACTCCAGTATTACAATTTTGGATGATTCGTATTTTATTTATGCTCTTCCGTGTTTTCCAAGCGCTTTATACTTATACATTCCTTGTACAAATTAATTTTTACTACAATAAAAAAATGCCTTTTTTCCTGTGCAAATAGATTTTACTCAAGAAAAGACAAAAGAAAATGACCAATGTGACCCTATTACAATTAAAAACGAGGAGCAAGAAAAATTCCTTCAAAAGCCATAGGCCAATCTTGATTTTTCTCTCCACTTTTCTTATCCTCTATTACACCTCTGAAGTTTTAGTGACATACCAACCAAAAAGAAGGAAAGGGAAAATAGAAGCATTTAGAAGCATTCTTCTGAGAAGATACTTCTTTCCAGCTCTGTCTCCATATTCATTCCCCTCAGAATATGTAAGGACATGCCTCTTCTTCCGTCTCCCTTTACAACTATTTGTTTAGCTAAAATATTAACTTTTATATATTCTCTACCAAGTGAAACGAGCCCCAGAATGAACATAGTAACAGCCACATGCCAGATTTGGCATTTTACCAGTGGCAGTGGGGACTTGGATGAAAAGTATATTAAAAACTTAACCCAAGTTTATCTGAATTTCATCTTTCTCCCAGTTAAACAGTAATGAGAAGTCTAAACCACCACTGAGAACACAAATCATAGTTTGGTAGTATAGGTCATGTACACCTGCTGCTGCCAGTATGTTTTTCTCTTTCTAAACTAAATAACACCATTAGGAAGTTTAAATTTAGGTCACTCTTCCGCTGAGAACTGGAAGTCTCCGGCAGAGAAGACTAAAGTCTTAAAGTTTGTTAAAACAAATGAAAAATATGAAAGGACAGTATAACACGTTTGGAGGAAACATTCAGAATGCGTATGACTGGATAAAAAAGAAAGCTAAGAACCAATAAAAAACTAACAGCAAAGGGGACAAATTTAAGGGGTAATACCCAATAACTTTACTAAATATAGTTCCCAGATGGAATCTAATCATCAACAGTAACATGCAAAACTGGGGTGTAATCCTAATAAAATTTTTACTTTACCTTTCTAATTTGCTGTAGAGTGCACACAATACATTATACTTCTTCAACAGTCTTGACATAGCATTATCAACTTTAGTACTGGTATCAATTTCTTTTAGTAAATCAAAGAATTTGCAGACACTACAAAGAAAGGAACAGAAAAAAGTGAATCTGTAACTGAAAAATTTTGTTTTATTTCTTTTTTAAAGCATAGACATTTCAATTCAAAAGTTTGTTAGCTCTACACCAAATCACTGTTATATTCATTGGAAGGAATTATTTTTTGCATTTTACTAGTTTGGAGAATAAAGATCAACTAGCTTCAACCTATAGCCCTGTATCTGTATACCTATGCCTACATCAATTTATACAAAAAAAAGAGGGGCTGTTATGATAGACATATACACACATATTTATTTCTACACCTACCTATATGTTTTGAAAACCATAAGAGTTCACATCCATTTATCCAATTCCAACATAAAACCACGTGGTTTATTCTAATCCTTCCCTTTACAAATTTATAACTCTTCTTTGATAGTGAGAAAGCTGGGATCCATTTATCTTTATTTACTCAGTCAATCCCCCCACGTGTAACTACCTTCCATCTCCAAAGTTACCCAGTCTTCCACATGGGCACTCTCCTCTCCTGCTCAGACTGACTCCCCATCCTAGACTGCCCCAACCCCTCCACATGGACATCTTCCTAACCCTAGTAGGGTTCTGACTCCTCAGCCTTGACTGCACTCATTTCCCATGTGGTCTGTCTATCCACATACCCTGCTTGGTCTCTGACATTGCACAGCAAGCAGCCCATATCAGGGCCCTCATCCTCAACCACATCCAGGTGAATGCCCTCCTCATCCCACTTGGGCTCTAACATCCTTCTCTGCACCCCATGCTCTCTCCTACCACAGATGCACATACCTACTTTCTTCACCCACCAATGGTTTTAGGACTGAATTGATGGGGAAAAGGAAAAGAAAAACTCATTAAAATTGTTAGGTTGTTTAAATAATGACTTTAAATCATTCTTTATTGTTTTCTATAAAAAATTAATCTATTTGAAATATTAATACACAAATTTTTCACTAATAAAAAATAGGGCACTAAGCATAGCAATCACCAACTGCACCTCACACACTCATTTCTAATCAAGTTTGTCTAAGGAATTATATACCAAAGCTGCTAAATGAACTCAAGGGTAGTTACCAGATCCACCCATTCGCTCTCTAGCAACTAATGAGTTATAGGCTTCATTCTAAAAAATGGGCTGGACCACTCAGGACAACCATCTCAAGAACTGTAAAAATAAAAGTTTCAGCTAATCAGCAGCGAACGTAGAGCCCAAGAGAAGGTTATTAAAGTACTCGTGACATAGAAGGGACTGGGGCAGCCATGACAAACTACACAGAGCAGCAAATAAGGGAGAAATGATATGGAGTAGCTGATCATGATGCTGCTCACAAGAGAGAGGAGAACGGAGTAAATGTCTAGATATCTTCAAAGAAAAATAAAGCAACCTCAGAAAAGCATTTATTCAAGAAGCACACTCAGTTTCAGTTTTTATGAGACATATGGCAATATCTATGGAGCACCATGGAAACTGAATTGTTACTACAAAGCCACCTTTCTCTAGGGGTAATTTAAGTGCGTCTCTATTCCTTCTGCAGCCCTCCTCTGAAAGAAAGAAAAGAAGAAGGAAGGCTACCGAGAGGAAAAGTGGCAAAAAAAAGCCAGAATTAAGACACACAAATCTAAAATAACTACTTATTCTACAGCAGTGCTCCATGGATTGATATGTTTTGTTCTATGTCCACAATTAAGTAAGTACAAAAATTGAGAGTAAGATATGAAACTTTTATGGCAATTTAACACTAATTTTATGCCTGCTGAATATAATAGTTTGGTCCTGCGGTTAGTATAATTTTTTTCTTTCATTTTTCTAGTAATTAATTTATATTCTATATTTTTTAAATGTCAGTCCATGACATATTGAAAAAACAGGTACTTTACCAAAGTACATTTAAGCAGCAGTGGTCTAGATATCATTCCTGGATAGTTATTAGAACAAAGAGATTAGAGATTAGAACAAAGAAAAAGTTGTGACAAATATATTATTATATTTATTGCAGGGAGATTATTTATGACATGACCAATTGTAAGTGTTGCTCCATTCAGGAAAAAAGTTCAGGAAAAGCTTTGCCAGGAAAATTCTTTCATCTTAGAGATAAAAGATGTAATAGCCTGTCTTATCTATTTAGTAGTCTGTAAATAGCTATACAACACTGTTTTGCAGCCATCTGTTTAATTTTATCTTCCCCACTGGAATGAGTTTCTTGAAGTCAGAGACTATTTCTCACCTCTATATCATTAGAACTTAGCACAGTATCCCAGAGCCTAACAGCTGTTTAAGTTTTCTTTCTTTTTTTTTTTTGCAGGGGAAGGGCATGGAAGGGTGGTCTACAGAGGAAAGGAATCAAGACCTCCTCAGTACATATGGTTAAGTTACAAGCACTGACTCTATGAACTACTTACTTTTTTATTTATTGTAAGTTATTTAGTTCTCATAATTCTATAAAATAGCTAATAATTTTCATTTCACAGAGGAGGAAACTGAAACCTAATAAAGCTAAGCAATCTGCTCTAGGTCATATAGCTTATAAAACAACAGACTCATTAAACCCGCTCTATCTTAACTGAAACACCCATATCCTTTTCAATCCTCTAGGCCACCAAAACGTCTATTGCATGAATGTAGAAATTAATGTAGAAATTTACTTAGTTTATTTTTCAGCTATAAAAAATGATTTTGATTTAGTAATTATATGAATAAAATAAAACTGAAATCTGAGAGGTAAACCAATTCTAATCCAATAGGTTAAAATATGAATATACAAGGTGTTTACTTCCACGTTTTATTTAGAGGTAGTAAGAAAAAGTTACTGAAAAATACAACAATTTATCTCATTTAAATAAAATACTAATCATGTTTAATTCTAGATGGTTTTATCCAAGAAGAAACATACACTATTACCTTTCTGGTAAAATTATTTACTGTTACATTTTGTAAACATGCTGCAAATGAAATGACTGGACGTCCCACAAAGCTGATCTAGATAAAGTTCAGGAGTTACTGGAAACAAACGAGTAAATTCTTCTTATAAGTATAAGGCTTATACGCTCAACAACAAACAATTATTGGAGCAATTATGGAAACCCAGCTGAATATACAGTCTAAAAATATATATAATTATGGAAACCCAGCTGAATACACAGTCTAAAAATATATATAATTATTCATGTATATTAAGCAATCTTAAGCATTAATAAATGTTAACTAAATTCCTTTTGGACTCACACCACTTTTATAAAAATTTTAATCTAATAAGCCTACTTTATGAACCCTTGCTCTTTTTGTTGACTTTATCAACAGTTACAATTGAGAAAGTTCTTGAAAGTGAGAGACATGATGAAAAATTTCCCAGGATACAAACTGCTACATTCTTGAGAAACTATAATATAAATACACATTCATTAAACTTCCATGAAAGAAAGACAGTTCACTGGTTAACCTAAGTCCTTTAAAAGTTTTATTTAATTTTAGCATTTCTCACTAGTTCTCTAAAGTCTATTAAGAGTAAAGTTCAGAAATACGTTTCTTTGATGGCAGAGGCCTATATTGATGTAAGAAATTTTACCTGGTTTCTATGTTTTTCTGTAGCTCAGTAAAAGTGAATGGCATCTCATCTAGGTCAACTGCTGCAATAAAGATACAGATTCCCCATAGCTCCTTTTTCCTTTGAACATAACCTTCCTGGGTACAAAAAAGTAAAAAAGAAGATTCAAATATTTCATTAATCATTCACACACTGGATACCACATTAAAATTGTATTATATGATAATTTTTTTCTTATTCAACATAAACTTGTTTTTAAATCCTTATGATGGCATACACTTGAGAGCATTTAATTCTACACTAATCAAAAACACTTAAATTTTGTACTGTAAGTCGAAAAATTACTAGAAAGATCAAAAAGTTAAATTACAACTTACTCTGAAAAATTTAGGGGTCAGTCAGTTCTCTGAAGTAAATACTTCCATTTTTAAATAATCCAATGTCATCAGAGCCAACTTAAAAAGATTTTTGAGTCCATAACATAAATTATTTAAAAAAAAAGAAACAAGGCTACTTTCTTATATGATTATCCTCCTTTGCTCTGATTCACTCCTATTTTTTAAAGACATTTATTTTTAGAGAGAGAGAGAGCTCACGTAGGTGCATAGGGGGAGGGGGAGGGGGAGAGGGAGAGAGAATCCTCAAGCAGACTCCCTGCTGATCACAGAGCCTGACATGGGCTTAATCCCAGGACCCTGAGATCATGACCTGAGCCGAAATCAAGAATTGACCGCTTAACTCACTGAGCCACCCAGATGCCCCTGATTCACTCACTTTTTAATAAATCTACGTACTTAAGTATTTTTTAACCTTGAGAAATTCATCTCTCTCAGTGCCATAATTGCCTTCTTTGTGAAGTGGAAATAACATATCTCACTTGGTAAGAATTAAATGAAATTATACACATAAGGCCCTTAGCATAATGCCTGACATATAATTAGTACTTGATGAGTGGTGACTATGATTATCACTAGAATATTTTTTCATTATCATTAGAATACCTTTTCCCCTAAAAATATGTATTACTTTCTAAATATCCAAGTTTTTTAGGTAAAATTTGATTACATTAAATTGAAAACAAAAGAAATACCAAATTACCTGATATTCTTTTACAAAACTAGAACTATTTGCTTACTCTTAATTGGAGGTTACAATAGAGCTGAAAAGTATGTGATATAAATTTACATTGTTTTGAAATCTCAATAATATATAAGCTTTAAGAAAAGAATTATTCTGGGGTGCCTGGGTGGCTCAGTCAGTTAAGCAGCCTACTCTTGGTTTTGGCTCAGGTCATGATGTCAGGGTCTGCACTCAGCAGGATTCTCTCTCTCCCCTTCCCTCTGCCCCCCTACCCAGCTCACAGCCTCTCCCTCTCTCAAATAAATAAATCTTAAAAGAAATTAGTCTGGATTATCAATTTTTTTTTTTTAATTTTTGTTTATTTGTCAGAGGGAGAGAGTACAAGCAGGGGGAGCAGCAGGCTGAGGGAGAAGCAGGCTCCTCCCTGAGCAAGGAGCTCAATGCAGGACTTGATCCCAGGACCCCATAATCATGACCTGAGCCGAAGGCAGATGTTTAACCAACCGACCCACCTGGGCATCCCTGGACTATCAAATTTTATTGATAATAAAAAGTTCATCCTTATCCAACTCTAAACTGTTTGCTTAATTTTAGTTACTTGGAAAATAAATATTTTTCATTAAGTTTTTATTTTAATTCCAATATAGCTAACATACAATGTTATATTACTTTCAGGTATACAATATAGTGATTCAACACTTCCATACATCACCTGGTGCTCATCACAACAAGTGCACTCCTTAATCCCCATCACCTATTTCACCCAACCCACCACCCACCCCGCTCTGGTAGCCATCAGTTTGTTCTCTATAGCTAAGGGTGTGTTTCTTGGTTGTCTCTCTTTTTTTCCTTTGCCTGTTTGTTTTGTTTCTTAAATTCCACAATATGCAGAAATCTCTTGCATTTCTATACAATCTTTTAAAACTTACAACTCTACACCTACTAAAATGATTGAATTAAAAAGGTTGACAATATCAAAGTTTGATGAGGACGTAGGGCAAGGAATACTCAAACATTGCTGGTGAACATGTAAAATGATACAACCATTTTGAAAAACAAGTTTGACAAGTTCTTATAAAGTTAAGTATATACTTTCTGTGACACTTAGCAATCACCACTCCCAGATATTTATACCCAAGAGAAATGGAAGATTTGTACATGAATGTTAATAGCAGCTTCAATCATAAAAACCAAAAACTAGAAACAACCCAATATCCAAAGGCAGGTGAACACATAAACTGTGGTATATCCATACAATGGAATGTTATTGAACAATAAAAAAGAAAAGTACTAATAAACACAATATAAATAAATCTCAGAATTATTACATGAAGAAAAAGAAGCCAGAGAAAACAGGGTGCATCCTGTGTACTGTGTGATTCCTCTCCTACAAAATTCTAGAAAAGGCAAAATTAATCTTTAATGGCAAAAAGTAGATAAGTGGCTGCGTAGGGACAGGACTGGAGATGTTTGGGGAATGACTACAAAGGAGAAGGAGAAAACTTTCCAGAGTAACCAAAAATTTCTGTATCTTGGTGAGTAATTACATGGTTGAATGCATTTGTTAAAACTTATTGAACTATTCACTCAAAACTGGTTGACTTTAGTGTCTTTAAATTATGCTTCATCAATAAATTTGATTTTTGAAACCATATTATATATTTATCATTTCTGAAAATGAACAAAGTATACATAGCTTGACTGTTAAGTAAGTATATTATGTTTTAATAAAATGAATATGGACTTTTGTATATGTGTTTATATTAATATGGTCAATTTCTCAGAAACTACTAAGAGGTAAAAGGTTGTTTGTCCCTACAATAAATAACCTCCACACTACATTACTGTTTTAATTTTTGTGCTTATTTCTTATGTTTTTGGTTTGCTTCCTTGCTCTCAGGTTGTCACCTGTTAAACCTAATTGCTCTCAATGTGTCTACTTTCAGGAACTGCAGTGTTTTTTGTTTTTTTTTTAAAGGTTGAGAAATGAAGTAACTAAAGTTGTTAAAATGGAGAACATTGCTTATTCATTTTTTAAAAACAACAGATTTTATTAGGACATAGCCAACACAATTCAACACAAGCTTATTTGAAATGATAAAATGCCTAAATGAAATGTTATATAAATAGGTTCTGACCTAAGGAACTTTCCTATGAGCAAAATGTATGACTGTTATTTCAGATGATTTATAAAGCTTGCTGTTGTTGATGTTGTTCTAGCTGCATTCCAATTAACTCTTTTTTGGATAAAGTGTTTTTTCTTCTTGATAACACATTTATCCATGAAAGAAAAATAAACATTCCTTCCAAACTTCAGACTATTAAATATTAAATATGTCAGATGGAATCAGATTGCAGATGAGATCAACTGGATTGTTCATTTACAAGCAAACATTTTTGTGTATCTATGCAAAGGAAATGATCAGTTTCCAACTAGGAGAGACCTAGAAGTAGACTTTCTAGACACACACACACACACACACACACGCACACAGGAAGGGCTTCTATTTTAGTTGTAACCAATAACATTGACTTGGTCTGATCTTATACCTGGTTGCCACCAAGATTTGCTAGATGGAAAAAATTAACAAAGCCAGAAAAATTAAAATCAACAACAAAATCCTACTCTCTAATTATTTTGTTCACTTTTTAAAATGACAGATGTTATTAGGACATAGACAACACAATTTAACACAAAGTCATTTGATATGATAAATGCTTCAATGAAAAACATCAATCTCATCACTAAAATACACAAATTTAAAAATCATCTTTATCTTCATATAGGCTTCTTTGTACCTTCTTATTTTTTTAATATCTTCCAAAATTTGAGATCTGTAATAATTTTTCAGGAAATATTCATTATACAACTGCCATGGTTATGACTCAGGGGGAATACGATGGTGAAAACAAAAAAAAAACAAAAATTCCTATCTTCCTGGAACTTACACTCTCTTATTTAAGAACATGGATTTTCGTGTCAAACATTCAAGAGTTTGAATACATACTCGAGTTGTGTAACGGTGGGCAACTTGTTTAAATCCAAGTAAGCTTCAGTTTCTACTAAAATAGGAATGACAATACTAGTATCTAATCATAGAATCACTACAAAAATTAGCAGTGAGGATGCTCTTAAGTAATCAGCTTGGTGCCTGGCATTGTACCTACTGAATCAGAATTAAATAGCAGCAGCAGCATTACTATTACCAGTGAATCTAGCACTCATTCCACTACACCACAGCTGTCTCAACACCACCACTATCTGATCTTCTCCATACCATAAATATCTATCCTTGGGAAGAATGGATTTGTGTGTGTATGTTTAGGAAATCGGGTTTACTGACCCCTAACCCCTGGCAATCACTGATTTGATTTTAATTCCTTTTCCAGAATGTCCTACAAATGGAATCATATGGTCTGTAGTCTTTTTTGTCAGGCTCCTTTCACTTAGCATAATGTTTCTGAGGATTCATCTATACTGTTACATCTATTAATATTTATTCCGCTTAATTTCTGAATGTACTCCATTGTATGAATATACCACAATTTGTTTATCCATTCTAACAGCTGAATACACTATTATAAATAATGCTACTAACCCTAACCTAAAAATTCAATTACAGGTCTTTAAATGGATGTATGTTTTCATTTCCTGGGCAAATACCTAGTTGAGGAATAGCTAAGTTCTATGTTAAATGTTAGTTTAAGTTTATAAGAAGCTAACGAACTGTTTTCCAATGTTTATTTGTCTTCTAGCCATCCTAATAGGTGTGTAGTGGTACATTTTCCCCAGGACTAATGGCATTGACTATTTTTTCAAATTTTATTTAACATCTGTATCTCTTCCTTGGTAAAGGGCCTTTTCCAATCTTTTGTCACTTTTTCTATTCAGTTGTTTATCTTATTAAGCTGTAAGGATTATTTATACATTCTGAATTCAAATTCTTTGATAGGTGTTTTGCAAAAATTTTCACCTGGCCTGTGACTTGTATTTTCATTTTCTCAAACAATATATTTCAAAAAGCAAAAGGTTTTCATTTTAATGAAGCTCAGTTTATTTTTTTCTTTTATGGATCATGCTTTCAGTGGTATTATCTTCGAAATCTCTGCTTAACCAAAGGTCACAAAGATTTCCTATGTCATCTTCTACAAGTTTAGGTCTCTAATTCGAGTTAATTTTTATAAGTGGTGCAAGGTAGGGATCAAAGTTCATTTTTTGTATATAAATATCCAGTTGCTCCAACATCACTTGTTGAGAGGAATTCCTTCCTGCACTGAATTACCTTCAAACCTCTATGTACAAAGACTGAGCATATCTGTGTGCATTCTATTTCTGGATCCTCTGATCTGTTCCACTGACCTGCTTGTCTTTCTTTTCACCAATACTACAATGTCTTGATTAATGTAGTTTTATGTTTTGTTCTTTTTTATTTTGGGTCAGGATTTTTCAATCTGAAAAGGTCACCTGATTCACCTCTCACTGTGCAGATTAATTTAAAGACCAGAACTGAGACTTGTGCAATACAGCCAGTCAATGCCACAGACCTAAAACCAAGTTTCCTAACATTCAATTTAGTATTGCTCCATTTCTTTGAGAATATTTCCTTATTATATTTCTACATTGATGTTCCTAAGATTGATGTTCAATGTTTCACTACTGAAATCCTTAATCTCATCACCCCACCAACAGTTCTGTACACTTAACAATTTTACTATTCTGTATTCTTAATTCTATTTTATTGAGAAGGTTAAAGAATCACAATACCTAAAGCCTCAACATTCTTTTCCACATCAAATACTTTCTAATTACCATATCTTCCAGTCTTCTTCAAAATGTCTCTGAATCTTCATCTCTAAATTTCTCTTCTCTTCTGATTTTTACAAATGGACGTTCTCCTCCACTCTCAAATTAACAACTCTAATGCCTTTCTACCTCCTATTTTCGATATCACTGCCTCTCATCTCCTTCAAGACCTGGCAGCTTATTCATTACTCCCTCTGTCTTTTGTAATTTCTCTACCAGTTTTCCTTCTAAAAGCTTCTTTCTCTTTGGTTACAAATAAGCCTGTATCACCTTAAAAACAAAAAATAACCCATATCTCTATCTCTGGACCTTATCAAGGTACTGTCCTCCCTCCACATACAAACCTTTCACTTTCTCACTATTCACACACTCACTATACACTCTCACAGGACATACATAGTACATCCACTGAACATATACTCTCACTATATAGGCACTATTCTACTGAGCCTATTCTCTAGGTCTTCAAAGATCTCTGTCTTTCCAAACTAAATGACCTTTTTTGGGTTTCATCCACATAGACCTCTATGTAGCATCTGACATTGTTGCAATAAAAGTTTTTCCCTTAGCTTTGAAAACACTGTAACATCCTCATTCTCATTTCTTTCTCTCTCACAGCTTTTTCAATGTTTCCTAACTCCAAAGACTTTTTTCCACCACATTCTGTTTTTCTCAGCAATCTTATTTACTTCCACAGCAACCACTACCACCTCCACACAAATGATCAGTGTATCTTCTGCTTTCCAGCCCTGATTGCTCTCTCAAGATCCACAGCTTATTTCCCAAAGGCAATTTACAACCTAAAATCTGTAACTGATATGTTTTCTTAAAAATTTAGTTGAGAATTATAAAAAGGGCTTAAAACAGGACCTTAAAAATGGTTAAAACAGAGAAAAATTATTCTTATCCAGCCAAAAGAATTACCAAAAAGAAATGGTAAAACATGAAGAAAATAAATGGGCAAGGACAAGAAAAAGCATTCTGCAGAAGAAACGATGGTACTCTCCAACAAACACATTTTGAAAAGACTGAACCTCAAAATAGTATCAACTGAAAGACATTTTGATAATATGCATCAAGATCCTTAAGAGTTCAGTTTTATATATAAAAATTTATCTAACAAAAATATCTGGAGAGTTGAATCAAGATTTAGTGTAATACATCGCCAGAGGCAAGGGAAATAAAAGCAAAACTGAACTACTGGGACTACATCAAGATAGAAAGCTCCTGCACAGCACAGGAAACAATCAACAGAACTAAAAGGCAGCCTATAGAATGAGAGAAGATATTTGCAAATGACATATCTGATGAAGGGTTAGTACCTAAAATCTATAAAGAACTTACCAAACTCAACATCCAAAAACCAAATAATTCAGTTAAAAAAAATGGGCTGAAGACATGAATGACACTTTTCCAAAGAGGACATCCAGATGGCTAATGGACACATGAAAAGATGCTCAACATCACTCAACATCCGGAAAATATAAACCAAAACTATGATGAGATACACACCTGTCAGAATGGCTAAAATAAACAACACAAGAAACAACAGGTGTTGGCAAGGATGCAGAGAAAGGGGAACCCTCTTGCCCTGTTTGTGGGAATATAAACTGGTACAGCCACTCTGGAAAACAGCACGGAGGTTCCCCCCAAAATTAAAATAGAACTACCCTATGAGCCAGTAATTGCACTACTAGTTATATACCCAAAGGATACAGAAATACAGATTTGAAGGGGTATGTGCACCCTGATGTTTATAGCAGCATTATTAACAATAACCAAACTATGGAGAAAGCCCAAATGTCCATCAACTGATGAATGGATAAAGAAGATGTGGTGTGTGTGTATAAACACACACACACACACACACACACACACACACACTGGAATATTATTCAGACATCAAAAAGAATGAAATCTTGCCATTTGTGACAACGTGGATGGAGCTAGAGTGCATTATGCTAAGCAAAATAAGTCAGTCAGAGAAAGACAAACACCACATGATCTCATTCATATGTGGAATTTGAGAAAGAACACAGATGAACATATTGGAATGGAGAAAAAAGGAGAGAGGGAAACAAACCATAAGAGACTCTTAACAACTATAGAGAACCAACAGGGTTGATGGAGGGAGGTGAGTGGGGGAAGGGCTAGTTGGATGATGGGTATTAAAGAGGGCATCTGTGGGGCGCCTGGGTGGCACAGCGGTTAAGCGCCTGCCTTCGGCTCAGGGCGTGATCCCGGCGTTATGGGATCGAGCCCCACATCAGGCTCCTCCGCTGTGAGCCTGCTTCTTCCTCTCCCACTCCCCCTGCTTGTGTTCCCTCTCTCGCTGGCTGTCTCTATCTCTGTCGAATAAAAAAAAAAAAAAAAAAAAATTTCTTAAAAAAAAAAAAAAAAAATAAAGAGGGCATCTGTGATGAGCACAGGGTGTTGCACGTAAGTGATGAATCCCTGAATTCTCCTGAAAGCAATACTGTACTATATGTTAAATAACTAAAATTTAAATAAAAATGAGAAAAAAAGATTTAGTGTAATAGAGATTAAAGAATTATTGATAAGAGCAAAAATAGTGGGGAAAACCTAAATATCTTAAAATAGAATATTTAAATAAATTGTGATGGAGCTCTATCTCACAATGATATAAAACCCTTAAAATATTTCGAAGATTATAAGGACATGAGAAAATATCAAAGATATGTTAAGAGAAAAAAAAACCACCAAAATACAAAATTCTGAGTATGTTTTGATCACAATTTTGCGAAAATTTTTAAGAAGGGAAAGCAAAAATATATCAAAATATTAATTATTGTCTCTACATGGTAGGATTACAAATGGTTTTCATTTTCTTCTTAATCCTAGATACATTTTCTAAATTGCCTACAATTATAGGAAGAAAAGACAGTCAATAAATAAAAAAGTGCTAGGGGCACCTGGGTGACTTAGATGGTTAAGCATCTGCCTTCAGCTCAGGCCATGATCTCAGGGTCCTGGGATACAGCCCCACATCAGGCTCCCTATTCAGCAGGGTGCCTGCTTCTCCCTCACCCTCTGCCTGCTGCTCCCCCTTCTCATGTGCGCTCTCTGCCAAATAAATAAAATCTGAAAAATAAATAAATTAAATTAATAAAAATAAATAAGTGCTAAATTTATACAGAGCAATAAAGAGAAAAATTAGGAATACTAATGAGAAAAATCTTTAAGATATTAAAACATTAATTACATATATTATAGTTTAAATAAAAATCTACAATCAACACTTGAAGAGGCTACCTATTAAGGTAGCATTTAGTTCAGTTCACTTGAACCACCCTAAATGATAACCCCCAATAGATGACAGATACTTGCTGCTTTAAAATGCACTAACTTACAAAAGAGCTCCACCATGTGGTAACACAATCATTTTGGAGGCATCAGAAAATTATCTTACCTATCATAACTTAACATGAATTTAAATTGAATTTAAAAGTTAAAAATACTAGCCATGACCAAGATGAAAATAAGCCATAGGAAATATGGCTTTCGGGCCCCTGGGTGGCTCAGTCAGTTAAGCATCTAACTTTGGCTCAGGTCATAATCTCAGGGTCCTGAGATCAGGGGTTTCAGGCTTCACATTCAGCAGGGAGTCGGCTTCTCCCTCTCCTTCTGCCCCTCCCCCTGCTTGTGTGGCTTGAGCCGCCTTCTCTCTCTCAAATAAAGAAAGAAAATATTTTTTAAAAAAGAAACATGCTTTCTAACTCACAGTCAGTACGACACATCCTTACTCCTGACTCACAGGATTGTAATGAGTGATTAACAATAAGGTTACAAATTAAATGTATTACAGGAATATATTAGAGAAATGGAGGGGATAAGAACTGTCCTTATCTTCTACTCATGGATTTCCTCCTCACCAAGGTTATATGTAGGAACCAAAGGGATAACAGACTAAACAGCCCAGAAAAATCCCACCTCCCTCACTTGTGTAATATTGGCTGACAGCAGTTAGTGTTAAACACATTCTTTGATGTACCCAGAAAAAGTAAAAGTCAAGAGTGGCATAGCCAAGAAAAGGAATCCAAAAGCTAATCTTACTTGTACTCAATCACATTTTTGATACAACACACAGGAGTAAACAACAGGTGAATCTGCCATCCAGTTACACAATGCCCTTCTGAAGACAGAGTTGACTACACTACCAGAAAAATAAGTACCTAGCAAGTGCAGATTTACCTGGCTCACTGCCCAAGAGATGGGGCTCCCTCCCTTAAGAACTTCTACAGAACTCAGTGGATAGGAATACTGAAACACTTAACTGAATTGTGACTTACTTATTTATTTGTCCATATCTCAACTAGTCTATAAACATCTGGAAGGTTAAACAGTTATACGTAATTCATTGCTGTAACCCCAAGAGCTTAGTAACGTATCCAGCACTAACTTGGTGTTAAATGTGTATTTTTTTTTAAAAAAGCAGTACTAATAGCTATACCCCAATATAGAATAGAATAGCTTTTTTTTTTTCCTTTAGTATGCTCAGAAAAACAAGCAGCAATTCAATCACCAATACAAAGTATAAGGTAAGACAACTGGTTCGACTACAGTTTCTTCAACTCCCATTCACACATTTGTAACAACTAATGAGTATGAGCAAGAGTAACTCACACAAAGAAATGATACTACAGAACTCATTTTCTAAACAGGTGACAGGTAACTGAGCTGGAACTTAGTTTCTGGTCAAGTTGTCTGCTTAGTTTATTGAGCCAAAGGCCCAAAGATGATTCACCCAAGAAGATATAACCATATAGAAGAGAAAACTGCCACCAAACTCAAACAGCCACTAATTAATTGGCTTTTCTGTAAAATATCTATGAAACTGGTATCTATCACTCTTAGAAATAAGGTTGAAAAACATTGAGGAGAGAGGTCATTTCTATAACTCAGATTGAATTATATGGATAAAAGGCATGCCGACTCCTTCTTCCAATATTGCATATACTACTGCCTAGGTCTCATATAAACTTGATTATCTGTTCATAGTTGCACATAAAACACACAGAAATAGCTACCAATCTGAACATCAATAATTATGAATATCAAGCCTTTAAAATTATGATGAATATAAATAAGGAAAAATATTAATTCATTGACAGATTATTTGACCATTTACTTCAAGCAACACCTGTTAATTCACACCTGGAAGCCCATAACAATCTCAACTGTCATTTCAATCCTATGGAAGAGTAGTTGATGTATATTTCTGGTATCTATTCCTAATAGGTGGTACGAAATTCAGATCTGGCTCTATGTTTGTGGGGAATTGGGGGGGTGGATAATTTTTTTTTTTAAAGATTTATTCATTTGAGAGAGAGAAAGCACAAGTGGGAGGGGCAGAGGGAGAGAGAACCTGAAGCAGACTCCGAGCTGAGTGCAAAGCCCCATGGGGGCTCAATCTCACAACCATGAGATCACGACCCCAGCCAAAACCAAGAGCTAATGGCTTAACTAATTGTGCCATTCAGGCACCTTGTCGGGGGGGTAAATTTTTAAAAAGAAATACATTATAGATGGTTTTCAATAATTTCTATCCCAAAATACACTAGAAAGGATTTTTTAAAAAATCTTAACAAAACTATATATAATAAAATTAAGGGAAAAAATCTAAAGTATATGGATAAAGAACTTGCGCATTTTCGGAAGCATAATTCTGAACATTATTCTTTTATTCATTTAATTATCAATAAATATTTGTTAAATGCCTACAGCCAACAAACACTATTTTAAGTGCTAGGAATACATCAGTAAACAAAATAAGCATTCCTGTTTCCTGAAGCTGACACTTTAGGGGGAGGAGAAAGACAATAAACAAAAATCAGTATAAATAAGTAAACTATATACTTTATAAAAATAGCAGAGTAAAGTGGATAGAGAATTTGAGGGAGAAGTGAGGGCAGATTACAGTATTAAACAGGGTGGTAGATCTCATTGGAAGAGTGAGATTTGAGCAAAGACTTTTATTCTATGAACAAAAACATAATCTATTAAATTTTGACCCAGTGGTTCCACTTCTAGCAATCTACACTACAAAAGTCTTCTTACTTGTGCATTAAATGTGGCTATAAGGATATTCACTGCAGTGGTTTGTAGTATCAAATATTAAAAAATAAACTAAATCTTTATCAACAGGGGAGTACATAAGTAAATTATATGTCTATACAATGGAAAATACAACCACTAAAAGTATCAAGCTAAACACAGAGGGTGAGGTGCTCTTCAAGATACATTGCTACATGAAAAAAGCAAGGTGCAGAACAATGCAAAAACTAGAAACTTTTATTAGTTGAGGGAAAAATTATGTGTCTGTGGAATAGGAATGAGAGAAACTTCACTGTTTAATTTTTATTTCTCTTGAATCTTGAACCATGTGACTCCATTGCCTATTCCAATAATAAATAGTAATTATTTATTTATACTTTTAATGCAATTCATAAAACCTCAATTAGGTAAAACAAAAATCCTTATATCTATGTGATAAGGTGGGAGGAGGAAGGATTGGAGATAGACAGTGAATGAAAACTTATCAATGGTTATTTCTACAGAGGTAGAAATAGAAGGCAATGGATATTCATTTTTCATTACTATAAAATGTGATTTCTTAAAAAGAAATATATTTGAGTGTTGAATATATATATTTTTTCCTGACATATACATATATATTATATATATATCAGATATATATATAAATGATAATAAAAAAACAACAGGAAAAATGTTAGTATCTGAAAAACTGCATGCTATAATGCCTTGGATGTTAGTATCCAAAATAGTAAATAATCAATTAGAAGATTCATAGTGACCACAAAATTAAATAAATTAGTTCTCAGTAGAAGCCTAGCTGCTCTTCATTCAAAGATGAAGGTTAAATTCCTTGCATGGGTCCTCAGGAAGAAGAAAATACACTGCAGTAAACAATATTGGCCAACAGTGAAAACTTTTATGAAGGAAAAGCAATTTAAAAGCAGGCAGCCCAATTATATATTATTATAATAATCACACTATATATATAATTATATACTAGACGTATCTGAGTATTCCATGATGAAATTTCATGATTAACTTTAATAATGTTATCTGATATACAAATTAAGTATAAAGCATTAAATGGTGGAAAAAATAGGAAAGAAACAGTTTAGGATAGAAAAGTGGAGAAAATCAATGAAACCAAAAACTGGTTTTTTTAACAGATCACCAAAATAGAGAAACTTTTAGTTCAAATGACCAAGACAAAAGAAAGAAGGCTTAAGTTAGCTAAAATTAAGAATGAAAAAGGGATATAAAGACAAACTTTACAGAAATAAAAAGAATTATAACATAAATGCTTATAACAGATAAACTGGACAAATTCCTTAAGAGAAACAAACTACCAAAATGGACTCAAAAAGAAATAATCTGAATAGACCTATAGCAAGAGATTGAATAGTAATTTTATTTTATTTTATTTTTAAGATTTTATTTATTTATTTGACAGAGACAGCCAGCGAGAGAGGGAACACAAGCAGGGGGAGTGGAGAGGAAGAAGCAGGCCCACAGCAGAGGAGCCTGATGTGGGGCTCGATCCCAGAACGCTGGGACCACGCCCTGAGCCAAAGGCAGACGCTTAATGACTGTGCTACCCAGGCGCCCCTGAATAGTAATTTTAGAACTTCCCACAGAGAAAAGTCCAGGCCCAGATGGCTTCACTGGTAAATTCTACTAAACATTTAAAGAGGAATTAATAACAATTCATCAAATTCCTCCTTAAAAACATCTTAGGAGGGAAGATTTCCCAAATCATTCTGTGAGAAGCCAGTATTACCCTGATACTGAAATCAGACAAACACATGACAAGGAAAAAAAACAGAGATAAAATCTCCTACGAGTATATGCCAAAAATCCTCAACAAAACACTAGAAAACCAAATTCACAAACATATAAAAAAGATTATACGCCATGATCAAGCAGGACTTATCCTAGAAATGCAATGCTGGTTTAAGATCTGAAAATCAATTAAAGTAATACCAATAAGAGAGGGGGAAAAAAGCACATATCATTATATTAATAGGCACAGAAAATTATGACAAAATCCAAAATCATCTGATAAAACACTTAATGCAAGAGGAAGAAAAGGGAATGCTCTTTCTCTCTCTAAAAATAAACAAACAAACAACTTATCTAGCATTAAATATTAACTAGGAAGAAAGAGAAGATCATAAAATACATCACTTTACATACAGAGAAACAAAGATCTGGATGGTAGCAGCCTTATGTTTGGAAACAACACAAGCTAGAATATAATGGGACTTGGGGGAAAAAAAGTCAAGCTACAGTTCTTTTTTATTTCTTATTTATCTGAGAGAGGGTGAGCGAGCGAGAGAGAGAACATGAGCAGGGGGAAGAGCAGAGAGAGAGGGAGAAGCAGACTCCCTGCTAAGCAGGGAGCCTGACTCAGGGCTCAATCTCAGAACTCCAGGATCATGACCTGAGCCAAAGGTAGATGCTTAACTGATTCAGCCACCTAGGTTCCCCCCACACTACAATTTTTTAACCATGAAAATATCTTTTAAAAACTAAGGCAAGGGGCACCTAGGTGGCTCAGTTGGTTGGGCAGCTGCCTTCAGCTCAGGTCATGATCTGGGAGTCCCGGGATTGAGCCCCAAGTAGGGCTCTCTGCTCAGTGGGGAGTCTGCTTCTCCCTCTACTTCTCCCCCCAATTGTCCACTGTCTCTCTCTCAAATAAATAAATAAAATCTTAAAAAAAAATTAAGGCAAAATAAAGAATTTTTCAGGTATATGAATGCTGACAGAAATCATTATCAGACCTGCACTATAGAAAATGTTAAGGAGGGAGGAGTTAAGATGGCGGAGGAGTAGGGGACCCCTTTTTCAGCCGGTGCCCTGAGTCGAGTTGGATAGGTACCAGACCATCCTGAACATCCACGGAATCAGCATGAGATGCAGGAAGATACATCTGGATCTCTACATCTCCAGCGCTGAGTATTGAGGTACGAAGTGGGGAGCCATGGAACCGCGCACAGATATTGGAAGATAAACGGAAGGGGGAGGGAGCCGCCAGGTTCAGGCCCGGGAAGCGGTAGCCACCTGCACGGGGGAGTGGGCGGACTTGCGGAGGGCACCCGCGAGAGAGCAGACGGAGACCGTGAGCCGGGTGCGCGCGCCACCAGGCATCTCGCGGAACTCCGGAATCCCGGTGCGCTCACTGGAACCAGACTGAGACCCGGAGCTCCGGAAGCGCGCGGGGGCGGCTGGCGGTGCTAGAAACACAAAGGACAGAGATGCGCCGGCCCTGGAAGTGAGGGCTGGGACACCGGGTGTGGAGCGCACATCCCGGGACGCTGCAGGGTTGAGCAGCACCAACAGTAACAAAGTGGCCAGAACATCAGTGGAGAACGGTCCGCAATCCCTCTGTTCTGAGACAGAGGCTGAGATTCGGCCGCTGCTGCTCTGACTCTCAGAAGAGGCACAGCAAACCGCCAGGGAAAGCCACCAGAGAACAAAAGCCTGGAAATACCGGCTCACAGGGTGCCCATCCCCATCCCCCCTCGCAGGGGACACGGAGACTCTACCCAAACAGGGTTGCCTGAGTATTGGCGCGGCAAGCCCCTCCCCCAGAAGGCAGGCTGAAAAATCAAGAAGCCCACATCCCTAAGATCCCCATAAAACAACTGCACACTGCCTGGGTCCCGGTCAATAATTTGGGCTCTGGACAACCCCGCAACCTCTCCTCATCAGAATGACAAGAAGGAGAAATCCCCCCCAGCAAAGAAAAGACAATGAGTCTGTGGCCTCTGCCACAGAACTAATGGATATGGATATAACCAAATTATCAGAAATGGAATTCAGAGTAACAATGGTCAAGATGATGTGCAGACTTGAAAAAAGTATTAACGAAAATGTTAATGAGAATATAGAATCTCTAAGGGCGGAAATGAGAGTGAATCTGGCAGAAATTAATAATTCTACGAGCCAAATGCAGTCAAAACTAGAGGCTCTGATGGCCAGGGTGAATGAGGCAGAAGAACGTATCAGCGAATTGGAGGATGGGTTGGTAGAAGAGAAAGCTAAAATAGAATCTGGGCTCAAAAAAATCCATGCTCAAGAATGTAGGTTACAGGAGATTACTGACTCAATGAAACGTTCCAATGTCAGAATCATTGTCATCCCCAAGTGGGTGGAGAAAAACAGAGGTCTAGAAGAGATATTTGAACAAATTGTAGCTGAAAACTTCCCTAATCTAGCAAAGGAAACAAGCATTCGTGTCCAAGAGACAGAGAGGACCCCTCCCAAGCTCAACCACGACAAACCTATGCCACGTCATGTCATAGTGCATTTCGCAAATATTAGATCCAAGGATACAGTATTGAAAGCGGCCAGGGCAAAGAAATTTCTCACGTACCAAGGCAAAGGTATCAGAATTATGTCAGACCTGTCTACACAGACCTGGAATGAGAGAAAGGGTTGGGGGGGGGGGGCATTTTTAAAGCTCTTTCAGAGAAAAACATGCAGCCAAGGATCCTTTATTCAGCAAGGCTGTCGTTCAGAATTGATGGAGAAATAAAGACCTTCCAGAATCGCCAGTCATTGACCAATTTTGTAACCACGAAACCAGCCCTACAGGAGATATTAAGGGGGGTTCTATAAAAGTAAAAAGGCCCCAAGAGTGATACAGAACAGAAAGTCACAATCTATAGAAACAAAGACTTTACTGGCAACATGGCATCATTAAAATCATATCTCTCAATAATCAGTCTCAATGTAAATGGCCTAAATCTCCCATAAACTCCACAGGGTTGCAGATTGGATAAAAAAACATGACCCATCCATTTGCTGTCTACAAGAGACTCATTTTGAACCTAAAGATACATTCAGACTGAAAGTAAAGGGATGGATACCATCTTTCACGCCAATGGACCTCAAAAGAAAGCTGGGGTAACAATTCTCATATCAGACAGATTGGATTTTAAACTAAAGACTATAGTTAGAGACACAGAAGGGCACTATATTATTCTTAAAGGATGTATCCAAAAAGTGGATATGACAATTATAAATATATATGCCCCCAACAGGGGAGCAGCAAGATACACAAGCCAACTCTTTTTTTTCCTTTTATTTTTTTTTTATATTTATAATGATTTTTTATTTTATTATGTTAGTCACCATACAGTACATCCCCAGTTTCCGATGTAAGGCTCGATGATTCATTAGTTGTGTATAACACCCAGTGCACCATGCAATATGTGCCCTCCTTACTACCCATCACCGGCCTATCCCCTTCCCCCACCCCCCTCCCCTCTGAGGCCCTCAGCTTGTTTCTCATAGTCCATAGTCTCTCATGTTTCATTCCCCCTTCTGATTATCCCCCCTTTCTTTATCCCTTTCTTCCCCTACTGATCATCCTAGTTCTTATGTTCCATAGATGAGAGAAATCATATAATAGTTGTCTTTCTCTGCTTGACTTATTTCACTTAGCATTATCTCCTCCAGTGCCGTCCATGTTGCAGCAAATGTTGAGAACTCGTTCTTTCTGACAGCTGAGTAATATTCCATTGTATATATGGACCACAACTTCTTAATCCAGTCATCTGTTGAAGGGCATCTCGGCTCCTTCCACGATTTAGCTATTGTGGACATTGCTGCTATGAACATTGGGGTGCATATGGCCCTTCTCTTCACTACGTCTCTATCATTGGGGTAAACACCCAGTAGTGCAATGGCTGGATCATAGGGTAGCTCAATTTGTAACTTTTTAAGGGACCTCCACACTGTTTTCCAGAGTGGCTGTACCAACTTGCATTCCCACCAACAATGTAGGAGGGATCCCCTTTCTCCACATCCTCTCCAACAACACAAGCCAACTCTTAACCAGAATAAAGAGACATATAGATAAAAATACGTTAATAGTAGGGGACCTCAACACTCCACTATCAGCAATAGACAGAGCACCGGAGCAGAAAACCAACATAGAAACAAGAGCTTTGAATGCCATACTTGACGAGTTGGACCTCATAGATATATATAGAACACTACACCCCAGAACCAAAGAATACTCATTCTATTCTAATGCCCATGGAACATTCTCAAGAATAGACCCTGTTCTGGGTCACAAAACAGGTCTCAACCGATACCAAAAGACTTAAATTATTCCCTACATATTCTCAGACCACAACGCTTTGAAATTGGAACTCAATCACAAGGAAAAATTTGGAAGAAACTCAAACACTTGGAGACTAAGAACCACCCTGCTCAAGAATGATTCAATAAACCAGGAAATCAAAAATCAATTTAAACAATTTATGGAGACCAACGAGAATGAAAACACAACGGTCCAAAACCTATAGGATACTGCAAAGGCAGTCCTAAGGGGGAAATGCATAGCCATCCAAGCCTCACTCAAAAGAATAGAAAAATCTAAAATGCAGTGTTTATTCTCACCTCAACAAGCTGGAACAGCAACAGAGGGACAGGCCTAATCCACACACGAGAAAGCAGCTCACCAAGATGAGAGCAGAAATCAATGAATTAGAAACCAGGAGTACAGTAGAGCAGATCAACAGAACTAGAAGCTGGTTCTTTGAAAGAAATAATAAAATTGACAGACCACTGGCAAGACTTATCCAAAAGAATAGAGAAAGGACCCAAATTAATAAAATTATGAATGAAAAGGGAGAGGTCACAACCAACACCAATGAAACTAGAAGGATTATTAGAAACTTTTATCAACAGCTTTATGCCAATAAATTAAGCAATCTGGAAGAGATGGAGGACTTCCTGGAAACCTATAAACTACCAAGACTGAAACAGGGAGAAATTGATTTTTTAAACAGGCCAATTAATTATGAAGAGATGGAAACAGTGATAAACAACCTTCCAAAAAACAAAACTCCAGGACCGGACGGTTTTCCTGGGGAATTCTACCAAACATTCAAAGAAGAAATAATACCTATTCTCCTAAAGCTATTTCAAAAAATAGACACAGAAGGAAAGCTACCAAACTCATTCAATGAGGTCAATATTACCTTGATCCCCAAACCAGGCAAAGACCCCCATCAAAAAGGAGAATTATAGACCGATTTCCCTAGTGAATATGGATGTCAAAATTCTCAACAAGATCCTGGCTAATAGAATCCAACACTACATTAAAAGGATAATCCATCATGACCAAGTGGGATTCATTCATGGGATGCAAGGGTGGTTCAACATTCTCAAATAATTGGTGTCTTAGATTTTATCCAGAAGGAAAAAGCCAAAAATCATATGATTCTCTCAACAGATGCAGAAAAAGCATTTGACGGGGCGCCTGGGTGGCACAGTGGTTAAGCGTCTGCCTTTGGCTAAGGGCGTGATCCCAGCGTTACGGGATCGAGCCCCACATCAGGCTCTTCCGCTATGAGCCTGCTTCTTCCTCTCCCACTCCCCCTGCTTGTGTTCCCTCTCTCGCTGGCTGTCTCTATGTCGGTCGAATAAATAAATAAAATCTTTAAAAAAAAAAAAAAAGAAAAAGCATTTGACAAAATACAGCATCCTTCCCTGATTAAAACCCTTCAGAGTGTAGGGATAGAGGGTACATTCCTCAATCTCATAAAAGCCATCTATGAAAAGCCTACAGCAAATATCATTCTCAACGGGGAAAAGGTGGAAGCCTTTCCCTTAAGATCAGGAACATGACAAGGATGCCCACTCTCGCCACTATTATTCACCATAGTACTAGAAGTCCTTGCAACAGCAATCAGACAACAAAAAGGGATAAAGGTATCCAAATCGGCAAAGAAGAAGTCAAACTGTCTCTCTTTGCAGATGACATGATACTCTATATGGAAAACCCAAAAGAATCCACTCCCAAACTATTAGAAGTTATAGAGCAATTCAGTAATGTGGCGGGATACAAAATCAATGCTCAGAAATCAGTTGCATTTCTATACACGAATAATGAGACTGAAGAAGGAGAAATTAGGGAATCCATCCCATTTACAATAGCACCAAAAACCATATGTTACCTTGGAATTAACTTAACCAGAGATGTAAAGGATCTATATTCTGGAAACTATAAATCACTCTTGAAAGACATTGAAAAAGACACAAAAAGATGGAAAAATATTTCATGCTCATGGATCAGAAGAATTAACATAGTTAAAATGTCCATGCTACCCAGAGCAATCTACACTTCCAATGCTATCCCGATCAAAATACCAATGACATTTTTCAAAGAACTGGAACAAATAGTCCTTAAATTTGTATGGAACCAGAAAAGGCCCCAAATTGCCAAGGAACTGCTGAAAAGGAAAAACAAAGCTGGGGGCATCACAATGCCGGATTTCGAGCTGTACTACAAAGCTGTGATCACAAAGACAGCATGGTACTGGTACAAAAACAGACACATAGACCAATGGAACAGAATAGAGAACCCAGAAATGGACCCTCGGCTCTTTGGGCAACTAATCTTTGACAAAGCAGGAAAAAACATCCGGTGGAAAAAAGACAGTCTCTTCAATAAATGGTGCTGGGAAAATTGGACAGCTACATGCAAAAGAATGAAACTTGACCAATCTCTCACACCATACACAAAGATAAACTCCAAATGGATGAAAGACCTCAATGTGAGACAGGAATCCATCAAAATCCTAGAGGAGAACATAGGCAGCAACCTCTACGACATCGGCCAAAGCAACCTTTTTCATGACACATCCCCAAAGGCAAGAGAAACCAAAGATAAAATGAACTTGTGGGACTTCATCAAGATAAAAAGCTTCTGCACAGCCAAGGAAACAGTCAAAAAAACGAAGAGGCAGCCCACGGAATGGGAGAAGATATTTGCAAATGATACTACAGATAAAAGACTGGTATCCAAGATCTACAAAGAACTTCTCAAACTCAATACATGAGAAACAAATAGACAAATCACAAAATGGGCAGAAGATATGAACAGACACTTTTCCAATGATGACATACAAATGGCTAACAGACACATGAAAAAATGTTCAAAATCATTAGCCATCAGGGAAATTCAAATCAAAACCACACTAAGATACCACCTTATGCCAGTTAGAATGGCAAAAATTGACAAGGCAAGAAACAACAATTGTTGGGAGAGGATGTGGAGAAAGGGGATCCCTCCTACATTGTTGGTGGGAATGCAAGTTGGTACAGCCACTCTGGAAAACAGTGTGGAGGTCCCTTAAAAAGTTACAAATTGAGCTACCCTATGATCCAGCCATTGCACTACTGGGTATTTACCCCAAAGATACAGACGTAGTGAAGAGAAGGGCCATATGCACCCCAATGTTCATAGCAGCATTGTCCACAATAGCCAAAGCGTGGAAGGAACCAAGATGCCCTTCAACAGATGACTGGATTAAGAAGATGTGGTCCATATATACAATGGAATATTATTCAGCTATCAAAAAGAACGATTTCTCAACATTTGCTGTAACATGGATGGCACTGGAGGGGATAATGCTAAATGAAATAAGTCAAGCAGAGAAAGACAATTATCATATGGTTTCTCTCATCTATGGAACAGTAGAACTAGGAAGATCGGTGGGAGAAGAAAGGGATAAAGAAAGGGGGGTAATCAGTAGGGGGAAATCAGTAGGGGGAATGAAGCATGAGAGAGTATGGACTCTGAGAAAGAAACTGAGGGCTTCAGAGGGGAGGGGGTGGGGGAATGGGATAGGCTGGTGATGGTTATTAAGGAGGGCACATATTGCATGGTGCACTGGGTATTATACGCAACTAATGAATCATTGAACTTTACATAAAAAACCAGGGATGTACTGTATGGTGACTTACATAATATAATAAAAAAACATTTAAAAAAAAAAGAAAAAGAAAATGTTAAGGAAAATGCTTCAAGGAAGGAAAGTAATGCCAGATGGAAATCTGGACCTTTATAAAAGGATGAAGAGCACTGGAAATGATAGCTACATGGCCAATAAAAAGACTCTCTTTTAAATTATTATTTAGATTTCTTTAAAAAAATAATTGTTTAAGCAAAAATAATAACACTATATTATGGGGTTTATATCACATGTACAAGTAAAATATATGACAATAGGATAAAAGCCATGAGGGAAGAAATGAAAGTATACTGACAGTTTTTATATTGTACATTCAGCAATATAGCATCATTTGAAAACAGACTGAAAAGTTTTAAATATATGCTATAAACCCTGAAACAAGACTAAAATAACACAAAAAAGTTATAGCTTACAAGCCAACAAATGACAAAAAGGGAATCATTAAAAAAATAATCAATCTAAACAAAGCATAAAAAGAGGGAAAAGCAACAAAGAAAAGGTGAGACAAGTAGAAACAAATAGCAAGGTGGTAGATTTAAACCCAACCATTTCAAAAATCACATTAAAGGTCAATGGTCTGAAAACCCTAATTAAGAGACAAAGACTGACCCAACTATATGTTGCCTACAAGAAACCCACTTTGAATACAGTTGACCCTTGAACAACATGAGAGTTAGGGCTGCTGACCCTTACAAAGTTGAAAATCCATGTGGGGCACCTGGGTGGCTCAGTCAGTTAAGCATCCGACTCTTGATTTCAGCTCAGGTCATTTATCTCAGGGTTGTGAGATAAGCCCCACACTGGGCTCCATGCTAGGCTTGGAAGCTGCTTAAGATTCTCTCTCTCTCTCCCTTCTCTCCCCACCTCCGTATCTCTCTAAAAAAGGAAGGAAGGAGGGAGGAAAGGAAGGAGGAAGGGAAGGAAGGGAAAAAGGGAGGGAGGCAGGGAAGGAGGAAGGAAGGACGGGGAAAATCCATGTATAATTTTGATTCCCCTAAAACTTAACTAATAGCCTACTGTTGACCAGAAGCCTTACCGATACTATGCAGTTGATTAACACATATTTTGTATGTTACATGTATTATACACTGTATTCTTACAATAAAGTAAGCTAGAGAAAAGAAAATGTTACTAAGAAAATCATAAGGAAGAGAAAATACATTTACAGTACTGTACTGTATTTATTGAAAAAAAATCTGGGTGTCTCGGTGGCTCAGTTGGTTAGGCGTCTGCCTTTGGCTCGGGTCCTGGTCCCAGGGTCCTGGAATCAAGTCCCACATAGGGCTCCCTACTTGGCAGGGGTCTGCTTCTCCCTCTGCCCCTCACCCTGCTCTCATGCTCTATTTCTCGCTCTCTCAAATGAATAAATAAAATCTTTTTAAAAAAAAATCCATGTATAGTGGACCCACCCACTTCAAACCCATGTTGTGCAAGGGCCAAGTAAATAAAGATACAAAGAGGTTAAAAGTAAAAGGATTTTTTTAAAAATGGTATATGATATAAAATACTTATCAAAAGAAAGCTTAAGTGTCTATATTAATATTAGAAAAAGATTTCAGAGCAAAAAACATGAGGGATAAAGAGGATCTTTTCATCATGCATTATATTAATAATATACGATACATACCATGTAAGATACAATAATGAAGTTTATTAAAATAGTATTAAGGTATAATAAAGCAGGGGCGCCTGGGTGGCACAGCGGTTAAGCGTCTGCCTTCGGCTCAGGGCGTGATCCCAGCGTTATGGGATCGAGCCCCACATCAGGCTCTTCCGCTATGAGCCTGCTTCTTCCTCTCCCACTCCCCCTGCTTGTGTTCCCTCTCTCTCTGGCTGTCTCTTTCTCTGTCGAATAAATAAATAAAATCTTTAAAAAAAAAAAAAAAGGTATAATAAAGCATAACAATAAAAGAACATTACAAACAATTTTACACCAACAATTCAACAAGTTAGATTGACCCATTCATTGAAAAACACACACTACCCAAGCTCACCAAAAAAGTAAGAGAACCCCCCCCCAAAAAAAATAATGGGACACCTCAGTGGCTCAGTCCCTTAAGCTCAGGTCATGATCCCAGGAGTCCTGCACCAGGCTCCTTGCTCAGCAGGGAGTCTGCTTCTCCCTCTGCCTGCTGCTCCCCCTGCTTGTGCAAGCTCTCTCTTTCTCTGACAAATAAATAAAATCTTTACCAGAAAAAAGTAAGAAAACTGAATTGCCCATACCTGTTAAAGAAATTGAATTTCTTCCCTCAAGGCCCATATGGTTTTACCAAACATTCAACAAAGAAATGATACCAATTTAACACAAACTCTACAAAAAAAAAATAAAGAGAACAAAATATTTCCCAGCTCATTCTATAAGGCCAGCATTATTCTGTCACAAAATCTAACAAAAATTGAAGAAAAGAAAAAAAAAACACTAGAAAAAAACCCCATAACCAAAAATAGAAAACTACAGACCCAATATACCTCATGAATACATATGCAAAAATTCTTAACAAAAGTTTAGCAAATCAAATCCAACAATACATGAAAGGGATACTGTATCATGATCAAGTGGAATTTATCCAAGAATGGAAAGTTGCTTTAACAGTCAGTATTATTCATCACATCAACAGTCTAAAAAAGGAAAAATATGATCATTGCAATAGATGCAGAAAAAGCATTTCACAAAATTCAACATTTATTTCTGATACAATAAAAAAAAAAAATCTCTCCAAACTGGGAATAGAAGGAAAATTCCTTCCTGATAAAGGACATCTAAGAAAACCCTACTCTTAACATTACACTTAATGGTAAAAGACAGAATGATTTCTCCCTAAGAGCAGGAACTCTTACTGCTTGTATTCAACACTGTACTGAAATCTTAGCCAGTGCAACAGGCAAGGGAAAAAAAGCAAAATGTTATAAAGGAAGAAATGAAGCTGTCTTTATTCAGACATGACATAATTGTGTATATAGAAAATGTATGGAAACTCAAAATGGGCAAAAAACATAAGAGACAATACACTGATGATGATAAACAAAGGCAACTTAAGCACATTTAGAAGACCTTCAGCAACTATGGACTTTGGGCGATAAGGATGTGTCAGTAGGTTCACCAAGTGTAACAAATGTAGCACACTTGTGGCAATATTGATAATGGAAAAAGTTAAGCATGTGTGGGGGCAGGAGGTATACAGGAACTCTCTGTACCTTCTGCTCCATTTTGCTGTGAACCTAAAACTATTCTAAAAAGAAAAGTCTATTTTAAAAATATTCCATATCATTAGCTATCAGAAAAATGTAAATTAAAACCACAATGAGATATCACTACATAGTAAGAAGTATGGCTAATTTAAAAAAAATAGTACCACCACCAAATGTTGGCAAAGATGCAAGGAAACTGAATCACCCATATATTGATGGTAGGAATATAAAATGGTACAGCTGGAACAAAGTTTGGCAGCTCTTACAAAATTAAACACATATGACCATACCATATGACCAGCAATTGCACTCCCCCAGAAAAATGAAAACTGATATCTACACAGAAACCTATACACAAATGTTCACAGCAGCTGTATTCATAACAGCTAAAACCTACGAATGAGGCAGACATCTTTCAATGGGTGAATGGTTAAACAAACTGCAGTCCAGTCGTGCCACAGAATACTACTGGACAAAACAAAAAACCACAATGGGCTGACCTGTGCCCCCCGCCCAACTCCTGAAAACTCATATGCTGAAGTCCTAACCCTAAGTACCCAAGAATGTGACTGTTTTTGAAGATACGGCCTTAAAGAGGCACAATAAATTAAAATGAGGACATTTGGTGAGCCCTAATCCAGACTGATTAGTGTCCTTATAAGAATAGGAAATTTGGACACAAAAAACACACCACGGATGTATGCACATAGGAAAAGCATTCCAGAACTCAAGGAGAAGGCAGCAATCTGCAAGCCCAACAGAGAAGTCCCAGAAGAAACAAAACTTGCTGACATCTCAACTTGGACTTCTAGTCTCCAGAAACATGACAAAATTTATTTCTGTTGTTTAAGCCACCCAGTCTGTAGTATTTTGTTATGGCAGCCCTATCACACTAATATACTGATATACAATTTCAAAGACTCTCCAGAGAATTACTCTGAGTGAAAAAAAAAAAGCCAATCCCAAAGGTTAAATACTGTATGATTCCACTTAGATAACATTTTTGAAATTACAAAATATGTCACATTATTATTGAGTAAAGATCTTATTAAATATCTATGTATAGCCAACCTGGTCTACTGGTACTGTCAACATAATATTTGGAAAGATGATTACAATCACTGGTCATCTTTGGAGGATCATACAGAACAAATGTGTTGGTTTCAAAACTAGTCAATAAAAGCAAAGCATAAAGCACTTATCCTTCCTTTCCTGAATGAACTATACTTTATTTTTTTAATAATATTTATTTTGTTATATTAGTCACTATACTTTAGAATAAGAACAGTTAATGAAGAAAAGTTTCTCTTTACAGAATTAGAACTAATAATTGAAAGAGGAATGATAAAGTTATCAGATTACCATTTAGCAACCCCTATGGATCCAGTCAATGGTCATCAATAATCACTTACAACAAAAAAGAGACATAAGGTATATGCCTCCCAACGGGCATTCACAAAAATATCTCTGAAGTATTTCTTCCGGAAAATACCAAACCAGGATCTACCTAGAGGCCTGATCTACTTCCAGAAAAGACAGAGAATTAGACAAATATGTTAAACAATGAAGGAGATGCAATCTGCCAAATACACACTGTAGGAAATTCTACAGAATAAATCATTCTGTTTCTTCAAGAAATAAATTGTAAGAAAAGAAAGGGATGGGGGACAGAAATAGGTGAAATCTATAAATGGACTCTGGGAAACAAACTGAGGGCATCAGAGGGGAGGGGGTGGGGGAATGGGATAGGCTGGCGATGGGTATTAAGGAGGGCACGTATTGCATGGTGCACTGGGTGTTATACGCAAGTAATGAATCACGGAACTTTACATCAAAAACTAGGGATGTACTGTATGGTGACTAACATAATATAATAAAAAAATTTTATTAAAGAAAAGAGATTTAAGACAAGTCAACCAATTACAATATATGAACCTTATTTGAATCCTGATTAGAACATGTGAAAAAAATTTATGAAATAACTGAAAAATTTTGAACACTGGATATCTGATAATAAAAAATTGTCATTGGGCGTGCCTGGGTGGCTCAGTCAGTTAAGCCTCCGACTCTTGATTTCAGCTCAGGTCATGACCTCAGGGTCAGGAGATAGAGCCCAGCAGCAGGTTCTGCACTGAGTGTGGAGCCTGCTTAAGATTCTCTCTCTCCCTCTTTCTTTGCCCTCCCCAGCCATGAGCATGTGCACGCTCTCTCTCTCTCTCCCCCAATAAATAAATAAATAAATAAATAAATAAATAAATAAAATATTCTGTTTTTTAAGGTTATTAAAAGAAGAACCTTTTGGAAAGGAGAAGTTATTTGCAAAACAAGGACTTCAACCCTGCATGAAGAACCCCGCATGAAGAGGCTTCATACGTCTGTAGTACTGTTTAACTTACATGGAATGCCTAGTGTTACTCCAATTCCAAACTATTCCGTTCAACTATCTTCCTAAACATAATGATCCATATCACAAAAACAAATGCCTCTATGAAGGGCAATCTATTTCAAAGCTCTTGAATATATATACACACACAAAACCCTAAGAGGTTGACATTTAGACATTATTTCTGCTTTACAGATAAGGAGAATTAATCAATTTACCTAAAATACTATAGCTAAAATGCACCTACTATAATCAAAAGTTTTCTGCCTCCAGGTCCATTCTACCATGAGTCATTTAGAATTCTGATCTTTCTCCATCTTAACAACTGATTCACTGTAAGTCACAACATGAACAGCACTCCTGGCCAATTTCTTAATGGAAAGTCCCTTATTTATACGCTATATGCAGTATGAAACAATCTAATCTAATGACAACAATTACATATTACACACTTATTAAACATTTGTACAAAAAGGAAAAAACATTTTTGTAGACAAAATACCACAAATCTTCCCTTAAAATTTAAAGAAAAAAATACCACATCAGAATCATTACACATGCATTTATAAATTCAACTATTTTCAAGGTTGCTTTGGCTATTTTGGGTCTTTTATGGTTCCATACAAATTTAAGGATTGTTTGTTCTAAGCTCTGTGGAAAACACTGTTGGTATTTTAATAGGAATTGCATTAAATATGTAGATTGCTTTGGGTAGTAAAGACATTTTAACAATATTTGTTCTTCCAATCCATAAGAATGGAATGTCTTTTCAAATTTCTTGGGGTCATCTTCAATTTCATTCACCAGTGTTTTATAGTTTTCAGAATATAGGTCTTTCACCTCTTTGGTTAGGTTTATTGCCAGGTATTGTTTTTGGTGCAATTGTAAATGGAACCGATTCCTTCATTTCTCTTTATGCTGTTTCATTACTGGTATACAGAAATGCATCAGATTTCTGCATGTTGATTTTGTATCTTGAGATTTTACTGAACTCATGTATTAGTTCTAGCAGTTTTTTGGCAATCTTTCAGGTTTTCTATATAGAGTATCCTGTCATCTGCAAGTAGTGAAAGTTTTACTTCTTCCTTTCTGATTTGGATGCCTTTTATTTCTTTTTGTTGTCTGATAGCTGTGGAGGGACTGCCAGTACTATGTTAAATAACAGTGGTGCAAGTGTACATCCCTGTCTTGTTCCTGACTGCAGAGGAAAAGCTCTGTTTTTCCCCATTGAGGATGCTATTAGCTGTGGGTTTTTCTTATATGGCCTTGATTATGCTGAGGTTATGTTCCCTCTAACCCTACTTTGTTGAGAGTTTTTATCATGAATGGATATCGTACTTTGTAAAATTTTTTTTCCATCTATTGAAATGATCATATGGTTTTTATTCTGACTTAAGAAGCAAAGCTGGAGGCATCACAATTCCAGATTTCAAGTTATATTACCAAGGTGTAGTGATCAAAACAGTAAGGTACTGGAACAAAAAAAGACACAAAGGTCGATGGAACAGAAGAGAAAACCCAGAAATGAACCCAAAACTATATAGTCAGTTAATCTTCAACAAAGCAGGAAAGAATACCCAATGGGAAAAAAGTCTCTTCAACAAATGGTCTTGGGAAAACTGGGCCGCAACATGCCAAAGATGAAACTGGACCACTTTCTTATACCAAACACAAAAATCAATTCAAAATGGATTAGAGACCTAAATGTGAGACCTGAAATCATAAAAATCCTAGAAAAGAATGCAGACAATAACATCTTTGACACTGGCCATAGCAACTTCTTTCTAGATATGTCTCCTGAAGAAAGGGAAGCAAAAGCAAAAATAACTATCAGGACTTGATCAAAATAAAAATCTTCTGCACAGCAAAGGAAACAACAAAACTAAAACGCAACCTATGGAATGGGAGAAGTTATTTGCAAATGACATATCAGATAAAGGTTAGTATCAAAATATATGAAGAACTTATAAAACACCCCAAAAAATGAATAACCCAATTAAAAAAGGGGCAGAAGACATGAACAGACATTTTTTCCAAAGAAGACATACAGATGGCCAACAGATACATGAAAGGATGCTCAACATCACTCACCATCAAGGAAATACACACTAAACATACAATGAGATATCACCTCACATCTGTCAGAATGGCTAAAATCAACAACACAAGAAATAACAGGCATTGGCAAGGATGTAGAGAAAGGGGAACCCTCTTGCACTGCTGATGGAAACGCCAACTGATGCAGCTACTCTGGAAAACAGTATGGAGGTTCCTCAAAAAGTTAAAAATAGAACTATCCTACGATCCAGTAATTGCACTACTATTTACCCAAGAATACAAAAATACTAATTCAAAGGAATACCCCATTGTTTACAGCAGCATTATCTATAATAGCCAAATTATGAAAATAGCCTGTGTCCACTGACGAGCAGATAAAGAAGACGTGGTATACAGACAACAGAATATTATTCAGTCATAAAAAAGAATGAAATCTTGCCATTTGCAGTGACATGACGGAGCTAGAGAGTACTATGCTAAGCAAAACAATTCAGTCAGAGAAAGACAAATACCATGTGATTTCACTCATTGTGGAATTTAAGAAACAAAACAAGCAATCATAGGAGAGAGAAAAAAAAGAGAGAGAGAGAAGCAAACCAAGAAACAGACTCTCAACTACAGAGAACAAACTGATGGTTACCAGAGGGGAGGTGGGTGGAGGATGGGTGAAATAGGTGATAGGGATGAAGGGGGGCACTTGTGATGAGCACCAGGTGATGTA
Source organism: Ursus arctos (assembly GCF_023065955.2). Lineage (NCBI taxonomy): Eukaryota > Metazoa > Chordata > Mammalia > Carnivora > Ursidae > Ursus > Ursus arctos. The sequence continues at coordinate 55,870,735 of NW_026622764.1, read as the reverse complement.
CTGAATGTTGAATCACTATACTGTACACCTGAAACTAATATCACACTGCATGTTAACTAACTGGAATTTAAATAACTTTTAAAAATTCAAGTATTTGGGGCACCTGGGTGGCTCAGTCGTCAAGCATCTGCCTTTGGCTTAGGTCATGATCCCAGGGTCCTGGAATCGAGCCCCGCATCAGGCTCCCTGCTCAGCGGGAAGCCTGCTTCTCCCTCTCTAGCTGTCTCGCTCTGTCAAATAAATAAATAAAATCTTAGAAAAAAATTCAAGTATTTTAACTGATTCTTAAGTTCTCCTAAAAAATTATAGTAATATAAAATTTTCCAGGGTAGTTCTTAAGTCAAATTATTCTGGTTCCAGGATCTAATATAGGCATTCATTTACACTAATAAATGCTTTATGTGCATGAAGTTATTTAATCCACACTATTAACTCCAAGATCCAGAAATTATTGTTGGCCATTTTTACAAATAACAAAACTCAGGCTTGGAGATTTTAGGTAACTTGTTCAAGATCATGGAGCTAGTAAATGATAAAACTGAGACTTGTCAGTCTAGTCTGATGACAAATCCTTCCTCTTAACTCACCCTCTATTCCAATAAATATCATCTACTTTCAGTTGCCAAAAAAGAGTTCCCTTAGCTACTATATTTCTCTTTTTGTTTAAAAGAAGATAGCTAACTGTTATCTAGAATAGCTAGAATGGAATAGCTGCATCAGAAACGGGTTCATTTTGTCATAACATTCACTTCTCTGCACACATTCTGTCACATTCTCCCTTAGAAATGATTGTATATCAGAGATTAAATTCTCAGGCCAACTCTCAAAAACTTAACTATCACTTTAAGTAATATTTCGGTAGGAAGAAAAGGATAAAGAAAGGGGGGTAATCAGAAGGGGGAATGAAGCATGAGAGACTATGGACTCTGAGAAACAAACTGAGGGCTTCAGAGGGGAGGGTGGTGGGGGAATGGGATAGGCTGGTGATGGGTAGTAAGGAGGGCACGTATTGCATGGTGCACGGGGTGTTATACGCAACTAATTAATCATCGAACTTTACATCAAAAACCAGGGATGTACTGTATGGTGACTAACAATATAAGAAAAAAATATTATTATAAAAAAAATAAAAATAAACATCTGGTAATTGTAACAGGACAAACCACATCCTCCTCTGTCATACACCCCTGCAAAAAATAGGTACCCAATATCCCAAAGATAACATGAAAGTCCTTGTCTTCCTCCAGCACACAACCAAGAATGATTTCACATCCCCTAGTCCCATCATGAGCTCCACTACAAAATGAAATGTAAACTGTGCCAGTTCCCATGGAAGGATGAAGCCAGGATAAAAGCATAGGATAAGAAAGTAGAAATATTTATTCATACTTGTAGTCAAGTCTGAAGCCTAAAAGGGCCTCTACAATCAATGAAAACTATTACTGTTATAGTTCAGTACAAAAACAGTTTTGTGTGAACTAGCCCGGAAGCCTAACTACTATATCGTACTTACAAAGAGATTGGGAACATAACCCACTCATAAACTGGAAACTACCGATATTCACCAATACCCTCTATAATCTGCTACTCCTTCCCAATTTTCTGAAAACTAAAAGCATTTGTGAGCAAGAGGTGACTCCCTATAACTGCATATGCACAGAAAAAGCTTTGTACATGAAGTACCCAAATCAGTGGAAGTATACATTTAATGCTTTGGAAAGATAACACCGAAGTCATTCATCCAAGATACTTCAGTATTCCATCTTTTTTAGTAAGGAGTTCCAGATTATGTTCAGGTCTTTGAAATTGGAATCATTTTCTCTTTTTTATTACCAGAGGCTATGCAGTGAATGCTTGTGTCCCCCAGAATTCATACACTTAAAACCTAATGCCTAATGTAAAGGTATTAGGAGTTGTGGCCTTTAGGAAGTGATTAGGTCACGAGGGCTCCACCCCATGAATGGGACCAGTGTCCTTATAAAAGAGGCCTGAGAAAGCTCCCACTCTTTCTGACTTGTAAAACCAATGACAAGGTGCTGTCTATGAAGGAGGAGACAAGCCCTCACACAGACACAGAATCTGCCAGCACCATGATCTTGGACTTCCCGGCCTCCTGAACTGTAAGAAATAAACTTCTGTTGTTTACAAGCCACCCAGTCTGTGGTCTTTTGTTAAAATAGCCCAAATGGACTAAGACACCAGAATTTTTTAATGGTTTTAAACATTTTTATGGGATGTACATTAACATATTTTGCTGTGTTAATCTGATCAGTAAAAACAGACAGACATGTACAATAATACAATGCTAATAAGAAAGTAAATTCATTAAAAATGTCTGTCTGGAGTGCAATTTAACAATAATTACCAAAAGATTTATAAATGTTCATAGCTATTAATCTCAGTAATTCAACTTGTAAAAATGTATTCTAATAATCAGATTCATTCATTAATTTATTTAACAAACTATCAAGGACTTACCTTGTGCCAGGCATTATTCTTATGAATAAAGACGTTTATCACATCATTTTATAGTGCCAAAAAGTTGTGGGGGGGAAAAACGTCTAATAGTAAGAGTTATAGCAAATTAAAATACATCTAATGTATAAAATATTATAGTACCATTGGAAACTACATTATCAAATACCAAAAAAAATTTAATAACATAATAAAATACTCATGATATGTCAAGAAAAAAAATTTAAAACAAGATACAAAACTATTATATGAAACTATATATAATTACGTGTATGATCCCAAATCTGTGTTTTAAATGACCAAGCCAGGGACCTTGATGAAGTTACTTAACCTCATTCTATTTCAGTATCTTCTAAAAAAATCAAGATTTTACATTTTACATGTAAAATGAAGATTTTTATTTCGTATCTCAATGGATTGTTGAATGAGTTATTTTTTAAATGCTTATAATATTCCCCCAGTACATATAAAGCACTAGTAATTATTTGCTGGTGTTATTAGTAGTAGTAATACTACATATACACACATATACTTATGAAAAAAAATGAAAGAAACATCAAATGCTATCAAAGATTCTAAATTCTAACAAAACTAATTCTGAAACAATCAGGAATTTTGAACACTACATATTATAAGATATTAAAAATTATAAGGTATGGCTTTGTTTTTTAAAAAGTCTTTTGTATCAGAGTGAAGTATGTATGAATAAAATATGATAGCTAAAATTTGTGTTAAAATACTTTGGTGGGGTTTACATGTAGAGATTTTTAAAAATTCTTAATGTTATCAGATGTACATTATTTACCTCTGGGTAACAAAATTATTACTTGCTTTTCTTTATGTTTTTCTATTTTCCAAATTATCTCCAGTAATTCAAAAATCACTTTTTAAATGAGAAACTTTGGGGGGCACCTGGGTAGCTCAGTCAGTTGAGCTTGTTTTTTGGCTCAGTTCATGATCTCAGGGTCCTTAGATCGAGCCCTGCATTGGGCTCTGTGCTCAGCAGAGAATCTGCTTAAGATTCTCTGTCTCCCTTGCCTTCTGCCCCTCCCTGTGCTCTCTTTCTCCCTCTAAAATAAATAAATAAAATCTTCTTAAAAAAAAATAAAAAATGAGAATTTTTTTTTCAAAAATGTTAAGGAAATCCTTACCAATACTCCATCCACAGATGAAACTTTCTCCCAAGTTAACCAAGCTCTTTCTCTGACATGATCTGGTATCTTTAATTTCTGACATAATGCAGTAAAATCAGGTTCTTCGGTTTCTTCAAACACAAGCCTACCAGATAAAAAGAGACATATAATAGGGATATACTTACAAATTAAACTAATTAAGTAAACATTTGTTTCAATGGTTTGCATATAACAGCACTGTTCTGAAAAAAAGCATCACTAAATACTTTAAAATCTTATTTATCTTTTTAAAAAATTACAGGTAGAATTTAAACATGTTCATCTTTTTCATGGGCTTTCCAACACAATTACAACATAGTGAAAGATGTTTGCTGGCCTGGTGAATCACATACAGTTCAGAACAGCAAAATCGCTTCGTAAAATTAAGTAAGTATGATAGCTAAAGCTGTATGGGAAAATTGGGATGACAATAACAGCAAAAAGAAGAAAGCCCATATATAATATCACAGAATCAACTTAGTTTCAGCGACTTTGCTAAAATGCAGTTTACACTTATCAAGGTCTCACATAATCTCTCTACTTACTAGCATTTCTTACATGATTAACTTAACATAAACTACTGCTACGCTTATTTCAGCCTTTTCTCTTCAATCCTCCTTAGCCAAGATAGGTAGTCAATAATTTCTTGTTGGCTAGTACCTTTTCATTCATTTAATGTCTATTTCACACCTAATAATAATAATATGAGGAATACTTAATAATTTTTGAGTATTTACTCTGACCTTTGTCTGTACAAAGTACCTTAGATGTATAATTTCAGCGGAATCCACACATCAGCCTATTAGATACGTACTCTTATTACCCTGTTTTAACAGATAAATACCAAATCAGAGAAGTGAAAGTACTCACTCGAGGTCATGGACAGTAAGTGGGAAACCCAACAGTTTAACTCCGTAATCCATGCCCTTGACCACTATTCCAGACTAACAACCCTCCTTCAAAACATAATTAACTTTTGATTATATCAACAATGAAGGTGAAGTCCTGTTCTTAGTGAAGGTTTTCCTTCCGACTTCACCACTTAAGCCATATGTAATGCAACAGAGAAAAGATCTCAGCTGTCAAGGTAGAAACAGACTCTGTCACTTAAAGTGCAGGTGGAGTGAGCCCTGAATCCATCCCTAAGCAAGTTGCTACGCTTTGGATTGCCAGGCACTAGTTTTTACCCTTGCTAAGCAGCTAATCTACAGAGTTCAAATGCCCATACTAGTGAAACCTTTTGTGGGTATAGATAATCAAGAGTAGAGTGTATCCTGTATGGTTTTGACTTACAGGAGAATTTTTGATAGTTTCACAGTTCCATCATTTAAAAGTATATAACATAATGTTGGGGTGGGGAAGGAAGGCATTCTTTTCCTAGGTGATAGCCATAATTTCAGTATTTCTGGTTACCCTATAAGAATTGGATAACATGGAATTCTTTAGCGTAGATTTACTTCATTTTCCAAATGAAAACTTTCAAGTATTGGATACGTCAAAGATTAATCAGAAATGAAATTTGTCTTCTCTCACAACATTATAGACTTTTTTTTTAAATTAGTGAGTGTGATTTTTAGCTGACGCATAAGACAATCCATTTAAACATATATATTTTTAATAGCCTTTCACAGGCCATGCCAAAAGCTCATCCCAATTTTTTATAATTTGTCTGAACTCTGTTAGTGTCTGGCAAGTTGAAAGAATAAGAATTGGTAATGGGCTAGAACAGGGGAGGAAGTGGTGAGGGACAGAAAGGAATCCCATTTCCCCCACAATGGATATGAAGTCTCAAAGTAGAACCAGTACTGACAATAATAATGGCAATCATACTCTTTCAATCTTAGCTTCTTAGCCATAAGTATCACAATCAAGAAAAATAGGATGTTGCAATGGAATAAATACCCCCTGTCATGTTCTACTGCATTATCATGGACTCTCCTAAATTTAAATACCACTTGGGGAAAAAAAAAGTTTCATGCGAGCACGAGAACATCACTAATTTTGTACCCAAACCAAACAAAATGAGAGGACACAAGGTTGTTTCCTGGCTCAAAGGCAAAATGAAAGAAATAACGAAAAAGGCTGAAGATTAATAATATACAAGAGTTTCATGCAACGGGAATAAAAGAAAAAATTGAGAAACTTTTAAGCACTTAGACTAAACGTCTTACAAAACTTTTTCCCATACACCGATTCCTCTCAAGAATTATGTTCCTCCAGTAACTACCGATGGCTCTGAATTCCCAAAGCACTGTTATAAGGGAGCGCCACAAAACACCTCAGCCGAGTACCCTGGGGGCGGCTGACACGCAGGACCCTGCCCTTTACGTCCCACGGCTTTCCTGGCTGGCCTCTCCCAGGACTGGGCTTCAGATGCAGAGCACGCCCAGAGGAAAACACTTTGAGCTGTTGCAGCTCAGAACAAAACAGAAAGTCAAACGACCGCCGCAATATTACAAATCTCAACAGGAGACAAACTCTCCACCAGACACTAGTCCGTCATTTTTCTTTTTTTTTTTTTGCCTTTGATGGGGCCTCGAGATCACCCGCCGCCTGCAAGCCTTTCCGCCTAAAGGAGGAAAGGTGGCACCTGTCACTTTGCTCAGGGACCCGAGCCCCACCCGCCCGACACCTGTCAAGCTGGAGCCGAGACCCTTCCCGGCTTCCCTCCTCTCGCTCCCGAACCCAGACCCCTGTCACCCTCCTTCAGGCGCTCCGCGGTGGTGGGGGACACGGGAGGACCCTCCTCCCGCCCGGTAGCGGCCGCCGGCTGAGACGCGCCCCCGCCTAGACGCCGGGGTGCCCGCCCCGACGCACTCTCGGGACGCCCTTCTCTCGTGGCGGCCGCCGCGATTGTGCCCGCTCACCTGGGCAGAGGCAGGTCGTCGGGGCCACTGTCCTGCTCGGGGTCCTCCTCAGGAGCGGGGGGCGGCGGCGGCGGCGGGGGTTCGGCGGCGGCTGCTGCGGCGGCAGCGGCGGCAGCGGCGGCGGCGGCTGCTGCTCTCCGGGGGGTTTTGGGCGGCATGACTGCCCCCGAGGGCAGGAGCCAGTGAGTGGTGGCCAAGGGCCGGGGAAGGAGGACGCGCGCACGTCGGGGTACGCCCCGTCCTCTCCCGACTCCCGTTACAAAAATAATTTGAACGTCCCCTGAGAAAAACCGGACGAGCCCTCCCCCGCCCGGCAACCGAGCGCCGCGTCCAACCGCGGGAAAACGTCACTTCCGCCCGCGGCGTCACGTCCGCGAGGCTCCCGGGCCCGCCGGCGTCGGGAGGGAACCGGGGCGCCTAGCGGTGCGCTGGGCGGGGGCGCGAGGTCGGGCGGGCTGGGCGTGGACCCCCGGCCTGGGCCAAGACACCCTCCCTGAGGCAGCGGCCGCCGCCCGGACGTGTCTCTACTCGAAACTCTCCTTTTCAGGCCTGGGTGCGGGTAACGGGGCACCGCACGATCTGGCGGGTGAGATGGGGCCCCATTTTTATCTGTGGGCTGATCTGGGGCTACAGCTCAGGCCCCGCCGGGAATATCAAGCGTGTGCACCCTGGGCGGGCACGCCCCTCTCCCTCCGTGGGCGGCGCCCTCCGTCTCTACCACGTTCCTCCCGCCCAATCCGTTAGGCAGAATCGGCCAAAACAAAAACAAACGTTTGTAGAACACCTATAGAAAGTGAATTTTGACGATCCCAGGCAGATACAAGGTGTAGAATAATTACTGGCCTTTTAGGGTCATTGTTTACAGAAGGGGCATGGGGGAGTGGGTAAAGAACAAGTAATAGTGTGATAAATGTTTTAATAGCGGTGTAAAAACGGGAGGCACCATCGAAATGCCTAAGGGACACCTTCAGAGAAGCAGTGGCAGCTGAATAGAAGTTTGCCAGGCACACCTAACATGTAAGGAGGGCGTACTGTGTACCAGGGATTTTGCTGGCCATTTTAACTATCTTAATCCTGCGTCCTGGAATTGAGCCCTCCCCCCACCTAGTGCTCACTGCTCAGCGGGAAGCCTGCTTCTCCCTTTGCCTGCAGCTCCCCTTGCTTGTGCGTGGGCTCTCTTTCTGTCAAATGAATAAATAAAAACTTTAATAAAAAAAAATGCACCAAGAAAAGAGGAGCCTGCGCAAAGGCACAAAGACCTCAGAGAAGAGCTTGCTGGAAGAGCTTACACCATCTAACGTTGGTTTAGAAGCTGTGTCTCTTCTCTCATGATATTTACTATAATAATAGATTGTCTTGTATGAATACATGTTTTTCTCTCTTTGGCAGACCTGGTGTATTGACCGGTCAGAACTTCCCAACTGAGAAACTGTGAATAAAGTATAGCTGTGTTCTGATGTGAACCCCCTCATCCTTGGAATAGCTGACCAGGGTTGAGGCACCCGGAGCCTTAAGTCAAGTCAGGGCTGCAAACCTCTTGGGTTTATCTTAGCCAGTTGTACAATGGATTACCGTTTTCTGTATATAGCACAATATATATGTCAGGATGTGAAAAGGGTTGGCAGTCATTGGCCTACTCAACAGCCAGTCTTGCCTAAGTTCAGAAACCATCTCTTGGGAGCCAAAAGTTCGTCAAGAAGTAGGGCCCAGGGGCGCCTGGGTGGCACAGCGGTTAAGCGTCTGCCTTTGGCTCAGGGCGTGATCCCGGCGTTGTGGGATCGAGCCCCACATCAGGCTCCTCTGCTATGAGCCTGCTTCTTCCTCTCCCACTCCCCCTGCTTGTGTTCCCTCTCTCACTGGCTGTCTCTACCTCTGTCGAATAAATAAATAAAATCTTTAAAAAAAAAAAAAAAAAGAAGAAGAAGAAGTAGGGCCCAAACCCATCCCCAGCTACAGAGAATGAATAGCATCAGAGTGGTAATCCTATTCACCTTGCCAGGGATTAGCGTAGGCACGACCCTCAGGATGCAGTTTTAGTCTTTGCAAGATCAAAGATTGTCTGCTGGCAGCCTGATAAAATGAGATGCAGAAATGACACAGTTCTTCTACCTTTAACTATTATCATGAGAATGTTGACACTTAATTGCTGCAGCCATTGTGACTTAAGGCAAGCTGACCTGAGGATAAGGCAGAAATGTTAATGATGTTACAGTAAGTAATATCAAAAACATCTGCATCCTCCATGACAAATGAGTCTCTGATTTGACCAACCCTGAAGCTGACCTCAACGAGCTGGAGTTTTCAGTTGTTTACAGCAGAAATCATTATGACTGATAATACTTGTCCTGTGAGCCCTTTCAGGGTAGAGACCAAATCTTCTGCATCTCTGTAGCCTTTTAGCAGCCAGCAGTGTTAGGCACACAGTAAATGTTTGTTTGCTAAAAGTAGAGAGGCAAGGAGAGCAGAGGAGAGTTCCAGGAACTGAAGTAAACTCTCTATGTAGATATGACTTTCTTTATTTAAACCCAGTTTATCAACCTCTGGATTTAGCACAATTGTGATAAATCAAAGAGAGATTTCTCAATTTACAGAAGGATGTGTGTCTTTACCATGGGTTAATTTAACTATGTTTCTCTACTACATTTAAAATCCTTACACACAACTCCAGAACAATTGCTTTGATCAAAAGTTTTATATCCCCCATATGGCTTTCTGTTGTACCAAAGAAATATTAGAAATTCTGCAGTTACTTAAAAGATGTTTTTCCTGATCTTCCTCCAGCAGTGAAATCTTTCAAAGGTTACCTATGTCCTACTTGTTCACATTCAATGACTTCTTTCTTTTTTTTTTTTAAGATTTTATTCATTTAATGAGCCGAAGGCAGATGCTTAACGACTGAGCCACCCAGGCGCCCCTCGATGACTTCTTTCTGATCTTCACTCTACTTGACCTTTCTTACAGTTAGCACAGTTAACCACTTCCTCTTTCTTAAAACTTCCCTAGTCTTCCACAAATCCATGGTCTCCCTTTTCTTCCTCCTCCTCCCTTCTGTTCCTTTGTGTACTCCTCACTGGTTCTTCCCCGTCTTCAATGCAGGTTCCCTTAGAGCAGCATGACTCAAAGTGTGTTCCTTGGACCACTGCCAGTTTGATTATATCTCATCCACAAGGAAATAAGCACAGAAATTAAGAGTAAGTGCTTAGCAGCACTTACAGCGATTTAATATTTCAACTGTATCCAGGCACATGATCTTTGAACACCTCTCATTAAGCAGAATATGGAACAGTTCAGGTGTTTTGCAGCTTGTGTGGTTGCAGGTGGCATGACTCTGTCCTTGCCCTGTGCAGCAGGACCACATTATAAGGAATGAAATGTTAAGGTTAGTTCCTTAACTGTTACCCAAAAGTGAATACAAATCTGTGAAAATGTAAATATTTGTTTACTTTTCTAACTTGTTATATTTGCAGCCATTTTAATTTTTAATCAAGCCTGGTTTTTGAAATTCATAGCTACATTAGGGAAGTAAAATTTGTGTCATTTGTTTTTAACCCTGAATTATAGATGGTGGAAAAAGCCTTACTGTCCTGTTTTGTCAAGAAAAGACACATGTCAGTAGTATGTTAATAGTAGTAAACCAAACAATGACCAGAGTAGTGATTCTAAAGGATTAAAGATCCAAGTGTTTTTACTAATTTTACTAATTTAGTAAAAGCATCTAAAGTATCAGAAGTATCATCCCCCTTCTAGTGAGTGCATAGCCAAAACTCATAGTAAAATACTAAAACCATAACTGACTAATGCAGCAATAAGGCCATCAAAATTCAGTGGCATTCTTCATATATAAAATATAAAGAAACTAATTATGACTTGGATAAAACATTTAGAATTTTTATTTTCCATGAAAATAATCTCCACACATGAATTCATGGATCCAGAATCCATTTATTTAATTGAAGGATACTTTAAATGTAATTATAACTTAAAAGGACAAATTTTTGGAACCAATAAGGCATTGATACTATTACTGATAAGGAAGATGTTTTTGAAACTAAAGCATTATTTGCTCCATTTTGGATAAAAATTAAAAGTGAATGTCCTGAGCTTGCTGAAATTGTTTTAAAATGACTTCCATTCCCTTAAACATATTTTTGAGAGACTAATTTCTCTACTATGAGCATTACTGAGTAAAACATAGAAACAGTTTAGATACACAGTATCTCCTGCTAGAGGCATTGTCAGCAATCCAACCTAGCTTAGATAATTTAACAGGCAAGAAACACATTCATTTGTCATGTTAAAATCTGTAACTACTGATAAATTTAAAATATTAAATATAGCATTTAATATGGGAAATTGCTCCTTCACTACCAACTTTTTGTTTAGTTGTTATGACTATGGAATGATAAAAAAAACTAACCATGTATTAGCAACTCTTTGTATTAATCTCCTATATGCACACTTTCAGCGAACAAAGTAGTTCTTGTAATTTCTTCTTTGTTCTATGTTTTTTGAAATGTAATTTTGTATCTGTTTAAAATACTAAAAAATGTGAGTTTGTAATTGGTGTCCCTTTTTTTTTTCATTTCATTTTCCAAGTATTTTAAAGGTTTTATTTTCCAGAAGTGTCAGTTCATGAAATTAAAAAAGAAAGGAAAGGTCCTTCACAGACAGTGTGAGATAATTCTGGCCTGAAAGATCATCACCTCTCCTCACCTTTTGCTCTATTTCATTTCCATTATTTAAGTCACTTCCATATGTGTATGCTCTTCGATTCTTTCAGATTCAAGAAACCGAGATCCATTTTGTTTACCTTAATTATTCAGGATTATTAATTAGTTGGGGGGGGAGTGAAAGAGACAAAAAACTACAAAAGAGTCTCTCCTGCTATATTCCTGTACCTTGCCATCCATCCAATAACTGGCTCCCATCCTTCTTGCCTCTGTGAATGTTTTTAGTCTTCATCTCTTTATAATTTTCTCCTGCCTCAATGACTCCCTCTCCATGTCACTAATTCACATTTCTCAGGAGAGAGAATATGATTGGTTCCCCTAGTAAACTGTAATTTACATTACCAGGACCAGATAACATAATTTGCAGGATCCAGTGCAAAATGAAAATGCAAGGCCCCTTTTTCACAAATTATTGAGATTTTCAAGATAGTGAGTGTGGAACATTAAACCAAGCACAATGCCTTTCTAAATGGAGTCTTATAGAACTGCATTGCTCACCTGCCCATAAAGCCAGCCATGTCCATGAGAATACATCTATATCTGTTCTGCTAACTAGGGTGTCCCCATGCCTAGCATGTGCCCATGACATGGAACAATCAGTTGGGCTTGATACCAAGTGGTACCAGTTTGGTACTATATCATTGTATTAGTTTCCCTTCCTTCCCTGCCCACACCCCTTTGCCTTCACTCCTATTTCTCTCAAACTGCACTCAGTCTCTATTTTCTAGAGAACCCAAGCTAAAAGACTTGGATCTGAAGCGTCTTGAAGACATTCAGGATGGGATATCAAGAGTTGGCTTCATCACTGGTCTTACAGCAATAAAGACCAAAGCATGGTATGTGGGTAGTAAGCGGGGCCACACAGTCATATCATAATTACTAAGGCTTCCCACCTGTGGCCAGTCAGGATGCAGTGCACCCAGAAGGTGGAGCATTGGAACGTGTAGAGGCCATGATGCTTGAGCAGCATGGGGGTAATAATTGTATTGGGATGGATTCTGTTGCTGGAATTGTATACTTTGTAAAGGAAAATGATACCTCAGGGCAGTCAACGGTCACCTTAAGGCACACTGAGAAGGGCAGAAGGCTTCCATTGGCAGTTTTTTTAAAAGATTGTTATTTTGACATAAATTATTTTTGCTTTTGTCTTTCTTGCCTAGGGAGACATATCCAGAAAAATGTTGCTAAGGCCAATAGCCAAGAGATGACTACCTATGATTTCACCTAGGAGTTCGATGGTTTCAGGTCTTACATTTAAGTTTTACTGCATTTTGAGTTTATTTTTGAGTATGGTTTAAAAAAGTGGTTCAGGTCAACCATTTTTTTGGATGTAGATTTCCAGTTTTACCAGCATCATTTATTGAAAAGACTGTCTTTTTCCCATTGTATATTCTTGCCTCCTTTTTTGTAAATTAACTGACCATATAAGTTGTAGATTAACTGGCCATTAATGACCACAGATAATTGACCGTATAGGCTTTATTACTGGCCTTTCTGTTCTGTTCCACTGATCTATTTTTGTGCCAGTACCAAACTGTTTTCATTACTATAGCTTTGTAGTATAGCTTGAAATCTGAAATTGTGATACCTCCAGCTTTGCTCTTCTTTCTCACGATTGCTTTGGCTATTTGGAGTCTTTTCTGGGTACATACACAGTTTAGAATTATTTGTCTTAGTTCTGTGAAAAATACTATTGGTATTTTGATAGAGATTGCATTGAATCTGTAGATTGCTTTGGATAGCATGGACATTTCAACAATATTAATTCTTCCCATCCATGAGCGTAGAGGATCTTTCCATTTGTTTGTGTGGTCTTCAATGTCTTTCATCAGTATTTCAGATACAGGACTTTCACCTCTTTGGTTAAGTTTATTCATAGGTATTCTATTCTTTTTGATGCAATTGTAAATGGGATTGTTTTGTTAATTTCTCTTTCTGCTAGTTCATTATTAGTGTATAGAAACAACAGATTTCTGTATATTAATTTTGTATCCCACAACTTTACTGAATTCATTTATCAGTTCTAATAGTTTTTTGGTGGGGTCTTTAGGGCTTTCTATGTACAGTATAGAAAATCCTAAAACCTTTTTCTTTGGGAATCTAAAACACAAAACAAACAAAAAAACCAGAAACAGACTCATAAATATAGAGGACAAACTAGTTATTGCCCAAAGGGAGAGAAGTGGGGTGATGGCAACATAGGTGAAGGGGATTAAGAGATACAAACTTCCCAGTTATGAAATAGATAAGTCAGGGATGAAAAGTACAGCAGAGGGAATATAGTCAATATTGTTGTAATAATGTTGAATGGTGACAGATGGTAACTACATTTATAGTGAGCATTGCATAATGTATACAATTGTTGAATCACTATGCTGAACACTTGAAACTAATGTAACATTGTGTCAATTGTACTTCAATAAAAAAAAATAAAATAAGTAAAAGACTGATTTCCTGTAGCTTAAAGCAATCTACACCAAAAATCAGGCCCAGAATCTGACTGTAAAAGCAGCAGAGCTGAAAAAGCAATGAAATGCATAGTTTTGTCAAGGTCTCCTTTGTCCACATCTGGTCCCTGAAGGAGAAAAGTGACCTAAGACCCAGGATGGGATATTTCAGTGGATAAGTCCTAGAATGTTGAATCTCCTAGTTCTCCCCTGAACCTGTGGGGTACTAGAAAAGATTTAGCAACCAGCTCTCAGGGGAGGGAGTGGCAGGCAAGGACCATGATTCATAGCATTAGCCAATTTCTATTGAATGAACACTCCCACCTTAGTCAATTTCAAGCTACCGACATAATGTCACTGAACACGGAATTAAAAACAAGATGTCCACAATTGGCTCCTGCAAGCTGGTGTGAACTGGCTCCAACCCAGCAGTAACCTGAACCCTCAGGCTGGCAGAATCAGCACCTCCACTTTGCCAGAGGAGAATAGTGTTCTCTTGCCTGTAAATCATGCAATGACTCTTGAAGCAAGTGGCTCTCTAAAAGGATGTGTGGCCATGAGCCAGGGTAACTGCACTGGACAAAGGGAAATGCCCAGAATCTTCAAGAATTGTTAGATACAGCGTGCCTAGGTGCCTCAGTCAGTTAAACATCTGACTTTGGCTCAGGTCATGATCCCAGGGTCCTGGGATCGAGCCCTGCTTCGGGCTCCTTGCTCAGTGCGGAGTCTGCTTCTCCCTCTCCCTCTCCCTCTGTGTGTGCGCTCTCTCTCAAATAAATGAATAAATAAATAAATCTGAAAGAAAAAAGAAAAGAAAAGAGAAATCCAAGCTACGGTACAAGCTGGCCGGCTACTTGAGCTGTATAACCCAGCAGATGCAGCGGTATGAGAGGTATCTGTGGTGAGTAAGTGATACATAGAGTCCCCAGTGAGCCAGGACAGGAGGTATATGCCTAAGGTTCTAGAGCAAGGCAACATTTCGTAACAGAGAATTACTCTGTCTTTGAAAAATCAGCTGTTTGTGTTACTGGGCCCAAGTGGAGACAGAGTGCCTAAGAAATAGGAGGAGCCCGTCAGGAGCTGATTATTATTCTCTGAGCTATAAGGTCTGGCAGCATCAATCCATTACACAATGGATACGGTACATTCAGGATCAGGCAAGCAGGGACTAAGAAGGCGTGTGAACAAATAACCTAAACTCTTATATCACCAACCTCTCTTGCACTGACACTTCTCTCTCAGTTCAGTCCTTTGGCCTAAGGGGGTTCTCTAAGACCAACAGATGGAGAAGGAAAGACCTCGGACCTACATGTGGGTTGGCGCAAGATGTAAGTGGTATAAAAAATGCATTGCTGGTGCCCACAGTACAGTGATGGTGGGGAATCCTCCCTTGGGAAGGAGGACTTGTGAGCAATACACTTGATTGTTCACTTCTTAGGAAGAGGAAGTGTCCTGAGATATGGATATGGATATACGGGAACTTCTAGGCAGAGAAGAATGGCTTGGCTAATTGATTCAGGACCTGGAGAAAAAAATGATCGGAATATTGGGGCCAGATTGGTCTAGAAAACAAAATTTGAATGGATCTATGGGGGTGAGAGTATTTCTGTGTCTTAAGTTAATTCCCACAGAGAGCATTCTCAGGCACCAGGTAAACGAGATGACCTGTCTTGTGGCATCAGCTAGCACAAAGATCCTATGGAAAGAGAGGTCATGTTGGCAATGATGAAAGTATTACATAGGCCAGAAAATATGGACTCCTCACTAATTCTAATCTAGCTGGATTAATGGCCGCTGCTGAATTCCCAGCTTGCCACTTGCAGATACCAAAACTGCGCCTTTAATATGCCATTACTCTTTAAGAAGACCAGACAGCCACTTGATGGCACATTGATTCCGCTGGACCACTTCTACCTTGGAGGAGACAGTAATGCATCCTTATCAGAAGCGGTACCTAATCTAGTTACGAATTTGCCTTCCTCGTCCTCAGCGCCTCTGCGAGCGCCAATATTCAAGAATTTATGGAACCCTGATATTGACATGGTTTCTCTCACAATAATGGCTCGGACCAAAGAATATATTTTATGGCAAAAGAGGGGAAACAACAAACACATGCTTATGGGCCCCTGTGGTCTCAGCCATGTAATCGTCTACATTAGCCAGATCTTGTTGCATAAAAACCACTCCAGACAGAGCAGAGTTGGGGCATGCCCCCAACATATATGCACTGAACCAACAACTAGTATATAGTACTATGTCCCCCAAGGACTAGAATATAAGGGTGCAAGAAAAAAAGAGTGGAGGTAGGATTAACCCCTTGTAGTGGATGGCTGCTGTTACAGGTGCTTTGCTTAACCCTCCCTTACCTACTCACATACCCATCCCCCAGCTGCTGTGAGTATTGACTGAGAATCGTCCTTAGCCAAATGGAAGCTGCCTCATCCATGACATCTATCCCCATCCCTGCCCCACTGCTGACAGACACTGGCCAGTGATAGACTGACATGAGGGTACAAAAGAATAGAGGAGAAAGAGATGAAGATAGTCAGTTATGACCTTGATATTATCTTCATCAGCAGGGACTTTACCTTGTTTGATTAATCTTCTTGCCTTAAGTCTTTTCAGAGGTGGTGGCTGGATATCATCTTGAGCAGGACTCTGTGATGAAATGAACTTGTTCTTTCCCCCTGAGGGAGGAAGTGAAGGAATGATCTACGCACAAAAATTGATGCTTCTATTGTAGTACAGGGGTGAATATAATGGGAAGCATGAATGAAAATGAGTAATGAAAAAGATGCATTTTATCAAACACTGTACTCAGATGCCCTTGGCCTCACCAGCCTCAGGGCCATTAGCCACTTGTTTTGTCCCAGCCAACGCTGTGACAGCCAACACCTGGTGGGTTATGCTCTTGTGGCAACAGACTTCACATTAGCACAACTCGATAGTTAGCTCACCTTATAACCAAACAATATTGCTTCTCACCTCCTGCCCTGGAGTTTTTCTGTTGGCAAAAGACAAATGAGATGCTGCAGGACCTGTCAGTGCCTACACATGAACAACCCAGAAATGTGTGGGATGCAATGTCCATGAGGAAAAATTTTGACAAGAGCATCTAGCAGATAAATTCTCTGTCTTCTTCCCAGAAGTTTGTTCTGGGATAAGGGTCATTTACATTACCTCTAGAAAGATGCTCCCATGAGACTGAGCAATTAATTGCATTTCATACTGAGTAATGGCAAGTTCATAGAAGAAGCAGTGAAATGCATATACATACAGAAAATGGCCGCAAAGGATGAGTAACAACGCAAAGATTGTTTCTCCTCATCAATTTTATTTTCACACAATAAATCTAGGTTCGTACAATTTTACTATGTATGGTGTTTAGTAATAAGAAAAAATGATATGATTTGTAATTTTAAAATATATACAATCACTGTTGTGATGTTCTTACATTATATGTAAAGTTGCATAATATCAATTCATCAGAGATGCAATTATAATCACCATAGCAACCAACCTCCAAAAAACTGAAAGAAGATGTAACTGAAAGGCAAATAGACTTCAATCGAAAGTCAGTACTAGTCAGGCTGGATAAAAAAGCAAGATATAATGATATGCTATTTACAAGAAATTTACTTTAAACACAAAGACACAACTAAGTTAAAGTGATGGACATAAAGTGCCATGCAAACACTAATCATAATAAAGTTAGAGTGCCCAGGACTTGCAATACTATGTTAAATAACAGTGGTGAGAGTGGACATCCCTGTCTTTTTCCTGACTGTAAAGGAAAAGCTCTCATTTTTTCTCCACTGAGGGGATATCAGCTGTGGGTTTTTCATATATGGCCCTTATTATGTTGAGGTATGTTCCCTCTAACCCTACTTTGTTGAGGGTTTTTATCATGAATGGATGTTGTACTTTGTCAAATGACTTTTTTTTTTTTTTTTTGCATCTATTGAAAGCATCCTATGGTTCTTATCCTTTCTTTGGTTAATGTGGTGGATCAAGTTGATTGATTTGTGAATATTGAACCACCCTTGAATTCAGCCCAGGAATAAATCCCACATGATCATGGTGAATGATTCTTTTAATGTAGTGTTGGATTCAGTTTGCTGGTATTTTATTGAAGATTTTTGCATCCATGTTCACCAGGGATATTGGCCCATAGTTCTCTTTTTTAGTGGAGTCTTTATCTGGTTTTGGTATCAGGGTAATACTGGCCTCATAGAATGAATTTGGAAGTTTTCCTTACATTTCTATTTTTTGGAACAGTTTGGGAAGAATAGGTATTACCTCTTCTTTATTTTTTTTATTATGTTATGTCACCATACAGTACTTCGTTAGCTTTTGATCTAGTGTTCCATGATTCATTCTTTGCGTATAACACTCAGTGCTCCTTGCAACACGTGCCCATCTTAATACCAGTCACCGGGCTAAGCCACCCCACCCCACCCCTCTGAAATCCTCAGATTGTTTCCCAGAATCCATGGTTCGTCTCCCCCTCTGAATTCCCCCCCTTCAGTTTTCCCTTCCTTCCCCCAATGTCCTCCATACTATTCCTTATGTTCCACATATGAGAGAAACCATATGATAATTGTGTTTCTCTGCTTGACTTATTTGACTTAGCATAATCCTCTCCAGTTCCAGCCATGTCGATGCAAATGGTGGGTATTCATCCAGATAAAAAGCTTCTGCACAGCAAAGGAAACAGTCAACAAAACTAAAAGGCAATGCACAGAATGGGAGAAGATATTTGTAAATGACATTATAGATAAAGGGCTGGTGTCCAAGATCTATAAAGAACTTCTCAAACTCAACAACCAAAAAACAAATAATCAAGTCAAAAAATGGGCAGAAGACATGAACAGAGACTTCTCAAAAGAAGACATACAAATGGCTAACAGACACATGAAAAAATGTTCAACATCATTAGCCATCAGGGAAATTCAAATCAAAACCACACTGAGATACCCCTTTACACCAGTTAGAATGGCAAAAATTAACAAGGCAGGAAACAACAAATGTTGGAGAGGATGTGGAGAAAATGGAACCCTCTTACACTGTTGGTGGGAATGCAAGTTGGTACAGTCACTTTGGAAAACAGTACGGAGGTTCCTCAAAAATTTAAAAGTAGAGCTACCCTATGACCCAGCAATTGCATTACTGGGTATTTACCCCAAAGATACAGATGTACTGAAAAGAAGGGGCACATGCACCCCAATAGCAGCAATGTCCACAATAGCCAAACTGTGGAAGGAGCTGAGATGCCCTTCAACAGACGAATGGATAAAGAAGATGTGGTTCATACATACAATGAAATATTACTGAGCCATCAGAAAGGATGAATACCCACCATTAACTCTTCTTTAAATGTTTGGTGGAATTCACCTGTGAAGCCATATGACCCTGGACTTCTGCTTGTTGGGAGATTTTTTTATTATTGATTCAATTTCTTTGCTGGTTATTGGTCAGTTCAAGTTTTTTACTTCTTCCTTGAATTGAAGTATCTTTTATGTGTTCTAGATATATGATTTGCAAACATTTTTTCTCATTCTATAAATTGTCTTTCCACTCTTTTGTGCTTCTTTAAGCATGAAAGTTTAATTTTTATCAAGCCCAATTAATATAGTTTTTATTTTGTTGCTTGTGTTTGCGGTGGCATAGCTAAGAAACCAGTCAATGCCTAATGCAAGATCATAAGGTTTTATCCCATTTTCCTCTGAGAGTTTTGTAGTTTAGCTCTTACACTTAGGTCTTCGATTCATATGAACTAATTTTTGTTTATAATGTGAGGTAGGAGTTCAACTTCATTCTTTTGTATGTTCCATTGATCTACACGTTAATCCAGTGTCAGTACCACACCACCTTGATTACCAGAGTTCTGTAGTGAGTTTTAAAGTAGGAAACTGAGTGCTCTGACTTTGTTCTTTATTTTTCAAGAATTCTTTGATGATTCTGAAACTTGAGTTACATATGAATTTTTAGATCTGCTTGTCGGTTTCCGCAAAAAAAAAACAGTTGAGTTATTAATAGGCATTACTTTGAAATGTAGGTCAGTTTGGGGAATATTTCCATCTTAACTTTGCCAGAGTAAAGTTATAGGACACATAAACATGAGATGTCTTTCCATTTAATGAGACTTCTTTATTTTCTTTAAGCAATGTCTTACAGTATTCAAAATATAAGTATTACACTTACTTAGTTTATTTATAAGTATTTTATCCTTTTTGGTACTATTGCAAATGGACTTGTTTTCCTTATTTTATTTCTAGACTGTTCATTGTTTTTAATGAATTTCCTAGGACTTTTTTTTAATATACAAGATCATATCATTTGAAAACAGAGATCATTTTACTTCTTCCTTTCCAATCTAGATGCCTTTTATTTTATTTTCTTGCCTAACTTCCCAGGTTAGAACCTTCAATACAATGTTGAATAGAAGTGGTGAGAACAAACACCATTGTCTTGTTTCTGTTCCTTTAGTAGAATAAATCCAGTCTTTTACCGGTAAGCGTCATGTTCTCTGGGGGGGTTTTCATAGAAGCCCTTATCAGGTTGAGGAATTTTCTCTCTATTCCTAATTTTTTGAGTATTTTTTCATGAAAGGGTAATAGATTTAGTCAGATGCTTCTTCTGTATCTATTGAGGTAATTATGTGGGTTTTTTCCTCTAGGATAATATGATACAGTGTATTATATCAATGAATTTTTAACTCATTTTAAATTTTATTTTATTAATTTTCAATTTTTTCATGGATTTTTTTTTTCTTAATCAGTCTAAGTAGAGCTTTATTGCCTCCATTGTTCTTTTATAAGAACCAAATTTTGGTTACACCGATTTTCCCTGAACTAATTGGCTGATTTATTTTCTATTTTATTGATTTTCCTTAAATTTATTGTTTCCTTTTTTCAACTTCCTTTCAGTTAATTTACTCTTCTTTTTTTTCCTTTTGCCTTGTAAGGTGGAAGCTTCAATAATTTATTTTAAATTGTATTTTAGACTGTAAATTCCCTTCTAGGCACTGATTCAGCTGCTGTATCTCACAAATATGAGGTGATTTAATATGCTGTATTTTTATTAACATTCGGTTCAAATATTTTATTTTCCTTGTGCTTCTTTGGGTCATGACTTATTTTAAAATGTACCATTTACTCATTTTATCAATTACTGAAAGAGGAATATTCGTACCAGGACAGCACTAAACATCAGAAAAACTGGTGAATTAAACTTCATCAGAGTTAAAACTATCTGTTCATCACAAGACACTGCTAAGAAAAAAAACCTAGGCAAGATGTAGACAGAGAGAAAATATTTGTAATACATATATCTATCAAAGGATCTTTATTCAAAATATATAAGGAAATCTTCCAACTCAATAAAAAAGAGGCAAACAACACAATCTTTTAAATGGGCAAAATACAAGCATAAAGCATTTCCCAAAAAAAGATACATTATTGGCCAATAAGCCCATGAAGAAATGTCCAGTATCATTAGACATGAAAGAAGTGCAAATTAACACCACAATGGGAATAAAAGGCACAGCACAGGGAATATCGTCAGTGATACTGTCATAGCGCTGCATGCGACAGATGGGAGCTACATTTGTGGTGAGCCTAGCGTAACATACACTTGTCAGGTCATTATACTGTATGCCTGAAACCAACACTGTGTGCCAACTATACTCACAAAATAAAATAAAATAAAAATAAACCACAGTGGCATATTGTACAACAACTGGAATGGCTAACATCAAATAAATGGCACCGCCAGATGTCGGTGAAGGTGTGAACCAACCAAAACTCTCATTCGGTTACGGTGGGAGCATGTGGAACACACACTCTGAAGACGGCCCCCTTTAATGCCCCCCTTCTGGTACTCGTGCCCTACGTGATCCCTCCCCTTGAGCCTGAGTGGGACTTACATTACAATATGGCAAAGGTAATGGGATGTATATAATTAAAGATACTTGATTGATTACATGATTACATTTTATAAGATTGTAACACTCACCTCGCTGGAATCTCTTCCTCCTTTGCTGGCTGTGAGGAAGCAACTGCCCATGTTGAATCCCACATGGAGAGGAGCTGCTGGCAGCCTCTCTAGCAGCTGAGGGCAACCACCAGCCAACAGCCAGCAAGAAATTGAAGTCCTCAATCACACAACACAAGGAAGTGAATTCTGCCAACAGCCACGTGAGTCTGGAATCATGTCCTTCCCCAGTTAAACCTCCATATGAGAACCCAGTTTGGGTCAACGCTTTGATTACAGCCTTGCAAAGGATCAGCTAAGCTATGCCCGTCTCCTGATCCAAAATGGGAGATAATAAATGTGTGTGGCTTTATGCTGTTAAATTTGCGGTAATGTTGTTAGGCATCGGTAGATAACTAACACAGACTAGAAAATGTCACAACCTCTTTGGGAAATGGTTTGACATCTTCTTATAACATTGAACACACTCCAACTACATCACCCAGGAATTTCACACTCAGGAGAAATTTAAGTCCACCAAAAGGACAAACATATCCACAACTTTATTCAAAATAGCCAAAAAAATCAGAAAAAAAACCCACCAAATTTCCATCAGTATAAAAGTAGATAAAGAAACCGTGGTATATTGATACAATACAATGAATACTACTCAGCAATAAAATGGATAGACGCAAAACATGAACGAATTTCAAAAACATTATGTTAAGCTCAAGAAGCCCAAACACAAAAGAGTATAAACTATATGATCCTATTTATATGAAGTCTTAGGACAAGCAAACCTAATCTATGGTGAAAGAAATTGAACCAGTGGTTGCCTCTGGGAGTTAAGGGCAGGCATCTACTTGGAAAGGGCACGAGATGACTCTCGGTAGCGATGAACACATTCTGCATCTTGATGAGGTGTGGATTACACAGGGGAATGCATTTATCAAAACACCTCTAACTGGGCACGTAAGACCTTTGCTTATCTCTCTATAAAGTTTATACTTTGATTTAAAAAAATTAAAGGACAAGAGAAATACTTGCTGGGTAAAGGATAGCAGCATATGTCTCAAGCCAAATTACCCCATGATTCTTACAAAGATAAAGAGAAAAGCGTAGAACACCTGCCATGTGTGGTCTGTAACAACACAAGTTTCCAGAGGAAAAGGCACCTTCCGCGTGGTTCTCTCTCCGTTGATCTTTGTGCCTGGAGCTCCATTGACTCAATCCACTCAAAGAAGACCGTGCCACCCGATGAATGCTATGAACTCTATATCCCATATTTAATCAATAAGTAGTCACAATATGCTGAAAACAAACAAGGCTGCTAAAATAACTTTATCATCCTTATCACGCAGCTGCTTCAAACACGATTTGATTTTCACCAGTTATCTGAGATTTTACCTAATTCAAAATAATATTTGTTGTGGTGCTCTGCCAAGCGATGTGGGGGGGATTAAATTATCAAAATATCTCTGAGTTCAAAACTGCCAAGGACATGAGAAACATGAAAAGTCTGAGAAACTATCACAGTCTGAAGAGGCTAAGGAGAAATAACAATTAAATGTAATTTTGATTCCTGGATAATATCTTGGAACAGAAAGGACATTAGGTTAAAAATCATGGAAATCTGAGGGGCGCCTGGGTGGCACAGCGGTTAAGCGTCTGCCTTCGGCTCAGGGCGTGATCCCGGCGTTATGGGATCGAGCCCCACATCAGGCTCCTCCGCTATGAGCCTGCTTCTTCCTCTCCCACTCCCCCTGCTTGTGTTCCCTCTCTCGCTGGCTGTCTCTGTCCTGTCGAATAAGTAAATAAAATCTTAAAAAAAAAAAAAAATCATGGAAATCTGAATAAAGTACGGACCTCATTTATCATAACTTGTGAATATTGGTGTATCAGTTGTAACCAATATACTATACTAATGTAAGATTTTTTTTTTAAGATTCTTTTTTGAGAGAGAGAGAGTGAGAGAGCACGAACAGTGGGGAGGAGCAGAGGGAGAGGGAGAAGCAGGCTCCCCGCTGAGCAGGGAGCACAACGCAGGGCTCGATCCTGGGACTCCAGGATCATGACCTGAGCCGAAGGTAGACGCTTAACGGACTGAGCCACCCAGGTGCCCCGTAAGATGTTAATAATAGGGGAAATTGTATGCAGAGGGAGAGGGGGTACATGGGAACTCTGAACTATTTTCTCAATTTTTCTGTAAATATATAACTTCTTTAAAAATAGAATCTATTTTTTTTTAAAGACCTATGAGAGCAAGCTGAATGTACATGGTAGAATCTGGGAAGCATACTAACAACCAAGAGGACAGATTTAAAACATGGGTGGGAAGAAAAGGGGCAGCACCGTAGGAACAGACTAGGCACCGTAGGAACAATCTGTCTCTGTTACTTACTGTCTCAACAAAGCTCGTCTCCTCCAAATAGCTGGCTCAAGTGTAATTGGTGTCAACCAACCTCTCCTCTGGCAGCTGCTAGTATTTCTATTTTCACTCCCTGCCAATCTGGACACGGGACATCTGTAAGTTCCCCCATAGAAATTACTGGCAAAAAATATTAATGAGAAATGTGGTTGCTTTTGATGATTTTGTGGGGAAAATGGAAAAGGCATTTATGTTGAACACAGCAAACAATTTTTAAATCCCCCTTAAATTGGAGATTTATAAGGATATCATTGGGACAATGGGGGAAATTTGAATATGCGGTAAATATTAGATATTGTATTGTATCAACTTTAAGTTCCTGAGTGGGATAATTGTATTGTGGTCATATAGGAGAATGGCCCTATTCTCTGGAGACACGTACTGAAGTATTCGGTGGTGGAGTTTCATGATGTCTACAAACAACTTTCACATGGTTCAGGAAAAAAAAGTATATATATAATATATATATGTACATTTCTCTCTATCTACTTTTTTTATCTATCTATATACAAAATATCAATACACACATTTGTGAAAGTATACTCTCTGCCCTTCTGTATACATGTGTATGTATATGTAAGGGGTACACCAGTGTTTATTGTACAATTCTTGCAACTTTTCTAAACTTCTGGTATTTTAAAAAATGAAATGTTTGTGGGAATCCCCCTTAACATATCCGTTCTTTGACATTCCCTCTTGGCTCCCCAGTACCAGAGATCTCTCTTTAACACTCCTTCTCCAGTACTGCTCCATCTTTGATGGCTCTGGGGTTTTATACAAGATTTGTCTTTCTCTCCCACTTCAAATGTATTTCCTCTCTATTCATACAAAGCATTTACCTCTTCTTGGCTTCTACACCCAAATTCACAATCCTAAACCCAACAAAATATTCAGTGAAACCCAGAGGGCTTTAGCTGATTGGGCCTACACTCCTGAGAAGACAGTCTAGCGTCCACCACGTACAACCAAGCTGTGTTTTTCAGAAACCGTCCCCACCCCAGTAGCATAACAAAATATTCCTACCGAACTCGACTTCCAAAGAATTCTGGGGAATGGAATTTTCATCTCATTTCACAAGTAAAGGACTCCAACGCCGTACTGCATCAAAAAGATTGCTGCTATTTCAGACTTTTCTGCATGTCAGCTGAGGCGAGATTTAAAGCCTACTCCTAATTCCCAGCTTTCAACGAGTACTGACAGAGATTTTCGCACAGAAGTGCAAAACTTCCAGAGATGTCAGAAAGGGAGAACAACCAGTTGAACTAATATCCAGGGGCTGTCATGGTAAGGACAATAACTGAGGAGGATTTCTGGCGGTTGAAAGATAACTATTGGTTCCTAAAGCCCCAGTTACTATGGTTTCTCTCTCTCTCTCTTTAACACACAGCGTTGCACATTGGTTTCAGGTGTACGACGTAGGATCTGACAAGTGTATACGTTATGCCGTGCTCACCACAAGGGCAGTACCATCTATCACCATACGATGTTATTACAGTACCGTTGACCATATTGCCTGTGCTGTGCCTTTTATCCCCATGACTTAGTCATTCCATACCTGGAAGCCTGTGTCTCCCACTCCCCTTCACCCATTTTGTCCATCCCTCCACCCACCTCCCAATTTCCATTAATTTCTTATATTGAAGGCATGAGAAGTGATTGTCGTGTTCTGGAACTCTAAGTATAGGGCCGTGTACCTTATACTAATTGTAAGTAGATCTCTAAGGTCAATGAGCAAGAGACTCTAGCTAAGCATAAGTAAACAGAGTTTGATGTAATTACTAAACTTCCAGCCAGGATATCTGGGTTTGTCTTTGATGCCCATATTACTCCTTTCCTCCTTTTTCTCTTCTGGGCCACTTTATTCCAGTAAGTCTGGTGGCCTTGTGTTGAACTGTTTGTTCAGAGATCCCAGAATAGCACCCTTCAACCCCACGTGCCTTCTCCACCTGCATTCTCTCTCCCCATGGTCTCCTCCCCCACAAAAGGATGCCCCACATTGTGCAGTTTTGTACCATTTACAAATCTCTTTCATGTGCACTGACTCCATTCTCTCAGTAATTCAATGGGACGTGTTTTATTAAAACCCTTTTTACAGTTGAAGAAAAGGAAGTTCAAATAGGTTAAGGTACTGTCCAAAGTCATCCATCTATTAAATGGCAAAGCCAGAAATTAAAGCTGGGTTGTGATATTAAACCTAGCGTTGTTTTTTTCCACGGCTCAGATAATATTACAATTTCAGTGGTCTAGGTTACAGTATCCTTAGTGAATATGCTGGAAAAACAGAAAATCCCATGAATTCAGTAGGAATAACATAAGGAGAACAAAAGAGATGTCAGATATTCACTTGCCTATTTTCTTCTTTCTTTTTCTCTTAATTTTCCCCTCCTTCTCCTCCCATTAGGAAGAGAACCCTTTCACAACGACCCCTCCTACCTCCTTTCTTCTTCCCCCAAACATCCTGTATTCCCCTGCTAGTTCAAAACTAGGGGAGGGGCTGCTATGAGTTAAAGAAACATTCTGTTCACATAATAAGATGTGAATGCAGGACATTGGCATTTCAAAAGAGGTTTGTGTTTTGGTTTCACTTTCAGCTCACAACCCCAGCTGTGTAAGCCACAGTAAGTTTATTTTCCTCTAACTTATTTTCTATTTAGAGCCCCTGCCCTCTAAGTGGTAAAAATTTAAATGTAGTCAATATATACCAAAGGGATACACTTAATTTCTGGGGCGCTTGTGGAGGGTTAAAGCACTGGGAGATGTGGCGTCTGGTCCTCGACTGTCTGTTCTCATCTTGGCTTTCATATAACCTCTCAGCATCCTGTTTCCTATTTGTTTACTGGACATACAGGTGACTGCTCCGCTGTCCCCACGATCCCATTAGAAAAGCCCCTATAGGTTTGACAACTACCCTTTTAATTTCTATACGGACTCCGAGGTATACAAAAATTCATTCCACTGCCAGGCCGAGTCTTGGAAACTGGGGTGCAGTAGGATGCACTCAGGCATAGAACCATCTGTCTGCTTGTAGGCTATGTTGTGACACGTGGGACTCTGAAAGCTGTCCCAGACTCATATCTGCCACCCAGCGCTTTCGTCTCTGAGATCTTGGGTTTCCTTGAGCTTCTGCCCAGAAAACCTCTAGATTGTCTCTCCTTTCAGTTCCCACAAACTTACCTGGCGTTTCTGGTAGTTTGTTCCTCCCCCGTGGGGCAAGTTCCCTGTTCAGTGACCCACCAGGATAAGTTCTCCTCTTGTTCTTTGGCCATCTGGACTTCCCTTTCCTCTCAACCCCGAGAATCTTTAGTCCGAAATCAGGAAGCTGTTCTCTGATCCATATTACCTTCTTCTTCTTTTTTTTTTTTTTTTTTTTAGATTTTATTTATTTATTCGACAGAGACAGAGACAGCAAGAGAGGGAACACAGCAGGGGAGTGGGAGAGGAAGAAGCAGGCTCCCAGCGGAGGAGCCTGATGTGGGGCTCGATCCCAGAACGCCGGGATCACGCCCTGAGCCGAAGGAAGACGCTTAACCGCTGTGCCACCCAGGCGCCCCATATTACCTTCTTCTACACAATTGCACATGCTCTAAGTCCTCCGCACAGGGTTTACGAAATTCAATGAGATCATTTTAAAAATGTTAATCTTGGGGCGCCTGGGTGGCACAGCAGTTAAGCGTCTGCCTTTGGCTCAGGGCGTGATCCTGGCGTTCTGGGATCGAGCCCCACATCAGGCTCCTCCGCTGGGAGCCTGCTTCTTCCTCTCCCACTCCCCTGCTGTGTTCCCTCTCTCGCTGGCTGTCTCTATCTCTGTCAAATAAATAAATAAAATCTTTTTAAAAAAATGTTAATCGTATATGAGTTAAAGTTGGCCATATTGGAATGTTTAAGCCAAAGGACTTTTTAATCCAAAGCAGGTTGTGAAAATAATTTTCCATTAAAAAGATAATTTCTGACTCTCTCTTCTTTCTGGTTATAAACAGTAACTTACTTTCACAGTTAACATGGCTTTTATTTCAACTCATTAGAATACAGGTTTACCTTGTTGCCTACGGTCTCCGTTTTCCTTTGTCATAGGACATGAAATATAATTACAGAATGTACAGTTTTGTAATAACTTCTAAGGATTAGTTCGTTTTCTTTTCCTTTTCTGTTTAACTTCTCTTTCTGAAAACAATTAGGGAAAATGTGCTAAGCACTTTTTATGCACCAATATGGGTTGGAGAGAATATAAAACAGAAGACCTATAAGCTCTCTCCTCAAGTAGCTTGTGATCTTTTTAGGAAACAAAATCTAGACATAAGCGAAAAGTTCAATGGCCAGAAAAGAGTTTGAGTGAAAAATGTGCTGTTAGAAAATAATTCCGAATTGTGTGAAGTTTTTATTAAGATCCCTAGGAAATGAGACTTTGGAGAAATTTGTGAATCTTAAAGAAGGATTATATTATTTTCTGACTAATATTATTTTTTAACGGAACAAGGGCAAATAATAGGTCTCACTAAATAAATAAGGTGGGAAAAAAAAAAAACGTTTTTGTAGAATTCAAGAAGCCAGAGGTCTAAAGCTACCTTTGCCAGTTATATGCTGTGTGAAAGTTGTATGTGCATATCTGTGTGTGTGTGTGTGTGTGTGTGTTCACACTTGACTGGTGAGTACTTTAGGTGAGCCAGAGGGGAGAAGAGAGAGACTGAGGGAGAAGAAACTGGAGGTGAATCCAGGTGCCCACTCTTGCTGCGGTCATAGAGAATATCTGCGTGTCCCATAGAAGGAAAAAAATTCTTAGCTGTCACACATGCGACAAAACTACTGAAAGTACATGAAGTTACTGAACTACAGCTGTACTCGCCAGCGGGTGGAGCCCATGATAGGAACATTCCACATTTATTTTCATTAATTTATTCATTTAGTCAATGATTATCAAGCCTCCAGCACTGGGTACTCAGGATCTAGTGGGAACCTTTATAGACAGATTCGCCTTCATAGAGCTTACAAGCCAATCAGGAGGAAGACATTAAAGGCAACTCAGACTCACAATTACAAACGAGGAAGGAATGGGAGGTAGAGCTCTAAAGGGAACCATGGGGGAGTTCATCTGCTCTGGGGCTTCAAGGACAGCTTCCCTGAGCAAGTGACATTTGCACTGAGCTTTGGAAAGATGAGTGGGAATCAGTAAATTGAAGAGTCAAAGAGAACAGCATATGGAAAAGCTCAAGGCAGGAGGGAGAATGGCATTTGAGGAAAGAAAACTGGAGCACGGCGTAGGAGGAAGGTGGCATGAGGTGGGACTGCAGACTGCCAAGGGGAAGGGCACACAGGTGAGACAGGAAAGGGCTTTCAATAAAGGAAAAATACAATGAGATTTCCTGACCACCATGTGGAGAATCGAAAAGAGGAAAACGTGGACAGGAACTTAGGAGCCCATTGCACTTCTGCCTGATGTGATAAGAACATCCTTGTGTTCTCATCTGGACTTCCATCCCCAAGATATGGCGTATGGACTTCACCAGGAGAAAGCTCTTCGGGGGATCCCCCTGCCACCAGGTCAGTCTTTACACACACTAGCAGGCGGTCTTGCAGGACAATGAAGTCACCTGGTGCACCCAAATCTCTGATGAGCTCTGTGGGATGTGAGAGTTCTGCTTATGGATTGTAGGGAACACAGTGCTTAAGATGAAATGGCTAGAAATAAGACAGGGACCTCTGCAGGTGGAGCTGAGACCATCTGATAGAGACAGAGCTGGGCCTCCTCTGGGGGATGGTGCTGGGCTCTACTGACTCACTCTTGGGTGCCAGGTTTAGGGGATAGAATCCTTGGAGATGGAGGTGTAGGGATGTCAGTCTTGACTCCTTGAGATCCCTAAATAAAGGAAAGTGGAACTGACATCAAACTTTCCCTCTAGCTGGTTTCATTGCCTGGTTAATTTGGGGGAGCTACTGCCGCTGCTGTGGATGGGATCCATGAATTACTCCTGCAATTAGCCACATAGTAAAGTTTGTGCCAACCTCTGTTAGGGTGTAGATGGAAGTTACAGAATGCTGGTGAATGGAACTATGGACTGTTTATCAATTCTGGTGGATCACTGAACTCCTGAGAAACCTAAGTGCTTCCGTATGTTCATACGGAGCCAACATTCTTCCTTTCACTCCAACAGAAGATTGATTGTACCGAGGCTTTGGCCCCAGCTGTAGGATATGGGGCCACCTATTAGCTTAATAAAGGAATCTGGGAGGACCCAACTGCTCGGGACTCTCCACAGGGTTTAGCTGTTAGTAGATCAGCCAGGAAGCCTTGTGGCAAAATCATGGAGCCTGTGGACAAGTATTTTCTTTGTGTCAAAGAGATTTTCCAGCATGAAGAGTACCTAGATATGTGATTAGATTCTCCAGTTCTATCCAGGAGAAACCTAGGAGTTGGCAAATAGCCTAAGTCCTAGCAAGAAGCAGGAGCTGACAGCATGGAAAGCAAAAAAAAAAAAAAAAAAAAAAAAAGACTGAAGCAAGTGGCAAGTGCAGTCTGTTATCCAGGAAGCAGAATGGTCAAGTACCACAAAACACTCTGAACAAAGGGTCGATAATTAACACAAAACTATTTCAGTTCTCCATAGCCTACCCTCTAGATTCAACTGAATTAACTGCTTTAACACCAGCTATTTTGAAAAATAAAAGAGATCTACTTTTAGGTATTTAGATAAAATCCAAAATCTAGAAAAGAGATCAACACCTTCCTAAGATCCCACTTGTTACTGAGGGCTCAATTAGATTTAAAACCAAGAAGGGGGATGGAGTAGATGACACAATGAACTCTTCTTTCCAATTTCCTTCCCTGGGTTCCTTCAAGGTTCTTTAGTATCCCCTAATATGTACCACATTTGAATCCGCTTTTATATTTATGTACTTAAATGGCCTTTCATTCAGCTTTCTACCTGATAAATCAATGCTAAATTTTAAGAATCTCTGTAATTGCTTTTTTTTGGCAAATGTCCAGCCTGCAAAATTTTAGTTAGAGGCTAGAGGGAGATAAAGGACCTTTAAATTTTTCCTTCCACAAAGACCATGTATTGATTTGCATCTATATGACTCCTGATTCAACGATTGTCTGACAAACAGCATAAATAAGAACATGAATAATAGTAGGAAACATCAATTGATTGTATATTTCTGTGTTTGATTTTTAGATTACACATCTGTTATTTAAAATAAATCTTAGGATTAAAGTAATAGCACATGCTCTATTATTTTTTGACTTGATGAAAATTACCCAATTTTCCCTAAATTCTCAGAGCTATATAGCAGTGGTTCTCAAAGTATAGTCC
Organism: Ursus arctos; assembly: GCF_023065955.2. Classification (NCBI taxonomy): domain Eukaryota; kingdom Metazoa; phylum Chordata; class Mammalia; order Carnivora; family Ursidae; genus Ursus; species Ursus arctos. The sequence continues at coordinate 55,839,335 of NW_026622764.1, read as the reverse complement.
TGGACCGGCAGCATCAGTACTACTTGGGAATTATTAGAAATGCAAATTCTCAGGCCCCATGTCACACCTACTGAATCAGAAACTCTGGGGATGGTCTGTGTTTTAACAAGATTTCCAGAATGAACTCTAAGTGGAGTAAATACGAAGAGACCCACACACCCAGACATCAAAATTTTGAAAGTCAAAAACCGCAAATCTTGAAGGCAGCAAGAAAAAAATGACTCATCACATACAAGAGAATCTCAGTAAGATTAACAGCTGATTGAAAGCCAGTGGGTAGTGGATGACATATTCAAAGTGCTGAAAGAAAAAAAAATGTGAGCCTAGGATCTTATATCCAGCAAAATTATCTTTCAGATACAGAGATGAATTAATGACAATTCTAGATAAATAAAAACAGAGAATTCCTTGCTAACAGACCACCATTCAATAAATACTAAGGAATGTCTTCAGGCTGAACGCAAGTGATAACAGACAGTAATTAAAATCCACACAGAAAAACAAAAAGTACCAGTAAACAGAATTATCTCTTTTCCCTTTCTTAACTGAGTTAAAAGTAATTTCATAAAACAATGTATATGAATATATTGTTGAGTCTATAACATATAGGAATATAATACACTTGACAGTAACATCACAGACGAGGTGGGTAGGAGCAAAGTGTATCGGAGTAAAGAAATGACACCAGCTGGAACTTGAATCCACAAGAATAAATGAAAAGAACCAAAAACGGTAAATGAGAGCTTCTCTAAGAAACATAAAGCTGCATGAAGTAATGATTATAACAATGTACCATTGAATCTGTAACATACATAATAAATATCTAAATAATAGTACAAATGGGAGAACAAATCAAACTTCATAGAAGTAATGTCTTACATCTTTATATGTTTTATAGAATATAGTGTATATTTTAAGTAGATTCTAACAAGATATATAAAGTAAACACTAGAGCTACTACTGAGAAAATAATTCAAAAAAGACAGTGAAAACAATTAAAGGAATTAAAATGTTACACTAGAAAATATACATAAAATGCAAAAGAAAGCAGTAAAAGAGGAACAGAAGAAGAAAAAAGACATGAGACGTATAGAAAACAAAAATAAAATGGCAGATATAAATCCAACTATACTGATAATGATGCTAAATGTGAAAGGATTAAACTAAACTAGTCAAAGGCAGAGATGCCAGATCAGATAAAAATCAAAATTCAGCTATACCCTGTCCACAAGACACTTACAATTCAAAATATAAATAGGCTGAAAGTAAAAGCATAGAAAAAGATACAGCACGCAAACAACAACCACAGGAAAGCTAGAGTGGTTATATTAACATAAGACAAAATAGACTTTAACCAAAATTATTTACTGTTGATAAAAAGGACAATTTTGTAATGATGAAAGGGTCAATCTATTAGGAAGATTCAGTAATTACAAACCTGTATGCTTCTAATACCAGATCCCCAAGATTCATGAAGCAAAAACTGACAGATTTATAGGGAGAAATTACCAATTCAACAATAATAGTTGGAGCCTTCAATACCCCACTCGCAGTATAAATAGAGCAACTAGATGGAGGCTCAGCATGGAAATAGACTTGAAGAACTCTATAAACCAACTAGTTCTACAGACATTTACAGAACACTCCACTCCAATGACAGCATACATACTCTTCTCAGGAACACACAGGATGTTCTTCAGAACAGATCAGACTCTAGGCCATACTACCAACTCACTAAATTTAGAATGACTGAAGTCACATAAACTATGTTCTCCAACCACAATGGAATGAAAATATAAATCAGTGCAGAAGGAAATTGAAGATGCTAAAATTAAACAACACCCATCAAAGAAGAAGGTTTATATATATATATATATATATATATATATATATATGATTTATATCTATATATAACCAAAGAAGAAATTATAAGAAAAATTAGAAAATACCTTAAAATGAATGAAAATGAAAACATATCCTAACCAAAATTTATGGGAATGCAGCAAGAGCTCTGATTAGAGGGAAATTTATAGCTTTAAATGCCTTTATTTTAAAAAGAAGAAGAAAAATCTGAAACCAAAACCTAAACTTCCACCTTCACATATTGGAAGAGAACAAGTAAAACCTAGAGCGTGCATTAGCCACAAGGGAACTACAGATCAAAGCCGCAATTAGATATCACTAAGACGGCTACAATCAAAAAGTCAGATAATAACAAGTGTTAGGGAGGATGTGGAGAAATTGGAACCGTTGTGCAATGCGGGTGGAAATACTAAATGGTACAGCTGCTGTGGATAACATTCTAACAGTTTCTCAGAAAGTTAAACATAGTTACTCTATAGCCCAGAAATTCAACTCCTAGGCATCTACCCTAGGAAAATGAAGACATATGTTTATGCAAAACCTTATACACAAATGCTCATAGAAGCATTATTCATAAAAGGCAAAAGTGGAAACAACCCAAATGTCCACGAACTGATGAATAGATGCATCAATCTGGTATGACTGCGATGGAATATTATTGAGTAAGAAAAAGGAACGAAGTACTAATAGATACAAAATAGATGAATTTTGAAGACATTACGCGAAACGAAAGAAGCCAAACACAAAATAACACATATTATATGATTTCGTTTATGTAAAATATACAGATTAGGCAAATCCATAGAAATGGGAAGTAGGTTAGTAGTGTTTACCTAGAGCTGGGAGGGCAGTTGGGGGAAAATGAGAACTGACTGCTAACATGTACAGGGCTTCTTTCGGCGTGTGAAAATGTTCTAAAAATGATTATTTTGCCACAATGTGGCACAACTGTGAATATGCTAAAAATTGCTGAATTTTATGATGTGTGTGAATTGTATGATCCACGAATGACATCTCAACAAAGCAGCTACTTGAAAGTTAGATAAGTTTAGGGGCGCCTGGGTGGCACAGCAGTTAAGCATCTGCCTTCAGCTCAGGGCGTGATCCTGGCGTTATGTGATCGAGCCCCACATCAGGCTCCTCTGCTATGAGCCTGCTTCTTCCTCTCCCACTCCCCCTGCTTGTGTTCCCTCTCTCGCTGGCTGTCTCTATCTCTGTCAAATAAATAAATAAAATCTTAAAAAAAAAAAAAGAAAGTTAGATAAGTTTAGCAATTTAACTGTATGTTCCTAGTGAGATACACTTTAAGGACAAGGGAACTAAGAAAATATTTTGTGAACTGTTTTCAATAATCAGATTGTTGCTATTGTTATGCTGAGGCGTGTGTGCATTGTGACAATAAAGTAAAGTATGGGAGAAAGGACTACAGATGTAAGATCAATTAAGTTAAATAAAACTGCATCGGCAGTATCAAAATGAATTAATGTTTTATTATCTTTTATATTGTATTGATATCATATATACACATTGATGCATGTGTATTTATATATGCATATGTATATATGTATATATGTGTATACACATACACACACACATATATATACATCAGTCCATTGAAAACGTCTAGAAATAATGGCAAACCTAATAGCAATGAACACCTCTTATGCCCCAACTTGTAATCTCCACATATCATTTCTCAGTAAAAGGAATCAGAGCTCCTCAGAAATTGGCTGATTCTTGATCTGGAGTAGAAAACATTAAAAACAAGCCTGGCATAGCTTGTCATTCCAGAATGCAAGAAGGCTATCAAAGATAAATGATTATTTCAAAAGGAGTCAAGAGTTAAATTGAAGAGGCTCTCACTGAAAAAGATGGGACAACTCGAGCACATATGAGATTAATAACTAAAATGAATTGAAGTACATAAAACATTTTTTCATAATGAGTTCATGACATGTTTATAATAAAACCAAAAAAAAGTAAGTTGCATTTGTCACTATTAGAGAATAATAGGGAACCAACTTGTTATTTTGAAAATTGTTAAATTAAGAGAATCTAATATTTATCCCATTTTTCTTATATGAACTATAAATTAAGATATTAATTAGGTGATGATGAGAAGTTTCTCTATACAGAATTTTTCCAACAAATAACTGAAGAGGGAATGAGGGAATTAGAATATCACTTTTTTGTAACCCTTATGAATGGATACAGGTAATTATTGTTCAGTGATGGTTAACATCACAATAAAAGACAACCCCATATGTGCTTCCTGATGTGCCTATAACATCTATGAAGTTTCCTGCCAAAAAAAAAAAAAAAATTGAGCCAAAATCAAACTATACCTTTAGAGCAAATACCAGTTTACAGGAAATGCAGGGAAGAGGAAGAGGGGAATCTGTTAAGTTAAACCACAAGGATGCAACCAACAAAATTCAGTCCACAGGACAAGCGACCCAGTTTCTTTAATAAATAAAATGCAAGGAAAAAATGAGTGGGTGGGAAGAGAAAGAGAAGAAGGGATTAAAGATTAAAACAGATGTAAAAGTCTTACTTCACACTATATACAAAAGTTAGCTAAAGATGGATCAAACGCCTAAACATATGAGCTAAAACTATAAAATACGTAGAAAAAAACATAAGGGAAAAGCTCCATGACATTGGGTTTGACAGTGAGATGTTGGATATGATAACAAAAGCACAGGCCACAAAAGAAATAGAAAAATTGGACTACGTCAAAATTTAAAACAGTGCATTAAGACCCAATTTGATTGAGAAGTTAATCTATGGAATGGGAGAAAATATTTTCAAATCACTGTATGATAAGGGGTTAATATTCAGGACATATAAAGAACTCCTATAACCTGGGACACCTGGGTGGCTCAGCTGGTTAAGCATCTGCCTTCAGCTCAGGTCATGATCCCAGGGTCCTGGGGTAGGGTCCTGCATCAGGCTTCTTGCTCAGCGGGGAAACTGCTTCTCCTCCTGCTGCTCCCTCTGCTTGTTCGTGCGCTCTCTCTCTCTGACAAATTAATAAATTAAAATCTTAAAATTAAAAAAAAAAACTCCTATAATGTAAAAACAAAAACCAAACAACCTGTTTAAAAAGGGGGCAAAGGGACTTGAATGGACATCTCTCAAAGAAAATATACAAATGGCCAACAAATATGAAAAGATGCTCATCATTAGTCACTAGGGAAATGCAAAATAAAACCACAATGAGATACCACCTTACACCCATTAGTATGGCTATCATTAAAACAAACAAAAACCCTTAGTAACAGAAAATAACAGGAGTTGGCAACATTGTGGAGAATTTGAAACTCTTGTGCACCGGTTGCAGGGAATGTAAAATGGTATGCCCTTGAAAATGGTATGGTGGTTTCTTAAAATAAAGTAAAATAAAAATAGAATTACCATATTATCCTGTAATTCCACTTCTGGGTATACTCCAGAAGAACTGAAAGCAGGTATCAAAAATATGTTTGTACCTCCATGTTCATAGAAACATTACACAGCAACCAAGAGGTGAAAGCAACCCAAGTGTCCAAGATGACTAAATAAACAAAATGTGGCATATACATACAACAGAATATTATTCAGCCTTAAAAAGGAATGACATTCTTTTTTTTTTATTTTTTTTTTAAAGATTTTATTTATTTATTCGACAGCGATAGAGACAGCCAGCGAGAGAGGGAACACAAGCAGGGGGATTGGGAGAGGAAGAAGCAGGCTCATAGCGGAGGAGCCTGATGTGGGGCTCGATCCCATAACGCCAGGATCACGCCCTGAGCCAAAGGCAGACGCTTAACCGCTGTGCCACCCAGGTGCCCCGAGGAATGACATTCTAACACATACTACAACATGGAAAAACTTTGAGAACATTATGCTGAGTGCAATAAGCCAGTCACAAAAGGATACATACTGTATGAGTGCACTAATATGAGGTACCTAGGGTGATCAAATTAATGGAGACAGAAAGTAGAACAGTGGCTGCCAAGGAACTGGGGAATGGGGAATTGTTTAATGGACATAAAGCTTCAGGTCAGCAAGATACAGAGTCCTGGAGATGGGTGGCGGTGATCAGACAATGGTGTGAAGGTACTAACACTCCTATACATGTAAAAATGGTTTAGGTAGTAAATTCTATGTTATATGTATTTTGCCACAGTTAAATTAAAAATTTTTTTTTATTTAAAAAAAGATTTAAACAAACTGAGGGCTTCAGAGGGAAGGGGGGTGGGGGAGTGGGATAGACCGGTGATGGGTAGTAAGGAGGGCACGTATTGCATGGAGCACTGGGTGTTATACGCACCTAATGAATCATCGAACTTTACATCAGAAACCAGGGATGTACTGTACGGTGACTAACATAATATAATAAAAAAATATTATTATAAAAAATAAAAATAAAAAAAGATTTAATAAACAGCCAATTGCAATGTATGGATAGTGATTCATACTGATTTAAACATAGTAAACTTAAAAATAAAAGAAACAAAAATATTTATGAGACATTGGGAAATTTCCATAGTAACTGTGTATTTAGTGAATTAAGTTATTTTTGTTTTGTTAGATGTGATATGGTAGTGTGGTAGTCTTTTTTTTTTTAAGAGTCCATGTCTTTTAGAGATAAATACTAAAATATTTGTGGATAAAATAATTTGATATCTGGAATTTGCTTTAATATAGTCAGGGCTGGGGAGTAGATAGGGACAAACTAGATTGGTTATCTATTGATAATTTTGAGGTTAGTTGATGGGTACATCAGAGTTCCTTTTCCTCCATTATATATATATTTTTTAAAGACTTCTTTGGCTTGAATGTGAATGGTATCTGATATTATTCTTTACTAGTCACTATGCATATAGGAAGGATACTACATTTATGCCAATTTATTCTCAGCCCACAATGACATGCTTGTTTTCAACCTTGTCTAGCAAATCTGTTCCCTTCTGTCAAGTACCATGGAACTGAATAGTTCCCCGCATTCCAATTGCTTAGAAGCCAGAATAAATAGCCGTATACCACATGGCACCATCAGTCCCTGTATGCAGTCCAGAAATATCATCAGAAAATGGATGACGAATGCACATGTCTGTCTGCTGAAGGATATCCTGGAAGCCACAAAGTGTCAAAAACCTGTGGACTGATTATTGCCCTACAAACAGGACAGCACTGGAGACACTGAGACTGATTTTTAGGTTAAATTTATCCATGAAGGAAACAGAGAGGCAATGTTTATACAAAACGGTAGGAAACTGGATACTAAACACATCATCTCGCTGCTTCAAACCATTGTCCCAAGGGCTTATTACTCAGGGAACAATTAGCTCTTTCCTGCCATTTATTTCTAACTCTTCTGTGTGCATTTGAAGCTAGCGTGATGAAAGATTTTGCTTCAGTTTTCCCTAACGAGTTATACATATTTGTACTTTTCTATACGGAAATGTTTCCACTTAAAAAAAAAGAATGATCAGTAATATTATAAACAAGCTTATTATTCTTCTACCTTTATTTTAGAATTAAACTTCAGCTTTATTTCAGAATTAAACTTATAGCCTTACTTCAAATGTGTTTTCTCTCCCTGTCTGAAGTCCCTCTTTGTAGCCCGGCCCGAAGCTCTCACAATAGTAGGAAACCATTCTTGGCACATGTTTTACGACTATAGGACGTGCTCCTGAGTCTGGCAAAATCCGTACCCACCCTCAGCGTAACAAAAAAATTGTTTAAACACTTCCTTCTGTTCATCCAGGGAAAATTTCTCAAAATGGGTTAAACTCACACAATGGCAATATATACCTGAAGGTCAAAGATGTTGAATTCGACTCATGCCTGGATATCAAAGTAGTTGAGTTACCTGAGGAAAGGCACTGAACCCATTAGGGCTTTGGACTTTTCATTGCCTATTGAGAATGTTCCAGAAGATGATCTTTAAAACACCTTCCAGTTCTAAAGTTCTGTGCTTCTTTGAATTAAAATTGCTATGACACAGGATTTATAGATAATCCAAAACGCTAACTCCTCTATCACAGGTTTTTGTCCTCTTTTTCATTCCTTTACCTACTCGAAGTTAAAGACTCTAACTGCCAGTACCACAAGAAGAGATAAATAGTAAAGACGAAATAGAACATGGAAACTTGCAAAACTATTTTTTTAATCTCTGAAAAACGGAGAACTTTCTGTCCTTTATTATCATACACCTAACTGACTTGCTGACTATCAAATAAAATCTCTCAAGCTTTTAAGCAACTATGAAGTTTCTTCATGACCACCAAGTACATTCTTAACCAATTACGTAGAATGGTCCTATTTGACCAGATCCACAAAATCCAGGAAGAAGATGAATGTTAGGACTTTGGATTTGGAATCAAAAGACTTTAAGACTCTTTGGACTCAAAGTTAAAGACTTCAAGAGGTCTGAGTCTCAATTTCCTCTTTTATAAAATGGGAATATAATACCTTTCTGACAAGGTCATTGTGAAGATAAGTAAAAACTAATGGAAAAGCAACGGCTACATAGCATAGGCTCAAATCGCACCTTCCTCCCTCTCTTCCTTCTTTCTAGTATCACAAAACTATAACAGGCACCCCCAAATATTTGTTAACTAAATATTTTTAAAGGCAAAGATACGACTGTAGTGATCCAAAGGAGCATGATATTTTAAAAGGCAGCATAAGCCCAGTAAGGGAGAGAAAGGAGAAAGTTTCAAGATTAATCAACCAAAACGGAAGAAACCAGGAAAGACACACCAAGTGTAAACAGTAGTCTTCTTTAGAAGTGGAAATACTCTTGCTTTTTATTTTCCTCTTGATTGCTCTCTGTATTTTTCAAGTTTTCTGCAGTGAATGTTATATTCATAATTAAGAATTTTAAATAAAATTATATAAATCTAGTTGAACCCATTAATCAAGCTTAATATCACTTTCTATTAATGTGATGCAAGAGGAAGGTTAAAGCACAGCCAATGAGTATTGTTGCCTAAATCAATCTATCAACCAATCAATCAATCGCCTGAATTGAATGCCTCCTCCAGATCTAACGATCAGTTTACAAAAAATACAGGGGATACAGGAAAAATTTAAAATGACATCATGGAAACTCAATCAGAAAAATCCAAAATTTGGGAAATTCTATAGGACACATGACTCAACTTTTCAATCAGTAAATGGTAGAAGGGTGGAGAAGCAGCGATGAACTCATAAATTAAATTAGACTTAAGGGATATAGTAACCAAATGCAAAGCGTATAGGTTGCTTGAATCCCAATTCAAACAAACCAACTTCATATAAAAAGCCATTTTGAGCCAACTGTGGAAATCTGAACATGGATTTAGATGTCTACTAGGTAATAAAAGGAATTGGTGTTAATTCTGTTGAGGATGGGGATAACAGTATTGGGATTTTATTTTTAAAAAAAGACACATGAACCGCGCTAATTAAGGGTGAAATGATATGTTTGAGAGCTGCCTTAAAATACTCCACAGACATAAACATAAAATCCTGGAGATGTGGGATTTTTATGGTTATTCCAGGAAGCCCATGGTTTCTGATAAGATATAACCCACAGAAAGGAACTTACATTTTCTGGCATAGGACTGGTTCTTTATGAGAAACAGATAAATAGGTTACACCCACCTTTGTCTTAGACTGTTTTAAGTGAATGGTATTGACAAGAGTCATCTATGATCAACTACAACTGGCCCTCCTCATCCTTGGCCAAACCCCCTCTGCCTAGAGTTGATCTAAACCAAACTGTTTATTTTCATTTATTTTTATTTTAAAAATTTATTTAAATTCAACTAATTAACATATAGTGTATTATTAGTTTCAGAGGTGGAGTTCAGTGATTCATCAGTTGTATATAACACCCAGGGCTCATTATATCTTGCACCCTCCTTAATGCCCATCACCCAGTTACCCCAGCCCCCCAGCCCCTCCCCTCCAGCAACCCTCAGTTTGTTTCCTATGATTAAAAGTCTCTTATGGTTCGTCTCCCTCTCTGATTTTATCTTGTTTTATTTTTTCCTCCCTTCCCCTATGCTCGTTTTGTTTCTTAAATTCCACATGAATTAAATTATATGATAATTGTCTTTCTCTGATTGACTTATTTTACTTAGCATAATACACTCTAGTTCCATCCACTTCATTGCAAATGGCAAGATTTCATTTTTTGATGACTGAGTAATATTCCGTTGTATGTATATATACCACCTCTTCTTTACCCATTCATCTGTCGATGGACACCTGCACTCTTTCCATAGTTTGGCTAATGTGGACATTGCTGCTATAAACATTGGGGTACAGGTGCCCCTTTGGATCACTACATTTGTATCTTTGGGGTAAATATCTAGTAGTGCAATTGCTGGGTCTTAGGGTAGCTCTATTTTTAACTTCTTGAGGAACCTCTATCCTGTTTTCCAAAGTGGCTGTACCTGCTTGCATTCCCGCCAACAGCCTAAGAGGGTTCCCCTTTCTCCACATCCTCGCTAACATTTGTAAATGTTTCCTGACTTGTTAATTGCAGCCATTCTGACTGCTGTGAGGTTGTAACTCGTGGTTTTGATTTGTATTCCCAAGATGATGAGTGATGTTGAACAATTTTTCCTGTGTCTGTTGGCCATTTGTATGTCTTCTTTGGAGAAATGTCTGTTCATGTCTTCTGTCCATTTCATGACTGGATTATTTGTTCTTTGGGTGTTGAGTTTAATAAGTTCTTTATAGATTTTGGATACTAACCCTCTATCTGATAAAACATTTGCAACTATCTTCTCCCATTCCGTAGGTTGTCTTTTGATTTTGTCAACTGTTTCCTTCACTGCACAAAAGCCTTTTCTCCTGATGAGGTCCCAATAGTTCATTTTTGCCTTTCTTTCCCTTGCCTTGGAAGATGTGTCTAGCCAGAAGTTACCATGGCCAAGGTCAAAGAGGTTGCTGCCTGTGTTCTCCTCTAGGATTTTGATGGGTTCCTGTCTCACATTTAGGTCTTTCATCCATTTTGAGTCTATTTTTGTGTATGGTGTAAGGAGATGGTCCAGTTTCATCCTTCTGCATATGGTTGTCCAATTTTCCCAATGCCATGTGTTGAAGAGGCTTTTTCCCATTGGACATTCTTTCTGGCTTTGTCAAAGATTAGTTGACCATAGAGTTAAGGGTCCATTCCTGAGTTCTCTATTCTATTCCATTGGTCTATGTGTCTGTTTTTCTGCCAGTACCACACTGTCTTGATGATTCCAGCTTTGTAATGGAGCTTGTAGTCTGGCATTGTGATGCCACCAGCTTTGGTTCTCTTTTTTCAACATTCCTTTGACTATTCAAGGTCTTTTCTGGTTCCATAAAAATTTTAGGATTATTTGTTCCAGCACTGTGAAAAATGTTGACAGTATTGTGATAGGGATTGCATTGAATGTATAGACTGCTCTAGGTAGCATAGACATTTTAACAGTGTTTGTTCTTCCAATCCACGAGCATGGAAAGTTTTTCCTTTTCTTTGTGTCTTCTTCAGTTTCTTTCATAAGTGTTCTATAGTTTTTGCCTCTTTGGTTAGGTTTATTCCTAGGTGTCTAGGTTTTTGGTGCAATTGGTGCAATTGTAAATGGGATCGATTCTTTGATTTCTCTTTCTTCTGTCTCCTTGTTATTGTATAGAAATGCAACTGACTTCTGTGCATTGATTTTATATCCTGCCACGTTGCTGAATTCCTGTATGAGTTCTAGCAATTTTGGAGTGGAGTTTTTTGGGTTTTCCACATGGAGTATCATGTCATCTGTTGGAAGAGTGAGAGTTTGACTTCTTCTTTGCCGATTTGGGTGCCTTTTATGTCTTTCTGTTGTCTGATTGCTGAGGCTAGGACTTCTAGTACTATATTGAACAACAGTGGTGAGAGTGGACATCCCTGTTGTGTTCCTGACCTTAGGGTCATGGAGAATGATATTCGCTGTGGGCCTTTCGTAGATGGCTTTTATGATATTGAGGTATGTTCCCTCTATCCCTACACTGAGAAGACTTTTAATCAAGAGAGGATGCTCTACCTTATCAAATGCTTTTTCTCCATCTATTGAGAGGATCATATGGTTCTTGTCCTTTCTTTTATTTATGCGGTGGATCACACTGTTTGGTTTGCAGATGTTGAACCACCCTTGCAGCCCAGGAATAAATCCCACTTGGTCATGGTGAATAATCCTTTTAATGTACTGTTGGATCCAATTGGCTAGTTTCTTGGTGAGAATTTTGGTATCTATGTTCATCAGGGATATTGGTCTGTAATTCTCCTTTTTGGTGGGGTCTTTTGTCTGGTTTTGGGATCAAGGTAATGCTGGCCTCATAGAAAGAGTTTGGAAGTTTTCCTTCCGTTTCTATTTTTTAAGCAGCTTCAGAAGAATAGGTATTAATTCTTCTTTAAATGTTTGGTAGAATTCCCCTGGGAGGACATCCAGCCCTGGATTCTTGTTTGCTGGGAGATATTTGATTACTGCTTCAATTTCCTTGCTGGTTATGTGCTCGGGTTCTCTATTTCTTCCTGTTTCAGTGTTGGTGGTTTATATGTCTGTAGGAATGCATCCATTTCTTCCAGATTGCCTAATTTGTTGGCATACAGTTGCTCATAATATGTTCTTATAATTGTCTGTACTTCTTCGGTGTTGGTTGTGATCTTTCCTCTTTCATTCATGATTTTATTTGGGTCCTTTTGCTTTTCTTTTTGGTAAGTCTGGCTAGGGGTTTATTTATCTTCTTAATACTTTCAATGGACCAGCTCCTAGTTTTATTGATCTGTTCTACTGTTCTTTTGATTTCTATTTCATTGATTTCTGCTCTAATTTTTATTAATTCTCTTCTGCTGGGTTTAGGCTTTATTTGCTGTTCTTTCTCCAGCTCCTTTAAGTGTAAGGTTAGGCTGTGTATTTGAGACCTTTCTTGTTTCTTGCGAAAGTCTTCTATTGCTATATACTTCCCTCCTAGGACCACCTTTGCATCCCAAAGGTTTTGAATAGTTGTGTTTTCATTTTCATTTGTTTCTATGAATTTTTTAAATTCTTCTCTAAGTTCCTGGTTGATCCTTTAGTAGGATGCTCTTTAGCTTCCACGTATTTGAACTCTTTCCAAATTTCCTCTTGTGATTGAATTCCAGTTTCAAAACATTGTGGTCTGAAAATATGAAGCAAATGATCCCAGTCTTTTGGTGCCAGTGGAGACCTGATTGTGACCCAGTATGTGACCTATTCTGGAGAATGTTCCATGTGCACTTGAGAAGAATATGTATTCTGTTGCTTTAGGATGGAATGTTCTGTATATATCTGTGAAGTCCATCTGGTCCAGTGTTATTCAAAGCCCTCGTTTCCTTGTTGATCTTCTGCTTAGATCATCTGCCCATTGCTGTGAGTGGGGTGTTAAAGTCCACTACTATTATGGTATTATTATCATGTGTTTCTTTAATTTCATTATTGGTTTATATAATTGGCTGCTCCTGTGTTGGGGCATAAATATTTATAATTGTTAGATCTTCTTGTTGGATAGACCCTTTAATTACGACATAGTGTCCTTCCTCATCTCTTAGCACAGTCTTTGGTTTAAAATCTAATTTGTCTGGAGCACCTGGATGACTCAGTCAGTTAAGCATCTGCCTTCAGCTCAGGTCATGATCCCAGAGTCCTGTGATTGAGCCCCATGTTGGGCTCCCTGCTCACTGTGGGGAGGTGGTAGTGAGTCCTGCTTCTCCTTCTCCCTCTGCCCTACCCCCTACTCATGCACTCTCTCTCTGTCTCAAATAAATAAAAAATCTTTAAAGAAAATAAATAAAATCTAATTTGTCTGATATAAGGATTGCTACCCCAGCTTTCTTTTGATATCCATTAGCATGATAAATGGTTCTCTACCCCCTCACTTTCAATCTGGAGATGTCCTGCATCCAAAATGAGTCTCTTGCAGACAGCATATCTGATGGGTCTGGCTTTTTTTTAATCCAATCTGATATCCTGTGTCTTTTGACTGGGGCATTTAGTCCATTTACATTCAGAGTAACTTTGAAAGATATGAATTTAGTGCCACTGTATTACCTGTAAAGTGACTGTGTATGTTTCTACCTTTGTAGGTCATGGACCTCTTGTCCCGAGCTGCTTTCAGGATTTTCTCTTTGTCTCTGAAATTTGCAAGCTTCACTATTATATGTTGAGCTGTTGACCTATTTTTATTGATCTTAAGGGGGGGTTCTTTGTGCCTCCTGGACTTGAATGCCTGTTTCCTTCCCCAAATTAGGGAAGTTCTCAGCTATAATTTTCTACAATATACTTTCTGCCCCTCTCTCCTTCCTCTTCCTCTGGGACCCCAATTATTCTAATATTGTTTCACTTTATGGTATTACTGATCTCTCGAATTCTCCCCTCATGATCCAGTAGTTCATCTCTTTTCCTCAGTTTCTTTATTCTCCATAATTAAAAAAAAAAAAAGATTCTACCCATTCGTGAGAGGGAGATAGAGATGGAGAGAGCATAAGCCGGGGGGGGGGGGGGTAGCAAGCAGAGGAAGAAGCAGTCTCCCTGCTGAGCAGGGAGCCTGATGCAGGACTTGATTCCAGGACCCTGGGATCATGACCCGAGCCGAAGGCAGATGCTTCACCAACTGAGCCACCCAGGCGTCCCTATTCTCCATAATTTTATCTTCTATATCACTGATTGTCTCTTCTGCGTCATTTATCCTAGCAGTAAGAGCCTCCATTTTTATTGCATCTCATTAATAGCCTTTTGATTTCCACCGGAGTAGATTTTAGTTATTTCTCCAGAAAGGAAAGGGATTCTCGTGTCTTCTGTGCTTTCTTCAAGCCCAGCTAGTATCATTATAATCTTTATTCTGAACTCTAGTTTTTATCTTTTTCTTATATCCATACTGATTAGGTCCCTGGCAGTCAGTACTGCCTCTTGTTCTCTTTTTTTGAGGTGAGTTCTTCCATCTTGTCATTCTTGCAAAAAGTAGTTGCTTTTCTATTTGTAGAATTACAGGAATTCTTTTCTTACATCTCCGGTTGAGTTCACAGATGTTCAGAATGATTTGATAGCTATCTAGCTGAATTCCAGGGACCAGACAAACCTAGGGTCCTCTACTCCTCCACCATCTTCCTCTCTACCTTTGGAAAGAAGTAACTACAGATGTTAAAGCTGGCTTTCCCACAGAATCTCCAGAGAAATGCCAAGCTAAGAGTTAGCAAATACAAAGATGAATCAACAGCTGGATGAAGAGATGTGTACAACCATTCCTGGGGAAAGGGTGTGGAGCTTCCATGCCCTCTCCAGGGGCTCCACTGTCCCTATTCCTCCACGTGTTTACCAACCAGGGAGCTCCTGGGCCTAGCCCTTTTGCGTTTTATGGAGGCTTCATTGCATAACCTAAACAAAACTTGTCATTCACAGGAACCACATGAATTTTTGACTTTGCAGATTGTTTTTGTGTGTCTTTTTAAAAAGCTGATTACTACGTTTTCCATAGTTATTATTTCTGACCAGAATTTGGTGTGGAATGCCCTTGTTCTTGCAAGAGCCATAATGGCCTTCTTTGAGTATTTGGGGAGGATGATTCAAGATTCATAACCCTCCCAGGCACAAGCCCCACCCTCCACCACAAACCGAGCTGGCATACTGATATTCAGCTCAATATTATGTATCAAATATTCTCTCAAAATTTGCAAAACAAATTTTAGTTGTTTCCGTATTATGAAAAGAAATGATCTATAGGGGCGCCTGGGTGGCACAGCGGTTAATCGTCTGCCTTCAGCTCAGGGCGTGATCCCGGCGTTCCGGGATCGAGTCCCACATCAGGCTCCTCCGCTATGAGCCTGCTTCTTCCTCTCCCACTCCCCCTGCTTGTGTTCCCTCTCTCGCTGGCTGTCTCTCTCTGTCGAATAAATAAATAAAATCTTTAAAAAAAAAAAAAAAAGAAAAAAAGAAATGATCTATAAAAGTTTTATTAGTCAACATCCTTTCTTCCAATGGAAGCAATCAGACTTATAAAGAGTCAAGCTTGTTATTTTCCTTTCAAACAATACCCTTGGGCAAACAAATTACTAACTCCTTTAGGGTAGAGCTTAGTGCTGGAATCTGCACACATGGGCACTCAATGAATATTACTCCACCAGGGAGGTGGATATTCTGGGTCATCTAGTAGAAAATATTTTACTATGGAAACAATGTTGACTTTCTGAAAAAATAGACAATGTGGATTACATATTTGAGGTATCTGATATTCTAAACACTTGATAAAATTATTTATTGGAATGAATTGATAAGAATCTACAAGTTCTATTTCAAGTTGCTGTACCATTCATCCCATCCAGACCCCAAAATATGCAAATTTTCAAAGCAGGATCTTTCTCAGAATGTTATTTCCAAGAGGTCTCTACTTGTGAATCAATCTGAATTTCAATCCCATCTTGGCCATCTCTTATTCTCCAGTGTGACTCAGCATTATCACATTCAAGGGATCCCTACATTAGAGAGAATTTGAACTTCAGATATTAAGATTTTTTTCTACTCCAGCTGTTGAAAACATAATTCCCAGCTCCCTTTAACATGGCAACAAAACTAGCACCAAACCTGAGGTGTATTGCAACTTGCATTTCCGTGGCCATTCTAAGCCCTAAATAATATTCTGAAACTAAAAGTAAAGAGACAAGCAAAAAAGGGAAGTTTGGTTGGTTTAACATTAGCAGCCACTTAAATCTATACAATGATGTCAATTTTTTAGAAGACGACTATGCCAAAACCATGTTAAATACATTGAACAAACTAATTCAATAAATATTTACTAAGTATTTATTATGCGTCAGATGCTGTTCTATTAACAAAAAGTCTGTGTTCTCAGAGAACATGTATTTTACTTGGAGAAACAGGCAATAAGTAAGTATGAAAAATAAATATGTAATAGGTCAGATGATGGTAGGCACCATGGAGAAAAGGCGGCACTGTGGTAGGTTATGGCCAAGAGGGCCCATAAGGGGGCAGACTGCAAAACTCTTAGACCTTACTGGAGTGCACACAGATAATGGGAGATTGTCAAGGCCACAAGGACACCAAGCTACGAGGCCTTGTTGATCAGGCTCACTGTGCAGCAGAATAAGATAGTACAGGTTGTTTCTGATTGTTGAACAGCTGCAAGGGATGAGGCGGAACCCACAGTTCTATGCTTCTCTACCCTGGTGGACATCTCACTCCATGTGGGAGCTGTGGAGACCATCAAATCCCAGAGAGCCTCCATGAGAAAACAAGGGAGGCTATGAGAAAGTATCCCCAATCACTTTGTTATTCTTTGCGTTAACAGTTGTTTAGAATAGGCTCTAGGGGCCAAAGATGGGAGCGGGACGATCAGTTAGGAGGCTATGACACCAATCGGAACAAGAGATGATAGTGGCTTTGACTAGCATCTTAACATTAGAAGAGTGAGACGCTGAATCCCTAATAATCTGCATTTTGAAGGCAGAGGGCACCAGATTCACTGGATTCTATGTGATGTTTATGTTTATGAAAAAAAGAGGAAGCAAGGATGAGACCATATTTTAAGGCTGAGCAACGGAAAAAAAAAAAAAAGAGTTGAGATGAGGAAGCCATGGGAGGGTGAAGTTTAGGGAAGGAAATCAAGTTTGGCTTTGAATATAGTGTCTGGTATAACTACTGAACAAGGAAAATGGGGACTTGAAAAGATAGTAACCCATACTTTAGAAGGGATCTAAATGAGAACTTATCCAAATTGCAAAAGTTTATTTGAAGGGGTAAGTTATCTGGCTTGACCTTCATTCTAATACAATGGGAAGTTGATATTTGTAGGTTGTTTTTAGTGTTTTAAGTTAATGACTATAAACCTGATCATAGGAAACTGCTATATTTTCATGTTACTTTACTTTACCCACTCCTTTCATAAAGATGAGGTTTACAATGAAGATGCTTTCACAATAAATCGTGAAACAAAGATTTTCAAACATGAGCTGTCCACCAAGAATTGCACACAAATGTTCAAAAAACTTTATTCGTAACAGCCAAATATTGGAAACTGAACTATCCATACGCAGGAGAAATGATAAACAAATTGTATATTTAAGAGCGACACTACTCAGTAATTAAAAAAGAACCACTAATTCAAGCAACAGCACAGAATGTCAAAAATGTTGAGTGGAAAACGCCAGACTAAAATAATTCCATTCAAGTAAAGTTCAAGAACAGCCCAAAACTCATCTATGATCATAGAAACCAGAAAGTAGTTGCAACAGGAGTGGTCATGAGTGCAAAAGGGCACAAGTGAACTTTCTGGGGTAATGAAAATGTTCTGATCACCGTTAACACAGACATATAAAACTGTCAAAACTCATTGAACACAAATGCATTTTATTGCATGTAAATTCTATCTAAAATACGCAACAAAACATGAGCCATCTACTGAAAAGGTTACACACAGGAAAACCCAGGTTAAAAGCAATTAATCTAATGGAGCACCAAGTTTTATTCTGAGTTTCCCAGCCACCAAGGCAAAAGGGAAACAAACTGCTTAGCTCTAACATTAGTGTGTATCAGAAGAGAAAAAAATTTTCCTAACACCAAATTTAAGAATATTTGGATAAGAAGCACTAGATACTACATAAGACTTTCACTAAGACTTTTATAAAAGCACATTTTTCGTTCATTTTTCTATCAGTCCTCAACTAAAGTCAAGGGGATGCTTATGGTTCTACGAAGGCATTTCTATGGGGAGTTAAAGGAAGGTATTCACAGTAGAGTAGTTTTCTAGAGTGCCCTAGCTGCAGGGAAAGAAACTGAACTCATTCCCGAGGAACAGAGGGTTCTCAGATTTCCTAGGCTTACCTTCCAGCATGCCTCAGCAGAGTTTGTGACAGGAGTTGGGTATCAGATAATTAGGGATTGACTGAAGTGTAGTATTCTCTGGAGCTGATTAAAACTAGATATGTGGGGGTTAGCTACTGAACTTGTATTTGGTTAATTATATGTTTTGTTATAAAAAATGTTCTAAAAAACCGCCATATTCATGCCCAAATGGAAAACTATGCCTGGCTTTACTAAATCAGGGGCTTAATGGATACCTTTACCCCGGGTATTCAAGAAACTCTTCTTAGGATCCTTCCGTGCTTCTCAGCAGGGGTATAACTGACAACTTAGGCAAGGCCATACTTTGTTATGTAGGACTCCCTACTTTTAAGTCATTTAGCATCTGAGGCCCCACCCAATAAAATACAAACAGCCTATCTCCAGTCCTGTGACAACCAAGTAGTGTGCCGACATTTTTATTTCTATTTACTTACTTACTTTTTGGCCTACACTTAAAAACTTAGTTCTGCCTCCTGTGGGTCATCACTGGGCCTAAAAGAATGTTGGTATCCTTTTGAAGTTGGAAGAATCTGGCCTCAAATTCCATGGAATGACATGGCATGAAAAAAAGACAATCTTGGTTTGAAACATTTGAGGATAAATAGTATCAGTTATCACTTCCATCCCAGACAAACCTTAATACGGCCCCACAGACACTTTATTTAGAACAAGGCCGCGTCTGCAGTGAGCCGGCCGGAAGGAAGTAGCCTAAGTAAACCCTCATCAGCCCAGTGACTGGATCCACAAAATGCAGCTTGTTCAGTGTTCATCGAACATGGTCCGTTCAAACGCTGAAGACCCTCTGCCAAAAAATATTGTGGCTTTAATGAAGTGGATATTGAACTGTTTTTGTTGTTTTCCTAGCTATAGCTGACCAAGAAATGATTCTTTCATTCAATGTGAAGACCTATTATGTGCCAGGTAGAGAGGACACAATGGTGCGTAAGTTTTGCCAATAAGTCCAACGAAAGGTTTCAGGAGACAGATAATAAAGTAACATGGAGTTTAAAGGAATAGAGAGGTATAGTAGCCTCTCTGAGGAAATGTTTAATCTGAGATCTCGAGGAGCGGGAGTTAACTACATGTTTTGTTTGTGGGCAGCGTGAGGGTGGGGACAGCTGAGAGAAGACAGTTTCAGGCAGGGTCATCAGTTTACACAAAAGCCAGAGCAGAAAGAAAAAACAGTTAGGATAAGGAAAGGAGAAGGAAAACAGTTAGGTTAGGATAAAAACAGTTAAGCGGTGAACAGAAGTTTAGCCAGGGCAGAATTTTGGGCTTGGAAAGAGCTTGTTTCCCCTAAGTGCAGAACACCCTCATGAACATTTATAAAAGAAACATAATCAGACTTTTATTCAAGTCAACTCACTCAGATCCAGAATGAGAAAGCCAGCAAAGACTTTGGGAGACAGAGACAACTGGCTGGGAAATGCTGTACGATCCAGAATAAAGCTGACAGCAGGCGAGACTAGGATGGTACAGGAAGGAGTGTTTAATACAGTCAATAGATAATGAAAAGCTCCAATTATGTGCCAGTCATCCTACATTTATTGAGGAGTCTAGTGGGGGAAATATATTAATCAAACAAGCAAGAATGACAAAATATCAAAAACAGAACCTTTCCTAATGCTTCAAGAAAGATTTCTCTTGAGGAAAGCACATCTGAACTAAGTTCTGAAAGTTTACTAGAAGCCAACTAAAGGGTACAGCGGAGAATGGATGGGAATATATTTCAAGGGAGGGAAAATTGTATTTATCAAGAAACTAATGTAGCCATTGTGGCAAAATGCAAAGAGCACAAAGGAGTGCTATTAAGGTGAGACTGGAGAGGTGGGTTGGGACTAGATCAGGCAGATTAAGTAATTTGGTCCTTATCCTAAAAGCCGGGAGATGCCATGAAAGTGCTTTAAGCAGGGGATGTGATTAAACACACACCAAATTTGTGTTTTGAAACTGTGGTGGCTGCAGCTTGAAGAATGGATTGTAGGGGGCACGGAAGTGGATGTGGTTAAGTGGGTTACACCATGACTGCAGAAGGCCAACCAGAAGACGCTGGAAGGTGGATGACTCGGAGGCTGTGCAGAGTATGGAGTTTCTGGCAGGGGCTTCTCACACAGTTCATGACATGTAAGACCACATCGTCTGACCAGAGGAAGGCATTTTCTTCTTCTTACTCACTGGGGTAAGAACAAGGTCATCTAAAAATTATGTTACACATTGAACTATTAACAATGGTCTCCCTTGGAAAAATGGGACTGAAGGATGGGAGGAGGAGGAGGGCATTCATTTTTTACCATCAACACTTCCAGGTGATTTTTTACAATAAAAATATGAATACAAATAGAAGTTTAAAAATGAATATGGAAATCCCATCAAATTATTTATAAATGTAATAAGCAGGAAAGAGCTAGGACTATCTTGCTTTATGCCATTCAGGAATGGATTTTGAGCTCTCAAGAGTCCGTTCCCACCCATTCTGGTTCTCAGGACTAATCTACAAGAGAAGGTTGGAAGAATTAAGTGTGGGATCTACAGTAAATATTTTTTAAAATCTTAAATTGTGATTAATATTTTCTCAATAAGACAAAAGTCTAACAATGATCAACGGGTAAGGAAACAGAGACTAACCCATGCTGCTTCTTCAGGTTATATATTAATGAGAAATCCCAGAGAGAAAAAAGCTAGATTGACTTAGATGAGACAATGGAATCCTAAAAAATGCTCAACTAGAACCACAAAAGAAGAAAGACAAAAATAGAACAAAGAATAAGAGCAACGAATGGAAAACAATAATGAAAACGGCAGATATTAATCCAATTATATCAAAAATCACTTTGAATGTCAATGGTCAAAAAACACGGCCTAACTGTATGTTGTCTACAAGAAACCAACTTTACATATAAAGACACACAGATAAAAAGTAAATGGATAGAGAAAAATATACTATGGAAACATTACTCAAAAGAAGTAGGAAAAGCTGTATTAATTTCAGACAGAACTGAATGCAAAGTAAGGGAAGGTATCACTGACAAAGGAGAGTATTACATAATGATACAGGGGTCAATTCTCTAAGACATAATCATTCTTAGTGTATGCAGCTAACAACAGAACATGAAACTACACAAGGCAAAAACTGCAAGAATAGACTACTCCACTATCACAGGTGGAGGCCAGTCAACACCCCTCTCTCAAAAATGACAAACCAAGCACGCAGAAAGTCAGTAAAGACATAGCTAAATTCAACAACACCATCAATCTATAAATGGCTGCAACAGGGGCAGAACCCATTTTTCTCAAGGTGTCATGGAACATTCACCAATATAGACCACATTCTGGGTGCTAAAACACATTTTAACAAATTTTAAAAAACTTAAAAAAAATTTAAAAGAACAGAAAACATTGTCTAATCTCAAACCACAATGGCCATTATTTAGTTTGAACTAAAAAGAAACACAACTTGTCAAAACTTGTGTGATGCAGCAAAAGCAGTGCTTAGAGGTGAATTTATGCACTGAATGCATATATTAGAAAAGAAGAAAGATCTAAAGGGAATAATCTAAGTCTCCACCTTAGAAAACTAGAAAAATAAGTGCAAATTAATTCCAAAGTAAACAGAAGAAAAGAAAGAATAAAAATCAGAGCAGAAATCAATGAAATTCAAAATAGGAAATCAACAGAGAAAAGGCAACAAAACCAAAAGCTGGTTCTATGAAAAGATCAAGTAAATCAGTAAGTGCCTAACCAGGCTAACTTAAGAAAAAAAAGGGAGAACACAAATTACTAATAACAGAAATAAAAGAGGAGCTATCACTATAGATCCCATGGAAATTAAAAGGGTAATAAAGGAAAGCCATGAACAGGTAAGTCTGTGCCCACAAATTTGATAACCTAGAAGAAATTAATTCCTTGAAAGACACAAGATGAGATTATCTGAATGGGCCTGTATCTATTAAAGAAATGGAATCAATAATTAACCTTCTAAAACACAATGTCCAGATGGGTTCGCTGGTGAATTCTATCAAACATTTAAGGAAGAAATTATACCAATCCTCTGCAATCTCCTTCAGAAGACAGAAGCAGAGGGAATACTTGCCAACTCATTCTATGAGGCCAGCATTACCAAATATCCAAACCAGACAAAGACGTTACAAGAAAACTACAGACCAAATCTCCCTTGAACATAAACTCAGCAAAATATTACCAAATCAAACATAAAAAAGTGTTAGAAGAATTATATACCATGATCAAGTGAGATTTATCCCAGATACTCAAGGCTGGTTCAGCATTCAAAAATCAATTAACGTAATCCACCACCAACAGACTAAAAAAGAAAAATCACATGATCTTATCAACAGATGGAAAAAAACCATTTGACAAACTCCAATACCCATTCAAGATAAAAACTCTCAGTGAACCAGCAGCACAGAGGAACTGCCTCAACTTGATAAAGACTGTCTATACAAAATCTACAGCTAACATCACACTAGTGGTGAGAAACTAGCAGCTTTCCCACTCTCAGGTACAGGGCAAAGATGTTGCCTCTCATCACTTCTCAACATCATACTGGAAGTCCTTATTAATACAAGACGACAAGAATAGGAAACAAAAAGTATAGACTGGGAAGGAAAACAAAGAGATATTAAAAATAGCATTGCAAGTATGAGAAGAAAACAGATGTTAAGTATCAGAATTAACAGTTAAGATCTATCTGGGCATAGGGAAGGAGATGGGAGATTGCCTTTTTTTAAGTTCCTTTTGGTAGTACTTGATTTCTATTTGCATCTATTAGTTGAATAATTTTTTGAAGAGCAAATGCAAAAGGAAAAACTGCCAGAACAGATGGAAATAATCATGGATATGTATATAAAAGCTTATTAAAAGGAACATCTCAGTGTTCTTAATGGCAAAAATGTCCTAAAATTACCAAAATGTTCAATGAGAGAGAACTCACTAAAAATTATCATACATCGGGGTGTCTGCGTGGCTCAAATGGTTGAGCGTCTGCCTTCGGGTCGGGTCATGATCTCCGGGTCCTGGGATCGAGCCCCATGTCCGACTCCGGGCTCAGCGCCGGGAGTGTGCTTCTTCCTCTCCCCCTGCCTGTGCTCTCCGTTCTCTCTCTTAAATGAATAAATATTTAAAAAAAAATTATCATACATGTACAATAGATATAATGCAGCCCTTAAAATGTAGAATTTTCAATGATATGGGAAAGTGTTTATGATGTATAAGGAGGGAAAAGACTGTAAAACCATAAAGACATGTTAAGAAGTCAAGTGTACACACCAAAATAATCAAAACAGGAAGTTCTTGGTAGGGAATATACAACTTCTGTTTTCCTTGTGCTTTTATCTATTTTCCAAATCCACCAAAAACATGTCGCTATTCGTAAGATAACTAGTTTTAACAACACACACTCTCAAAATTTTGTTATGATTATTTCTGTGTGATGGAACTGTGGATGATCTTAATTTGCTTTTTTTCATTCCTTTGTTTATTCATTCCAATTGTCCACTGGTGGTAAAGACAATGCTGTATGTCATTATGCTTCTCTTTACACACAGGACAATGACATTTCTCCATATTCCTTACCATTGGCCTGGGGTCATATGGCTGGGCTCCGGTCAGGTCAGTAGAAAAGGAGAAAAGATGTATGCCTGTCTGTCAGGCCCAGCCATAAAACCCTGCAGGATCTACCGCTCTAGCTCCTCTCTCCTTCCACAGAAGATTTGAGGAGTCGAAGCTGACACTGTTACACAAGACAGAGAAATCTGGATCCCTGGGAGCCTGGAGCCCTCCTGCCACAGTGGAGCATGATAAAAGTAGATAAATTCCTACTGTCTGAAGCCACTGAGATGTTGGGGGTTGTTACAAGCAGTTCATCTATTCTAACTAATAGAGCATTACTGTTATCCGTGGGAAAACACAAACTAAAATGCTCCTTCCAAAATACAAATCTTCAACACCAGCTCATGATCTACTGAATGAAGTCCTCAAGATGGTACACAAGGTCCTCCATAACCTGGCTCCATGTGCCTCACATCCCAAATATCTCATTGTCCCTCCTGAACACTCCCAAAGTTCCTGGACCTGGTCCTCCCTCCCCATTACAGTACAGATCACGACTGTATTGTAATTAGGTATCCATTTACCAGGTCCTTTCCCTAGATTGTGAGTCTCTTCTAAGCGAGCAGTTGTCCTCCTCCTTCACAGAAATATCTTTAACACTTAACGCTATCTGCTGGGCATATAAGTGATGCTAGTAAGTAAGTAAATAATGTTTTCTTTAGAGTTCATAGCCCTCTAAAAAACATGAAACTTTAGAGCCTGGAAGGTAAAGAAAAACAGCTCTCATTTTATCAGAGTATATTTTCTTCTAAAATAAATTCTCCATCTCTGAATATCTGACTAGCCTAAAGCTCTTACGATATTACTGAAATAAACCCAGGAGTCAGGAATGAAATGTCTTTTTGGACTAGAACCGGTTCCTAGACCAAACTGTTCACGGGTTTGTGAAACTAAAAATTCTGATCCCTAAATTCAGAACTGAAAATTTTTTATCTTATGAATTTACAGTGAAATTACTGATTTATATTTATAAAATATATATATATTAAGATGTATTTATTTTAGAGAGAGCATGCAATGTGGGGGGGGGCACAGAGGGAGAGAGTGGGAGGAAAGGAGAGAAACAGACTCCACACTGAGTGTGGAGCCCAATACCACAGACCCTGGTATCACAACCTGAGCCAAACTCAAGGAGTCAGACGCCCAACCAACTGAGCCACCCAGGAGCTCTGAAATTACTCTTAGATATTTTAAATGGTGGTGGATTCTAAATTATTTCAGATAGGAAGTAACCTTGGAAATATAAGAATCATTATTACAACCTGAAATGCTCCATTTGTAAAGGAGACACTCACGGAAAAGCAGCATATTTTATGCTCCTTGGAAACTTTAGGGTTAATAATAGCCCTTCCAGTAACTGCAAAAACATTAGTTTAAAATGTATTACCGCAGCATCTGTCAAGGTTGAGTCTTAGATGTTACTTCAATAGTATCCATGAAAAATATAACTTATTTTAAAAGTTTATTTTTATTTTTAAAAAATCTACAATTTTACCCACTGTATATAGTGAACTGAATTGTTAAGAAATACTTTTTTTTTACATGGATTATCTTAAGATATAAAGAACCAAATAACTCTTTGGCTTTGTTATATGGGAAAAACAACACACAGTCCTTTAGTCAAACAACTTTGTGATATTTATATTCCATTGCACAGATATGGATTATACAAATTAGTAACACAAGTTATTTCTTAAATTCCAAACATTTTCTAAAATATTATTACAGCAGATGTCTAGGATATTAAAACATCGAGGTGGAAATCATACTCTAAATAGTTAAATATGACACTGAAAATACTGCACATTTTAATTAGAGGAAAATTCAAATGTGTGCTCAAATGCTCTAACGAACTAAGTAGCAGGGCAGCTAACAACTACTAGTAAGTCACCGTGGTCCATTTTTACGTATGCATATATATGACTATTCTTTAGATAACCCCTCCTCTGGAAAATGCATAATTCAAACGTAAAACTCTGGATAAATGATTTAAAGAAATTTAAATTCTTCCTAACACATAAGATCTATGGTGAAGTGTATTATTATCTATGACTTCATACAACCACTAACTCAAGATAAAAGACACCACACTTGGAAAGAAGAAAAGATTTTTAAAAGGTAATGGTTTTAATTGAATTAATGAGATGAAAAGATAGTGAAGCCCTGTTTGCTACTTACATGAAAGAAGATCTTAAAAAATAATCACTGCACAAAATACAAAGGGTGGGGTTATGCTGCGATATTAAATTTTTCTCCCATAATTTTTCTCTTGACTGTTCAAGGACAAATTACAGTTTCCACAGCAAATTTGTTTTCAAAATGCCGAATTGTAACACAATTGCTGACTTCACGTTTCTGAATACCTGTTTGGGAGGGAAAAATTTTTAAATTTCTGGTTCTTTAGTAATTCATACTTATCTTCATAGTTATTATTTATACATATGAAAATATTTTACTCTATACTCCATAAACTTCTATAGTTTGATTTTTTTTTTTTTAACACTGGAAAAAATAATTTTCCTCTCTTGTCTAAACTAAGTATCTTAACAGGTCTTAGTTACCAATAATAAGCCACATGCAAATTTATGACCTTGAAGGTAGTGGAAATATTCTGTATCTTGACTGTGGTGATAATTCGTTAAAACTCAGAACTGCACACTAAAGAGGGTGAATTTCATTATACGTGTAAGTCTGGCTTTAAAAAAAAAATTACCAACTATAAGGGAAATGAAAGGAAATGGGGGAGACACCGTCATTCTTGTTTTTCAGTTAAAAAAAAAAAGTTAAATGACTTGGCAAAGCTACATTACTTATGTCAATGCTCTTAATTCTTCAGCCAAATTCTAATTAACCTGTGATTATCCTTAACATGATCCAAAAGGCAAACTCTGTTTAGAATCCAAATCCCTCAGCACACACCTGGACAGCTTCTCCAGAGACCCTCTGGAAAAGAAGAACTCCTACACAGTGTGACTGAACCAAAGTGGGGGGAAGAAGGTTGGACTGGGTGACTACATGGGAAGTGAGGTAACAAGCATCTCAAGGCACTGACACTTTGCATTCACCTAATTCTCTCTTCTATGAAAAGAGTGGATTTAGAATTTAGATGATTCTCTGGAAATCTAGAAATACTATGTAGTGATACAGTATAGTATGACTTTCTTACTCGTGGCAAGCACACTGCTAACAATACCAGCTTACATCTGAATCTAGCTCAATATCATGAAGTGAAACAACAAGCTTTTATGCCAGGACTCTAATCTTTAATGGTGAAAAGTATTACCTCTGATGGTTTCTCTACGTTGCAGTTTGTAAGTTTCCTTGTCATGGCACAGTCGGTAAATAAAGAAACCCAGGTGATCCACGTTTTCAATGCGATCAGTGATAACCATGTGTTCGTGAATCAGATATGACTGAGGCAAATAGGTTCCAGCCTACATGTGGAAGACATATGAATACCTCAAAACACACACTGAACAGATGAGGAAAGGTATGGAACAGAGGCTGGCAAACTACTGTCCACCATCTGTTTCCATGAGTAAAATTTTATTGCAGTAGAGTCATGTCCATTTGTTTATATACTGTCCAAGAGTTGAGTAGTTTGCAACATAGATCTTATTTCTTGAAAGCCTACTATTTATTTTTATGAGGCCCATTAGGAAAACTTAGATAATAAATTAAGAGATTGTATTTTATTTCAAAATATAAATTAATAAAAGGAAAAAACGCAAAACAGCCAAGTCTTAATTCTTCTTTCTAAAACTCTTAGCTATATTTCCAGTAAGATGGGCACTTATAGGGCTAATATCTCAACTGGTAATTCTAAGATGCTGTAACATCATTATTAATAAGAAATACTTGAGGGGCGCCTGGGTGGCTCAGCCGTTAAGCATCTGCCTTCGGCTCAGGTCATGATCCCAGGGTCCTGGGATCAAGCCCCTCAGGCTCCCTGCTCCGCAGGAAGCCTGCTTCTCCCTCTCACACTCCCCTTGCTTGTGTTCCCTCTCTTTAAAAAAAAAAAAAAAGAAAGAAAGAAATACTTGAACAGGGGCACCTAGGTGGCTCAGTCGGTTAAGCATCTGCCTTCCTCTTGGGTCATAATTCCAGGGTCTTGGGATCAAGCCCCACGTCAGGCTCTCTGCTCAGCAGGAAGCCTGCCTCTCCTTCTCCCCCTCCCTCTGCCTGCCACTCCCCCTGCTTGTGCCCTATCAAATAAATAAATAAAATCTTTAAAAAAAATATTTGAACATCTTATACCTTTATGTTAATAAGTAACTCCAGCAGGTTTCTCGGTGGCATAACAATGGAAGTGTTCAGTGGAATCACATAGCACTTATCCAGATTAAGATCTAAATAGGCTGTGAGTTTCTGGAAAGAGAAAGATACATTTTCATTAGATTAATATTTGTAACACAGGCAGCATCTGGAGTTTTAAGAATAACCTGTACCATTAAAATGGGTTGGCTTTAGAATAGGTAAATCACTTGCATTTCAACAAATGAAGTATTTGGTGGGATAGGAACAGAAGGTAGTAATGAGAGGCAAAATTATTGCTACTAGTAAATAAAATTCTTATCAGCGGTTTGCTTCTATAAATGATTAACAATAAACTGTTAAAACTAACTGCAAATAGCCTATCATCTGATTAAGAGATATAGTCAGTTCTCTTTTAAGCCCTAACATCCTCCAAGGTACCCATCTGTTACATGTAAAAATGAACTTCTCTCCTATGCATCTAGAATGGTACTAGTTACTACCATCCTTAGAGAACTGAAATAATTAAATGATTTTGTGTTCTTGTGGTTCAGATGGAAGAATATGGTTGAGAAAGACTGACTCATAGGATGGTTTCGACGACTAAAATGAGTGAAGCCATGTAAACACTTAGATTTCTAAGAGCTCAGTGTTAGTTATTATTTACTATTTGCTTTGGATAGGCTTATTATCTTGAAGTGCATAATTTTTCAAACTACTTTATAAACAGATGTATTTATCAGGCATGAAAATTCATGCCTGATTTCATCAGATGTATTTATCAGGCATGAAATATTTGCAAAGCTAACTTCAGTGATATGCCTGAATGTTCAAACTGGCAAACTTACATACACATGCAAAATCCAGGATAATACATAAACTTCTGAATTTCAGAATCCTGGTTTAAGAAACAAAACATTCTTGGGACAAAAATTATTGGGGCAATTTAAATATCAACTAGGTGTTAAATAATGCTGTATTATCATGTTCATTTTCTTAGATGTGATAGTGATATAGGAGTTATATAGAAGAGACAATAGTTCAACAGGGGCAAGTGTCAAATATGAGAAAAAGACATTAAGAAAATACGGTAAAACTTTGGAACTAGGTGGAAGATTTGGGATATTCACTGTGTTCTCATTTCATCTTTTCTGCATCGTATAACTATTCAATACTAGGAGGAAATGCAGAATGAGAACTTGAAAATTGATGAACAAATGATGCAGAATTAAAATTACTAATTTCTGAAAATTCTACAGAGAAATGGGACCATGAATCACCTCTTACCTAAGAAAACGAGCGCATAAGAAATAGTAGCAATTTACTAGCAAAGGAGCAGCAACCAGAAGATGGGCTTTAAGGGAGATAAGGCAAAGGGGAGTCAGGGTCACTGAGGGTCTGCTTCAGACAAAGAGCTCATCAAATGTTGGATAGTGTACCTTGTAAGGAACATTTTTTTCTTTAAATAACAAGTAAACTCTAAATATTAGAAATTAGCAAATACTGAAATTAAAACTATAAAAAGCACCAACTAAAGAACATGCTTTTTTTTTTTTTTTTTTTAAACAGTTCCAGGAACCTGGCTCACCTTGTTGAAGTCATGAACAATGTTGGCAGGGTCACTATCTGCAAATTCTGGGACAGGCACACTGATGAATTCAACCTCATCTTCCTCAAAGATCTTAATGTTTTCCTCAATTGTCTGGTAGCGAGCAGCCGGGGCATCTGCAGAAGGCTCGTTTAAGATGACATCATCTTTGATATACTTTATTCCACAGTAGTACACGTCATCTGGCTATAAAGAGTTTAAACACTATTTCAGCAATTCAGTGGGAGACAGGTTTTAAATGTAAGCATTACTTAAGCTGCCACTGCTATCTAAATAGCATTTTGCTTGCAAACTCTTACTTTTAGATGACAAGTCAGACAGTTTAATTACAGAGTTAACATATTCTTTAAGATGGGGTTTTGAAGCATTGTTAAAAAAAAGGTTTCAGAAGGAGAAAAGCAGCTCATTTTTCCCTTACTTTTTGTAGTCGACAAAAATAGAATTTAAAGCAATTATTCATCTGGTGACAAGTAAATTTGAAGAAATAGTCCTATTTTCACCTGTAGGCATTATTTTTACAAAAGAATATATTCAGAAATGAATGTTTTTTTCTGAAAGACTATACCTTTAAGATTTTTTGATGTGATTCACTAATTAAATGATTTTTCTCTTATTAGCCAAAAAACGATAGTTTTTCTATATTTTTACAGGTATACAGGTAGTTGTGATTTTTTCCCTAAAATATATCGCAATTAAATGGAACATATCTGATTATAGCAATCATTATAAAGACTTTTTTTAAAAAGTATACATAAAGGCTAGGAGTATGTAACAAAACGTCAAGGCAAAAATATTTCTGTATGATAGAATTACAAATTGTTTTTTCCAAATCAAACACATTTCTTGTAAAAAAAAAAAACTGCATTAAAAAAGATGACTAGTATTTCAATAATGTCTACCAACATGCAAATGAGCATGAAAGGTACACATCCTCTGGCAGAATGTTTCATTATTTCAATAAAATCTATTTGTCAACAGTCTCTCCAAATTTTAAAATGTTAAAAAAATAAACTTACTAAATTATTGTCAAGAGAAATGTATCACAGAAGAGAGATCATAAATCATGATTTTTATAAGAAAAATCTGTCTTAGCCCACTAGGATTATGGACTACTATTAAACACTCTTAAGTTACAAAATGATGGTCACCACAAATGACTTGACTTCACTGCTGAAGTTACACAATCCTTAAAGAGAAACCAAAGGCTGGGAAAGAGGTGGAGACACGTGGTGCCACTGAACTCAGTGTCCAGGAGTAAAGGCAAATTGTAGGTGAGTCCAAACTGGCTATCAAGTTAAGAGTCTATCAATATGGCAACATTTGATGCTGTCTGATGTCCCTACTCAATCGGCAAATAATAATACTATACCTTAGCTACTAGTTAGAACAGCAAAATGAAGGTCAGTTAATTTTGAAAAATCATCCAATAATCTGTCCTCTTTAGGCAGCAACATTTCAAAACAACATTATTCTGCTTTTAGTAACTGCCCAATAGGCTCAGCAAACTTATGTTCGGATTTTTTTTTTTATTGTTAGTCGCCATACAGTACGTCATTAGCTTTTGATGCAGTGTTCCATGATTCATTGTTTGCGTATAACACCCAGTCCTCCATGCAATAGGGTGCCCTCCTTAATACCCATCACCGGACTAGCCCATCCCTCCACTCCCCCCGCCAAAACCCTCAGTCTGTCTCCTGGAGTCCATAGTCTCTTGTGGTTCATTCACATTTTTTTATAATAATTTTTTATTATATTATGTTAGTCACCATACAGTACATCCCTAGTTTTTGATGTAAAGTTCCATGATTCATTACTTGCGTGTAACACCCAGCGCCCCATGCAATACGTGCCCTCCTTAATACCCATCACCAGTCATTCACATTTTTAAACACAGCTTTAAAATAGGACCACCGGCGTGGCCAAAGGCCACAGACAAAACATGCAGGCTGAGAACAAATTTGGGCCAATTTTCTAATAGCATGAAAGAAAGGGAAAAAGTCCTTTGCATTTTTCCACTTACTTGAAGTGCAAAATATTTGTACAGGTATGCTCCTCCTAGAATGACACCTGCAAGCATAAATGCTAGTCCAAAGCACATGCACCAACACCAGGCTCTTCTTTGGCCAACTGGTACCACTTCATCTGGGTCCTAAAATATGAAAAAAGACCAACAATGGTCAATATTGTATTTCCAGTCAGAATCACAGAAAGGTCAGGATTCAAAGACGCCTAAATTCAAAGAAGCCTATTATCATTTTATAAACAAAGATAATAAACCAATGGACCCAGGTCTCTAATCCAAATCAACCCAGGATTTATTAGGTGGTGGTGCCAGGACTCACCACAATGCCTCTTGAGCTGAGCCATCAGTCTCTTGGGAGAGTTTTGCCTTCTAACTCTCAACACCGCTGCTCCTCCCACCTCCAGAACATAGCAGTACACCGTAATTTCTATTTTCTGTGCACAACTTTGGTGATTAAAATATCTTCTAACATTTAAAAATTCAGAAAAGGCTACAACACAGCTTTGTGCAATGTCCTGCTGAGCCTTATATACAACCTCAGTGTGTATTACACTGTATTATAAAATTATGTATCAGCCTGCTACAGGTAGCTCATATTTCATGGCAGGTATCAAACCACTCCTAACAATACACAAGAAAAAGTAACAGGAAAATAAGGGACAGAACAAATAATATGCAACAAATTATTTAAACAACTGGAGTCTTGAAATAATCCTATCATTTTACTGCCCTACCCTAAACAAATCCCAGTTTGACAAAGGTCATTATAAGATAGAAGCAGTAGAAAAATGAGAAAAGATTCAACAGAAAAAAAAAATTATGAAGTCAAGAGACATACAGTTAATTAGAAATTTGATTCTGATCCACTCAAGGAAATAATTGAGCCTTAGAATGTCAAATGGGGTCACAATATTCAGTCCTTTAAATACACGCTTTGCCCTTCTAACTCAGTCACACTACTCTGTCACTTCAGATTTACAGCTGATTTCTGATTTGTACCCAGGTTCATGTCAAAGAGCTGACAAATGGATTAGCTGCTAGTTATCTAACTCATGGCTCAGGATGTATTGTACATACAGCAAAAGGCAGGCTCCAACTGACTTGAAAATGTCATCAAAGACGTTCTGGTTAGTAGTATATATGTACAGCCTCTCAAGTATGGGACTCTGATCTTCGCTTGGAAAACTCCATATAGGACGTATTAAGGGAGAATGTAGATTTGATCCACATCTCTATAGATAAATAGGATATAAGTTAAAAGAAAGAAAAAGTGTATCAACAATGCTGGATATGGTTCAAGCATGAATACAGTTAAGAAAGAATGAAAGCTAAGGTTATGTTTTCAATGCTAAGATGAGGAATTTCAACTTGTTACTACTGAGAAAAAGCCCAAGCCCAGATGTCCCAAACAACCAAGAACACTTTAGGGCTAGACAGTGCGCGACTAGGTTAACTGAGGTCTTAAACACAGAATTTAAAACTGTACAACAAATGCCTTTTAACTTAAGGATTGGATCAGACACTGTGAGAGCATTTACACTCTGGTAGTAGGTGAACTCGCCACTGTACTGCACACAGACTTAAGACAAGTGTACTACAAAGTAGCAGGTGAAAAAAATAAGCCTAGAGTAATTTATCAAGTCACGTAAGATATTCCATCTGTAAACAGAAAGTTACAAGAATTCCAGGGAGTCATAAGCTAATATGAAACCTGAATGATAAAGTCTAGTATTTTGCTTGAGCCCTTGTCTGATGTAAATATCTAAGGAAATAAGAAAGAGTTCCCAGCATAATTAATTTAAGGGTGGGAACAGGGTGGGGGGGATGGAAATGACAGATGGAAACAGTCATTTCCAAACATTTGGTATCAGCTGCTGAGACAGTCAAATGTGCGTACAACACCCACCCTGTTTGGCAGACTCCCTTCTCTAGTAGCACATAAATGAATATCCAAAGACCATGGGCAGACACTTATAAAAAAAAAAAAATGCAGCCCCAACTGTCAAATTGATGACAAGTTTCTGGGCTTTTTAATATATCATTTTTAACTGGTCAGCAAATTTCAAGAACACATTATAAATGTCTACTACGTGCCAAGAGCTGTGCTAGGCACTGGTAGATAGCCCCTGCCAAGAAAGAAATCATTCAGATCAGCCTGGAAAATAAATACACAAAGAGAATATAAACATGATATGGGCTCTAACAGAAGAATGTAGAGCACAGAAAAAGGGGCAGTGTTTGGAGTAGACCTCCCAGAGGAGAAAATACTAGAGTGGAATGTTGAAGGACAAATGCTCATTACCCACACAGAAGACAGTTAAAGGGTGTTATATTTAAGGCAAAGAATGAATAAAATCATGGAACCAGAATGCATGATATCTCCAAGGACCACATGTGCTATGGCTGGCATGCCCAATATGTGGGGAGAGTACAAGAAGAATGGACAGGTAACTGGGATAGATCACAAAGGGCCTTTATATACCATGCTATGGAGTTTGAATGCTCATGTTCATTCAAAAAAAAATCACATTTCTGGACAATGACAATTAAAAAAAATTAAATTTCTCTATGAATTTAATTTATAAAATGCTTCACTTATCCACAGGTCATTTTTTCAGCACTTCAACAATATGAACCATGGCTTAAGAATCAGAAACTAAGTCTTCGAATGACCATATTATAGACCCAAGTCCATAAACCGCAGTCATGTACTTCCTAAAGGAGCTATCGGGTCTTCAATATCTATCTGATCTCTTTTTTTTCCTCTTAATTTCTAGCGATCATTTCCCACCTTGCATTAGAATAATTCACTCTCTCCCTACCAGGCTATAAGGTTCTTGTGATTATCCATTCATACTTACTTTGCATTACCGGTAGCTCTGAGCCCAGCCTAGTACTTGGTTGGCTCTCAACAAATATTTGATGAGTGAATGAAAATTTGGATTTGTTTTTAGAGCTTGGTTATTTATTTTTTTAATGACCCATAAAAGTTACATCGACAGCCAGCACGATAATGAGGGGTCGGGGCAACGTAAGAATTCATAACACACAACAGATAGTGGCTATTTAGCGAAAGAACAGCAGCTCTAAGGACTTTACCCAGTTCAACCTTTATTAGGGACCTATTACTTGGAATATACTGTGCAAGATCCTTTGGGAAATCCAAATGTGATTAAGGCATGGCTCATGTCTTAAGTAATTTACAGTCAAAATTAACATTATTCATGAGAGATAAATGACATGCCATATTACAATCTGAGTCATGGAGAAAGCATTAAAATATATTGAAGACAAAAAAGTTCTTAAGTGATTTATTAAAAGTGTATTTTAAATGATTAACACTGGAAAAGTAAGCTTGAAGAAAAGGCCACATATGTAAGATTTAAGAAGAAAATCCCCGTGACCATCTCAAAATACGTCGAAAACGCATTTGACAAACCCCCAACTCCCATTAATAATAACATTTCTTTGCAAACTGGAAAGAGGTGAAACTCTTTAACATGAATAAGGCTAATAATGATCAAAAACCCACAGCAAACCTCATAATTAATGGTGAAACTTCAGACGTACACCATTAACCTTTCAAGTCAGGAATTATGAGGGTTGCCCACTAAAACCGATTCTTTGTTTTCATCCAACATTATACTAGAGATCCTAGCTAGTACACAATTGAGAAGCACAAGAACAGATACAAAGATTACAAAAAAGAATGCAAAGCTATCATTATGTGTATATTACTGTCTAGAAAATCTGAGAAAGGAAAATCATTCAAACTAATTAAAGTTCAGCAAGATCGCTGAAGATCAGTAATTAAAAGTCAACTAGTCAAAGGTCTATATATTAGTCATACCATCATTATTCATAATAGCCACAAACTAGAAACAACACAAGTATCTACTAAATGATGGGTGGTTAAATTGTGGTATATTCATACTGAATCAAAAATAAGCTAAGTGAAACAAATCCAACATAAAAGATTACTTATTGCATGATTCCATTTTTATGAAATTCCAGAAAAGGCAAATGTAGTAACAAAAAGTAGCTCAGTGGTTGCCATGGCCAAGAATTGGTGAGGGGGAGATTAAAGATATATAAGGAAATTTTTTTAAGATAATGGAAATATTTCGTATCTTGATGGTGGGGGATATACAACTTTATACAATTACCATAAATTCAATCAAGTCATACACACAGAATGTGAGAATTTTATTGCATGTAAATTATATTTCAATATAGGAAGTGTGGGGCGGAATCAACTGAGTTCTTATGTACCAGGCAATAAGAGAAAGTCTAATGACACCAAGTGCTACGGGAAGTGTGGAGCAATAGGAATCGAGAACCTTCAGTTGGCAGGAGTTGGTGTAACTGCTTGGAGAACAATTTGGCAGTATCTAGTAAAATTCAACACACACGCGCGCGCGCGCACACGCACACCCTATGACCCAGCAATTCCATTTCTAGGAATGTGGTCCTAGATAAAGTTTTATACATGTACATGAAGAAAAAGGTCCAATAATGATTACTGCAGGATGGTCAATAAGGAAAAAATTAGAAATGACCTACACGTCCATCAAGTGGAGAATAAAGTATTATAGGTTCATATAATAATAACTAAAATGAAATCAACTAGCATAGCTGATTTTAAGATCTCAGAAACATAATGCCAAATTATGGGGGGTGGGAAGGCAAGCTGGACATTACCAGTCTATGATATTCAAAGACTTTAAAAACATATCAATTGGTACTACAAATTCTCTGGTTTTGTATGCTTGGCCTAATTTAAAACAAGTCACAGAGACATTTCCTCCCCTTGTACCGCAATAAAACTGGTGCACCTTAAATTATGCTGATAAGGTAAAAAAGCTCCCACGGGTGCTGTACAATTATCATCTCATTAATCTTCCTAAAACCTCAGATTTTTACCCCAGTTTACAAACGAAGACGCTGAAGCACACGCTGGCCTATAATCACCCCTCTACAGTAGTAAGGAAAGACACAGTTTTTGGAAGCATTCTTGCTCTCTCACTGTACTAATTTCTGATTCAAATAAATCTTATCATATTATAAAGTAAAATTACTTAACCAATTATATTTTAAGCAAAATGAAGGATAAATTCTGTTCTGGTACTTCAATTAGTTAAGAATTAGGTCACCTCAGTCAGTTCCCTAAGAGGTTTCAGTAAATGTGCTTCCATTATCAACTTAACTCAGACAAAACACAAGAGTTTTCATATAATTTTGTTTCTGTTCCTATACGAAGTAATCACTTCACATCCTCAGGCACTTCTATTTGAGCCTTCTTTATAGGATGAATGAAGACACATTTTTTCCCCAAAGCTCTCAGATATACTATTATGCAATTATTATAGCGAATGAAATCACAAAGCTTTAGGAACCAGAATATAAAAGAGGAAAACATCTCTTAGGGTTTAAAAATTGTATTAGCAAAGAAAGAAAAAAAGAGTGAGAGAGAGGAAGGGATGAAGAAGGGAGGGAAGAAGAAAGGGAGGGAAGAAGAAAGGGAGGAAGGGAGGGGGAGAGAGATGGTATAAAAATGCTTTAAGTATAAAAATGATACAGAAATATAGAGAAGAATCAATACAATTTATTCAACTCAAAGTAGCATGAACTACTGAACCTTCAGAAATATATTTAGTTATTTAGAAACATGTACATTTTTAAAACACATTTGGTTAATATGGATAAACATGGGAGATTCAAAGGCCAGCTGCCCATGGATGTGTCTGGCCTATACACTATTTTCCAAAATACAGAATTAACTGCCGACATGAAAAAAAAATTTAATGATTCAAATTTTTACAAATGAGTTTCTCATTGATGTTCTAGTTTTCTCGACTCCTCATAATTTTTCTCCCCAGTTGAAGACCAAACATACCAAATTCTATTCTACTACATTGCTTAGTTTTGAACTTTTATCTTCATTCCTGCTATGACTGGGTATTTTCCCTTCTGAGAACCTAACTTTATAAAACCACCAGTCTAAACCATTCCCAGTATAAAGGATTTTGACTTCTGAGTTTCAGACTGGATTAATATTCTGAATAAAAAACCTTAATGCTTTAAATGACACAATAGGCATTCTCTTCCAAATCAAATCCAAATACGGATGGCATCAGCAAGCCAGAAGTGGTGA
The DNA here is from genome assembly GCF_023065955.2 of Ursus arctos. Lineage (NCBI taxonomy): Eukaryota > Metazoa > Chordata > Mammalia > Carnivora > Ursidae > Ursus > Ursus arctos. The sequence continues at coordinate 55,800,951 of NW_026622764.1, read as the reverse complement.
CAGAGAAGAGGTGGAATTGGACAAGCCAGGAGAAAACCAAGAGCCAAAAGCTACAGGAATCCAAGACCTTTTCCAGACAACTCCCAGTTCCCAGGAAAGATAAAAGCAGCAAGAATAATAGAAGGCTACTTGGTTATAATACCAACCATATCCTGGAAAAGGCAAACTACAGAAAGACAAAACAGGGATGGAGTGACAGCCAGAACTACAAAGTGGTATCAAAAAAGAACATTTGGGGGTGAAGAAAATATTCTGCCTCTTGACTATGATGATTATACAACTACATCTGTCAAAATTAACACAACCATACACCTAAATGGGCTCAATTTTCATTATGTAAATAATTCTCCAGTAAACTCAAATTCCTCTCCTTTCCCAACTTAGGAGCAACAGGTTCATTTTTTCCTAAGACCCAAGTAAACGATACTAAAGAAGCTGGAAAAGATAGAAGACAGAACTGAAAAGACTGACAGCAGACGAAAACTGTCAGAATTTTGGAGGATGGAAACAGCTGGACAAGTTTAACTTCTCTATCTCAATTATGTCACCCTAAACATGGATTAATAATAGCACCTACTCACAGGGTTGTTGTAGGAATTAAATGAGGAAAGGTGAAATATTTAGATCACTACTTGGTACATAGCTGTAAGTGCTCAGCAGATGACAGTTATTATTATTCCAGTACCATCTGATTTAGCTGAGAAAGGTAAAGCTGAAGCAAGTATCCACTGGGGTTGAAGCCAATAAAAAGCAATCTACAACAGAATCCTGAAAAGGCGAACTGGAAAAGATTTACAGTACTGGAGGAGGAAATTAGATCGCTTCCTATTCCAGTAAGAATTTTAAAATAACAAACAAACAAACCTTGGCTATCATTTAAGATCTATTTAAAATTTTTCCAAATGCTTTCCTAGCTATATTCTTAGAACCACAGAAGTTATGTAGGTGACGGCCCCAACAGATTACTATTATGTAGAATACCAGTGCCATCCATTTACTGTGGGTACACGTTCTATCCACCTGACTTGTACGTTAGCTTTCTTTCCCAAGTATGGAGGCATCAAAAAGACATGATCCAGCAACCTGTTCGTTATTAACAGCATTGATTATCAAATACATATTCTGCTATATGTAAAGGAGATCTATGGCTAAAAAGCTAAAATCTATAAAGACATCGAACATTTGTCGACATTTTGTCTTGTTCAATTAAGTCACTATCTGAATTATGCTTTCTCATTTTACTCTTCAAATAAGATTGCTACCATCCATCTCAACTATGGTGAGGAAGTCCACATGAGAAATGTTGTGTCTAGCACACAAAAAGGAAGCAGTTTTCCAAGTGCTTGCATTATATGGATAATAAAGTTACTGCATTATTTTGTACTTGGACTAAAGACAGATTTTTTTACAAAGTGAGAAACCGGGGTGCCTGGCTGGCTCAGTCAGTGGGGCGTGCGACTCTTGATCTTGGCGTTGTAGGTTCAAGCCCCACGTTGGGTGTAACGATTACTTAAAATAATATTAATAAAAAGTGAGAAATCAATAGAAAATACGATGTCTACAAAATAGATTTTCATTAATGTCTTTTTTTGTGAACAAATCCTAAAATACACAAGCTGCAATAAACAAAAAGAAATGAAATTTTTAAGCCATTGCATAATAATTTAACTTGTGAAACCTGAACCAAATTACTGGCATCATATAAAATTGGCACAGGCCTAGGTTAAAAAAAAAAATAGGTCAGAACTTAAAAAAAAGAAAAAAGGCTATAAATGCTTTTAGTGCTGGATCACAACTTAATCATTTTATATCATTAGGGGTAAGTGGAGTATCTAACACAAAGTGGAATGTTAATATAGGAATACCTTAAACATTCTCTATTCTTCTACGTATTTTAAACATAGCCATTATTCTTAAAGGTGTTTATTCAATCTACACTGAAGAAAACTTTCTATTTGAGGAAGTGAAATTTCAGGAGATTTTCTTCCTGCTTTTTTTTTTTTTTTTTAAAGACTCCATGCCCAAATTGGGCCTTGAACTCAGAACCCTGAGATCAAAAGTCCCATGCTCTACCCACTAAGCCTGCCAGGTGCCCCGGATTTTCAAATTCATATTGGTGAGATCTAAAGGTATTGGGCAGTCAAGAGCATTATATACAACTGCTATTTATTGTTAATCATAGCCTTTACCAGAGATCAATAAAGTGGTCAAGATAGATTTCTTCCACCACTGGCTGAATTCTAAGTTCCTACTGTTACTAATAAAAATATCAACTGTTTTCTTAAAACTTCAAGTGTGATAAGAATGTTCTACTCTCTATAATTCATTATAAAATGAAGTGTCAAGATGGGGGGGGGAGCAAACTAGTCCTGGAATCATTTTTGTATAAATCCTGGATCTTAATGTCATTCAGCAAGATAATTTACACATTCATATTTAAATATGAATAATTCCATTTAAAATGCAGAACTCTTGATAAAAAATTCAAAGTATCTTCTTCAAAAAGCAAAAAATAATTTAAATGTGAAAAGTGGTATTTTCTGTCCAAGTTTAGAAATTTTAAAGTTAGACAAAAGGACTACTGGAAAAAATTCCAGCTCTTGAGATCAGAGATATCTGTCTACCATGAACACGTAAAAAGTGCTCTGAACCTGTACCAAGCACCAGGTACACGCACAATACATACTCAGTAGTCACTGGGTCTTGCTCCCTTATTTCACCACTCTCCTGGCTCTTGGATCCAGGGGTGTTGTGCTCTTGTGACACTAAAGCGGGTTGTGATTAATTTGGTCTACACAATTGGCTGGTCTCTCTCAGATATACCAGGTGCTACTTGAAGGCTGGGATGCTTAGTAATTTTTAAATTCCTAATACAGTGTCTGGCCATGAAGAAGGTGCCTCTGAATATGTGATCAGTATAGTTTTCAGAAAGAAAAGACCTACTATGGAAGGACCATGAAAAGACATTTACTGCAACACATCATTTTACAGATAAATATAATGAGGCCCAGAGAAGTTAAGTAAAATTATTTGTGTATTATTTCAGAACTAATAAGGCCTGAATATTCTCTCACATTCCATGTATATCTTAGGGAAGGAAAAGCATGGGGCTATTATACCAACCACCTGACTAAATAATAGCTTATGCAAATTAACTCATAATACGTGAAGTGACACCATGTCACAGTAGGATAATGCTCATATCCAATCAGAAATGACTTAGCCTGAGTTTCCACAGAACTCTGCTATAATGAGTTTACCTGAATCATGAGCCACACTCATGCTAAGCACTATGTGTTAACTATTACAACCTAGTGTTATTGTTATGTTTAAAAAATTAGGGGTGCCTGGGAGGCTCAGTTAAGCATCTGCCTTTGGCTCCCCTTGTCATCAGGCTCCCTGCTCAGCGGGGAGTCTGCTTCTCCCTCTCCCTCTACCACTCTGCCAGCTCATTCCCTCTCTCAAATAAATAAATAAAGTCTTTAAAAAAAAGTTTCAAAAAAATTAATAGGATTTTCTGTTCATCAAATTACAAAGGACAGTAACAGGAATATTAAAATCATACGCACAGGAAGCAAAAACAACAAAGGAAAATAACTCAGGCTTACAAGCATATGCATTTGAAAAGGAACAGAAAAGGCAAGATATTAATTACAAAAATGAAACCTAAGTAGAATAACAAAGCCACGAAGCAAAAATCACAAAGTTGGTAGTGAGTGAGTTGTCTCTAAAATAACTCATGGGGGCGCCTGGGTGGCACAGCAATTAAGCGTCTGCCTTCGGCTCAGGGCGTGATCCCCGGCGTTATAGAATCGAGCCCCACATCAGACTCCTCCGCTATGAGCCTGTTTCTTCCTCTCCCACTCCCCCTGCTGTGTTCCCTCTCTCGCTGGCTGTCTCTATCTCTGTCAAATAAATAAATAAAATCTTTAAAAAAAAAAATTTAAAATAACTCATGAAGGAGACAGTTTGGGAACTTTAAAGACGGAGACCAGAAGATGCTTCATGTATCTTTTTAGGCCATCCTGTATGACCTTGCAACTAGTGCTAATATGGGGTACCTGGCTGGCTCAGATGGAAAAGCATGGGACTCCTGATCTTGGGGTCATGAGTTCAAGCCCCACACTGGGTGAGAGATGACCTAAATAAATATACATTTAAAAAAAACTAGCGCCAATAATAATAATGCAGACAATAATGGTTTCCATTAATAGCTATTATCCAAGTCCATTTTAATGTGAAAGGAAATATTCCAATAAATATTTAAAAAGCTATCAAGACAGCAGAGTTAGAAGTCCTATGATTGATTTCCAGTGAAATGGTCATGTTTACTTCTTCCTGAAAGCTCAACAGAGTAATAATAAAGGGATAGAGAAATAAATACATCTTAAGCCAGAGAATGGAAATGAATGACCTCAAACAAACTACATCAATAATAATTTTGAGCCAGAAGCATAAAGAAAAAAAATCTTAAGCTTCTGGGGGGGGGGGGGGGGGAGAGAATTGGTCACGTAAAAAGAACCAGGAATAAGAATGGCATCAGACCAGAAGATAATGAAGTCATGCCATCAAAATGCTGAAAGAAAATTACAGCTAACCTAGAATTTTATACCCAAATCAATTACCAATTAAATGTGAGGATAGAGTAAAGATTCTCAGACATGCAAGTTTTTTTAAAAAATTGATCTGATACTTTTTCTCAGATTCATAAAACTGCAGATCCAACACAGGATAAAGACAAAGCCAATTCAATTCCAGGATGATAATTACTCTTAGGCACCTGGACATCAATATGCCTAGATTACAACCAGTCTGGATGATAAGACTGAAAAATGACAAATGGAATACTGCCAAGAAAAATACAAAACATGGTTAAGTTATCTAATAAGTTTGTAAATACGCAAAGGCAATTATACTGCTATCAGAGTCTGAATATGAAATAGCAATAAATACATACAAAATTAAGCAACCCTCCTTGGCCCAAGAAACAAGTATTATTAAATCCAGGGAAAATAAAAAGATTTTGTATGCGAAAGAACTTAATAACTTTATTAAGTTATACTATATTACTCAGGTGTAAATAATGTTTATCTCAATAACAATAAAAGCATGCAGTATCAATTTAACCAGAAATTACTGTAACTACACCTTAAGATAGACTATGTTTGTAATATGTTAATATATAGAAAAGGCTAAATAATCACTTTTCATATTAGGAAGCCAGCAGATGATCTCTAAAATTGCAAAAAATACAAACAAAACAAAAACCAACAACAGCAGCATAAGTATGTAGAGTATAAGTTTTCCAAATGTGGTCCGGAGACACCCTTTTAGGAGTTCCACAAGGTCAAAACTATTCTCATAATAAAATTAAGATAGTTTTTTTTTTTCATTCTCACACTCTGGTGTAAAGTTTTCCCAGAGGCTCGAAGTGTGACAGCACAACAGGCTCACCACAGAAGCTGATGTGAGAATCAGCTATTATTAATAGTCTCCTACTAAACTATTCAGTAGAGTGTTACAAAAATGTGAAAGTGCTACCCTTACCCTTCTTAAAAATTTCTGGTTATTTGGAATATTTTACCATTCATAAAAATGCCATTTACGGTACTATGTTATAGGTTCATTATTGATATTTTAAATTCATAAATAGTCTTAATTTCTAATATAGTAAATATCAGTAGATATAACCTACATAAATCAAAAGTTCTTTGGGATCCTCAGCAATTTTTAAGAGTACAAAGGGGTCCTGAGACCAAAAAGTCTGAGAACCTCTCATTTACAGAAATGCGGAGCTAGGATCATTACATACAGCTAGGCAGGTTTTTCTGAGTACAAGATGCCAGGCCAAGGTGATGGATAGAGCCAGAATCCAGTCTGTATCCTGCTCACCAAAACCGCAGAGAGCACCCTTTTTTATTTTGCAGAAAGCCTAGAAGCTAGAGTGAACCCAACTGCCTCAAATTAATCTTCAAAGATAGAAATTAGATTAGTGGTTGCCTCTAACGGGAGAGGAGGACAGACTCTAAAAGGACATGAGAACTTTCTGAGCTGATAGCCATGTTCCATCTTGACTGGGTTGTTATTCGGGTGCATATATTTAAAATTATGTAACTGTACACTCAAACTCTGCATTGCACTGTATATAATCATAGTGTAATTTTTAAAAAGTGGGTTCCTCTGTGACAGGGCAGGAATATTTGCATTTTTTTTTTAAGATTTTATTTATTCATTTGACAGAGATAGAGACAGCCAGTGAGAGAGGGAACACAAGCAGGGGGAGTGGGAGAGGAAGAAGCAGGCTCATAGCGGAAGAGCCTGATGTGGGGCTCGATCCCATAACGCCGGGATCACGCCCTGAGCCGAAGGCAGACGCTCAACCGCTGTGCCACCCAGGCGCCCCAGGAATATTTGCATTTTAAAACTAAGTATTATTTGGTAAAATTCAAAATTAAATTTACAAAATTCTATCAACATCCTTTATGTAATGGAGAAATACCCACTTCTAGGAAAATGGATACAACTACAGACTGCTAAGGGTTTTATGTTACAGGAAGGAAAAATCCTCACCAGAATATCTTGTAGAGGGTGATGTAACAGCAATATCATTATGTAACTGACATGTGACACAGGGATAAACAATAATAAGAACAGAATATTCCAAAACAAGAATGATGAGGGGGGGAAATGGGACTTTATTATAATAGATGGGGATAGAGGAAACTCATTAACATTTAACTTGTTTCTTTCTATGTAGCAGGCACTGTGAATTTCATCCCAACACTCTAGGGCTGGTGCCACCAGACTATTTTGCAAATGAGAGAACTAAGCTTTGGGGAAGTTTCCTGACTTGTCCAAGTTACCAGATCCAGGTTACAAAATTAACCTTTGCCTGCAGGATCTCACCCTATCTGAAAGCGGCTTTAGGTTGGCGGCACTGGTCTATAAAAAAAAGCAGAACAGAAATTCAGAGCTTCTCTGCTTCACTAACTTTACTTCTATCTTTAAATCTCCACTTCTAGAAATTTTTAAGGTAAATTTACTTAAAACAAGTGACATCTGCAAAGCTGAATCAAAGCCAACAGGAAAACTAGAAAGATGCTACATTCGGTCTTACATCACATGGCTGTTTAATAATCTGAGGAATGCCAACCCCTATGACAGTCGTGGTTTTAAGTAATAGTAACGATATTGGTGATAACAGCAGCTAATGTCTTTTTTTTTTTTAAGAGAGCAAAGGGGTGGGGTGTGGCAGAGGGAGAGAGAGAATCTTAAGCATGTTCCACGGCCAGCACAGCAGCTGGACGCGGGATGGCTCTCACTACCCTAAGCCCAAATCCAGAGTCAGCCTTTTAACGGACTGAGCCACCCAGGTGTCCCTAACGTCTACTGAGTCTTATTCTCACTCTATTCCAGGCCTGGTGATAAACTTTTTACAGATTATCATACTCCCCATTTTGCTGAAGGAGAAACAGAGAGGTGAAGTAACTTACCCACGTATCCCGTTAATTTGTGAGATAGGATTTAAACCCTGAAGTATAACTGCACAGTCTGAGTTCTCATTAAGTAGACAGTCTTGCTTCCTGAACTGTACCCTTCTACTGAGTGAGGAAACTGGGACAAAAGGGAGAAATTGGTTGAGTTTCCACCCCAACCATTTAAAAATGTAAAAATAATTCTTAGCTCATGGGCCATACAAAAACAGGCAGCAGGCCACATTTGGACACATGGGCCTTAAATTGTCAGCCCGGCTCTCCACTGTAAAGGAGACTGAAACAGTGGCCCACGTCAGGCTGTCAGTATTTTTGCCTTGCTTGAAATTCTTGTATAAATTAGTTGGGAATATTTAAAACTCAAGTTTCAAATAAGAACCCTGATTCTAGCTTGCCTTTAATGATTGGAGAACCAAACAACACTGGGTCCTTTTTTTAAAAATGAAAATGAAGAATATTCTAAATTGCTTAATACGTAAAAAGCCCAGCTTCACTTGGGCCCAAGAGGCACTGAGTTTGTGATCTCTGCTTATCATGTCCAGCACTGCCCTAGCTAACACTGACCGCTTGCTTGGGAAATGCTTTTCCTAGCACTAGGATGAAAGCAAGGAAAAAATGAATTGAAGGAGAAAGCCATAAACTGAAAGATAAAAACTGACAGAGTAGTGTATACAGCAAAACAGAAATACTACAAAGGTTGGCTGAGAAAATGCATTTTAAGAAATGCAGGCGCAGACAGACTGATTCTGGGAATCATTTTTCCCAGCACTAAAGCTGGGTCTTCTTTTGGATGCTGTAGTGATCCGAGTAATTACTTAACAATGCAACTTACTATTTTTACCTTAAATAATTTTAAACATGATAATCATATTTAAAGCAGGGAGAACAATTCAAGATTTAAGCTTTAGCCTTAACGTTCGGCAAAACGTATTTTTAAAAATAATTTTGGCATTAAAACAAACTTTCAAATATACAAAAACCCAGCAAAACTCAATTTGTTAAAGTATGAAATTCAACTATGTCAACAAGTTTATGCAAATATTTTTAAATCTCCAAGTACTGCATATCTAACACCGTAATTAGTACCAATTTCTCAAATAAATTCCCTAGATATTTAACTCAAAAATGTTCAGTATTTATAAATTAGCCAAATTTTATTTCATCATTAATTTCTCTTCTGATACACATCCACATATACATTAGCTCTGAGTCGTATAGTTACTGCTGGAAGCTGATTAATACTAAAAGATAAAACACTAAAGGAAAAATCAGAATATCCCTATCATAAAAATAATTCTTTTCCCTAACTCAAAGATCAAAATTCTTTTGCTTAAAAATAAAGTCTATGTTCATTCTTACTTGATCTTGCCCCAAATGGTAAAATTATAGAAATACTTCAGAAAGTTCTTTCTTCCCCTCAAATCAATTACAAAGCTTTAAAGAAATCTTCAATTGTTAAAAGTAATTTTGTTCATTCAATTGTTGGTAACACATAAAAAGAGGATTATATTATAGCTATCTTTAAAGCTATTAAGATGTACCACAAATACTAATTAAAGGGAATAATCACAATTAAATGATTTTTTAATCATGTTCTTAGGTCACATCTTTAATAAAATTTCTGTTTTCAACTTTCATTCATCTACCTTGCAAAAACATTCACTGTTAAGGTTTGTGCAAAGAAAGTAAGACAGCCAGGAAATAACTACACGTAAGCTTCGTGAACAACTAGCCCCAGTGTTTATATTTTCTACATCCTTTGGACAAAAACCACCTCATTGAGAAATTCAGAATTGTCAAATCCTTTAATAGGCAGTAGTTATGACCTGAAAAAATTCTTTGATGGCAAAGTCCTTAACTCCTTCAGTTTAAGTACTAATAAAAATTGCCAAGTTTACCTAAACCTTTAGGAGGATTCATCAATTTTGTATTTGAAAAGACGTAAATATTTTCTGGATCTTCCTCTACAGACAGTATTTTACGCAAAGCAATCCAAGCAGCTTTAGTTATAATATGAATTCAGAAAGTATTTCCTTTTGAAAAAACATAACGCCTTTTAAATACACACCCCAGATATTTATATTATGATGACAGAACAAGATAAATAAAATGTCCCAGAATTACTACTTATTACATTTTTCAATGAACATTTAAAGTCAAGCTTTAGTAATATATAATGAAAATTTTTTAAGTTAAATACTAAACTAAATCAACTTAAATAAGCCTGTGCTATGTGTTCTAAGAGATCCTTCAAAAAACCTTATATTCACTTAAACCTCTAATATTGCAGAGCTGAATGCCGCAACGTCTCATGGGCTTATGATTTTGCTAGTAATACATTGCTTCTGTTTAGTCCAGACAAAGCACGTTTAAGATGACACTGTGGAGCCCCAGGCAGGTAGCTTGTCCTCCAAATATGCACCATGCAACCTTGTCCAACCTTTGTCCACCGTCTGCAGCGGCAGCAACCCGCAAGGCACGTATACAGGCGGGGTGGGGGCGACCGGCCTGCCAAGTCACAGGGTATGCACGGGAGCAATTAATTTATCTCCCAGTACTAAACCCTCACGCTTCAGCTATCAATAACCTCATGGAGAACCAAAATGTAGTGACTGTGAAGTTTTTACTGGCCACTGTTTACAACACGAAATTACACAACTAGGTAATGATACTTCTTTAAAAAGAACCAAGCTCCCAAATCCTTTCTCTAAAGGTCAACACATTTCAGTAAATGTCATCACATATTTTATGTTCCTCCTTACTGCCAACTCCCCCAAAACAAAAACCCCACCAACACCAAAAAGCTAAATTACCAAACCCCTCAGTCCTATTTATGCACACAGGAAATACCATAAAGTGTGAACAACTAGGGTCCAAAGAGCCATGCTGTAATGGGTAACTCAGAACTTAACTGGGTTAGTAGTCCTGCACTTTTCTCTACCAATTCCATCCTGTCCCATCTTCTCTCCTACACAAGCACTTTCCTTTACTCTCCCTTTTACTTCTACAACTACAATGCAGGGTAGAGGAGGGGCAACACTATTTTTCGGCACTACAGTTTGCAGGGATATCTATGAAGCAAATTAAAGCTTTTTGAGTCTTGATATTGGGAAAGGTGTTTCATAATTCGGCATTACAAAAAAAAAAAGAGCTGTTAACAACTATTGCTCTAAGGTAACCCAAAATTAAAAAATTGGTTCATTACATAATACCTTGGTCCATTTCTTTTCTCTTTGACCCACTGCTAATCAATATGAAGGAGGAACGTAACATGCTGAACATGGAGAAGAAAGGGATGTCTGGTTAGGATGAGGAGGTAGCTGTTACTTTTCACAATTAGAACAATTTAATTCCTGCCAAATGTAATTATGTAATCCTAACATCTTCAGAGAATTTTAAAACTGTAAGGGTCCTTACAGACCATGTGGTCCTACCCTCTCATTTTATGGATAAGGAAAACTAAAAATTTAAGCCCAAGATCAAGCAGTTATGTAATGACAAAACTGGAACTTCTGACTCAGTACATTAAGTATTTTCTTTGATATTTGCACATATATAACAATATTCCAAAGGTCAAAGTTACAGACACAAACATGAATGAATTGCTGCCTGTAACATAAAACATGTATATAATTTCAAATTCACCTGTTACAAAAAAGAGGTCATACTCTTTGCTATTTCTGTATCTGAGCTTTGTGCCAGCTGGAACAGAGAGAGAAAGGTGAAAAATTAAGGGGAAAATGTAGGAAAAAAATAGTAAATAGCAAGCTAGCTGAGATCATCAATAGACATGACTAACTGGAGTTGAGAGCTACTGAAAGACAAGATTGAAAAACAGGGCAATGGAACCGCTTTCAGAGGGTTCTCAACCTGCAATGAGAAAAGAGCTAAAGAAATAGCAAGAGACAGGAGCAACACTGAAGTACTGGAATGTGTGTTACATAAGACAGCTGACGGGAGTGATCAGAATTCTTGGTGGTAGAGAGAGACCAGAATTCTTCGGTAGATTCTAAGGTTGTAGAATCCGCATTTTTAAACCAGAATCCAAGATGACACCAGGGCAGGTGACCCTAACGTGTACATTTGGAGAAACAAACATCATTTGGATATTATGGTCTAGAAGGGTTTAGAGGTACTAAAAATTTCTTGTTCGGGAGTTCTGGTCCATAACCAGCTTTACTTCATTCTCTCAACCAACCAGGCAGGCAAGTATATGCCCCAGGCAAACACACGAAGGTCGATTCTGTGCAGAATCCAGGCAGTCAAACTCGGTGGTTACCATAAAGTCACCCCAAGGAGCTACAGCATATTATGTAATCACAGCCCAAGCAGAGATGAAGAGATCAGAAGTTCTTTCACAATGCCTGTGATTAAGCAAAGTCTTCATTACCGTTAAGTGTCTGATTTTTAGGATTCTACTTTTAATGTAGAGCAATATTTTGCCACTCACTGAAGAAAAGAAGACTTTGAGCTTATAGCTAAAAAAAGAATTAGTCATTTTTTTATCTGCCTATTCATCCATGACTGCTGCGTGGTTACAAAGAAATACTCTGGCCCCTGCAGCTTAGTTCCAGTATTTTTATTTGGATATGGGAAAATAGATATAGAAAATAGAAACAGAAAATGCAGAGCTACAAATGGTTACTTTTTCACAGTGGCTGTGACCACAAAATTTGAGTACGGTCAAACTGTGAGAAATTCTGAGAATCTGAAAACAGGGTTAATGTTTCAGGAATGACAGAAAACATCAAGTGTCAGATTTACAGCTGCCTAGCAAATTAGTTCTGACTTTTATCCAGAGTTCCAAATCTCCTTCAATACAGATCAAGAGAAAAGCCCTCTGAAGTGACATCATCCGATGCTTTCTCTCTTTTTTTAAAGGGAAGGAACTGTATTTATTTACAGGATTTTAAAAAGATATATAGTAGGATTAAAATCTCTATATGTATCCGAGATTGTTATGACAGGGTACTTGACCATCTATTTTAGGTACAATGAATGTTACATAAACATAGAGCTAAGATAATAATTTGCTACTGGAATTATCCTCTGTGCATTCCAAACATTTTCTTTTAGACCAAGACTGTTTGCAATGGATTCAGAAAAACAATACCAATACCAAAACTCTTAATCCTTTTAGGGATAGGAAATCAGTTCACTGTTCCTATTACAAGGCAAGGCAGTCATTTAAAAATCAACCCCTGAAATTTTGTTTTTAACCACAACATTTCCAAAAAATAAGTACAGGTACATCCAGTTTAACACTACAGTCTCAAAATTTTTTAACAGTATACTAGTGCCCTATTTTTCAACAGGAATTTTCATTAAACCATATTAAAAAACACACACACTACTCACACCTGCACACAATTATTGGGTTTTTTGAAGTTAAAACTAAGTTTATCCTACTGATAACAGGTCTTTAAAAATGCTAAGGAAAAAGGAAGTTGTGCAACATAAATAACTTCTACAATTTGTACAGGATTGAATGTTTGCAGCCTAAAGATCTTGTGGGAAACAGGCTATGAAGCGTTCCTTTTTAACTTCTGACACAATTACAATTACATTCTAAATAAATTATTATTGTAATCTGCTAAAAGTTAGCACAAGTATAGTTCCACTCCTGATTTTTAATTAGGACAAAAATAGGTATTTGTAAAAATAAACGAGAATTTTATAAGGGACGTAAGAGTTTCTCCCGTTTAGTTTCACTTAGCGTAAGGGGTCCTCATAAACATGCTTATACAATTTAAAAGCCAGTCGTGGGTTTTACACTAACATCTACCCAGTAATTACTGATCTTTACCGAGAATATCTGTTTTAATTATAAAATCAATAGCTAAAGCCTATTCTGAGCAGATCTTCACCTCACTTTCTCCCCTCAACCGCTCCTCAGCTCCCTTTCCAGACCCCAATGTGAAGTTCACCTGCCAATACCGAAGGGCCATGGAAAAGGAGGTACAGAAGAAAATGCTTTTAAAATTAAGAAGCTTACAACAGCTGGACTTAGTCCAAGTACTGGTCAGCCTAGAAACGAAAGTAGGAAGCAACAGAGGTTTAGGCTTGTAATGATGTCAGCCATTTTAGGCACATTATTTATACTGGGAGGAAGTGCCAAACTCTGTTGTTGTTTTTGTTGTTTTGCATGTCGCCGCTGGTCTCCAGGTGGCACGAACCCTGTCCCGACCCCACGCACATTCCCCCGCTGCACAACGACCGTGAGCTCGGCACAATTCTTCGATCCCTCTCTCCAGGCCTCCCAAGCCCGGATCCCGTGTTAGGCACCGCTTCCTGCACACGCACTTTCTTACAAAGGAGAAGCTGCGGCCGGACAAGAAAGGGGAGCAGCCCCAGAAGAAGAGCCCGGCTCTCCCGGGGACCCTCGCCCGCGACCCGCGCCTCCTCGGCTTACAGAGTCACCCCCGGCCCCGCGCAGCCCTGCCGGCCGGGCCAAGCACCCACACCCCCGACCTCCCCGGCCCGCGGACCTTGCAGTCTACCGCGACGGCATCGGGGGGGATGATGAGTGCCTCCTCGCCGCACTTGGGTTCGTCCTTCTTGGCCTCCTTCTGGGCCAAAGCCGAGTTGAACGTCACCTTCACCATGGCGCGGCCTGGGGCGCCCTCGGAGGGCGGCGGCGGGCTCGAGGCGGGGGCTGCGGGTTCCTGGTTGCAGCTGCAGCCTCCTCGGCCGGGCTCCGGGCGCGGCTCAGCGGCGGCTGACGAGCGGCGAACGGCGCGGCGGCGGCAGAGGCGACTACTGCGGCACCGCTCCCGCAGCCTCGCAGCTCCCGGGCGAGGGCGGAGACGGCTCGCACCCCCGGGGGCGGGGTCGGAGCGGGGAGGACTGGAGGGGCGGGGCCGGAGGCGGGCAGGAGGGGCGGGGCCGGGCGCCGCGCCAGACTCTGCCCGCTCCCCACGTCCCACGCAGGATCGAGCCGGGGCGGGACCGGCGTTCCTTGGGTGCGGGCCTGGATTTTCCGGTTCTGAGTTCGTTTCTAGCCGGTTTAACCTCGGGGCTCAATGTTGCAGGTTTGTAACAAAATCAGGTGAAATTTTCTGGGTTTGCCGCGCACAGCGGATTAGGCCGGCCCTTTCCTGCTTGCTGCCCCCACCGCCAAGTCTAAAGACTAGGACTTTTGGGCGTCCACACCTCCATTTCCTCTATGTTGTGGAACCGACCCTGTGGAGCGCAGAAATGTTTAATACGCTCTATCCTTGTGATCTGACTTCTTTTATATTCCTAGGACCTCACCCAAGGGCGTTACCTCACTCAGACTTGCCTTGTCTTCTTTCCCTCCCTTGGAAGTTCAATACCTTCCCTGCCTACTCCCAGAGCAATTTGGAGGAAGGCTCTTAGCAGATTTGTATTTTGTACATCTCACATTCCTAAAACAAAATGTTCCACTTTTGTGCAGATTTGAACGAAACCCGCGTGCACACTGGGCTGATTTGTGATTGAAAGGCAAGGTACTCAATGATGAGTCTTTAGTAGTTTTCTACAAAATTTTAAAAAATATTAAGGATAAAGCAAAATTACATTTTGAAAAGAGTTTACTTAAAACTATGTGAGAGGATACTGGCCTGCACTCTTACTGGGTTAATGATTGTGTGGCCCTTTGGACAAATGGTTGATCTTGTACTTCTCCCACATTCTCCCACCCCACTCTGTCCTGTTTCAACCTGAGATGTCGATAGGTCTAGAATGTTTCAGCTGTGTCAAGTCTGACCCGGGTTAACTGTAAAGAAGGTAGGTTGAGGCTGAGTTCCTTGGAAATGTGGCTCTGCTCAAGGGAGAGGTTAGGTCTCAGACTCGGTAAAATCAGACCCAAAGTCCCTGTGAAATAGTTAAAGATCTTCATATCTTTCTGATCGTATGTTTCCAAAGATCATACTGGACTGAGAGAGAAACTCAGTCCAGACCTTAAGTCTGCCTTGGCACTCTGAAATTGCGGTGGAAATAAGTGTTCCATTGAGAATGGCAAAAGTTGAATTCCAGGTCTGGTGAGTTCTGACCCTAGCCAGCCATACATCTTATGGCAACTTACTGAAATTCCCTGGGCCTTACTTGTCCAGGGATCAACTCTGCGGGGTTTCCTCCGTGAGCTGGCATAGTTTCATAGATTTCGTGAGACGCTACAATTGAAAACTAAGGAATTCTGAAAACAAGATCCGGAGGATTATAAATGATTATACATATATCCTTCCTGCTTCTCTTTTTGTTATGATGGGATGATGGAAAAATATTCAAGTCATTTGCACTACATAGAATTAGGGAAGAAAAGAAAAAATTCTGGACACTATTAAACAAATTAGGAAACTATGGCAAAGGAAGTATGAAGGCATTTGACAGAATCAGAAACTAACACCCTCCCCCTCAATTTCTATTCCACAAGACTTGGTAATAAAAAACCATTCATTATTTTGCATACCAGTATCCAGCTACAGTTTAAAATCAGTTGGCAAACAGTCTGGGAATAGTCTCCTGGTTTTGTTTCCCTATTTTATCTGGTGTGTCTACAAAACAGTGTAGTGCACAACAACAGCAGAGATAATAAAGAAACTGGATTAAGACCAAACATAGCAAATGCAGTCCCGTGATTTAATAAAAGGTTGCCTGTTGACCCTGGAAGGAGTGGGGGAGGAGGAGAGTTGATGACTCAACAAAAGAAAGTTAAAAACATAGTGATAGGTTACCATTAACTACTGAATGTTAAGGGGCTTCTAGAAGACCTTTGTTTTCCTTCTTCGTGGTGATTTTGAAAAAAAAAAAAAAGGAGACTCTATTTTAAAAGTGATCCTTGTGTTACATTTCACCTTGATGTCGGTGTTTTTCTGTTTAAACAGGAGGGAAGACAAAACAGAATCAGAGAATTAAATTCAGGAATCTTAGATCATTTAGATTTGTATGATGTGCTTGGAGATGGATTTTTTTAAGATTGTTTGCATCTCAATTTCAATTAATTCATTCTCTTTCAGTCTTAGCTGGCGACCTGGAAATTTTTGCAAATTTGGGGCCCTTGGCGAAACAGCATCA
The DNA here is from genome assembly GCF_023065955.2 of Ursus arctos. Taxonomy (NCBI): domain Eukaryota; kingdom Metazoa; phylum Chordata; class Mammalia; order Carnivora; family Ursidae; genus Ursus; species Ursus arctos. The sequence goes on along the minus strand of NW_026622764.1, from coordinate 55,784,422 downwards.
CTCAGTATGCCCTTTGAAATGTGCTCTTGATACTTTCTCTCTTAACCCAATGAGTGGCTGTGGCTGGGCCTCTTGTAGCTGTCTCAGTTTTTATTTAAGAAGTATTTCTTCCAGGCGGTGGTGAAGGCTTCACTTTGTCTCTCTTCAGATTTAAGCAAGCACCATTCTTTTCTCCATAACTTTAGATAAATCTTTATTGTTTCTAAATTTCTTATCTCCCAGGTGTATGTTTCTTACCACCTCCCTACCTCAATACCATATATGTTTTTCAGTTATTTTACTTTATACCATGTTATTATTTTCCTTGATGAACTGACTTAATTAGTTTTTCAGGGTTTTGTTTTTCTTTTCCTCTCAGAATCTCAGGCTGTAACATGCCTTTGGGAATTGTCCTAATAATAAATGCAGTTCTCTTGATTTGATTGATTGTGGCATTTGGGATTTTTGTTTCGTTTCATTTTGGTGGTGGAAAAACGGGATACTCTCCAGTCTTTCGCTGCCATCTATTAGCTCCCTCCTCCAAAGCACGGCTTTCCAAGTACATCCATGCTTGGGATATGTCTCTTCATATTTAAAAGAGAAGGAGAAAAAAGAGAGAAAAGATGAGAAAAACAAGTCAGAGAGAGAGAGAGAGAGAAATGGCAGAAAGGCACAGAGATGGTCCAATAGGCAAAATCCACTCAAACAACCTGAACCCTAGTCTTACTTAAACTTCACCATGCCTCATATTTTGCCAGTAATACTCCAATAAGCCAACTGTTCACAGTATGACATTGAAGTCTAGAATGACCTGGAGGACCTGGTGAAGTTTCACAGAGGAGACAGGATTTTAATTGGAGGGATGGAAAAGATTTGGACGCAGAGAAAGGAAGAGGAAGAACAGCCTGAGTGAAGGAAACAGCATGAACAAGGACACCAAGACCACCACCTTGAGAGAGGACTGGGCCAGGGGCTTCCAGCGAGGGTACACGCTGAGTAATGCGGGGCCTAACAGCACGATAGGGAGGATGGAGCCATAAATCTCTATGTTGTGTTACAATGAGTAGTACTGGAATTTTTTTCTGACAGAATTGCTGAAAGTTTCTGCAAATAACCTGTTCAAAAGAAAACAAAACAAAAAGATTGCTCTGTAAAGATTGATTGGCACTCTGAGTGAATGAAAAAGAAGGAAATACCAGATAGAAGTTTCCAGGCCATTGAGACAGCTTCCTTTTTTTTTCTCAATGAGGGTAAATTAGATACATTTTTAATACTCATATATTAGAAGAAGAGATGCTGTATAAACCAAGATTACTAATAACATGTAATAGAGAGCTTGTGTGTGTATAAACCAAGCAAGGTAAAAGAAATATGCACAGAGGGTAGCTAAATATCCTAAAAAGTCTGCCCTACTCCAGTGAAATCGTACCAAGTGTCATACTGGGCTTCACCCAGGAAGGCTAGAACTTCCAGGCAAATGGCATAGAGGTGTTGCTGTTATCATAATCATTATTTTGGCAACATGGTTGGGGAAGAGGCACTGATATTTCTCTGTCATGACTGCATATATGAGCTACAACCCTCCCCCCCACCCTACACCCTGCACACAATGTGTGTGTGTGTGTGTGTGTGTGTGTGTGTGTGTGTGTGTGATCTAAACTTCAGGGCCCTTTGTCATCAAACCAGACTTATGACCCCAGTGCTCTGTCCACTCTATTCTGGCCAGCTTTCAGTATAGGAATTTGCCCTCCTTCTATCTTTACCAAAATTATTATTTTAATTAATACAGAGAAAGCAATAGTTTGCCATTTTTAATCCCATTTTGTTATAACAGAAGAGGAACGTGAAGTTAATACTAAGAAATGTCTTTCAGTGGGTTTCTTAGATGCTCGATTAAATTTCCAGACCATTAATTCCATCTTTTTGTGCACTTTTCTAAAATGAGATAAACCTGACAAATATAGTAGGACATGTATAAGAAGCACCTGCGGGCAGATTCCATTTAACACTGATTTTTTAAAAAATGTACTAATTACCCCAAGATCTAATTAGAAGTCCCCATGAGATCCCTATATTTTTTCCCCTTATTTTTTAATCTTTTCCCCACAGCAGAGACAAAAACAATGCTAACTTTATGTGGATTCGATTGAATTATTTAACACTGTGACACTTTAATGAAATGAAGAAAATAATATCCTTTAATCCTAACTCTGAAAATATTGTTTAAAGTGTAGCTGCATTCATTAGTGGAACATATGGCAACGTACATTATCTCCCAGAAATATTTTGTAAACTTAACTGCTAAATAATTTTAAAAATTATTTTGTCTAGAGCCTTTATGATAATGAGCGAGATAGTCTAATCAGGGTTTGATATTCCACATCTCTAAATATATTTGTATATTATGCCTTATATTTCATACATACTCATTAATTACATCTAAGACATATGTGCAAATTTTTTTTAAATATATGTGCAATTTAAATCTAAGTCAAAATAGAAAAAAAAAGTGCTGGGCAGGAAATCAAAAAACAAATGTGGCTGACTTGGGACACTTAAATTTCTGAACACTATAAATGTGAAGTCCCATGTTTTCAGACTTAATAGCCAGAGGACTTTGCCTTGTGTTCAAACAGTGTTCTAGCTAATAGAGTCACAGTCCTGGAAAAAGACTTCAAGAAGTTCTGATAGTTCTTTCTCTGCCTAGTCCCAGAACAGATTGCAATTCAACTTAATGGGAAGGTCATGCTTGTGTAGACAGACTTATTTTTAAAGGCCACTACGAAATTACTTTCCTTATGATCATTAAACAAAAATATTCAAAAATCAAAGAAAAACTTGAGTGATTTTGGTCTCCTGCAAAACTGTAGTCAGTGGAACTGCGGTCAAAGATCATGAAAGTGACCTTTCCACCTCTGAACCCCAAGATACATTGCATCTGGCAATAGTTCCTGAACAAGAAAATCATTACTAAAGCAGCGTACTTAGCAGCACGGAAACAGTAAGGGCTTTTTTCCGCACTTCGCCTTCGTGACTTCGAGGTGGATTCCGGTACAGATGGTTTCCAACCATCGATACTGATGAGGAGGCTGTTCCTGTTCCCTCAGAGATAGGTCCTAGATCAACATGGCCGTTTGTGCCTACCTAAAATCGTCCCCTGTGTTCCTCACCCTCAGTGGACACAAAGACCTCGGGGAAGGCCTCACGACGAGTTACTGACAAAGAAACCCTTAGAACTGACAGACTCTGTTAGCCTACGATGCCCAGGTCAGACTCCATGCTGCCGCACTCCCAGGCCAAGCAGCGGTAGGGCACGTATTTGAACACTGTGTTTCTTCACTTTGGGGTGGTAATTGCCAGATCCTTGGGCTGGTGAAATGAGCAGGTGTCTTCTTTTGTCCCAACGCTCTCTATTTAAAAAAAAACATTTTTTAAGATGGTGTTGAGGCTGAAGAGAAGACTGTTAAAAATATTCATCTCTTTAGTGCGGTGATAATGGTAAAGGAAATGGAGAACTTATGACCAGAGGAGCTCCAGGTGAGAAAAAAGTGTAAGAAAAACATTGTGACCCTCGCCAGGGACAAAAAGAGGTCTTAAAGAAATGTGTTTAAGAGCCTCCCAGTTACAGACTGCTCCCTGCAAAGCACTCGAATATCAAAGGAGTTATTCCCCAGTCCATACTGGGCAAATCAGTCTGCATCCCGGACCACTTTAACGGATCTGAAAAAAAAAAAAAATATATGGGAAATGCAAATAAGCCCACCACAGCTGGAGAAATCTACTTGGATTTTTACTTTGAATTTGGTATAATCTACTTTCTTCTGTTATGCTTTGAATCATTGCATAACAGAGAGGACTTATGCCCAAGAGAAAAATTGTTTGTACTTTGAGGCAGACAGCATCTAAAGAGATGGTTTCTGTGTAATCTTTCATCTAGTTTTCCTCCAGCTTATTTTAAGCAAAGAGGGGGAAAGGTTTGATGTATTAAAACTCCAGAGAACGAAGATCCAAATATTTATGTAAAAACCTCTTTTTTATTTTTGTAATTTCCCTTCAAGGATGTTTCAGACAGCTTAAATAAGAGCTGATTCGGGACATATATTCCGAAGGCCAGGGGAAATTCAGGCATGTTAGGTATACGAAACACGGAAGTTTCTCCTTAGAGTATTCTTGGGGCTGGTTGACCACACTGCATAAAAGGCCTATAAAATCCATGTGAGAAAATACCTGACCTAAGCCAAAAATAGCATGCTTAACTGCCATTTGCATTAAGAGACCACACAGAGAGAAAAAACATTATAAAAGAAAATCTGATAAGATGCTAAAAGATATAACAAGGAAGTGGTCTGCCTTTGGTTTCCTCAGTGAAAACAGCAAAGAAAAAAGAGCATTTCTTCCCCTTTCTAAGTACTCACTCAGGGCCAGTTTTTTATGGAAGAACTGAGGAAACAAATTCAGGAAGACATTCCCTGAAAGAACAAAACTGTGTAAAACTGCAAATAAACCTCCAGTCAATAGAAAAGAAACAAAAACTACTAGTCATTTTAGAAATACCCATACACTTAGGAACTTTCCTAAAGTAGTAGAGACTCCGTTAAAGCTCCTTAAGTCACCAAAAGGAGGGGTTTTAGTAGGCGCACCTGGCTGGCTCAGTCTGTAGAGCACTGATCTCTGATCTTAGGGTCTTTGTGTTCAAGCCCCATGTTGTGCACAGAGCCTACTTAAAAAAAAAAAAAAAGATAAAAGGAGAGGTGATACGTCAATGCACAACTCAGATGGGGACCACTTGCTCTTCTTGACACTTTCAATGCTTCGTCTTTCAGTGCTGTGGGTCTAACTGCCTACAGAGCATGCTTCTCCAGAGAGACCATAACCAGTTTTTCCCTTTCTTTGCATTAGTCAGTTTTTAAGCTTTGAAACTCATTTCTTTCTGTAAGTGAATTCATTGTATCGTGCAAAGAGAAAGATGATACTTTGGAGGCATAATAAAGCATCGCATTATAGTCATTACCAAGAAATAGCATGACCGCCATTCTGAGAGACCAGTGTTAATTTTATGAAAGATGAGAGTACATGTCACAGCAACAAACTTACGGATACTACAAACAAGGAGTCTTAATGGCATTTATCAAAGCGATTCAATTCCGTTTTTTGAAAAACCCCTTGCCACAGTTCCTATACACTTTATAAAAGTCACACCCAGAATCATGGGGGTGAGAAAGGTCCCTAGTCAAGAGCAAGTAGGTGGGTGTTTGTGGAAGACAGTGCAATGATCTAGAAATAAAGGAAGATAGAATGAGCAAAGGGGGTGCAAGAAATGAGAAGTGGAAGAAAGGACACGTTCTGAAGAACAAGTAGTTCTGTGAGGCAAGAATTTGAACTCATAAATCCTGTTGTCTTATGGAATGCACCCAAAAAGAAGGGAACTGCTCTGTTGGTTGAAGACAGATTTCCAAGGAGGTTTTCTTATAGACTTCCCCAGGAAAGCCAGTAGTTCAGAAGCACCGGGATCCATGATCTATGATTATTTTCAAACAACTGCAGAGAGAGTGAAGACTAACCCACTTGAAGTCATATCATAATGAAGCAGACAACGCAGGGGGTACTCCCCGCTCAACCCAGTCAAGCCCCGTGCCAAAAGGTGCAGAACAGACCTGCTTACGTTCCTAAGGTGATGGTGCTCTCCTTGGGGGAACTTGTCTCTCTAAGCAGAACAGAAGAATGTCACTCATAGCAGGCTCCCTCTGGGAGGAACCTAAAGAAAGTCACACACAAAAAAGGAGAGGAAACCAAAAGAGCGTTTTTAGTCTCACACATCCTGTGCCTTTTTCAGCTGCTATTTTGAAGGATAAACATTACTTTTGTGGTTGCATTTTTTCCCTAGGTTAAAGAAAAACAAAACAATATGGTCGTGAAAAGGAGAGACCGGAGAAGAGCTAATGACCTTGGAAATGCAGGCCACTTTCCTGGTTTGAAAAACAAAACCAAACCAAGAAAGGAACTTAAAAGAAAAAAAAAAAGTGACGGAGAAACCCTGAAGGCCTTGCATCTATCTCCAGTGCCTGGGGGCGCGGGGGGGGGGGGCAGGTTCTAAAGTAACCTACACACAAAGGTACTCTGTCAAATGGGAATCTCTGCGAGCAGAGAAATGCCGTGCCTTACCTGTACAGCTGCATTCCGTTTGTAGGTTTCATTCACCTGGCATTCTAGAGGCAGGGTATTTTGTTCAGCTCGGTTTTACTGAAGCTAGAGTGTTCCCATATTCTTCTTAACTAGATAATTAAAGCCGATTTTATTTAGGAAGAATCTTAAGATCTTAGAATCTTCTCCTGGGTCTGAAGGCAACTCACTTTACCATGCCATACAGCCTTCTGGCCTTATATTAGATACCAGGGTTGGCTCCTGCTACTATATCCAGGAACCCTGCTCTCATTGCACAGGACCCCGCTAAAGCTAGAGTCTCTTGATAGGTCAGAGAATTTGAGAAATGGCCAGGTCCTTAGAGATCAACCTATATGGAATTGTTGGGGCAGTGAATGGAAACACCTGCTGGCCTACATAATATTGAGACTTCTTGAGAAATGATTCAATGTGGCTGATAACCTAGGCATTGAAAGGTATTGCAGAGTGGTTTTCTTTAGCCTGCGGTGTGATTGACTTGTAATGGTGCTATGAGGTCAGGATTGGAAGAAGAAAAGAGCTCCAGGTGTCCCCAGAGGTATGGCTCTTAAATCTTCCGATAACTGAAAATGTATTATTGATTGGCACTGTCTTCATTTCCTGTGGCTGCTCTAACGAATTATCACGAGCCTAATGGTTTAAAACAACAGAAATTTATTCTGTCAGAAATCTGGAGGCCAGAATTCCTAAACCGATATCACTGGACTGAAATCAAGGTGTTGACAGGGCCTTGCTCCCTCCAGAGGCTTTGGGGAGAATCCACCCATTGCCTCTTCCAGCTTCTGGTAGCGCTGACATTGCTTGGTTTGTGGCCTCATCGCTCAAGTCTTCAAGGCCAACATCTTCACATCTTCCTCTGCTCCTTCTTTTCCTCCCTCCTCCTCCTCCTCCTCTTCCTTCTTCATCTTCTTCTCCTTCCTTTTTCTCTCATCTCCCCCACCGTGTGTGTGTGTGTGTGTGTGTGTGTGTGTGTGTGTGTGTGTGATAGAGAGAGAGAGAGAGAGAGAGAGATCACCCTCTGCCTTTCTCATATAAGGACACTTGTGATGACATTTAGGGCCCAGCAGATAATCCAGGATAATCTCCCTGTCTCAAGATCCTTAACCTAATCCCATCTGCAAAGACTATTTCTCAAAATAAGATAATATTTATAGGCTCTAGGAGCTGATATCTTTGGGGTCTTTAGCTGACTACAGACATATGTTCCATTCTCTCTCACATACACAGTAATACACAATACCCAAACTATTCTAGGAGTCACCACGGGACTACTTGGAGAACAATTTAAAAGCCTGTAAATGTTCAGAGATAATCCATGTTTTTCACTATTTGGGGAATTCCATACAGAATCACTTGTAATGCCTTCAAAATATTATTGAATAGAAAACTGGATGATAAAATAACCTTTGTGACATTTCTGACTTTCGCAAAAGCTTGAAGCAGCATCCTTATATCTAACTAGTCACCTTCGTCATCAGAAAATATGGTGTTAGCCATAATGATGTTGATGATACTCCCTAACGAAGTACAAATTGGTTTGTAAAAGATAAGTTTATTTAAAAATGCAAATTTCAGGGACTCTTGGCTCTCAAAGTTCCAGGAAATTAGAATAAGAATAAAAAATACAACCAGTATGTATCTTTGTGATTTTTTTTTTAAAGATTTTATTTATTTATTCGACAGAGATAGAGACAGCCAGTGAGAGAGGGAACACAAGCAGGGGGAGTGGGAGAGGAAGAAGCAGGCTCATAGCGGAGGAGCCTGATGTGGGGCTCGATCCCAGAACGCCGGGATCACGCCCTGAGCCGAAGGCGGACGCTTAACCGCTGTGCCACCCAGGCGCCCCTCTTTGTGATTTTTTTTAGCTAAAAGTTGTTATTGGCATCATTATCAAAATGAGAGATAAGAGGGCTATTAAGAGATGGTCTGAGTTTCAACATGTTTGAAAACAAAACAAAAATAAATTAGGGAAAGAAAGTGGAAAGAGAGAGAGAAGCAGAAGCAGAGTTACTGTTACGTATTAGGTAAAACAGATCAGAAACTAAAACAATACAAATGAGAAACAAGATTGCTATGTGATGGTAAAAACTACATTAACACGTAAAATATTAACATTAAATCTAACTGTCTTCAAGAAATAAAGCAAATAGGGTTGCCTGGGTGGCGCAGTCGTTAAGCGTCTGCCTTCGGCTCAGGGCGTGATCCCGGCGTTATGGGATCGAGCCCCACATCAGGCTCCTCCACTATGAGCCTGCTTCTTCCTCTCCCACTCCCCCTGCTTGTGGTCCCTCTCTCGCTGGCTGTCTCTGTCAAATAAATAAATAAGATCTTTAAAAAAAAAAGAAAGCAAATAAATACCTAAAACAAAAGCTAATGCAGAAATGCAGGAAGAAATAAATAGAAATATATTCATAATGGAAGACTTTAAAATCCCACTATCAAAATGGCAGATCAATTAAACAGTTAATTATATAGCAGAACAATGAAATAAAGTAGAATTAACAGACATGGAGAAGTAGAATGAGATTCAAAGATGTATAATAAATGAAAGACCATAATTCTACATGTCACTTTGTCTAGGATACAATAACAAAAATAGAATTTAAAAGTAACCGACCATCTGGAAAGCATAAAACACTCTCTTAAATACCTGAGTCAGAGAAGAAATCAGAAGTACTGATGAAACAGGGTATATATTACCAAAAGAAAATCGTATACGCTAGAAAGTTCAGTAAACATTGTGGTCCAACATTCTTTCCACTCTAATGATATTGCAAGGGATTTGTTTCTGAATTGGGTACATACACCATTTTTGCCAATACACATAAGTCTGTGAAGAAAAACTTTCTTGCTCCTATGAGAGAATCAAAAGAGGAGATGGCCTGTCTACTTCCTCTAGACTTGTCATATCTGGATACAATGCTTGGAATTACCTAGCCATTTTGTTGCCAATATTAGCAAATCTAAGAGCTAGATAGAACCTGGGTCTTTGATGGGATAATTGAAATGATACAGGGATCAACTGCAGATCTTGTCCTATCAAGACCTCTTACTAAGTTAGTTAAGCTATGTCCTTCTTAAATCAGTTTTTATTGAGTTTTCTGTTATCGTACTAGAAAGAATCCTGACTGATACCAAGTATTAAAGAAAATGTTAAAAAAAAAAAAAGGAAAAAAATGTGTATGTCATAATGCAATTTTTTAAAAAGCAACAACATAGAATCATGCGCGAAAATATGTAACTGTTAGGAATGGCTAACACTTTAAGAGGATTAACTTTGGCCTGAGCACTGAGCTAAGTATTTTATATATATTATATAAAATATAATTATATACATTAACTCATTTAATCCTCAGTATACTTCTAATGAGATGGCTGTCATTATCAACCCCGTTTAACAGATGACAAAGTATCTGTTGATGATATGCGGGTGATTGGCAGAGCCAGGATTTGACCCCAGGCGGTCTAATGTTAGAGTGCTCTTATACCTATGTTATACTGCCTCTCACCTCTCTATACTTGTCTCTAATTAAAAAAAAAAAAGTGGTTATTCCAAATAAAGGATTAGACAAATACAGGCATACCTCATTTTATTGTGCTTTGCTGTCTCGTACTCACAGATACTGAATTTTTTACAAATTGAAGGTTTGTGACCCTGTGTCAGCAAGTCTATCAGCACCATTTTCTTTTCTTTTTTTTTTTTTTTTGATGATTTTTTATTATATTATGTTAGTCACCATACAGTACATCCCCGGTTTCCGATGTAAGGCTCGATGATTCATTAGTTGTGTATAACACCCAGTGCACCATGCAATACGTGCCCTCCTTACTACCCATCACCAGCCTATCCCATTCCCCCACCCCTGTCCCCTCTGAAGTCCTCAGTTTGTTTCTCATGGTCCATAGTCTCTCATGTTTCATTCCCCCTTCTGATTACCCCCCCTTTCTTTATCCCTTTCTTCCCCTACCGATCATCCTAGTTCTTATGTTCCATAGATGAGAGAAATCATATGATAATTGTCTTTCTCTGCTTGACTTATTTCACTTAGCATTATCTCCTCCAGTGCTGTCCATGTTGTAGCAAATGTTGAGAACTCGTTCTTTCTGATAGCTGAGTAATATTCCATTGTATATATGGACCACAACTTCTTAATCCAGTCATCTATCAGCACCATTTTCTAATACCATTTGCTCACTGCATCTCTCTGTCACATTTTAGTAATTCTCACAATATTTCAATTTTTTTCATTATTATTATATTTTTTAGGGTGATCTCTGATCAGTCTTTATGACTCCCTGAAGCTCAAATGATGGTTAGCATCGTTTAGCAATAAAATATTTTTAAATTAAAGCATGTCCTTTTTTTGTTAACATAATGCAATTGCACACGTAACGTTCGTATGCACGAGGAAACACAAACATTCATTTGACTCACTTTCTTGTGATACCCACTTTACTGCTGTGGTCTGGAAACCAAACCCCCAATACCTCTGAGTATGCCCGTGCATGTGAACATTCCAAATTGCACTTGATGTATGGTTAAAAGAGATATGCACACCGTATCAATTATCTGTTGCTGGGTAACAAACCAGCCCCAAATTTTGTGGCTTGAAACAAAACAATTATTTATTTTGCTCATAAATCTTTCATTTGGGCAGAGCTGAGCAGGGATACCATGCTTCTGTCAGCCAACAGCATTAGCAAGAGGGACTGGTTTGGGTGCTAGTGCGGAAAGGTGACTCACTCACACGGTTAGCAAGTTGAGGCTGGCTATGCACTGATCTCAGCCAGGACTGTGGGTTGAGGCCCTCAGTTCTGCTCCACACCGGCCTCTTTACAGTTTGCTTGGGCTTCCTCCCAGCTAGGTGGCTTACCGGGTGTATCTTTTTATACACTTCTTTTGAACCTAAACATTCTATAACCTAGCTTTGGAAGTCACGCAGGGTCACACTCAAAATGTAGAAAAGCATAGCTTTTACCGCTCAGTGGGAGGAGTGTCAAAGAAGGAGGTATGGGGCAGTTTGGTTGTGACAGACAGATTAGGAAAACACAATCTACCACAAACACTTTCATACATGTGAGAATACAGATAGGAAGTCGTTGAGTGGGAAAATGTGTTCACAAATGTAAAAAAAAAAAAAAAAGTATCAATTTAAAAACCTCCCCAAGAATTAAAATTTTGAACACAGTGTTGGGCAGGGTTGACAATGCACTGTAAATTGCTTTGAGTTTTCTAGAAAGCTGCTTCATGGTATTCGTACTCTCTGACACAGTAAAAAATATTCTTGATACTAACAAGATGCCAGTAAACATGATGATTCCATTCTGTTTAATAATTGTATGGGTAGTAAAAGTGGCAATTTTGTAGACTTGTGAATATAAGTAAACATACATACACATTGGATAACAAAACGGTACAAAAATAGTATGCACAAAATATTAGAACTACGCAATATGCATTCATATATACTGACAGATTAAAACTGAATATGGAGCAATAGAAATAGAATTTAATGGCCTTTGTGGTCTTTTTTCTATAAAATTGCTTAAATGTATAGTATTGACAACTAATTTTAATATACCATATAAATTAAATATGTCACAAATTCAACAATCACAAATACAGTACATTAAAGAAAAAACTCATAAAATAGAGCCATTCTGCTTTATCATACATAGGTTAATATATACTATTTATTAAAAATGTTGACTATGTAGGGGTGCGTGCCTGGCTGGCTCAGTCAGTAGAACATGTGACTCTTGATCTCTGGATTGAGCCCCGTTGGGCATAGAGATAACTTTGGAAAAAATGCTGAATATTTAGTTAAAAATAATTTGCTTGCCTTTTAGAATGTAGAATTATTGAGCTAAGATTGGAAGATTGTTGGTATGACTTAAAATAACAGTCTATAGAAGTTATTCCCCCCACCCAACCCCATGATGGAGGATGCAAAGAAAGGCCTCCCTACCCACCTGCCCCAGTTCCTCACAATTACAAAAATTATAAAGACAAAGAGGAATTCATTTTATTGCTTGAAAATAACAAAATACGCTATCAGGAGATCTGAGGTTTTGAAAAATTCCAGAAATATTGAAAGCTTATATCATCAGATTAACAGAGCAAACCTCAGTTCTAAAGCCAGTGCAGATTGTAACCAGTGTGCCTGCAGACGTCGAGGGCAGGGAGCGGTGCTGCGTGTCGGGGGAGGAGGTATGTGGAGACTCTGCATTTCCTGCTCAGTTTACTATGAAAACTGCCCTAAAAAATAAAGTCTATCGATAAAAAAGTAACAACAAAAAACCCCTAGTACGTCAGAGAATTTAGAGGTAGGAATGTTTTAAAGTCAGAAGCATTGCAAAAAGGAGCCAGTAAGTTCTTTGGATAACTCCTTTCTAAGCAGAAAGCAGTGAGCGCATTCACCTCCAGCATACTTGGTATGGAAAGGCAAGGACCTTCTTCAGGGCGTGTATTTTCAGCTGGGGGTATGTGATATCGCTCTCAGTGGGGGGTGGGGAAAGAGGAAGCAAAAAAAGTTAGATATGGCCACAATTTGTGGCCATATCTATGGTATTTCATTGGGCGTAAGTGGTGATTAGGGGGAAAAGTGCCTAAAAAGATTCCTTTGGAAGACAATAATGAAAAAAAGGTTGAAAAACATTGTTCCAGAGAGAAGTGAAATGCAGAAGGAATGGGAGAGAAATGGGGAGCTCCTCTTAGCACCTCCACCCTGGCCCATCCGCAATGACCAGAGACAAGCTCCCCGGAACAGAACGTCTCCCACAGACAGGGATGCTCAGTTACAGAGAAAAGCAGCAAACCAGGAATCATCAGGCTTTTACGGAAAAGCAACACCATGAAAGACAGGCACCAAACCCAATAAATACAAGCAAGAATGCCCGAGGATATAGTTACTAGAGCAAATATGATTTTAAATTAAATATAACCAGTAACCTCAGAGAGATGAGAAGATAGTACAACCATACCAGCAGGCGGTTTTTAATTAAAGAATCAGTTGTTGATCCTGACAACTAAAAATGTAATCATTGAAATAAAAGCCCTAGTAGATAAACCAAACAGCAAAATAAATAAAATAAAATAAAATTTTTTGAAAAAAATGAAAGAACAAATGTATACTTACATACAGACATGCTAGGTTAGTTTTCTAATATAAGCCCTAATGGTCCCTGCTGGTAATATAATCTCAAAAAGTTTTAGTTCACTTTTCTATAAGTGAACATAGGACATAGGATAACTTTAGAAAGTGCTTACTTGATAAGTTGCTGGGTAGAATCATTATCACAAAATGCACCTCAGCTGCACAGTTTAGCAAGTAAGACGTTTTTTCTTTCTTTTCCATTATGGTGCCATTGTCTTACTGTATGACTAAGACTTTTTTGGGGATCTTTAAGTGGGATCTTAGCATCAATAAAGAGGTTTGAAATGATTCAGTAACTTTCTAACTTCATTGCATAATAGTAGTAAGTAGAGCTCTGAGTCGTATGGAGAAGAAATAACATGTCTTAAGTCAGGTGAATAAGAACCCCTTTAATAACAGTAGCCCCCAGATTGCGTATTTACTGCATTCTACAATTAGTAGTTAATTGCAATAAGAAGCTAATTATCCACGTATTACAGCTTAACAAAGTAGAAAGGGAAAGCTTTCATGATCTTTGCAAACTTGTCAAACAACAGGAAAATTGGAATGTCCTGTAACTCCCAACTTGCCAATATTCCTTTGGACTCGTACAATGGACTTGTAGCTCAGAGAGACTTAATTGCTCTCTGGTAAAGACAGGAGCTAATATATATTGAGCACTTATATTCCGGGCATTGTGCTAAATGCTTTACATGTGTTAACCCAGGCAGTGCATCCACAGGACATCTCACAAGGTATTACGTTTATTATCCCCATTTTACAGGTGAGAAAACTGAGGCCTAGAGACGTTCAAGCAATGTGGCAAGGTCTTACGGCTGGTAACTGGCAGAGTCCAGTGTAAGTCCAGCAATCTGGCTCCAGAGCCTGTGCTCTTAACGCTCTCAACTTTGTGCAAAGTGGACACCCTTTGGGGCTGTGGACTGGAGGGCCTGAGTGCTTGGAAGAGTTTTTATGAAGTGGGTATCAAGAAATGAACTGTACTATTTTGCAGTCCAGACGTGGCAGGAAGAGTCGTTGCTGCCCAATGGAAAATGTTGATTCTGCTTTTAGCCGATTACTGTATCTTACTATTTCTCTGTTCTGTTACTTTTTCTCTTGACTTCTTTTCTTCGTTTTTTTCTGTGGATTGATATCAAGCCTGCGGAGGGGTGGCCATCAGTAACAAGCTGGCAGGCCTCATGTGCTGAACAGTGGGTACACATGGAAGAGGGATTTAGACGTAGCAGAGGGAGGCCCACATATGGTGATCTTTCACATTTCAAAGCAAAATGTGGGAAGCTTAGTTTCATTCTTTTATCATATTGATGGTTTTCAAATTACATCTGTTATTGATTTCGTTTTTGTTAAGATTTTCATAGAAAGATATATCTATACTATATTTTTTAAAAATCATAATACTAATATATACTCATTGCAACCAAATAACTAAAGATTGCAGATTTGTGTAGAGTAAAAACTTTTCACTTAGACCAGAGATTTAAATGTAATTTAAACCCATAAAATTATTGGAAGAATACATTGGTGAATTTAAATAATCTTGGCATGAAGGATGTAGCCTACGCATAAAACAATTGTTTTAAATGATGAAGGTAAACATCAATCAATATATTATATTGCAAAAGACTTTCTCATAAAAATGTACCATAAACGAACTGAAATGATTAACAAAAGCGGGGGGACAGAATTTATAACGTCTATAATAAATAGCTATTTTAAAAGTATGTACAAAGAGCTACTTCAGATCAATAAGAAAAATAAAATTAAATAGAAAAGTGAGCAAAAGGGCATGAATAGTTTACCAAAAAACCATAAAAATGCCTTGACCTTACTCATAAATAAAAATATTAATACGCTGATGATATGTAATTTTCATCTGATCACCAAAGGTGTAAACTCCTTATCATACCCAATGTTGGCAAGGATGTGAAGAAATTTAAGTATGCTCACATATTCTTAGTAGGAATGCAAATTGGTGAAACCTTTTGGAAGGCACAATAGCATTATTTATGAACATCTTAAATTCTCAGATTTATTGGCCAAGCGATTCTAGTAGGAATTAATCTAATGTACCTATTAAAACAGGCACACCAAGCATGTGTCATTTTGCCGATGTTTATAATAGGGAACTACTGCAGACAACCTAAATGTTCTTCAGAGGGGCAAAGGATAAATAAACCGAGATGTTTCCTTCTGATAAAATACTACCAATATTTAAAATACAGAAGCTGATCTAAATGTGCTTACCTGGAAAGATGTTCAGGGTTCTATGATTTAGTGAAAACAGCAATTTGCAGTACAATACCTGTGATATGATTCCATTTGGGTAGGTACGTGTTACAGTATATACCAGCCTTGGTTAGGATGCTTTAGTTCCAAGTCAACAGAACACCATGAAATTCATCAGATACCGTAATTGCACGTGTGGAGGCCAGCTGGGTTTAGGGTTAGCTTAACCTGCTGGCCCAACTCTGTTTCCTAGATTCTCCTGGCTCGGCCTCCTCTGCCGACCCCTCAGACTGGTTCTAGCAGTTCTGGGCCTCATTTTCAAGCATGGTACTCTGGAGAGGAAACCCCCCAGCAAATTTCCCTGTGGATCTCGTTGGCCTGAGCTGGATCATGGCGGTGACTCAGGAGCCCCTTCTCAGCCCAGTCCCAGGGAAAGGGAAATAAATACCCTATGCTAAACTTATGGCTTAGGCCTGGATTTTCAAACCAGTTACCAGCAAAGGAGAAAGACTTAACGTGATTGTCTGAGACCAATTAAAGTTCACCCAATAGGTGAACTCAAGGTCAATACTACCACCCCTACTCCAACCCAGACCCCTACCAAAAAAAACTCAACAAACAAAATGACAAGTGTATGTGGAATAGAAGGGAGTAAAAGGCTAGGAGGATAGATACAGATTTTTATTTTTCACTTCCTAGACTTCGACACCATTAATTTTTTTCTTTTTATTGCTGCCTGAGTCTGAATCAGGATCACAGCAGGAGTCATAGGAACAGATGGCATACTCAGAAGGACTTAATTAAGAGACTTTAATAAAGAGATTTTCTTTACCAAGGTATAGGTGAGGTTAAAAGAACAAAAAAAGGGATGGGGAAGCCTGCAGGGACCCGCCACAGCAGGAAGTTGTTCCTAGCCCGAGGCCTGAAGGGGTCAGGCCGTGGGTGGGGGCTGGGAGGGAAGGGAACAGTGTGAAGGAAGCCTGGAGCAAGCTAGTGCTGGGAAAGAAGAATCCAGAGCCTCCATGGCCTGAATGAAGGGTGAGGCCGGAAAGGAGTGCTGTGTGGGGGAACAAATAAATACCTCATGCTCGCCGGCTCCAGTAGCCAAACCCAACCAGAAATTAGAGGACAAGGGTGATGCAATCCACAGAGGTCAGCCTTTTGGGACTCCCAGAGAAGCCAAGAGAAAGATGGGGAATGGATGTTGGAGGAGGGGGACAAATGCCCCAGCACAGCGTATATATCCTAATTGAAAGCATTAATACTTTTTTTTTAATTAAAAAACACTAGAAATCCTGTCACATGTGACAAAATGGATGAGCTTTGAGAACATTATGCCTAGTGAAATAAACCAGTCACAGAAAGACAAATACAGTATGATTCTACTTATGGGGGCAGCTAAAGTAGTCAAATACACAGAAACTGAAAGTAAAAAGGTGGTTACCAGGGGCTGGGGAGAGGGAAAGATGCGGTTTTATTGCTTAATGGGTGTATAGTTTCAGTTTTGCACGGTGAAAAGAGTTCTGGAGATTAGTTGCACAGCAATGTGAATATATTTACCACTACTGAACTCCACACTTAAAAATGGTTTCTTTTTTTTTAAATTTTGTTTATTTTTTATTTTTATTTTTTTTAATGGTTTCGCTGGATTTTGGTCAATCCAATATGTGTGTCGTGGTATCTTGCTTTAATTTGCAATTTTCTCATGACATTTTATGTTGAGCGTCTTTTCAGGCGCTTCTTTGCCATCGGTATATCTTCCCTGGGGCGGTGTCTCTTGCCCCCTTTTTAATCGAGTTGTTTGTTTTCTTATGTTGAGTTGTGAGAGTTCTTTGTACACTTGGGTTAACAGCCCTTTATCATATGTGTCTTTTACAAATATTTTCTCCCAATCTATGGCTTGTCTTCTCATTCTCTTGGTAGTGTCTTTTGCAGAGCAGAAATTTTTAATTTTAATGAAATCCGGCTTATCAATTCTTTGTTTCGCTAACAACACCAAATGCTGGGGAAGAGGTGAAGCAAGGGGAACTCTCATTCATTCCTGGTGGGAACACAAAATGAGGCAGCTGCTTTGGGAGACTCTGGGGCAGTTTCTTGCAAAACTACACATATTTTTACTGTATGATCCAGCAATTGTGCTCTTTGATTTTACCCGCATGAAACGAAAACTCATGTCCATACAAGTGATTATAGCAGCTTTATTCAAAGCTGCCCAAACCTGGAAGCAACCAAGATGTCCCTCGAATGGATAACCAACCGGTGGTCCATCCAGACAATGGAATATTATTCAGTGATAAAAAAAAAAGAGCTATGAAGCCGTGAGAAGACCTGGAGGAACTTAAATACATATACTAAGTCAAAGTAAACAATCTAAAAAGGCTATCTATTACGTGATTCCCACTAAATGACATTCTGGACAGGCAAAACTGTGGAGACAGTAAAAAGATCAGTGATTGCCAGGGGTTAGGAGGAACTGAGGGGTGAATAGGCAGAGCACAGAGGATTTTGGGGGCAGTGAAACCACTTTCTATGATACTGTAATGGTGTATACATGTCATTATACATTTGTCCAAACCCACAGAATGTACACCAGCAAGAATGAACCTTAATGTAAACTATGGACTCTGGGTCATAATGATGTATCAAAGTAGGTTCATTGATTGTAACAAATGTGCCACTCTGTTGGGGGATTTTAAAATGAGGGAGCTGTGCAGATGTGGGGACAGGGAGTATATGGGAGTATATTCTGCTCGTTTTGCTCTGAAACTAATGGTGCTATAAAAAAATAGTCTATTTTTTAAAAACGAAAATGGTTATGATCGATTTTATGTGTTTTTTTAACCATGATTTTTAAAAATGTGAGTCTTTCCTTTCTTCCTCTCTCCCTAATCTCATTCACCAGGGGCAAAGACCATTAATTGTGTCCGTATTTTTAACCAAGTCTCTTTTATTTTCCACAGGTGATGATTTAAAGGCAATATGGTGCTCCGAGATTGGTCCTGACTGGAGAAATACAGATTTAAGAGCTCCCAACATGGGTGTGATACTCCCATCATGGCAGTGTGGGAGTGGATGAACTCTCCACGGACCGTGTGCGAAGAAACAGAAGAGGCTGAGGAGGAACCAGGGAAACTCATATTGAAGAGGCCAAGAGAGGAGTCAGCCAAGGAGAATGAAAAATGAACAAAGAACCAATATGAAGACAGGAACCAAGGACAGAGAGCATTTTAAAAATAAATGCATAAATTGAAACCACAGTGAGATGCTTAGGATGGCTGTTATGAAAGAAAGAAACAAAGAAAGAAAGAGAGGAAGAAAGAAAGAAAGAAAGAAAGAAATGTGATACACAGATGTTAATGAAACATCGTTCAGTCTTAGAAGGGAATGAGTTTCTGATACATGCTAGGACATAGATGAACCTTGAGAACATTATGTTAAGTAAATAAGCCAGACACCAATGGGCAAATAATGTATGAATTCACTTGTATAAGGCACCCAGAATAAGCTAATTCATAGAGACAGAAAGTAAATGACAGGTTACCAGGGGCTGGAGGGAGAGGAAGGGAGAATGGGGAGTTAGCATTGAACGGGTAGAGAGTTTCAGTTTGGGATGATGAGGACGTTCTGGAGATGGGTGGTGGGGATGGTTGCACAACAGTGTGACTGTACTTCATGCCACAGAACTGTATACTTAGAATGGTTGGAATGGTAAATTTTATGTAATGTATATTTTACCAGAATTTAAAAAAAGAATAAATGCATGAAAGGAGCCAGACACAAAAAAGTACACACTGTATGAGTCCATTCATATGAAGTTCAAGACCGGACAAATCTAATTGGTGGTGGGGGGAGAGTCGGAGCAGCAAGTACCATAATATTCATGTGTGGGTAGGAAATTGGTGGAAAAGAAAAATGAAGTGTACATTTCAAGGAGTTTGAAAAGGGGATAAATAGGGTGATGTTAGCTAGGAAAGCCTAGAATGAAGCTTTCTTTAGGAAAAGGAAAGTCAAATGTATTTTTAGTTTGAGAACAGATGGAGAGGGAAGGATGACAACACAAGAGGGGGAAGAGACAGATGACATCCGGAGGTGCGAGGGGAGAGGATGAGGAAGGGAGGGGCAGGGGCCATCCTTGGAAAGACACGGGACACCTCTGCCCCTGGGACTGAGACAGAGAGCAAGGCTGGGTACAGATTAGCTAAGTGGGGATGTGGAAGGGAAGCAAAGGAATTCTAAGTTGCCTGGTCTTTACTTCACTATACTTGACTGGTCCCCCTAACCTGTCACCAGCAGCTTTTCTCTGCAAATTCTAACCATTCTGTCTCTGAAACAGAGCTCTGCCACCAACCGCTGCTTTCACAAACATTTCTGTTGAAGTTTTCCTTGTCTGAACGTACAAGCATTTGATTAGAAGATTCTAAGGTTTATTCAAGGCACAAGATTGTGTTTCACTATGGATGTGAATTTTAAAATAAATCAGTTAGAAAATATATGTATTTTTAATGTCCTTTGTGTCCTGAATTTAAGAAACGTGGCCAAGAAATAGACGCATTTATGCCAAAATTACATTGGAAATAGAGAACTATCTGCCTTCTTTATAAAAGTTCCACTTTTTTTGTAGTGAGAACTTTTCATTCCACAAAGAAAACTGATTTCATACTTAGCTGAATTAAATATATCCACATGCACTGGATGTATCAAAATTTGGTTAGTAAGAGGTGAATATTGGAACAAGTTTCTCTGTCTATTCAGAACAGTGAAGACTTCATTATGTCGCAGCAGCTCGTGATAAGATTCTGGGATGGCTTTACGTTATGTTGTCTCATTAACTTAAAAGGAGAGGCCTCTGTTGAAAGGCAGTCGATAATGTAATAAAGGCCTAGCTAGAACCTCCTAAAAAAGCCCCTTTTCTTTTTTAAAGATTTTATTTATTTATTTGACAGAGAGAGACAGCCAGCGAGAGAGGGAACACAAGCAGGGGGAGTGGGAGAGGAAGAAGCAGGCTCCTAAAGGAGAAGCCTGATGTGGGGCTCGATCCCAGAAGGCCGGGATCACGCCCTAACGACTGAGCCACCCCGCACCCCAAAAAGCTCCTTTTCAAAAGGCACACGCAGGCCATTCAAAAGGCACAATTATAAGTGGTTAACCCATGAAAGAAAATGG
Source organism: Ursus arctos (assembly GCF_023065955.2). Lineage (NCBI taxonomy): Eukaryota > Metazoa > Chordata > Mammalia > Carnivora > Ursidae > Ursus > Ursus arctos. The sequence continues at coordinate 55,763,717 of NW_026622764.1, read as the reverse complement.
AAAGCTTCATTAATATTCAAAGGATGAAAATGAAAATGACTCCAGATGCCGTTTTAGCTTATCAAATTAACAAGATTTGTAAAAATCATACTTAAGGGTAAAGCATGATGGGAAATCTCAGGGACTGCTAGTAAGAGTGTAAATGGGCTCATCCTTTCCACAAGGCAGTAGAAGAATGTGTATGGAAGGCCCTAACAATTGATTTGAATGGCCATACCTTTGTGAATCGGTAATATAGCTAGGATGTCATCCTTTAAAGAATTCAGAAAAGTGGAGTAAAGCTTCTTCACACAATTATTCATTGCAGTGCTAATAATGATAGGAAAAATTAGAACACCTCAGTGTCTCATCATGAGGATTTCAGTTATGAAAAATACACACGATATGATACATTTTATAAGTATTTAAAATGTGTATTAAGTTTTAACAATGTCGGGAAAATGTGACATACAGTAGTATTCTACTCTGTTAAAATATGTGTATATATAGAAAAAAAAAGACCAGTAAGTGTCCAAAGTTGAAGTGATCATCTCTAATTGGCAGGGTTTTAAGAGATTTTTTTCCCCCTTCTTTTTTTTTTCTTTTTTAAGATTTTATTTGTTTATTTGACAGAGATAGAGATAGCCAGCGAGAGAGGGAACACAAGCAGGGGGAGTGGGAGAGGAAGAAGCAGGCTCATAGCAGAGGAGCCTGATGTGGGGCTCGATCCCATAACGCCGGGATCACGCCCTGAGCCAAAGGCAGACGCTTAACCGCTGTGCCACCCAGGCGCCCCTCCCCCTTCTTTATACTGTTCTTTAGTTCCCAGAATGGACGGGCATCATTCCAAAAATATGAATACAAAGTTATTTTTCGATAAAAGGAGAAAGTTCCTTTCGATAATTTTTGGTAATGGTTACGTCCCTGCGCTCCAGTAAAATGGACCAAGACGTCCAGCTGCAGTCAGGTACGCATTCAATAATGTTGATTAGCGCCTACTAAACACCAAGCCCTGGGAATGCAAGGGTAGACCAGACACGGGCTGGCCCACGTGAAGCTTACGGTCTAGGGGGAAGAACAGCGCATTAGTTTGCTGGGACCACCAGGACACAGTACCACAGACTGGCTGGCTTAGAAAAGTGAAAATTGATTTTCTCACAGTTCTGAAGGCCAGAAGTCTGAGATGAAGATGTTGGCACAGTTGGTTTATTCCTCAGCTTGTAGATGGCCATCTTCATATCATTAGAACTGCACCTGTGTCCAAATTTCCTCTTCTTATAAGGACACTAGTCATACTGGATTAATGACCACCCTGATGACCTCTTTTCAATTTGATTACCTCTCCAAATACAGTCGCTTTCTGAGGGATCACGTGTACTGGTGGTTAGAACTTCGGCATGTGAGTTTGGAGGAGGCGAAACTCAGCCCATGACATAGCAACGAAACAACACTGGCATCAGGAAGAAGGGCCGGCTAGGCCGAGATCAAAGACTAGACATTCCGCTCTAAGCGCTGCTGGTCCTTTCTAGGGGGTGGCACTGTGTTCACTGCACTCCGATGCTTGCTGCGTTCAGTGGTTCTTTTTCAGTGCTTTTGTATGTTTTGTGGCTTCTTTATTTAACAGGTTGATGGGAACAAAACAAATTTTCATCTAGTTAGGATGAAATGCAACTGACATTTTAAATTTATCTTCTCTTCAGAGTGTCAGAAAATGAATATTTATTCTTCGATGCCTGATATTACAAAGTCATTCATTATCTTTCAGGGAACAGATTGGGTTGTGAATTGATACCTGCTGAGTTCCCAGATGAGCATATGTCATGATTCCCAAAAAGGGCTCGGCTGGTCCTAAGTCTCCAGAGCTGTAAACAAACAGAGGTCTGGGGAATAAACTCTGTCCAGTCCAATTACTTCTCTGCGACTCACTTTTGACAATTTTTAAAATTCAGAACCATTTCTGTGGTACCATATGTAGAGTCTACCTAATTCACAATCTACTTCCTAAACCTGTGTTTGTTTTGCTCGCAAATCCTTCATGGCATGTGGCAGGGGCTATAAGTAAATTCATTAAATTCATTTGAAATTCATAAAACTAAAACAGATTCTTGAGACTGCATAGACCACGGTTGGAAAATGTTTGTTACATTGCATTCATGCAACTCATTGCCCCTCTGTTCCAAGAACAGGCAGAATTTTACATAATTGTTTGAAAAGCAATGCGAAATTGGTCTAGCCTCGTGGTGCAGGGCCTGGGCTCTGAGGGTGGCAGCACCACTTTCCACCGCCTGCAGGATCATGCAGATGAAAAGAGTGAACCCTCCGGGAGCCCTTAGAAGAATGCCTGGTGCACGGTGACACATACAATATATACCCTGAGAGCTGCTATTATTAGACTTCGCAGAGCAGACTTCCAGTTTGATGGGATCTTGCTCTCTCACCACTTTGCCACATGTCAAGTGCTCTATGACAGATTTGAGCTCTTCTGTTAATTACATTTTAATAAGGTAAATACTCGACCTTTTCACAATTTGAAGTGCAGCCTTTGGCTAGCTGTACCCACGCAACTGCAGTGATTCCTCTTTCTATAACTAGCAAAATTAAAATTCGTACAACTTTCAAAGTATTTTTTTTGATGTTCTTCCATAACTTGCAGGCATGTTGTGTTCCTTTGAATTCCTCCAGGTCATCTGTGAGTAATCACCTATGCTACAATCACTCCCACTGCTTACTTCCTCTGAAGTTCACGTGCAAGGCTTAGGGGGCACAGTCTCTCCTAATTTCCACGCTATGTTGTTGCTCTTCCCAGTTTGCAACACCCTCGTTCCTCTTCACCAACATCATCCCTCCTTGATTTCTAAGTTGGACCCCAAGCTTCTGGGATCTTACTGTTTTTATTTTTCTTCCTGGTTCCTGATTGATACTTAGCTATCTCTCACTTTATGTTAATTCGTCCCTATGAATTATTGCTTGAAAAATGTGTTTCTTAATTGTGCCTTTCGATTCTCTGCTACATGGTAGGATCCTTGACAATGAAGCATGTGTCCTTGAATTCTTCTATTGTTTATCCTACTATTTTTGTATGTAAATATTGCTTATTGCTTGCTTTGTCTTCTTATTACTTTTTCCCCCAATCCCAGTTACTTTTCTCCATGCTGTGATCTGGCCTTTCTAGCTGGTGTCCTTACAGTGAAAGGACACCATCTAGAGTGTTCTCTGTCCTCTAGTATCTTGTATCCTCAAGTATCTTCTGATACTTGTTTTACTTTTCTCTGTTGCACAATCTGTTTATATATCATCCCAGTGAAATTAAAGAGTTGAAATGTGTTGGGGCACCTGGCTGGCTCAGTTGGTATAGCATATGACTCTTGATCTCAGGGTCGTGAGCTCAAGCCTGCATGGAGTCTACTTAAAAAAAAAAAAAAAAAAAAAAAAGTTGAAATGTTCCTTAGAGCATGCAAAGGGGGAAGAACGGGCAAAGTGGTCCACGCCAGGTAAGACTGAGCCGTGTCTCTTCGTGGTCCCCACGGCATTCTTTATCACACTTTCTTTGTGTTCTTTTTACTTCCCTTTCTCTTTATTGGACCGTAAGACCACGTCCTATTAGTTTTGTTTTGTTTTTTCTAGATTTTATGTATTTATTTGACACAGAGAGAGATAGCCAGCGAGAGAGGGAACACAAGCAGGGGGAGTGGGAGAGGAAGAAGCAGGCTCCCTCCTGGAAGCCTGATGGGGGGCTTGATCCCAGGACCCCGGGGTCACACCCTTGGCCAAAGGCAGACGCTTAACAACCGAACCGCTCAGGCGCCCCTCACGTCCTATTAGTTTTACTAATCTTAAGCACTTGGCATTTTACCGGTTTTTTATGAAGCATAGTAAGTGCCTAATAAATGTTTGAAGAAATAAAAGATTGAACAAGGAGACTTACCCATGAAAATAGTAGTACTTACACTAGGTTCATCCGTTTTCCAAACACCTAGCTTTAAACTAACACTTTAAAGTGTGGACCCTGAAGCTAAAAGGGTGGGATTAGTATTCCCAAATCTACAGCTTGCTAGCTGATGACAGAGAGCAAATGATCTCTCTGAGACTAGTTTATTCATATATAAAATATGTGGGTTGTCAGGATTTTAATACTTAGGCCAGTACTCAATATATAGTAAATACTTAAGAAATATAGCTATTATTGTGATGTTAAAATATATTGACATTTACTTATACAAAGCGACAAGGAAAATAACTGTTATGTTGTTGTCACCAACCTGTTTTTATTTTATTTATTTGTTTATTTATTTTAAGTAAACTCTACCTCTAACATGAGGTTTGAACTCATGACCCTGAGATCAAGAGTATGCTCTACTGACTGAGCCAGACGAGCGCCCCCCGACCAACCTGCTTTTATTGAATACTTAGGATTTGACTCGATTCTCCAAAGGCTACGAATAATTTACCTGTCAGCATTGGACCTAGGTTTGGGAATTGGGAAAGAGAATTTTTATCCAGGTAGCTAACTGGTGACATGAATATCTAGAACTTTATTCATAATTAAATTTTTTTTAAGGATTTTATTTATTTATTCGACAGAGACAGAGACAACCAGCGAGAGAGGGAACACAAGCAGGGGGAGTGGGAGAGGAAGAAGCAGGCTCATAGTGGAGGAGCCTGATGTGGGGCTTGATCCCATAACGCCGGGATCACGCCCTGAGCCGAAGGCAGAGGCTTAACCGCTGTGCCACCCAGGCGCCCCTCATAATTAAATTTTTGATCTAAAATATAAATATTTTGGTAAAATATATATAACATAAAATTTACCATCTTAAGCCTTTTTTAAAAGATTTATTTATTTGAGAGAGGGATAGAGAGCAAGTGATCCATGGTGGGGGAGGGGCAGAGGGAGAGAATTTTCAAGCAGACTTCCCGCTGAGCACGGAGCCCCATTGGGCTCAATCTCATAACCTGAGATCATGCCCCGAGCCAAAGCCAGGAGTTGGCTGCTTAACCAACTGAACCACCCAGGCACCCCCCCATCTCCATAGTTTTTAAGTGTACATATCAGTGGCATTAAATCTGTCCATACCAACATCCATCTCCAGAACTCCTCTCATCTTCCAAAATGGAAACTCTATATCCGTTAAACGGTAAGTCCTTATTCCACTCATACTCAAGCCCCTGCCAACCATCATTCTACTTCCCATCTCTATGAATTTGACTGTACTGGGTTTCTTATTATATAAGTGGAGTCATACAGTATTTGTCTCTTTGTGTCTGGCTTACTTCACTCGGCTTGTCTTCAAGTTTCATCCGTGTTGTAGCATGTGTCAGACTGCGTTCCTTCCTAGGGCTAAAACATTTTTTTTACTTTAACGGTTGCAAAACATTCCCTTTCTGTTTTGTATCTTTAGGTTTTTCCCCCTTTTTAACAACTCTGCTAATGAAAGTTGGGCTCAGTCTTTAAACATACCCAAGTTTTTTTAAAGCCCAACATAATAATGGAAGGTTGAAAAATAAAAATAAAAAAGAACAAGTCTAATGCCCAGGAAATCTCGTAAAAAACATGTCTTTTTGTTTTCATCAGAAATAAATATATTTTAAGATGTATTTAAGATTTTGTTTTAGAAGCAAGGGAAATGTTCAAATGTGTGGCTTTGTTGTTCTCTTTCAGCAATGATTACCACATCATCTTGGCCAATGTATTCACTAACCATAAAAGGAGAAAAATGTGCATTTCCTTGATAATATTGAGAATGAGTCGGCAAGTGATCTCTGAGCTCTGGGATGGGCTAAAAGGTGAAATGGAAGATGTTTTAACCTGCCAAGACTTGAGTTCAAGTCCTTAAAACTGTTTCTTTTCCAATAATGGCTAAGACTTTTAATCGCAAAACTGGATAAGGAAGCTTCTGGCATGTATTTTATTTCAGACAGCAAACTATTGATGAGAAAAACAGTGAGACATCAGACGAGAAAAACAGACAACAATCTTGGTAGTTTAGAATATACTTTTCTGTATGAATGAGGGCACTGGTTACAAACCTGGGGACTTCAAGGGGTATGGATGTCCTCTTTTTCTTATAGGGAAGGAATCTTTTCACTGGATCTTATTTTATTGTCTCAGGTAGAAGAAACATTTTTATATTCATTATTCATACACCCTGCCTAACACAAAAAATGTTTAAGTAAGTTTAGAGAATATTAAAGAACATAATTTAAGAAATCTGAATATAAATTCTTTGGATTAGCTTTTATTTTTCTTTTATTATTTTATTTATTTATTTGAGAGAGAGAGATAGTGAGAGACAGTGTGAGCAGGCAAGAGAAGGAGAAGCAGGCTCCCCTGCTGCACAGGGAGCTCAATGCGGGGCTCGATCCCAGGACCCCAGGATCACGAACTGAGGTGAAGGTCAATGCCTAACTGATTGAGCCATCCAGGTGCCCCATTTTGTCTTTTATTGTTGAGGCACTGATCTTTTCTCTGAAAAGGTGAACAGAAACTTTCATGAAGAACATAAAATCTGATGGTGGTGAGGAAATAGTCGAGAGCTTCTCAGATGGTAATGGCTATATCTTGTCTATCTAGGGCTGGTCAGTTCATTCCTTTATTGTAGTTAGGATTTTCTTGGCCCATAAATTGAGTAACCATATGTTGTAGATTTTCTGGAACAGCCCCAATTTAAAATATTCTTTCCTGTTGTTAGACCATGTGTTGGACCATGTGTTCTGATATTTTTATGGAAAATGTGGTCACCTTACCCATAATTTTCAATAGTTGCCTAATGCGCCTTTCCTTCAAGGTACGCAGAGAGATCTGTGTCTGGGTTAGGGTATGAGCTCTACCCATTCTGTAAGAGTCAGCTGATGTCTTTGCATCTCTATGAAATCCAACCTGCCATCTGCAACCATTTCCAGAAACTTTCCCTCTCCATTTCCCACACCATCTACAGAATGTCACATCCTGTCTAGCACTTAGTTGTATGTGGTCTTACATTGTTGTCATTGTTATGTGTGGGTTAGTTTCATCTCCTCAACTACATTGTACAGCCTGGAGGAAAAGAACATCCCCTCAATTTCTCCCACAACCTCCCCAGTGCATCACACAGTCCTGGGCATCCAGCAGCTGCCATTTTAAAATAAGAAAAAAAGATTCATTGAATTTTTTGTGTCGTTCAGGGAGAGAAACCCCTTTGAAAATGTCCCTACCTGAACCCTGCAATGAACCCGTATATATTAGGCTATCAGTTAAACCCTCACCACGTTCTTGTCAGAATCCAAATGAAGGGGTGCCTGGGTGGCTCAGTCAGTTGAGCGTCTGCTTTCAGCTCAGGTCATGATTCCAGGGTCCTGGGGTCGAGACCCCCATCAGGTTCCCTGCTCAGTGGGGAGCCTGCTTCTCCCTCTCCCTCTGGCTCTCCCCCAGCTTGTGCTCTCTCTCTCTCAAATAAATAAATAAAATCTTAAAAAAAAAAAAAAAAGAATCCAAATGTAGATGTTCGGCACCAGATTCCTATTCTAAGGTATTTGATAATAACTAAGTAAACATACATTTGAGGGAAGAGGGGAGTAGAAACCCAACCCTTCGGTTCTCATATGTACTAAGTACAAAAGGTAAGTTTTATGAGTTTATTATTTTGTCCTAGACATAGTTAGACAGAATTCCATAATTTCTTTTTCAGGTGTCCCTTCCTTTTTGTTCCCTGACTACGGAGGCCCTCCCCAACCTCGGTGGTCTACTCTGTAAATATTTGTTTCATGGAAGTTGCTTACAAGGAAGATGAAATGATTGCTACCAAATTCACATCTCTCTCTCTCTCTCTTTTTTTTTTTTTTTTTTTGAGAGAGTGCAAGAGAGAGAGGAAGAGAGAGCGAGCACAAGCGGGGGAAGAGGAAGAAGCAGGCTCCCTGCTGAGCAAGGAATCCAACAAGGGGGATCCCGGGATCATGACCTGAGCCAAAGGCAGACGCTTAACTGAGCCATCCAGGCGCCCCATCGCATCTCTGGAAGCAGCTTTTCCCTGCACTCCAGGAAGTTTGGGGACACTTGGGCAACACCAAGGATCAGGGAGCCTTTTCAAAATATTCATAGCAGATGACGTGGAGTAGGTTGGGGTGGAGACTCCCACGGCCTGGATTTCAGAGAACGTGTGTTCCAGGTCTCTTAGTCCCACGTCCCACGGCTCCTCTGTAAGGCCTTCCGCTGGCTCGCCTCTATCACACCTCCTTCCCCAGACCCCATTCCTACCAGTATGAACACTCATGTTTTTCCCAAGTAATTGGAATGTTTACGAGAATTTAATTAGCCATATGTATACATATAATGCGTTAGATTTATGAGTTATTTAAGTACTTGGGGAAGGTTTTGCTCAGTAGGTTATAAATGTGCTCTGCAGGCACTTAAAACATTTAAAATAAAAATTGATTCTGTTAAGTTTATAAACTCAGTTTAAAATGTTTAAGGGGATGTAATTATCCAAGTTTGTAAATGATATTAATTGTTTAATTTAGTTTCTTTACCATGAGCTAACCAAATATTAATCAAAGAAAAGTGAGAGAGTTATTCCTAATTTGCATAATAAGATGACTAATTTGAACTCAAGGAAAACTAGATTTTTAATTCTGTAACTTAAAAAAAGTGGTATATTAATTTGATATCCCAATAAGTGTAAATCGTTTTTCCTACTCCTAAAGATTTCTTTTCTGTCCAAGACATAAAAAACAAACAAGGAAACCTTTGATAATACCAAAAGACAGACCCTAAATATGTTCACACGTAAGTGACCCCTTATTGGCCACAGTCTCTTTGCTTGTGGTCCTGAAATTTCTGGAATATAAATGATCCAGAAGCACATTCTTTAAGGAAGGGAATTATTAGCACTTTTACACTTTCCTGTTACATGCAAATTTCCTTCGACTATCAGGTGTGTCATAGGGAATGTGTTTGTATTATGACATGGAATTTGCTCCCTCGATTTGTAAATGATCTGTTAACCCAACTGTGTTACTAAACAAATTACAGAGACTCTTAAGTATCTCATACCTGGTACCCCCTCCTCTCCTCCTGTTCCCCCCTCCCCTCCCTTAGCCTCTCTCTGTTCTTGGGGGTGATCCAAGTGAAATAAAGAACGGGGATGCCAGCAGATTCAAACACAAATGCAAAACCTAGTGTCGTTGATATCGGGATTGCTGAAACTGTACCCTGCTCTTTCTTTACTTCTGGACTCTGTTCTGCTCATATAAAATTACAGATGAATCCACTACCATGGCACAGGCACACCACGCCTGACGAGGTGTCTGGCCAGGCTCAAGAGCTCTCTTGTACTTGCTCTCTCCCCACCGCAGTGACCGTGCAGTAGCAGAGAGCCTACACCAGGGCCCATCACGATCATCTTACCCTCTAGACGGCTGTGCACTTTTTTTTCTTTTGCTTTGGGGGCTTCTTGCTACTCATACTTTTGTTAAGGAAAAAAAAATTCCTACAACACTACTTTCTGGATCAGTCTGATGGAAGAGTACCCTGTCATTGCAGACCAAACAAACAAACAAACAAAAATTGCCATATACAAGGACTTATCAATGTGTGTGAGGATTTTCTTGCTATTATAAGACCTCGGTAAAATTCATACATGAATTGGGTATTTGGACACTAAGGCTAAGACAAGGTGCAACTCTGCTGCGCCATCTTGGAGTTAGAACCTCTCTATTTAATCGGCCTCCTTTCTCTTTTGGCTGCCTTTATTGAAAGCGTATGGTATGTGTTTAAAGCTATAAACTAAATTGTCCTAATAAGGAGACCACTATATTTTTCTGCTTCAGACACTGGGATTTCAAATAGGGTTCATTTTTAGAAAGGATTCTCTGCTAAGGCAAGTTTGGAAAGCCACTGATTTCCATCTTGCTAAAAGCCTCTTACTTTTCCTGTAGGTTTCAGTCCTTGCCTTCTTTACTTTTTGTAGCCCAGCGCCATCACCACCAACATATCCATTCTCCTGAAGATTTCATGTTTCCTCCCTCTTCAGTAATCTATAAAGGCTCCTTGCAGACTACTAAACTAAATTCAGTGTTTCCGACCTGGCTTTCCAAGGCAGAAATCATCTGACCTGACTCTAGCTTATCCAAATACGTTTTTTCCTGGGCACCCGCACAGACGCTCGAGTCTGGGAAAGGTCACTGTGTCCCGGCTTCCTTGCCTGGTGCCCTTGACAGGTCTTATTAATCCCCTGCACTGGGCCACCACCCATGTAGGAGGTGGCCTGAGGAATGAAGCCCATTTGCCATCAGCTCTTCTCTACGCCCCAGTGCCTTCTGCATCTGGGTTCATTGTGTCCCTAAATCTGAGGCTCTTCCCCTTCTCCTTCCACCTACCCTACTTCCTCGTAATCCTTCACAGTCCACACACCTGTAGGCCCTTTATTACTTCCCTGAGTTCAAGATGGTCTCTTCTCCCCCACAGGCTTATATTTAATTTTGCCTAATTTTGCTTTCTTTGTTCTATGGTCTTCCCACCAGGATCACGAACTTCTCTATTTCTTCGCAAGCTTGTGATGACCGTGGGGCTCTATCGTTGAAGGGTGGGTAGAGTTCTTGGCTGCCATTACATGCCCCGAATTTAGTCTCAATCCTGTCTGTCTCTCAACGGTTCTGCATTTTTGACCAAATCACTTAAACTTTCATAGTCTCATTTTCCCCTCTGTAAAATGAGAATAATAAAATCTGCTGTGTTTTAGAATACAGCAGTCACAGACAGAGTGGTCTGCTGCTGGTTTAGGCTAGCTCTCTTACTGGACTCACCATGGATGAAGAAATGTTTATTGAGTTGTTCTAGCTTAGAAACTGAATTTTAATAACCCACCCAGAGTTGATGGTAAAAATCTGACTCCTGAGATTATAGCTCACAAGAGACTGGTGGTTCTTTTTGCTTCCTTTCCACATTTTCTTCCTTGGTCATTTCTCTAATCCGAAGCACTGTTTGTCTTTACACACCAGTGACCGGCAAGCGTCCGAGGCCACCTGGATATCTCTGCTAAGCTTCATTGCCAAGAAGCTAAATGGCCACTTGACATTTCCCCTGGGAGTCCTCACATGCTTTTCAAACGTGACATATTCAAACTGTACTCTTGTTCACTCCGTGAGGCCTACGTTCCCACCCAGAGCCAATCTATCCCTTGTCCATCCTTGCTCATTTTAGTGAATGGATGGCACCTCTTCAACCCAGTTGCTCAGGCTGGTATCCAAGAACGGCCCCTCCTGCACAGCCAGTCTATCACCACCGAGCTCTAGTAATCCTATTCCTGAGCATATCACAACTCTGTCCCTTCTTGTCCATGTTAGCATTACCCCTTGAGTGGGTTATTGCAAAATTCTCCAACCTGGTCTCTCCATTTCTACTTCAATTCTCCCTCTAGCCCATTCTTTCCGTAGCAACCAGAAGAATCTTTTTAGAGCACAAAAATCATCTATCTCATCTTATCTTTATATTTTGCACTCAAAATAACTCCAAATCATCTCTGAGTGGCCTCTGCGGCCCTCTGTGATCTGATCTGCTTCCCTCTTCAGGTCATTCCTTGTGGTCCTTCTCTCCCTTAACCCCTTCCAATCTGTGTTGGCCCTTCTGATCCTCAAAGACACCAAACTCTTTGCTGCCTTCCGCCTGACAGCTTTCCCTGCATTCCATCGGCTGGTTGTCTCCTGGTTCCACGTGAAGCATCAGAAAAGCCTCTCTTACTCCTCTAGTCTAATGTAGCACTTGGCACAAGATACAGTTGCGGTCTTATTTGTGTGATGAATTGTTTGTCTGTCTCCCCTCGGACTGTGACATGAGGGCAGGAACTACTTACCAGTCTAGGGGGCCAGCCAGATAGTAGGGGCTCAGTAAGTGTTTGATGAATGAATACTCATTTGTTCACTTTATAGTGATTCGTATCCAGGTCGTTCCCTTTTCTGGTACCTGCAAAGCTGATCCAAGGAAAAGTACGTGCATGATAGACATTGACAATTAGAACCAAAATATTTGCACGGTGTCAGGAGAAACTTTGTCGCATGAACTTCACCACGCTCATCTCATATGAACCTCCCTCTTGATTAGATTGTGCCAGATAAATATTACTCATTTCTTCCTCCCCAGCTCGTCAGCTTCTCTGTCCTACTAATGCGTTCTTGTGATTACAAGCCCCTGGGTTGTTTCAGACAGATCGCAATACCGTCGATTGGGTAATAGAATTACTCTACTACTAATAACAGTAATCACAACCACAAACGTTTATATCATACTTTATGATTTTCTAGGTGCTCTTAACATGCATTATCACCTTTAATCTTCGAGTCTCGGCCTGAAGATGCATCTGCGACGTTGGTTGATTTGGATGGATCCCAAGCTTGGTCTGAAGCGGCTTCCAAGGAGTCCATGGGTCACTGAAGGAAAGACTGCTTCGGCTGACGGCTGATGGGGGACTTTTTTATATTGACTTTGGGTAGTTCATCCCGAGATGGTGAACTTCTCCCCACCACATCCTCAAATTCTGGAGACTTTTACTGTATATAGCCCCCAGCTTACCAACTCCCATTACTCCTAGGATTGTTAAGACAGATAAATGAGGTAATAATAATAACGAATATTGTTTGAGTGCTGACAATGTGCCGGACAATGTCCCTAGGTGCTTTATACACACATTAATTTCTGCAGTCCTCATGACAGCCCCGACTTAGGAGACATAGGTAGCATTGTCGTACCCACTTATAAAGGGAGAACTAAGACCTGAAGCGATTAAGGAACTTGTCCCCTTGCTAGTAACTGGGGAAGCTGGGACATGAACCCAGCAGACTTTCTAGACTCCATGCTCACAGACAGCATATCTGGGAATGTTTATTCTTTAACCACATTTGTTCTTTACTGACATTATTCTTAATAGACTTACCAGAATTTAAGCAGCGCTCACTGTGTGCCAGCCGCGAAGCTCTGTGCTGGAACACAGCTTGCTGTCTAGTGGGGGAGATGGGTCTGAACAAATGATCACCAGTGTGCTGTGTGTTACAAAGATGAAGGAACCCTAGAGCAGGGGACCAAGGCTCATCGGGGGCTCAAAGAAGGCCTCTGTGAGGAGGGGACATGTTATCTAAAGCCTGGAGGCCATGCATACGTGGTCTACACAAAAGGGAGGAGGGAGACCTACAGCAGGGCAAAGCCTTCCATGACTGCCTGAGGAACTAAGAGAAGTCTGTGCAGCGGGAGTTTCCAGAGTAGAGAAACGAGCAGGAGTGAGGTGATGCTGGAGAACAAAGGGCCTGGGATTTGGTATTTTATCTAAGGATCACAGGGATTTGGTGTTTGATTCTAAGGGCCTTGGGCAACTACTGAAAAGATTTGAGGCAGACTGCTGAGCTGCAGGGGGAGAAGGCAGAGGTCAGTGGGGAGGTTGCTGCAGTCCCACAGGACAGGGAGGCTGGCAGGGCGAGCAAGGGTGGTGGCAGCCGGGATACAGGGAAGCGGATGTGGCCAAAATAGGTCTAGGAGGTGAAGTGAGCAGAACCCGGAGATTAACTGAATGTGGAGGGTGAGGGGGAAGGAGGAGTCAAGGTCTCTGACTTGAGTGAGGTTTTGATAATGGAAATAGAAATGGACAACAGAAACAGAAGCAGATTTGGGTGCAGGGATTGACAGAGTGATGGATTGCATTTCAGGGGTGTTGACACAGAAGTGGATGTGTCCAGCCCGCACTTGGCTTGTATGGGTCAGGAAGGAGGAGTTGGGCTACAGAATTTCTTTGACTCTAACATGAACATTTTTCATATTTATGACTTCCAAAATTAGAATGTGGCTTAAAAACAGTGTGTTTATTAAAAATAGTGTTTTAACGGTGAACTATAATTGGTGGTGTCTTAAAATAGACAATAGTCTGTAAAATAAGAATATTTCATAAAAATGTAACTAATTTGTATTTAATGGTATTTTGAGATATCAGGGAAGGAAAGCCTTTATTTTTTTATTTTTATTTTTTTTAAAGATGTTATTTATGTATTTGACAGAGAGAGACAGCGAGAGAGAGAACGCAAGCAGGGGGAGTGGTAGAGGAAGAAGCAGGCTCCTCACTGAGCAGGGAGCCTGACGTGGGCTCCATCCCAGGACCCCGGGATCATGCCCTGGGCTGAAGGTAGACGCTTAAGGCACCCCAGGCACCCCAGAAGGAAAGCCTTTAAAACACTCTTTTGGGGTGCCCGGGTGGCTCAGTCCATTAAGTGTCTGCCTTCCGCTCAGGTCATAAACCCTGGGTCCTGGGATGTAGCCCCATGTCAGGCTCCCTGCTCAGTGAGGAGCCTGCTTCTCCCTCTGTCTCTGCGGTTCCCCCTGCTTGTGCTCTCTCTGTCTCTGTTGAATAAATAAATTCTTTAAAAAAATACTCTTTTATCTTAAAAAAAAAAGATCATATTTAGTGAAAGTAAAGTTCAGCAGTAGCACTAGTATTTGACACCAATGCCAAACTGGTAAAGTTCAAGTAACGAAGCTTTAACCACAACTCTTAGGGGCTTCAGGTGTCTGTTCTTTCTAAGTCTAGACCATTCCTTGCTCCTGTTTCTACCTGCGACAGAATTTTGCCTACGTGTTAACTTGATTAGCTGTCTTGTCTCCACATCACAAAGGTACGCTTTGCCAACCTGGGGTAGAATAATGTGCTTTTGAAATTCAATCCGTCATCCCTTTTCCCTGAGTGTAAAATGCTGAAACTTTTCCTGTAACTGTGGCCCTGTGTCCCATACCCACCCCCACCCCACTACCCTCCTCAGACTCATAGGTGCGGCAAGAGCTAAAGAAAGAGTGACATTGGTTTAGGAGAAGAAAAAGACGTAGCAACACTCCTTTCTCAAGTCCTACATCATTTAGTCTCTGAGTTATTTTTTGGCCAATATACTATCTTCCATTGTTAATTTAATATTCATAACTGTGTAGATAACCTTCCCAATTAGATTTTTGCTTAGCAGGGGAGCAGACAACCATAGCTACTCCCCCCAGAGTCTTTACTTGGCATTCTGCTCCATTTCCATTTAAGGCCTGGGGCTCACACAGACCACCACTTGGTACAGCCCAAGCTCAAGGAAAATTTTTATTGCAGCAAAATATACATAGCACAGAATGTACCGTCTTAACCATTTTTAAGTGTACATGTCCGTGGTCTTAGATAGATTCATCACACTATGCCACTATCACCACCGTCCATCTCTCAAGGAAACTTACAATTTGCAAGTCATCCTTGTGTAAGGGTCATGCTATCCTTCTCCGTATTATTCCAATTTTAGTATGTATGCTGCTGAGGCAAGAACTCTCAAGAAAACTTTTAAAAACAAAACTTTACTTCCTAACTTGTCTATGAGGCCAGCATTCCCCTAATACCAAAACCAGATAAAAATACTACGAGAAAGAAAATTACAGACCAGTAGCTCTCATGAACATAGGTGCAAAAATCCTCAACAAAATATCAGCAAGTCGAATCCAATAATGTATAAAAAGAATTATACACCATAGCCAAGTTGGATTTATACCAGAAGTGCAAGGCTCGTTCAACATTTGAAAATCAACCAAAGTGACCCACTACGTCAATAGACTAAAGAAAAAAATCATACGATTATATTGATTGATGCAGAAAAAGCATTTGGCAAAATCTAACACCTATTCACTATGAAAACTCTCCAGAAACTAGGAATAGAGAGGAACTTTCTCAACATGATAAAAAAAAAAAAGAAAGCATCTACAAAAACCTACATCAAACACCCTACTTAATTGTGAGAAACCGTATACTTTTTTTAAAGTCGTAAAAAGTCGAGATGTCCTCTCTCACCACTCCTAATTAACAACATACTGAAACTTCTAGCTAGTGCAGTAAGACAATAGAAGGAAATAAAAGGTAAACAGATGGAGAAAAAGAAGCAAAACAAATCTTTACTCAGAAACAAAGGTAGGCACCTTAAGTCCCTTTTAGAATTTGTAGACTTTATTGCATATTTGTTTTCTGTTTCAAGGATTTCTGCTCTTATTTTTATTACTGCCTTCCTTCTACTTCCTAGAGTTTAAGTTGCTGTTCTTTTTCTAGCTTCTTAAGATGGGAGCTAAAATCATGTGGACTTTCAATGTTTGTTCTTGTTAAGTATATAGACTTACAGCTATGAATTTCCCTTTGAGCCCTGCTTTATCTGTACCCCAAACATTTTGATATGTCACATTTTCATTATTATTCAGTTTAAAATAGTTTATAATTTCACTGCAATTTTTTCTTGGACCTACAAGCTGTTGAAAAATGAGTTGCTTAGGGGCGCTTGGGTGGCTCAGATGGTTAAGCTTCCGTCTTCAGCTCAGGTGATAATCTCCAGGTCCTGGGCTCGAGCCACACATCTGGCTCCCTGCTCAGCAGGGAGTGTGCTTCTTCCTCTCCCTCAGCAGCTCCGCCTGATCAAGCTCTCTCTCTCTCTCTGTTCCTCTCTGTCTCAAATGAATAAATAAAATCTTTAAAATAATAAAAATAATAAAAATAATAAAAATGTGTTGCTTAATTTTCAAACACATGGGGGTTGATATCTTCCTGTTACTAATTTCTCATTTGATTCCACTGTGGTCAAAGAACACATTTTATACGATTTCACTCCACAGGAATTGTTTGAGACTTGCTTTACGGCCTAGCAGATGGTCCATGTTGATAAGTGTTCACATGCTCTCACAAACAGCATGTATGTGGCGGTTATTAAGTATAAAGTTCTGTATATGTCAATTATGAATTATGTCAATTTGGTTATTTGTGTTGTTCAAGTTTTCTATATCCTTGCTGATTTTTTGTCTGCTTTGTCCTATCAGCGATTCAAAGAGGTGTTAAAATCGCCTGTAATGATTGTTAGTTTATCTGTCTTCTTTTAATTCTGTCAACTTTGCTTAATATGTATTGAAACTATGCTACATTTTCCACAAATTATTTATACATTATAAATTATTAGATGCATACAAATTTAGGACTGTTTTATCTTATGTAAACTGACACTTTGTCATTATGAAATGTCCCTTTTTAAGCTCTAGAAATATTTCTTGTCCCAAAGTTTTTGTTGTCTGATGTTCATACAGCTATACCAGCTTTATCTTGGTTAGTGTTTGCATGGCACATTTTTTTCATCCTTTTTTCTTTAAAATTTTGTGTTTTTATATTTAAGTTGAGTCCCTAGTAAACAGCACATGGATTTTGCTTTTTTAGCCAAAAGTGATTTTGGTCTTTGAATTGGAGTAATAATCTATTAACACTTAATGTTATTATTGAAATCTTTATATGTACTGTCTTGTTATATGTTTCTCTTTCTGTTCTTTATTCCTTTATTTCTCTCTTCTTGTCATTTTTTGGGAGAACAATCAAGTATTTTTTATTATTCTATTTTTTCCCCTCTTATTTTAGCTTACTGGTTATTAGCTTTCAGAGGTTCTGGATTATTTCCACTTTTTTCTAAAAGGAAGGCAGGTGGTACAGAGGAATCACCTCAATCCTGTCGAGGGTTGGTTTTAGTCTTTGTTAGGGTTGCTCCTTTTGGGTTTACCTTCGTTAGCAAACTATGGCCTTTCTGGAGTCTCAGCCAGAGGTTTGGGTGTTGCTATTCCATGCTGATGAACCTCGAACTCCGCCCTCAATCTCTTCAGTACCATGTTCCCGAAAAATCTTCGCACGGCGCTTCAGCCAGCCCCCCAGCTGCTGCTTTCCCTTAGCTTTCCTATAGTCACAGCTGTGCTGGCTTAGCTTGGGAGTTAGCACACATCTCAATGGGAGATTGCTTCCAGCCTTCCAGATTCACTTGTCTGCAGTTCTCTCCTCTGTGGGGTTTTACCACCTAAGCTCCAGCCACTTTGGCAGCTTTGAACTCCAATCTGCCTCCTCAGCGCAATAGAATAATAGAGTAACCGCCACCTACTCTAGTCCCTGCCCCGTGAATTGGGCCAGGGAGAGAATGGAGCCCACCTCGGTGTGCTTACCTTCTCTTAGGGATGGTCTGCATTGGTTGTTCTTCAATGCCTTCAAATGTTGGTGTTATATAGTCTGTCCAGCTGTTAACAGTTGTTTTCAGCAGAATAGTTGGTTCAGTACAAGCTACTCTATTATGGCTGGAATCAAAAGTTTTCCTCTATTACGACTTGGTACACTCTATGTTAGAAATAAAAAATCTAAAACAAATCAAGAGCTCTAAAATCTAAAAATCTAAAAGGACTCTACAACCATCATCAAGTGTTCCCAATTTGGCATTTTGTTTAGATCAGATGTCCTTTCCGTACCTTCAGTTTGGTTCTTTGGCAAGAGCTTTGTATTTGGACTGAGAAACCGAAGGCTTGGTTTCTAGACTTCTATATAAAAATTATGTGATCCTGAACAAATCTCTTCTTATTACCACTTTGGCTTTATCATTAGCCAAGGAGAATAGCTATTAATGCCTGCCTGCCTTAAGTCTTTTCAGGAACAAGCAGGACAAATGCTTGCTCTGTTTTCTTGACAGAAATGGTGTGAGATCAGCTTCACAATGAAAGCAAGGTTCACAAGGTGCCATCTCCACAGAGCTGTGGGAGCGTTCATAATTTTCCAGCTCTCGGACAATTCTCGTGCTCTATTTTCCTTTTTCTCATCTTAATTAGAGCTGTGAATTAAACACAAATGTGAGTGCTGTTTCTTCTGCCATCTGGGTCAGACTGTCCCGCCTGACTGCTAGAATAAAAAAGAACACAGGTGTTTGAGTGGGATGTTGGTTTTGGGAGAACTGGCTGGCCAGGTGTATCTGACCAGAGACCATTCCCTACAGACAGGCCATAGGGGAACCCAAACTATCAGAAAGGTTTTGCTCAGCATGGAAACAGAACATAAAAAGCCATGAGAGACTGAAAGGCATTAAGCTTGGACAGCCAGATGGGTATGTTGCTATGAGTGGAATTACCCTTTAGCCAGAATTTTTGGGCCTAACGAGACAAGACCTCCGTGGCACAGCTCCGCTTTGTCTCTGACTGTGCTTTTTCTGGGTTTTATCTCTGACTAATCCCCTTCTGGTTGGTGTAGCCTCCGTTAGGTGTTTTACTGAAGTCAGCCTGGTTGGTGTCTTGTCCTTCCAAGGTCACCTCACATCTCTGCTCAGATGCTTTCTGTGCTTAGTTTATAGGTTGGCCCTGAGAGCAGTGTTGCTTCTTGTTCCCAAATTTGGGGACAGGACCTTATTTTAACTTCCATGCTCCAGACCTATTATAACCCCAGTGGACCAGGTTCTTTATATATGTATCTCCTTTGATCTTCACACCAGCCTGGAAGGTCATCACCTTCCTTTTACAGATTTGGAAACTGAGGATCACGGGGGCTAAGGCATCTGCCCAAGGTCCCAAAGTGGAATGTTACAGAGAGTGTTCCTACTCAGGTCCGACCTCAAATTGAGAGTTCTGCGCGCTGCTGCCCCTGCAGAGGAAGTACCACGTGGGTGAATCATTCCGAATTCTCATGTCACCTGTAGAAGAAAGAGGACCTAAAAAAAAAAAAAAAAGTGATTTGGTCCAACAAAGAGCCCTCCAGCCTAGCACACCTTCATGTCTTTCTACCTTAATTCCTGTTTCTTCTCCTAGAATTCTGCTCCTTACTCACTGAGCACTTACTATATGGTGAGAACACATAGTAATACAAAGACATAAAGCCTATAGTGGAGGAAGAGAATGAACAGGTGCAACCTCTAAAGAAGGTAACTTAACAACATTCTGCATCTTTCAAATGTGCATAACTTTCGATAAGCTTTTGTACTTTAGGAATTATTCACATATTCACATAAAGCCTAAGTGTAACTAAGAATATTGACAAACATATAAATAAATGCAAAGTATCTCGAAGTGATGTAAGTACATAAAGAAAAACAGAACGGCTATCATTCAGGTTTCTAGTGGAACCAGTAGAGTGTGTGTGTGTGTGTTTATGTTTATCTATTTACGAGAGACATTTATTACAGGGAGCTGGCTTCTGTAGTTCTGGAGCTGGCTGGGCAAGTCTGAAATCTGCAGGGCAGGTCGGCAGGAAGGGAAGGCTGGAAAATTTTGATCAGGGGTTGGTGCTGCAATTCCACAGTCGGAATTTCTTTTCCCTCAGAGACACTTCAGTTTTGTTTTTAGGGCCTTTCAACTGACTAGATGAGGCCCACCCAGATTATAATCCCCTTCACTTACAATCAGTTTAAATAGATTTTAATCACATATACAAAATACCTTCAGAGCGACACCTAGATTTGTGTTGGATTGGATAACGGAGTATGGTAGCCTTACTAGAGCATAAAGTGAACTAGCACAAGAAGGTAACATATCAACAGAAAAATGAAATATAGATGACCAACAGGCTGTAGTAATATGGACAAGCATTAAAAAAACGAGGGTTAAAGTATGTTACTAAAGTATGTTGCTAAAGTATGCATCCAATGAAAAGAAGCAAAGGATCTGAGTCAAAGTGTCTTGAACAATAAATGTACTGGTTTACAGCATAGGAACACCATAAACAGGGTGGAGTGCTTTGGCTCTGGCCCTCTGTATGGCCCTCCATTCTTTGCTGACTCCATTCTCAGGCTGCTTCACAGGATGGCTGCTGCAGTTCCAGGCCTCGTTGGCATGAGTAAGGGAGAAATCATGTCTTCCTACTACTCTTTGAAGAGTGAGAAACTTTTTAAATGCCTCCAGCGAACCTCCTCTCAAGTCTCATCGGCTTGAATTGGGTCATGGGTCCATATTGGGGCTAATCTTGTGACTAGTGAATACCAGGTGCTGATAGACTTAGCCTGAGTCAGTCAGTAGTGAGGGGAAGGGAAGGTTATGATTGCCCTAGACCAGAGCCTCCCAACCTTTTTGACAAGCAATGATGCCCAAATGGGTGACAGAGTAGAATGGCTCAAAGCAAGCACCTTGAGGCTCTAGACCTGCAAGGGTCCACCTGGCTGTCTCAAAGGCTAAATATCTCTACATACCAATGGGTAGCAACTTGCACGTTGGGTTGGACCAATTAGGAGCCATCCCCTTGGGGATCCATCCCCAAACTATGAGACTTCTACTCAGTGGAGCAAGAGTGGACTGGTTAGTAATGACTCAATGGGTAGTAAGGAAAGGGGACAACATGGGTCTAGGAATCAAGGCTATTTCCCCAAGGTTCTGGTTTCAGTAATTGGGTGGACGCCAGGGGTGAACTAGAACAGGATTGTACTGGCTCATGAGCGCCAACTGTCTGTGTCCTGTCTCAATTCTGTATTAGGTGATGGGAATATTTATGTCACAGAAATCGACAAATGCTACAAATCAGTGTTTTCCTCTAGAAATCAGTTTTTAACCCTTTACCAGCACACGAAGGGCCCAAGACAGACACACTGGAGGAGGAACAGGCTTGGTTTTTGTCTTCCTGCTGGGAATCCTGCTCATTTTTTTTTCATTGAGGTGAAATTCACAGAACATAAAATTCACCATCCTACTCATCCTTTTTGAAGTTTATTCAAGCTCGTGGTTATCGCCTCTTTATTCAGTATCATATTTTATTTTTGAGAAGGTAACACATTTACATTCATAAGGTACCAAAAAAAAATCCAATAAAAAGTGTCCCTCCTATTTCTGTTCGCCAGTCATCCAATTTCCTTCCTTGGAGAATACCCAGGGTAATGGATCTGTTGGTATACTTTCTGAAAATTCTTAAATAAATGAATTCTTAGACTATTTTTAAACACACACAGTGCTCTAGCCTTGCTTTTCTTCATCTAACAAAACATCTTGGGGATGTTTCCATACCATCACATACAGAACCTCCTTATTTTGTCTTGGTAATGCAGTCACATACAAGCAGCCACTGTGGATGACTTTGAACAGACTTCTTTTTGCATATGTGTGGATATATCTGTAGGACCAATCCCTACAAGCCGAATTGCCGGTCAAAGGTTATGTCTATTTGGAAGTTGAAGGTCATCGTGAAATGGCCTTCTGTTGATAAGGCATCAGTTTACATTTTCATTAACAGTATGCTTGTTTCCTCCCAGCCCTGTTCACAAAGCATGTTATCAAACTTTTTATTCCTTTTCAATCTGATAGGGAAAAGACGGTATATCAGTGTGGTATTAATTTCCTTTCCTTTTATTGTAAGTTGGTGCATCTTTTTATATGTTCGGGGCCATTTCTGTATCTTTTTTTGGTAAACTATCTCCTTGGATCTTCTTCCATTTATTCTTTTGGGTTTGGGGGAGTTTTAAAATTAAATTTTAGCAGTTCTTGTTATCTGAAGGAAATTACCTTCAAACACTTTTTCCCCCGTTTTGTCATTTGTCTTTTGGCTTTGTTTCTGGTGGTTTTTCCCATGCGGGCCTTTTTTTTTTTTTTAATTTCATATAGTCAAATCTGCCAGTTTTATAAAGTTGGATCTTTTTATGGCTTCTTGGTTTTATGTCATACTTCCTCACTCCAAAAATCATTAAAAACTTATTACAAATGTAACCCAATTTTTGCTAGTACCTTTATGTTTCCATTTTTACATTTCAATCTCCACTTTGTATGGATTTTGTTCTACTATTTTTTCTATGTGGCCGTACAGTTGCCATATTATGTGCTGAACAATCCACCTTTTCCTCTGTTGTCTTGAAATGCCACCTTCAGACATTAATTTACAGAAGAGAAAATTGGAAGATTGGTACCTGCCATTTAGACAAAAGAGAGCCAGCCCTTGCTGTCTTTGGGAAGTGACCGTACAGACATATAGCTCCCTGCTTGATGGAGTAGCTTTTTCTGTTTGCTTTAATTTCCTATTAAGAATTCTGTGTGTGGCAGGGAAAGGACAGGGAACACACAAGTTCTTAGGACGATTGGGAAACGCAGTTATACAATGTGTTGATTTTGTTCTGCCTATCTTTTTTTTTTTTTTTTTCTGAGGGGGAGGTCATACAAAAGAGAGAAGAAACTGCAGAACTAAGCTACTTTTTGCTTTCAACTACTTGGTTACTTCTTCCCTTTACCAAGAAGTTCCTTGTCTATTTCTTGGGTAACATCGATTTTGCTATGAAATACAGCTACAGAGAACAAAAACAGGAATGGTGAATAACATATGAAAAAACCTCTTTCAGGGAAACTAAATTTCCTACTCCTGAAAGAAAACATTTTGACCACCGTTTTGGAGAAGGAAGAGGTTCCTCCTGACCCAAGCTGATCTTGGTTCAGAATCTAGAGACAGTGAGACCTTTAACGGTCATTGTTTATGAGATCAGGAAAAGGAAAACAAGGAGGAACTGCAGATAGCTGACCGAGTGACCGGAGATCGTGACTCGGTCACGTGCTCATCTCCAGAAATGGTCTCAGACCAGCAGACAAAGCCTTGCTGGTCTGAGGAGGTGAATGGCCCGGGCAGTTCGCTTATTCTCTGTCGCGCCTTCTCCACAGAACGGGGTCCTGAGCTGCTCCGTGGAGCTTGGATGTGACAGGTGGCCTGTTGGCATCCCCACAATGGGGAGAAAAAGGCTTGGCCAGCCAAGGCTTGAAAATACAAATAACTCGAACATCCAGAGCACTCCTCAATACCTAGAGAACCTGGGCTGGCCTCTCCCTTCTTCTGTCTACGTACCCTGCCTATGTGGTTCCAGGGTAGCTTCTGAACCCTTTGTGGGATCCTCGCTGTTAATTTCACTTTGATTTTACCAACACGTGTTGAGGTGGGGAAAAGGAGGCCAGCAGATAGGAGAGGGACACTGTGTTGTCCCAAACCCACAGAATGGACCCTATGACTAGGCTCCATTTTACATCTTACCCCACAAGGGAAATCTCAGGTAGAACAGAAATAGAAAGCAACCCGTGGCCTCTTTGGTTGCTGTTTTCCCCGTAGTAGGTTATTAACCAGGACTGATTTTAGCAAAACAGAAGCTTATTCTTTGCAAAAGTGGGAGGTAGAGGAATCTTGTCCTCGGTCTTGTTGTTTTGACCCCCAACTCACCTCTTACTGCCTTCTCACACTCGTCATTACTTGTCAAAAGGTCCTGTGGCCCTTAGTACCTGATTACACAATTCCTGCACTCTTCAGGTCATGAGGCAGGGGTCAGGACCTTTTCTCCTGCCATAGCCACTAGCCCATCAAAATGGCCAACATACTGAAATAACTATACCCTGAAGTAAATATTAAACCTATGTTACGTAAAGAGAAGACAAAACCATTAAGCATAACATAAACACGAATCACATTCTTAAATGTTGGCCTCTTGAAGAGGAGAAGAAAGGGAATGTATTAGCAGAGGAAGTAGGGAGAAAAGAGAGAGATAGGATATAGGAGGAGGCCACGGATTCAGTGGAGAAAAGCAACAGTGTTGACTCTTGTATATACTCCCCATTGAAGTGTCAAAATATTAAAACAACTATTTCCAGTTTTCCATTGCTTTCATTTTTAACTATTGGCTTTGACTGAGGCAACCAAATCCTCCCCCTCAATGAAATCATTTTCTAACCTCAAAGGCAGGAACTAAAGTTAATTCCTTCAAGGTCCTGTCAGAAGCCAGATGTTAAGGGCTGAATGTTTGTGTCCCCCCCCCCCCCACAATTCATTCATCATAGCCCTGATCCCCAGTGTGATGGTATTTGGAGGCCTTTGGGAGGTAATTAAGTTTCAATGAGGTCATGAGGGTGGGACCCTTATGATGGGATAAGTATCTTTATAAGAAGAACACAGAGAGATCTTACTCTCTCCATGTGCACACACCCCAAAAAAGGTCCTATGAAGTCACAGTGAGAAAGTGGTCATCTACAAGCTGGGAAGGGTTCTTACCAAGAAACGGAGTCTGTTGGCACCTGGATCTTGGACTTTCACCCTTCAGAACTGTGAGAAATAAATGACTGTTGGTGCCCCAGCCGATGGTATTTTGCGATAGCAGCCTGAGATGACTAAGACGCCAGGGAACTGGACAAGCACCTATTGCCTAAAGGTCACGGTCATTGTAGGGGTTGGGGGGACGGAGTATGTGTGTTTGCCAGAGTTCTACGTGTAAATGTCCTCTCAAGGATTCTGACTCCAGTAAGAATCCCTGGCTGCCCTCATAGAAAGGAGCTGCATTTTGATACCGGCCTCTTCAGCGCCAGGCTGCCTGTAACACACGAAGCGATGAGTTACTACCGGTGGAGGGCCAGGTGCCACTGCACGTAAAGATTTGTTCCCCAGCAGGAAGGGAAGAATTTTTCCATTTCTTTGTTTGTTTGTTTCAACTCTGCCACAGGCCAGGGATTCTCTTCCTATAAGAGATCCTTTGTGGGTATTTTCCATCACAATATTCCCCCCTATTTCTCACCTCCTTTCTGACCTTGTACACGTGGTAAGTGCTGCTTACTAAGGAGCTGTTGCTGGGAAAAGGGAGAGGTTGTGTCGGGGTGCCCTCCCTCTCCTTAGCTCTCATAAACTTCTCTGGCTCTGCTTCAGGAGAAGGACAGGGAGTGTCCCACCCACTGTGACTAACCCTTCTCTTGAAGCACTTAATCGCTGTCCCTCTGACAAGTCTTCAGAGACTGAGCGCAAGCATGCTACACCCCAGCTCCGGCAGATAGCTGATAAGCTGCTGCCGGGGCTCGGGGTGGAGAACAATTCATTTTCTACTTAGGTTTTAGAACCTTCCATAACCGAGTGCCTTTAGAGAGCTGGCTGCTGTAAACTCTCTGAGTCAATGGGGCTCAGGGTGGAGAACAATTCATTTTCTACTTAGGTTTTAGAACCTTCCATAGCCAAGTGCCTTTAGAGAGCTGGCTGTTGTAACCTCTCTGAGTCAATGGAGCCAATGACAATTTCATCCCCAAGACCGTTGTTGGTTTGGGGGCAATGATTTGCGTTTAACGAAAACATTAACTTTCCACAACTTGTAGAAAACACAGTTTGGCTCTGTTGTGGTGGCAAGGGCGTACTTTCTTTCACACCAGCCCAAAGAAGTTTTTAAAGTGCAGAAACTTTCCTCATTACCAGCGGGTGAATCGCTCCAGCCGGAAATTCCTTAGGCACCAGGCTGAGGAGCCGCGAGAGGGTAACCAGCTCTCGGAGGATTCTTGCCGCCTTGCCACCTCAAGCAAGAGGAACTGGTTTTCTGCAACCAGTTCTATAACACCAGTGGGGAAACTGATGACCCTCCAGCTGGAAGCGCGGCAGCTGGTTTGTTCTGGATCATCACGCCGGCCTCCTTCTCGGTCCCTGCCTGGTGTCGTCGGTGGTTCCATCTCCCTTAGTTTCAATTCCCCAAACGCAATTTCCCTGAAAGGGCTCTTCTTTGACAACCTGGGCTGCGGCTGCCTCTGGCCACACCTTGCCTCCGAGGCAAATAAGCACCTTTGATTTGGGCTCGGGAGTGGAAATAACAGATAGTCATCAAGAACAGAGGGCTCTTGCCTGGGCTTGCTCAGAAAATCCCCTTTGCAGAGGGGGAGCTGTCTGTCCAGCTCCCTGGGTACGC
Organism: Ursus arctos; assembly: GCF_023065955.2. NCBI lineage: Eukaryota > Metazoa > Chordata > Mammalia > Carnivora > Ursidae > Ursus > Ursus arctos. The sequence continues at coordinate 55,737,311 of NW_026622764.1, read as the reverse complement.
ATCCCTTGTCAAATTATCGGGACTTTTCATTCTGTCAAATATTAACCCCTGTCCTTGGTTGCTTTGGTGAAGAGAGATGAAGGTGGAAGGTAAAAGAAAAGAGAAAGAGCACGTAGAAGGCAGAGTGAGAGACGCTAAGGGAAGACCAGAAGGAGGAAGGGAAAGGCTGGGGGTGGGGGACCCAGCAGGTCCTCTGGGCCTCCAGCCCACTATCTGCTCTGCGCATGCGGATCAGGCTTCTCGCCGCTGATCATTCCTCTGGTGGAGCTTTTGTCCTTATTGTCATGAAAAAATATGTAATTACCAAGTGAAAAAAAAGTCAGGTTAAAAACAGCCTGTAGGGTGTGATCCCCCTTTGAAGTATTTGTTGGCATAAAGGTTTGGAAGGCCATAGATAGAAATTCTAAGTGTTATCTTGGGAAGGTGGGATTATAGATGAGTTTTTCTGTTCTTCTTCTTCTTTGTTTTTTTTTCCCCCAATCTCTACTTTCTACAAGGGATGACTATTGTTTATGAGAGAAAAGTTAAAGTCATACTAAAAAGGGAAGGAAGAGACAGACACAGAGGAAGAAACAGCGGAGTCAAGGGGGAGGAGACACGGTTCTTTGAGGCATGTGATAATGCAGATATTTAATCAAGCTATGCATCTCCCTGTTTTAATTGCCTGCTCTTTGCACTCAGGGTACCCATTTGACTACTATTTACAAGTTTTTAAGTCCTCTAATTTTTAAATCCGTAGAGCCGCATTTCTTAAGCAGAGGCGCACATGGGAATCAGCAGGGAATTTTTTTCAACATATCCTTCTCAGGGTCCCACCCTCAGAAGTTCTAATTCGGAATACCGACCCAGGGCCTGGGTAGGAGTCTTTTGAAAAACCCTCCCAGGTGTTCTGATCCTCATCCTGGCTGAGAATTCCACGGTGTGCAAGACAATTCACAATATTAGAACTTCTAATTTTACTGCTTTTCTATGGCACCCTTTAAAAATCTCTACTTGTATGTCTGTTAATGCCGTATCTAATATTGTTATCATAAGACATGTATATTTGCAAATAAACTTACACATTGGAGGGTGCGTTAAAGACATTTTTCTTATAAGGATGTACAATAAAAAAAATTGGAGACAACTGCTTCAGAGAATTAATTATAAGTGGGATAAATCAAGTGTCCAACCAAATTAGAAATTTTTCTCCAGGCTGAGATAGAGAAACGTCACACTATGGATGATGACTCATTTTGACCTACTTTGTTTCCTTCTTAGACATGCATTACTATTTACTGGTCCTGGGTCATCATTTGTGGTGTATGATCCTTCCCAGGTAGGCTGCAGCTGTGTCCTTGGTAAATACGCAGGCACATACATGCCCCAACTACAGACGTCAGCATCTGGAAGCTCTCAAAGCCTTCAAAAGGCAGATCCTTACTTCGTGGTTCCTACGTGCTAAACTCTTACAGCTGCTTTGAAAAAAAGCAACTGGATTGTCTTAGCATAAAAGGCAAAACAATGGATAATAATTAGTAAATAAATATTGATTGAAAAATAAAACCATGGGAAAAGGTAAAGAGTGAGAAGTAAATCTTCTAGGTAAAGATAGGGAATTGAATATGCACTCATCTCCTTTTGCTTTTTTCTGAAGCCTCAGTAAAATGATGGTAAACGAGTTTTTTTTTAAAGGGAAGAAATAAATAGCAATTAAACATTTTTTTTAAGCTGAAAAGTAAGAAATGTGGACAATGACACAACAGACAGGGGAAAACTGAATCCTAAGCCGGCAGTGGGGAAATTCAAGAAACTAACTAGAATTTCCCAAAGGCTCAGGAATTGGCAGCATCAGAGACCTCTGGCAGTGAGATGGGGTCATGCAAAACCATAAGGAGTGGTTCCAATTCTCTTTAGAAAGCAGTGAGACTCCCAGATCTACCACCCCCCCTCCCCCGCCGCCCCCGCCCTCAGCAGAGTCAGGCTACTACCTCTTTCCCCACAGTAGAGAGACTGGATCAGGGGAGGGGTCTGTAGATTGCAGGAGCTCGGGCAAGAGGAGGACTGGTGGCTGGACTGAAAACAGAGGGATGAAGTGGATAGATAGAGACCCATGGCTCTCTCCCTGCTGTGTTCCCTCAGTGCCTGCAGCTGGAATGTTGTCTCTGGGCATAAACCCTCAACAGTCCTCTCTGGGGAGTTTGGTCTCCCCAAGAGGCAAACAAAGGCACTGATTTGGGGGTCCTCCACGCAAACAGCCCAGCGAGAATATACAGTGGAGCCCCCGGCCAGTAAGCCCCTAAGGTTCAGAACTTCCACTCAGCTTTTTAGCCCCCATTCTTAAATATGAGCAGACAATCAAGGTTTCCCAGACACTGAAGAGAGCCTCTTACATGAAATACCAAAATGAACAGAAAAAGCAACCTGGAGAAAAGAGAGACCATGCAAGTTGAAGAAAACATTCAATACCCTCTGATTAATATCCTCAGAGCTAAGTTACGTGACCATCAAATAAGTCTATGACATTAGAAAAAGGAACATCCAGGAACAAATAAGACCTCTTGGAAATTAGAAAAAGGATAATAAAAATTAAAATTCAGTAAAAGAGTTAGAAAATTAAGAAGAATAAATCTCAGAAATAAGAGGAAAAAGAAAGAAATGAAAGATAAGAAAAAAGAGGAATCCAGTACAGAAGATCTAATACATGAAAATAGGATTTCCAAAAAGAGAGAACAGAGAAACCATGTCTTTAATTATGTCTTTAATGACATAATTCAAAAATATTTCCCACAGCAGAGGAGCATGTGTTTCTGGAATGAAAGGGCCACCAAATGCCTACACAAGGATTGAAAATAGACCCATACCACGACACAGCAGTGTGAAATCTCAGAACAAGGAGGACAATGAAAAGATGCCACAAGCTTCCAAAGAAAAGGAGAAAATAGCTCCTATGTAGAGGATGATGAATCAGAATGGTTCCAGGCTTTTCGATAGCAACGCGGGTAGCCAGATGGCAAAAGCCTTGAAAATTCTCCAAGAAAATGATTTCCAGTTTAGAATTCTATACCCAGTCCAAACTATCTATCTAAAGTGTCAGGACAGATTTAAAATGTTTTAGACATGCAAATTCTCAAGAATTTGTCTCCCATGCCCCTACCTCAGGAAGTCCCCAGTACATCTGTCAAAACATGAAGCAAACAAGGAAAGAGGACACCGGAGCTAACCCAGGAGGAAAGCACCCTGGGATGACCGTAAAGGGAGATTCCCAAGATGAGAGTTCTGCCTCAGGTCCAGGTTGCAGTGCGAAGAAGGTGTGAGGAGAGATTTTTGGGGAGATTGGTGAAATTGTTACAGTACCTAAAGATTCTGGATGTCTTGGGCGCCTGGGTGGCTTAGTCAGTTAAGCGTCTGCCTTTGGCTCAGGTCATGATCCAGGGTTCTGGGATCGAGTCCCGCATTGGGCTCCCTGCTCAGTGGGGAGTCTGCTTCTTCCTCTGTCTCTCCCCTTGCTCGTACTCTCTCTTTCTCTCTCTGTCAAATAAATAAAATCTTTAAAAAAAAGATTCTGGATGTCTTGAGAGCAGACATTGGCAGATGGCAAATATAAATGTGTGGAAAACGAAGCAAACAAAAAATAAGAGTTTATTAGCTCCAAGGACAACAAAAAGGTGTGCAGGAAAGGGAGTTATCGTGATTGACTGCGGTTCAGTTGTGAATAGTGTTTTATAGTCACCGTAACACAAACACGGACAGGTGAAAACGTCGCGGAACTGGAAGAATGGAGAATGGGGAAGGATGAACAGGAGCAGCAGGAAAAAAGACACCAAATCCTGATCTTCTGTCCTGGAGACAAACCAGGCAATGGCTAACATTGAAAGAGCAACGGATAGCATTTCAAGCTTGTTCATTTGGAGACCCGGAGATACATACCAAAAGAAAGAGGCTTAAGTGTGGAAAATGGTAAGGAGGGGTAGGGGGTTGTTGTTTTTCCCTGCAAGCCTTGTAGAACTATTTAACAGTGTGGATTCTGTACACACATAACCAACTCGAGGGGACAAAGAGAAAATCAAAAAAGTACCTATTAATATTTTCTTCAGGAAACACAAAGTCCATCTCCCTTCCCCTCTGGATTCTAATTCCCACAGCTCTGCTTGCTAGAGACCTTCACTCTTCCTTGTAACCTCCTCCAGAAATACTCTACAGCTGTCCATTCGTGCCTGCCTCATAACCTGCTGTCCCGAGTGAATCTTGTGACCCGACGTGATCTTGATCAGAGAGAGACGTTCCGTTTCTGAGGCTCCCAATATATCAAAAACGGAACAGTTGCAACAATGGGATTTAACGGTGCGGGCGAGCTATACACGGTTACGTTAATAAAGGAATACCTTTATCAGATACCAAAGTGATGCCAGCATTTTACATTTCAGGGCTTATGTGAGGCCAATGGGGGGCCCAGGCCAAGCTGCCTCCTTGTACCGCCCCCTGCACCCCCCTCACCCCAGCTCCCGCCTGTTCTGTGCTCATCCTTACCCAGGGATCCTTTTCTAATTTTACCATCTTCCCTCGCCCCCGCTCGTCATTGTGCTGTTTCCTTCCCTTCTACGGAATGTGCAGCTATTATTCTGCTTTTGCCTTCGCTGAGCTTCATTCAGTTCCCAGCAATTCCTCTGGCACTTCCTCAGCCTGCTGTCACCTGTCCTTTGAATCAATACGCTCTCCATCCTAACAACCTTCAGTAATTAATGAAAATGCCCTCCTCCGCCTGTTTTCCATTTTAGTACCACATTCACATTTAATGAGCATGCTGGTCATTCCATCACTCAGGTCACTGACGAAATGGTACATCGCCAGCCCCAATCTCTGTGGACACCACATGTGTTATGTCCTCCCAGGTTAATAATAATCCGCCGTACTCATTCTCCAGGCATGCAGCCACTCGTAATTATGTGGGTTAGAATTTAAATTTTAGACCAGTGGTTTGAAATCCTGGCTGCATGCTACAGATGCCTAAGGAGATCTTTAAAACACGGATCCTGGATCTTACAACAATCCTATCATACTAGGATAAACACTTGGCCGGATAAGTGAGCCTGGTCACTGTAGGTACAGAGCCCTCTGTCTCTTCAAAAAGAGGACAAGTTAAACATTAGGGATGGTTTGCAGGACCTTGTAATACAAGATGGTGACAGGCTACCAGATTTTAAGTTCTAGTGTCCCTTTTCTTGAATTCTAAAGGAAAAAAAATGTTTTTAAACTTGGTCATGGGTGTTGTATTAGTTTCCTATTTCCGTTGTGAAAAAAAAAATTACCACAAATGTAGTGGCTCAACACAATACAAACTGATTATCTTAGAGTTCTGGAAGCCAGAGTCTGGCATGGATCTCACTGGGCTAAAATCAGGGTGGCAGCAGCGCCGTGTTGCATTCTGGCTCTATTTCTTGTCTTTTCCAGCTTCTAGAGGCCACCCTCATTCCCTAGCTTGTGGCCCCGTTTTTCCAGCAATGTGGAGTCCTACTCACGCTGTTACCTCTCTGGCTCTCTCTCTCTCTCTCACCTCCCTCTTTTCCTTTTAAGGAAATGTGTGATTGCCGTTGGCCCTGCCCAGATAATCCAGGATAATCTCCCTATCTCAAGGTCAGCTGATTAGAAATCACTTGTTTTTGGGGCACCTGGGTGGCTCGGTTGGGCGTCTTGGCTCGTCTTGGCTTCAGCTTAGGTCTCAAACTCATGGCTGTGAGTTCAAGTCCCTCGTTGGGCTCCATGCTGGGGGTGGAGCCTACTTATAAAAAAAAGGAAATCGCTTGTTTTTGCCATGTAGCCTAACATGGTCACAACTTCAGGGAGTAGCACATGGACGTTATTATAGGTGGGGAGTATATTCTGCTTACCACAGGAGTATCTTTGGTTTTCTCCTAAAAATTTTTAGATAAGATACGAGTGGATATAAAACTCCTCAGTGAGAATTCTACACGAAGCTCACAGCCCCCTGGGCACAATGACACATCCTGCCTCCTATCTAAAGGCCTATTCCTGGAGCCCAGGGACTGCTGTGACCAAGGCCTCCCGTATCAGACTGCAGGGCAATTGCCCACCCTTTGGCTCTGGAGACCACCTCCTGAGGCCAGTAGCCCCCAGTATGGGATCACTGTGTTCAGTGTAAGCTGGAAATCTCTTTCCCATGGGCACTGGGGGAGGGTGGGCCTGGAGCAGAAGCAATACACTCATGCCTGGGTTAACCAATCTATTTTCAAACTCCATGGCTGCACGAAGGATTCTAAGCCATAAGTTTCCATTGGGAAGTCCCTGGTGCCTTCCTATGCTCCCCAATGAATCAGAAGCTCAAGAGGTGGGGCCCAGGAATCTGTGTTCTTTTAAACTTCCCGTTTAATTCAGTGTACAGTCAAGTTTAGGAACTACTGGTTTAGACCATACTCTTTAGTTCAATGAATGTATTGTAATGATTAAAACTGAAACCTTGCTAAAATCAAGCTGTATTAGTACAATTAGACATTTTTTGGAAATGTCAGATTCTTATATATTAGTAACATACATTACATATTTTATGTATATTATATAGCATATATAATATAATGTGTTAATATATATTAATAACGTAAGTGTTATTCTTCTATATTATTCCCTGGTAGAAAAAAAATCAGATTAAAAGGATGTTCTATTTAAGAAAATCCAACGGGTTGAAACCAGATTTACAAACAATAATAATTAGGGGGTACTAATTTACATTCCAGAGTAATTCATTGTGTTATTTCCTTTCAACAACAAATCCCTCTAGGTCTCTTAAAGTATCAGTCAATGCACAAAAATTCAGTTTATATATTGCTTTTTGGGAGCATTTCTAATGCATCAAGCATGGTGCGCCCGAATCCTGATGAAGCTGGGCCTTCAGTTTGAAAATTTGAGTGGAAGGAAAATCTAAGAAGTTGACTGGTCCATAGATTCCGTTGTCCAGGTCTTCCTCTCGGTGGTGCACTTCCTCTCGGCACCCAGCACCAGGTGCACTACTGGCCACAGGCTTGTCTGTGGTCGTGCCCACATGGCCCCACCTTTAGGCTCAGCCCTGCACTCATCCCTGGGATGAGTCCTGAGGTCACAGGAGTTTCAGAATCTCCCGCTCAGCACTGAGAACAAGCATCCGTCTAGCTCTGACCTTGGTCCTCACTTCTGATAATTGGGATCTCGGCTTTCTTCCCCAAATGCTGGCCTATAGCTTGAGCTTCTTCTTGGGGTGTCTGCCTTCCTTGGAGCTTTTTTTCTTTTTTTTTTTTTCTTTTTCTTTTTTAGACATGTGGAGGGGCCGAGGGAGAGGGAGAGAGAGAATCTTAAGCAGGCTCCATGCCCAGCCCAGAGCCTGATTCAAAAGTCGTATGCTTAACTGACAGAGTTACCCAGGCGCTGCCCTCTTCCTTGGAGCTTTCTGCTCCTCTCGATGGCAGGCTCTCGGACATTTAACTTGAGACCTTAGCCATGAGCAGAACATGAGCAAGACAGGTTCTGAAGGGACAGGTTCAGACTCACCAACCAGTGGCTTGAGAATGACTTGTTCTCCTGAGCTAGGGTCCTATGATCACCTGGCCACCCTCACCCCCTTCACTATGGACTCTCTCTAATGCCCATGACATTGTAGTACATAGCTGTGTACCTGGGCTTTCTTCATTTGGGCTCTAGGCCCCTGGGTCTGTTTGCAGCCTTAAACTGGGCCCTGGCTTGCTTAACTGAAGCCTTAATTCTCTCTTCATTTATGCATTTCTTCTGACTCAAGGATTAGATCCCATTCTCTATATGGCTAGCTGCTCGTTGAGATCTTGCTCCAAACCAAGCAGACCCTCTGGATCCATCTTAATGGAACAAGATTCCCCCGAGATGAGAGCCCCTTAGATCTCAACACCTGCCCAGAAGAGCTTCAGCACCTCTGGGTGTAGTGGTTTGCTGTGTAAGACCTGCCTTGAGACAGGATGGCCTTCCATCTGGCCCTGTGGCATCATGTAGTTATTTGAGTTCCAATTCTTCCACGTAATAGATGTGAGATCCCGAAGTTTGCTTAACTTGTCTGGCCCTTTGATAGGTTTGATAGGTTTCTTCCCATCTAAATGAGCTGATCTACTTCATAAGGTAGTTGTGGAATAACGCATGTAGAAAGCCTTGTGCTTGGCCTATAGTAGGGCAATACTACTATTTCTTTTTTCTTACTTGTCCCCCAGTGACTACTGGTCTGTGTGGTTAAAAACCCCACACATCTCATGGCCAATCGGGTCCAGAAATTCTTATCTGGATGACCTATCTCATCTCTACTTTCTTAGAAGTCAGAAAGGCCTGAGTCACTTGCAATTTTTGAGGCTCTTTGTATATAAATAAATGTTAAAAGAATGAAAAACCAAGACACAGACCAAAGAAAATATTTGCAAAACACATATCTGATCAAGGACTTGTGTCCAAGATACAGTAAACAAACAAACAAAAAACCTCTTAAAACTCAAAACAAAGAAACAAAGAACCCATTAAAAAGTGGGCAAAAGATCCGAAAAGATACCTCACCAGAGAAGATATACAGATGGCAAACAGTCATATGAAAAGATCCTTAACATAATCTGTCATTAGGAAATTACAAATTAAAATGAAATATACTAGTACATGCCTATAAGAATGGCTAAAATCCAGAACATTGGCAACACCAAATGCTGGTAAGGGTTTGGAGCAAACGAAACTCTCATTCATTGCTGATGAAATGCAAAATGGCACAGCTACTTTGGAAGACAATTTGATGGTTTCTTGCAAAACTAAACATACTCTTACCATATGATCCAGAATTTGCACTCCTTGATTTTACCCAAATGAGTTGAAAACTTATGTTCACACAAAAACCTGCACGTGGATGTTTATAGCAGTTTTGTTCATAATTGCTACAACTTGGAAGCAACCACGGTATCCTTCATTAGATGAAGGGATAAATAAATTGTGGTACATCTAGACAATTAAATATTACTCTGTGACATAAAAAAATGAGACATCAACCAGGAAAAGACATAGAAGAACCTTAAATGCATACTGCAAGTGAAAGAAGTCAGTCCAAAAAGGGTACGTACTGTGTGATTCCAGCTCCATGACATTCTGGAAAAGGAAAAACAATGAAGACACTAAAGATCAGTGGTTGCCAAGGGTCCATGCGGGAGGAATGAGAAACGAACAGGTAACACACAGGGGACTTTTAAAGCAACAAAGCTAGTCTGTATGGTACTATAATGGTAGATATACGAAGTCATGCATTTGCTAAAACTCATAGATCAACCCAACACAAAGAGTGAAATTCCATGGGATTTCAGTTAATAATTATGTGTCAATACTGATTCAACAATGTAACAAATGTACCATATTAATACAAAATATTAAAACTAAGAAAACTGTGTGTACAGGTCGGGGAGGGGAGGATAAGGGAGCTCAGTACTATCTGCTCAACTGTTCTATAAATCTAAAACTGCTCTAAAAAGTAAAGTTTATTAATTAAAAAAATAAAGAAATACTAAAATAGGGTTTGCTTTAAATGTGCCTTATTTTAAATATCTCCATTTAAAAGCTCGATGCTTTTAAAACAAAAATATAATACAACGTAATTGTGCCACTCACAAGGTAATTGTGGGATTATAAATATCTTTTTTCAAATTCCAGTATAATTAGGGATTACAAATATCTTAATGCATAATGCATGACAGATGAATGGTCTGGGAATGGGAGGCATGTTCCAAGCTGCACGAGGAGAGTTTTCTTCCTTCGATCCTCTGAGTGCAACTCTGTAACGTACATGAAACTTCACTTGGCAATAACCAGCATGGGGCTCCTGTCTTATTGGGAAGCCTCTGATAAATGGAGCACCGTGATGGGCCCTACAGGGGCTTAGCTTTGTCAGTCCAAGCCTGCCTCCAACTCTACTGGTTCCGTTTTTTAACTGGAGTTGGCTGGCTGCTTGCAGGTCGGCTTTTCTAGTGCAAACTACCTATCGACCTACACTTCCATGGCTCTCGTGCTTCTGATGTCCCTTTCCTATCCCCCGCCCACTACAATGACTGTACCGTTGCGTTTTGCCTGCTGGAATACTTCTGGTTAGTAGCTCTCAACAGAGAGGGGACTAGAGATTAAAGAGAAGGAACGATTTCATCATGCGTAAGGCCTTCCTGCAGGGTCAGTTCTGTGTCTAACCGCCTTTGCTGTACTTCCTCTATTGGGGGTAGGGGGCTAGTTCCCAGACAGATAGAAATCAAAACACTTGCTGACTTCACTTTTCTTTCATTTTTTTCAAGTTTTTTTCTAATTAGGATAGAAGTACTCCTAGAAAATTTGCAAGTCACAGAAATGCATACAGAAGCACAGGGGGGGGAAAAGTCCTTCCCAATCCTGTATTACCCAGAGGCAACCACTAATGTCATTGTATGTGTGTATTTTTAGCTCCACATTCACTTCTGAATCTCACACAATCGGATTTTGCCTTCTCCATCTTCCTGGTGGTCTCCCATAGGTCAATGTCAATCAGGGGCAGCTTTCCTGGTGTGGCCCTGATTCCATCTGGGCTTCCTTCTCAAGGACTTGGTTTCTGCCGTCACTCTCCTTTGTCTGCGTTATCAGTTCTCCCTTTAGTGGATCGCTCCCATCAGTCTGCAAACCTGCCTTAATAGTGCACATCTTAAATTCTTCCTTAAACCCATTACCTCCTCTTCCATTCCTCTTTATAGTAAAACATCTCAAAGAGGTATCTGTATTTGCCTCCTTCACCTTCTCCCCTCTGGGACTCTTCAATTTGTTTCAGCAGGGCTGTCTTCATTCTACTGGAAGTACTCTTATCAAGACCATCAGTGGCTTCTAGTTGGTTAAATCTAAACAGTCAATTCTCTGTCCTCATGTTTGACATAGCTCAGTCTCCTTCTTTCCAGAAATAATTTGTACTCTGGGCCTCTGTTGACACCACAACTCTCCTGGATTTCCACTAATTTCACTCTTCCTTGTCACTCATTTTTGGGTCCCACCTTCTGTGGCTGACTTTGAAATATTGATTGATTCCAGGGCTTGATTTCAGGCCCTCTCTCTATAATCTCTATTTGGTAATTTCACCGAACCCACGTTTTAAATACCATTTATATGATATTGACTCTCAAATCAATGTCTCTGGTTTTGGCCCTTAGGATTAGTTCACATTACATTGCATGTATCAGAAAAAGACCCAAATAATAGTGGCTTAAATTAAAAAAAAGGTTGTGCTTTTTTTCAATACATAAGGAAATTCAATATACAGGAATATTTATTCAATGTATAAGGAAATATATTTGATGTATAAGTTTGAAGGAAAGCAAACTAGGACTTGTATGGTGGGCTTGATTGCCATCAGAGACCCAGGGAACTTACCCTTATCTGTTTCATGATCCAAGCCCTTAGCTTCTATACTCAAGGGCATCTCATTATTTCAAGATGGCTGCTGAAGATCCAGCCATATCATACACATTCCAGACTGCAGATAGGAGAAGAGCGGGAAGACAAAAGTATTCACTTCCCAGTGGAGTCAATTTCCTTTAAGGAGGCTTTCTAGTTTCTTCACAAACCTCCACTTACATCTCATTATCCAAAGCTTAGTCATATGGCCACACATAGCTGCCAGGAAGGCTGGAAAATGGAGTCTGTATTTCAGATGGCACTATACCAGCTAAATAGGGTTCTGTTACAGAGGAAGAAGAGGAGAGTGGGTGTCAGGTAGAGATCTAGCAGTCTTTGCCATGCTAACCCTGACTTTTCCCTGTGCTGTGGACTTACGTACCTCAACGTCCGTAGTATCTCCCTTTGGATGCCCAATGGGATTTTCATTCTAAACTTGGAAAACCTCTTGATTCCCTTCACCCTCAAACTTGCTCCTCCCAACCTTTTCCATTTCAGACTAAAAACCTAAAGTCATTAAAAAAAAAAAAAAACCAAACTTGTGTTATGAAAACTCACACTGAAAAATAGAGCAAATAGTCTAATAAACACCGATAGATCCAGCAACTATCATGCTTGTTTCAACTGTTTTTTGAGCTGAAGTGTTTTAGAGTACAGTCATTGTGACATTGAACTCAAATTCTTCAGTTTGCATCTCCAAAACGTAAAGGCATTTTTGTGCATATCTACGATACTATCACCACTCTTACCAAAGTGAACAAATCTTGACTCCTCTGTATCTCAACTTTCACAGCTAGTTAATCAGCAGGTGACGTCAGCTCTCCAGCCACTCCCCACTCTCTGCAATGCAACCCCCGTCCAGCCGCTATCATCCCTTAACTAGACTTCTGTTCTAGATTCTTCCTTCAAACTCTTTATTTTGCACACGGTACCAAACTAGTCTTTTAAAAACTCAAACTGTGTTACAACACTTCCTTGATTAAAATCCTCCACCTGTTTACCTTTGTGATTAGAACAGAATCCAGGCTGCCTTCAGACCTACTTGATCTGACGCCCGCCTGCCTTTCTAAGTTCTCCTCCTTCTCTCCCGTCACTCCTGCCTTATTTTGTTTCTTTGAATACCAGAGTGATTCCTGCCTGGCTCTAATATTTCTGTACCTTCTGCCTGGAAGGTTTCCCCCAGATCTTTGTTTGGCTGGTTCCTTTTCATCCTCAAGTCTTACCTCAAATGTCACCTCCTCACAGAAGCTTCCTCTGCTCATCCTATCTCAAACAGTGCCCCCCATCCACCTTCAATCAATTCATAGTCTGTTACCCTGTTTTAGCTCATGTGGCCTGTATTTCAAATGATATTATTTGTTTACCTATAGATAGCCTGTCTTCCTCTCGTGAATGTAAGCTCCGTGAAAGTACCTAGAACGATGCTTGGTACAAAATATATAATCAACAAATGATGTTGGAGAATAAATCAGTAAAATGATCTCTTGGATATTGGAAGACGTTGCCTTGAATTTCAGCTCCACTGCTTGCCAGATGTGGTGGAATACCAGTGTCGCAGAACTATTGTAAAATTTAGGGGGGTAATTATGTAAAGCACTTTGTATCGCATTTGATGCATAGGAAGCCCTCAAATAGGATAGCTGCTAGTATTATTACCGCTATTAATTATTACATCTCTCAGCTGCGTTTGAACCTTGTGAACATCGCCTCCTTGAGACTCTTTCCTCTTCCGGCCTTTTTGGTGTCCTACACGTCTAGTTTTGCGGCCCTGGAATGCTTCCGAGCACCTTCTGTGACACAGCCCCCACCTGATGACCCCATAATAATTCTTTCCATGCCTGGAACCGTATAAGGCTTGCCCACGACTGACTGGACAAGAGATGAGCACCTGGTCCCCAGGCAGCAGCTGCGGGTGGGCCTCGGGGCTCCTCAGGCTCAAGAGCTCCAACCAAGTGTTCTCTACGATGGGTGATAACCTACTAAATAAATTAACTCATTTCCGCTGAGGAATGTGGACAGAGAGTGAGAAGGAGCGTGAGAGAGAGGTGCTGTATCTAGAGGCCGAGAAGCAGGGACAGAGAGTGCTTGATGACTACAGGGACGCCTGTGTTGGGCAGACGAACACGTAGCCTCGTTACGACTTCCTTGTATCCCGATGACCTTTCAGGCTCCATGAGTCCCGCTGCTATTTGAGGATGTCTTCCGGGGCTGCCTGAGTGGCTCAGCTGGTTAAGCATCTGCCTCTTGGTTTTGGCTCAGGTCATGCTCTCATGGGTCCTGAGATTGAGCCCTGCAGAGGGCTCCACACTCAGTGGGCGGGGAGTCTGCTGGAGCTTCTCTCCCTTTGCCCCTCCCCACGCTTTAAAAAAAAAAAAAAAAAAAAATATATATATATATATATATATATATATATATTTTTTTTTTTTTTCAAGAATGGCTTTCAATTGCAGCTTCACAATAACCTCTGTATCCGAGGTCACTTATCTGTTCCTCACATGGCAAGAGCCTAACCAACACCTCCCCTGAGCAGTTTCACTGGGTTGATTCAACAACCATTTATTAGCACTTACCATTGGTCACCCACTCATTTACTGCCATAACTTTGAGCACTCCTCTCTCTGGTGGTAATTCACCAATTGCATCTCCAGCCTGACCTGTTTTCCTGAGGCTCCAGCTCAAACTTCTGGGGTCCCACTGGCACTTAAAAGAACCACCTTCCAAACAAAATCAAAATTTCTCCTCTTTCTCTCTTCTCATGCCCTCCCTGGCACAATAATGTCCCTCCTCTTGTGTTCCCTGTCTTGGCTGATGACACTGCCTCCTCCCAGTCACTTGGGCTAAAGAGCTTGGAGTGATCTTTGTGACATCTGTCTTTATTACCTTCCACAGCTAATCAGCATCTGCTGATGCACCTGTCCCCTTTCTGCTTTTGATGACGCCCTTCAAGACTGCTGGTGACTTGGCCCTCTCCCATCACTTCTCTTCCCTCACTACTCTCCCCTCGCTCACCTGCTCCTAGCCGCCTCCCCCCCACCCCTTGACCTCCTCGCCTGTCCCTGAACAGGCCAGATACAGTCCTGGTCAGGGCTTTTGCATCTGCTGTTCTGTTTGCCCAGAACCCTTTTCCTGAGCTCTACTCCTTGTCTTCTTCACATCTCTGCTGAAATATCCTTGTGTCACCTTTCCTGATCACCTTATTTAAACTCTAAGAACCTGACAACTGACTCTCCTTAACCCCTTCCACTGTTTTATTTTCTCCACAGCTCTCCAACACGCTACATAACTTACTTCTTCTTTTTATTTGTTGTATCCCCCTCTCCCAACTTTGCAACCATACCTGGGAGAGTATGTGCATCTTGGGGGCAGGAATTAATATCCCCAACACTCACTATAGTGTCCGGGACATACTAAACACTCAATAACTTAGTATTTCATCCATGAATTGATTACTCGATCTCTCCCTGCCACCACTGTTTGTTTGGTTATTTTTTAAACTATGTCAAGATATTTTATTTTTAAAACAGGTCATGACACTAAGCTTTTGGCCTTTTCGGCCACTATACAAGCTATAAATGCTTGCTCAGCAGCTGAGGGGCATACTTTAATCGTGTGTGTGAAAAGCAAATAAAATTCATATAAAACAAATACTCAAATAGTTTCCATAGACTGCATTCTTGTAGTCTTGCTACAATGCCAATGCTACATCCTGGGCATATGTTTCTGACCCAAATGGAAAAATTATAAATCTGGCCAGTTGGAACTGCCATCTGGAATAGCACTAGCTTTTTCTAATAAACTCTGTGTCCTGGCCCTTCTCAGCCATTAAGGGCTTAGGATTGTCAGAGTGGTGGTGTTCTCAGCTACCCCAACCGGTCTTTGTCCTTGCTACAAAAGGCAGCATCCTGTACCTTCTGGAAAAGCAGAGATCCATCTGGCTCCCCCAGGAACATGGTGAAGACTGAATCCTGCAAGAATGCAAGATCTTTTTCTTTTAGTTTTCTACTTGCACTGAAGTCTTGGTCCCTCCCTCTTTTTCAATAAATAAATATTTTTAGAATATTTAGAGTAGAGTGATTAATTTTGTCTAAAAGCCATGTTAAATTCTGCTTCTATTTTTTTAAGTTTTTTCTCATTATAAAAACAACATATGCACATTTCATTTAAAAAATGTAAATATGGGGAAAAATCATCCAAAGGTTTTTGGTATGATAACTTATTCATATTTTGCCACGTTTCTTTCTATGAATATTCTTCTCATGAATATATATTTCTTGCTTTTTTCCAATTAAGATTACAATATAACAATATGTCAATGTTAATACAAAACTCTTTATATGTATAATTCTGAATAAATAAGTGATCTGATTTAGGTAACTTCATTTATTTTTTTCCTTTTTAAAATCATTCTCCTACATTTGGACACATATTTCCAATTTCTTGCATTAAACTGATATCAAGATTAATTTCTTCGTGCATATGGCTTTCCTGACTTTGGGATTATTGTCTTAGACTGGGGTTCCAGAGAGAAAGTTCTTGATATACAACCTAACTTCTTTTTAGAGCTCTTTTCCTTAAGCTCCTTTGGATGCAAGAGGTCACTCAGGTCACTTCAGTCATTGGGAGGTTTATATGAATGACAATTGGAGAAATATTTGGGACAGGAATCCAAACCATAAAGCCAGGCCTCATGTAATGTCACAGAACGAAAAAGAATTAGCTGAGCCATGCAGACTGCAACTGAAGGTCATTCAGGATGCAGGAAGCTCCGGGGACCAGCCTATCACCTTGTCATCCACCAGCAGTCATAGCCCAGGAGGCTCTGCCCTAGAGATCCGCCATTAACAACTGGTCTATTTCATCTTCCGCCAGTATCACCAACTGCTCAACTCTCTTTCTTATTTTCAGTTCATTTTCAACACAGAAGTAATCTAATTGGCTCAGCCAATCATCATTATGCCTATTTAGACTGAGTTTTTGCTTCAGGCTTCATTACTGGTCACTTGGACAGATTATCTTTGGCTATTCTTGGCTAAGTGCCCACTTCTGTCTCAATCCTTTGTGGGGTTAGGGGAAACAGAACGTGACTTTTCTGCATTGATCTTGTAATTTGCTTGTAATTATTCAAAATATTTAACCGCCAGTGGCAGAGGCACTGACCAGTCAGTCCCAGAGACTGTGCCATGATGGAGTATCCCTGCCAGATACCATCTCTAGAGGAGGACCCAACAGGCTTGGCGGTCAGTCTGCTCAGTACCAGCTTACATGCCCATCAGAAAGGTAGGAAGTCGTAGTAGCACTCTTCACAAAAGCCGAAAAGTGGAAACAACCTATGTCCATCAATAGATAAATGCATAAATCAAAATGTGGGGCATATTTATCCATAAAATTATCCATAAAAAAGGAATGAGGTACTGATACAAGGTACAGTGTGGATCAGCCTTGAAAAGATTATTCTAAGTAAAAGAAGCCAGACACAGAGGACCACATATTGTACGATTCCACTTTCATGAAATATCTAGAATAGGTAAATCCATAGAGACAGAAAGCAGATTGTTGGTTGCCGGGGCCGAGGGAATGGGGAGCAATGGCTTAATTGGTGATGGGATTTCCTTTTGGAGTGAGGAAGATGATTTGGAACTAGACAGAGGTGGTGGTCGTACAACACTGTAAATGTACTAAACACCACGAAATTGTTCGCTTTACAATGGTTAATCTGATGGAATGTGAATTCCCACCATCCCTACAAAGAGATCCAGCAATCCTTCTCTGGGTATATATATATGCAAAAGAATTGAAACCAAGGTAAGGTCTCAAAGAGATATTTGCACACCCATGTTCATAGCAACATTATTCACAATACCAAGAAGTAGAAGCAACCCAAATGTCCACTGATGGAGGAATGGAGAAAGGAGAAGTAGCATATACATGTAATGGAAAATTATTCAGCCTTAAAAAGGAAGGAGATCCTGTCATATGCTGCCACGTGGATGAAACTTGAGGACCTTATACTAAGTGAAATAACTGAGTCACAAAAAGACAAATACTGCGTGATTCCACGTATATGAGGGATCTAAAGTAGGCAAATTCATAGAAGCAAAAAGTAAAATGGTTGGGGCTGGGGGGTGAGAGAAATGAAGAGTTATTGTTTAATGGGTACAGAGTTTCAGTGTTGCAAGATGACAAACTTCGAGATCTGTTGCACAACAGTATGAATACACTTAATACTACTGAACTGTACACTTTAAAATGGTTAAGGTGGTAAATTTTACATTGTGTTTTTTATCACTGTTCTTTTTTTTTTTTTTTTTTTTTTTAAGGTAGAAGGGTGCTGAACACCTGCTAAGTAGACACTGGCTTTCCTTCTTAACTTCTACCAATTTCGTAGGCTAAACACGTATCTGGTTGTTCTGAGGTCCATATCTCTTATTATCAGTAATGTTCATTCGTTTATTCAACAAACGCTTAAGTGTCGTCCCAGCCATCAGACAACATGCCTGGTGCTGGGGTTATGAGGTCACACAGGACAGCCACTGTCCAGGTGGAGTCACTGGTAGGGGTAGTCCCTACCCACTGCCTCTTCTCACAGAGTGGATTAGAATTTTACCAGTGTTAAGGACCAGGAAGGAGCCGCATGGGTGTTTCTCAGATTTGTAAAGGGCTCCTGGCCTGGTCTGGGCCTTCTCCCTGAGAAAGTGAGCTTTCAGGTGAGATCTGAAGGGTGAGCAAGCATTGGCTAGTTCAGGGGGTGGACGGATGGGTTAGAGTTGCGGGAAGGGTACATCAGTGTTTAAAGGCCCTGAAATGAGAAGGATCCTTAAAGGATCTTGATCTTAACCTTATAAGTGATGGGAGGTCAGGGAAGGGTCTTAATTATGTGTGGAGTCGAGATATAATTAGGGAGGCCACTGAAGGGGTACTGCACCAGTTTTAACCAACTAGGGTGATGACAGTGACAATGGTGAGGACATTTAACAGGTAAAATTGATACCAGCTTGCAATATATTGGATATGGGGTTGTAGCAGAGGGCGAAACGAATGATGACTTCCTAGTTAAATCTTTTTGTTTTAATTTTTTTTTCCTTTCCTCACTAGCGTATTCCTGTCCATTGCTCATATTTATTTGGTAGTTTTGAGAGTTTCTTTTGCTTTGTAAGAATGGTATCGTAAAGATAATAAATCCCTTTTATGCCTTTATTTCTTTTGAAGTATGCTAATTTTAGATTTTTCATGTAATTAAATATTTTCATTGGCATTACACAATTTTTTGGATGCTCACAGTAAATTCAGGTTATTTTCACAATTCTTTTGGTCGAAGGCTGACTATCTATAAATAATGCTAAAATGAATAGGTGTGAATTTAAAGCTGATGATGGCTAATGAGCAACTAAATTAGTATTTCAAAGAGGTGTCAAAAGGATGCCCCTTGCCCATCCCCCACCCCCATGCATGAAGCCTGAGTGGAATCCGGTGTTTTAAATTTTAACGTCTGAGGAGTTATTACACATCTCCTGTAGAGAGGTGAACGATGAGCAAATTTCATTCCCTCTTCTGTGCCCATTCCACTCAATGCTCCCTCCCTGCAATCACTTTTATTAATTTTCAGAACATACTTATGCAAAGATAAACAAATATTAATATATGATCCCGTTCTTCCTGCTTATTTGTCCTGCCCCATGGTTTATTCATTGCACAATACATCACATAGCCCTCTCCATATCAGAATACAGAGTGGGTCCGCATCTCCCAGAGTTGTGCACTATTACATTATATGCCTGGATCCCATAAGCTGTTCAACTACTGAGTTCACCCTTTTTTTATCACAAACAATTTGGCTCTGAATAATCATGCATACATCATTTCACACATGTGAAGAACAAATGTAAGATAAATTCCCACACTTGAGATCTTCTAGGGCTTGGGTAACTACAGAGATGGATTCAGGTTTATGGAGCCTGAAGATTATAGTTTTTGGGACTTCGCTAAGAAAAAGGTTACAAAATTATCTAATTCAAAGTAGATACAACACGAATATTTTTTGAATATGAAAGGAAATGAGTATTTACATAGAATATGAAAGGAAATCACAATAGCTTTTTAAATTTTAAAAAGCTGGAAAATGCCATGAATATCACAGAGTCTTGAAAAATAAGATAATATCCTTACCAATGAACGACCTGACATATCTCTATAATGCCTCTCTCACTCTCCCCCTTTTATTTCTGTGGCTACATATACCAATTACCTCTTCTTTGGCCACAGTTTTGTAGTATCATTTTAAAGACGGAAAGTAGAAAGATAAATCAGTCTTCTGTTTGGCATGGTTGGTTGAAATTTCTTTTTAAAAATTTTGGACGGTTGGGGGGCACCTGGGTGGCACAGAGGTTAAGCGTCTGCCTTCGGCTCAGGGCGTGATCCCGGCGTTATGGAATCGAGCCCCACATCAGGCTCCTCCACTATGAGCCTGCTTCTTCCTCTCCCACTCCCCCTGCTTGTGTTCCCTCTCTCACTGGCTGTCTCTATCTCTGTCAAATAAATAAATAAAATCTTAAAAAAAAATAAAAATAAAAATAAAAAAATAAATAAATAAAAATTTTGGACGGTTGGGATCATAAAGCATCCGGTTTCACACAGACGTCCTTCCAATGCGTAGTGCTGTTACAAGTTTGTGTCCTACAACTCAGAAATTCTAATAAATTCTATTTCACATGATTC
Source organism: Ursus arctos (assembly GCF_023065955.2). Taxonomy (NCBI): domain Eukaryota; kingdom Metazoa; phylum Chordata; class Mammalia; order Carnivora; family Ursidae; genus Ursus; species Ursus arctos. The sequence goes on along the minus strand of NW_026622764.1, from coordinate 55,717,190 downwards.
CCATTTAAAAAAAGATTATAAATACATGGTGCATTTATAATTGCTACATTATCAAGTATATCCTAGCTGGCAAAAATATCCATTTTGGCCAGATAGCTGTAAAAAGTAAGCACTCTACTTATAATTTTACATATCTAATGATTAAAATAATTTCCCACAGATTGATTTCTGGCTCCATTTATTTCCACTACTTACATAATTCTAATATCTGGCACCATAAGACATATTCATATATTGGTATGATCTCTGGCCCGGCAGCTGGTAGTCAGACGAGCAGGTGGTTGACAAAGCGAGTGCTAGGAGTATTTGTGGAAACCATTCCAATAGCAGGACGCCTAGCAATAACCTGGCTCTCATGGAAGTGACTGCACACCACATAAATATATCCTACGACATCCAAGCTGAATGTGTCTCCAAGCCTGCTTCCCTTTACCTGATTTCAGGAGTCCTCGATGCCATTCCAATGCTACACTTCGCAAAGGAAGCCATGATGGAGAGAAGTCTGAGCGGAAAGAGAACAGTGGGCTTAACCAGTTGTGATTATTTTGCAAAGTTCTCAAAAATAGCATATAGTATGTTGAAAAACTGTTGGGACTCTTATTTTGCAAAGTTCTCAAAAATAGCATATAGTATGTTGAAAAACTGTTGGGACTCTTCTCAGGGCCTCAAAAGGGGCCTGTGCAAGTGAAGTTTATGCTTCATTAGTTCCACAGTAAATCTGCCAAACTGCCCTTCAGAGAGGTTATACCAAGTTACTGTTCTACCCATAATGCAAAGGCTTCCTTTCCCAAGGTCTTGAATGCAGAGTGTGCTATCAAATTTGTAGATTTTTGTCAATCTGATGGGGAGGGCAAAACAACTTAGAACAGTCGTATCTTGCATTTCTCAAATTATGAGTTAAATTGAGCATTTTTTCTAAGACTTAAGAGCCTTATGTGTTTCTTTTTCTGTGAACTCTCAGTTCATTTTTTTCCTCGTTTCTACTGGGTGGTTGGTCCTTTTCTTATTGATTGCTAGGAACTCTTTATACATTGGTAGATGCATTTTTATCTTGATATGAATTGCAAATCTTTTTTATCTGTTTGTTGTTATTTGTTTATTATCTCTTTGGCTCTTTAGTATTATTTTTTGTTGAGGCTATAATTGACCTGTAGCTTTATATTAGTTTCAAGTATACAACACAATGATTTGATATCCGTATACATTTGCAAAGTGATCACTACAACTAGTCTAGTTAATATCTGTCGCTATACCTAGTGACAAAAATTGTTTTTCCCCTGTGATGGGGACTTCTGAGATCTACTGTCTTAGCAACTTTCAAATATACAATACAGTATTATTAACTCTAGTCACCATGCCGTACATGACATCCCCAAGACTTCTTGATTTTAGAACTGGAAGTTTGTAAACCTTGACCCCTTTCAGCCACTTTTTTCCTCCTACGTGTGTATGTTTTTGTTGCTCTTCTTGCCACACTGAAATTCTAAATTATTCTATTGTTAACTTTATCATGATTTCATTGTTTATATTTGCATCTCTGATCCACATGGTAAGTTTTTTTTTTTTTAAACTGATGGTTTATTTGAAGATTCTAGTGTCTTCAGAGAAGATGGAACTCCAGACATTCATCAAGGAAAGAGTACTGTTCCTAGGTCTCACCTTAAAAAAAACCTATACTTCTAATTGAAGCTTAATTATTCATATGTTTCCTTCAGTGAGTTAGTATTTATTGAACACCCATTATACGCTAAAACTTAACATTTCTCTTGTTGGAAAATGAGACTCCCGGCATGAAGGAGTTCCAGGTAAGGAAAGTAAGGACTCATCTAGTCTCAGAAATAGGAATAATAAACGTAAGGCTCTGTGGCCAGAAATAAACATTCTTCATGCTTCCCAGACATCTTAATATTTATAGTATGGTAGATGGTTCTGTCCTTTCTTCATGGTTGGTGCCACACGCTTCCTGTGTCCCTCTGTGGGGACGAGCAACCTGCCTTTGTAGGGCAGGTAGTTATTTTCCAAGAAAAGATCAAATGCTCCTCTCAGCTGGAAACACCCACTCTCCATGTTGTTTCAAAGGGTTTCTCACTCCTGCATTCCAGACATGTCCAAACTAAACCCTGGTCAGAAAAAGACCTGGCCCTGAGTTTCAGTGCAACGTGTTGTCTTTTACTCTGGAATTAGATCAGAAGAGCGTGCGTGTTCTTCACTTGTGATTATAATTTATTAATTACGTAATAACTTTACATTACTTATTCAATATTCATCATTAGCAAAAGTAGTCTTTATTCTTCTTTGGTGTTCAAAGATGAATCACGACCTGGATTCATCTAACATTCAGTTCTGTGGTTCTTCCCTCAGTGCTTCGCAGAGCTCTTTGAGCAAATTTAGGGAACTAGAACCTACTTATTTTTGAAGGAAAGTGCCATGTCTGTGGCGTAATCAGGAACTGAAAGCCGAAAGTAACGTTAGAACTGAAAGGTGCCTCTGAAATCTCGAGGTTCAATCCCCGCATTTTAAAGATGAGGAAGTAAAGACCCAGAGAATCCTGAGGTTAATGACTTGTTTCTTATGTGTATGGCAAGTCGCCCATAAATAATGCCTTCTTTATTTTTATTTGATTAATTCATGTGGTTAGTATGTGCGTTTGGTTTCTTAAAATGTGTAAGTGTAAAAAGGTTGGGAGAAAAAAATCACCCCAAATCTCTGTGCGGAGGGAGAGTCACTGTTAAAAGGTAGCATGACCATCACTAAGGGAACGAGCTTTGGAAGCAGACAGTGCCAGACGGAACCCGTCCTTTAACCTTTCCGAGCTGCAGTGTCTAATGGCTACACGGGAGATGAGAGCATTCACCTCGTGGTGAAAGTTAAGGTATATTGCATAGGAAGAGCATTCAGGTCAGTGAGCTAAATGTATTCAATTCATATTAGCAATTATTAGTAGTACAGTTGAGATAATACTCTACCCATTTTTGTACCATGCTTTTTTTTTTTTCACGGGCTGTATCACATGCATTTTCCCAGGGCATCAAAGAATCTTTACTAATACACACCTTTATGTCATGACCATCTTTGCAGAGAAAAAATGGAGTTATTTTCCATTCCAAAGCCAAGGTTACATATACCTTCTCCTCAAAAGAAGAAAAGCTGAATCAGCAGCTGCCAACAAAGGGGAAAGGAAACAGGGTTAATTAAGAGGAACTATTTTGGAATAAACAGCTGGATTTACAAGGGTGTGCATGAGAATGCTTTGATGCATGCATTTAGAGAGTAAAGGATAGAGAATAATTGATGGCTATATTGGCAGATCAAAGTGTCTCAAGGGCATTGCAGGCTGAGGAGTTAAACTGTTTGCACTTTTCCTGCATTTAGTGTGTGCATTTTGTGAGCATAATAATAATTTGTACGCACACAGAAGCTTTCATCTGGGGAGGAGCTCAAAGCACTTTGAAGATGTTAATAAGAAAAAGACCTGCTAATTAAGATCGCTTAAAAATAAAAACTCTCCTTTCAGCATGTTTACATGATTGCCTGGAGGATTATGACTTAAAGAGATTTGTTATCACAACTGAGTTATTCTACGATTTCTTTTTAAAACACATCTTTGGATTTAGCGTACTGACATAAGGTCCTTCCCTGGACAGTCACACCACATGTAACAAGAATAATTCAACAGCCTCTGACATGCTTGATTTGGAGATCATGCTTTTATCCGGAAAATGTTGAGGTTAGAGGAAAAAACAGTACCGCGTTGGATATTTGGAATATAGTGAATTTTCAGTTTCAGACTAAATCCAGCAAAATAAGCCTAGAAGAAGGAAAAAGCATTCCCTGACCTTCCTGAAATTATATATGCTAAAGGAAATTCAGAGAGCAAAAATCGAATCTCAGCGCACGGTGAAAAGGATGACTTTGTTAAGAGTTCCACAAGCTTACACCTCAACTTGCCTATATCAAACACACTAAAGCAAATCTCTACGTAGATAAAGTCAATTCATGAATCTTTTCCTAATCCAGCTATTAGAATTGGATGCTTCCCTTCTCTCTACTCCCTGGGTAGGGAATGTTATTTGTTCGAAAATATTATTTGTATAATGACTTAGTGTTTGGGTCTTTTTTTCATATGTCAGATATTTATAGCTCTTCCCCACTAGAGAGGAAACTCCAAGTAGGCAAAAATATATTTTATTCATCTTAATATCCTATAGAGGGCTTGGCACAGTGTATGATCCTTAACACAACATACCCATTAATAATTATTTCTTTTTTCATTTTTTTAAGGATTTTATTTATTTATTTCACAGAGAGAGAAAGCGAGAGAGGGAACACAAGCAGTGGGGCCAGGAGAGGGAGAAGCAGGCTCCGCATTGAGCAGGGAGCCCGATGTGGGGCTCAGTTCCAGGACTCCGGGATCATGACCTGAGCTGAAGGCAGACGCTAAACCGACTGAGCCACCCAGGTGCCCCAATAACTATTTCTTTTAATTAAGAATTTTATTATAGAAGTTTTGTAGTAGAAAAAGAAATTTGAAACAGCATAAATGTCCATCAACAGGCAAGGAATAAAAAAAGTTCTGGGACATCTGCACAAGGGGATACTGTGTCACTATTCAAAAGAATAAGACTCGAAAAAATTCAATGATCTATGGAATGAACAACTCAAGTAACTTTTTTGCAAAAATAAGACCAAACCAAATGGGCAATTGAAAGATGCATGGGATGAATAGATAGATGGAGAGCTAGACAGATGGAATGATCGATTCTTTTATTATTCATCGAAATTGGAGGCCCGGGGGGCGCCTAGGTGGCTCAGTCGGTTGAGCGTCTGCCTTCGGCTTGGTTATGATCTCAGGGTCCTGGGATGGAGCCCCATGTCAGGCTCCCTGCTCAGTGTGGAGTCTGTCTCTCCCTCTCCCTCTGCCCCCCTCCCCGCTTGTGCTCTCTCTCTCAAATAAATACATAAAATCTTAAAAACAAACAAAAGAATTTGGAGGCCTGAAAAATAGGAGCAAATCATCAACCTTGAACATTCCTGGCGAGTGGGAGTGAGGGGAGTGGGCTGGCTGTGAGAAGAAAGTCCCTCACTTGTCACTCTTACCTCTGTATTGTTTGAAGTTCTAGCAATGAACAAGTATTCTTTTTGGTCATTAAAAAAACGGAAATTATTTATTGACTCGAAGTTTGGATTTGTTGAACTTGCCCTCGGTCAGGCAGATGACCTAATATCCCATATTTCTGCACTTCAAGCCTGTCTCCCTGAGAGAGCCTCTGGCACTGAGCGAGCTGGAGGGGACAAAGCCTTCCTTTTTCAAGAGTAAGCATTTAGCCGGATTCAAACTGACTCCCTTGGGCATCTTCCTGGGGCACCTTTCCAGGGCCTTGCTTTCTAAATTCGGTATTCTAATGGGCTGGGACAGATTCCCTGGCTGACTTTGGAAGATGTCAAAATCTCTCGGGTAACTTTCCTAGGCTTTTTGGTCTCTAACAAGACAAGGACCTTTTTCAGTTGTAAATCAGCTTACATCAAAATTCAAGCAGGAGACCGTGCTGCCCCTGAAATCCCTTCTGCTCGCTCAGTCTAGTTGCTGAGTTCTCGCTCCCTCGAAACTCCTGCCTCGCGGGATAATCAGAAATAGCCACCTGGACTAATTTCCTATGCGGCCGTTCTCCTGTTTGGACCAGCAGGAGGGGTGCGATCTGTTTTCTACATAGAGAGTGTGTCGGTTGGCTCGCTGCCAGCATGAATCCCTCAACTGAAAGAAAACTGAACTCTCTCTAAAATGGGAGGACAAGAGGGAATTTGTGGGAATATTACAGATTAATCCACTTTGCTGTGATCTGGCCTGGCCCATTTTTAGTGGGGGCTGGTTCAGGGTTAGTTTGCGGTTACATAAACTTGCCAACGATCCGGAAGAGGAAACAATACCCTCTGGTGGTAAGATTACGTCCTACACCATGTACCCGAAATTTCAGCTCCAGGCACTTGTCCCTCAGTACGCAGGAACATTTTCAGTGACAGAAGTTTATGCTTTTTTAAGTTTGTTTGTTTATTTTTTGTAATCTCTACACCCCCCATGGGGCTCGAACCCTCAACCCAGAGATCAAGAGTCTCATGCTCTACCGATTGAGCCAGCCAGGTGCCCCCAGAAATCTATACTTAAAGAAATCAACTCCACTTTTATCCTGAGTGATAGTCTAGAGATACAAACAGCAAAATTTCCATCCCCCAATTATCTTCTTACTGCTCTGAGCTACCGTGTTGAACATGATTCAGATCAAAGCTATCAGTCTATTATGGAAAAAAATTCCCGCCATTCCTCAAACTGCAGCGCTGAAGCTGATTGTTGTATATACCATTATTTATGGTGTCGTTACTGTTATGCTTCTTTGAGGTCCATTTTGGTTTTCAGATTGTGTCTATCGTGTAGTATAGATTTTTGTCGCTCAGAATATATCAGTACTTTCTGCTACCTGCGACAGCCTTCCAATGCATTCGTAATCCTGGGTTCCGGTTTTCTTGTTAATGTAGCCACTCGAATTGTCACAGCTGGGTTGATTGCATGAGAACATTATCACACCGGCTGCTCTGGCTCTGCAATTAGCAGGCCTGGTATGGAATGTTCGGCGTAAGTTGGAGTTCCCGTGGACTCTGGACATTTGCCTTCCTGAGTCTCTGCCTTTGACTTTCCCTTTGGGACTCGTGCCATAAAGGTCACTGTTTCCTGTTCCAAATATTCCTTTTAGTTTCTGTTTTGTGAGAACTCTGTAGAAAGCTTTTTCCCTTGACCGTTTGTCCTCCCAAGGCCTGAGACTGCTTCTGCAGTGGATAGAATTGAATAAACCCAGGATTCCTTCCTGGGAACTGGGTACTTGACATCGAAGAGTAGAGTGTCTTTGGAGAAGCTTGTGGCACCAGGATTTGAGGTGAGAGAGGCGAAAGGGGGCTCAGTCCTTCATTTACAACTTGCGTTTGCTTCTTGTCACAGTGCTCATTAGCCACTTGGTAGGTGACCAACTGTGCCGGCTTGTCTGGGATTGAGGGCTTGTCGAGGACATGGGACTTCCAGTGTTAAAACTGGCAAAGTCCCTGGTAAACTGGACTAGTTGGTCATAGCAGTGTGGGTTTAGGACCGTAGGAATCCTTTCTTTGCTCCTCTCACTCTCTCTAGGTAATTGTTCTTTCTTTTACCCCAGATTGGCAAGTGTTGTTTCTTACGCATCCAAATAAAGCCCATGATGTCTGAAAATGACTGCATATTACGTACGTGCTACATTTCAAACATGTTAACCATGGAAAAACCTTTCATTGGAGTTTAAAAGTTATATAAAGTTTACATAAACATGAACTTGAGACAGGCATGCCTACAGTCTAAATAAGAATTTATCCTCATTTCTAGGCACAGAGTGAAGGTTGACTATTATGTGCCACGTCTGGTGCTGGGGATGGGGAGCTGAATGGGTAAACAGATAAAAGCCGCAGAATTACCAGTGCTAGGTGAGTGGTGTAGGAGGGAGAGCAAAGTGATTACTGTGGGCTGGGATACTGGGAGAGGCTAAAACAGGAAGTGGGATGTGGAGAGCCCTAGAGAGGAATCCAGAAGAAAAGGTAGACTCTAGACAAGGAGAAGACTTTTCCAGGCAGCGGAAACCGCTGTCTGTAGACCCAGAAAGCCTGGGTGGGATGTGCATTGCAAGTTCCCCTGAAGCTGAGTTTTCAAATGGGTGACCGGTTTGAAGAGTGTGTGTAGGACAATTCTTCTATGTCTATACTGCTGCTTTTGCAATCACTGTCGACCCAGTGAGCACATCTGTACCGAACAGAGAGAGCCCTTCTTTCTTCTCCGGTCCCTCTGCCAGCTTTTGTAGGTTAGGCCTGGCATCTCCAAAGAATGACCGGACTGTCTCAGTAAATATTTGGGGTGCAAAGAACTGGAGCATTGTCCAGACCCTGTGTGCCTCCTCCACCCTTCCTCCCATTGAGTATAGTGCAGAGGAGGGCGGCTCGCAGAGCATGGCCGAGGAAGCTATCCTTCCCCTCCTGGAAAACAAGCTTTGGCACAGAGACTTGGAGCATCGGCCCCCGGGCCCCAGTTCTCAGCAAAAGCAATGAATATTTGTACGCGAAATGGGACTATTAAATGACTACTGGTCTCTCTTACACTTTATGGCTCATTAGTGGGTTTTCAATGAACTTGTCATAGACTGGACATAGCAAAATATCACAGCACAATTTTTTTTAAAAGATTATATTTATTTATCCGACAGAGACAGAGACAGCCAGCGAGAGAGGGAACACAAGCAGGGGGAGTGGGAGAGGAAGAAGCAGGCTCATAGCGGAGGAGCCTGATGTGGGGCTCGATCCCATAACGCCGGGATCATGCCCTGAGCCGAAGGCAGATGCTTAACCGCTGTGCCACCCAGGCGCCCCCTCACAGCACAATTTTACCTAAGTGACCTTCTCCTTACACAAATCCCATTGTTCTTTGCTGAAAAGAAACCCTTTCCCTCCGGGCAAAGACAACGTGAAGATGTGTTTATGAACCAGATAACAACCCCTGTCATAAATGGGACCAAGGAAGATAGAGACAAGCACAAAAAGTGCCTTCAGCGAGATTTGGGAGAAGGGACATGAGGAAGGTTCTTCTGCCTCTTCCACAAGCTTTCCATCTAAAAATTCCTTCTCATGTAAAGATGAGCTTTAACCTGTGAATTCTCCTGGGAAGATTATGCCTGTCTTACCTCTCACACTAACGCATCCGGATCAGTACTTTCCCTTTGGTAATAGGTAGGGCCTTGAGTGCTTAAAAAGGAGTGTCTGCAGATATGAGAATATGCCGCCAAAAAGGAAGGCTTAGCATCTTAAAATCAAATTTCTTGCACCTAAATTTTTTTGGAGATTTGTCATAGCTTTTATCTGAAATGACTTGAATAACAACCGCACTCAGGAAAACGGTCTTTTATTTTCCTTGTTTTGGATTTGTAGTTTCTTAAATACTGTATGGTCTTCACCGTCTACCACCTTCCGTTCGTTGTTCTATGTCCTTCCTTTGCTCTCAAACTCTTTTGTAAACTATTTTAAGCTGTCCCATTTCTTCTCCTGAATTTCCCCCTTGGTTCCCGCTGGTCGTGTTTATTTATCAGCTCACAAAGATTACTTCCTTTCTCAGGTCTGGAAGGGCATAACAGTGCTCAGGTATGACTCTGCCCCTTAAAAAACATGACTCCAAGGCATAAATATCATTGAGTTGATGACTGCATCTATTAAAAATATTTTGATCACCCTTCTGCTGTCATTTGTTTTATTTGAAAACATAGGTAGACAACTAATATTTCTATGCTGTAAAAATGGGAGGAAAATTCCATTAGACAGTGTGGATTAATCAGACACATTTTTCTTTTCAAAAAACCCTAGCTTTATTCTTCTTTTTGTGCCTGTTGGTCCTTGATCATAGCTACAACTGAGACTCTTTCTTTCCTCGTTCTTTTAGTCTCAGGTGTCTCCTTACCCACATCTCTTTGTAAATCATTATTACTTTTTTAAATTTTGCAATTGGTTCTGACCTTGGTGGTGTCAGCTCACTCTCATTTGAATTAAAAGCTAAGGTATGGTGCTTGCAATTAAGTTAAATGTTTCCTTGGAGTGGATCCAGTTCTTTTAATCTTTTTTGATAAGTAATGGCTTTCAAGGTCCTGGCTGGAAGATTGTTATTTTGAATTAGGAATCCTTATCTCCACATAATTTGAACAATCCCAGACTACAGGGTCATTGCCCAGGTCCAGCAGACAGTTCTCCGTTAGCACTGTTCAGTGTGAAAGTCTAGAGAAGAACTCAGGCAGCCACAGTGGGTGGACCAGGCAGCTCAACCAAGAACATCCAAAGAAGCTGCTAGAAGAACATTCTACCATTTATGTCAATTTAAATACCACTTCCAAGTCATACTGTTCTCTAAAAGTTCAGTTAGTCCTGGTTTATGGCTCAAAGCACTTTGCATGTATCAGCCCATTAGCCCTCTGCATTCCCCTGAGTCAGAAAGCTGACAAGTGGAAATAACCCAGTTTCCAAATGTGGACTCAGAGGCACAGGAAGCTTAAGTAAGTGCAACAGGATCACTAATTCAGGCAGCAAAGCAGTACGCACATGGGACCGAGAGGGTGTCGCCATGTTCCATAGGACTGAACGTAGTAACCCCTGCTGGTGTTCCTGTAAGCAGCGGATCCACAGCGCTGCGGTGAGATGAACCACCTCGGCCCTGGACCCCTCCTTATCTCTGACACTTGGGAGTAAACCAGCTGACTTTAGGGAACATCATTCCCATAGGAAAGTTTTGTTTCCTGGGCCATCTTCTCTCTGAGCCAATGTTCTTTTTTTTTTTTTTTTTTTAATGATTTTTTATTATATTATGTTAGTCACCATACAGTACATCCCCGGTTTCCGATGCAAGGCTCGATGATTCATTAGTTGTGTATAACACCCAGTGCACCATGCAATACGTGCCCTCCTTACCACCCATCACCGGTCTATCCCATTCCCCCACCCCCCTCCCCTCTGAAGTCCTCAGTTTGTTTCTCATAGTCCATAGTCTCTCATGTTTCATTCCCCCTTCTGATTACCCCCCCTTTCTTTATCCCTTTCTTCCCCTACCGATCATCCTAGTTCTTATGTTCCATAGATGAGAGAAATCATATGATAGTTGTCTTTCTCTGCTTGACTTATTTCACTTAGCATTATCTCCTCCAGTGCTGTCCATGTTGTAGCAAATGTTGAGAACTCGTTCTTTCTGATAGCTGAGTAATATTCCATTGTATATATGGACCACAACTTCTTAATCCAGTCATCTGTTGAAGGGCATCTCGGCTCCTTCCACAATTTAGCTATTGTGGACATTGCTGCTATAAACATTGGGGTGCATATGGCCCTTCTCTTCACTACGTCTGTATCTTTGGGGTAAATACCCAGTAGTGCAATGGCTGGATCATAGGGTAGCTCAATTTTTAACTTTTTAAGGGACCTCCACACTGTTTTCCAGAGTGGCTGTACCAACTTGCATTCCCACCAACAATGTAGGAGGGATCCCCTTTCTCCACATCCTCTCCAACAATTGCTGTTTCTTGTCTTGTCTATTTTTGCCATTCTAACTGGCGTAAGGTGGTATCTCAGTGTGGTTTTGATTTGAATTTCCTTGATGGCTAATGATTTTGAACATTTTTTCATGTGTCTGTTAGCCATTTGTATGTCTTCATTGGAAAAGTGTCTGTTCATATCTTCTGCCCATTTTTTGATTTGTTTATTTGTTTCTCGTGTATTGAGTTTGAGAAGTTCTTTGTAGATCTTGGATACCAGTCCTTTATCTGTAGTGTCATTTGCAAATATCTTCTCCCATTCCGTGGGCTGCCTCTTAGTTTTTCTGACTGTTTCCTTGGATGTGCAGAAACTTTTAATCTTGATGAAGTCCCATAAGTTCATTTTATCTTTTGTTTCTCTTGCCTTTGGGGATGTGTCATGAAAAAGGTTGCCTTGTGAGCCAATGTTCTTTCAGCCATGGCCAAGAGTATGGACGCTAGGACTAGAAACGCCAGAATTCAAACCTTGGCCCTACCAGTACGACCCTCGGCAAGTTTCCTAACCTCTTCATGACTCAGTTTCCTCGTCTGTAAAATGGTGATTAGTAACAGTATGTCCCTCAGACAGAGTGCTGTGGGGATTGAACAAGTTAATTCATGCAGAGCACTTCGAACAGAACCTGACACATAAGTATGCCATAGACATGAGCTGTTTCTCTTGTTCTTCCTCTCCTTTGGGAAGCCTTTTCATGCCAGGGCTTTCGCATTCTCTTACTTCCTCTTCCTATCAGAACAGCAAAGGATCCAGTATCAGCTCTTACGATTTTAGTGAGAAGGAGTTTCGTGTTCCCCGGGCCAGCTGATTTGCTTATTAAGCATTGTCTCTAATTGTGGAATGAAAAACTTGATTCCCAGTGTAAAGAAGTTGGGGTACCATAAATCTTTTGAGGGAGTAAAGGAAGATGGGAGATGAGAACAGGAAAAATTTCAGTTAGCCTCAAAAATATCTGAAGGAACCTGCTTAAGTATTTACAAGGCTCGTTTTCTGCTTAAGAACAGGTCTACCTACTCGACCAGAACCCCTTCCCTCTTTAAAAATCCCTATCCATCCCTATTCTGTTCCTTCTCGTCTCAGCATGAACAACTTTTCCTTTACTCACCCTTAGTATTTTATCCTTCTTTCCTCCTACTCTAGACCAAGACCTTTAATTGCCAGGAACACAGGGCCTGTTTTCATGTGTCTTCTGCTCCATCAGCCATTTCTGGCCTTGGTTTTCTTTGCCCCAACCCTGCTCTGCCTTGACGACACTGTTGTGTAGACCAAAAGTGAGAAGATTTGAACTATGAAAATATAATTTGCGGATAGCAGTTATGCCTGGTTGTCTATCGGCATAATCATATTTGAGTTTACATTATTAAATATATGAAACATTGACTTTATGAGACTGTATTCGGAAATAACGAAACTGTTCTCATGTGCTTGGCGTTCTTAATTAGTCGCTGTCTGAAGCCTTATCATTTGATCCCAGCCTTGTCCACAGCGTTTTTCCTGCCAGGCACGTGTAATTAAATACATGAAACTCAACTCCTAACCCTTTGCTATGTGGAGGGGACAAGGTAAGGAATGGAGAGGAGACAGGACCAGGGGAGGATAGATGAGACAAAGAACTCCCAGAGCCCAGAGATAACTTTCCCCCAGGCCTTTCCCCCAATGTCACCACCCAGGGGTAATATTTTAAAACCACAAGCCATAAAAATTAATGATTGTCAGATTTAAGCTCTAGTCATCTTTGAATGACAATCTACCTTTCAATGCCTTTTTTTTTTTTTTAACAGAAATAGAAATTACAGTTCATGTCTTAGTTTTAAAGGACCTAAATCACTAACAAAAACCCTGGCCACTTCTTACGGCGCTGGGCAAATTTGAGGTGGTTGTTAATTTTTTAGTCAGTGTTTCCTAACTTGTTCATTACTCTATCTTCTTGTGTCCTTTGTTTAAAACTTTATTACTTGTATTCATATATGAAATTCACAGGCACTTAAATTTTTAACTCACTGTCTCACCAACGTCCTATTATACATGTTTTAGAAGCTTCTGTGTGTATTCACAGTAACCCCAAATAACAGATTTTTATTTTCTCTAAGCTGGTCTCCTGTTAAATGTTTTCCTTGGCATTGGCAATCATAAACCCCTTAAATAAAATCAAGATCACACCTGTTGGCATAGGCACCAAATGTCAGAAGGAATGTCTTCAGTGGGCGCAACTTTAAAAGTTGCCTCTGGTTATTCCAGCAAGAGTGGGCAGTATACCTGACCTTCCTATAATCGGTTTAGGATATATTGCTTTTTCTTTCCCCTAAGATTCTATTTTTTAAGCAATCTCTACACCCAACGTGAGGCTTCAACCCACAACCCCGAGATCAAGAGTTGCATGCTCCACCGACTAAGCCACCCAGGCTCCCCGAAGGCATATAGCTTCTATTTTTCGTCCAATAATGCAATGGTTTCCAAACTGTGTTCCATAAATACTTTAGATCAATAAGGGATTTTTGAGTCTCTTAGAAAAAAAGAGTGTATCACAGAGTATGCTTTTGATTCATGTCCCTGTTCATCTTCTCCAGTCCCCACTCCATAACCAACTATCACTCTACGGGCAACTCAACTATCGCTCTAAGATTATGTGGGAATCTTGCTATGTTTGGACATAAGATAGGATTCATATTTTACAAGTCAGGCCATACTTTGCATGTAGGCTAATATTTATCAAGCACTTGTTATGCGCCAGCATGGACTTGGATTGTTTACCTTAGTCTTCTTAACCGTCTGTGATGTAGGTGCTCTTACTATCCCCTTCAACAGATGAAGAAGCAGAGACCTAGGGGACGAGGAAACTCACTCAAAGTCTTGGAATGATAGAAATCCAGAGAAGATTGAAGCCCTAGCATTGGCTCCCAAGTCTGTGCTCTTAAATATCCTGTTCTGTTACCTCCTTCACAGGTGGAGGCAACTGCTGCAGAATAATCTTCTACGAATCAAGCTTTCCCTTTGTACAGTATGTTTGGCCCTCCCTTCCAACATACCCACCTTGATGAATGTATGAACTATAAGCTTGGAATTTGTGTGAATTGTGTCCCAGGGGGTACCCTAGTGCAAGTGAGTCCCAAGGCTGTTTTCCATGCAGTTAGCTGGGAGTTCCCAAATTCCACAGGCCAGTAGACTGGCAAAGACTACGTTGTCTGATGACCATTCTTGTGCTACAACCTCCTCCCGAAGGTCAGCATTGCTCGGGGAGGGGAACCGCAGGCCCCTCCATCCCCCTAGCTCTTTCAGTTCCTGGACATGCTGTCTCCTCCTGGCTCCTCCTACATCTGTAGGGGCCTTTACTAGGGGGCCATTTCTCCATTTTTTAGAGGGGGTCGATGGATTAACTGTTCTGTTATTATTCCATCTTGTTAGTCTCAGTCTGAGTTGCCCTGGGGGGAGATGGATTTTGCTATGGGTGCCATATGGTGCTGACCTGACCAAATCCCTCAATAGCAAATATGGTCCCTGGAACTCACCACCGCCCCTCTGAAGTCTGCAAGCAAGGCCACGCGGACTCCATTCCTAAAGCTCCTCCACTCCTCACTCCCCCACAGTCTATCTGTTATGAGGACTGCTCAGTGGCCTAAGACACCCATAACCCAGTCTACTTCAGGCAGATGGAGCCCTTGCCTCTCAGGATAGCTACTCCATGGACAGGAGTGGGATAGATAGGCTTTCTGCCCTCCTCAGAAAGTCCTGATGCTCTTACTTGTTCTTGGCCTCTCAAGGTAGCCGTATTTATCCAATCGCAGCTCGCTCTACTAGAGGGACAGAGCAGACCTTTGGGATGATGGATGAGGAGAAGCTATGCGAAAAACGAATCCAAATTTTCTTCTTCCCAATGACTCTAGGATTAGATCCCTCATTGGTGATTCTTATGGGTCTAAGTCAGTCAGCCTATCCTGTCCTCCCTTCACTTCAGCACCGTTTCCTGTATTTTTATGGCATTTTTCTTTATGGCCAGGAATCCGTCTATTGGTACATCCATCCGTCCATCCATCCATTCAGTGATCCACTCGCTTACTATCAAGCATTTACTAAGCCTCTCCTCTAAGGGATGTTTCAAGCAGGTGGGGTTACAATGATTAATACTACACAGTCCCTGACCTTAAGGAGCTTCTAGTCTCCTGGAAAAGATTGAAAAATAAATAGGCAGTTACGGTTAGCACATATGGTAATAAGTAATGTTATTGCCTTTCTGAGCACTAAGGGGTCATGTGTAAATGGCCTTGATCTTCCCCTTTTCTCTTTGGGAATCAGGCATATTCCACCTCATTATGACTTCTGACCAACTCATTAGACTCTTCAAGGTCAGGGCTAAAGTTCAATTTATAAAAGGGAAGTGGAAAATGCCCCACTCTTTGATAATGAAACCAGCTCACTTCAGAAGCAAAAGTAATACTGAGAGAAAACATGTTTTCCAACTTGAGTCAGCTTCACTTCCTTTCTTTTCTCTGATGACTTATTTGGAGCACCAAATAAGTCAATTCAAAATATTTATCCTGAATTGCAAATTCACTTTCCAGGCTTCAGTGGGTGCATTGCAGTGTTTACGGTTAAAGATGTCTCAGAAGTACAATTATTTTGTCATGCACCTGAACTCCGAACATGTTGATGAAGCAAACTACCTTGTAGTTCTTTCTAAATGTTCTAGACCTAGTAGGCCATTCATATTTCCAATGGATCTTAACTTGGAGTACCCTTGCTGCTTCATCGCACCCTCCACAGGTTTCCCAGAATAGCCTTGACTTAGACATGCTTCACTTTCCCAAGGGCAACATTTTGCTCTTCATCCTACTACTTTGAAAATGTATTAAGTTAAAGGTCTTTTTATTCTTGCATCCCTGATTTAGTCAATTCTTTTGCTCTGCAAAACACCGTGATATTTGCAACGAACACCCCGAATGTTTTGGCCCATTGTTGGCCTGATTCAATAATGGTTCAAATACCCAAAAAATCCTCTTGTATAGAAGTATGAATACAATTAGCCCCTGATAGATTCTAGACACTACGTTAAGTATTTTCACTTATGTTATTTCATTTAATTCTCAAAATAATATTATAAGGTAGATAGAACAGTGCCTGGTACACAGTGGACTCTCATAGAACACTTGTTGAATGAATGAAGAAATTACAATTCCTATCTTACAGTCTAGAAAACCACTGATGAAAGAGGTCATGTCATTTCGAGACCACTTAATGGCCAAGCAGGTCTGCCTCCTCCTTGTCCATGCCCTCTGTAGCACGTGCTTCAGACCAGTAAGTCCTTAAATATACTCTATGCAAAGGCTTATATTGCGTCACCATCTGACGCCCTAAGGATTTTCTAAATCATTGTAATCAACACTTACTAAGCCCCCTCAAGTAATCAAAATCCTTTAATCCTCAAATGTGAAAGCAAAAAGTAAGGCTTTATTTTTGTGTCTGTGTTAGATAAAAGTCTGTCCTGAACCTCATTGGTCTTGGATATCAATTATCCAAAGAAGCGTAGAAAAATTCTCAGGAAAATTCACAGGGCAAAATTAGTTTTAATGACTTTAATTTACGTAAGAGCCATGAAGTAACTCTAGCTTCCTGCCACAATCTTTGCCACATCGCCCTTTGTCTGCCCTGTTGAGCTCCAACTCCTTTCCAGGCTTCAGGTCGCTCTTCCCACCCTCCCGCTCCCAGAATGCCCCTCTGTGTCCTGAGCCTTCCACCGCTGCCCCTCAGTGTATTCTCATCTGTGGGCCATTGTTTATGATCCATCCCTCACCTGAAAGACTTCTGTGTCTCCCCATGACTCGTGTGTGCACGCGTGTCTGTGTCTCCCCATGACTTATTAAAAGCAAGGCCTTTTCTTATTTCACTGACAGTCCTGCCTCTTTTTCCAATAGTGGACATTTGCTTTAGTGGGCATTTGTGGCACTGACTGTATAGTCCTTAGTCTCGTCTTCCCAACTGGATTGGACATTTTTTGCCCCATCCTAAGATACTCCTAAACATATCTTAATTGTATCTGGGTGTAAGAGGTAGGCGGTGTTAAGTTCTAGTAAATACTATTAATAAGCCACCCTCATCCCCTACTGGGCACCAAATAAAAGAGGAACCCTGACGCTTTCCCATCTATCACGGCCTTAGTTATGAATTTCTTCTACAAGAAAGGATAATCTTGGGACACCTGGGTGGCTCAGTCGGTTAAGCGTCTGCCTTCGGCTCAGGTCATGATCCCAGGGTCCTCGGATCGAGTCTCACATGGGGCTCCTTGCTCAACGGGGACCCTGCTTCTCCCTCTGCCTGCTGCTCCCCCTGCTTATGCTCACTCACTCTCTCTGACAAATAAATAAAATCTTAAAAAAAAAAAAAAAAGAAAGGATAATCTTCCTGGTAATGTCAATTTGCAGTTTTCTTTGTCTCCTTAAACTGGACTATGGGCTGAGTTCCTCAAATTCAACCAGCCCAAATATGAATTCCCATTTCCCCAGACCTGTTTCTTCGTGTGTCTTCCTCATCTAAATTAATGACACTACCTCCACCATGTCACTACCTAATTTAATCATTTAACTCTTCTCCATCCCCTCACCCCTCTTCTCTCTTTCCGAAATCCAATCAGGCAGCCAGTCCTGCTTCTTTATCTACTGAATATATTCTAAATCGTCTATTCTTTTCATTCCCCACTACTCCTACCTTGGTTCAGACCGGCATTATTTCTTTCCAAGACTGTTGGAATATTTCCTTTCCTGATTTCCCTCCTGTCTCTCCTAACTTTCCTCCAACACATTTGGTACTTGGTTGTGTCCCTTTCTTGCTTAAAAATCTTTCAGTGACTTCTTATAAAACCAAGTCCAATTTTATTATGATTTCTAGCTTAATTGAATCTACTTAGAAAAAAAATCTATAAAATCTCTATGTAAGATAGCTTGCTAAGATTTTCTTTGTAGCTAAATACATGACCAATATTAGTAGATGCTTCATCAAAATAGGGAAGAATGTATGTTTTTTGTCCCTAGTTCACAAAGGTCTATATTTCCTATTTGTAGCGTCCATACCCTAACATGTTTCTACTAAATTGAGTTTGATTATATTTTTCAATAGAATGCTTGTTATTTTGTGTTTATTTGATATTTGGAATTCAAAAATCGACTTGCCAATGGTTATGTCATAACGGTGTTTTGTCAGTGTCCTTATATTTTCAGTTTGTTGGTTTGTTTTTGTTTTTTAGTTGGAAGATATATTTCAAGCATTCATTTTTGCAACTGGGGACAATTCTTTGTTGAAAAAACTTTTACCATTATTTATTTTTTTTTTTTAAAGTCTTGGAAATAAAAATGTCTTTCATGATATGACTTCCCTTTAACTCTCTAGGCTTTTCCTCTCCTATTCCCTACTTTTTTTTCCACAGGCCCCTGATACAGCCCTGCCTCTGGTGCTTCAGCTCCTTCCAAATATACTTACAATTTTGCCCTTCCTGACATTCCTACAAAACTGTGACTCGACCTTCATATCTGAGCTCAGCTGTTCTATCTCAAACCTCTTTGTAAAGCCCTACCACCTGTACTTACCCGTCTTCTCCCTTCCCACCTTACTTTATCTGTGTACATGTCTGTGTTTCTCACTGGACTCTAAGTCCTTTAAGAACATGGGCCATGGGACACCTGGGTGGCTCAGTCAGTTAACCGTCTGCTTTTGGTTCAGGTCGTGATCTCAGAATCCTAGGATCGAGTCCCGTATCACTCTCCTTGCTCAGTGTGGAGCCTGCTTCTCCCTCTGCCTCCTGCTCCCCCTGCTTGTGCTCTCTCTCTCTGACAAATAAATAAATAAAATCTTAAAAAAAAAAAAAAAAGAACATGGGCCAGATTTTCATCCTTTTTTTTTTTTTTTTTGTGCTCCCACACAAGACCTGAAACATGGTAGTTCACTTCATTTTCTTGTACTGTACCCAACCCAACTGGACTCCTAATGGTTACCGCACTTGGAGAGAGACGAGCAGAATCTGCACGGAGCGTGGAGCCTGGTGCAGGGCCTGATCCCAAGACCCCAAGCTCATGACCTAAGCCAAAACCAAGAGTCTGATGCTCAACTGATTGAGCCACCCAAGCGCCCCTTGAAGAATTAGTTTGTATAACCATTACTGATGTACTCAGATTCCTTAAGTTGCAAGAACTAAACTCAATCAAACCAGCTTGTGTGTGGAGCAGCCAGAGATCATGGGAATTCATGAACAGAGCTTATGATAAAGCTGAACCTTTAGGGAACTGAACCAGGAAAGCTGTCAGGAGCTGGACCAGCCCTTCCTCCCTCTCTCATGGGTCATATGTACTCTTCTTTCCCATTGCCCTTTTCTTTCCCTGTACTCTGCATATCTTTCCTTTTCTTCATAGCATCCACATATTCTTACTGCATTGTAAATTTGGCTTACACAATCTATCATGGCCTCTTCAGTTTTCTCTGTGTTAATACCATTCTCTCTCTCTCATTTTCTTCCCCCCCCCCCAATTTTTCAGAAAGAGAGTTGGTGCCAGGTTATCTTTTTAAGCCGTGAATAAATGTATCTGTAATTAGTCAACTTTGCTCCATCTCTATGACCACTATTTTGGTCAAATGACTATCATTTCTCACCTGAATTAATACAATGATCTTCCTATCATTATCTTCCTCCACTCCCAATCCATTTCCCATATCCTTCAAAGATTGCCCATTGCCTCCATGATAAAGTACAGCTACTTTAACATGCTTATAAGACACTTCATGTTCTAGCCTCATGACCTGGTGCCTAGGTACCTCACCAGCCTCATGTCTTACTTCTCAATCTTGTACTCTGCTTCCCATCATACTGAAATTATTTAAATTGCTTAAAACATGCTGTGTTTTCTCTTATCTCTGGTTATATGCTCTTCCTTCCATCGTGGAAACTCTTCCTCTTCTACAACTGGCCTTCTCTTACTTAGTCTTCAGCCCTCAGCTTAAACATCACTTCTTCCAGGAAGTCTTCCTTGATCTGGTTACTTGACTATGCTGCTAGATGCTCCCATAACTTTCCCTATCATAGCAGAACAATTTATATCTTCCTATTTCATTGTCAGGCTTTCTAGGTAGAGTGTAAGACTCCTGATAGCAAGGAATGTGTCTCTTTTGTTCACCATTGTATTCCTGGTCTATAACAGTCACTTAATAAATATTCGATAAATGAGTGTAGGCCCTACCATAGGTTACTGATACTATTCGTTACTGGGAGCAGGGTCAGTGCATGACATATGAATGTACCTTTATTCTAATTAATGTGTCTTAAGCAGGTATGTGAGAAGGGAAGTTTCCCTTAGTAGGGGCTGTGGTCCTGTTAGACAACATGACTGAAACATTTAATTCTTGTAAGAATCTAGAACAGTACTTATGACCATAGTTGCTCAATAAATCACTGAATGAATGAATGAATGAATGGGAAGGCTTGGGCCCAGAGTCGACGCAGGATTTTTTTTTTTTAATCCGATCCCTCTTCAGTTTTCCACTACCATCCTGTTTCCTAAAAGGAACAAAAGGAGACAGTCTCAAGAAATGTATCCCAACTCTCCCTGCCAGAGGCCTGCGCACTATCCGCTCTTCCTTGCAGACTCCCCCAGGATCCCTCATCTCTGACCTTGACCCTCTGTCCTGACAGCCTAGGGCAGTGTCAGACCTCAGCAGTCTCTTTTACCCTGTACTACTCAGGTTCTGGGGTACTACCCAGGTTCCTGGGGTGCACGCCCTACAGAAGCTGCAGGAATATCAAGTATTACTTGGAATAAGAAAGAGGGTTAGTTAGAGCTTTATAATCCCTGGACTTCTTCCCATTTCACTGTCCTTGATGCACAGACGTGGGCCAGGTTCTTCATTAGTACCTTGGATGTAAAGTGGACTGACCCATGTCTTCGGATGCAAACCATCCAGAAAGGTACAATTTTGCAAAAAGGTTTAAATATGCATCTGTCCTAATGGTCACTTGTCAAATGTTTATGTTCCACCATTCCACCACTTCATCTCTAAATCCGACATTAAACCCATGGCAGCGTTGATGTCTAAAGACTGAGGGATGAACCACTGAGACAGCTAAAACCAAATGATCTACATTCCCTTTGAAATTGTAGGGCCTTTGTTGGAGGAACGACACGGTAGTCCTGCCAGAACCTGAGAAATACCCTTGGAGCACTTTGCACAGCACACTGGCCCGGCAGGAGCATTGTGTACGAGTCGATCTTGAAATGGATGGATTGCCTGGTCATCCGGCAAATGAAGCATTATGCGTTTGTCTGGCTGAGAAGAGATAAAAAGCATGGATCAGACAGAGTGAAATGTGGCCAACATTTGGCAGGAGCTTTCCAATGAAAATAAAAGGTCCTAACAAAGAGTGGAGCTTGCATTTTCAGATCTCCTAGGAGAGAGAATTTGGTGTCTGTAATTAGAAATTTTATATCAGGTGTTAGATTCACAAAATGGACCGGCCACTCTCTGGAAACCTGACTGCTGAGGACAGAGAGTCACTGTGCTCCCAGCTGGCTTGGGGCTGCCTGAAGGGACTAACTTGTGGGTGGGTTTGAGGACCAGACCTGGCTGAGGCCCAGCATGTCGAAGAGCAGCAAGTTATCCAAGAAGAGGCAAGGGCCGAGCACCAGAGAATCTGAGAAGACAAAGAAGCTACTGTTCTGCCCTGATGAGTGCCAAGAAACCTCCCTTAAACTCATTGCTTTTATTCAAATATTTTGCAGGACTCTCACCCTGATTCCTGCATGGTAAAAATCTTCTGGCCAGGGTTGAAATCAGATAACGTAACGATAGATGTATTTGAAAGTTAAATGGAAAAATGGGAAAGAATGAAGAGGTAGTTCTATGAAGAAGGCTAAATGGGCTGGGAATTTGGTGGTTTTGAGGTGGGTTCAATTCTTCATTTCCTGGCACTTCGATTTCTGTCTCTGCCTTTGCAGGGGATACAGTGACTCCTTTGCACACAGGGTCACACAGGACTTTCTGGATTGTGATAAACATGCAGAGAGACAAGGTTAAGGTGATCCGAGGCCAATTTTGCCAGTAGAATGTGGTGTGTAGCTCATCAGGTTTTTTCTAAATTAAATCAAATCAGTAAACATTTGTCAAGCATCTGCCTATCATACGAGGGGCTAACACACAAAAACGAACAGCATTTGAAATGCGAGGAAGGGAAAAACAAACCGGCAGCATGGAGATTATAGTTCATCTTTCCTGAATTGTCTCCACAGTTAGAGACAGGAAGGGAGCTAACTTTGTAACAGCCTAAAAGGAAACTTTTCTGGGAAATCTCCCTTAATCTAGCCAAAACAAATATTTCGATCTGGGAGAACACAAAAGTTAAAATGCATGTAAAACTGATCTTCACATTAAGATGCTAGGAAAGTCAACCGACTTCAATAAAAATACTGAACCTTTACTATGTGGTAGGTACCGGTTCTATGAAATTAAAAAGGCACGGGCAACGTTCATGATGACAAAGTTAAACATATGTTATTCCATGCAAAAAAAAAGTTCCCTTGTCCTTAAACAATTTTTTTTTTTTTTGGTTGTTGTCATTTAGGGATGTTAGATATAGAAGAAGTTTTAAAAAATATTGTATTTGAAGTTCATGAATTTGGCAAAATCTATTATGGATTCCTTGTGTATCAACTGAAGCCATGTGGGTAATGGCATAATTAGGTGGATTTGTATTTGGTTAATTGGCCATACCCCAGCAGCATTGGTTTGTTGAATGATGGCTGCTGTGTCCCTGAAGATTCTTCTTTTTTTTAGATTTATTTATTAATTTATGAGAGAGAGAGAGTTTGCAGAGAGGGGGAGGGGCAGAGGGAGAGAGAATCTCAAGCAGACTTTCCACTGAGTCCAGAGCCCTACACACGCAGGGCTCAGTCTCACAACCCTGAGATCATGACCTGAGTCGAAACCAAGAGTCAGATGCTTAACCAACTGAGCCACCCAGGCGCCCCATCCCAGAAGATTCTTGAAGGCATTAAGGCTATTGGGGCTAACCATAATATCACATATCTGTGCTTTGGATTGGAATTATATTGACTTTATTCAGCAAACACTGAGAAAAACAGGAAAGAACATTTAGAGTGTATATAATTCATTCATTCTTCCAGCTACCTTAAATTCTATCCTTAAATCAGGTTATACCACCTTAAATCAGGACAATATTAAGTTAGCATCTCACAAAATTGTCTTTGTTGGCCCCAGAGGGTTCTGGTGGAAAGGCTTCCAGAGAAAAAGGGGTATGAAAACTACCTGATATGTTGGAACTTTTGTAAAAATAAGTGGAGAATTATTGTAAGAGATTGCAAGAAGAAAAAGAAATAGAAATTACTGGAAAAACTAAAAGCTGTAGAGGATGGGATGATGACATTAATCCCTTTGCTTTGTTCTGCTCTGAATGACAATTATATAAATTAGGATATTGTAAACATTGTTGAGCACTTAAACATGGTTTAATGGTAGTTTACCTGAAAAACATCAGTTTTTTGTTTTTTTTGTTTTTTTTTTTAGAGACAGAGAGCTTGCACCCATTAGCGGGGGAGGGAGGGGGAGGAGGAGTGGGGGAAGGGCAGAGGGAGCAGGAGAGAGAATCTTAAGCAGGTTCCACACTCAGCGCAGAGCCTGACTCAGGACCCTGAGATCATGACCTGAGCTGAAATCAAGAGTTGAAAGCTTAACCGACGGAGCCACCCAGGCACCCTCAGAATTCTTTAAATAGACTTTTATTTTAGAATAATTTTAGACTAACAGAAAATATTATGAATCAGATAGTAGAGAGATTCCAATATATTCCACACTATTTTCCCCTATTATTAATATCTTACATCAGTATATTTGTCACAATTAATGAACCAATTCTGATACATTATTATTAACTAAAGCCCACGCTTTATTCAGATTTCCTTAGTTTCACCTTGTGTTCTTTTTCTGTTCCAGAAGCCATCCAGGATACTACCTTACATTTAGTTGTCATATCTCCTAGGGCTCCTGTTGATTGTGCCAGTTTCTCAGACTTTCCTTGGTTTCAGTGAATTTGACATTTTGGAGAAGTCAGTTGCTTTGTAGAATGTCCTCAGCTGGGTTTGTTTGAGGAGGTTATGAGTTTGGAGGAAGATCACAACAGTAAAATGCCATTCTCATCACATTATATCAAGGGTACTTACTACCTACTTGACTTATTACTCCTGATATTATTTTGATCACCTGGCTGAGATAGTATTTGTCAGATTTCTCCACTGTGAGATTTCTTCCCCCACTCTTTCCATACTGTACTGGTTGGAAGGAAGTTACCATGAATAGCATACACTTAGGGAGCAGGGAGTTTACGCACCAACCCCTTGAGGGTAGAGTAGCTACATAGTTTACTTAGAATTCTACATAAGAGATTTGTCTACCCTCCCCAATTTATTTATTTATCCAATCATTTATTTACATCAGCATGGACTCATGAATACTTATTTTATATTTCAGGCTATAACTCAATACTGTGTTACTTATTTTGTTACTCAAATTGTTCCACCTTTCATATTGAGAACTCTTTCAGTTGGCTCCTATGACCCTTTGACATACCACACCATTGTAGATCTTTTCTTTTCTTTTCAACACTTCCTTACTTTCTGGCAGTGAATAGATGCCCACGTTCATCTTGTATATTTCTTGTCCCTGTGCCAGAATCAGCCATTTCTCCAAGGAAATGAAGAATGATATTATGTACCAGAGCCAAGATCTAGACCCTAAGTATGCCTGTTGCTAGCAGGAGAAAGTGATCATTGCTTCTAGGCCTTCTCCAGCTGACAGATCAAGGAAATATATGTGTATGTACCAATCAGAGTATACACACACACACACACACACACACACACACACACACACACATTGCTGTTTGTAACCATCTGTATCTCTGTTAAGTAAACATGAGATCGTACTGATGTGTCCGACTCTAATCCACTACCATATGGATTATCCTAGCCTTGTCATCTTGCTTGTTGATAACATCCTACCCCTATAGTGAGAAATCTGGCTCCCACATCTGCCATCTATTTACTTACCTGTTCAATTCCAATCTACGTGTATACTGGGTTCAGAATTGTTTACCTATACTTGCTTGAGACAAAAAAAAATTTATTAACTAGACTACAGTGTTTATATATCATTTATATTGCTTGTAGTCTTACAGATGAAAATTACTTAGATCAGCACCTTTTATACTCACCCCCGTCAGTGAGGTTGTTTCATACATTTATAATCTAGCAAGATGATTTTGTCTGCATTCCCTCCTAGGGTCTTCTGACCCCCTAAATAATTTTTTTAATTTGTATATGTTAAGGTTCACTCTTTGTGCTACCAAGTTCTATGAGGTTTTCCAAATGCATAGTGTTATATATCCCCCATTGAAACATCATACAGAACAGTTCGTCACCCTAAAAAATCCTCTGTGCTTCACCTTTTCAACCCTCCCCACTTCCTGAGCCCTTGGCAACCACTGATCTGTTTACCATCTCAATAGTTAAGCCTTTTTTAGAATGTAGTATAAATCATACAGAATCTAGTGTTTTCCGACTCGTTTCTTTCATTTAGCAATATGCATTTAAAATTCTCATTTTTTATTGATGAATAGTAATATAAAATATGGATACACTAATGTTTGTTTATTCTATTGCTTATCCAACATATTGAAAGACATATTAGTTGTTTCCACTTAAGAATTGTTTTAATAAATTGCAAACTTAAAATGAATCAGCAAAAATTATATGATTTCCAAAAAAGTTACTGTAACCCTAGTGTTCGTTCAAAGAAGTAAGGCAGTTATAATGTTAGTTGCTGTACAACATACCGTAGTGGTGAAGAACACAGGCTCTGAATTTGGACGGTCACCTCCCAAGATGTGTGAGCTGAGCTAGTTACCTAAATGCTCTGGGCCTCAGTGTCCTCGTTTGCAAACAGGGAGAGTAATTGTACCTATAGAGCGTTAAACACTACTTGGCTGGATAAATGTTAGCTATTATTATAACTTAAATGTTTCCATGTACCATGTAACAAGCACTTGATATATATTATTTTATGCCTTCCAACAGGATTTCAAAGGAGTACGATTGTCCTCATTTGTAGATGGAGAACCTGAAATGCAGAGGCCATAAATCAATGGAAACAGTACTTGAACTGAGGTCTATAATATTGCAAAGGCCCTGATCTTTTAACTTACCGCAGTGATTCTCCAGAGCCAAAGAGAAGTCCCCTTTCATTCAGCTGTAGACAAGCTGTACCTGGGGCATCATCTTCACCTAGAATTGCTACATTTTATGAAGGGCCAACTAGAATGTGTGAGACGGACAGTAATCAGAGTGATGAAACATCTAGAAACCCTTTTAAATGAGGCGCTACTGAAGGAACTAGGGATGATTGGTATGGAAAACAAAAAGTCGGGAAGGAAATATAGTAAAATGGTAACAATATGTGTCTCTTAATGGGGGGTTAACAGGTAATTTTATTTTTTCTTTATGTTTTCCAGATTTTTAAAGATGAACATGTTTTTCTTATGTTTGCTTTAATTTTTTATACTTTTGTAATAAAAGAAAAAACACTTTAACAAATAATAGTCAAGAGAGAAACTTGAGTGATGGAAGTTAACTAAACTTACTCTGGTAATCATTTCATAATATATACATTATCAAATCGTTATGTTGTATACCTTAAGTTATACAATATTACATGCCATTTGCATCTCAATAAAACTAGAACAAAATAATAGTTATATATAAATATCAAGCACAATGTTTAGTCCCTTTTTTAAAAAATGAATTATTCAGGTTTTATTTTGAAATCTAAACCTGAGATTTTTGAAATGTGTATTTGAAAACATAACCTTTTTTCCTTGTTAATTCTATAAGTACAGTTCACATTGAGAAGAAAGAAAGAAAGAAAAAAGAAAAAAACCTTGACAGTCTGTCCTGCAAAAGACAGATTAAATGTATTACTTATCACTCAGGAGACAGGTTAGGCCCCATGTGTGAAAATTATCTTGATGGACATTTGGGTTCAAAATAAATGAAAACAGCTGACGGGTGAGGAGGACAGCTTTCCTCTACCAGAAAATATTCCATCACAGGCTGGGCAGATGTTCAATCACAGACTGGAGCGGATGACCTCTGAGGGCTCTTTCAGCTTTTATTCTATAACCTGGGCTTCTACTAATGAGCACAGCATGCTTTTAATTGTTTTAGCTCATGGTGCACAATTCGAGGCTGCTCACACAAATGCATTTAGTGCATTCATCTCCAGGCACCCACGAACCACTTAGCAGGGTGCTTTATGTATGAGAAGAAATGAACCCCTATTTCCTTAAAGTCGAATTGAGAACATCTACTCATTCGAACTAGTTTGTATTAGTTTCCTAGGGCTGCTCTTATAAATTGGCAAAAACCAGGGGCCCCTGGGTGGCACAGTCAGTGAAGCGACCCACCCTTGGGTTCAGTGCAGGTTGTGATCTCAGGGTCCTGAGATCAAGCCCTGTGTCAGGCTCCACACTCAGCACGCTTTGTGCTTTGTTCCTCTCCCTCCCTCTGCTCCTCTCCCCGCCTCCCCCCCAGCAATTCCTTACTCTAGTTCTTCCTTCCTCTATGCCTGCCAGTCTTTCTGCCCCATCTGCTTTCTTAGGAGTTTCTGCTTTCACTTCCTCCAGGAAGACTTCCTTGACCACTATCGTCTTGTTCACCTTTACAGGTCCAGCATTTATGTGGTCCTTGGCATGTAAACAGAGCTAATTAAATATTTGTTGAAAAAATAATCTGTGAAAAGGAGGCCAATAATGTTACCCACCTTTCTTTTGAGTTACTGAGAAGTGGTTCGTTTTCAATGATGCCTGAGGAATTTCAGGAAGATGAGACTTTATTTATAGGAGGTCTGTTCATTCTAGAAAACCTTTCCATTGAAACCACACCTCAAACATTTAAAGAGAATCAGATGTTTAACCTAAACTGTTTTGGTTTTTTTTTTTTTTCAATTCTCAAGGACTAAGAGCGTTGGGAGTTAAAGACAAATGCCATGCTTTCCAGGCTTCCCATGGAGCTAACGATTTTAATTAACACTGAGCAATTTTGGAGAGTGGAAGTTTTTTGTTGTGCCGTGTTTTGGAATGAGGATTGAGTTCTTCTGATGAAGGCTCCATGACATAACAAGGACAAGGGGATGAAGGAGATAAGAGGCTTTATTCGGACTGTGAAACTTCTCTTGATGTAGAGAAGCCCCAGTTGGATTTACGAGAGATAACTTGGCTTATTAAAAGCAGTTTAGGGGCCCCTGGGTGGCTTAGTCAGTTAAGTGTGTGACTCTTGATTTTGGTTCAGGTCATAATCTCAGGGTTGTAAGATCGAGCCCCGCATCTGGCTCCACGCTCAGCACTGAGTCTGCTTGAGATTGTCTCTCTCCCTCTCTCTCTGCCCCTCCCCCTTCCTCTCTAAAAAAAAGGGGGGGCAGTTTAAATGGCACATTTGAGGCTTTGCAATTGATTTAAAAATTGAAGTTGCTGTCCTAAAAGCCAGCTAGTTGCTGGGAAACCACCTCTTCCCCCAGTAGCTTTTTGAGAGGTAATTTATGGTTTCAAAAACCATAAATGGTGTTTTTGAGATGGAAGCTTGATCCTGAACTGAGTGTTATTTTCACCTGGGATTAGATGCTCTGAGGCCCATGCTCTGAAGTAGAGTTTCAAGGTTTTTTGATTCTTGAAGTTAATGAATGTATTGGGCCTATTTCCTTTTCACGGCCTGACTGCAGGGAGAGAATTGCCTGAATCTGACTCTCTACCCCACTCTTAGTGCGTTTGACCTTGAACATGAGCCTTCAAACTTACTTTGGTAACTGGCTGGGGAAACAAGCTTCAGGACTAGTGTTTGTTGGGTTGCAAAGTAACCATGACCACTGTCAATGGGATATTCCATTTCTGGTTGAGGTATAAATATTTGGAGTTGCTTTTGAGAATACCCAAGGAGAATATGGACAAAAAAGACTGAAAATAAGGTTTTACCATTTAGAGGCAAAACTACAGCTATCCACAGTTTGTTTGGTGATTTTAGCACCTCTGTCAACAACAAACCCAGTGACAGTCATTGGTGTCCACTCTGGTCAGGCAGCATTTTGGCACTGGGGCCACATCAGTGAGCAAAAGACAAGAAGTTCTGGCCTCACATAGTTTACATTTCAGTGGAAGTGATAATTAGCAAAACACACATCAACTAACTTATAGAATGTTAAAAGATGAAAAATGCTATGGAAAAAAGCAGAGCAGGGTAAAGAGAATGGAATGTGGGGGTAGATTGCAGTAGGAAAAAGGACAAGCAGGTGGGCCTCCTTGAGAAACGGAGATTCCTGCAGGAAGTGAGGAGTTAGCCATTTGACAAATGGGGGACCAACGGATGAAGGCAGGGAGACTAGACAGTGGGGGGGCCCTCAGGCAGACTATTCTGGTGTACTTGAGGACTGGAATGGCTGGAACAGAGTGAACAGAGGGGAGTAAAGAAGGAAAGGTCAGAAGGGCAATGCCAGGTCAGATGATGCCAGGCCCCATTGCTCATTGTGTTTAGTTTTTACTCTGAGTGGAAGGGGAGCCACTGCAGAACTTTGAGCAGAGGAATAACATGATCTAACTTGATTTTAAAGAGGTCCCTGCGACTGCTGTGCTGGGAATAGCCCACAGATGTGAGGGGAGAGGCGGAGAGAACAGTGGGAAGGCAATCTCAGTAAATGTAGCTGAGGGATGATGGAGATGTGGACCTGCGATTAGAAGTGGAAAGATGAGATGTGGACCAGTTTTGGGCATGTCCTGAAGGCAGAGCTATCTTGACTTCTGGATGGACGTGGTGTATGAGAAACAAAGAGAAGAGTCAAGAAGAACCCTATGTTTTTGCCTGGACAATGAAAATGAAGAAGCTGCTATCAACTGGGTTGAGGGGGGCTGCAGGTGGTGTTGTGTGTGTTGGGGGTGGGTGGGTGTAGATCAGGAATTCGGTTTTGCCTATATATTTGAGAAACCTAAGGAGAAGTGTAACAGCCCTCCAACCAGTCTTAAGGGCTAACTTGCCTCAAGCTTACGCACTCCTTGCTGGCTGCCTGAAGCCCCTTGGTGCGCGGCAGAACTAACCTATTTCCGTTGAGACTTGCAGACCACTGGCCTTGAGGAGTGAACGACCAGATCTTTCCAGAAGCTAAGGCCTGACTGTATTGGAAAACAGCTGTGGCTGATGCCAGGAAGTCTGTTCATGGTCATGTTGACCTCGGACTAACTGCCAGGGCACCTGCTTATCCTGCACGGAGCAACCGCCTCCTTTTCCTAAGCCTTCTCCTTTAGAACCCTCCAGCTTCACCTGGACGGAGAAGATGGTCTCTGAGACATTAGTCCACCATCTTCCCAGGTCACCCACTTCCTGAATAGAGCAACCTTTCCTTTCCCCACGCACTGGTGTCTCAAGAATTGATTTTCAAGGAGGGTATAGCCCCACTTGAGTTCAGAACCAGTTCTCTGTTCAGTAACAGAAGTAGCTAGTAGGAGCTGGATATACAACCTGACGTCAGAGGTCAGGTCTGGGTGGAAAACATACATTTGGGAGTCAGCTTACAGATAGTATTTAAAGCCCCTTGGGGTGCCTGGGTGGCTCAGTCAGTTAAGCATCTGCCTTCAGTTCAGGTCATGATCTCAGGGTTCTGGGATCGAGCCCCACATCAGGCTCCCTGCTCAGCAGGGAGTCTGCTTCTCCCTCTGCTCCTCTCCCTGCTCATGCACTCTCTCTCTCTCTCAAATAAGTAAGTAAATAAATAAAATCTTAAAAAAATAAAGGCCCTGGATTGGGTGAGATGACCAAAAGTGAGTTGGTGGAAATGAGGACTAAGAAGAGTGCCCCAAACACTCCTCTGTGTAGAGGTCAGGGTTGAGAGGAGGAATCAGCCAGAGAGATTGAGAGGAGAGACCAGGGAGGAAGGCGAAAAATGAAGAGAGCCTGGAATGCTAGAAATCCATGTGGAGAGAGTGTTCCCCAGGCTAAGCGAGTGATTGACAGGTGCAGAGCTGCAGAGCCATCGAGCACAAAGCATGCCAACACGGTGGTTTTCAATGACCATATTAGCAACACGGTGGTTTTCAATGACCTTTACAATCTGTGTTTTGGTGGGGAAGTGAGGATGAAAACTAATTGAAATGGTATAAAGAAGGAATGGAGTTGGAAACAAAATATTTAGATAACTCTTTGTAGGTGTTTTACTGCAGAGGGGAGCAAAGAAATGGAGAGGTTGCTGGTGAGGAAAGTGGGGTAAGCATGTTCTAAAAGTAGGAAAATAGCAGCAGATATGGTGATGGGAATGATAAGTACAGGATGAAACACTGACAGTTGGGAGGTGGGTGGACCACTGGTGCAATGCCTTCAGAGAGATAGAGCTACAGGGAGAGAATGTTCTTTGGCTTAGAGCAAGGGCACGGGCGGTAGCTGGCCCAGCGGCAGGGTGGAGGGGCACGATGCTGGTGGCTGGGCACTCGTGGTGGCTATAGTGTGTGGACGTTCAGATTCCTCCTCTTTCTCAGGGAGTTAGAAAGCAAGGTCCTAAGTTGAGAGTGGGAATCAGGGGAAGGAGGTGTGGAGGTTTGGGCAAAGAGGAAATGGTGGGAAATTGTGTCGAGGATGGTGGAGAGGGTCTGAACAAGGGTGCACAGTCTCCTGTACAGCCATGTGCAGCTCGTTTAGCCCAGCGTGTGGTCTTGCCAAGGGAGCAGGACAGATCAAGATAAGGACAGGGAAGTCAAAGGCATAAGGAAGGTGGTGTTTAGAAATCTGCAGATGTCCATTGACTTGCAACCTCTCTGTGTTATTCTGCTAAGGTTCTTATAACAAGATACCACAGACTGGCTTAAACAACAGACGTTTATTTTCTCACAGTTCTGAAGGCCGGAAGTCCAAGATCAAGGTTTGGTTTAGTTTCTTCTGAGGTTTGTCTCATTGGTTGCAGAAGGTCACCTTCTGCATATTTCTGTAAAAACACCAATCAGATCAGATGAGGGCCACCCTAACAGCCTCGTTTTAACTTAATCACTTTGAAGGCCCTATCTCTAAATACACTTACATTCTGAGGTACTGGGGTGTGAGGGCTTCATTATATGAATTTTGAGGGCACACAATTTAGCCCATAATGCTGTCCGTCTATGCAATGCCTCCCAGGGAATCATCTCAACATACACTTCATGTGCATGTTTGCTTTAAATTGCTGCCCCCAGAATAGAAAAGTCATACAGATTCTCCCTTTGGGGCCCTTCAGGTGGAAGGAGCTGTTTTTCTAAGAGGTAGGGTTGGCATCCTCCTTACTCTCCAATGCTTGCCAATTTTTTTCAATTCACAGTAAAAGTATATACTTTATATTTGACCCAGTAGACACATACATAAATACGTAACTGCAAAGTTTGCACAAAGCTGTGCGATGTGCTTTGATGTCCAAGACGTTTTCTGTTCTTTTCCATTTTATTTTTCCAAATGCCTACAGAAATATCTGTTAGGCATCTCAAATAAATAAGAATTACATGGTAATATGTAAATAAAGTGTAGCAAGGAAAGAACTGATGGTTTAAGAAAAAATCAGATTCTATCTATTGAGAGGACAGGAGGGGAATGGGGCACGAAAGAGAGATGAACTCTTTATTCAACATAACAGGAAAGAAATTTCTAAAAGAGTTATAGAATATATGCAAATTACTTTAAAATAGGGAAACAAAGCGTAGAAGAAACAGGGAGAGCAGGATGTCACAGGATATGGGGGCTGAGGAGGTGTGACTGAGAGCTTTTCGGTTTTTGTAGCTTCTGAACAAAAGTATGTGACTTTTTAACCTTTATATATATTGCTTAATAAAAATAAAAAATAATTTATTTTTAAGACAACTTTTAAAATATATATATATAAAGATTTTATTTATTTATTTGAGAGAGACAGAGATAGTGAGAGAGAGCATGAGCAGGGAGGAGAGGGAGGACCAGACTCCCCACTGAGCAGGAAGCCAGTAGGGACTCAGGGGCTCAATCCCAGGACCCTGGAATCATGACCTGAGCTGAAGGCAGATGCTTAAACAACTGAGCCAGCCAGGCGCCCCCAAAATAAAAAAATAATAAAAAAAAATACACATAATACATCTATCCACCTATTCTGCTGACTTTTAGGGATAGGCCAGTTGAGTTTCCTACTGCATACCCAACCTCCACACCAAAAGTTTGTAGCTGCTTTTTACTCAAAATCCCAAACCGTGCTTTTGAAAGGGCTTTTAGACCAGAGGTTCCCAACTCTTTTTCAATGCATGAAGATACCTCTTTCTTTATAAAGAGACATAGGCAGTTCTCTGAAAGAAGACTGTCCACTTCATGAAGTGTTAAATAAAGTTTGTAAAAAAAAAAAAATTAAAAGAGAGACAGGATAATCAGGGGCTGAGAGCATAGTCCTTGGGACCAGACTCTGTGTTCAGATCCCAGCTTTGCCACTTATTAGCTGTATGATCTGGGGCAAGTCTCAGAATTTCTCTGCCTCCTCAGCTTCAATATCTGTAACGTGGAGATAATAACAGTACTTACCTCCAGAAGGTGTTGTGAAAATTAATTGAGTTCGTTTTTTTTTAAGTGCTTAGACCAGTGCCTGGCATGTTAAATACATTTCACAAGAAGATAGTACTTACCCTTTTGAATCCGTAGATTGAGAAAATACATTCAGAATTACCATGAATTAGTTATCTAATAACTATTAAAAATATGTAATATTCATATAATATATTATAAAATAATTCTTATTTTCTTTATCACACCACAATCTGCAGTTTGCAAAAGAGTATACCTGTAGGAAATGTATTATTTTTCAGTCTGTGGACAATGTTCAATACACGTATGATTTTGTAGTAAATTTGAGGAGGTCTGGAGTTCACAACACACATATGCTCTCCGTCTACTGACCCACCATGCCTGTAAATTAGGAACTATATTTGGTCATTTTTAACTGATGAGAGTCCTGCCAAAATTTTTATGTGGAAGCTACACTAAGAGGATCTCTCCCCCTGCCCCCAGAATCATGGCCCAAGATGAACCTGTGGGAACTGAGTAAACAAAACCAACACAGACTGCAGGAGTTTAGCCCCTCTGAAACTTAACATAAGAAATTATTGACCAGAGCTCCTGGGAGGCAGGCTTGGAATACAAGTGTCATTAGAAAGCTTAACCTAATGTATTCCATTTTATGTCAATTGACTGTATTCAGAGAAGGGGTTAGCCAAGAGCAGAAGTGAGGGATGGTTGGAAAAGAAAAGTTGTCCTCAGGTCTCTTGTACTGTCTGAGGAAGAAGGCACCCTGACCTATGAACACAAATATTCCAATCTCTTTGATACAAACATCCCTATGCTATGGAGATACAAATCCTGCATTAGTTAATTTTTAAATCTATCTTCATTTGTTCTAATCCAAGTTTACCAAGCAACATTCTGGTGATAATTTTTCTTCCCGTGTAAGTTTGTAAGTAAAATTGTGTTTGGCATTATTACTTTTCCTCGTAAGTGAATAAATCAGCATTCTGGATTATATAGCAGTTGCTACGAATGGCTTTTATTTTTAGCATGAGTCCCTGAGAAAATCCTCAAGTCTGGGGTACCCAGCAGGAAGCAGGCTCAGCGCCTCCAAAAGAACAGGCCAGGGGACAGGATGATGGAATGATGGAGGTAGATACTCCTGCTTCACTCCCAGCTGTTCTGTAGGTGACATCTCTCCATCTCGTCTTTTAAAATCACAGCTGGGGCTGATACAGAACCCGCATTCCCCACACTGTTGCAACTTTGGGTTTTCCTGATAGGGAAGGTCCCCGACTACATTGTTCTCTCCAGGAAAAGTGGGTTAAGGTGCAGTTTTGGCTTTAATTTGGAATCTGTGTTGTATCGATTATTTAAACCATTTTCTTAAGCTACCATTTACATGCTATATTGACTCATTCACTTCAATAGTCATCTTGATCAATGAGCAAAACACTTTGTTGAGAGATATATGATTATAAAGGTGGATTATGAAAATGTAGATGTAACCCAAGTGTCTGTGAACGGATGAAAGGATAAGCAAAATGTGGTAACTACATATAATGGAATATTATTCAGGCATGAAAAGGAAGGAAATTCTGACACATGCTAAAACAGGGATGAAAATGGAAGACATTACGCTAAGTGAAATAAGGCAGTCCCCAAAAGACAAATATTGTGTCATTTCATTTATTTGAGGTCCCTAGGGTAGTCAAACTCAGAGAGAGAGAAAGTAGAATGGTGGCTGTCAGGGGCTGGGGTAGGAAGGAATGGGGAGTTGTTATTGAATGGGCACAACAGTTACAGTTTTGCAAGAGGGAGAGAGGTTATGAATGGTGAGGTTATGGATGGTGGTGATAGCATAACCGCATGAATGTGCTTCATGCCACCGAATTGTACACTTAAATATGATTTACATGGTCAATTTTATGTTATGTGTATTTTACTACCATAAAGAAAAAAAAGATTATGGTCCCTGTCCCAAGCGGCTTACAACCTCTAGGAGAGGCCGAACAGGAAGGTGGGGTTAGCATTATAGGGCTGCAAACTAAAGACAGGTTAATGCTGAGAGTAGCCCATATTACAAAAAAACTGATACAAGACGTAGGTCATTACGCAATTTCCTCAAATGCTTGAAACCCGCTGAGCCTCCCATTCCCTACTTGAAAACCATAGCGCGCAGGGCAACAGCACTGCGTCGTGCCTCCCTATTCTCTGGCTCTTCTCCCTGGGTTGGACCTGAGAATCCCTCGCTGGCCCATCAGATGGCGCCGCCGTCCGCAGTGCGTCTCCAGGCCCATAGGGGCCGCTGTCGCCTTGACCTCGTTTCCCCTCGCCTCGGTGACCCTTGCTTCCGCCTCCGGAGCCCGCCTCTCCTCGCCGGTGCTCAGCTGCGCAGTCTCCGGCTGTGGGCCTGTGGGGAGCATGGCGGCGTCTTCGAGTGGGGAGAAGGAGAAGGAGCGGCCGGGAGGCGGTTCTGGAGCGGCCGGCGGTAACAGCACGCGAGAGCGGCTGCTGTCTGCGCTGGAAGATCTGGAGGTCTTGTCGAGGTAATGCTGTCGGTCTGAGGGCCTGACTGGGCTGGGCCGGGAGGACTGACTGTGAATCGGCCGCGCCTGCCTGGGTGCTCGTTCCTGGGACTCCGTGGGGAGGCCGCGCTCCCAGAGACCGTGCACGAGTGTCGTGGACTTGGCGTCCGCAACCCTTCGGAACTCCGAGACAGCATCCTTCCCCCCCCCCCCCCGCCTTAGAGGATATTTTAGTAATGGCAGGGACGCTGGAACCCCGACACTGTCAGAACCGTCAGAACCTTAGAGGTCGCCAGGTGTGAGTACCTTCGTCCGCGGACTCTCGACAGACGTTTAAGGAAAGCCCCCTGGGTCCCAAGCGTTGGGAGACGGTAGTGAAGGGGAGACTAGATGCGGACATAGAGCAGCCCAGTGTCAAGGGGGAAGAGATAGACATAAACAGACATTATGGTGCGGAGCCTGTTTTTAATCCGAGGCGTGCGCTCCGGGTTACTGGAACACGGGGACTATAGGTGCCTGTCTCGTTGTAGTCAGCCAGGCTTCCTGGAGAAAGGACTGCGTGGGAAGAGTGAGTCCACCGCACTCAGTAGGCGGCTGGTAGCTGGAATAGCAGGTGCAGACGCCTGGCGGCAGGAGCACGCGCGACTTGGTGGAATTGCAAGTTTGGGATAGTTGGAGTAAAGCGGGCATGGAAGAGGTAGAAGAAATCGAATGTCGTTGTCCTTATTCTGCCATCGTTCATGGTAGTTTGTCAAGTTGAAGTCTTCTTTAACTCTCTCACATTCACGTGGATGTTGAAATTGTTTTGATTCTTCCTCCTAAAATGTTGCTCAGATTTGACCTCTTGTTCCCATCCCCACCATTCTGTTTTTTTCATGCAGCCTCCCTACTGTTTTACTTGTCTTTATGCTTCTGCACTTTCTTTATTGCCCAAGAGCAGAGCTATCTTTTTAAAAGACATGTCATGTCACTTTCCTGCTCTAAAATATTTAGTAGGTTCTCGCTGCCCAGTGAGATAAAGTCCAAATGTCTAGCTTAGTGTGCCACTTTTCTGTAAATAGGTTTACTTCTGAAGAAGTGACACCCCCTTTGGGAAGTAGTGGCCTCTGCCTTTTGTTCTGAGTGAATCTTGCTCCTCGAATTTCAAATCTTTGCCTTAGTATATTCAGTGAACTATTACTTCTCACCCTTTTACTCTGGAGCCCAGTAAATTCGTTTCTTTTCTGAGTTTACTTGCTGTAACATAATTTGTCTGTTTTGTGACCCTGGTATGTATTTCATACTCACCAAGTTTGGAAACTATTTTTTTGAACCTACTCACAAAGGGTAATGGTCTTTGAAAATTTCTTCTGACATTGGACAGCTCGGTAGTCAGTCTGAAGATCTTGCCTCTGGATTATTTGGCTATAGCTCTGTGTATCTGAGGTGTGTTTTCCGGATGCTGTTGGTACCTGCAGGAGTGCGTCTACGTAGTAATCATGGACTCTTCGCTTGAAATAGCATAATTAAGTCATTTACCAGTTGTGTTAAATTTGAGACTAAATTGAACTGCTCTTGTATGGGACACCTGGGTGGCTCAGTCGGTTAAGCGGCTGCCTTCAGCTCAGGTCATAATCCCAGGGTTCTGGGATCGAGTCCCACACTGGGTTCCTTGCTCAGTGGGGAGCCTGCTTCTCCCTCTGCCTGCCACTCCCCCTGCTTGTGCCCTCTCTCTGTTTCTTTCTCTCTCTGACAATTAAATAAATAAAATCTTTTTTAAAAAAGTGAAATGTTCTTGTAAATTGACCAATTTATCTCTCTCCCTCTTTTTAATATTTCCTTAATTCTGGAGTATAGCATTTTCTGTTTGATGAAATGTATCGTTTAAATTTAAATTTTCCTCAATCTGTTTCTGAAACTTTCCCACTTCATCTTTCTAGTTGTGCATGATTAGTTGAGGTGGTGAGTTCTCTTTTGCATTCTCTGAAAGAAGCTGTAGTTCTATTGCCCTTTCCCCAGGAATGCTAAAAGCACTTTGATTTCTCATTGATTTGCAGTACTCATTGAATCTGTTGACAAATTGGAGATAAGCTGCTTCTTTTTTGAGGTCCTTGCAACCTCAAAAAATAATGGTTATTATAACCATTATTTTAAAAGTTTGCTTTTCTTTTCTTCTGATTTTCTCATGACTTAATCTGCCATGTTATTTTATTTGTTCATCAATAAAGAAAGACTGGGTGACAGTGAGTGAAAATTTATACCTCTTTTTGACCCTGGAGATGGTGGTGGTAGTAGAAGAGATGTCACTGTGGTTTGCCACTAAAGACTCACTGAGATTTCACAGAATGAGTCTATTCCAGTGTGATCAGCTTTCAGAAAAATGCCATTATGTTAGCAGTCAGATATAGCTACATATACTGATTCTGTGATCTGTGAAATTTGTCATTATCCTCTTAATGAAATTTTTCTGTTTGCATTTTTAAAGAAAAATTGGAAAGAAAAACTAATGTAACCTCTTGACTTTAGAAAACAGTGGGTTTGAAATTTAGGATATATTTTTTACTGTTACCTGATTATATAGCTTTTCAGTATATTTATTACTTTGTAAAATGTGATAGAATGAGGCAGTGTTTGGAGGAATTTTTTTTAAAGATTTTATTTTTTTATTTGAGAGAGAGAGCGGGAGCACCAGTGAGCGGTGACTGGGGGAGAGAGGGAGAGGGAGAATCGGTATATTTGTTACTTTGTAAAACAAGATAGAATGAGGTAGTCTGTGGAGGAAATTTTAACAATAGAAACACAAATTATAGTCTACAGTTTTTCTTAACATGTTTGTGACTCAGAACTCATTGTCCTTAAGAAATGTTAATAGGAGTCTTGAGGTTTCCACACCAGCCTATTAATCTGTTTATCTATAATTTACCTGAAGTGTAGTACCACTAATAATATGGGATCTAACCCCCATGTAAATTATATTTCCGTGGGGAATTGTGGATAGATTCTAATTTGATATGCCAGGAGTACAGCTTCTTCTGTAGTGGGGACAGGGCTCTATCTCCCACACCTGTAACCAGAGCCTGGGCCCAGGGGTTCCTTCAGCCTCTTTACCATTGGGGAGGACAAAGGTTTCCACTTAGTTCTACACTGCTACTGAACAGCACTGTCTTACAGCTTTCTTCTTCCCACTGTACTCCTGTGCCTAAGGCAGGCTCTTTTAAGGTTTTCTTTGGATTTATACGCCTACATTTGCAAGAAAAGCAGAAAAAGTCTCATTCCATATCTCCTACCATACTTCCCATCCCCACCACCCCCACCCCTGAAACCAGCCTTTGTGTAGACCAGAGGTTCTCAGCTGTTTATATCTCATCTATGGGGTAAAGAAAAAGGTTAATATAACATGCTGTTTTCATAAAATGTCTGTCTAATCCATCAGCAAGTCTTTTCAGCTCTACCTCGAAAATACATTCTGAGTCTGTACATGTTTCACCGGTTTCCATTACTAAATCCTAGTGGCTAGGACCTAGTCAAAGCCAAAGTCATCTTTTTCATGGAACACTACAGAAGCCACTTAACTTGATTTCCATTCTAGCCCTCTTAAAATCCTTTCTCCAGATAGCTTAGCAGGTTGCTTAAAAACATAAATCAGTTCATGTCATTTCCCTGTTTAAAGTGATCTGGTCACTCCTCATTGTACCTGGAATGAAATACTGATCCTTTCCCGTGACCTGCAAGGCCCTAACACGGTCTGGCCCCTCCCTCCTCTAACTACCCATGTCCTCATTTTGTATTCTGCTCCCCAGTACCTACTACTATATTCTGGCCACACTTCCTCAGATCCATCTTTGGGCCCCTGAATTAGCTATGTCTTTTACAAGCATTCTTCATGGCTGGCTTTTCTCACTTAGAGAAGCCTTTCCTGACTCCACCCAATGTTAAGTAGCCAGACCACCTCACTCACATGCTCTAACACTGCTTTATTTTTTCCCAACCCTTCTTACTCTGGTTTTATTTACCTATTTTCTTGGTTATTCTTGCGTCCTGTATTAGAATTTAAATTCCATTGTTCACTTTTATAACCCAAGCATCTAGAAAGTGGCACAAAATAGACACTTAAGAAATATTTAATGAATGGATGAATGAAGACTTTGCATTGCCATATCCACTTTTTTCATTAATCAGCTAATTAATTCATACATAATGGTATGGGAACCTTGTAGTGGGGAAGGTTGGGTTCAGTTGGCACCATCCAGAAAAATAGCATGAGGCTAGCAGTAAGGAAGATGGAAATATGAGGGTGAAAATAGCCTAGCAGCCAGTGAGAAGGTACAAACACTGGGGCTGACTGCTGGTGTCAGGTAGCTAATTGTGTAGCTGTCCCTCTTGCGTAATTTCTGGAGTCCCGTCTGTCAGCACGTTTGAAACTAATATATGGATATTGCTTGATACATATTTTATACTCATCTTTATACTAATTTTCATATAGGAAAATTGTCATGTCTAGTAAGTAAGCGTTCCAGAAAGATAGGATTTTATTATATGTAGAATCCCTCTTAGTTGATACCTGTCTGTTTAATTTAAAAATTCAGTTCATGTAGAAAATCCTTAAAAAATGATTCATCTACTCCGTAATTGTTTTATTTTACCTTAAAGCATATAAACTTATGTTTTTACTCATCTTTTCATCTAAGACAGGGGTCCGGGAACTTTTTCTGTAAAGGGCCAGATAATAAATATTTTTGGTTTTGGCAGGCCATAAGTTCTCTGCTGCAACTACCCCAGTCTGCCGTGGTAGTGGGAATGCAGCCACAGATAATGTGTAAATGAAGGGCCATGGCCAGTGGGCTGTATGTAGGGGGTTTTCTTGCATAAACCACCCATAATGCATTGTCTACCAACTTCTAGTATGTTTCTTTAAAGCGAAATGAGGGGTGCCTGGCTGGCTCAGTCAGTAGAGCATGCGACTCTTGATCTCAGGGTTGTGAATTCGAGCCCCACATTGGGCATAGAGATTACTTTAAAAAAAAAATAGTGACGTGAAATGAGAACTTAGATGCTCATAAGCAGTCTTAGCTGCTGAATTTTCATGGTTTCCCTTGGTTCTTTGCAGTAGTCCTTTGCAGACAGCTGTGGAGTCTTTCCCAAATATTCAGCTTAGGTTTTTATGGAAACAGCTCTTTTCTGTTGACAGTCATATTTCCTTGGTATTTATGTACTGGATATTAATTTATGTAATTATAGTAGTAAGTAAAACTTGCGTAAATGAGTCTGGTAACAAACACAACTGAGTCTTGCTGGTGAGAGCCCAAGTGCACAGTCACTGTGGGGCAGAGGCTGTGTGAATACTTAGCATGCTGTGGGTACCATGAATCCAGCAAGTCAGTTAGGTAGAGATCAGTTGATAAAGCTTCTGTTGTATTTGTTTGGCAAAGATGTTTTGGTTTTTTGTTTTTCTTTTTTAGAGAACTTATAGAAATGTTGGCAATTTCAAGAAACCAAAAGTTGTTGCCGCCTGATGAGGAAAACCAGGTAGGTGGCTTCTTTTTAAATTACAAACAAGAAATCCCCATAATTTCTGCAGTTTCCCTATTTACATTTACTTTGTGTGAGAACAGGAGGATTGGATTCTGTTAAATTATTAATTACAACTTTTAAATGGATATTTTCTTTGAATCACTTATATAAGGTAACGCTGCTTAAGATAATAGTTGTCTAAGGGTTTAGCAGTATTATTTTCTCTTTTAGTTCTAGTTACACATTATTCATTTTTGTCTTTTGAATTAACCAACAAAGCTTGTTAAATGGAGATTAAAACAATATTTGAAAGAAAAAAGTTAATGCTTTTATAAACTAACCTTTTATTATCTGCTTGGTTCCTCTAATGCAACTTGAAAATGAATAGAAATAAAGGAGCATGCAACTGTTAATAGAAACTGTTTTGTGGACGTTAAGTTTACAAGTTTTTATTTTCTTTATTCCTTTCTGTGCTTTGTAATTTTCTACAGTAAGCAGTTTTTTTTTCTATCCAAAAACTTCTTAAAGTTAAGAGGGTAAATGCCATTTTATGTGTTTTTTACCATAATTTTTTAAAATTTTAAAAGAAAACAGCTGGGAAGGATTAATCTTTTTAATGATATGAGACAGCTCTGTGCCCCATCATTATCTTAGTTTTATCTTATAATATGTTTTGAAGGCAGAGAAATTTGATTGTCAGTAGGGAGGTATTATAAAACTTTGTTTTCTTCAAAGGTTAATCCCCTCAAATGGAGAGAGGGAATTAGGTAAGGCTACAAGTAGTAAAAGTTGGTAATTTTAGGGATTTTAAAGTTGTTTTTTGTACATTGTTTATTTTGTTTTTAGAAAAAGCTTATAGAGAAATACGTTAATAGAGGAATGCTAGTCTCAGATACTTTATTGATAAATACCTGTGAAATAAGAGTTTATTACAAAATGAGCAAAATGAAATACAAGTTTTGACTTTAGTTCCTAGGCACTTATTATATACTTGCCAGGCATGCAGATAATTCAATAGGTCATAACTAAGACCTGCCCAGTCAGCACTAGCTTTTCTTATACTTTGT
This sequence comes from Ursus arctos, assembly GCF_023065955.2. Taxonomy (NCBI): domain Eukaryota; kingdom Metazoa; phylum Chordata; class Mammalia; order Carnivora; family Ursidae; genus Ursus; species Ursus arctos. The sequence continues at coordinate 55,674,389 of NW_026622764.1, read as the reverse complement.
AAGGATTAGCAGTTCTGTCCTTAAAAAATAACAGTACCTTGTCACATAAGGTTGTTGTGAGGATTTATGATACTGCATTTTAAGTACACTTAGGAAGGTTGTTGTGAGGATTTATGATACTGCATTTTAAGTACACTTAGGAAGTGTTTAGTAATGGATAGTTATTATCATCACCACCCCAGGACAGAATTAAACCTTATACTTAATACGGTGAATTCCTGTATAATTTTCATTGACACTATTAAATATTAGTGGGATGTGCCCATTTGAAAATTTACTGTTTTTGGAAATTGCTCTTTTTTAAACCATCTTCATCATAAAGCAATACTATGCATGACATCACAGGTTTAATGTGAGTTATATATTTTCTTGAACATAATAGCACAAATGTGTAACTGTAAGTTTTTTTTATGCATCATACATTTATCATAAAAGTATTTCTGACATCAGTTCAACTCTGAGACAACCATAATGAAGAATTTACTATAATTATGTCATCGTTTCCTTACATTATAGTTTAATGCTTTGATCATTTATTTGCTATCATAGTTGATTGTGTATGATTTTGTAACTTTAAAAAAATTACGCATTTTGTCATAATGTCTTTGCATCCTGTTTGGCGCTTTGGGATTTTTTGTTTTAATTTTTTTACAGTTTAATTGAGATATAGTAGAAATATAACATTGCATTAGTTTAAGACCTACAAGATAATGATTTGTTGTATGTATGTATTGTGAAATGATTATCACAGTAAGATTAGTTAACATAGTTACAATTTTTTTTCTCGTCATAAGAACTTTTAAGAAGATGACAGGGAAACCATGGCACCTTTTCATGTACCTGTTGGTGATTTGGGTGTCTTTGGAAAAATTTCTCATGGTTCCATTTCTCTGTACATTTTTAAGAACTTTTTCAAAGTTGCTAAAATATACCATCTTAGCAGCTTTCAAGTATACAGTGTAGTATCATTAACTGTAGTCACCATTTCTGTACATTACATCCCCAGAACTTATTTATCTTATAACTGGAAGTTTGTACCTTTTGATCATCTTTACCCATTTTGCCCACCCCCACCCTGTCATCCACCAGTCTGATTTCTTTTTCTATGAATTTGGCTCTTTTAGATTCCACATGCAAGTGAAATCCTGCAGTATTTGTCTTTCTCTGTCAGACTTATTTCACTTAATATAATGGCCTCAGGGTCCATCCATCTTGTCAAAAATAGCAAGATTTCCTTCTTTTTTATGGCTGAATAATATTTCTGTATCTGTATATATACATTCCACATTTTCTACTAATTTGAAGAGATACAGGTACCCGATATTAATAGCAGCATTATCAGCAATAGCCAAATTATGGAAAAAGCCCAAATGTTCATCAACTGATGAATGGATAAAGGGGTGGTGTATACACACACACACACACACACACACACACACACACAATGGAATATTACTCAGCCATATAAAGAATGAAATCTTGCCATTTGCTGCAACGTGGATGGAGCTAGAAAGTATTATGCTAAGTGAAATAAGGCAGTCAGAGAAAGACAAATGCCATTTGATTTCACTCATATGTAGAATTTTTTAAAGATTTTATTTGTCAGAGAGTGCACAAGCAGGGGGAGTGGCAGGCAGAGGGAGAAGCAGGCTCCCCGCTGAGCCGGGAGCCCAATGCAGGACTCAATCTCAGGACTCTGGGATCATTACCTGAGCTGAAGGCAGAGGCTTAACTGACTGAGCCACCCAGGTGTCCCTCATATGTGGAATTTAAGAAACAAATGATCATGGGGGTGGAAAGGAGAGGGAAACCAAGAAACAGACTCTCAGCTATAGAGAACAAAGTGATGGTTACCAGATGGGAGGCGGGTAGAGGTACAGGTGAAATAGGTGATGGGGATTAAGGACTGCACTTGTGATGAGCACTGGGTAATATCTGCAAGTGTGGAATCACTATATTGTACATCTGAAACTAATATTACACTGTATTATTACTAACTGGAATTTAAATAAAAACTGAAAAAAAAATACATACCACATTTTCTTTATCCATTCATATATTGATGGATTGTTAGTTTGCTTTCATATCCTGGCTGTTGTAAATAACGCTGCAGTGAACATGTGGGTGCCCATATCTTTTTGAGATAATAATTTCATTTTTTTCAGATAAGTGCCCAGAAGTGGAATTGCTGGATCATATGCTGGTTCTATTTTTAACTTTTTAAGTAATTTCCATACTGTTTTCTGTAGTGGTTGCACCAGTTAACATTCCCACCATCAGTGCACGAGGTTCCCTTTTCTCCACATCTTTGCCAACACCAACTCTTATCTCTTGTTTTATTGAATATAGCCATTGTAACTGGTGTGAGGTGATATCCAGTTGTGGTTTTAATTTGCATTTCCCTGATGATTAGTGATGTTGAGCACCTTTTCATGTACCTTTGGTCATTTTTATGTCTTTGGAAAAATGTCTGTTCAGTTTCTTTGCCCATTTTTTAATCAGACTGTTTATTTTGTAGAAATTTTTTATAGTTCTTGGTGTCAACTAAAATCATCTCAAATACCAGATTTGGGGGGAACCTCCATTGCATTATATTTTTAAGGATAAACTTTAAAATTTTATCTTACCTGCGAAATGAATAAACCTCATTTTGTCATATTGGTAGTTCTGAAGACTTGTATGAAAGAACAGCATATAACTAGAAAAAGTAGAAAGTCTTGATACTAGTCTGTTTTCCAAAATAATCATAGGTAGGTTATTTTTATTCTTAACGTTGATTAGAATAATACTTTGAAGGTGTTAAAATTTTATAGCCTAGCCAATTCACATGTGGATTCTTTGCTTCATTGGAATGTCACTTTTCATTATTCTGCTCTCTGCTCTAATCAACTGTTACCTGACAGGTCCTGGAGTTGTTAATTCACAGAGATGGGGAATTTCAAGAACTGATGAAATTGGCACTCAATCAGGGAAAAATCCATCATGAAATGCAAGTTTTAGAAAAGGAAGTGGAGAAGAGAGACAGTGATATTCAGCAACTACAAAAACAGCTAAAGGAAGCAGAACAAATACTGGTAAGTTGTTAGAAAATAAGGTAAAAAAGATATTAATCTATTTCTGAAAAAGAAATCTAACTTAAAATATTTTGAAGTGGCAGAAAACTTGACTTTCCAAGTCTAAAAGTGACAGCTTGTCAGTTTGGTTCAATGAAAGGCCATTGTCATTCCCTATTTTACTTAATGTTTTCAGATAGTCTGCATTATTTTTGAACCATATTTTCATTATTTAAAATTTTTTAGGATTGAATTAGTAGAACTGGGAAGTTATACTTTTATCCTGTCCCGTTAGAAGTTTTCAGTTATTAGTAGTCTAAATCTTTATTTCAGCTTTTAAAATATTTTGAAATCAGTAGAAATATGTATCAATTTTATAAATCGATTAAAATTTACATTAACTTATTTAGTCTTCCATTCTAAACTAGGTGGGATTTGGGCATATGTCAAGGACTCTATAGTTTTTTGGGTTTTTTTGTTTTTTCCTAGTTCTTGGCTACTGTTTCAGAAAAGCAATTTCTTTGCTATTATTTGCCCAGTTATTTCAGTAAATACTAACTAATGTAACTGTTACATGGTGGTATTACAGAAACAGCTGAGTTTGATTCTCATATGGACCAGAAATTGCTAGAATCTTTATCCCTGATGAATCTTCAAAATGCATCAAAATGGGCTCCAATAGATAGAAACCTAAGTGGTTCAGGGTAAATTAACCACTTGCTGAAGAAATGACCCCAAGAAAACGCTTTTAAAAAAAAAAAATGTAATGAAATCTATTTTCCATTAGCAAAGTAATACTTATCAAAAGATATTCAGAAAATACAGAAAAATAGAAGAGGAAAAGGTTGTGTTAGTCTCTCTTCAGACTGCCATTATTCATAGTTTTGTGCATTTCATTTCAGTCTCAGACTTTTTTTTTTTTTTTTTTTTTTAATTTTCCAGTAGGGCTTATAATTGAAGTCTGGTTGACACGCAATGTTACATTAGTTTCAGGTGTACAACACAGTGGTTTCCCCCCCCCCCCAGAGGTTTTCATTTTTTAATCTTGTAATTAGTAGGATACTACTGGCTTTCTATTACTATTTATTAAAACTTAAGCATTTTTCATGTATTATATCCTCTTTGTTTCGCTTTCCAACTTTCTGTTATAAATAATGCTTTGATGAATATCATTGCAGAATAGTCTTTTTTTTTTCTTCTGCATTTCAGATTATATTCTTTAGATTTGATTTCAAAAAAAGTAATTATTGAATAAAGACAGTGAACACAAGGACCATAAAAAGATTGAATTTTATGATTTAGGAAGTAGCAGCTAACATTTATTGAGCACTTGTGCATCAGGTCTTATGCTTGTTTGCAGCTTACATGTATTATCTAAGTCTTCTTAACAGCTATGCTAGATTTGTACCATTGTTCCATTTTACAGATGAGGAAACCGAGATTTTTAAATTAATAACTACCTTGCCCAGGAAGAGTGAAAAGTAGAGAGATGAAACTTAAACGTAGTTCTCTCTGACTCCATACTCTTAACCACCATGTTATAGTTGAGGATGCGTATACTAGCTTAACTTCATTTTACCCTTTAGTGTACCTTTCCAGGGGTTGGGGGGGGGATTGTGGGTGTTTTCGTTATAGCAGTCATTAAGCATGGAGGTAATGGTAACGTGTAAATGAGTAAGGCTGTCAATAACAAGAATGTGTCTTGTAAAGTAGAAAAAAAATATTTTGGTATTTTATCTTTGAACTGAATGTAAGAACAGGATGCTTTGGGAGTGGTATGTGGTCTGGATCTCTTATGCGTGTCTGATAGAAGGCATAAAGAAAAAAGTAAACAATCCAATTTATACTTTGTTTCTAACAATTTGTGAATGAAGACTGATTCATGTATATATGTTATTTCTTTCATTAACCAGCTGATATAAATGATTCCCAAATTGTGTTTCAGAACATTACAAATAATGGGGATTTCCAGCTTTTGCATATTGTTCCTCTGGGATTAATGATTTTGTGAATTAAGCCGAAAATTTTGCTTGATATAGTTAAGAATAAAGCATATTTCTTTTTTTAATATTCGACTCAGGCAACAGCTGTTTACCAAGCAAAAGAAAAACTCAAATCAATAGAAAAAGCAAGAAAAGGTTAGTACTATGGGAGTACTCAATGACTGTCTGAAAAATCCAAGTTTTGGTTTCAAGAAACAGATGACGGTGTTATTGGTAATTATTTGCTGCTATTGAAATGATTCCAATAAATTTGTATTGTAAAGTGCCTGCTAGGTGCTAGCACTGTGCTGTGTATTACTGGGGAGGTACCACACCTTTTTCAGGTTCTAAGAAGCAACGGTAATATAAGGAAAGTCATGGCTATGTATCCGAATGTGTGGTAAAGACAATGAGTTTATAAAGTTGTTGGGAGAAGGGAAGAGAACCGTGAGCTGGAAGCAAGTGGGATGTGAGTTCAATCTTAAAAGACAGGACAGAGAGTGAAGGAGAATGTGCAGTGGGCAACTGGGTTGGGACTAGAGTGTCCTGAAGTCAGAACTAGATGTGGCTTTGGGATGTGTGCACATTTAATGGTGCAGATAACCAGCATGCCTTCTTTTCCTGTCCCACTTCTCTCTTTAAAAGACTTCCATTTTGGATTTTTTAGTTTAGGTACTAAAAGTTAGAATGAAAACTTTGGTTACTTGATTTTAATGTTTGTAGATTATTTACCTTTAATCACCTCACAGTTGTCTAACTTTCCTCTTCATTTCCTGTTTCAGGTAACTACTGTTAATGTTTGGTGTATGTCCATCTTTTTTAGATGTTTAATACAAATATAATAACAATACAAATACATATATGTACATATATTCTAAAACAAAAACCAGGTCATGCTATACATATTATTTAGCAGCTTACTTTTTTTAATCTAATGAATATATTATGGACATGTTTTTGCTTAGGTCTACTTATAATCATAGGGTCACATCAAGTCAACAATTGAGTGGTATAGTGTGAACTGCTGTCCTCATTTAATAGCTTAGATGTCACTCTTTCCTCTGTTTTATTTGTATTCCTTGTTGCTTTGAGAACAAATAAGAGTAGTTAATGGTAGTTAATTGAGATTAGGGAATTTTGTCATGCTAATGTCCCAAATTTGATACTTTGTTAGCTGTTTTTTCTAGATGTCTTGCTCTTTACTTGGGGAATCTATATGATTTAAGCTTAACAATATACATATTACGAGGTATTATTAGGGAAGGTAGGCAACTCAGATTACCCTGTTTTCAGATAATTTAAAATAAAGATGTGATTATGAGGCATGCGTTTATACACTTGTAAATTACTAGACTAACATGCTACTCTCTCCTCTTAACTCTCTCAGGTGCCATCTCTTCTGAAGAAATAATTAAGTATGCACATAGGATTAGTGCAAGTAATGCTGTGTGTGCCCCACTGACCTGGGTTCCAGGTAAAAAATACTTCTCTTATTAGACATACGTGGTTTTGAAAATTCTTAGGTGACTGTACTCAAAAGTAGGAAAAATGATTTAAATATAGAATGTATTTGTCCTTAGAAACATCTGCTATATATTTTCATACCTTTAATATCTTATAAGTAATAATGTGGACCATGGGTTTGATCAGTTTGGTTTTTTACAGAACTTTTGCCCCAGGGACTGTGTTTCTGTCCTTTTTTTTTTTCTTTTTAAGATATTATTTGTTTATTTGAGAGAGCGAGCACGAGCAGGGAAGAGAGAAAGAAGCAGGCTCGCTGCTGATCAGGGAGTCCCATGTGAGGCTCGATCCCAGGACCTTGAGATCATGACCTGAGCCAAAGGCAGCCGCTTAACCAACTGAGTCACCCAGGCGCCTCTGTTTCTGTCCTTTTTAAAAGAAAAATCATAAATAATGTTTGAAAGTATAAGATGATATGTGATGATTCTAAAGCTATAGATTTATATGCCTGTAACACTCAGGCTGGCCAGAAGCCCAGTTTTTAGAACCATTGGGATTTTGTCCAGGGGTCTGGCCTGGGAATTAAGACAGTCCCAACTCTTCCGGGATAAAGGTGAAGCACTGAGCACCCAATAGCAAGCACATGGGACTGGATAGAGCTGGAGTAGTTAGAAACACCAAAAAAGTAACAAACTGCAATATATATTGACAGTACGTAAAACATTTATAAGACAGGGACCTAAGATTGAGCAGCAGTGTTCTGGGAGGAGTGGGAGATAGTATCTCAACATCAGTAATTCATGATGGTGGTATTTTACCATACTGAAAATACTAAGATTAACTTACAGTTTTGAGGGTAATGATCTGGAGTGAGTAAGAAATATTACCAAAAAGTTGGTCCAAATCTGCCAAGTTTTCATCATTCTAAAACTAAGTGGTATGCTTTCATGATTAGAAATGAACATTGGCTCCTGCTATTCCTCCACTGGAAAGTTCTAGGAATTAGTCTTTAAATGACAAGATCAAAGAGGTTTGTTAGGAAAAGTTTTAGACAGTCCTTCAAATAAGCATTCCAGTCCTTTCTGTCTTGTGAAAAAAAAAAAGCGTCATGATCTGTTTATTCTCTCAGAATATGTATCATTTGTTTTTCTTACTAGGAAATGCAAATAAGTTAGAAGAATCAAGATCATTATAATTTTTTTAATTTGTCATCTGGAATTGCTAAAATGACAGACTTTTCTCCTTTTTTTTTTTTAGTATAGAAAATGGTATATTTCTGTACAGATTCAAAGAAGAAATGCATGTATTTTTAAATTTAATATATTATGCTCTTAATAACAATTGATATTCCTATTCCAAAATTGAAAATGGGTGTCTTGAGTTTTTCAGAGTGAATCAAGGAAAATCAATACTTCCAGAGAAGGTATTAATGCTTAATTTGCATGTGATTGAATTAAAAGCAGTCTTTTTTTAGGGGACCCACGGAGACCATACCCAACTGATTTAGAGATGAGAAGTGGATTATTGGGTCAAATGAACAATCCTTCCACTAATGGTGTAAATGGTCATTTACCAGGGGATGCACTTGCAGCAGGCAGACTGCCAGGTAACGTTAATCAGAACAGCCTTTCAGACATACAAGGTTTTTCAGACATGATGATGGAATATCTGGCTGTTGAACAAGTTTGAGGTTCTAGACCCAGCTCGTTTCAATAGCTAGGTTTTCTGCCAATTATCCTGCTCTCTAGTTTAAGAACTGTTCTAGCTGGAGTTCGTGAAATTAGAATAAATTGACTTTTCTCTCATTTGTTAATAGGTTTTTTTCCCTCAGGTATTAGGCCTCTCTTTTATTATTAAAATTTAAACAGCTTTTTAAATAAAATTGTGAAATATACTGTACAGAATAAGAAATATATATGTTCATTTTAAAGAATACGAAGTGAACCCACTCCTGAAAAACTCCCAAATCAACAAAATGAATAACAGCTTTTTATGGGCTTTTCAATAACTAAATAAAATAGTACTTTTGTGAGACTTGGTTCATTCTGAATTTCAGCCTTCCTCAAGTTTTGCATATAGTTTTGTGTTATTCTTACATTTATTTTATGTTCCCCATCTTTTATCTTTTGTAGGTGACTTGTTTTGATTTGGTAGAACATTTAAAAAGTATTTAGAAGGTTATAAAAAAACTGGTTTTTTTGAGCAATCACTTTTAATATTTCACCTATTTCATTTTTTTGTCTTATTTTTACAGTGTTAAAAACATGCTCTATATAATGCTTTTCTGCTTCACATTTTATTGTAAGGATGTTTCTGTGTTGTTAAGAATGCTTTGTAAACATCATTTTTAATCATCTAAAGTACAAACTGAGAATTCAGTGTGCCTCAGTTTCCCTTGATATCTTTGCATTTTTCTCATTTTGATTATTCCATATTATATACCAGTCACAGTCCAGTCAGGAGGCAGAAACCACATCAGCAATATGAACAAGAAAAATGTAAAGAATTATTAGTAACAAGATACTAACTACTAAAGGGTAAAGAGAACTGTTTTTTAAAAATATGGTAATAACAGATGTGGGGAGCGACTACATTTAGGACCAGGCAGGATACCCAAGGAAGTGACCCACTGAGAAGAGGCTTCTCCCACCCCCATCCTCAGGCTGCTGTTCCTATCGCGGCAGCCTCGAGAAGGTGTAGCTGTGGCCCACGGGCTGGCAGAGTAGTTAGATGAGGTATTCGCAGGCTGGAGCCGGCAAGCAGGAAATTATCCCCTAGGGTTCCAAGGAGCCTTGCTGGGAAGCCACCTGTAGGGTAATGGTGAGACTTAGATGCCACTGAAACTTGGCAGGGGTGAGCCCACCGCTTGATGTCTGCATGCCAGCCAGGCACCACAGGAGTGAGAAGGGAAACATCAGATCGCTTAGTCCTGTTCCCCTTGCAGAGTCCCTCCAGTGCCCTCTACTGACAGAGATTAACATTGTGGCTGCTGGCAAAGGAGAATGTTTTCAGGGTCCAGGGAGAAGAGTGGATTTAAAGTTTAAGAGGCAGTTTAAACTTGTAATACTTAATATAGTACATGTTAGCTATTTAAAATATATATAGAGAATAATATATATGACCTAATAGATATCTGCATATAGTTTACATAGATATATATATAGGAAACATTTGATTTGTCATTGTGAATGTCTTGCAAAAGAAAAATTAGGTCAGCTGACTGTATAAAGTTACTTAGATGGAAGCATGATTTTTAAAAAATAAAACACAGGTTCTGGTTATTAAAACATCATGCTTTTCCTTGATAACTTTGATCTTTGTTAATATAGCCAATGTACATTTTGATTCCTGGCCTTAAAAAATATTTACTTCAGATTCTGTGTGTGAAGGGAAGAGTAATTAAGAAGTAAATTAATTACTGGTAGAAGTATTGTTACATATGCTTCTTTCTTTTCTCCAGATGTCCTTGCTCCACAATATCCATGGCAGTCAAATGACATGTCAATGAATATGTTACCACCAAATCACAGTAATGATTTTTTGTTGGAACCTCCGGGGCATAATAAAGAAAATGAAGATGATGTAGAAGTTATGTCAACAGACTCCTCTAGCAGCAGTAGTGACTCTGATTAAAAACATAAAAGACAAAATTCATACAGAATTGAATACTATGGGGGGCACTGGGTGGCTCGGTTGAGCGTTGGACTCTTGATTTTGCCTCAGGTCACAATTTCAGGGTTGTGAGATCAAGCCCCGCATCAGGCTCCGTGCTGGGCGTGGAGTCTGCTTAAGATTCTCTCCCTCCTTCTGCCCCTCGCCCTACCTCTCTCCCTCTTTAAAAAACAAACAGAATAGAACTATGGAATTCTGTTTCTTAAACAATTGCAAGCCTGTAAAAAATAGCCAGGTAATACTGGCTGTAGTGGAATTGTGCAACCCATCAAAAATCATTGGACTTTCTTTTTAAAGCCAAAAATCATGGTTTCAATTCTAAACCACTAAGTGAATATTTGAAGAATAATCAAAATTTTCTGTTGGGAAAAAAAAAAATTTCTGTTGGAAAAGAAAAATTACTCAATGCCACTCTACCCTGTTATATTCTAGTTATGTTGAACTTGTACATAGTAGTAGTTATGGAAATAAAAGTTGAGGGAAATGACCCACGTACATACCGCTAACCACCCCTGGAATTATTTAGAAAAGCATTCTAAATAAGGGCAGTGGATCACCGAATGTGTATCATATCTTGAAATAACAAAACCCTCATTTGAAAGTGAAGGCTGGTAGCTTCTGTCACAGTAACGGGGGAGATTGTCTCAATTTGTACTATCTGTAATTATTGTAATTTTTGTAAATAAACTCTTGTTTGTACTCTATGCTTTTTTAACTGAAATATGCCTTCAGTGTAGGTAAGAAATTATTTCTGTAAATCCCGTTGCATTTTATATGTACTTAAGTAGAATTCTGGAATGTGAATAACCATGATGTGCTGCGTACCACTAAACTAGTAATCACACCTAGGGAGTTTCACAAAGGCCCATACTGACATTCTTAGACGAAATAAAGTGAAGTTGCTTTTTATGTTTTTTTTTCCATTAGTCTTCCCATTAGTTTTTTTTTTTTTTTAATAATTGAAAAGGCTTATAATAATGTCTGATCTTAGGAATAACAGATTGGGTTGTCTTAAAGGTTTTAGAATAGAAAGCATTGTCTCTTGCCTTCACCTTCCCTCTTACTGCATTTTCCAGAAGGAATCACTTTTTTTTTTTCTTTTTATTTATTTATTTATTTTATTTAGAAGGAATCACTTTTAACCACTTTTAACTTCTGATGGTTAACCTCCATGTTTAAGTAATATGCTTATACCACTACAGTTTGATTTATTTTCATGTACTTTTTACATTTTTTTTTTCCAGATTGCAAAAGTAATACAATATCCATAGTGGAGCATTTAGCAAATATAGTAAATTACAAAGGAGGAAGTAAAACTAGCCTTGTACCAATAGATCATATCAATTAACATTTTTGGATACGTTCTTGGTCTTTTTTAAAGATCCACCTGTGTACATTTTAAAAAATAAGAATGTGTATTTCCTCAGATGCTATATAGTTTTTAGTAATCTACATCCTTGCAATGAACTGAGAATTCAATTTTTTCAACTTTTTTCCTTTCTTTTTTTTCTTTTTCATTTAAATGAAATGACCTCTATAGAAAAACATTTGTCTCCCAACTTCAGCAGTTTCCTGGGAACAAAATTACGTTTTTAGATCGATATCTTGAATAATACAAGGAATGAAATGAGTAGCCTAGTTTGGAATTCTAACGAAGTATAAATTATCTCAGTTCAATTTCTTTACTTTGTATTGTGAATTCAAGGGCATTCCAATATACATGAATTACAGTCATAACATAGTGTCTTTTGTGGTATAGTAAAATACTGGTTGCCTAATTTTAAAAAATACATACATACACACACACAGTGCCAAGGAAGAGGTGGTGGAAAGGAGAGAGCTAAAGCAAATGAGGCAGAGTCTTGGCACCTTCTGAATCTGAGTGTAGGATGTATGGAAGTTCACTGTACTGTTTTCTGCTTCTGGTATGTTTGAAAATTTTCATGTTAACATTCTTTTGTTTTCTGCATCAGAAGTTAACTTTACACCGTTTTAAAATGCCAAGGAATGGAAAAGTTTGGACTCCTTTCTACAAGATGGGTTTGCTGCTGCTGAAGCTGCAATTCAAGGATGGCAGGCATGGAAAGTGTGTGGGAACCCACAATAGCAAACATTTGTGGATTCTGATACAGTTCCTTAAGCCATGATATTTCGGCCTCCTGTTCAGTTTAGTTTGTTGGGTATGCTATAACAAAGTAACAGACTCCTGGCTTAAACAGGAATTTATTTTCCCACAGTTGTGGGGGTTAGAAGTCCAAGAGCGAAGTTTGGCAAGTCTCTCGGCTTGCCTTCTCTCTGTGTCCTCACATGACATTTTCTCTGCCCCCCACCCCACCCCCCAGCCCTGGTGTCTCTGTGCGTCCAAATTTCCTCTTCTCATAAGGACAGTAGACAGACTGGATTAGGGTACACACTAATGGCTTCGTTTTAACTTAGTCATCCCTTTAAAGGCCTTCTCTCCAAATACAGTCACATTCTGAGGTATCGGGGTTTAGGGTTTCCACACCAATACCAATGTGTGTTTGGGGGAGGGGTCGTTCCCCACAGCAACAAGCAATTTTCTGGACAACGGCAAGATGTCCTACAATTCAATTCAATTCTGACACTACCTGGCTATAGAATTCGGTTCCTCACTCCATGTGCCAAGACAATGATGCCAATCTCCAAGCCCAGGTTGTCGTTAACCTGTATTTCTGACTGACAGGCTATATATCAGAGGTTCCCCAGAGCCCTTCCTTAGTTAGGTTTGATTAATGTGCTAGAATGGCTCACAGAACTCGGGAAATGCATTTACTCACTAGATTCCTGATTTGTTATAAAAGGATACAACTCAGGAACATCCAGATGGAAGAGATGCATGGGCAAGCGGAGGGAAAGGGCTGAGCTTCCATGCCCTCCCCAGGCATGCCACTCTCCCCAAATCATGTGTTCACCAACCCAGAACTCTGAACTCTGCCCTTTTGGGTTTTTATGGAGGCTTCATTACCTAGACTAGATTGATTCAATTGTTGGCCCCTCCCCCCTCCAGAGGAGGATTGCAAGTTCCAACCCTCTAAGCACAGTAGTCACTGGGCTCCATTGGCAACCAGCCTCCGGGCACTTACCCAATTCCATATTAACATAACAAAAGACTATTACTCTCCGCACTTAGGAAATTACAAGGGTTTTAGAAGCTGTAAGCCAGGAACTCTGGACAAAAACCAAATATATATATGAGAAATTCAGATGACCAAAATCACAATATCGTATGGGGACACAATTTAGCCCATTACATCATCCAAGGGCCTGTATAAACTTAATTAAATATTTAATGAATGTTTATCCTAGTAAGATTTTCCTTTTTTATTTTAGATTCAATTTGGCATATATGAGGTCTTTTCTAAGGTGCCTTGTATAGCCAATATATACACTTAAGACCATTTTACTGCATTTGGTTAATATTTTCAATTAACAACTATTTTGTTGTTTCATCATTTTAACAGTTTTTTCAGCAGTCTTTATGAGACCAAATCTTTGGCCAGGTTAGATCTCCCTAATTACAATGTATGGGAAAATTATTTTCTTTGTAACAACTGATTTTATGGCCATTTAAATGAAATCTGATACTACAAAATGGGTACTTCTATTCCTTAAATACGGCATACTGTCTTCTACATCTTTTGCTGAAACCTCCATTTTAAATGTCTTAGGTGCTTTACCTTCTGATATATAAAGTCAAAGAGTTTTAGTACTAGCGATCATATGGTTTCAACTATGCTCATCTCCCATTGACTGGTGCTTCTGGCTGTGAGCCTCCTAGACCGGTGTGGGGTCAGTGTGAAGGAATATTTACTGTTCGCAATGCAGTCCAGAGCCGCCATGGCTAACTCCTCCTCCCCTTCATCCCATCTTTTCCTGTGTTCGAGGATCTTCCAAGTGCTAAGGGTACAGCAATGCATAAGACAGTGAGAGCCTGCCTTCCTGGACTTGTAGAGGCTGAGGGGCAGGGGAGGGGACAGATAATACGCCCATAAACAAATCAGTAAGACAAATCCAAATAGTGGCAAGTACAATAAAACATAAGGACACGTTCAAAATTCAACACTTATTGCAACACCCTGACTTCTCAAAGGAAGGTAAAAAAAACCTCCCAAGAGTTGTAGCATGGACCGGAATGGTCTTCAAAAATCAATAAATACATATATAGGTGTTAATTTAAAGATATTATGATCAATTAAAGATATGACCAAAAATGTTATATTCAAACACTTGGGTCTCATCAAGTACAAACCGAAGTTTGCCTACATTTTTATTATTTATGCTTATTTTTTTAAAGGTTATTTGAGAGAGAGAGCAGGGGGTAGGGCAGAGGGAGAGGGACAGAGTCTCAAGCAGACTCTATGCTGAGCACAGGGCCCAATGTGCACAGCTCAATGTAGGGCTCAATCTCACGACCCTGAGATCACGAGCCAGGAGTCGGCTGCTCAACCAAGTGCGCCAGCCAGGCGCCCCAAAAGCTTGTATGTATGTTTAAACAAAAACAAGAAATGCCATGCTTTTTGGATTGCTGCTTTTTCCACGCTGAAAAGTTAACTGTTTGATCCCGGTGTAAGTCTGAGACTCAAATACATTGTACCTTTATTAAAATGAGCATGCCCCATATGGGGGCAGAAAAATTTTCCCTTCCTCTAGGTTCTTTGGCTGGTCTAATAACTAAATCGACATAGATTAATTGGAGAAAAACAAATTTAAATTTGTAAATATGGGAGCCCATAAAAATATGAAAATCAAAGAAGTGCCCAATACAGTCATCTTTTATACCTTTTAGACAAACAATAAATCTGTGAAGAACTGACAAGACAAAGGGGTTTGGGCTGGGGTAATAAATTAGTGAAGAAGTAACAATATTTATACAGTCTTCTTGTTGCTAAATTTCCTATCTTTGGTGATAAGCATGTCTCTCTAACTCCTGGTACCTTTCATATGGGAGATATATTTCCTGCTTTCAGGCAGACAAAGGAGGGTAGAATGTCCTTGCACTGGCTGTTTCTTAAGTAACTTTAATTAAAATTAATCAATATGCCAAAATGGCATGTTTAGGGGTGGCATATTCCCCTGCACCCAACATCACTCATTTCTCTGCCACTGAAAACAGTTTGCTACAGGTTTGGTATGAAAACCTCTTCCAGAAACACTGCTTAGTGCTCTAAGAATGGGCTTTTTCAAAATTCCCTCTGCTCGATTTCCTTCTAACCTGCACACAAAGAACATCCTGTACCAGTCTCTACAGTGTAACAATAGGGTTTCATTTTGATTAAGTGTAAATAGGAATGCTGATATTTGGTCAGATTTATTACAACAGGATTCCATTCCAAAGTGTCCAACGTTTAAAATTAGTATCCTACAGCTGCCTTTCCCATATTAAGGATGTTAAGTTTGTGCAAAGCACAATGGCCATATTGGTTACACTGCAAACTGGAAAGTGGGTATTTCTCAAAAGTGTGGCCATATCCAAGCGTTTCAGAGTCACAGGGTGGCTGTTAGAAGGCAGATCGGGGAATCTGCTCCTTGCCTACTGACTGGAAATCTGTGATAATCCTTCCAACCAAGTTTGAGCATCAGGCCTTAAAGCCTTGAGTGCCCTTCTCGGGCACTGCATTCGTAATCCAAGGGTCTCAGCACCTCTACCCTCAGGGAAGCATGTGGTTTCACTCACAAAGCAACACAAAGAACATGACAACAAATAAACCCAAACGGCAAAATACGAAGGGATATAGATTCCTTATGAGGGTTGATAGGGCAGGGGATTGATTAAAAAGAAAAGGGAATTTCACATGTACCTGAAAGAAATCAAACTGTGATGTCCACGCTCACTTTGAATTTATATATACAGTTTTACAACCCCTCATCCCAACCCCTGGGGTCTAAATGTATTTCAGAATTTGGGTTTCTTAAAATATTCTAGAAACAGGATATATATATCTCATATGTTATATAAACAGATGAAGAGACCCCAGCCAGGTCTGAACAGGCACCTTATAAATTAAGCACATTAAGATTTCTTTAGCAAAGATATGTACTCTGGGACCCATTCATCAGTTTACATCCAACAGAAATAAATACACGTGTGAACGCCAAAGAAAGCACGTACGAGTGCTCGCAGCGGCTTCGTTTGTAACAGCCTCAACTGGAAACAAGACAAATGACCATCAGATTCAAGTTTTTGAAAAGTCACTCTAGGTATACTACCAAAAATAGGCCAGAGGGTAAATTTTGTCATGTGTATTTACCTCAGTTAGTTAGCCAACCGGAGGTTGTGCCAAGTACTGTGATAGGTGTTTAATCATATTTATGCTGAACATTGAGCAATATTATCATGCAAAAAGCCAAATACTTAAACATTTTAAACATAAAAATGGGAGGAAATCTAGAATGGGAATTTGGGGTTAAGTGTAAATAACCTATTATTTTTTTAAAAGGCAGCATTGATACGTGATTGATTTTATGTTGGAAGACTTTGTGTTCTCCCATACAGATGACTCCCTAAGCTTTCCTTCTCCATAGTTCCCAGTTAATATGATCCTTGCTGCCCCAAAGAGAATATTTCATCTGAAAGCATTTGCCTTATTTGGAAAGCTAGCAGTCAAGCTATCAAGGAACTGTCTCTTCCAAGTGGAGCTAAGGGAGGCTGAGTTCACGTCATGCTCTACTGGGAATACTTTTCCAAGGACACTGCACTTGCTTACTGGGGATACAGGACAACTCAGGGCTTGATCTAGCAAACAGATGAAGAGATATTTCAGGTTCCCCAGCGTCCTGGCAGGGTGAGGTGTATCTCAGGAACTGTAGCCGACACATAATCTTGAGAATATTGCTAGTAGTCAGCATTAGTTTTTTTCCATTAAAGGCAATTCTCAAACCATCTAAGAAGTAACTGCTTACATAAGAGTTCTAAATCCTCCTCCGTTCATCTGCTTATATAGAGAAATCTTTGCTGAGTGATTATGGGATGCCAACTGAGCATGTTAGGTGCTGGGGTAAACGCAATCCCCTTCTAATGTGAAACTTATCCTTTCCCCTTTTCCTATAAATAAGAGCCCGGGTTAGTTTTTAATTTCCATTGAATAAACCTTCATGTCTGATTGGGTGAATTTAAAACAAACAACCAACCTCACAAGCTCCTAATGAGTCTATTAAAAATTTAAGGTAGCTGCCTATGATCCAGCCATTGCACTACTGGGTATTTACCCCAAAGATACAGACGTAGAGAAGAGAAGGGCCAAATGCACCCCAGTTCATAGCAGCATTGTCCACAATAGCTAAATCATGGAAGGAGCCGAGATGCCCTTCAACAGATGACTGGATTAAGAAGATGTGGTCCATATATACAATGGAATATTACTCAGCCATCAGAAAGAATGATTTCTTAACATTTGCTGCAACATGGACGGCACTGGAGGAGATAATGCTAAGTGAAATAAGTCAAGCAGAGAAAGACAATTATCATATGGTTTCTCTCATCTATGGAACATAAGAACTAGGAAGATCAGTAGGGGAAGAAAGGGATAAAGAAAGGGGGTAATCAGAAGGGGGAATGAAGCATGAGAGACTATGGACTCTGAGAAACAAACTGAGGGCCTCAGAGGAGAGAGGGGTGGGGGAATGGGACAGGCTGGTGATGGGTAGTAAGGAGGGCACATATTGCATGGTGCACTGGGTGTTATATGCAACTAATGAATCATCGAACTTTATATCAATCAATCAATCAATCAATAAATAAATAAAAATTTAAGGTAGCTGATGTAGAAAAACTCTACGGGTTTGTGGTAAATCTCTGAAGTTATAACACACCTGCTTGGAGGTAAGTACCAGCCTAAAGAATCAATGAATTCCCCACAAGAGCCAAACTGCGGAGAGAGCCCAGATGTCCGTCGACAGATGAATGGATAAAGAAGATGTGGTATAGCTATCCAGTGGAATACCACTCAGCCATCAAAAACAATGAAATCTTGCCATTTGCAATGGCGTGGATGGAACTAGAGGGTATTATGCTAAGCGAAATAAGTCAGTCAGAGAAAGACAATTATCATATGATCTCACTAGTATGTGGAATTGAAGAAACAAAACAAAGGCTCATAGAGGAAGAGAGGAAAAAAAATAAAACAAGATAAAATCAGAGAGGGAGTCAAACCATAAGAGACTCTTTTTTTTTTTTTTAAAGATTTTATTTATTTATTCGACAGAGAGAGAGACAGCCAGCGAGAGAGGGAACACAAGCAGGGGGAGTGGGAGAGGAAGAAGCAGGCTCATAGCAGAGGAGCCTGATGCGGGGCTCGATCCCGGAACGCGGGATCACGCCCTGAGCCGAAGGCAGACGCTTAACCACTGTGCCACCCAGGCGCCCCAAACCATAAGAAACTCTTAATCATAGGAAACAAACTGAGGGTTGCTGGAGGGGAGGGCAGTGGAGGGATGGGGGAACTGGGTAATGGACATTAAGGAGGGCATGTGATGTAATGAGCACTGGATATTATATAAGACCGATGAATCACGGACCTCTACCTCTGAAACCAATAATACGTTATATGTTAATTGAATTTACATTTCAAAAAAAGAATCCATGAATTCCCAATCAACTATATTTGAGATAAACTTATGGAAGAGTTTCATCCTATAAGGCTTGCCTGGTTTCTTCCTGCATTCAGGCTGTCACAATATCATATGTCACTTAGCCTCTGGACAGCTCCTCTGTACACTCACTAACGAATAACAGTGGAAAAGGCAAATAATGTTCTAGTATTATGCAAGCAGCTTTGACCCTGAGTGCCCCTGAAAGTCTCACAGACCTCCCCAGACCACACCTTGAGAACCACTGCCCTAGTCTAATCTTTTTTTACATATAAGGAAGCTGGATCTCACAGAGATTATGTGAGAAATCCAAAATTACATGGCCTGTTAATGACAGGATAATATCTCGGGCGGTTTGTCTCGCTTCTCTTGAGGTAGGTTCTGAATCAGAACCCTGGGAAATATACCCTAATGACCTGTCCTGTTGCTCCAGTCGCAAGGACTGTCACAATACAGTACCAAAACAATTGTTTTAAATAAAACAGAGGAGGAAAATCAACAAACAGGATAAATTCTGCAACAGGCATACTGTGTTAGTATCTGAACTAGGATCTCTATTTGAATGGAAACACTAAGGCAAATTCTATTGCCTTCCACTCCATGCAAGCTGGTAATGACAAACTGCACAGTAAATATCACAGAAAAATACAGAAAGCAGAATTACCACAATATCACTATTTATCACAGTGAGTCTGCAGTGCAATCCATGACATAATGCCAGAAAATTTTCCCCAAGTACTGGCTGAGAGGGTGGTGGGTACATTAAAAGACAGCAAATAAACCGACAATCATAGGGAACTTTTTAGATAAAATGGAATTGTTCTGAAATGTAGATATTTTTCATTCTCTAACAGGGCCTTATTTTGTCTTCTTAAAATAAGTCAGGTTATTTTCTTCTTCCCCCATGGATGATGTCCTTTGTATCCCACCAGATGATCAAAATCTTCTTTAAATGGATTGTAGCCTTGTTCCTTTAAACAACGCAGTGCCCAGAAAAGCTGGTCCAGTGGAGGAAATTCTTCCCAGGGAACCCACTCCCAGCCTAGAAAAGAAAGACACCAAATCAATTTATTTAGCTGGAAGGAAACAAAGAATATTTATTTTGGCAAGTTAACCTATCCTTAGAAAAAATTTATTCAATTTAAAAATGACATGCTACCAATAGGGATGCTATTCATTAGCTCTGCTGCACCAACGTAATTTGTGTTCAGAATGATCTTAACAGAACGGTGATCATTTAAAACATGTTGTTATTTCAACATGAAGCCAAGTTTATAAGGGCCCCCATTATGGTCAAATCCAGATTTAGGACCATTCAATTTTTCCTTAAATATTTGGCTAAACAAAATGCACAGAACTTTATATACGACAGGTTACGACACTACATTAAAATAAACCAGTTCCCTCACCTATAGAATAAGGTAAATTACAACATTGCTAAGCTATCCTCCATCTTTTTAAAAGGTAATGGAAGCTAAGCTGTGAAGAGAATGAAAGGTATTCTCTGTGCTGTGGTATACTTTAGAGAGAAAGACAGTATGGATGGGACCGATTTTTTAAAAAATCCGTTGAAAGAGGAAAGATTTAACAGTGTCTATTAGTTGTGAAATACATGAAATTCTAGAAAACCATTCTAGGCAACAGTATTTTCTTTGATGATTGATTTTTTATTATTATTTTTTTATTTGAGAGAGAGAGCATGAGCGGGAGGGGCAGAGAGAGAGGAGAGAGAGAGGGAGAGAGAGTCTGAAGCAGACTCCCAACGATGAGTGGAGAGCCCGAGGGGGAGCTCCATCTCAAGACCCGGAGATCACGACCTGAGCCGAAACCAAGAGTCGGTGGCTCAGCTGACTGCACCACCCATATGTCCCTTCTCTGATGATTTCAATGTAAATAACACGAGGGGCGCCTGGGTGGCTGGGCTGAGCAACCGACTCTTGGTTGATCTCAGGGTGGTGATCTCAGGGTTGTGAGATCAAGCCCCCAGAATGGGCTCTGTGAGCTCACCATGGAGTGTCTTCGAGATTCTTCCCCCTCCTTCTCCCTCCCACTCTGCTGCTCTGCCGGCTCGCACGCGAGTGCTCTCTCTCTCTCTCAAATACATAAAAAAATTAAATCTTCAGATGTAAATAACATGAAGCCCAGATGCTCTGACAGGTGAATATATAAATATTATAGTATTAAGATGTACACTCCATGTTCAAGCTACTTTTGCTCGTGACCACATGCATGTACTTCTGTTTAAGCGCAGTTACTTCCACTAAGCATTTCTCTGCCTATAAAATACAGGGATGTACTTTCACTCTGAGAAGGCAGGGCACAGAGAACCCAAGAAGTTAGGACAAGTTCAGGAAGGAGTGATGAGCAGCTGTGACCACAGACTAAAAGAAAGAGGGAAGGAAGGAAGGAAGGAAAGCGAGAGGGGGAGAGGGAGAGAGAGAGAGAGAGAGGGAGAGAGAGAGGTGTCACCCAACAAGATGCTGCAAGATGCTGAATTAACAGAGGCTCAAGAGAGCTGTCTGTAAAGTTTATCCTGTCTTCCAGAACAAGAAGCATCTGGCTGGGCCTCCTGATTATAATTGGATGGCTGGAGGAAAGATCCTCTAACTAGGAACCTAAAGTGGGCGATCCAGGTCCAGGATCTGATGAACATGGGAGAGACACTGCATGTTTACACGGCAAATAAAACCACCAGCACCGGTCCACCGCACCTTGGTTGTGCTGCAGCCGGTTATCAGCACGGGCTCTCGACGGGGAGAAAAGTGAGAATAATTCCCGCTGTATTGTTACTAAGGGCTAGAGCGGAATCTGGTCAAATCTGACTTGGTGCTAGTAACCTTGGGCCTTATAAAATCACACTGTTTGATTTGATTTCAGATGACTAGCATGTGAGAGGGTCAACTGAATGAAGGGAGACGAACAGTTATATAAATGAATAAAAAAAATCACAAAGCATGTAAAAAAAGGACTCAAAACCACCATATTCTAGGAGGAGAAAAACAATACATACAATAGTATAGTAAAAAAACCCTAATAAAGAACTTCATAAAGTAGACTAGCCTTTTAGAAGTTGTTCAAAGTAGGCCAGTCTAGGTACTGTATTTGAAAACCTCATTCCCTCGTTCCCTTCTTCCTTCAACATAATCTGAACAACAAACTCTGAACAGAAGCCAAGCAAAGGTGAATGAGCCCAAATTCTGCTCTTTATGTATTCACAGTTCAGTAAAGGAGAAACATTAAGTGTGATTTGAAGCTGAACGCTTGCACTGAACCTGAGATGCCTTCTAAACGGCAGGGGAAGATAACTAGAAATAGGGGCCGACCAGCACTCTGCACCAGGGGGCGGGCTGCGCAAATCCCTGCAAATCCCTGCAGAGATGGGGTGGGCAGGGGGCCGGAGAGACACTGGCTGGTGACCGGTCAGAGCTGGTGGGACAGTCAGTCGCCCCCGTGTTTCCTCCTCAGCCCTTCTCTACAAATGAATGCTTTCTATGTCTGCTTCTTAGGAAGGACACTGAGTATGCAAAACCGAACTGTTTCATCATTTTGTCTCATCTTGTCTCAGGTTTTTTGTTTTTTTTTTTTGCCTGTAGCAGAGATAAAAATAAGGAAATGGTCATTTCTTCCAAGTTTAGGGTTCTGCTTTTAGATGACAATAATCTGTGCTTATTACCTGAATAAATGAAGCCTCAAACTAATTTTTAAAAATTCAGTTATATGAAATGTATTTTGCTTCGTAAAGAAAAAAAAGTAAACTGAGTCCTACAAAAAGTGTTCAAGTGTAAATATGCACATTTACACTTCAATCTAATGTTGAAAAGCTGAGTAATCAAGTCCCTCCCACAGCTTCAGGATATTAAGACTACTGAGTTTTGTTCCCACTGTTATTTTCCTGGACTCTCCTCTCTCCTAGTCCTCAGTTTATCCAGGATATTAGGATGTGAGAGAGAGCAGAACTTGTAGAAAGCTCTCCCCAGGAACCTGGTACATTTCTCACCTACCTCTCCTACTTTCCCTTCTTATGGCATGAAAGATTTTAGTTGTACCCTAGGCCAACTGAAGGCCTCTGGATACTTTCTGGGTGTTTCTGTGTGTTACTATGATATAAGAAATATATATCTGGACTTCCTCCCTGTTTCCTGGCACCGAGTTCCTGACACCTTTGTAATTTCCTACGTGATAGGGAGGAGAGGAACAACTTTGTTATCCATAATGAACCCCTTTCAACCATAGCTGAGTTTATGCTAATAAGCTGATGGGTCACTGGAGGTCCCTAGATAGCTTCAGGATGGGGGCTGGTGACCAGAAAGACTTCCCACCACCCACATCCCACCTGAGGTGAGAGGAGAGGAGCTGGAGATTGAGTTAATCACCGGCAGACAATGATTTCATCAGTTGTAGCAATAATAATATGCAGTAGTCCCATTACATAGGAGCCTCCATGAAAACCCTACACAGGGAATTCAGAGAGCTTCCCAGGTGGTGAACACATCAAGGTGCCAGGAGGGTGTCGTGCTCCCTGAGAGTATGGACGCTCTGCCTCTCTCCCCCACCTACATGGCCCAGAGCCTCTCTTCCACTTGGTTGTTCCTGAGTCCTTTCCTTTATCATAAACTGGTCATGTAAGGCAAGTGTTTTCCTGCGTTCTGCAGGCCATTCTAGCAATTACTGAACCTGATGAGGAGATTGTGGGAAGCCCGATTTATAGCCAGGCAGTCAGAAATCCAGGAGGCTAGGACTTGTGACTGGCATTTGAAGTGGGGGCAGTCTTGAGGGACTGAGCTCCTTAACTTTTGGGATCTGATACTAACTCCAGACATTGTAAGAATTCAACTGAATGGTAAGACACCCAACTGATGTCTGCAGGATTATTTGGTGTGAGGAGAAAAGCCACACATTTGGTGTCAGAGGGTAGTGAGTAAAAACAGCTCAGACTTCGCTAGCTCACTTTACATGATTTCAATAGTTATCTGTTTTAGGGGGGGAAAATCGTATATGATTCAACAGGCCTTCGGGTGGAACATGCCCGTCTGTTCATTCAATCAATTCAATCTGCAAACTACTTCAGTGATGATTTATTCATTCTGGAAATAGCACTTCCTCCAGGCCACTGCATATATGCCCCCTCCTCAGAGCCCTCCCTGACCACCCTATCTGATGCAGCACCCATGTGCCACTATCCTTCCATGATTTTAAAATACCTGCCCATTTTTTGCCTTCCCCTCGCCCCCCAATAAAATGTCAAGTCTGAGAGGGCAGAGACTGTGTTCTGCCCACACTGCTTCTTTAGTTTCTAGAACAGTAACGGGCACACAGTACTCAGGAACTATTTAATGAATGAAAAGACTCTTCCATATGACAGAATAAATAACATGTTTACAGGGGAGGTTCAGGACACGAGGCCACTTGGATCAGGTTTCATACGGCAAACAATATATGTGATAAGTTAGATATTTTACTCTTTGTCATAGAGTTTTACGAAATATGAAGAAAGGTGATACATGCAAAGCCCTTAAGACAATGCTTAGCACGCAGTAAATAATATCAGTTGTTTATAGCTCGCAGAGCACTCCACTCAACACCGAGGGTAACTGTTTTGTCCGGTTAGTCCCTCTCTATACAAGGACATTAATACCTTTCTACACATGAGAACACAGAATGGCACCGTGAATGTTTTGCTTAAAATGTCTGAAGCAAAATCAAACATTAACAATGAAACTAAGATCTACTAAATACTTAGCGTGTTCACTTGGTTCTTCATGCGTATTAACTCATTTTATCCTTACAACAACCCATCTGAGGTGGTTACTCTTATCACAGAGGAGAAAAGCGGCCCAGAGACTTTAATAACTTGCCCAAGGTTACAAACCTCTAAGTGGAAAAACCAGGACGCACGTCAAGTCGTAATGGCTCGGAGCCAGTTCTCTTTCCTGCCGTGTCCTTACCTCTCCAGGATTTAAGTATATTTACATTTCTGTACGAAGAGACGCTAAGTCCCTTCCCAAGGCCACGTATTGCAACACTCCGATGATAGGCCTCTCTAGGAAGATGCATGATTACATATAATTCTCCTACCTTCATTTTTTTCAGGCTCTGTGTTCTTTGGTTCTGGGTTATGAGTCACATCCACCTCTCCTTTCATTAGTATGGTCACATAATGGTAATTTTCTTTCTCAACAAAGGAATTTGTAACTGAGGCAAAGCGAACATTTTTCAGGTGAAGAGCTGTTTCTTCCCAGGTTTCCCTTTGGGCACATTCTTCCCATGTTTCACTGGAAAACAGAAGCACACCACTGAATTCAGTTCTGTTTATGTAATTTATGTTTTTGCCATGAAATTCTTAGCTAGGAATTTCTAGCGTAAAGCAGAAAGAACTGTAATTGGCTCATCCTTTAAAAGAGTCAATCAACAACCTTGCCTTTGACATTCTCTTCATCTGAAGTATAAGATATCCAAAGTTATCTGAAGACCAAAAGGACTTCATATTGAGGGAAAAAAAAAAAAAAGACCATTTAGCCAATTCAGTACTACTTCACATGGCTGGAAGCCGTAGGCAATCAGGAGGCAGTTTAGTATACCAGTTAAGAGCACAGGCTGGGATGCCTGGGTGGCTCAGTCGGTTAAGCATCTGTCTTGGGCTTGGGTCATGATCCCATGAACCTGGGATCCAGTCCCGCATCATTGGGCTCCTTGCTCGGTGGGGAGCCTGCTTCCCCCTCTGCCTGCAGCTCCCCTGCTTGTGCTCTCTCTCTGTCTCTGTCTCCCGCTGACAAATAAATAAAATCTTTAAAAAAGGAAAAAAAGAGCACAGGCTTTGGAGGCAGCTAGACCTAGGGTTGATTTCAAAGTCCATTACTTTCTACCTTGGACAAATAAAGAGATAATGCCACTCTTCTCACTGGGTTGTTATAAGTGTGTCAAGAAGCAGATGATGTCTTTTCCTGCAGTTGCAGAATTTTTGATTAAGCCTCAAAATTGAGGGCAATAGGCACAAAGCACCTCTAATTTCTAAAGAAATTATGGCAAAAGAGCAAACAGATGGCATCTGTACCCAAAGGTTTCCAAAGCCTGGAGTAGTCTTTTGATCTTCACCCCACCCAGTCTACATAATAAGAAAGATAGGAGATTTTTGGGAGGGAGGAAAGTTAAGGATTTTCAAGCACAGTAGCAATGTTTCCCTTCCTCCTGATGAGGGGACAACTCTGCCCCAAGGCCATGTGAGAGGTGCTCCAAGGAAACTGGTCACAGAGATTGGGTGGGACTTCCAAGGAGATACTGGTGGGTTACTCCCCCGTTAAAGACATACGGAGCTGTGGAAACTCACAGGCTGTGCATCAGAGTGAGGCGGTAGAAAGGTAAGAGTTCTTGGGTAAGTCTAAAACATGTCCCTTGGGGTTTGGGGTTGCATGTGAATACAGAGGCTGAGGCTTATTCTCACCTTGAGAATCTAGAAAGCAGGAGACTGGCTAGAGAAGCCCACGATGAATGGGCAAGGAAAAAGGGCGACACTGAAGGCATTATTTTCTGTTGTGAATTTCCTCTGGGCCCAAGAGATGCTACAAGAGACTACTGGGGACTGCAGCAGAAAGAAAATGCAAGATAGTAAGCTAAGCAAGAGCTAAATCGGTCACCTATGTCAGAGAACTGTACTATATAGATATCCTTATAGGACTTCCAAACAACCAACAAATATACACTGAGAAAAAGAGAACACCTGTAAATACTCTATCCAGAGGGTACCCATGGGTGGATCACAGCAGCACTAGTCATGTAAAAAGTCTGGCCCCTTCCCTCCGTCCCTCCCCAACATCCTGGTGTAGGAAGGAAACCAGAAACAGTGAGAAGAGGAGGAGGTCCACCTCCTGTCTCCTTTTCCCCACTACAGGGGAAATGCTTGGAAGTGGATCATAATGTGATTTATTTTTATAATCAAGTGACAGGAAAAGAATAGGATTTGCAGGAAATGTCTTGGAGCAACAGAGAAGGGAAAGACAAATCATGTTTAAAGACAACAGAAGGAGAAAATAAAGCCATTTCCTATTTGTTTCCCATCAAAGTTAGCCCAGTCAGTGTACCAGTCATATAAAGATAAGTGAAAGCATACCTATGAAGAGCTTAGCATAATATCTAGCACTTAGTAAAAAGCTCATTGAAGCTCAATTTTGGTTATTATCATTGGATATCCAAGTAAAGATTCCAATGCTTTATTGTGTTACTATTAAGCTATCTTTAGCCATTGCTCCAGTAATCACGCATTCTAACTAGTGCTTTAGTTTGTGACCTAATGCCTACCAACATCTGACAAAGTACAATATAGTGTGTCTGAAACTTTATTAGTTATTAACTGATGGCTTATGTTAATTATCTAAAAATGATAAACTTATTGATGCTCTCTAAAATCCTGAAGACCATTTAAAAAATTCCATGTGCTAAAAGATCATAAGAATTCCATGTTTCATAAAAGATAAAGTCTGATTACAAAGGAAACTAGGATCAAGCCTCTACTTCTAACTAGCACTTTATAACAAATAAGTGGATTAGAAGAATATAGTCAGAATGTATGAAATTCTCCAAATGGCCCAAATTCTTCAACATAGCTTGGAAAGAAAGGGAAAGGGGGGGGATTATTGTTGGATATGGAGACTTAAGAAATTTATCAGTCCCAAAGTACATGTAACATGTACTCTTCCTTTGATCTCGATTGATACAAAACAATAAAAAACATTTTCAAGACAATTGGGGAAAACGTACAGAGTGAGTATCACAGGTTATTAAAAAATTATCTTAAGGTGTGAAAACGGTATTTTGTTAAGGTGGGAAAACGTGTTCACGTTTCTTTAAAAGCCTATTAGAGATACATACTGAACTATTTAGGGGTGGTATAATAAATGTCTGAGTTTTCCTTTGGAAGAGTCTAGAACTAACAAGGGATGTGTGTGTCTGTTGAGAGGGAGCAATAAAGAAACAAGAAAGAGCCGATAACATATGAGGATTCACCACCTATTTACTCTACTTTTATGTATGTTTGAAACTTTTACACTAACGGAAAAACAAGTGCTGGCTCTGAACGCTTTAGGTGCTGTTTATCCGCTGTTGACTTTAACTCCATTCTCACTTCAGAACCCACCTTTCAGCACCATCCCTGGCTTTCAGCACCCTTGGGTAGACCTGATCCTTAACTGCCCAACTTCCTTTGTTGGTCTGATCCATCATCAAACCACAGAATGCGGAAGCAGACAGGGACATTAAAGAGTGCTTTGTTTCAACTTCCCCATTGTACAGACGAAGACACTGAGGCCCAGAGAGTTCGACTGGCCCGTCTGCTTGGTCAGGGTGCAACTAAACCTGCTCGGGCAGGAAACAGATTCTCATGCGAGGAAGTTTAAAGCACAGCCCAAACGTGCAAACGTCCTCACTGGCAAAACTGGACTGCTCAGTTTAGAAAGACCCACTTTCCGTCCCTTACGTGCAAGCACTAGAAAAACACACCCCGCACACCAGCCCGCAGCCGTGACCAAGCGGACGCCCGGGGAAGAGGACTGCGCTGGTAGGACTCACTCCCCAGCCAGCTCTTACCCTCCTTCCCCAGCTCGGTGCCCCCGCCTAGCGTGCACCTGGGGTGGGCGGCGTGCATCCGCCCGAGGGGGCGAGCGGGCGAGCGGGCGAGCGCGCGAGGGGACGCAGCGGCAGCGCGCAAGCAGGGACGCACGGACGCACGGACGCACGCAAGGAGCCCGCTCACCCTTCCCCTGCACATTGGCCTTTCCCTGAGTGACCCCTGTGGCTGCTCACCCGAACTCCAAATGGCCCCCAGGAAATTGAAAAGTGCCGCCTCCAAGCGGCCCTTTCCTCTTGCCCAGGAGGACGCAACGGGGATGCCGGCTGCTAGTCACCGCTACTGCTACGCCGATTCCAGGACGCCTCGGGTGAGGCTCCGGGTGGGTCGTCATAGCGCGGAGGACGCGGCGGAGGCCAGGGGAAGTGACGTTTGCCCCGCCCCCTGGGCCGCCACCGATTTCTCCCTGAACCTGTGCTGGCGCTGAAGTTGAGTCCAGGGGCGTTCCTTTGTATTCTGTCTCTGCTTCACACGTGGTCTCCGCTGATGATGCTAGTGATTCCTCCCTAAAGATTGCCTGTCAAGGCTTTGTTTTAAGTAATGCCACTTACTGTTGCACTTTCAACATTTACTATCCATATCTGATATGGAAGACAAGGCAAAAGAAAAATTAAATTTCCTTACTACTTACAGGCGATTGACAAGTCCTTGAAACAGGCAGTGTGGTGACAGTCTTCTAGAAACTCAGCTTCTTCTATGTTAATATTTTGCTAAGGGCAAGAGGCTGTCTTAGCCTGAGGATCTCCCCCCGCCCCCCCAGGATCCTGTGAGTCTTCTTTAACATACAAAAATTCCTTTGGAAATTTCCTTTATCTCTAGCCCCCAAGATCTATGTTGGCAATCATCCCCTAAGGATATGGCCCACTGATAGACTTCTGAAGGGTCTCATGACTGAATTTTTACTAAACAGTAATAAGTGACCTTTCCCTAACAAGAGCCCGCTCAGGATCCTGGACCTTGTTTCCAAAATACCTTGGAGGCTTCTGCTGTCCCTAACCTCTTCCCAATTTGAAAATATATAATCAGTCACTGATCACAACCTCACAACCGCAGTGCAGCTCTTTCTGCCCACAGGTCCTGTGGCTTTAATAAAACCACCGAAGAGGTCTCAAGAATTCTTTCTTAACCATTTGCTCTGAACCCCTACAATTTCCACATCAATATCTACTCTTAGATTCCTCCAAACCATGCATTACCAGCCATCTGCTTTTACAAATCTCTGTGCCTTGCACATCCTATTTCTTTTTTTGTTCGGATGTGCTTCTCCGCCACGGTAAATTCGTTCTAGCTACGGCTCAAGTCAGTATGGCACCAGGGCAAGGACAAATGGTACGGAAACAATGTGGTATAAATAATTGAGAGTATTACCACAACATGGAAAAACATGAAGGACAATCAATAAAGTGTGCTGGGAGGAGCTAGTTATTTGGGAGGAAAGAGAGAGCCTGTTCCAGTTGTTCGCACACTAGGCATCGACCAAAAAAAAAAAAAAAAATCCCAGCTGAATCAGAGCTGTAATGGAAATGAACTAAAAATGAACAAATGCCTGGTCTCTGGATCGGGAGGATTTACCTTTTTTCCTTAATATAAATTAGGTTTTACTTCTAACAAAGTAATGTGCATGTAATTTAAAAACTCAAATGGTAGGAAAACAAGTAAGGATGAATAGGGATGACTACCCACTACTCCTCCTTTCATTCACTTTTAGCTCCTTGAACTATTATTCCTAATATTTGCCTACTTATTTTAAAGTAATATGTTTATTCTTCATGTTCTGGTAAATGACTAAACATTTGTACGGCATCTTTCCTTCTGCCCACAAATACATCCTTTAATATGTTATGCACCACAAAGATACTCTAATATTTTCCCAAATAAAAATTAGCAACATATAGAAAGGATAATATATCATGAGTGAATGGAGTTATTCCCAGAAATACAAGGTAGGCTTAATATTTGAAGAATCAATCCATGTAATTTACTATATTAAAAGAGAGAAAGAGGAAACACAGATAATCATCTTTTTTTTTTTAAGATTTTATTTATTTGAAAGGGAGGGAGAGAAAGAGCAAGAGAGCGAGCAAGAGCACAAGAGCATGCGGAGGGAGAGGCAGACTCCCCACTGAGCAGGGAGCCCAATGTGGGGCTTGATCCCAGGATGCTGGGTTCATAACCTGAGCCAAAGGCAGCTGCTTAACCAACTGAGCCACCCAGGTGCCCTAACACATGTAATCATCTTAATGGAGAAAAAAACTTGAGAAAATTCAGTACTTATTGATGCTTTTAAAAAGAGTTAAGCAAACTAGAAATAAAAGGGAATTTTAACAACCTGATATAGGGCATTTACCAAGATTTAGAACTAACATCATATTTAATGGTTGTTAGGCTGAGTCATGCCCCCCCCCCATTCGTATGTTGAAGTCCTAACCCCCAATACCTCAGAATATAACTGTATTTAGGGAATAGGGCCTTTAAAGAGGTAATTAAGTTAAAATGAGGTCATTAGGGTGAATCCTAATCCAATATAACCAATGTCTTTAAAGAAGAGGAGATTAAGGCAAATGCAGACAGAGGAAAATCCATGTAAAAACATAGGGAGAAGACAGACATCTGCAAGCTGAGAGAGGCCCCAGAAATAGCCAACCCCAGTGATACTTTGATCTTAGATTTCTAGATTCCAGAAATGTGTGGAAATAAAGGTTATTTAAGCCAGTTAGTCTGTGGTACTCCCTTATGGCAGCCCTAGCAGACCAATACAATGGTGAAAGACTAAGATTGGAGAGAAGCAAGGATATCATTTTCAGTCATCACATTGCTGGAGGTTCTAGTAAGTGCAACCAATAGAATCAAGAAATATCAGTAAAAGATAGTTACATTGGAAAGGAAGACGTAACTGTCTTTATTCACAGATAATCCTAAGGAATCCACAAAAAAGCCACTAAAACAAATGAGTTTAGCAAGTTCATAGGATTCAAGGTCAATATACAAAATCAATTATATTTCCATATACAGATAGTCCCCAACTTACAATGGTCCTATTTACCGTTTTTTGACTTTATGATAGTGTGAAAGCAGTACACATCCAGTAGAAACCATAATTTGAATTTTGAATTTTTATGTTTTCCCAGGGTAGCGATATGCAATGTGGTACTCCCTTATCGTGCTGGCCAGCAGCAGTGAGATACAGCTCCCAGTAGTATACAACCATTCTGCTTTTCACTTCCAGTACAGTATTCAATAAATTACATGAGATCTTCAATGCTTTATTATAAAATAAGTAATAGCAGATAATATTTCATAAATTCAGAAACTGAATTTAAAAAACATCATCATGGAAAATATAAAATATTAAGGGATACATTTAGCAAAAGATATGCAATACTGTACACTGAAAACTATTAGAAGTTACTGAGGGAAATTAAATAAAAGGAGAGAAATACCATGATTATGGATCAGAAGACTACATTTTTTTTTTAAAGATTTATTTATTTATTTATTTATTTATTTATTTATTTGATAGAGAGAGACAGCCAGCGAGAGAGGGAACACAAGCAGGGGGAGTGGGAGAGGAAGAAGCAGGCTCCTAGTGGAGGAGCCTGATGTGGGGCTCGATCCTGGAATGCCAGGATCATGCCCTGAGCCAAAGGCAGACGCTTAACGACTGCGCCACCCAGGCGCCCCCAGAAGACAACATTTTTTTTTTTTAAAGATTTTATTTATTTATTTATTTGACAGAGATAGAGACAGCCAGCGAGAGAGGGAACACAAGCAGGGGGAGTGGGACAGGAAGAGCAGGCTCCCAGCAGAGGAGCCTGATGTGGGGCTTGATCCCATAACGCTGGGATCACGCCCTGAGCCGAAGGCAGGCGCTTAACCGCTGTGCCACCCAGGCGCCCCAAGACTACATATTTTTAAACTGTCAAATCTCTTCAAATTGATTTATATGGATTCAATGATATCCCACCCAAAATGCCAGAAGGCTTTTATTTTTCCCCAGTAGAAATTGACGGACTGATTTAAAAATTTACATAGAAATGCAAAGGAATAGAATAATCAAAACAATTTTTTAAAAAGGAAAAACTTGGAGGATTCCTACTATCTGATTTCAAGACCCAGGATAATGCTATACTAATCAAGAGAGTGTGGTATTTATTTATTTATTTATTTATTTATTTATTTATTTATTTATTTTAGGGAGCTAGAGCAAGCCGAGTGGGGAGGGGCAGGGAGAGAAGGAGATAAAGACTCCTAAGCAGGGTTCACACCCAGCATGGAGCCGGATGTGGGGCTTCATCCCAAGACCCTGAGATCATGACCTGAGCCAAAACCAAGAATCATATACCTAACCAACTGAGCCACCCAGGCATCTGGAGAGTGTGGTATTTATTAAAGTATAGACACATAAATCAATGGAACAGAATGGAGAAGTCAGAAATAAACCTCTTTTAACAGATGGTGCTAGAACAGCAAAAACAAAAGATCATTTATACTTGGTGCCACATAAAACAGTTCATTCAAAATGGACTGTTCCTAAATAAAAACACCTAAAAGTATAAATTTTCTAGAAGAAAATATAAGAGAATAGCTTTGTGATCTGGGTTAGGCATAGATTTCCTAGATAGGACACCAAAGGCATGATCTGTTAAAAACAATTGATAATTTGGGCTTCATCAAAACTTAAAACTTACTCTCTTTGAGAGACAGCATCTGGGGATGGTGTTGTACGGATGGATTGTATTTCACCCCTCCCCAAATTTATATGTTGAAGTCCTCTTCCCAAATATATTTGATTGTGGGGACTTTGGGAGGTAATTAGACTTAGATGAGGTCATAAAGGTGGGATCCTCATGATGGGATTAGTGCCTTTACAAGAGACCAGAGAGCTTGATCTCTCTTTCCCCAAATGTGAGGACATAAGAAGAAGGTGACGATCTGCACACCAGAAAGAAGGCTCTCACAAGGAATCGAATTTGCTGGCACCTTGATCTTGGACTGCCCAGCCTCCAGAACCATGAGAAACAAATGTCTGTTGTTCAAGCCACCTGCTCTGTGGTATTTTATTATAGAAGCCTGAGCTAACTAAGATATCAACTGTTTTTCAAAATGAAGACAAGCTAAAGACTTGGGAGAAAAATGTGCAAGCACATTTCTGATAAAGGACTTGGATATAGAATACGTAAGGAACCCTCAAAACCCAACAGTAAAGCTAACAACCCAATAAATAAATGGGCAAAATTACTGAACTGAGATTTCACCAGAAAGAGATATGGGTGTCAAGTAAACACATGC
Source organism: Ursus arctos (assembly GCF_023065955.2). Taxonomy (NCBI): domain Eukaryota; kingdom Metazoa; phylum Chordata; class Mammalia; order Carnivora; family Ursidae; genus Ursus; species Ursus arctos. Next base: position 55,640,709 of record NW_026622764.1, on the reverse strand, counting down.
AAATAGGTTCAACATGATGAGTCATAAAAATTTAAACTACATTGAGGTACCTGTATCCATCTATTAGAATGAATACGATTTTTTTCTTTTTAACCCCAGACTGGTAATACCAAATGCTGGAAGTCCAGCCAGAACTCTCACACATTGTTGGTGGGAATGCAAAATGGTACAGCCACTTTGGAAAGCAATTCACTGTTTTGTATGATGTTAAGCATAGGTTTATCATACAACTCAGCAATCCCATTCTTAGATATTTACCCAAAAGAAATGAAAACTTAGGTCATTCATGACCTGTATGCAAATATTTTAGTGGCTTTATTCATAATAATCAAAAACTGTAAATAACTCAAACGGTCTTCAACTGGCGAAGGGATAAATCAGCTGTAGTAACGTTCGTACAGTGTAATAAATTCGGACAATAGAAAACTACTCGGCAATATAAAGGCACAAACTTCTGATACATTTAACACGGATAAACTTACATTATACTAAGTGAAAGAAATCAGATATAAAAAGCTTCTATGTGTATGATTCCATTTCTATGACATTCTGGAACAGGTAAAACTATAGACATAGCAAAAAGGTCAGCTTTGCCTGGGGCTGAGCGTGTGAGGAGGCTGACTAACAGGGCATGAGAAATGTGGGCGAAGGAACTGTTCCATATCTTGATTGGGGCAGTGATAACATGACTACGTGTTTGTCAAAACTCAGAACTGTACACTAAAATGGATGAATTTTACTACATCTATATTATACCTCAATAATCTGACTTTAAAAAAAGCCAAAAAAGAAAAATGCAGTGTGGAGTCGTGGAAAGAAAAAGTTGAGTTGGCAATTCAGCATGGAGAGCTTCAAGGCAGCGCAGAGCTAAAATGCCCTATTTTACCAACGTTCAAAGTTGTCATTCTTGTGTGCGGAGTTCTTTTCTGGAGATTACGATGTTTCCTGGGAGCTAGCTTAGGCTGAAGCCTCAGCTGAGGCGGGGGTGGGGGGAGTTTGGTGGGAGGGATATGTTCAAGGTCACAGGCATCCTGTTAAGGAGAGTAGGCTACTCCTAACACAGAGCTGCAAGTCAGGAAGTCAGGGACTAAAGGGAGTGGTGGGTGGGGACAGCCTGTGACATTCAGGAGTCACATTTGGTAGCCAGTTTAAAGTTTTCCTTTTTTGGGTTTATAATTCCATTTTACTATCCTGAAGCCTTCAATAAAGTCTGGTTACATGTTACAGCCTGGTCTTACCTATGCTTTGAAGAGTTGTGTAAAGATGTGAAAAAAGAATAGCATCAGGCCAGAGAAGGACTGAGGCCAGAAGACTGTCTTTGATCTCAGCATCCCGGGGACTTGGAGCAGTGACTGACGTGTAAGTGCCCTATAGATGAGTACTTGTGAACAGAAGCTTCTCTCCTCATTATTGAAGTGGAGAACAAAGGCAAAAGAAAAAAAAATTAAACTTCCTTATAACTTACAGCCCAATGACAAGTATTTGGGACAAGCAGTGTGACCTTCCTCCAGGAACTCAACTGCCTCAATGTTAATACTTCGCTAAAGGCAAAAGGCAAGCTGAGCTTGACATTAGCCTGACCTCCAGGATCCTGTAAGTTTACTTTAACAGACTAAGATCCCTTTGGAAACTCCCTTTATCTCTACCCATTTCCCCCACTGCAAGATATATGCAAGCAATCCTCCTCCAAGCATATGGACCACCAATAAACATCTGAAGAGGCTCATGACTATGGTTCTACAGGACAGTAGTAAATGACCTTTTCCTAACAGCAGCTGGCCTCTCAAGGTCCTGGATACCTTTCTTCCAAATTCCTTAGACACTTACGCCATCCCTAACCCTCTCCTAACTTGAAAGTATGTAATCAATCACTTACAACCTCAGGGCAGCTCTTACTGCCCACGGGTTCTGTCCCTGTGCTTTAATAAAACCACCCCTTTTGCACCAAAGATGTCTCAAGAAATCCTTCTTGACCATTTGCTCCCAAACCCCAACGTTTCACATCAACTATCAGTGTAACAAAATAGTTTCAGTGTATTTAAGCAAACTAGAAAACAATTTTTTTCCTGAAATATTTATGCGTATGTAAAAAGGTGGCATGATTCACACGAAATACAAATAGTTATGAAGGGAAAAAGACACCAAGTCGATGTTTATGAATCATACAAGAGAAGAGTAAATCAACCCACTTAGTCGTCACTCTATTCTAGAGAATCCACATATCACGATTCCCTTCTGCAGGGTTCCCAAGTAGCTGAACAAGGTATTAACAGTAGTTACTGAAGCATTAGACCCTAACAGAGCTTCGTAATTGTCACATCTCCTTCCTAGTTTATCCAGATTCTCAGCCAATAGGTAGGGTTGCGAGACACGAGGACCCCTCCCCTCCCCAATTCCTGGACTTTATTGGGAGAGCACTGTTCTCCTCCCAGCCTGTCCTGTGTTTGATATTCAAAGCTGTATATAACTCATGCACTCACCTTATGGTTTTACATAGCACGGTACTGAATGCATTAAGGCAGAATTTAAATTTAACAAATTTAACTCACATCACAACTCAGATGCACAAAAATAATGACTCTCTTTCTCTTCCTTCCTTCCTCCCTCCCTTTCTTCCTTCCTTCCTTTCATTTTTTCTCCCCAAATTCTTTGTCACTAGTTGGCATATGGGTCTGTAGAGAATTCATTAAGTATTCAGTCTGGTTCAAAACAGTCCAGTCTAATAATTTAGTCAGTCCCCTTAAATCACATTCAGTCTGTCTGGGTTTAAACAGCTGGCCTCTTAGTCACCTTTCTGCTCCTTATTTTTACTTAAGACATCCAGATGTATGAAGTTGAGTATGTGGCTTGTGACTTATTGTAACACTTTTGGAAGACAGTTTCCTTGAATCCGTGTGGACTTACCATGTGCCCAGGGATCAGGCAGGTAAGAAATCTGGAGTCCTCACATAACAACCAAGGTGGCCAAAAGCCCCCCTCTGACTATACCGTGTTCCCAAGTGTGTTCTGGTTCAGCAGAGTCTTCAAGGCAACCTCCTCTCAGAGCCTCAAAATGGAAGTGTGACAAGACTGGGGCAGGACAAGTCTTCTGCCTTCAACATTGCTCCCAGTGGAGCAGTGATGCCAAGTTCGTTTCATATTTTCATATATAGGAGAAATATGACTATTTTTGTACATCTGAAGTTGAATTCTCTTATTAACCTTATTACATCAAGTTCCAGAAAATTAACCTCTGGTAAATCAGGATCTATCTCCCTCCCTCCTCCTTAGATCCAGGAGGTAAGTGCAGTGACAGATGAGCAGGGGAGAGCTAGTCTTTGGTATTGTTAGATAACTAAGCTGACATTTATTGTCACATCCCTCTTCTCATATGCTCTGCGTCATTGTTCCTTACAGGTCTGTCCTTCCATGTTTCCACCTGCTGTCTCTCCATGCTTGGCTACACAGCTGTCAAGGGTTCTGGAAGCCCTTGCAGGCTTCCCCAGCTTTGGTGGCGGGGGGGGGGGGGTGGGTACAAATCCTGGGAACATGATTCAGCTCCATCTGCAGGGGTACACCAGCCCGCCAGAGGTTTCCACTCCTGTGCCACCAGTGTGCTCAGATTTTGTGTCTTCTTCCAATATTCCTTGTTTTAGATCCCCAAAACTCTTTGGGGGGGTGAAATAACCCTTCATCCTGGACACAATGGCCTTGGAGAGCACAGGACACCGGGGCCCTCCTCAAGGAACCACCAGAGTGTCTTGCTTCCCTCCCACTTTCCTCTCTCCAAATTCTCCCGGGGAGAGGCCATTCCAGTTCTATTTCTGCGGCCTTCACTTTCCTTGAGTCCTTCTTGGTTCTGGATCTTGAAACTTGAAGTTCAGTCTCTTGCAATTCCCAGCCCTTGCATTTACCTCTCAAAACCTGTCCTTTGATGGTCCGCATCATCATTCTTTCCTTTAGGTGGTGGATACTATTAACCAAATGGAGTGAAAGGTAGAAGTTTAACAAAAATGGTAAGACGATATGAATCTTATTTGTTTTCTCAAATTCTCATCTTGCCGTACAGAATTGGGTTCAGATGTTGTGCTGGAAGAATCAAGGAAGAGCTGTGACTCTGGGCAAGCTACTTGGTGTTTCTGAACCTCTGTTTCCCTTCTGTAAAATGCAGGACCGCGAGGATTACTAAAATGTGTTGCTCTCTGTCTTCTGCTACTGCCATTCTAGGGTGGTCTAGATAAGCGTTCTACTTTTACTTCTGAGGCTTTAAGAGAATGAAGAGAAATTTTATGGAAACATATTGTTGTCCCATACTCTGTTACTCTTCATCCTTCACCCCTAAACTCTGTATAAAACTGGTAACTTTCTTTCTCTGGCAGAGATGGTTGTGTAAAATGGAATAATTTGAAAACCAGAGAATTCTGAAAATGTCTCATGGCAAAATAAAGGATAGAAAAAAATGTATGTAAGAACCTGGCACCAAAAACTAGGTGTTCAGTAAATCACCATTATTCACTCAGCCATCAGTAGGGTAAGCAGCTATATTGGAAGTTGTTTCTACAGCACTTGGTAATTCTGTTAATTCTATAGTTAACAATAGGACAATTGATCATTTTTTGGAGAATTTCAAGTGTTTCATTGCTCTGTAAAAAAAATTTAGCAAGAGTAATTTGAACTACATTTCAAACTTGCCTCCTTCTTTTTGTATGATTCACAATACAAACTAAACATCTTTTCTGTACCTTGGTGAATTGTCATACTTGTTTCTAAGTTTGAATCAGTCTCCAATTTTTTATCCATTGCATTTTCAGAGTCATACATGACAGCCACTTTTCTCATCGGTGTTGATAAGTTTGCATTCACTAACTGGCTACATATTTAGAGTCTCTTGAATCTAGATAGTGTTAATTAACACTCATAGGCAGTACTAACATTTCCAAGTCAGCTCTTTCTTCTATAATTCCATTTACATCTGTTTCAAATACTTCAAAGTTATTTGTAAAATGAGTTAAAAGATTTTTTTAAGTTCTTATTTTAATTCCAGTTAGTTAACATACAATGTTATATTAGTTTCAGGTGTACAATATAGTGATTCAACACTTCCATGCATCACCCAGTGCTTATCACAAGTCTACTCCTTAATCCCCATCACCTAACCAATATGACAGTTTAGATAAGGTTTGCTCTGGGCAATAAAATGTGGAGGGTATAACAACTTTAATGATTTTAAAGGACTGTGAAAAAAGCAGAAGTCTCTCCCTCAGGAAATTTCTTTCCCCCTTTTTCCTGCACACCACCCCTATCCTTAGTCTCCAAGTAGAGGCAGAGATAGACAAAGTGGGAGATTACAGGTCAAGGACAAGAACAACATTATACGTGAAAAATAATTCTTTTTTCCCTCCTTCCTCATATACTCTCCCCCTATCCTCCACCTCAGCACGTTCTACTTAATACATCCTGCCTACTAGTTTCTAAGATCCTTGTAGGTAAGAATTACAAAAGTGTTTGCTGTGGAAAAAGTAGTTTCTTAGTAAAGCAATTTCATTTTTTAAGGCTGATTGCCTGATGATGAAACAAGGTTAGCAGGTAGGAGTCCTATCATCTTACCTCACTGAATTCTTTTAGTGAGGTATCGAGACATACAGAGCTCTGAACACAGTCAAGGAGTGCTGAGGAAGGAGCACACCTCTGCCCCTTGCTGAGGCTTTCAAAGGAGCCAACTCAACAGGATCTGCGTGTTCTCTTTCTCACTCCTTGACTTATTCCGTATTTTGGCTGCTGCTTTTACTGTTTTTAAGCAAGGGTTGAAGAGGACATACCAGAGAGATGTTTAATGGATCACCTGTGACCCAGACTTGAAGGGTGTGAAGCCAGTCAGGCTCTTACCAGGGGTAGAGCCTGGCATCTAATTTTGGTGCATTGACTTATTCTGAATTTACCCATGTGCCCTTTAAATAACTGGCCTTGGACTCAGATGATTTGTACCTGGTAGCTCAACTGCTGTGTTTACTAGCAATTAAAAACAAATGGCTTGAAAATAAGTATATCCTATTCATATCTGATGGGATATGTATTCCTAACAGAAACGGGTAGGTCCCAGCCCCAGCTTTTTGGACAGATTATCCAGATTTTATTTGATTGGCAATGATTGGCAGTAGAAGGGTAGAGCCAGAAACACCAATGTGTTTCCCACTCTCCCTATTTCTAACTGCACCTATTACCTTTTAGTGCTGAAGGGAGCCTCGAGGACAGTCCTCCATGACTGCCAAGGAAATGAAAAAGTCCTTGAGGAAGATTTGCCTTTAAGAGCTCAGAGATTTGGGGGGCTGCAAGAAGCCCCTTTCCATTCCCTAAGCTGATAGGCTGCTTGTTTCAGATTCACTTTTTTCTTTATACAGTGCTATTCTGTGCTTTGGGCCACTGTGCTTCAGAAGCAGATGCCAGAGCCTGAATAATGCTTGTCAGCCACTCCTGTCTATTCCTGGGTTAACATCTTTTACACTGAAAACTCTTTGACACATTTTAAAACTAGATATCCAGAGGAGAATAGGCGCCAGTCATTTGTCCAGTGGTCAGTTCTTGATGGGGGCACACGTCATCTCAGGATCTGCAATGCTTAGTGTGTGTATCTCATTCACCTTGAGAACTCTTTAAGAAATACAGACGTCCTGACTCCACTCCTTAGATGGGTCTGGTGAAGAAAATTCTTCTAAGGCTTCCTAGGCGATTTCTGTGTGTCATCTGGATTGGTAACTAGTGGCTGATCGTCTTTTTTTTTTTTAAGGTAGAATCGCTCTGTTTTTTTCACTCCTGTATCAACGCAGACTTTGGCCCAAAGCAGACACAGTACTTATTTTTTGAATGAATCCCATCTTACAGATAAGGCAACTGAGGTTCAGAGAAATTCAGATCACACAGATGGCGACGCTAGTCATCTTTACAATACTACATCTTACCACTTCACTGGGGAGTGTTCGGGTTGCTTTCTGGTCACAGGTTGGATATTGAGGCTGCGGTGCTGAGATCTAAAGGTCAAAGTTTGCCCTGTGCCGGGCAAGCCCAATTCGCTAGAGCGGGCAATTTCTGCTAAGGGAATCCGCGTTTGCCGAGGTCCAGCCCTCCATGGGTGGGGCCAGGGGTTGGCGTGCGCGTCCGGAGCAGCTGTGTCGCCAGTCCGCCTCGCGCCTCTGCGCCTGCGCACGGCGCCGAGGGGACGGGGTCGGGCTCAGAAATGGCGGCCTCCGTGTTCTACAGCCGGTTATTGGCCACCGCCGCCCTTAGGAGCCGCGGGTCCCGGCCGGCGCTCCGTGCCGCCGCACAGGTATTGCGGCCCAGCCCGCTCTCGCTTCGAGGGTCGGCAGGAGAAAGGGCGAGGTGGGAGACCTGGCTCCTGTGGGCGAGATGTGAGGGGATGTGAGGCCCGGCTCGGGGTCACTTCGCAATAGGTGACATTGGGTGACATGGGGTGCCCAGCTGGGCCCGCGGGCGGCTTGCCCTGGAGTGTTGCCCGCTGTGACTGCGAGCGGGCCGATGTTTGCGCCGCTCTGCTCTCGTCCTCAGCCCGCGACGAGCCCGGCCATCCGGCTGCGGCTGCTCACTGAGTTTCTGAGGGGCGGCGGGGAGGCGGGTGAGGGGCGCTTCTAAGTGGAGGTGAGGGGGCCTGGGCAGTATCTGCTGCTTTTCCCGCACCCCGCGCGGTGGACAGAGGCTTCCGCGGTCCTTCTTTGGGGAGGGGGAGAATGCCCTTCACATGTACTTTTATGTCCCTTGGGAGCTGTCATAGGTGGGAATGTCTTGACAGGACCAGCTTGCTGACTGGCCTTTTTTGGGACGAGGCAGGGAAGTTTTCCACCTCCTCCATGTAGTTGTTTACTATTCTGTTTGTTAACAGTGGTAATAAGATGATGTTTATCAGTTTACCAGCTGGGGAAGTAAGACAGTTACCTTTTGGATCACTTCATTTTGGGGTAGAGTATAACGTAATAATCACAAGTTTTTGTTTGTTTTGGTTTTTGTTTCGAAGTGTCTACCGTGTGCCAAGGTTCTGAGTAGGCATTTTACTTGCAGTTTCTTGTTAGGCTTTTCAACAGCACTATAAGGGTGTCATTAATATCCTCATCATTGATGAAGAAACTGTGGCTTAGAGAGCTCCGTCACAAAGCAGGTAGGGTCAAAGCTAAGGCTTAATTACCAGAACTGTCTGGCTCCCAAGCCTGTGTGCTTGAATATGCTCTTCAATTTTTTCCGGAAGGCTTGGCCTGTTCTTTCCAACGTTGACACCAAGAAACTTGTGAAAGGGCATGATTGGCTTCATAAGTCAATTCCAGAGTTTTAGATTATGATCTGAAATTAACTCCTTAGACATGACAAGAATGAATTGATTTAGACTTTTTTTTTTATAATACTCTAAACCTGGCAGTGAATTACATGAGTATGCTTCTTAATAGGAGAAGTGATTTTTTTGGCCTTGAACTTCCTTCTTATGAGTTAAAGAGTGCTGTCTTGTTTTTAGAAAATGAGGATTTGGTGAACAAATACGTTTTCATCTACCCTTTTGGAAGTTCTTTTAAAAGCTCTTGTCTCTCCATATGGAGGTGCCTAGTATGTTATCTTACAACATCTCTTCTTGTCCACCCACACATTAAATAATACAGCTTTAGAATTTGGAAGGCCCTTAATCTACCCCCTTGCTTTTGTAGATGAGGACACAGAGGTGCAGGATCCTAGGAAACTTGTTCAAGGTCACACATTGAGTTTAGTAAATATTCTTAAACATTTTGTTTAGTTCTCTGACCCCCGCCTTCTAGTTTCTCTGTAACTTTTGTCCAGTGTATATCTGATAAAATAGTTCAGGTTATGAACAGATGAACTAATTTTAAATATTTTCTCAGTTGTCGTGAATCACATTCCCCAGTAACTATGTTTTCCCACTTTTGAATTAATACGATTTAAACTAGGTGAATGATTAAATGGGTGGTGGTATAGGGATTTGGCCAGCAACTGGTGGCCTTTTAGCAGTAGGAATCTTCTAAATGATAATCTGGAGAAAGACAAAGACTTAAATGTGGGAATCCTTGTGATTATGCAGGAATATTTATTGCCAGCATAATTAAAAAACCCTGATATTTCAAGTCATAACTTCTAGTGGCACAAGGAAAGGATTATCAACGCTTCAGATATTAAACCTTTAAGGGAGTATAAAAGCTATCAGCATTACCTTACGAGTACTACCGATTCTTTGTGAATGTAGGTATTTGAAAGAAACTGTAAAAATATACTCAGAGCTTTGTGTCATTGGTTTACCCTGAACTTTTTTGGGAAAGATTTTAAACTGATAGAATGTTCCAGCAGTAGTACAGTGGGTACATATATTGCTTTCATCTGTATTTAACATTTTGCCGCATTTGCTTTATCTTTAAAAAATTACATTCATGTGTGTATATGTATGTTTATGTAAGTATGTATACATTCATTTATTTTTGTTCAACCATTTGAGACTAGGTGGGGGGTATCATGGCACTTTATCCCTAGATAATTATTTTAGCACACGCCTTTTAAACATAAGGACATTCTCCTAAATAACCACAACATAGTTACCATATTTAGGAAATCTGTAGTTATCATACTTAGGAAATTTAGATTTAGATTTCCCCAGTTGTTCCCAAAGTGTTCTTAATAGATATTAGTTTATTCTTATTTATTGATTGATTTTTTTAAAGATTTATTTACTTATTTGAGAGAGAGAGAGTGCACCCGTGAGTAGGGGGAGGGGCAAGGGAGAGGGGAAGCAGAGGCTGAGTCTGGAGCCTGCTAGGGGCTCCATCTCAGCACCATGAGATCATGACCTGAGCTGAAACCAAGAGCCCAGTGCTTAACTGACTGAGCCACTCAGGAGCCCCAAGTTTTTTTGTTTTCAAACTGGGATCAGGCCTCTGTAGTATTTTTCTAGTCTGTCCAGCTACTTAGGTGCTGCATAATGACTCTGAATGCTCTTATATGTGTTGTAGGTGTTCATTTACATGCTCATTTACATTAAATGAATTTTGTGGCTGAGACCAAGTCGGTTTTATTCTTTTAGCATCCCTAGCACAGTGTCTGGTATATAGGCATTCAAAAATGTTTGAGTGTATAACTGTTTTTACCAAGCTCTGCTAGGTACTCCCCTTACCCCCTTATTTTTATTGTTATTTTGAGGTATAATATATATAAAATGTACAACTTTGGGCAGCTAGATTAATTTTTATGTATGTATACATCTGTGTAGCCACCATTCAGATCAAGATACGTAATACTTTCAGCCCTCAGAAGCACCCATGTCCTCTCTGCTTATCAGTATTCCCTAACAGAAGGTGACCACTAATTCTGACTGACTTCTATCACTAATTTTGACTGGATTTGAACTATATAAAAAATATAAGTATGTATTGTGTCTGGTTTCTTTTCCTCAAAATTATGTTTTTGAGATTAATCCATTGTTTTGTGAGCAACAAGTATTTTTAAAAAATTGCTCTGTAGTATCCTGGTATATGAATATGCCATATTTTATTCTGTTGATGGGCGATTGGGTTATTTTCATTTTTTATTTATTATGAATAAGGCTGCTATGCACATTCTTATATATATGCCTTTTGGTGGACTAAGCACTCATTGCTGTTGGGTATATACCCAGGAATGGGATTTCAGAAAGTAGATGAGTACTGAACAGTTTGGGATGTTGCTGGTTTTTAATATTGAAGTGACACTAAATCAAGGAGGTGAGCTTCTCTGGTGAAATGTTACTCAGGATTTTAGCTAACCAGATGAATCAGAAATAAGTTGTTACTAGGTGTGATTGACTTTTTGGACTAGTGGTTCTCAAACTGTAGGGTGCTTAAGAATCGGGTGAATGGCTTGTTATGAATGCAGATTTCCTGAAGCCCATTCTAGAGATTCTGATTTTGTAGATGAGAGTGGGGCCCCAGAATCTGCATTTTTAGACACATCCCAGGTTATTTTGATGCAGATGGCTCATGAACCTCCTTCAAGAAATAGACTGTTTAATCAAGCAATAGGAGATAATCCAGAACTGCACATTTCTAATCCTCTTAGGTCTATAACATGGACTGTCAGTAAATGGTTTCCAATATTTTACATTAAAAAGAAATAGACTGTATATACGATCCCTTTAAATTCAATTCTTATGCTATTGTGTGTTTCATATGAACTGTGTTTCAGTATTTTGCATTCTTTGTATGGAGAATGGAAATGTATGGATAATACTTAAATGTGTAATTTCAGTTCATTCTTCCAGGGCTTTCATAGCACTTAATTTTTTCTACATATTGTCATATAAAGTTGTCAGGATTGAGGAATTTGGATGATATTTGCAGGCTATGAAATGAAGAGTTTCATTGAGAAAGTCAACTGGAAAGCGGTATTTGGATCAACATCTGTGGGGGAGTGAAGGCAGGAGGATTGAGTGGAGGCAGAAGTAGAACTGTGTTGCAGTTGCAGTAGGAACCTTTTCCTTTCCTGTGGGAGATCTGGAACTAAGATGGTCCTTCAGAATTATCCCAAATTGGGGTGAGGTGCTAGGACTTTATATTCTTACCTTAACCCCCAGTGACCAGACATGGATGCAGGCTGACAGTGGGAAGGTGTGACTTTGGGCAAGGAAGCATCAGTGAGAGGACTCAGCTGAGAGCTATCAGTAGCCAGCACTACCAGCAGCTGGGCTATGAAAGGGGAATCTGAGGAGCACACCACTGTGATCACTGCAGATGAAACCAGGATTTTGAATCTTGTGTGTATGAAAGAGTAATCACTCAACTATCACTCAGCTACGACATACATAGTGCCAAGCGATTTGTTAGGTGCTGGGAGAATGGTGAAGAGAAGAAAGTTGGGAAGGATTTTTGGTTTGTTGGAAAAGATGAGGTTGGTTTTAGAACTGCTGAATTTGGCATTGAGGGAGAAATGCTCAGTAGGTCTTTAGGGATATGGTAGTGAAGCTCAAATAAAAGATAAGACTAGACATGAGAAAATAGTTAAAACTACAAGAGTAACATTTGATATTTAGCTGGTAGGTTAGTTCTTAGGTTATAATTTAGGTACTTTATTATTCTTTGATGATTTAATGTAATGGTTTTATTATAGTTATGAAGAACCACGTACTGTATATAAAAAAAGTATTTTGAGAAGGTGTTTTTAGTAAGTTCCAAATTACTGTCATATATAATATGTCCCCAATTTCTTTAGGTTCTGGGAAGTTCTGGATTTTTTAACAACCATGGACTCCAAATACAGCAGCAGCAACAAAGAAATCTCTCACTACATGAATACATGAGTATGGACTTGTTGCAGGAAGCTGGTGTCTCCATTCCCAAAGGACATGTGGCAAAATCACCAGATGAAGCTTATGCAGTTGCCAAAAAATTAGGTACCAACTTAAGAAAAACTTATGCCACTTTGACATGGGCACTTCTGATCAGATGTGAACTTTACTTATGGTTTATAGGTTTTATTTTCTTTTTTAAAAAATAAATTTTATTTACTTAGAAGGTGGAACTTTATGACTGTTGACATTCTAAAATTATTATGAGATTTTTATGAGCTCCCAAGGAGCTAGTAACTTAAGAACCAATTATATTGGCATTAGGAAGCCTTTAAAAGTCCTGTTTTTAGTTGAAATATAATAATGAGGTAGGAAGTTCTGTTTAATATTCTGAAGCTTAAGAGACTGGTGTCTGTGATGTCTGTGATGAATCTTCAAGGAAATAGTGAAGAAAATCTTAGCTCTTTATGTGGTTATAAGGAGGTCTGATATTCCTCCCCTGACTTTTTTTTTTTTTGGCAGGAAAAGTATGGAACCAAGGTGGCGGGAGGGAGAAGAGAAGCTGAGTGCTAGACTGTAAGCTCCATGAGAGCAGGGTTTCTTTGTCTTATTTTGTCCAGTGATACGTCCTAAATTCTTAGAAGAGTACCTGGCACTTAGGTAATCAATAACTATTGAATGAATTATTAAATGAGTTAAGTACTTGCCCATGTTTATTAGTAGATTCTTTTATTGATAACAGAAAACTTAATAGCTTTTGTTAATTTGAATTTTGTTAATTTATATTAATCTCTTAATTAAAAAATATTGACTTTAGAAGATATTCCTCACTTTTACATTTTTAATGATTTAATATGAGGCTATAATAATGAGTAATGTACTAGCTATACACTGCATCTTATTTAGCAGTGTTTAAAATCCCACCAATTTTATGTCGATTAGCACAATCTCTGTTGTATGTATACTTGATTAATACGGCTTTGAATGTGTTTTGGTGAAGACTTTGCTTTTATTAGTATTTTAAGAAGGCAGTGGAGCATTTTAAAATGTTTAAAATTTTTAAAGTTTTACTCTCATTTTGTACTTGTTTCTAGAAGTTTTTTTTTTAAAACTAGAGTTTTTAGAATTTGTTTTTTAAAGTGAGAGCATGTACAAGTTCAGAAATATGTCATATAAGTTGTGTTTTTGAATGAGATGTTGACTTGGAAGCACGATTTTTCATTGACAGTTTTTTGTTAATCAGAAAAAAATCCTTTTTATTCAGATTGTAAGCAAACTTTTTTATTCATTGAAAGCCTTGTGTAAATTGATATTTTGGGGAAATTTTTGTTAATTAACGGTGACCTGTAGCTTGAACTTACGCATGGTAAAGGATGTGCCTGCCTCATTTTTACCTTCAAATTATAGAGGCTCTTAAAGGTCAAGTTTAAAGAAGACTCGTGATTGTACTTTGTATTTCTGTAGTATTTCTTGCAAAGGCTACTTTTTAAGAGCTGTTCCCTTGAGATTTTATCTTAGCTATATGACCTAAACTTGAATTTCTAAAGAGTCAGCTAAGTAGGAGGGAAAACTTGAAAATGCAATTGAGAAAGTATAAGGTTTTCTTATTCTGCCGTTCTGTCCTTAAGAATGAAATTTAAACCCTTGACTTTGTTCTTTTATTTTTGTTAGTCTAATCTCTTGAGTGATGATTTTTTGTTTGTTCACCAATTCTTTCCTTTGTAATAATGCTGAAGCTTAAAACATTTTTCATGCCAGTGTTAGTAAGGCCTGATTTATATATAATGAAGTTGGCAAAAACTATTTTTTTCTATTTCCAAATTATTATAATTGATTTTTCTGTATTTTCCGTATATTTGCTCATTTAGTCAAAGTTCATTGTTTTGTCAAAAAAAAAGATCTGTGTAGGAACTTTTTCATAAAACAAATAGGATTTATTTGGATGCCAGTTTCTTGATTTCTTTACTCCTTATAAGCTTATTGATGCTTAAATGATTAAAGGAAGAAAGAATAGTTAATATGTGCAGCGTATACTCTAATTATGAGTATTTCTGGGAAGGTCTCTGGGACCAGGACTTATATGAAGTAAGGAGCGGGTAGGCAGCTCTGATTTTGAACCCCTTCGAACAGAAGGTATTTTGTTCAACCAGAAATTATGTTTTTGTCAAATAACACTGCAGATAATGATCATAGTATGGAAGTGGGATTAGTGACTAATGAGGTCTTTTAAATTTAGAGAATCAGAAATGCTGCTTTTAAAAGATATATTTAGTAACTACTATGAAGATGTTGAAGACAGTTTTGTCTTTTTTTGGGAGTTATTAATGTCAGAAGATATTCATTATAGGATCTAATTGCACAGGGTTTGGTATAAGGTGCCTTAGAAATACACCTGGTTCTGTCCATCTAGCTGGCAATTCCCAGTGCTGATTTTGGCTACTTTGCTTCTTGAGTTACTGAACAACTCACAAAGTATTAATTCCCCTTTATTAAAAACTCTTACATCACGAACTGATAGAGTGAGACATAAATGCATTACAGGTGGGCCAAACTTGCTTCCCATTAGTTCTGTGAGTTAGCATGGAAACTAGGGCCACTGAGCCTTACAACTGGTGACTCTTGAAGTAGCCCTGGCCTTTTTCTCTCTATTCCCTATAAATTCTATAATTTTTCTATGTGTATCATGATGTGAAAAAAGTTGGAAACACTGTTCTGGAGGCTAGTTTGCCCGTTGTGAATAATTGAAGTTAGGGATGGAAGAATGGTTCAAAAGAAATCTAGTTTCTTTTCCTTTTTTTTTTTTTTTTCAATAGACTGGTTTTCTCGTACCCATTTTTTAAAAGATTTATCTTGAGAGAGGGAGAGACAGAGATTGAGAGCATGCTCACGGGGAGAGGGAGAGAGAATCTCAAGCAGACTCCCCGTTGCGCACAGAGCCTGCCTGATGCAGGGCCTGATCCCAGGACCCTGAGATCATGACCTGAGCCAAAATGAAGAGTTGGATGCCTAACCAACTGAGCCATCCAGGCTCCCCTTCTCATATCCATTTTTATTTTATTATTTATTTATTTATGGAGATATTTATTTATTTATTTGTCAGAGAGAGAAAGAGAGAGAGAGTGCACAAGCAGGGAGGGCAGCAGGCAGAGGGAGAAGCAGGCTCCTCGCTGAGCAAGGAGCCCCATACAGGACTTGATCCCAGGACCCTGGAATCATGACCTGAGTCGAAGACAGACACTTAACCGACTGAGTCACACAGGTATCCCCTCATATCCATTTTTAATGATACCTCTTTATTGGACTGGTCATTAATTTCATGATTCTGTATTGCCAAGAATAATATGTTTTAGGCTTGGGAAGTTTCTCCTATTTTTGTTCTAAGTTTTGGAGGAACTATAAAAGCTGTGCTTCATAGAATTTTAAAAGGGAAATCCTAGTACATAGCTCAGATACAAATACATCTTAGTTCCCCTATTACCCTAAATAGAATTGCATCTGTATTGGCTTTCCATGTTTGAAATTACACACAATGTAATCGTTTTGCTGCTTGAAAATTGTTCAACCTAATGAAATTTATGTTGCCTGACTAGCCTGTCTTTATTGCATATTTTGTTGACCCTTTTTTTTAGAGTAGACTTTAATTGCCAAATACCAAATTTCATTAATAATAGTACTTATATCTGCTACATATTTTTTAATTGCTTAAAACAAAATTTATTCTTACATTTTATGAGGTTAGAAGTTTGAAATGGGTCTTAAGTCCCATCTTTTTCTTTTTTTTTTCTTTAATTTTGACCACTTTCATCTATTTTTCCTATCCCCCACCCCCTGCCTCTGGCAGCCACCTATCTGTTCTCTGTGTCTATGAGCTTAGTTGTTTTGTTTTATTTTCCATTTCCATATATAAGATTCCATTCATATGGAATATGTCTTTCTCTGGCTTACTTCACTTACCTCTCAGGTCCATCCATGTTGCAAGTGGCAAAATTTCTTTTTTGTGGCTGAACACACGCACGCACACATACACACACACACACACACGCACATATGCCATAATTTCTTTACCCATTCATCCATCCATGGATACTTAGGTTGTTTCCATATCTTGGTTATTGTAAATAGTGCTACAATGAACATGGGGTACATATATTTTTTCAAGTTAGTGTTTTCTTCAGATAAATACCCAGAAGTAGAATTGCTGGATCATATAGTAGTTCTATTTTAATTTTTTTGAGGAACCCTTTTACTGTTTTCCACAGTGGCTGCACCAATTTATATTCCCATCAACAGTGCATGAGTGTTCTCTTTTCTTCATGTCCTCACCAACACTTGTTATTCTTTGTCTTTTTGATAATAGCCATTGTAGGAGGTGTGAGATATCTCATTCTGGTTTTCATTTGGATTTCCCTGACGAACAGTGATTTTTGAGCATCTTTTTGTGTGTCTGTTGGCCGTCTGTATGTCTTCGGAAAAATGTCTGTTCACATCTTCTGCCTGTTGTTTAATCACATTTTTTTCCCCACAGTTGAGTTGTTTGAGTTGAGTTGTTTGGATATTAACTCCTTGTCAGATATATGATTTGCAAATATTTTCTCCCATTCAGTAGGTTGTTGTTTTTTTTGTTGATGATTTCCTTTGGTATGTAGACACAGTCTCATTTATTTTTGTTTTTGTTGCTTTTACTTTTGGTGTCAAATTGAAAACTTCATCACCAAGACCTATGTCAAAGAGCTTGTCACCTATATTTTCTTCTGGGAGTTTTATGGTATTTTAGGTTTTATGTTTAAGTCTTTAATGCACTTCAAGTTAATTTTTGTGTATGGTGTAAGATGGTGGTTGAGTTTCATGCTTTTGCACATGGCTGTCCAGTTTTCCCAACACAATTATTTTGTTTATTTATTTAAAAACTTTTTAATATTTATTTAGTTATTTTTATTTTTATTTTTTTTAGATTTTTAAAAAATGTATTTATTTGTTAGAGAGAGAGCACAGAAGCAGAGAGAGCAGCAGGCAGAGCAGGCAGAGGAGGCAGAGGGAGAAGGAGCTCAGCAAGGAGCCTGATGCGGAACTCATTCCCAGGACCCTGGGATCATGACCTGAGCCAAAGGCAGATGCTTAACTGACTGAGCCACCCAGTTGTCCCTATTTAGTTATTTTTAGACAGAGAGAGAGAGAGCAAGTGTGGGGCAGAGGGAGGGAGTGAGGGAGAATTCCAAGCAGACTCCCCGCTGAGTGTGGAGCCCAACATGGGGCTTGATCCCAGGACCCTGAGATCATGACCTGAGCTGAAATCAAGAGTCAGACGCTTAACCGACTGAATTGCCCCATCCCAGCACCATTTATTGAGGAGACTGTCCTTTCTCCATTGTATATTCTTGGCTCTTTTTTGATAAATTAATTGACCATATATACATGGATTTATTTCTGGGCTCTCTATTTTGTTTTGTTATGTTAGTAGTATACTGTTTTGATTATTGCAGCTTTCTAATGTAGTTTGAAATCCAGGAGTGTGATAGCTCCAGCTTTTTTCTTCTTTTGCAAGATTGCTTGGCTACTTGGGGTTGTTTTTGTGGTTCCATACTAATCTTAGGATTGTTTGTTCTATTTCTGTGAAGAATGCCATTGGAATTTTGATAGGGATTACAATGCATCTGTAGATCGCTATGGGTAGTATGGACATTTTAACTGTATTACTCCAGTCTATGAGTGTGGAATATCTTTCCATTTATTTTTGTCTTCTTCAGTTTCTTTAATCAGTGCCTTACAGTTCAGTATACAGGTCCTTTACCTCCTTGGTTAAATTTATCCGTACGTATTTTATTCTTTTTGATGCATTTGTAGATGAGATTGTTTTTTTAGTTTCTCTGATAGTTCATGATAAATTTATAGAAATGTAATCGACTTTTGTGTATCGATTTTGTGTCCTGAGATATTAATGAATTCATTATTCTAATGGTTTTTTGTTGGGGTCTAGGGTTTTCTATATATAATACCATGTCATATGCAAATAGTGACAGTTTTACTTCTTCCTTTCCAATTTGGATGCCTTTTATTTCTTTTTCTTGCCTAATTGCTGCAGCCCGGACTCCCAATACTGTGTTAAAGCGTCAAGAGTGAGCATCCTTCTCTTGTTGCTGATCTTAGAGGCAAAGCTTTCAGCTTTTCACTGTTGAGTTGGATATTAACTGTGGGCTTGTCATATATGGCCTTTATTATGTTGAGGTATGTTCCTCCTATACCTGCTTTGTTGAGGTTTTTACATAAAATGGATGTTGAATTTTCCCAAATGCTTTTTTTGCATCTGTTGAGATGATCCTTTGTTTTCTACCCTTCATTTTATTAATGTACTGTATTACATTGACTGACTTGTAGATGTTGAACCAGCCTTTCATCCCTGGAATAAATCCCAGTTGATGATGGTATATGATTCTTTTAATGTATTGTTGCATTTAGTTTGCTAATATTTTGTTGAGGATTTTTGCATCTACGCTCATCAGGGATATTGGTCTGTAATTTTCTTTCCTTGGGGCATCCTTGTCTGGTTTTGGTATCAGGGTAATTCTGGCCTTTTTTAAAAATGAATTCCAACTGTTCCCACCTCTTGTATGTTTTAGAAGAGTTTGAGAAGGATTGGTATTAATTCTTTTTTTATTGTTGGTAGAATTCACCAATAAGCCATCTGGTTCTGGACCTTCATTTGTTGGGAGGATTTTGATTACTGATTCTATCTCCTTACTAGTAATCTGTTCAGATTTTCTGTTTCTTCGTGATCCAGTCTTGGTAGGTTGCATGTTTCTAGAAATTTATTTCTTCTTCGTTGTCCAGTTTGTTGTCATGTAATTGATCATAATAGTCTCTTATCCTTTGTGTTTCTGAATTTCCAGTTGTAATAGCTCATCTTTTTGTGTCTGATTTTATGAGTCCACTCTTTTTTTTTCTTGGTGAGTCTAGCTGAAGGTTTGTCCATATTGTTCATCTTTTTGAAGAAGCAACTCTCACTTTCATTGATCTTTTCCATTGTCTTTTTAGTCTCTATTTATGTTATTTTTTTTTTAAGATTTTATTTATTTATTCGACAGAGATAGAGACAGCCAGCGAGAGAGGGAACACAAGCAGGGGGAGTGGGAGAGGAAGAAGCAGACTCATAGTGGAGGAGCCTGATGTGGGGCTCGATCCCATAACGCCAGGATCACGCCCTGAGCTGAAGGCAGACGCTTAACTGCTGTGCCACCCAGGCGCCCCTCTATTTATGTTCTAACTTTGGGCTTCGTTTGTTCTTCTTTCTTAGTTCGTTGAAGTGCAAAGTTAATTCATTTGAGACTTTTCTTGTTTCTTTAGACAGGCTTTTATTACTGTGAATTCTTAGACTGCTTTTGCTGATCCCATAAATTTTGGTATATTTCCATTTTGTTTGTCTCAATGTATTTTTTATTTCTTTTTTTATTTTTTCCTTGACCCATTGGTAGCATGTTTAATCTCCACATATTTGTGAATTTTCCAGGTTTCTTCCTTTAATTGTTTCTGGTTTCATACCATTCTGGTTGGAAAAGATGCTTGATGTGATTTCAGTCCTCTTAAATTGATTAAGACTTGTTTTGTGGTTTACCATGTTACCTATCCTGGAGATGTTCCATGTGCACTTGAGAAGAATGTGTATTGTGTTTTTGGATGGAATGTTGTATATATGTATATTAAGACCATGGTCAAATATGTTGTTTAAGGCCTGTGTTTGCTTATTGATCTTCTGCCTGGATGACCTACTGATTGATGTTGGTGGGAATTGAAATCCTCTACTATTAATGGAATTGCTGTCTCCCCCTTTATGTCTGTTAATGTTTGCTTTATGTATTTAGGTGCTCTTATGTTGGGTGCATAAATATTTACAAATGGTACATCCTCTTGTTGAATTGACCCCTTTATCATTACATAACACCCTTCTTTGTCTCTTGTTATAGTCTCTGTTATAAAGTTGATTTTGTCTGATATAAGTATAGCTACCCCAGCTGTCTTTTGGTTTCCATTTGCATGCAATATCTTTGTTCATCCTTTCACTTTCAGTCTGTTTGTGTCCTTACGTCTAAAGTGAGTCTCTTATAGGCAGTATAGATTAGTCTGTTTTTTAAATTTATTCAGCCATTCTGTGTCTTAGTTCGAATGTTTAGGATTCTAGTATAATTAAGGTAGAATTTTGTCTGGTTGAATAAACGTGTACAAAGGTTGCCAATTAATGAATAACAACCTGGAGGGAGATTTCTAATGGCATATAATAGGACTTTGCCTTCTTTTTTCTTCTTTCTAGGGTTTTATTATATGACTGTATATAAAGAATGCTTAAGACATTTGTGAATAACTAAAGCTAGGAGGGATATTGACTATATTTTAAAGACATCCTTGGAATCCATAAAAGATTTTGTCTGACTAGAGCAAAGGGCCAAATCTAGTAAGACTGTAAGCTCTCTAAGGGCAGGATAAGTCTCTCTTGCTCATTGGTGTATCTGGGGCTCCAGCAGGTAACTGGTATATAGATGTAATTGTTGAATGAATTAATGGAATTGAATAAAATCTTTGTTTCAATCAGTTGTCCTCAGATTTCTCTTGTAATCCCCATTGTCTTGATAGTTGATGAGACTGTATTCATTCATTTCTTTTGGCTTTTCTTTTGTTGTGAAGGGCTTTTTTAGAAGGAACTTTTTTGAGGAATCATCTCTGCCCTTAAGGAGTTTATATTCCTAAAGAAAGGAAATTGACACTTTGGAGGAAGAGACTTCTCTGTCTTGTAAAATGTTTTTGAAAAACAGTCCTTTATTACTCTAATAGGTCAGTCTTTTAAGTTCTCAGTTTAATGTTAGGAATATTTGAATTTAGGTCAGCAAATCATTAGTTAAACTATTGACCATTTTTACATCATATTTACCCTGTTGGGATTACATTTATCCTCTTTGGATATAAATGAATATTTCTAAAGTACTAGAAGACCA
Organism: Ursus arctos; assembly: GCF_023065955.2. Classification (NCBI taxonomy): domain Eukaryota; kingdom Metazoa; phylum Chordata; class Mammalia; order Carnivora; family Ursidae; genus Ursus; species Ursus arctos. The sequence continues at coordinate 55,619,439 of NW_026622764.1, read as the reverse complement.
GGTAACCAGAAATAGGTAAAATGACTAGTGGCTGCTCCTTTTATTCTGGGCATGAACTTTGTAATTTGCCATTGTCCCAGAAGCTACCTCTTTTCTTTCCAATAAGAAAATTATTGTTCATTTTAAGGAAATTTCCTTTTTTCTCTAATCTTCATCTAATATTAGTTGTTTTTACCTGGGAATGGTGGGAACTGTGGCAGATAGAAAAGTGTCTGTCTTGTGTAAACAAGGCACTTCTAATCAGCTTTAGTTGCAGGGTCCAGTATTTGCAATTTTTAAAAGAGCAGTGGAACATCAAGATATGTAAGAATTCTTTCCATCTTTAAATGTTCTTTTATTCAACATTTGGAAAATATATGCTAGGAATGCTCCTGGGAGCTTGAGAACATCAGTGAACACAACGAAGATTCTGCCCTTCTGGAGCCTGTAGTCTAGTATGGGAGCAAAATAATAAATGGTAAACATGAGAAAATTATATATTATGTTTGAAGGTGATAAATTCTATGGAAAAAAAACCGAGCAGGGTAAGGAGGATTGGTCCTAAGTGGGCAGATTGTGCTATTAAGTAGAACAATCAGGGTAGGCCTCGTGGACAATGAGTTGTAAGAAGAAAAACTTAAAGGGAATGCGGACCTTTCTCAAGTGGATACAGGTGTCTTCTGGTGTCTGAAAGTAGAGCAGTCTTGTGAAGCCTTTTGTAAGCCAAAATGGCATAAAGTGAAAGCAGTTAGCATTAATGGTAAGGAAAAGTTTTCAAGCATTCCCAGACCTAGTAAATGACCCCTCCTAGGCTAAAGCACAGATGCTTACAGGCATCAAGCTTTGGTGGCTTGATGCTGAGTATAATTCCTGGGTAAGGAGCTTGCCTACTCTCACTGCTTGGGGTGCATGCTGCCTCTGTAATGGCTGTCTGCAAAATCAACACTGAACGCTATTTTTGGAAAAGTGAAAATCCCTTTCATATTTCTTTCGGTTCGTGAAAACAGGTAACCGATGTAGGTCTTTTGTAAAAACGAAGTGGTGTAATGCAGACTTTTGAAAAGCAGGGGATTCCTGTATCCGATGAAGAGTATTCCAGGGGGAGGGAGCAGTAGAGTCAACTCTTGAAGGCAGAAGCATGCCTGGGAGCAGTGGAGACGAGTGTAGCTGGAGTGGAGCGAGCGATGAGGAGGTCATAAGGGTACTGGGGGAATATATAGGGTCTTGTAGGTTATTTAAGGAGTGTGACTTTTACTTTGAGTAAAAGGGGCATTCACTGTAAGGTTTTAAGTAGCCGAGTGATGTGCTCACTTTGCTTGCTTTGAGAATACTCTGTCAGGGATGACGGTAATCGAGGTGAGATAGAATGGTGGCTGGGACCAGGGTTCAAGCCAGGTGATGAGGAGTCAAGATTCTGGATAAATTTTAAAGATGAATATGAGGTATGAGAAAGACAGTTTTTTAAAACGCTTCCTTGACTGACTCACAGGGCCATCTTCTAACTTCTAAATGTAGACTCATTTATATCGTTAATTTTCTAAACACTCTTTTTAGATAATTGTTTAGGTGTAGACTTTAGGTCATTTCTTATTGGTTTTATCAGAAACTGTGTTACCTCTTTGATTTTGTTGGTTTATCTGATTAGGTTGGAGTCCCCACATTCTGCATGGTGTGTGCATGGATTGGTAGTTACATACCAGGGACTACTTTGGGCTTGTAACCAATAAGAATAAGACAGTAGCATCCTTAACCCTGACCTCAGCGGTTATTATTTTTCCATAATGTAGTACAAGTGTTGCACTGCTAGTATAGGCAAAAATGCTGTAAGAGGCAAAAGAGGAGATTCAGAAATTCTGCTTGTCTGGGGAGACAGAGAATGCCTCTCTAAGAGGAATAGCCCTGGATCATGAATGATGAGTGGTACCTAGGATAAACAGCTGGTTTGCTGATTTTCTTCAGCACATTAGAAAGAGGAAGATAGAAGAGTGATTAGTCTACCTGTTAAAGAAGAAAAATTCAGAGTATTTATTTTAAAAATTTCATTAAAAAATTTAAAAAGGTATTATAAAAAATTAAAAATAAGACTTAGAAACATAATATCCCTGAATCTTCTGGTAAATATGGCTTCACTCCTGATAATACTCCTCATAACGGTATAGCTCAAGAATGTTTATTAATGGGTGTTTCTGTTAGTGGAACAGTGTCAGTTGGTATCAGTACTGGCAGTTTCCCCTTAATTCATGATGTGTTTCTGCTCAGAGTAGCATTTTTATCTCAAATTTTCACAGAATAGCAATTTTACATGTGAATAGAAAGGAAGGGAAATGTTGGGAAGACCTTTGAGTCTCAATTTTGTACTTTTAATACCTTCCAAAGCACTAGATATTTAGTGTTAAGGAAAAGTAAAATTATTTTCATTATACTTTAAGAAATGGATTCATATGAATGGCTAATTTTTTAAACTTGTGGATCTTTAGATGGTGAATGTCTTAATGTTCTAATCTAGAAAAATTATATATGTGGAGTATTTCATTTTTTGACATTGTGGGTAAATGAGTCTGCTACATTTAATAACATCACTTAATGTATATGCTTAATAACAAAATAATGTCTTGCATGCTGTTTCATTCTGCTTATCTAACAGAAGTGTTTTCCTTCTAGGTTCAAAAGACGTTGTGATAAAAGCACAAGTTTTGGCTGGTGGTAGAGGAAAAGGAACATTTGAGAGTGGCCTCAAAGGAGGAGTGAAGATAGTTTTCTCGTAAGTTCTGCTTTTTAAAGAAAAAAATATTGTAAAAATTACCCCATATTATTGAATTGATGAAAATACTGAAATTTAAATAATAAATGAAAGGGGTGCCTGGGTGGTCTGTCGGTTGAGTGTCTGACTTCTGATTTTGACTCAGGTCATGGTCTCAGGGTGCTGGGATTGAGCCCCGCATCGGGCTCCTCACTCAGCATGGAGTCTGAGTTTTTCTCCCTTTGCCTCTTCCCCTGCTGATGTGTTCTCTCTCTGTTTCTCTCTTAAAATAAATAAATCTTTTTTAAAAATTTAAAAAATAAATATTAAATGAGATAAAATTTTGGCTGTCATGTGCTTTTGTTTTTCTCAGTTGGAGGAGAAAAAAGTTTTGAGTTCTTTTTCTTATTTCAGTCCAGAAGAAGCAAAAGCTGTTTCCTCACAAATGATTGGGAAGAAGTTGTTTACCAAGCAAACAGGAGAAAAGGGCAGAATATGCAATCAAGTATTGGTTTGCGAGCGAAGATATCCCCGGAGAGAATACTACTTTGCAATAACAATGGAAAGGTCATTTCAAGTGAGTAATTGTAGGCATGATACCTTTAGGATGATTTTATTACATTCAATTTCAAAGACTGGTTATTTCTATTTGTATGGGAAAGGATTAAAAAGGTATGATCCATAATCGTATTTGTATGTTTCATGAGCATGGTATTTTCGTGTCATTTAAAAAACGCAGCATGGTTAATGATATAAAATTTAATATGTAATATTGTGGTTAAAAAAAAAAACTGTAGGCAAAACCTTGCTGAAATAGAATTCACAGGACTTCTAAATTGTTAATTTACTAAGAACAGCTTAAATCCTTTTGATTCATCTCTCGAATCCATAGACTGAGAAAATAATTTCTGGAAGAGTAAAATCTTTTAACAAAGAGAGTTTCTGAACCCATTAAAAGAATGTGTTTCCATGGCTTCATCTTCTTTTTCAACCTCTTGATTTTTTTTTTTTTTGTTTTTTTTTAATAGTTTGGGGTTTATTTCACTAGCCAATTTGGTGTTTGGCAAGTTGAAGGATGACACTGAGTAGCAAACAATATGATTCTAAGGAGCATAAGCCTACCTTTTCTTTCCTCTCTTTATGGAACCTAAAATGCTAGCATTTAAGATGTCAGGTGAAGAGGAAGTCCTTTCATAGACCTGTTGGCATTGAGAGAACATCGATAATCATTTTATACTATAATTAACTGGCTTTTTGAGTGCACTGGTTAGATATAATGGGCTGAATCTTTGTGGTAGCTGCTTTGTCTTTTGAAGCAACTGAAGTACTTATTTGGAAGCCCTAGTAAGGATTTGATGTAAATTACACAATTAGTAATACAACAGAAATTTTAAGGGTAACGAAAATAGGTTTCTTTTTTTTTTTTTTTAAAGATTTTATTTATTTGTTTGACAGAGAGAGACAGCCAGTGAGAGAGGGAACACAAGCGGGGAGTGGGAGAGGAAGAAGCAGGCTCATAGCGGAGGAGCCTGATGTGGGGCTCGATCCCAGAACGCCGGGATCATGCCCTGAGCCAAAGGCAGACGCTTAATGACTGCGCCACCCAGGCGCCCCCGAAAATAGGTTTCTTACATAAGACAACTTTTAAAAAATATTTTCTATACTGTGATTTTTTTCCCCCTACAGTTAATTACATCTTCTAGTAAGCTTCAGTGATTTAATGTGACTTTTGTAACAGTTTTTACAAGAAAGTATTTCTTAAGGTATAACACTAGATGGTAGTAAAAATCCATTCAGGATAGAGGATAAAAGACATTGTTTTATTTGTAGGTGATGTCTTTACCATTATAGGTTTCTCTATGTGGTATAATTTAGTTTTGTAAGTCTCTTTAGAAATCTCATGACAATAACCTTATATATTACACACATTTACAAATACTGTATTTTTACAAATTCACTTATTTTCATTACATTTTCTTTTCCTTTCCATTGATGTTGTGTATCAACATCTCTCATTTTGTTATTATGTTTTTACTTTTTGTTATAGTTATGAGTCCTATAATATTAAACATTCAGAGTACCTCATTTTGATTGGCATAAATATAGCAAACTGAATGTGTGTTATTAAAGATATAACTATAACACACTGAAAATATTTTTTTAAAGATGTAATGACCACTTAGAGAAGAGTCATGACCAAATGCATGAGGGAAAAGGATCAAATATGAGTTCCATTTTAAGGACTTGAATTTTTAGAGAACTCTTTGAGTCTTGTTTGGGAGAAAATGTTTTTATTTCTCACTGCATAGTAGTAATATTTCAGACTAAAAATTTGATAGCACCAGTGGGGCGTCTGGGTGGCTCAGTTGATTAAGCATCTGACTTTGGCTCAGGTCATGATCTTGGGGTCCTGGGATCTAGCCCTCCGTTGGGCTCCGTGCTCAGCCAGGAGTCTGCTTTTCTCTCTTCTTCTCCCTCTACCCCTCCCCTTGCTTGTGCTCTCTCTCTTTCTCTCTCTCCTTCCCTCTCTAATAAATAAAATCTTTCAAAAAATTAAAAAAATAAAAATTTGATAGTATCAGTAAAACCATTTGGCCAGATGTTCTTTGATGCTCATATGAGACCAATGTAGTTGGTTGGTGCTACTTTTGGGGTATGGCAAGCGTTTTTGGGACTCTCTATTAAACAAGAAAAAACTGAGCTATTTACAAGGAAAAGAATGTATTTGATTGAATTTAAGTTCTGTGTATAGAAGTTAGCTGATCATTAAAAATTGCTTTTGTTCCTTATCTGTTTTTAGGAGTGTATCATAGGCTCTTTTGGTCTTCTTTAGTATGTGTTATATCAGGAAGCTCGGGTAAATATTTACCATAGGGCTGGTATGCCAAAAAATCAATTTAAGTACCTACTCTGTTTTGGCACTTTTTTTTTTTTTTTTTAAGATTTTATTCATTCATGTGGCAGAGAGAGAGAGCACAAGCAGGGGGAGCAGCAGGCAGGGGGAGTATCAGGCTCCCCGCTGAGCGAGGAGCCCAATGTGGGACTCCATCCCAGGACCCTGGGATCACGACCCAAACGGAAGGCAGATGCTTAACCGACTGAGCCACCCAAGTGTCCCCTGTTTGGGCACTTTTAAAAAATTAGATTTCTTAACATTTTCCCAGTACCTGTTGGGTACTTGTGGGCTGACACAAATCTAATTTAGCAAATCACATTTGCTATTTTAATTTTTTTTTCTAGTAAAGCATTGTAATCTGCTATAAATGAATGGTGCATTTAACTATATCAAGTTTTTTACTTTGCCTGGAATAGATATCAAATGCCACAAGAATTCCTAATTTTATTTTTCATACTTTTATTGTTTATTTTTTAGAGATTTATTTGAGAGAGAGAGAGTGCGTGGGGGGGGCAGAGGGAGAGGGAGGGAAAGTATTTTTTTTTTTTTTTAAAGATTTTATTTATTTATTCGACAGAGATAGAGACAGCCAGCGAGAGAGGGAACACAAGCAGGGGGAGTGGGAGAGGAAGAAGCAGGCTCATAGTGGAAGAGCCTGATGTGGGGCTCGATCCCATAATGCCGGGATCACGCCCTGAGCCGAAGGCAGACGCTTAACCGCTGTGCCACCCAGGCGCCCCTGGGGAGAGAAAGTCTTAAGCAGGCTATGCGCTGAGTGTGGAGCCCATCGCAGGGCTTAGTCTCCTGACCCTGAGATCACGATCTGAGCTGAAACCAAGAGTTGGACACTTAACCGACTGCACTACCCCGGCACCCTACTTTTATTATTTTCAAAAGACATCTTTATTAAGTGCTTATTGTCATATTTAAAAATCAGATCTATTTTGAGGCAAATTTTTTTGCAGTACCAAAGAGGAGGAGTTTAGGTTAAGAAGGAGAAAATAGTGTTATTAATTTATTTGAAATTACAATTATTTGCTAGAACTTAAATAGTTCTGAAAGTTTATTACTAAAATTTAAAGTTAAAACCAAATTGTTTTAACAGAAACAGCGTGAATTCAGCAGTCATGACCAAATGCAAAACTATAGTCATTATTTTAACTGATTTATATTTACCCATGTAAGCTTTCTTCTGACCAATTTGGGGTTCCTTTCTAATTGGTTAAGGAATTAGTACAGAGAGAGGCTCTTCACTTTCTTTTATATGTTATTATTTCATATGAATTTTTTTGTCTTTTTTTCTAACTTAAATCTAACTCTTGGAGACCTAATCATTATTTCAGTGAGAATTTAATATTATCTTTTCCCCTCCAGTAGTGCTGCCTTCTGTGTGGCTCTTAATTTCTCTTATCAATAGATATTTTAAAAAGGTAAAACTAAAATAAAATGTTCAAATATTTTAAAAGTTTGTTGGTTTCTACCTCTTCTGTTGGATAAAATTATATTTTGGCGTTATCTGTAGAATAATTTACTTATATTCTACTTCAATAACATGATATTAGTTTCACAGGGCCTTCTTAAATCTGTATTCCCCCCCTCCTTTAGATCTTTGTAAAAGCTTGTAATTATGAACTGCCTTGCTAGAGAGGAAGTGAAGAATACCTTTTCATTTGAAATTTATAGAGGAACTGAAAATTGGACTATAATTTCAAACATTTCTCTTTACTTAAGCTTGCTATTTTTCTCTTCTTTAGTCTCAGAAGGCACAAGGAATTCTTTCATTAAAAATTTTGTCTGTGTATATTACAGTGAGTTCTGATACCATGTACCCAGAATTGGGCCAAACCTCACAGGTTAAGGGTACAGGCCTCCACATGCCTGTGCTCACTTCAGACACCAGCCTCAAGTTTGGGGTTCCCCAGGTAACCCGTATGCTTTATAGCTGGTTACAAATTTGGGGGTCCTAGTGCCCCATCAGCTTTCATAATTTGCTAGAATGACTCACAGAGCTTAGGAAAATGCTATACTTATGATTACAGTTTTTTACTATAGCCAAAGGACAGAAATCAGAACCAGCTAAATGAAGACGCTGCATTGGGGAAGGTCTGGGAAAGTTCCAGACTTAGAGTTTCCATTGTCCTCAGGCACATGTCACTCTCCTGGAATATTGATACATGACAGTGTACAGAAAGAATACTGCCAACCACAGGAGCTCATCAGGTTTCTGGTCTAGAGTTGTTTTTTCTTTTTTTAAAATTGTGGTAAAAAATATATAATAAAATTTACTGTCTTAACCATTTTTTAAGTATATAGTGCAATAGTGTTAACTTTATGCATATCATTGTGCAGCAGATCCCTAGAATTTTTTATCTTGCAAAACTGAAACTATATCCATTGAGCAATTCCTCCTGTACCGCTTTTTTTTTTTTTTTAGCTCTTGGCAATCCCTGTTCTACTTTCTGTTTTGAAGAGTTTGATTGTTTTAGGTACAGTCAAACCTCATGTAAGTGGAATCATGCAGTATTTGTCTTTTTTGTGACTGGTTCATTTTACTTAGCATAGTAGTCTTCAAGGTTCATGCTGTAGCATGTGTCAGGATTTCCTTTTTTTAAATGGCTGAATATATTCCATTGTATGTACAATTTTTCTTAATTTCTTTATTTTTCATCTGTTGATGAACGTTCAGGTTTCTTCCTCTTGGCTATTTTGAATAATGTTACAGTTAATGTGGATATGAAGATATCTATTTGAGTTAATGTTTTCAATTCTTTTGAATATACCTAGAAGTTGGATTCTGGATCATATGGTATTTAATTTATGAGCAACCTCCATACTGTTTTCCATTTCTACCAACAGGGTTCAAGAGTTGCAATTTCTTCACATCTACCAATGCTTTTCTTTTTTTTCCCCTTACAGAAGTTATCTGTTATGGGTGTGAGGTAATATCTCACTTTTGATTTGCATTTCTCTAATGATTAATGGTGATGAGCACCCATTCTTATATTTGTTGGCCATTTGCTTATTGTTATGGACTGAGGTTTATCTCCCGCCCGGGTTCTTATGTTGAAGCTCTATCCTCTAATGTGATGATGTTTGGAGGTGAAGCCTTTGGTGATTAGGTTTAGGTGAGGTCCTGTTGGGACTGTGAGGTTGAGTGCTGCTCTAACAAATGCATAAAAACACTGAAGTGGCTTTGGAACTTGGTAAAGGGTGAACCTGGAAGAGTTTTGAGGTATGTGGTAGAAAAAGCTGGGATTATCATGAAGGGATTAAAGGTGATTCTGGTGAGGGCTCAGAAAAGAAAAGAGCTCTGAAGAAAACCTCCATTTTCTTAGAGAATATATAAATAATCATAAATAGAATGTTGGTAGAAATATGGATAGTAAAGACCATTCTTTTGAGGTCTCAGACTGAAATGAAGAATGATGGAAAAAAGGTGATCCTTGTTACAAAGTGTCAAAGAACTTGACTGAATTGTGTTTATGTTCTAATGTTTTGTGGAAAGCAGAACTTGGGAGGGATGAATGTTTAGCTGAGGAGATTTTAAAGCCAAGTATTGAGGGAGCAACTTGGTTTCTTCTGATTGCTTATTGGTAAAATGTGAGAAGAGAGAAATGAAGAAGGAATTGTTAAGCTAAGCAAAAAGGAATCAGAATTTAAAGATTTGGAAAATTCTCAGCCTTCCTATACTGCAAAAAGCGAGAAAGCTATTTGGAAAAGAATATGAAGGATGTGGCTGAATAACCGTTTGATAAGGAGATTAGTATGGGTGTGAACCATGAACTGTGGGAAATAAATGTCTGTTGTTTAAACCCCTCAATTTACTGCATTTTGATATACTATCTGAAGCTGATGAAGACCTACATCTTCTTTGGAGAATTGTCTATTCAAGTCCTTTGCCCATTTTTAAATTGGGCAAAGAAAATTATTGCCAAAGAAATATTGCCAAGAAATTATTGCCAAATCCAAAGTCATGAAGTTTTCCCCTTATGTTTTCTTCTAGAAGTTTGGCAGTTTCAGGTCTTATATTTAGGTCTTTAATCCATTTTGAGCTAATTTTTTTATATGGTGTAAAGTAAGGTCCACCTTCATTATTTTGCATGTGGATATTCAGTTTCCCCAACACCACTTGTTGAAGAGACTATCCTCTCCCCATTGTGTAGCCTGGCATTTTGTCAGAGATCATTTGACCATATACATGGGGATTTATTTCTGAGTTTTCTATTCCGTTACATTGGTTTATATGTCTGTCTTTATGCCAGAACCATACTGTTTTGATTACTATAGCTTTATAATATGTTTGAAATCAGGAAGTATGATGCTTCTAGCTTTGTTTTGCTTTGTCAAGATTATTTTGGCTATTCAGAGTCTTATGAGAGTCCATATGAATTTTAAGGTTTTTTTTTCTATTTTTGCAGAAAATGGATGATGGAAAAAAGATTGTATTGGGAAAATGTGCCAATAGGGATTGCATTTAATTTGTAGATTGCCTTTCATAGTATTGGACATTTCGACAATATTAAGTCTTCCAATTCATGAACACAGGATGTCTTTCTGTTTGTGTCTTGTTCAGTTTCATTTAGCACTGTTTTATCATTTTTTGTGTACAAGTCTTTTATCTTTCTAGTTAATTTATCCTTAGTATTTTATTCTTTTTGATGCTATTGTAAATGGGATCATTTTCTTAATTTCCTTTTCAGATTGTTCATTGTTCGTATATAGAAATGCAAGATATATTTGTAGTGTTGATTTTGTATCCTATAACTTTGCTGAACTTATTAGTTCTTAAAGTTTTTTTGTGGGTTCTTTAGGGTTTCTGTGTACCTGATCATGTTATCTGAGAATTTTACTTCTTCCCTATTTGGATGCCTTTTCTTTCTTTTACTTGCCTGATTGCTCTGGCTAGGACTTCCAAATGCTATGTTGAAGAAAGTGGCAAGAGTGCCTTTTTTCCTGATCTTAGAAGGCAGCGTTCAGTAGTTTGCCATTGAGTTGTTGTTTGTAGGTTTTTTATATATGGCTTTATTATGTTGAGGTAATTCTATTCCTAGTTTGTTGAGTGTTTTTATAGAAAGATATTGAATTTTTTTCGAGTGCTTTTTCTGCATCAAGTGAGATAATCATGTGTTTTTTAATCTTGATTCTGTTAATGTGGTGAATTACTTTGATTTTTATGTTGAATCATCCTTGCATTCCCATTTATTCATAATGTATAATCCTTTTAGTGCGTTACTGAAATTGGTTGCTAGAGTTTTGTTGAGAATTTTTGCATCAATATTCATCAAGGATATTGGTTAGTAGTTTTCTTACAGTATCTTTGTCTGATTTTGGTATCAGTGCTGGTTTCACTGAATGCGGTTAGAAGTGTTCCCCCTTCTCGGTTTTTTGGAAAAATTTGAGGATTGCTGTTAGTTCTTTAAGTATTTGAATTGTCTTTAAGTATTTGAATAAGAATTGTTCAGTGATACCCTTTGGTCCTGGGCTTTTCTTTGTTGGGAGGTTTTTAATTACTGATTTAATCTCCTTACTTGTAATGTGTCTATTCAGATTTTTTTTCCTTCAGGACTCATTTTGTTAATTGATTGTATGTTTCTAGGAATTTGTCCATTTCTTCTAGGTTATCCAGTTTGTTGGCATGTAATTATTCATAACAGGCTCTAATGATCATTTTTATTTCTGTGGCATCCATTTATAATGTCTTCTCTTTCATATCTAATTTTTGTTGTTTGAGTTTTTTCTTTTTTTCTTAGTCTACCTAAGGGTTTGTAAATTTTGTTGATCTTTTCAACAAACCAATTCTTAGTTTTAATTTTTTCTGTTTTTCTATTTTTCTATTTTCTATTTTATTTATTTCTGCTCTGATCTTAATTATTTCCTTCTTTCTGCTAATTTTGGGTTTAGGTTCTCTTTCTAGTTCCTTGAGTTGTTAAAAAAAAAAATCATCCCCGAGCTGGGTGCTTTTTCCCAACTTCTGGGAGCTATGTTGGCTTCTTTCTGCAGTATTACAAGTACTATAGTTCTGTCCCAAGCTGCTGAGCTCTCTTGTGTTCTTAATTGTGTCATAGCTCCTGCCCGCCCCCCCCCCCAATTAATTAGAGTATACTTTTCCCATTCAGTCCTCCAAGTCAGGTGAGACAAAAACCAGTTGCTTCGTAGCCGCCTGAAAAGCAGGAATGTTAGGTATGCATTCCACTTTCCCCTTTCCCTCCCAAGGAAGAAGCAGGGCACTGGGCTATTTCTCTTGATCTTTAGCTGTGTCAGCCTAGGGGTGGGGCTGACTTGGATGAAATGAAATGGCTTTTCTTACCTGTTTCATTGCAGTTGAACTTAAGGTACTACAGTTTCCTAACTGGTTTTTGGCATTCTCATAAAGAGATTTATTCCCATAGAAGGGAATAAAATTCAAATCATATATTTTTAAGTTAGTGTTTCTGTGGGAGAATGGAGTCTAGGGCTTCCTATTCTACCATCTTGCTGATGCTGATATCCATAGTTTTGGGAAGGGGTACTTTATTAAGTAGGCACGATTGATTAAATCATTGGCCACTTGGTTGAGCTTTCCTCCCAGAGGGTGGGCTGATACCATGTGACTCAAAGCTCCAAACCTCTAATCACAGTGTTTGTCTTTCTGTCCTGGTCTGTGGCCTACCTGAGTCATCTCCTTTGTATTAACTAGGGGCCAACCATGAGTCACTTCATTAGCATAAACTGTCAGTTGTAGTAAAGGTTTAAAGGTTGTCCAGACACTGGGGACAAAGGCTAGACAAATTCTTTATTACACATGTGTATTGAAATCTAATCACATAATATAAAATTTAAAGGGTATGAAAATGTACAAGGAAATATAAATCTCCCAACCACCCATTTCTGGGCCACCCATGGAATTTTCTCCATGGAGGCTGGTACTACTTTTTAAGTCATTTTTTCACCTAACTAACAGTTAATTCTCTTAAAAGGTAATAGGTTATTTCTTTTCCTCTGGCTATTGCCTTATTTTGAGAATTTGAAGGACTCTTTTGTTCTCCAGTGATGAATACAATACTATTCCTTTACATTATGTCTTGAAATGAGTTTGTTACTGAAACACACTACTTGCTGGGATAGAAAAATGAAAATAGTCTTTTGTTTTTGTTTTTGCCTTTCCCCATTAGGAATACCATGTTCATTGTAAAAAAAAAAAAAAAATTGAGGGGGAGGGCGAAATTGTGACACAAAATACTTAGTCTTATCATTTAATGTTTTCCCATCTTTTTTCAGTTTGTGTGATTTGTGAGCGGGTGCACATTTAAACATACTTTATGTTAAAAAATCCCACACAATTGAGAATAGAATCTAGAGTTTTATGTCATTTTTTTCCCACATGACACTGCTGAGATCGTTTTCCTATATCATTAAACAATCTTCAGTAATATGGTTTTACCACTTCCTTGATTTTGCATGTTAAGATTATTCCCAGTTTTGTGCATAAATTAATAATCTATTAGATTATTTTGCTCTAATGTTTTTTCCTTGATTGATTTTAGAGGACTTAAAAGTTAATTTAATTATTTAGCATTTATATCTTTTCTTATATTGTTCATGATAATAGCCAGAACTATTGTTTCAAGGTAGGTAACTTTCTTTTTTACTAACTTGCAGTAGGGCTAGAGCTTATAAATTCTTGAACTTTAATTCATTAGACTTTCCTTTTTAAATATCAGTATCTTTTTTTATGATTTTAAAAATGTTCTTTAAATAATACTTTAATTGCCCTTCAGTTCTTTAGAGAAATGCACAGGTTATATTTTATATATAGTATTTATATTAACTTATTTGGTATAAGTTTTATATATATTTTTAATGTTTTTCCTTCACAGGTGAGCTGTTGTCTTCCTCTTCTTTTTTACTTCTTTTCCATTATTTCAAATGAATACTTACAAGGGGGCACTGTGCAGGAGGTATAAGGAGAAGTTCTCAGGGAAATATAAAAATAGAAGTGGGGAGTGATAGATGCATAAGTCTGAAAGTGTGCATGAATATGTTTTAACATTTTATTGATGTGTCCAAAATAAAATCTAGATGTTTGTGTTTCCCCTCCTGCTAGGGTCCTGTATTAATAGGAAGTTCTCAAGGTGGTGTCAACATTGAAGATGTTGCTGCTGAGACTCCTGAGGCCATAGTTAAAGAACCTATTGATATTGTAGAAGGCATCAAGAAGGAACAAGCTGTCCGGGTATGTTGTATTCTGAAAAATTTCTGTCTAGCTTTATTGGATAATTGTAATACTTTTAAAAAAAGAAAGAGCATTAACTTTGAATATGTGACGTGATTGACGAAACTTTAAAAAAAATTGTGTCAAGGCAAGTTAATATCTTGTTTGAAATGGAAACTTTTATAAGTATCTACAATATTTCCTTTGTTTCCATAAATATTTCATTACTTGTTTTTAAAAGGTAAGTAGATGCTTTTAAAATAGGCACTATACCATTGTCATACCTAGTAAAAGTAATAGTAATTCCTTAGTACCATTACTTACTTACCCATTCACATTCCCTTGTCTCAAGTTTTTCTTTTTCTTTCTTTCTTTTTTTTTTTTAAATAATTTGTTTGAATTGGGATCCATATAAGGTCTGTCATTGCTTTTGGTTATTGTCTTATACATCTTTTTCTAATTTATAGGTTTTCTTCCCCTCACTTTCTTCATCTTTCTTATTTCATTTGTTGAAGACCCTGGGGTGATTATACTTTATTATTTATCATAGTCTGGATTTTACATCTCCATGGTAGCATTTAATGTGTTCCAACCTCCTCTTTATTTCCTATAAAATTGTATGGAATGGCAGGGACACTGTCTTATATATCCTTTGATAGATCAGTGATTTTATTTTTTGGAGGATTTATGAATGCTTTTGAGAACCCGATGAAAGCTGTGGACTTTTAGTGTCTGCACGTGCACAATACATTTTGCCCACAATTTAACTAGTATTCTGTACTGTCCTTTTTGTGTACTTCTTCCCCCACCCCTCTATCCACCCTCTCCACCCCCTGCTAAAAAAAAAAAAAAAAAGCCCAACCATGAAGTTTAATACCATGGCCTGTGAGAGTTGCTTGGTAAGGTTGGTAACACTGCTATTGATTTAAATTGTTTAGTTTGGATGTGAAAAATAAGTGACCCATCTTAAAGGAAAAGTTTGAATATTAAAGTTTGAATGAAATTAGCATCTATTTGTGGGAAACTATGTCAAAATAAGCTTATGATACTGAAGTACGATAGAGCAGGAATTTTTGACTGGCACAAAGGTTTAAAGGAGATAGAGAAATTACCCTGATAATGTCATTTAGGCAAAAGAATAAATCTTTAAAGGGGACAGAGATGAGATTCATTGGTAGTTATGTGAGAGTGATGACAGGACAGTTAAATTTAGGTGAGAAAAAATACTTGATTTACAAGAATACTTGAAAGCATAATCTACTAAGATTATAGTTTTTTGAGTGATGAACAGAAATAGTACCTAGCACAGCATTTGGTAAATTAATGTCATTCTGGGTTGATCAGAATTCTGTCCTAATTCTCAAATGGTTCTAAAATGGTGGATTATGACCTAGTGAAAATCTTTCTTAATGAAATAATATTTCATTATTTCTCATTTATAGCTTATTATTCTTTATTTGAAATAAGTCTTAACTGAAAATGACATTTCTTAGCTTGATTATCTACTTCATTGGCATTTGACTTTTTACAAAATCCATATTCACCTTTAAAGAATTTAAGATTTTCTGTAATTAAAATTCAGATGTATTGCAGCCTTAGATAGCAGTTGGAAAAGAGGAAAACGTCCTCCATAGTGTTTTTGAGCAATGGCAGCAGTTAGAATAAACATATAGACATGTAGCTTCTATACCAGTGGTTCAGAATTGCTTATGGAACTTCGAAAATTATGGATGGCTTGGTCCACTATAGAACTCGTGAACTGGAACTGCTGGGTTGGGACCTTGGGATATGTACTTTTTAAAAAGCTCTTCATGTCTAGTTAGGAATCTCTGTTCAAGACCATAAACTCTTCTATAGATTGGAAGCTTAAGTACCTGTATCTTCTGAGCCTCGCTTATATTAGGTACTCAGTAGATTTTTGAATGAATGCAGTTATACTGATTTGACTGAATGTGTCTTCATTGCTTGGTAAATACTCTTCATAAATTACCTAAAAGGTAAAATCGGGTGATTTAATATTTTTGCTATCATTTGGACATTGGGATTGTCAGTCCACCTTTTATATGTCGTTTTAATAAAATATAAGCCTCTTCTTTCAGTTTAGGTTTGCCATAAGGCTTAGAGGCAATATGGAGGCTATGGAATAAACACTGGAACTTGGATCTAGGCAAATGGCAAGTCACTTGACCTCTCTGAATTTCTTTGTTATTTGTAAAATGGGCATACCACTTGCCTTGTGAAAATTATGAATAAAAAGTTTTATTTAACCATTTAGTAATAGTAGCTGCTATTTCAGTCATTCATGTTTGACTACAATGATTCATGCTTATCATTTTAATGATAAACTATAAGGTTTTTGATTTACAAGAATTTAATGTTGATTAGATATATGCAGCATACCTGTACTATAATAAAGAGACAAATGAATTTCAGCTTGCACAGAAGATGGGATTTCCACCTAATATTGTGGATTCTGCGGCGGAAAATATGGTCAAGCTTTACAACCTTTTCCTGAAATATGATGCAACTATGGTAGAAATAAATCCAATGGTAGAGGATTCAGATGGAACTGGTAAGGTATCTCGTTTTATCAAACATTAATGATGTAATTATCTACCAATCATATCCTTCACTAAGGAAGTTGAATTCATAAGGGAGTGAATTCACTCCTATGTAGAAACTTATTTTATGATAAATAGAATGAATATGAACAAATATTAAAGATACCTATTAAAATAAACACTTTAAATATATATTTTTGTATACATGGTGGGGGTTAAAGCTGCACTGTACTATATGGGGGCTACTAGCCACATGTGGTAATTAAAATTAATTAAAATGATATATGATTAAAATATTCCTCAGTCGAACTAGTTACATTTCAACTGCTCAGTAGCCACATGTGGTTACCATATTAGACAGCACACGTATAGAATATTGCCATCATTGCAGAAGTTTTTCTGGGCAATGCTGAGTAGAGTATCCAGTGTGGTAGTGAGTAAATGGCTATAGTTTTGGTAATTAGCCATCTTAGTCTCCCATAAGTTTTAGACTTTAGAGTCATCGTGGATCTTTATTATACGAAGGATAGATTCTGATGCTTGAGTCCTTTTAATATATTTATCCATCAGAGAAGCAAGATTAGCTTGTCACTTTGACACCTTTTCTTTTGCATGTGTTTAGAGATTCTGAATTATCACACCTTCCATGTATAGTTGTTTTAAAAATATAAGTTGCATTATTGTAGCTTAAGTTTTTTTCTTTCTTTCTTTCTTTTTCTTTCTTTCTTTCTTGCTTTCTTTCTTTTCTTTTCTTTATTTATTTTTATTTAAATTCAGTTAGCCAACATATAGTACATCATTAGTTTCAGATGTAGTGTTGAATAATTCATCAGTTGTGTATAACACCCAGTGCTCATCACATCACATGCCCTTCTTAATGCCCATCACCCAGTTGCCCCATCCCCCCCCTTTTTTTTTTTAAAGATTTTATTTATTTATTTGACAGAGATAGAGACAGCCAGCGAGAGAGGGAACACAAGCAGGGGGAGTGGGAGAGGAAGAAGCAGCCTCATAGCGGAGGAGCCCGATGTGGGGCTCGATCCCATAACGCTGGGATCACGCCCTGAGCCGAAGGCAGACGCTTAACTGCTGTGCCACCCAGGCGCCCCCATCCCCCTTTTTCTTGATAATTTATATTAACTACTTCTATTACTGTAATTTATTGGATTTTGTTTCAAGTCACTTTGGACATTTTAATCTCAAGCATTTGTAGATCATCTTTCACTTTCATACTTCTAGTTATATTCTTTATTATAGACATTGATTTTTGGTTGGTCATTTATATGGTTGTATAAAGAATGAGTAAATTCTCTTGTGATCATATAGGTAGTTTATAAAACTCAAATTTTTTAGAAAGAGTAAAGGCACATTTTAAAAATGAAATGTTCAGTGAAGGAGAATTATTTGTATAAAACAGGTATTTCTTTTTTTTTTCCTTATGTAATAATAACATTGAAAGCAAGATTCCTGAATTATTTTCAGCTGTAAAATCCTGCAGCCATATTCTTTTGCTAAGAGAATGTCTTTAGTTTGGATGTGAAAAATAAGTGACCTGTCTTAAAGGAAGAGTTTGAATATTAAAGTTTGAATGAAATTAGCATCTATTTGTGGGAAACTATGTCAAAATAAGCTTATGATACTGAAGTATCTTAAAAACCATTTTTTCCTTTGTATTTAGTTTCTCTTTTGTTTATATGCATTTCTATATATTTTGAAGGAGGTTTTTTTTTTTCTTTTCTGATTAAGGGCATTATATATTTATTTTAGAAATATAGATAGGTTGGAAAAAAATCATATAACCTCATTACCTAACACCACTTTAGTATTGTAGTAGTTCAATCTGTTCTATAATCGGGATCATATTGTCTATTCAGTTTGTATCTTCCCTTTTTTAAACTTAAAACTATATAATAGAATATTTTGATGTTAAATATTTTTCAGTTTTTAAAGGCTTGTATATTATATGTATATAAATCTTTGCAGTCTTGATTATCTTTCATATAGATTCTTTTTTTTTAAGATTCTTTTTTTTTTTTTTAAGATTTTATTCATTTATTTGACAGAGATAGAGACAGCCAGTGAGAGAGGGAACACAAGCAGGGGGAGTGGGAGAGGAAGAAGCAGGCTCATAGCGGAGGAGCCTGATGTGGGGCTTGATCCCATAACGCCGGGATCACGCTCTGAGCCGAAGGCAGACGCTTAACCGCTGTGCCACCCAGGCGCCCCTTTTTTTAAGATTCTATTAGAGAAAGAGCACAGTCTGGGGGGAGGGGCAGAGGGACAGGGAGAAGCAGATTCCCTGCTGAGCAGGGAGCCCAACACAGGGCTCTATCCCAGGACCCTGAGTTCATGACCTGAGCTGAAGGCAGACGCTTAACCGACTGAGCCACCCAGGCACCCCTCTTTCATATAGATTCTTAAAAGTAGAATTTTTGGGTCAAAGAAGAATAATATTTTCACATATGTTTGATGCTTGGGTCAGGATAATAACATTTTGAGATACACTTTGCCAGATTGTTGTCTGGAAAAGTTGTTCTAACTTACAAAGTGTCCGTTTCATTGCCTACTTGTGCCAGAAGTGAGTTTTATATTGGGTTTAAACTCTGTCAAACTAGTAATCAGGAAATGGTGTCTTAATTTATTTTTCAATTCTTTGATTACTTGTGATGTTGAGAATTTTCATGTTTATTGGGCATACATTTTCCTCAGTAGACTGCAGATTTTCTGTTGATGTCCTTTGGTAGCTGTGTTAGTTTCCTTTGGCTTCTGTAATAAATTACTACAAACTAGGTGACTTAAAACAACAGGTACTTAATCTCTCAGAGTTTTAGAAGCCAGAAGTCCAAAATCAGTGTCACAGAATTCAAAGTGCTCCCTCTAGAGGCTCTAGGAAAGCCTCCATTCCTTGCTTTTTGTAACTTGTGGCATTCTGTGGTTTGTGACCACCTCATTCTAGACTCTGCCTCTGTGGTCACATTGCCTCTTCCGCTTCTCTGTGTGCCTAATCTCCTTCTGCCTCTCTCTTATAAAGATACTCGTGATGTAATTTAGGGCCCTTCAAGATAATCCAGGATAGTTGTCTTCTAAGATCCTTATTTTAATCACATCTGTGAAAATTTGAACATACAAGGTAACATTCACAGGGTCTTGTGTATTAGGACCTGTTTATCTTTGGATGGCCGTTATTCAGCCTCTTATAGTACTCAAAGGAAACATGGATGGTTTTTCTTACTAATTTTATGAGGTCTTTATTTTTTGAAATTTATTTACATGATTTGAAGAATATTTTTATTGAACATAGAAATCTAGCTTGATATATCTTTTTTTATCACTTCAGATATTTTCTCCTGCCCCATTCTCCTTCCTTTCTCCTTCCAGTATCACATGTTAGGTAACTTTATACTGTCTAACAGGTCACTTTTTTTTTTTTCAGCTTGGGTAACTTTTGTTTATCTGTCTTCAAGTCAGGTTTATTGACCCATCTCCAATAAAAACGTTGTTAAGCACATCCAGTGAATTTTTCATTTTAGGTATTGCACTTTTTAGTTCTAGATTTTCCATTTGACTCCTTTTGATAGTTTTATTTTCTACTGAGGTACCTATCTAGTCCTTTATTTTGGTCATATTTTCCTTTAAATCCTTAAACATATTTACAAGAGCTTTCAGAGTCCTCTGATTCCAAATCTGGGTTGTGTTGGGTTTGGTTCTTCTTGACTGCATTTTCTCTTTATTGGGGGGTCATATTTTCCTGTTTTTCCTTCACAGATTCGTTGTATACTGGATATTTTGGGAGATATGGTGTAGAGACAGAATTCTTTTATCTTCCTCTGAAAGAGTGTTGATTTTTGTTGTTAGTAGTAGTTAGCTGGACTTCAAACTTTGTCTCTTGTGTTGGGTAGCCTTCTAGGCTTAAACTGCTCAGTTCTTTCAGCCTATTATCAGGGACAACAAGGAGAATGTTGTGAGGAGTGAGGAAGGGATAAAACACCGAAAGATGAAATTGGGAGAGGTAACCTTCATATTAGCCATTTTGGTAGAGTGCTGGAGGTAAATAAAACCTGATTAGAGTGGATTTAAGGGAGGACGGTGGGAGAAAAAATTTGTACAGTGAGTTTAGGCAAAGTGGTCGGCAGATGTAAATATTTTAGGTTTTGTGGCCCACATATGTTTTTAGTTCCTGCTGCTTTTCTTCTTACCCTTAGTCTTCTCCTCCTTTCTTCACAACCCATTCAAAATATGTAAAAATGTGAAATCTGTTCTTAGCTCACAGGCAGTACAAAATAGGCATAGGCTGAATCTGGCCCCTGGGCTATACTGGTTTTTTGCTGACCCTTGGTTTAAATAGACAACTCTTTCAAGGATTTTTGCTGTATATGAAGAGAAGAGTAAGGAGGAAGAGGTGGCAAAATATTTTTTTTCTTTTTTATGTTGGGAGAAATAACAGCATTTTTGCAAATCATTGGGATTTAGCCAATAGCAAAAGAGGGGCAGTTTATAATGCAGGAAGGATAGAATTGCTGGAACAATGTCCTTAAGTAGCTAAGAGGCAGTGGGGTCCAGGGGGGTTAGCTAGGTGCTTGGCTGGTTAGTTTTTGGTAATTTTAAAATAAATTTTAAGTGTTTTTGAAGTGGTTCTTCCCCTTTTTATCTTTATTATTTGCCTAGGATGGATGTAGAACTAGTAACATTGATGGAGCAGTTTTAATTCCCAAATATTCTTTTTTAATAAACAGTTTGAATACATTGTGATCATAAACTGAAATACTTCCAATAAGTAACAAAACCATTTCCTCCTAAACTAAGAACATTTGATTATTGGTTGGTTTATTGTGTTTGTCTTGAAATTAAGATCACTTTTTTTTCCCCTTCAAAGTGCTGTGCATGGATGCAAAGATCAATTTTGATTCTAATTCAGCTTATCGCCAGAAGAAAATCTTTGACTTACAGGACTGGACGCAGGAAGATGAAAGGGAGAGAGGTGCAGCTAAGGCAAATCTTAACTACATTGGCCTCGATGGAAATATAGGCTGTCTAGGTACCATTTGTTATTATGTTAAAGTTGGATTGGCTGAACTTAATTTATTTTCTTTATGTTTGTTGTTTATACAAGTCATTTTCCCTCTTTGACAGTAAATGGTGCTGGTTTGGCTATGGCCACAATGGATATAATAAAACTTCATGGAGGGACTCCAGCGAACTTTCTTGATGTTGGTGGTGGTGCCACAGTCCATCAAGTAACAGAAGCATTTAAGCTTATCACTTCAGATAAAAAGGTAAGGGCAGGGCTTATGTTTTAGAATTTGAATGACGAGAAGTAACTTGATTAATTAGTAGATGTGGTCATTACAGTATGTAGAGCGTTAAATTTCAGAAGACCTAACTAGTTTGGAAAAAGTTGCTGAAATCAATGCAATAAAAGTTAACTAGAAAAAAATGTGAAGTTTCCCAATGTAATTTAGAAAACAAGATGAAGATATATTAGATGGTATTGGGTAATACTGTAAATGGTAGTGATCTAGTATGGGAGCCATTCCTGTGGAAAACTGCTGGAGATATTAGTTGACCACAAAAGTCAAGAGATCTGGAAAATCTATAAAGCTACAAAGAAGAAAATTAAACCTACCTTTAATTCTATCATTTTTTTTGACTTGTTAATGCTTGTATATTTCACATGCACACACACACACACACACGCACACGCACACACACACACACTCCCTTTCTCTCTTTCTGTTTGCATATATATCTTTATAGAAACAACTTTATTAAGATATAATTCACATGCCATCTAGTTCACCCGTTCATAAATATGTATCTTTCAAAACACATAGTTTGAGTTTTTTGGCTAGCATATCTTGAACCACTTTTCACATTCACTAATGTGTTCTTCTAAAACACTCATTTTAAAGTTTTCATAAATCTTTCACATATAGATAGGCCATAAATTAGAACTATGATTTTATAAGTGATTATCAGAATACAAGGGATGTGAAGCATCATGAACCAAAAGATACACATATTATCAATCATTTTTTAAAGAAGTATATATACTGTGTGGCCACTGTGGGTTTCGTAAGACTTATGGAAAAATAAGATCGTGGCTTCAGTGGAACCAGTTGTACTAAACTCAGAACTGAGACTTCCTCACTGGTAAAGATCATCGCTTACTCACTGTTGCCTCTTCCTGTGGCTGGCATAGTCCCCAGTGCGTACAGAAGTCATTAATAAGTATTCATTATTGATGCTGCTGACAGTGTACCTTTTTACTTGTGGTGTTAGACGCTAGAGTTGTTTTTTAAAAATCTATTTTACCACTCTTTGAGCCTCTAGAATTATTTGCCATATTAGTTTTATAGAAAGCATTGAACTGAAATGAAAAATAAAAGTGTTTATTTTCCTTGTTTATTAACTATTCAAAAAATAAACAAATCTTATTGGAACTATATTTCTGTAGCTTCTTTTGGCATAAACTCTAAAAGCAGAGTATTATGTAATTATTTAACTGTTGAATACTTCCTGAGGTGAACTAGAATTCTAATTATTTTTCTAAGTATGGCTTTAGGCTTTTTTTTTTTTACCCAGAAATTTTAATTGTTTTATTTGGCAAAGAGAAGCCTAAGAATTTTTTAAAAAACATTTCTAGAGGGAATATCCTTTTTCCATAAGATAAATTTGTGTGATTTGGGAGGACAAATTTCAAATGTATATTTTTTGATATGTGTGCCAATTTTACAATTAGTACAAAAAAGATAAAGTTAGTTGAAGTATTTTAAAAATGTAAAAACCAATCCAGGCAACATAACTATACAATCTTGCTGTAAAAGTACTTATATCAAATTCTGCCCAAAGTAAGTATGCAATATAGTAAATTTTAGTTCTCAAGTCATTCTTCACTACTGGCTGGCTTTGCCATATTCTGTTGTCTCCATTCCATTTTCCTCTTTTAAGATGTTGATACAATTCAGCTCTGTTATTAACAGAGTTCACATGTCTAGCAAACTCCTGATGTTTTCTGAAATTGGCAGTATTGATTCTGTTACTCCACAGGGATAATAAGGACACTGGCCCTTTTGATTTTTCTGCTGGTAGAGTTTCATCCATCTCAATAAGGGGCTTTTTGTTTGGAGGTTCTGGGGAATCAGGTGGATCTTTTATAATCTCAGTTTCAGCCAACTCTTCTTCTCCATGTTCTAAGATTCCTTTTAATCTCTCTGAATCTTGCCAAGATTTCTCCTGTTCATAATGGAGAAAAGCATATGAAGAATTCCAGTGTTGTGGACTGACCGGAAGGGCATTGGAGTTGGAAACAGGCCAGGCATCCAGGAAGACAATGTGGATAGCACTGAAGTAGTTGTATACTTATTATGTCTCTTTGTGTTGAATGCTGTACTTGGATTTGGGAATACATGGTTACTTAGGTCAAGGCATTTGTAGTCTGACTGGGGTGATAAACCGAATGTAGTGCTGTGGATGAACAGAAGTCAGAGCTGGTAACTAGTAGGAAAATCAGGGAGGCCTTCCCTGAATGAATGATTCCTTGAGCTGTCTTGAGAAATTGAATGAGTTAGGCAAGAGGAAGAAAATATACAAAGATATGTAGAGTCCAAAAAAGTCCACTATGTTTATGGAATGGTAAGATGCTTATGTGTAAGAATACAGCATTATTGGAATGAATGATTAATATTGGCAAATTGAGACCACGTTGTAAAGATCTCTGTATCTGTAGTTAGGGAATTTGGATTTTAACTCCCTTACCCTAGGCCATACACAGGGTTGTATACAAATATATCCCGTACCCTTTTGTTTGTTTGTTTATTATTTACATTTTTTTTGAAAGAAGGTAACTCTGCTAGTAGAGGATGAAATGGAGGGGAGGGAGGCGCTGGCAGAAGTGATAATTTGGTTGTTATACCTGCTTCTGCAAAAATATGAAGAGGTCCCTGACAAAGGTAGTGTCAGTAAGAATGAAGCAAAGAAACCTAATTTAGAGGCATTTCTGAGGTAGAAGCATTAAATTCATATTTTCCCTTTTTTGTTGGGAGGCCATGGAGAAGGGTTGGTTAGGTTAACATTAGGACTTTTGTTTGGGAAGAATCATGGGGTAACGATGCCTTTGGTGTAGTCAGGCAGAGTAGGGAAATAGGTATTTCTGACTGAATGTGTTAAGCTTGGATTGTGGTGACTGTATCTAGCAGGTGATTATAAGGATGCTATATGGTTGGATGCAGACATTAAGAGAGTCCTCGGTACTTCGAGAAAAGTTGAAGTGTTATAGGAGTTGGTAAGATGACCCATGTGAGTGAGATGTGGAAACCAAGAATGGGAACCCCCCCATCACTCCCAGAGCTGAAGGACTGAATAGAGAAGGAAGACCCAGTAAAAGAGAGAGAACAAACCTACAGATAGTTGCAGATCAGGGGAGAGCGATGACAGCAAGGCTAAGGTGGAGAGTTTTGAGAAGTAAGGGATAGGCAGCAGTGTCCATCTGTAGAAGTGATCAAGTAAAGTAAGGACTGAATTAGTGATTGGGAACCCTAACAAGCACAATAGGGGAGAAGGGGGCAGAGACCAGGTTCTAATGGGTTGAATTGTGATTGGGAATTGAGGGAGTAGAGACTTCCAAGAGAGATTACCCTTTTAGGGTCTTGTTTTATCTTTTTTTTCTTTTCTTTTCTTTTTTTTCTACTCTCTTTTCTTTTCTTTCTTTTCTCTCTTTTCTCTTCTCTTTTTTCTTCTTTCTTTTGATTTTATTTATTTATTTGAGAGAGAGAGAGAGCATGAACCGAGGGAGAGGGAGAAGCAGACCCCCTGCTGAGTGTGGAGCCCACCCTGCAGGGCTTCCATTCCAGGACCCTGAGATTATGACCTGAGTGGAAGTCAGAGGCTTTACTGACTGAGCCACCTAGGCGCCCCCAGGGTGCAGAAGGACATCGTGTTAGCAGGTGAATGGAGGTGGGGTTGAGGAGAGCTGTTTAGTGTGTGTTTGCTTGCTTGTTTGCTTAGAAGACCAAGAATATGAGCTGTTTCTAGCTGGAGAGAGAAGAGATTTGAGGAAGAAGAAAGTGAGTTTAGCTAACTGAGTGAAGACCTGGAGGAGATAAAACACATTAATGAGGTGGTGAGATTAGCTTTAGGGAGAGGTTAACTCGGAAGATAACATCTAAAAATTGGAGAGCTTGAAGCGGGATAGGAGGCTTGAAGAAAGTGAGAGGTACGAGGCAGACCACTAAAGAAAGGATTATTAATGAAGAGTCATTATTTTACTGCCATTTAGGTTATGCTAATGTTTCAGGGTTGTTGTAACTTTTTAGGTTTTCCTTGAAGTTGGAATGAGTAAACCTGATTGGCTGGAATCATCCAAGATATGCATTGTTTGTAGGGATAGCAGAGGCAGACTGGTCTTGAGAGGAATGGGCATGAGGGAATTAAGTATGCAGTGACAGTGTCATTGAATTGCTGAGCCACAGGTTCCAGGCTCTGTAGTGAAGAAAGCCAGATTTGCTGAGAGCATAGAGTCTAGGAGATTAGAACAAGGTTGAGAGACTAGAAGCTTTTAAGAGAAAAAGACTAGATTTGATGGAGGTGAGAGGCAAAAGGAGAGGAGGTTGAGCAGAGAGTGAGATTTATATGCTCGGTATTCCTGGAAACATGCATTTGGTCAAGTCAAGGATTTAGCCTTGGTGATCATTAGTTGAAAGAACTGAAGGTAAAAGTGTCATGGTAGAGATCTAGTAACTTTAAGGCTAGAGTGTTTGATGCTGCCTGTGGTACGTATCGAAGCTATCCAGAATGAGGTGGGAGGGTGGAAGAGAAGAGGGTACGTGCCAAGGTCACTGTGAATTCTAGTCTATTTCTTCATTTCTTAAGGGTCTAGAAGTAATATTGGTAAAGATAAGGAATGCATAGTGTAGTTCAGTGTGTTTTAACCTTTTTAATGTCCTATCATTCACCGAGAATGACATTTCAATGGGGTATAGAAGGTAGATGGAGAAGGTTGCTTGTAGTCAGAGGCCACTGGCCCAGAGATGCTACCTGTCCCAGAACCTTCCTAGCTGCGCGTCTGGGTAGAGGGGAACAATATCTTGGTATGTCTGTAACCCATTTGTATTTCACTACTTGGAAGCTCTGGTGTAGGTGAATGAACTAATAAGACACTTTTTAAAAAATAAAGATTTTTTTGGGGGGAAATGATAGAATAGTGATTCAGACTATCAGTGATGATGTAAGAATGCTGATTCAAACAGGCTTTGAGGTTTGAATGTGAAGTGTAGCTAGAAGTAGGTATTTAGGAGAAACTGAGTGATTTTGAGGTTCTGCTTTGTGTGAGAATTTGGTTGAGTTGATGGGGATAAATGAAGAAGGAATGATAGGTGGTGAACATTAAATTGGAGATCTGCATGTGGTGTTATCTTATATCATGATCTGGGGCAGTCATGTTGGTGAATGGCTATGTTTAGTAGAAAACAAGTAAATGGAATCAGGGAATCTTGTTCATATGGGCTGGGAGAGAAGAGACTATGAGCCAGGTGTTGAAATCACCCAAGTTGAGGAGAGTAAGTTTGGTGGGTGGTGGACTACATAAATTTCAGTGATGAGAGCTGCAGAGAATGTGATGGTCTGGCCGGAAAATATCACCATGAAATTAATTTGTATCGTAAGGCACAGACCACTAGTATTTTCTTGAGAAGGAAGGACACAGACTCCTTGCGTTTAAATTTTAATCTACAAAAACTGTTTTATTCACAGGTACTGGCTATTCTGGTCAACATTTTTGGAGGAATCATGCGGTGTGATGTTATTGCACAGGGTATAGTTATGGCAGTAAAGGATTTGGAAATTAAAATCCCTATTGTGGTACGGTTACAAGGTGAGTGTAAAAGATAACTTGCTGTTGTTCCATGAACTCTGATTGTTTAAAAGTTCATAATTCCAAGGAGTTCAGTTCATTTAAAATACAGTTTCCAAATAGCTTTATCTTTTAAATGAAAATGTTATATAATAGGAAATTTTTCAAATGTGGGTTTAAAAATATTTCTCACATTGGGGCAAAATTGTTTATAGTTTTGCTTGGTATAATTTAATATGTTATTTATTTGTTGTGCTTTGTCTTAAATTCTGGCTTGCCTGAGTTACCATTGACATGGTAGGGCAAGATATTTCATGAAGCAACTCCAGACTTTTACAGTATTTTCTTTGGTTTTAGAGCCATTTATGTTAAATGATGGCAGTACTCCTATGTTGAAATTTCATATTGTCACCAGCATTTTAAATGATTTTGTGCATATATTTAAAACATCTTTATATTTGCATAAATCATTTCCAGGTACAAGAGTTGATGATGCTAAGGCACTGATAACAGACAGTGGACTTAAAATTCTTGCTTGTGATGACTTGGATGAAGCTGCTAAAATGGTAAGCAGGCTGCATTAATCTACGAACAAATTTGTAAAGTGTGTAAGATGGGTGATACGAGGGGTTCGGCGCTCTTAATATTTAGCAGAAACACTCATTATTGGCAATATTAGCTGGTTCATTTTAGAATCTAAGTTAGTTTCTTTTATTTATTTATTTATTTATTTATTTATTTATTTATGTATTTATTTATATTTTTTAAAGATTTTATTTGAGAGAGAGAGAGCACGAGTGGGGGGCAGCAGAGGGACAAGCACACTCCCCGCTGAGTGGGGAGCCCTATGTGGGACTCTCAGTCTCAGGACCCTGAGATCAGGACTTGAGCCGAAGTCAGACACTTAACCTCCTGAACTACCCAGGAGCCCCTCATTTATTTATTTTTAAAGGAATTTTTGCTTTATATAAATATTACATGGTTCCAAAGTCAAAACTAAAGCAAGGTATATTCAGAGAATTTAGCTTTTATACTTATTCCTGTTTCTTCCTTCCCCACACATAACCAGTTTTTTAAAGAAGTTTTTAGTTCATCCTTCCACTTTTTTGAAGTAATAAGCAGATATTGTATGTGTGTGCATTTGTATGTGTATGTGTATACACACACACACACACACACACACACACATATATCCACTTTCTCACATTGTATGATGATAGCATAAATTTTACCTCATTTCTTTTACTTAATCTGTCTTGGAGCACACTCCACAGTAGACATAGAGGTGTTTTTAAATGAGAGCTTTTGATTCTTTCCAAATGTTGTTTATAGTCATTTCATGGAATACTCTGGGGCTGTATGGTTTAATCAGCAGTGGGCTTTTGAGATTTCTGAGTTAATGTGATATCATTTCATAAAGATAATAAAGGTCTTATGTCCTTCTTTGGGACATACTTTGGGAAAGTACTTATTAGTAAATAAAAATCAGCTGCACTTTAGTGACAGATTTATGCTCAATCCTGAGTTTATTTTATTATTTTTACTTTTATTTTTTTAAAGATTTTATTTATTTATTTGATAGAGAGCAGCAGGGGAAGCAGCAGAGGGTGAGGGAGCCTGATGCGGGATCATGACCTGAGCCAAAGGCAGATGCTCAACCCACTGAGCCACCCAGGCCGCCCTCAGTAAATACTGAGTTCAAGTTAAGATTTTGAGCAAGGGAATGGTAGAGCGAAAGTGTTTCAGAAAGCTTTGGGGACATGGAAAAAAAAGTGGAAGAATCAATCAAATCTTGATCAAATAGACCATGAAAGATAAAAGTGAACAGTTGATTTAAATTGTGACTACAGTGTTCTACTGACTATGAGATTATGGAAGTTATGACAGTATTAATAGTAATGTGATGATGATGATAGTAGCAATTGCTGCCACTTAATTATTTATTGTGCATGCAGTGATAAGCTTTTTTCTTCAGGTACATTATCTCATTATATTTGATTAAATAATTTCCGTTTTTGTAGATGTAGAAACAGAGGCTAAATAAATTAACTTATTCATCAAGATCACATGTCATAAACATCAGAGTGGGATTTGAACCCAGGGGGCCTATCGAAACCTTTTCTTAACTACTCTCCTGGGCAGGAGAGAAGCTGAATTTGTGTTTGGTTTAGACATGTTTAATTTTAATCTTTCGTATGGTACCAGCTGGCTGTCCTCAGACAGATTATAGACATGTTATTGGAATTCAGCTTGACAAAAAGTGAAATACTAACTCCTAGACCCAAGCTCCTATCCTGATATTGCAAGTTACGATTGTCTACATGTTATTTAAGCAGACTTTTGATTAGATGTACTTTGCATTCTGTGGTGTCCAAGTAAGACAATCACTGTTTCTGCCTTTAAAATAGATAAAATTTAGGCAATAAAAAAGAGGTATGTATATATATGAAATCAGAATGTACTGAACTGAGGCATGAGTTATGAAGAGTCTCAGATTTGACTATCCTTCAAGAGTGGCAAACTTGTGAGAGTGTGAAGTGATTTCTAACAATGTCAGAATAGCCCAGATGTTTTAAGTGAGAAAGATTGTGCATTAATTTCACATTTCCTGGTAGTTCTGATTTTATGGTTTCTTGGACATAAGAGACAAAGATGCTTTGTTTTTTCCTTTCAGGTTGTAAAGCTCTCTGAAATAGTGACCTTAGCCAAGCAAGCCCAGGTGGATGTGAAATTTCAGTTGCCGATCTGATCTGAGAACCCAGTGGATGGCTGAAGGTGTTAAATGTGCTATAATCGTTAAAAATACTGTTTCTGTGTTATTATTGTCCCTTTTCTCTTTAGTGTGTGGAGATTGTAATTGCCAGCTAGGCACAAAAACTTTTAAAAGCATTTTATCTGCATTTAATTCTACTGTTCAGAGTGGGCTGTTTGTATAAAGAATGTGTAATGCAGTGATCCAGTTTCTTCTGTTGCAACTTTCTTTCTCACTTCTATGGAATGTCACTCTCAATATGCCAGTTTATTGTTAGATTCAACACTCTTCATTGATAAGAGTCCTATGAATAAAATAAATATGAAGATAAAGCTTTATTCTTTGGTGTTAGAAATATATTATATCTAATAACTAGCCTCATTAGTAGAGCACTGTATTAAAACAATGTTTTATAAAGAAGTGTTTATCTTCAACACCAAATACCTATCTAAATATATCAATTACTATTTATAAACAGAGCTTTCAAACACTCCCCAGAATATTCTTTCAAGTATGTCAGTGAAGTAACTTGTTATTTGAACATTGTTTTAATCATTATAAAACACTGATTACTGTAAGTCTTCATGATCCTGTGGTATTGATAAGAACTGGTAGGTTTGTATCAAATAAAGGTATATTCACTAAGGACTTGGCAGACAAAATTAACAATGTCAATCTAAGTTAATAAAAATCTCCCAATGTGACTCAGATTAATGTTTTTTTTTCTTTTTTCTAAGTAAACACAGTAGACGGCGATGTGTTCCTCATTGCACTAAATATCTTCAGGGAACTGATCTGTAGATCATGTGCTGGGGCATGGCATTACGTATTGTGGAGCTACTTACAGATATTTCCCTTGAATTCTGATGTTTATGTGTGTACCTCCTGGTCCCTTCTTTAAAAAAAACATGTTTTCCTTTGTGTCCCTCGGTGTGTATATGTATGTGTGTATTAATCTTTTGTTCACTACTCAGAACAGTTGATATTGAACTATTAACAGTGTTAATACCATGGAAGGAAATACCAGCCAAGTGGTAAGCTGTGTAACTGTACTGGCGAATATGAGAACTTTTACCTATTTTGATGTTCTTAACGTATGATCTGATACATATACTATCACAGGTCACATAGCATAGTGATTATGAGCACAGAATTTGAAAGCAGTGTGTCTGGTTTTAGTCCTGGCTTCACTGCTTACTGTCTGTATAGGTTTGGACAAGTTTTTAAATTTCAGTGTATCTGTTTTTTAGCTCCTTTCTCATCTTGACTAGAATTATTTGGTGGGGAGAGGCAGATAGAGATAGAGAAGGACAGCAGGTGATGGAGGGAGAGGGGGAAAGAGGAAGAGACATTCTATAGAGAGAATATATAAAATATATATTTAAACCAACTATACATATATCATTATCTATCAGCCTGCTCTTCCTGTTCATATGTTAACATACTAAATTAGAGCCATTAAACCATTGAAAATTATGATAAAGTTATAATAAAAGTCTCCAAGCCTTTGACTTTTAATTAAAAAAAAAAAATTCCAAAAATTGCCAGCCAATGATGAACTCAGAAAAGATTGGCATTTTGTATTAGTTGGGGTCTAGTCAGGAATTTAAAACAATGCTTGGTATTTTGGGGAGGATATAATACAGGCTATTGGTAATACTAGTGTTTCAGTTACCTATTCTTGCATAATAGATTACCCTAAAACTAGGTGATTTTCAAACAACATTTATTACCTCATAGTTTCTGTGGGTCAGAAATTTGGAAGGAGTTTAGGTGAGTGGTGGGTTTGGTGCCACAGTCATTTGAAGGCTTTTACTAGGGCTGGAGGACCTACTTCCAAGATGGCTCTCTCACATGGCTGTTGGCCAAAGGCCTCAATTTCTCCCCATGTGGGCCTGTCAACAGGGTTGCTTGAATATCCTTGTGACGTGGCAGCTGGCTTCCCCCAGAGCCAGTGATCCAAGGGAACAAGGGAGAAGCAACATTGCCTTTTGTGTTCTCATTTCATTGTCACTTCTGACACTCTGTTTGTTAGACATGAGTCACTGAGTCCAGGCCGCAGGAGATGGGAACTCAGCTCCATTCTTGAAGGGAGAAGTACCAGAGCTTGTTGATGTATTTTAAAACCATCACAACTCATGTTTGGAAGCCGAAAGAGCAAACTGGATGCTGAGTTAACTCAGAGATTAGTAACTGATAAGACTGAGGTAGTAGGGAGAATCTGGGAGCTGGGAAGGCTTCTGATGCTTGCAGCCCTGAGAAGGAGAGTGCCTTGGCTTCAGTGGTGGGTCCAGGAAATCTACAAGAACATTTACCAGGGAAGGCAAGAAAAGAATGTTTCAAGGTTAGAGTGATCAGTGGTGTCAAATGCAGTGAAGAAGTCAAGAAACATAAGGACCAAAAAGTAGTGAAATTGAAATAGGACATAACTTGATAGGAGTGATGGTGGTGTAGCCATGGGCAGGAAGTGGGAATTCTGTGGAGAATGGAGAGTGGAAACAACCTGGTAGCTGCTTAGACACCCTCCCACTGCATCCATTCACCCTTGAATATTCTTTTTACAGGCTTGATACTTCTGTCCCTGCAGCCTGCTTGCTGTGGGGAGGTGGGGGGGGAAGGCCTACTTTACCATTTGAATTCTCTCCCTTACAATTGAGTAAATCCATCTGAACAACTCCACTTTCTGCATAGAAAAATACCCAATTTTGACTATGATAACAGCTTGCAGAACCCAGGACACCAAGCCTGATAGATATTCATACTTGGTACCAGATGGGATTTTAGAAAACCACACGTTAAGGGGGAAAACATGTAAAAACAAAAACAAAAAGAGAGGGAGGGAAGAAAGAAGAAGAAGGAAGGAAAGCAGGAATGAAGGCAGGCAGGCATATTGTATAACCCCAGCAACCCCAGCAACCTCCACCGAACACTGAAGCCTTTAATATTTTTAAAATATTTTGGTGAGTTGTTTCTATCTGGAAAAGAATTCTATTTAAAGAAATTTTAAGATCATGGGCATAAATGTTAGCAGACTAGGGGACAAGTGTGCTATAATTACAGTCATGTTCTTTTGTCCTGTTGAAATGTAAGGAGGTGAGATAGGACCTGTGGAAAAATCAATTTTCAGATTTGTGTGATTTATTGTGTGGTAGTAAGAAATCAAAATAAGATTTAGAGATTTGCAATACAAAATGAGGAAAGGCAAAAGGTTGGTAAATCAGTTTTTGTCTAAAGTGTGATTTAAAACGAAGAGGTGAAAGTGAAGGGATAAGATAATTATTTAAAAGTTGGTGTCCAAAGTGACAGCTGGAGAGAGGACTGGAGGAGGGAGGGCTGTGCCGACAGAGAGGGACTTGAGATAATAAAGCTACAGTGTCCTCAAGTGCCAGGATTTTGCCCCCTGTCTGAATGTTCTCAGGATTGAAGCTATGGCGGTCTTTGTTTTTTTCAAAAATCTAGCTCTGTCAGCTTCTTTTTCCACTTGAGGAAATTTGAGCGTCTTTGTTATTCATGACTTTACCTCACAAGGAGATAAGACTATGAGCAACTTTTGTTTCTTCACAAGTAACCAGTTTTTCATTTCTTTCAGTCTTGGGTGTACATTGTTGTTTTCCTGTGTATTGCCTCCTCTTCATGGTTAGTGGGGAGGGAGCCCCGCCGTGCGTGCCACCCCCACTTGCCTGCCTTCGCTTGATACTCTCTCCGGTTGTGCAGTCAGCAGCAGACCTCGTCCGTAAGCAGCCATCCTGGGACATGAAACTGGAAGGGCTGACCTTACCGGGATCCGGTTGGTTACTTCCCAAAGGAGTTTGGTTTGCCTTCCACAGCACCTCCTCTGTCATTCATCGTTCCATTATTCCTGTTTCCATGCTTTTGGCTTTAGCCTTAGGTTCCCTACATGAACAAGCAACTGTGTGAGGACTCCTGGACTTCACCCTACCCTGTCCGTTAGGCAGAATAATGGCCCCTTCACAGATATCCACACCTAATCCCGGGGAAACTATGCATATGTCACATTACGCGGCAAAGGGACTTTGCAGATGTGATTAAGGCTACATGGACCTTAAAACGAGATTATCCTAGATTATCTGCATAGGCCTGTTTTGGTCTGTTTGGGCTTCTATAGCAAAATGCTGTAGACCGGGTTGGGGGGGGCTTATAAGCCACAGAAATTTATTTCTTACGGTTCTGGAGGCTGGGAAGTCTAAGATCTCAAGGCACTGGCAGATTCGGTGTCTCATGAGAGCTTGCTTCCTGGTTGATAGGCGATGCCTTCTCACTGTGTCCTCACCTGGTAGAAGGAGCTAGGGAGATCTATGGGGTCTCTTGTAAGAGCACTAATCCCATTCGTGGGGCTCCACCCTCTTGATCTGAGCTCCCGAAGGCCCAACCTCCTAATATTATTCACATCGGGCATCAGGTTTCAGTGTAGGAATTTTGGAGGGACAAATATTCAGTGTTAGAACAAGGCCCAATCTAATCACATGAATCCTTATAAGCAGAGAACATTCTCCAACGGGAGGCAAGAGAGAGGTGGCCAAAGGGGAAGTTGAGAGATTCCAACATGAGGAGAATTCAATATACTATTGCTGCTTCTGAGATGTAGGAGTCCATGTGCAAGGACCACAGAGAGGCCTTTAACTGAGGGCAGCCCTCAGCTGACAGGCAGCAAGGAAATGGAGATGTTAATCCTACAGCCAAAGGAACTGGATGTTGCTAGCAATTGGATGCATTTGGAAGTGGCTTCTTTCCAGAGCCTCCCTATCACAGCATAGCCGGCTGACACCTTGGTTTTGGTTTTGTGAGACTCAGAGCAGAGAAACCGGACAAGCCCATCTGGACTTCCGATCCACAGAACTGTGAGATAATAAATTTGGGTTGCTCTGGGCTGCTAAGTTGGTAATTTGTTACAGCAGTATTAGGAAACTTAATATACCAACGTACCCATACTACTGTATATTAGTTATGAAAGCCAACTTCTCTCAAACTGAGGTGAATTTAAAAATTTCTAATCTGTCACAGACTGATTCTTTTATAAAATACAATCAAAACAATCACAAGAAATGACTTTTTAAAAAAAAGCATACAAAATATGAGCTCCGATTCTTTTATTTCTATTCAACAGCATAAAACTTCAAATTGCTGTAGAAGTTTCTAAATGCTTACTCTTAAATATCTGCTTATCTCTTGCAGACTTGTGAACTGTTTGTGGATCAGATCAGCACCAGTCCACAGATCACATTCTGAGTAGGACTGAGAAAAGCTCCATCACATCCAGTTGTGAAGATGTAAACATAAAAATTGGAAGTAGGAGTCAACAAACATCTAGTGTCGAGAGGCTCAGCGTTGAATAGTTTCTGGTCAGTATGATGGTACTCACAGCTTTTGTAAATTTGTGAAGCAATTGCCATCAATCAACGAAACCACAAACTGCTGTGTGTCCCGGAGTCCAGTCAGTGCTAATACAGAAAACCAGCTGAGTAAATT
The DNA here is from genome assembly GCF_023065955.2 of Ursus arctos. Lineage (NCBI taxonomy): Eukaryota > Metazoa > Chordata > Mammalia > Carnivora > Ursidae > Ursus > Ursus arctos. The sequence goes on along the minus strand of NW_026622764.1, from coordinate 55,583,987 downwards.
GGGATTTGCAGGGAGAGGGCCAGGCCTGAGCTTCATGTCTGGTTTGTATGTTGCTAATTTGCACACTAACATCGTCAATGTCTTGGGTAGGAGTTGACTGATGACTAGTTGAGACCTTGCAATCCTGCAGTTCAGGGTGACAGTTCCAGAATTTGGGGGATGGACATTTCACAATAAGGAAACCAGAGACAAACCTTGAATGGTTCGGGATTATTCCTATGGTCAGTTCAAAAAGCAGAAAAGCATCTTTTTATTCTGTTTCATATGTTTGACGAAAAAGAGACCTTTGTTTCAGTGAAAATGATACATACTCGTAAAAACAAAACCCTCATTGATAACAGAAAGTACCAAGACAAGTAAGACTCATTTGCAACCCTACAACCCAGAGATAACAACTGTTAACAGTTTGGTAAATATTCTTCCAGTCTTCTCTACATATGAGCATATGTGCACAGATATATGAATATACTTTTACATAAGTAGGCTCGAAGTCTAGATACTGGGCTATCCTTCAGTAAACACTTAGGCATCTTTCCATCGTGTCCAATATAGGTCTACATCATTTTTAATGACTGCACACACAAGAGAATGTATGTACCATTGTCTTCCACTATTGACATTTGTTTCCTACATTTTTAACATTCTGAATAAAAGAGGTGAATGCCCTGGTGCATGAATTTTCCTTCGGATAAAAACCTCTAAGTGGATTAGCTGTGTCAAAGCGTAACTGTATTTCACATTTTCACGGCAGTCGCTGAACTGCTTTGCAGCAAGTCTGCCCTGGTTAGTCTCCCTCTCACAGTGTGTGACAGTTTTTCCACACCTTTGTCAACAGTGCATTGCTAATTCCAACAGGCAAAAGACACGTCTTTCCTGTTTAATGCTGATCAGGTTTCATCTGTTTACTAGTCATTTGTACGAGAGCACATGTGTGTGACTTCCATTTCAATGTTCTCTATTTTTCTATTGACTTCATTCTTATTGATATTTAATAACTGCATATTTGAGATAAGCCATTTGTCTATTATATATTACATATTTTATCATGTGTATTTTAAAAAATCATGGTAAGAACACTTAACATGAAACTTAGCCTCTTAACACATTTGGAAGTGCACCTACAGTGTTGCTTACAGTACTGTCACTGCATGGTGATGTACGGCCGACGTCTAGAACTTACCCATCTTGCAGAACCGAAACTTCATACCCATTGATAGCAACTCCTCCTTTTCCCTCCCCCAGCCCCTGGCAACCACCATTCTAATCTCTGTTTCTATGACTTGGACTATTTTAGATGCCTCATGTTAGTGGAATCATACAGGATTTATCCTTCACAAATGTAATTTTTAATATAATCAAATGTACCAATATTTATGGTTTCTGGTTTTTGTGATATACTTTGAAAGGCTTGATTTCGGTGTTAGTTCTGAGCTTGAGTTATGAATGTGGATTTTTATTCTCCCTAAATGGCTGGCTGCTTTCCCAAACACTATTTGCTATATCACCCATTCCCTCACCAGTTTTGGAGTGCCATCTTTATTATATACCGATCTCTTGTATGTTGTTAGGTGCGTACGGAGCTAGCATTTTCAAGGACACTCTTTATTGAACTTCTACTTGGAGTGGGAGGCAGGAAAGTGCTGAGGCCATAACAGAGGGGTGACAGGTGAAGCACTGGTTTCCTCTTCCGTCATTTAGCCGATCCAAGTTTTCACTGTTGATTTGTGAAAAACCGAACTTCCCTCTTCCTGATGATTCAGACTCCACTAGAGGACAAATAAGTTACAATATTTGATGTCAGATGTATAAGACAGTGTGGGCTGATAAGGAAGACATGGAAATGTTGGTTTGAGTGATGATTTACTGTGTCTGGCATGGCATAACTTGTGAAGTGGGAAGGCACCGACCTGAGTCTTTTTATCGACCTTTTCCCCTTCTGCTGGAGGTCCACGGGAGCACGTGATCACGGGTTGACCTCTGACCTAGAGCCAGAGGCTCCTCACCTGTTCCCCATGCTTGGAATGCATCTCCCGCCCGCCGGCCCTTCCCACAGCTGCAGCCATTTTCAAGGACGCTGACTTGCCCATATAATCAGCCTGAACCCAGCGCAGGCCTCTAGGTCAACTTGCAAGATCCTGGCGGGCGGGTGTGGACGTCTCGTCTCTCGGCTGCCCAAGATGAGCCTTGGAAGTAAGTTCTCTTGCTTATGGGGACGGCCGCCTACCAGTCTGGGGCGGCCTGCCCCTCTCTTCAGGCTCTCCTTGCCCTCTGTGTCTGGGAGTCAGTTTGCAAACCGACATTTACTCTGGGCGGAATACTGCAGAGTACTAGCCAGAGGAGCTGTTTAAACAGATTGGTCATGGCTTTCTTATAAAGTGTGATTCAGCTGACATGGACCATTTTTTCAGCTTGTGAGAGGTTTTTCATTTTAAGTCAACCTTCTAAAAACCGTAGACTGAACTTGCCCAGGCTGTCGGTTCTCATGTGCTTGGTATCATAAGTCAGTGTGAAACACTCTGCCTTGTGGACACGGTTGAACACATAAGGAGCTGTATCTGACTCTTTTCCTGGCCGACCCGGCATTCCTGAGCTTCGGTGCTCTTACGGCTCCTTTCCTTGGGGACCCCTATGGTTCATTTGTCCCCTTGATGTCTGTTCTAGTGTACTTGACTGTGTACTGAGATCAGGTGCTTGGCTGAGCATTATGCTACAACAGACAAATGTTATTTTTAGGGTACAGCGCTTGGCCCAGTGCCCATCTTACCGAGGTAACATTGTTGATGATGCAGTGTGGTGAGTTTAAAAATGGACGTCCTGTTTTACATTGTCACTGTGATGCCAGATGATTTAACTTCTAGCAGTGCCACCCAACCTGCTTGAGCAGGGTTTGGCAAGCCAGTCGTTGAGGGGGCTCGTGAGAGCAATCCCACTTGAAGGAAGGCCATTATTGTGAAATTTCCTCACTGAGAAAAAGGTTGATTGAAATCCAGGCTATTTCTGAGATGAGGAAGTTCTATTAAAAGAAAAAAAAATCAGAAGGAGCCATTGTTCCTCATCAACACAGTTAAAAATTCAGTATCATACTGAGAAATGGGCTACCCAGTATCAAGAATCCTGTGAGGTTAATGGCAGTTAAACACAGGCCAGGCTATTACCACTGTAGGGGCAAGGGCAGGATGCCCCCAAATGTGCCAACTTGGCATATTATTTTAAATAAAAGCTATTAAGAAACAGCCAGTGCAGACACTCAGACCGTCCTTTGTCCCCCTGAAAGCAAAAGTCGATTTCCCATATGAAAGGGACCCTCCCTGAACTAAGAAGTAAAAAGATATCCTTATCACCAGAGATAGGAACTTTAAAGCTGAGAGCGCTATATTGGAAACAAACCTTGTTACTTTATTATTATTACTAATCTACTACCTCAGCCCAAATTCTGCTTAGAATTTCTTGTTAAAGCTCCCAAACATCCATTTTCTTTATCCTGTCAATTCCTCACAAATTTATTGTCTGTCTTAAACGTATACAAACTCCCTGCCTTGGTCATTTCTTTAGGTCTCAATTTCGTTGTTGGGGCTCCGTGCACACGTAATAAAACTTTGGCTTTTATTCCTGTTAACCTGTCTCATGTAAATTTAATTCTCAGTCCAGCTGGAAGACGTTGAAGGATAGAAGAGTTTTTCCTTCCCCACACCACGCATTTGGGTTGCTTAAACAGTAGGCGGTAGACAGGCTGTAGGGCAAAGCCTGTTTACAGTAGGAGCAGTTTTTGCATTCGTTGGTTAGCTACACTGTAGTCACATACTTTCTGAAATAAGTGTGTCAAGGACACAAAGTTCCTACTTAATGCCCACTTTTGGCTTTTGTTTTTTTGGCAGCTGTAGAACTGTCTAAGCAATAAGATCTTTTTTTGCAGTCTCAGCTGACCTAGTCCAGTGGTTCCCAGACTTTGGTATACATAAAAAAATCTTCCGGATACCTGTTCAGCAGGTGGTTTCCTAGGTCTCCTACCCGGAGATTCTAATGCAGGAGACACGTCAACCTCCATGTTTAACAAATTCCTCAGGTGTTTCTAATGCAGGCGGTCCTTTGAAAAAACAATGGATTGGGGGCAGAGGGTAGAAGAAAATGAGTTGATACTGTTTTATGCACCCACTGTGTACCAGACTTGGTCATGCCAGGATACGTCATTTCGGTGGTTCCCTCCCAAACCTCAAATACTGTGTCCACCTGCTCTAGAAATAATAAATGTGTGTGTTAGAACCTATACCTAGGGAATTGTTCCTTTGATTCGAAGCTTCCTATTATCCTTTAGATACCCTTCTATGCCTAGCATAATGCTATTGAAAGTGCCAGTCTCTGAAGCGATTTGTTACTGAATTGCAGTCAGGTTAAGATCTTGTGCCGGGATAGGAGTCATTTACATCACGTAGCTCACCAGATACATATTTTTGTCTCGGCAGCAAGCTTTTTCCAATGAAGGAAGCTTCAGTGTTTTGATTTATGTGCTGGTATAAGTTCTTAATTTTTCACACACTGGTAACAAATGGATTCAGGGACCACACATTGAGTAGCGCTGCCTTACCAGACATTTGAGCCTTCAGGGGGTGAAAACAGAGCAGCTTTGAGGTAAGAGAGACTCTGAGTGGAAAAGCTCCCGAGAGACAACAATGGAGGTACCAAATATTAACTCTGCTTCACCAGGCCTGGCTTTTGTAAAAGCTGCCAAAACGCACGGCCTGTGATTAGCTCGGTTTCTTTTTCCTGCCTAGCCTGTCCCCCAGCAGAGGTGGCAATGAGAAGAAAAACACAAATCTATTGCTCAGAAAAGAGGACTAATTTAGTTAATCTGCAACTCCTGGATTGACTGATTGATAGAAATCTGTTTGAGGACGGAACTGTAGACTAGTAAAATGCTTCCCTCAAAGAACTTGAAGCTGAGTTTTTGTTGGGACTCTCATGAATACTTTCGGAGATTATATTAGATGAAACATCCCTGATATCACTGTTGCATTTACTGTTACTTTATGTAGATTAAATTGCTTCACTTCTTAAATTGTTCAATGTAAACAGGAGTACTTGACAATAAGTAACTGAAAGGATTGCTAAGGTCTCTTCTAACTGAAAGGTTCTGTGACTTCAGAATGCTTTCACCTACACAGTCATTTCAGGGATCTACTTCCAGTATTCATTCAGTTCATTCAACAAATATTAATCGAGCACCTCCTATGTGCCATATAATGTATTAGGGGTAGCCTGGTATAGACAGTGATAAATAAGAGGCATGATCCCTCATGGTGTTCGTAATGCAGCTGGGGAGATAGACATGCAATGAAATCAGTGTAAGCATAAGAATAAGCATGGAACTGAATGTGAATCTAATGAGAAAAGAGATGACAAACAATACAATGGTTGTCAGCTATACATCTCAGTTCAACCGAGTGTAGCAGATAGTTTTTGCGTACGTCCTTTGTACCACAGACAGCATTGCTGACTGCAGAGCCGTTTGGAATTGTACCTGAAGAGCACCCACACCCCTCTCCTCAATCCCACTTGATTTTGTTGGTTGATTTGTGTAGGCTTGACTATTTCATCTGTGTTTCATCCCATGCTCTTCGTGCAACGAAGAGCTAGGACTTCCTGGTATCCATTTGTCTGAGGATGTGAAGCTGCCTTTCTGGGTTTGTGAATTTGACCTGAAGAAAATCTTCACAGGATTGTGGCTTTTGAAAAATCCCCACTGAACTGCTGAACTGACACAGATTCAGCAGAGTTGAGAATTATTACTGAACATTTATCACAAAATTGTCGTCTTTGAACTACAGTGATCACAGTTGTGCTCATTCCTCTGTTCAACACAACTGCGTTCCTTCTATGCGCCGGGCACTGTTCTGGGCACAGGGTGGGGACCCAAGTGAACAAAGCAATAGGAGTCCCTGCCCACTTACGTTCCTTTCAACTTAAACATTTTCAACAACTGGGAGATCATTCCCTAACAGGGAGCCATCCCATTTTCAAACAGTCCTAAATATTTATAAGATCTCCATTACACTGATCTGAAATCTGTTTCACTATAGCTTTTATCTGCTAGTGTGAGGGTCTATCTCGGAGCCCCTCTAGATATATCTAAACCCTCTTCCACATGGGCGCCCTTCAAATACTTGAAAAATGCTCATGTTCCTTTTAAGGCTCCCCATTTTGTTGTTTGATGTGTAGACATATGCATAGATACATGAGAATGTGGATGTAACTTAACAATATAAATCAATGGCATCTTGATTTTGCTTGCTGTATTTGTTCTTTAGTTCCCCGGATCCCTGAAATACACCTATGTTAACCATCCCTCCACCCATGGTTGAAATGAAAACTTGCCTTTGCTGAGTGTATTAGTTTCCAGAATACTCTCACGTGCATAGTCGTTTGGTGTTCACTACAATGTCAGTGGAAGATGTTAGCCGCATTTAGCAGACGAGGGGAGCAGAGATGCTGAGAAGGCTGAGTGGCTTAACTAAGGTGTCAGAGTACTGTTACCTGAACTGGGTCTTGAGACTTCAAAATCTGTGCTTTTCATACTCCTAACCTACCTCCTCTATGCCTTGCTGGCTTTGAAGTCAAAGTGATGCTAGGCTACCAAATATTCTGTCATTTGATAGTAGTTTCGGGAGGAAACTCAGTTCAGGAATATTCCTCAATTGATTATTAAGAGGACTAGAGCATGGGGTGCCTGGGTGGTGCAGTCGTTAAGTGTCTGCCTTCGGCTCAGGGCGTGATCCTGGCGTTCTGGGATCGAGCCCCACATCAGGCTCCTCTGCTATGAGCCTGCTTCTTCCTCTCCCACTCCCCCTGCTTGTGTTCCCTCTCTCGCTGGCTGTCTCTATCTCTGTCAAGTAAATAAAATCTTAAAAAAAAAAAAAAAAAAAAAGGACTTGAGCAGGGGCAGCTTCTGGGCATACAACCCCCCTTTACTCGTCTCTTCTGGTGACCAACCTTTCCCCTCTCTAACTCTCTTTTTGCTCTTCTCTTAAACGCTGACGCACAGGCTTTAATCTCCCAGACTGGAAAGGTCTGTGACTTCAGCACGAAAGCATTCTCTGACCTTGGCAGGAGCTGAGGGCAGATTCTAAGTATGTCTGAATCTGCAGAGGGGGGTGCAATGATAAGCACATTCCTCAAGCCTCCAAATTGAAATGTATTTGTTCCAGCGATAGATTTTATGCCCAAAGTTAGGAGGCGGTGAGAAAAACTCACACAAGGGAAAATATGCTACTTGGTAAACTGCAGCAAAGCTGGAGAATTAGTTAAGGACACAGATAGCAAGTGTATAATTGGATAGTGCTTTTATAATCGCACTCCAAAAAAGCTGCTAACACTGCATGGGAGTAGGAAGAACACCAGACCTCGTGAGAAGGAATGAGGCATGAACCCCTCAGAGGTGGCAAAATGAAATGAGCATCTCCTCCATTAATTTGCAAGGGTAAGAGATCTTTTCTGTCTTTTGCTAAAAGTGACTCCAGCCGTTCACTCCTGCTGTATCTTTAATCAGCAAAGAACACAAGTTTGGGTAGTAGATAACTTACAGAGAATATGATCTGTGTTTAAAATTTGCTTTAATATTCCTGTAAACTATCACCTTAGGTCGACATAGTTCAATATACCGGTTTTTCCATTTCTCGGCGAAGAGCGCTGTAATTAAGCAGCCAATAATCAGCTGCTTTTTCTCACATGAAAGTCTCAGTCACCCTGGAAGACAGCACCAGAGTTTTGTTTTCCGTACGTCGACGAAGCTAGTTCATTACCGGTTAGAGGTCCTTCCCTCCCTTATTTTCTGCTGTGTCAACTCACGTTCACGAAAGGGCGTTTGCAAGGGTTGTTCCTTTCCCTGACAGGTAGAGCTACTGCCTACTACCCACTGAATTTCATAGTTCAGATTTATTTATACTCTTCTTTCCACAAAAGGATTTGGGTGGCCTACAGCAAGAGATGTGCAATTCAGTTCCGTTGAACCAACATTTGTTAAGTGCTAGATTTTTTTAGTGGGAACTGGGGATACACATATGACTAAGGTCTCTGCCATTTTAAGAGCTTACAGGGGAAAATGGCTACTTTTACTAAAATGTAGTTGCCCCAGTGACGAGACTCTGCTTAGGGAATTGGGGGAGAAGTGATGGTGTGGTGAGGTGGGCAGGTTTCACTGCCCGGCGGACATCAGCGAAGGTGTGGATTTAGATTTAAGCTTTAGATTTTATAGGTCTAATGGTGGCATGGACGTAAAGTCCATGAAAACCTTTGGAAAGCACAAGTAGCCCAACAAAACATACATTTTCAAGGCAACAACAGGAAGCAATGATTGGCGAGCATTTCACAGAACCCTTTTATGAATCCAAATCAATATTTGTGTGTCTCTCCTCCCACAATGCGGATTCTGTATTTCAGTAATATGAACATATTTACTTTTTGGCGGAGTCTAATAATACATCCAAAATCATTCCAGTATTGTTTTGCCCTTACCACTAAGCAAACCTACTAAAAAGAGTTTAGGATTTGTTTGCCCTTCTTTTTCCTGTATCCTAACCTGCCCCAGACTGAGGTGTTACAGACAAATATGTTGCTAGACTGTGTTCATATATCACCTGGATTTGTTGCTTATTTTTTCCCCTTCAGTGTGGCTCTATTTTTCATTTGAGATATAATTAGATTCATTTGTTTCAGTTTGCTTTCAATTCTTGGGTTTTTTTTCCTTCTCATTTTTATTGATTCAGTGTTTCTTTTTGACCAAGAGATCAATATGCTTTCAAAAGTCAAAACTACAAAAAAGTTATGCTCAGAAGCACGTCTTGTATCTCCTTCCTTCCCACCTGTCTTGCAGGTAACCAGTTTCATTGTTTACTGGTTTACCAGTTATTTTTGTTGATAATAATAATAAGGAAATATATGCATTTTTTTCTTATTCAAAAAAATACACGGAAGGTGGCATACTATATATGCTTTTTTTTGCATTTTGCTTTTTTTTTTTTTTTTTTTTGCTTGATCAAGTGCTTCCTGGAAATCACTTTATATCAGCTCACAGAAATCTTCCTCATGTTTCTTCTTCTTCTTTTTTAGTTTAAATCCAGTTAGTTAACAGTGTCATAGTAGTTTCAGGTGTACCTGCGAGTGTATTCAACACTCCTGCACAACAGCCGGTGCTCATCGCCGCACGCGCACTCCTCACCGCACATCGCCTGTTTTCCCATCCCCCAACCCACCTCCCCTTTGGTAACCATGCTTATTAACACTCTATTCTTAAGAGTCTGTTCCTTGGTGTGCCTCTCCCTTTTTTTCTATTCTTTGCTCTCTTCTTAAATTCCACGTATGAGTGAAATCATTATGGTATTTGCCTTTCTCTGATTTCACTTCGCGTAATACTCTCTAGCTCCATCCATGTCATTGCAAATGGCAAGATTTCATTCTTTTTTATGGCTGGATATATTCCATTGCGTATATATACATATGCACATCTATATACCCCATCTTCTTTCTCCATTCATCGATCGATGGACACTCAGGGTGTTTCCATATTTTGGCTATTGTAAAGAATGCTGGCATAAACATTGGCGTGCATGTATCCCTTTCAATTGGTATTTTTGTATTCTTTGGGTAAATACCTAGTAGTGCAATTGCTGGGTTATAGGGTAGTTCTATTTTTTACTTTTTGAGGAACCTCATACTGTTTTTCAGAGTGGCTGTACCAGTTTGCATTCCCGCCAACAGTGTAAGAAGGCTCCCATTTCTCCACATCCTTGTCAACACCTGTTGTTTCTTGTGTTGTTAATTTTAGCCATTCTGACAGGTGTGAGGTGATACCTCCTTGCAGTTTTGATTTGCATTTGCCTGATGATGAGTGATGTTGAACTTCTTCTCATGTGTCTGTTAGCCATCTGGATGTCTTTGGAGAAATGTCTGTTCATATTTTGTGCCCATTTCTTGACTGGATTATTTGTATTTGGGTGTTGAGTTTGATAAGTTCTTTATAGATTTTAGAAACGAGCCCTTTATCTGATACGTCATTTGCAAATATCTTCTCATATGCTTGATTTATTTTATGTAGTTGGGTCTGTTTCCAGTCTATTCCTTTGATTTGTCTATTTGTGTGCCAATAATATATTATAGAAGCTCTGTAAGATTTTTTTTTAAAAGATTTTATTTATTTATTTATTCAACAGAGAGAGAGACAGCCAGCGAGAGAGGGAACACAAGCAGGGGAAGTGGGAGAAGAAGAAGCAGGCTCATAGCGGAGGAGCCTGATGTGGGGCTGGATCCCATAACGCTGGGATCACGCCCTGAGCTGAAGGCAGACGCTTAACCGCTGTGCCACTCAGGCGCCTCCTAGCTCTGTAAGATGTTTTAACGTCTGGTTGGGCTAGTCCTCAGAACTTTTCCTTGTCACTGTTTTCTTAACCATTATTGTGTGCTTATTTTTCCATGTGAATTTTAGGATTGTTTTTTATCTGACATTTAATGTTCAGTGCTCTTTATTCCTGAAGGTGTTCTAGGACTCATTGTTAGAAGCTATCTATCTCTAGGAATCTCCCTCCTCCTGCCCCATAAATAACTGCAGTTATGAGAACCTGCTACCGATGATACACATCACAGCTTGCGGGTCTGTTGGAGCAGTAGAAGGATAGCTCTTAACCTTGGCTACACGTTAGAGTCACCTGAAAAACTTGTAAGAATTACTCATGTCAGTACCCTCCATTAAATTAGAATACCTGAGGTTTAGGTCTTGGCATTTGTATTTTTATTTGTATTTGCATTTTTTCTTAATTTTTTTGGTTTTTGTTTTAATTTTTTATTTAAATCCAATTTAGTTAACATGCACTATATCCCTACTTTCAGGGGTAGAATTTAGTGGTTCATCATTTGTATATAACACCCAGTGCTCATTACACCAAGTGCCCTCCTTAATGCCCATCATCAATTACTCCATCCCTCCACCCACCTCCCCTCCAGCAACCCTCGGTTGGTTTCCTATAGTTAAGAGTCTCTTATGGCTTGCCTCCCTCTCTGATTTTATCTTATTGTAGTTTTCTTTTATTTCCCCTATGCTCATCTGTTTTGTTTCTTAAATTCCACATCAGTGAAGTCATATGGTATTTGTCTTTGTCTGACTGACTTTGCTTAACATAATACCCTCTAGTTCCATCCACATAATGGCAAGTGGCAATGTGTCATTCTTTGAGATGGATGAGTTATATTCCATTTATATATTTATATATATAGATATAGACATTTACATATTTACATATATACATAGATGTATATATCTACATATACATATAGATACGTATATATCTACACACACACACACACACACACACCCCTATATAATATATACACACATGCATCACATCTTCTTTATCCACTCATCATTTGGTGGACATTTGGGCTCTTTCCATATTTTGGCTATTGTGGACATTGCTGCTATAAACATTGGGGTGTATGTGCCCCTTCGAATCAGCATTTTTGTATCCTTTGGGTAAATACCTGGTGGTAAAATTGCTGGGTCCTATGGTAGTTCTATTTTTAACTTTTTAAAGAACCTCCATACTGTTTTCCAGAGTGGCTGTACCAGTTTGCATTCCCACCAACTGTATAAGAGGGTTCCCCTTTCTCCACATCCTCGCCAACATCTGTTGTTTCCCAACTTGTTCATTTTAGCCATTCTGACTGGTGTGAGGTGGTATCTCATTGTGGTTTTGATTTGTGTTTCCATGATGATGAATAAACTTGAGCAATTTTTCCTGTGTCTATTGGCCATTTGTATGTCATCTTTGGAGAAATGTCTGTTCATGCCTTCTGTCCATTTCTAAACTGGATTTTTTGTTTTTTTGAGTGTTGAGTTTGATAAATTCTTTGTAGATTTTGGATACTATCCCTTTATCTGATATGTCATTTGCAAATATTTTCTCCCATTCCGTAAGTTGCCTTTTAGTGTTGTTGACTGTGTCCTTTGCTGTGCAAAAAGCTTTTTATCCTGATGAAGTCCCAATAGTTCATTATTGCTTTTGTTTCCCTTGCCTTTGGAGGTGTCTCCAGAGAAAGAAGTTGCTGTGACCGAGGTCAAAGAGGTCGCTGCCTGTGTTCTCCTCTAGGTTTTTGATGGATTCCTGTTTCACATTTAGCTCTTTCATCCATTTTGAGTTTATTTTTGTGTATGGTGTAAGAAAGTGGTCCAGTTTCATTCTTCTGCATGTGGCTCTTCAATTTTCCCAACACCATTTGTTGAAAAGACTTTTTTTTTTTCCATTAGATAGTCTTTCTTGCTGTGTTGAAGATTACTTGACCATAGAATTGAGGGTCCATTTCTGAGTTCTCTATTCTGTTCCATTGATCTGTGTGTTTTTGTGCCAGTGCCATACTGTGTTGATGATTACAGCTTTGTAATACAGCTTGAAGTCCAGAATTGTGATGCCTCCAGGTTTGTATTTTGTTTTCAACATTCCTTTGACTATTTGGGGTCTTCCGTGGTTCCATACAGATTTTGGGATTGTTTGTTCCAGCTCTGTGAAAAATGCTGATGGTATTTTGGCAGGGATTGCATTGGATGTGTAGATTGCTCTGGGTAGATGTTTTAACAATATTTGTTCTTCCTATCCATGAGCATGCAATGCTTTTCCATTTCTTTGTGTCTTCCTCAATTTCTTTCATAAGTATTCAATAGTTTTCAGAGTACAGATCTTTGACCTCTTTGGTTAAGTTTATTCCTAGGTATCTTATGGTTTTTGGTACAATTGTAAATGGGATCGATTCTTTGATTTATTTTTCTGCTGCTTCACTGTTAGTGTATAGAAATGCAACTGACTTCTGTGCATTGATTTTTATATCCTGCCACTTTGCTGAATTCCTGTATCAGTTCTAGCAATTTTTTTGGTGGAGTCTTTTGGGTTTTCTATACAGATTATCATGTTGTCTGTGAAGAGTGTAAGTTTGACTATTTCTTTGCCGATTTGGATGCTTTTATTTCTTTTTCTTTTCTCTTTCTCTCTTTCTTTTCTTTTCTTTCTTTCTTTTTTTTCTCATGTGATTGCTGAGGCTAGGACTTCCAGTACTATTTGAACAACAGTGGTGAGAATGGACATCCCTGTTGTGTTCCTGACTTTAGGTGAAAAGTTCTCAGTTTTTCCTGTTGAGGATGATATTTGCTGTGGGTCTTTCACATGCAGCTTTTATGATGTTGAGGTGTGTTTCCTCTATTCCTATGTGGCGGACTGTTTTTATTAAGAAAGGATGTTGTATTTTGTCAAATGCTTTTTCTGCATCTGTTGAGAGGATCATGTCATTTTTGTCCTTTATTAATGTGGTGTGTCAGATTGATTTATGAATATGAACCACCCCTGCAGCCCAAGAATAAATCCCACTGGGTCATGGTGAATAATCCCTTTAATGTACTGTTGGATCCTATTAGCTAGTATGTTGGTGAGAATTTCTGCATCCATGTTCATTAGAGATATTGGTCTGTAATTCTCCTTTTTGATGGGATCAAGGTAATGATCCCAAAGGTTTTGGACTGTCATGTTTTCATTTTCATTTGCTTCCATGTATTTTCTTTAAAAGATTTTGAGAGAGAGAGAGAGAGAAAGAAAGATGGAATGAGTGAGAGAACACAAGCATAGGCAGCAGCAGAAGGAGAGGAGAAGCAGGCTTCCCACTGAGCAGGGAGCCTGACATAGGGCTCGATCCCAGGACCCTGAGATCATGACCAAAGCTGAAGGCACACGCTTGATGGCTGAGCCACCCAGGTGCTACTTGCTTCCATGTTTTTTTTTTGAATTCTGTAGTTTCCTGATTGACTCATTCATTCTTCAGAAGGATGTTCTTTAACCTCCATATATTTGTGGTCCTTCCGAATCTCACCTTGTGGTTGACTTCAAGTTTCATAGCATTGTGTTCTGAAAATATGCATGGTGTGATCTCAGTCTTTTTAAACTGGTTGAGACCTGATTTGTGGCCCAGTATGTGATCTACTCTAGAGAATGTTCTATGTGCACTTGAGAAGAATGTGTAGTCTGATGCTTTAAGATGAAATACTCTGAATATATCTGTTAAGTCCATCTGGTCTAGTGTGTCATTCAAAGCACTTGTTTTCTTGTTGATCTTCTGCTTAGGTGATCTGTCCATCGCTGTGAGTGGGGTATTAAAGCCCCCTACTATTATTATATTACCATTAATGAGTTTCTTTAATTTTATTATTAATTGGTTTATATATTTGGCTGCTCCCAATTTAGGGGCATAAATGTTTATAATTGTTAGATCTTCTTGTTTTGTTTTTTTTTTTAATTACAGGTGGAAGCCACTAGTTATTTATTTTTTTATTTGAGAGTGAGAGAGTGAAAGAGAGATCACGAGCAGTGGGGAGGGGTAGAGGGAGAAGCAATCTCCCCACTGAGCAGGGAGCCCAATGTGAGACTCGATCCCAGGACCCTGGGATCATGACCTGAGCCAAAGGCAGATGCTTAACTGACTGAGCCATCTAGTCACCAACGTCTTCTTGTTGGATAGACCCCTTTATTATGATATAGTGTCCTTCTTAATCTCTTATTACAGTCTTTGGTTTAAAATCTAGTTTGTCTGATATAAGGATGAGGATATACTCCAGCTTTCTTTTGATGTCCATTAGCATGATAAATGGTTCTCCACTCCCTCACTTGCAATCTGGAGGTGTCTTTGTGTCTAAAATGATCCTCTTGTAAGCAGCATATTGATGGGTCTTGTTTTCTTTCTTTCTTTTTTTTTTAATCCATTCTGATACCCTAGTTTTTTGATTAGAGCATTTAGTCCATTTACATGCAGAGTAGTTACTGAAAGATATGAATTTAGTGCCATTGTATTGCCTGTAAAGTTGCTGTTCCTGTAGATTGTCTCTGTTCCTTTCTGGTCTTTGTAACTTTGGGGCACTCTCTCTACTCAAAGGATCCTCTTTAACATTTCTTGCAGGGCTGGTTTAGTGTTCACAAATTCATTTAGTTTTTGTTTGTCCTGGAAACTCTTTTTCTCTCCTTCTATTCTGAATGGCAGCCTTGATGGATAAAGTATTCTTGGCTGCATATTTTTTCCATTTAACACATAGAATATATCATGCCAGTCCTTTCTGGTCTGCCAGGTCTCAGTGGACAGGTCTGCTGCCAGCCTTATGTGCCTGCCCTTGTAGTCTAAGGACCTTTAGTCTCAAGCTGCTTTCAGGAGTTTCTGTTTCTTTTTGTAATTTGCAACCTTCAGTATAATATGTCAAGGTGTTGACCTATTTTTGTTGATTCTGAGGGGGGTTCTCTGTGCCTCCTGGAATTGAATGCCTGTTTCTTTCCTCAGGGAAGTTTTCAGACATAATTTGTTCAAATAAACCTGCCCCTTTTCCTGCTCCTAATCTTCTGGGACTCCTATAATATGGACATTATTTCACTTTATGGAATCGCTGAGTTCCTTAAGTCTACCTTCATGTTCTAATGGTTTTCTTTCCCCTCTTCTTTTCTTCCTTATTTTCCATCATTTTATCTCCTATATCACTTACCCCTCATCTGCTTCATTCATCCTCATTCTTATGGCCTCCACTTGGGACTGCATCATTTGGATGCAGCTTTTGGTTACAGCTTTTTTAATTTTGGCCTGACTATATTTTAGTTCTTTTAACTCTGCAGTAAGGGATTCTCTAGTGTCTTCCATGTTTTTTTCTTGCCCAGCTAGTATCTTTATAATCATTGTTTTAAATTCTAATTCAGACATCTTACTTATATCATATTGATTAAATCCCTGGCAGTGAGTACTACCCTCTGTTCATTCTTTTGGGGTGAATTTCTCCATCTCATCATTTTTTCTCGAAAAGGAAAAAAGAGAAGAGAAAACAATAACAAAACCACCACCACCACCACCACCAGAAAAAGAAAGAAACTAAATTCTGGGTGTGTTCTGGTCTGCTTTTTTAAAAGAAACTAGATCCCCAAATAAGAAAGAAAGGCAAAAAAAAAAAAAAAAAAAAAAAAAGTATATATAAAATAAAATGAAAGGAAACAAAAAATAAAAAAATATAAAGTATAAAAATTAAAATTAAAAAATAAAATAAGAAAATGGAAAAATACTTAAAAGACTAAAGAATAAAAATATAGAGAATACTATATCCTGTTTTCCCCAAGAGCTGAAGCTTTGCACCCCTTAATGATCAGTGAACTTGGTGAGAGTGAGTTGTTTGTGGTGGTCTTGGGGAGGGGCCTGTTCAGTAGTTTTTAGCTAGACTTGCCGCAGTGGAAATGTGCCTCCAGGGCACAGGGAGGCAGGGCTTGGTGTATGTGGCTCCAGAATCCACTAGGTGGCGCTGCTTTGCTCCCTGAAGGCTTTAAGCACAAATGGGTGGGATGAATATGGCTACACCCTGCTCCTTATCCCCAGAGCTGATAATTCCTGCCCCTACTCTTCAGTGATCCTGCACAGAAAAGCAATCAATCACTCCTGTCTTCCTGGTTTCTGTCAGAACTCTGTGTTCACCCTGCCTGTGACCGAGGGTTTTTATCTCAGGCACAAGACTGAGTTATAAAACTCCAAATTTTAGGGACCCTTGGGGCGTGGACCAGCACTGTTCCTCCCTGGGTGGGGAGGCGGAGGGTCTCGCCATGCTCTGCCTTTTGCTGGACCTGTCCCAGGAAAGTGGTTGCATGAATGCACGGTGGTTCACAGTTAATGACAACACAGAGCAGACAGCCAGTACCTAGACTCACTGTTCTCAGCCAGCTTCCCTGCTCCTATGCCTGGGAACTCTGCCTCACTCAGGTGCCACCCATCCTTCTGGCGACCCCGGGGATCCTGAGACCACCCTGTCACACCTGGGATTCTGTCCTGCTTCACCACCTGAGCACCTTTAAGCCAGGGACATGCCCCACTGTAACAGACTTCTAAAAGTTCCAATTTTTTGCTCTGCTACTTATAATACTTTGCGGTATCCTCCTTAAGCTGGCTCCCTCCCCACCACGGTATTCTCAGCTATGTCACGCCAGGTTCAAGTCACTGCACCTCCTCCTTTCCAAACACTGGTTGCTTTTCTACTTGTAGACTCCAGCATTCGTTTTCTCCGATCTCCGATTGATTTCTCAGGTGTTCAGAGTGGTTTTGATAACTATCTACTTGCATTCGAGGAACAAGATAAACTTAGGGTCCCCCTACTCCTCTGCTTTCTTAGTTCCTCCCTTGGCATTTGTATTTTTATAAAGCGTTCCAAGTGATTCTGATGTGCAGCTGGGGTTGAAATCCATGGCTTCAGAAATACAGCTAGGGATACCTGTGTTTAACATTATGGGGTCTACGGGGGAACAGAAAATTTCAGCTAATGGTCTGTGATACAGGCAGACAGCCAGATTAGTCCCATGGGAGAGTGGAGGTGACCGAAAGCTGATGCAAAGTGACAGAGTGGTGATATTTGGGAGGGAAAACGGTAAGACCATAACTGCCAAGATGGCCCACAGATTGTCAGAGCAGATAAAGAGCATAAACTTCATCCTTGGTATCCACGTCAAATAGTGGGCTCTGTGGTTATACTTCTTGAAATCACTCAGGTAGAGATGTTCTTCTTAAACTTTAATTATCCCCAGGAGTGTTAAAAAGTGGGTTTGAGTGCATGTGGGGAGAGGGCAAAGGTATTCCCAAACTTGAGGGAGTTCACATGAAGTTATACTAACCAGAATCTACTCTAACAATACAAGACACACTGTCTTTATTTCTGAGGGGTGTGGATTTGGTGAGAATACACGCCTCATGGTTCTCAGGTTATCCTGTGTCTTCATCGGTTCGGCTCGCTCTAACAAAAGTTCCACAGACTGGGTGGCTTAAGTAACAAACATTGATATGTCACAGTGCTGGAGGCCAGGAAGTCCAAGGTCAGGGTGCTGGCGAGGGCTCGCATCCTGGTTCCTAGTTCTTTGGTGTCTTCACATGGCAGGAGGCTCTGTGGTGCCTCCTTTATGAGGCCACTAATCCCATTCATGATGCCTCCGCCCTCATGCCCTCGTCGCCTCTTAAAGTCCTCACTTCCTAACACCATCACAACGGCGGTTAGGATTCAACACGTGAAAGTTTCAGGGGACGGAGACGAGCATTCGGTGTGTAACATCATCACTGGGAAGCACTCGGTATCTGACCATCTCGCAATGACAATCTTTCCAATCTTCATGCCACATGCTCATGTTTTATCGGTTATTCTTTCTCGAAGAGTCGTCCTTCTTCTTCCTACCATTTCACCAACTGTAGCTGAGATGTATTCAAAGAGAAATAGATAAAAGGAATGACAGTGTTTTGAGGTTTTTTAAAAATTGGGGACCGTTTCTAGGAACACACTTCTCCCTGTACCTCATTCATAGGATTATGTCAGTCCCATTGTCCAAAGGCTGATTACAAAACCAGTCTGGTAACTGCAGCTCCCCTTCAGCAAATCTTCTGGGTGAGCGTGTGACTGGGCTGCCCCCCCACACTTTAATCAGGGGGTTACCATCAGAAATGGCATGTTGCTTTTCATGCTTTTTCATTTTATCCAGTCTTTGGCATGGTGTGTCACCTAATTAACACCAAAAAAAATGTAATTTTGTGTGATTTTCCCTCTCTTCATGGCTCATTATTCTTCCTCCAGTGTAGGAAATTGCTGCCCACATCATTTCTTATTCTCCCTCTTTCTTCTAGAGAATGCCCAATTTGAAAGACATTTTCTTTAGTTGACTGCTATAAAAGCCCTCTGGTGACCTTTCTGCTTGCCAACAAAAGAACCGTTTCCTGACCAGCATTAGCAATCAGCTCCTTTACAATCAATTTGGTTTAAGGTCAGTGCTGGCTTATAACTACTTCTGTGAGTGTAGCTTTAAGGGAAAATGGAAATAATGTATAAGATGGCACGTGAAAAACATCCTAGAGAAAACAGTTCATTTTCTGGTGTTTTTAAAGCAATAGTCAATGATGTGATGTGGTTTCTAAGGAACGTTCATGCCACCTTGGAAGCCGTTGGCTACGTTCCACGACCAAAACTTCCTCCGTATTCTGTGCTACCTTGTTCAGTTCATTTCTCATGTGTTTCATGAGAGTTTCATGAGAGATGGTAACGAATTAGAGGCAGGTGTTCAAGACGTTAAGGCACCTGGAAAAAAGTGTCTTGTGGAGAGTATTGCCAAAGTTCAGCTGGGTAGAAAGAAGATAAGTGTGGGCATGATGACCATTGTCCTGTTTTTGAAAGGCAGGCTCATTCCGCTTGGCTTCAAAGCTTGCTAAGTACCAATAAGTATCCACACAAACAAGATAAGCGATGGCAGGGACACCATAAGCTGGTGAGTAGCTCATCGCAAAGTATTAAGCGAGAGGTCAGATGATCATTTGCAGGACTGTTGTAAACAGCTTTCCTCTGCTGGGTGGTTTTCCACGATTCTCACGTGAGCATATTGTATTTTTCATGTTGCTAAAGAGAACTTTTTCTTTTCTTTTCTTTTTTTTTTTTAAGATTTTTATTTGTTTGAGATAGAGAGAGATAGCACGAGCCAGGGAGGGGGCAGAGGGAGAGGGAGAAGCAGACTCTCCGCCGGGCAGGGAGCCCCACATGGGCCCCGATCCCAGGACCCTGAGATCATGACCCAAGCAGGAGGCAGACGCTTAACCAATTGAGGCACCCAGGTGCCCTTGAAGAGAACTTTTTCAATTTAAAATGGCTTAAATAAAATGGTTTACTTTAAAGAATACTCAAGTCTTTTCTATAATTTTAGGTTGCACGTAAATTCTTTGTTTACCTGAGGAAATATGATTTCACTCATATGTGGAACTTCAGAAACGAAACAGATGAACCTAGGGGAAGGGAAGGAAAAATAAGAGGAAAACAGAGAGGGAGGCAAACCATGAGAGATGAAGTACAGGAAGCAAACTGAGGGCTGCCGGAGGGAAGGTGGGTGGGGGGATGGGGTAAATGGGTGATGGGCATTAAGGTCTCCTTAATGTGATGGAATGAACACTGGGTGCTGTAGGCAACTGACAAATCACTGAATTCTACCTCTGAAACTAATGATATAATATATGTTAATTACACTGAATTTAAATAAAAAATTTAAAAAATGGTTTAAAGAAGACTCAAGTCCGTTCTAAAAGTTTAGGTTGCACATAAGTTCTTTGTTTACGAGGAACAATTATTCCATATAAGATGTTAATTCTATGTGGGTTATTGTTTATACATTTTTAGAAACAAAATGCGGCTCTAAATGTGAACGCTGTAGACACACATGGCTGATTTCTAGCAAGCACTGTAGATGGGGCACTTTCTCCGGCCTTCTTCGTTCAGCCTCAGGGAATGGGTGTTATCTGAGATTCCGTAGTGAACCAGAGGTCGGTTGCTCACTGTGAACCATGGTAGGTCAAACTGATAAACTTCAAGAGACTGGGCTTTTCTTTTAACAAGACACTTTCCCAAAGCCTTGACATCGGAAGCAAAGCCAGTATCTGTTGTCTATGTGTTTTGAAAATACCATCTTGATACTGTTAACAAGAAGCCAACTGTTCAAGGTGTTAAATCAGGCCTAGAAGGATTTCCTAAAATAGTACATTGCTCTCTTTGCTTTGTGAGGAGACAAAGAGGGACTTCCCACCTGCCTTTCCTGACAACTAGGAAGTCCGCCCATAGTCTCATCAGCTTTTTGGCGTCTTGAGAACTTCCTTATTTATAGCTTCTCGCGGATAACTGTGCACACGTACTGTTCATCGTTAACAAATCCAAACATCGTAAGGACAACGTTTACTACTGTCTGCTTAACAGAGAGGGCTTGGCTTGGCTGCTTGCAGCATGTTACCCTCTTGCCTTTCACTTTTTTGCAACAAACAAGAGGGCAACTGACATGTATTTTTTTTTTTTTTAAGATTTTGTTTTATTTATTTGACAGAGCCAGCCAGCGAGAGAGGGAACACAAGCAGGGGGAGTGGGAGAGGAAGAAGCAGCCTCCTAGCACAGGAGCCTGACGTGGGGCTCGATCCCAGAACGCTGGGATCACGCCCTGAGCTGAAGGCAGACGCTTAACGACTGCGCCACCCAGGCGCCCCCTGACATGTATTTTTTTAAACAAATTTTTGAAAGCATGAGATGTCGCAGTGAAATGCCATAAGTTAGCAAGCTGCATAGCATCAGAAAGTCTCCACTCTAGCAAGAACAATTCAGTATATGCAAGGCACTCGGTCCTCCTGTGATTGTTTTGATTTCAGAATAAAATTAGAAGCATTCCACACTTTGGTGTGTCAGGTGGTGTGGTAGGTGTTTCGTGTATTCTTCCTTGCTTAACACTCTCAGTGACACCATGAGGTATGTGTTATTACCCTCGCTTTGCAGATGAGAAGCCAGAGGCTTGCCCAACATCACACGGCTGGTAAAGGGTGGAGCTGGTCCTTTTAACTCCAAAGCTGGGGCTTTCGCTATGGTCAAAGGATTGCTTAAGTTAGGCCATGTGGTGGATACGCATCTAAGTGTTACCCACCATCTCTTTTCCACTAGTTTCTTCGTCCCTCATCTGTCCACATGATTATGGTAGGAGTTGCCACATTTCCACATGATCCTGACTCCCTGCCACGTTTGCTTGGTCTGGGACGCTTTATCCAAGTGGGCCAATCAGTCCTTTCCTTGAGATTTTGGTTTTGGAAATTAGGGCGAGAGATGGGCTTCTTGTTGGGTATATGAGACGGAACATATAAATCCTGGTCACATGCCGCCATGTGTCTAGAGGAGCAGAGGAGGCCGGCGTGTGGTAGCAGGAAGAGGAGAGGGGACACAGCGGGAACGCAGGCGGAGTGATCAGGAGAGACCTCCGGGTTCCCTACAGGGCTCCAGGCTGTTGCTCCGCTCTGGGGGCTGTTCCCAGCTTTGATGTTTGTGAGACTCCATGGGTCTTTATGATGAATTCCTCTTTTCACTTAAGCTGGTTCAAATTGGGCTCTTTTTTTTTTTTTTTTGAGATTTTATTTATTTATTTGACAGAGAGAGAGTGCAGGCAGGGAGAGGGAGAAGCAGGCTCCCCACCAAGCAGAGCCTGACGTGGGGCTTGATCCCAGGACCCTGGGATCATGACCTGAGCTGACAGCAGACACTTAACCGACTGAGCCACGCAGGCGCCCCGGGTTCCTTTACTGTAGCAAAGAGCCCTATTAAATAACACAGGATTTATTTATGTATTTTTAAAGATTTAATTAATTTTAGAGAACACAAGTTGGAGATGGAGAAGGAGAGAGAGACTCTTAAGAGAGAATCTCAAGAATTTCTGTGCTGGATACTGGATCTCACCACCCTGAGGTCATGACCGGAGTTGAAATTAAGAGTCAGTCGCTTAACCGACTGAGCCACCCAGGTGGCCTAACACAGGATGCGTTGAAAAGACCCTGGGGCAATTCACAAAAGTGGCGCAAGAAGTATGGGAAAGGCAGGGAGCAGGTGGCCCTGTGGCCTTGGACTTGAGAGATTCTGGCTCTTGCTCAGTGACTTGATCTGCCTCCTTCCACTTCCATGTGTTCGCGCTGGACCTTCATGCCCCCAGGGAGAGACTGTCACGGGCCCCTGCTAGGTCACTCTCTGTCCCTGTTCTGGAAGAAAGGGAGAGTGCTGGCTGACAAAAGCAGAAGCCACTCTATCTGGACTTGGTTTGTTCCCTTAGAGCCATTCTTCGTTTTAACATGTTGATTGCTTGGTTGGCTAAGGAAGGAGAGGAGTTTCTGTTTCTGAGTTTTGATTAGTCTCTTACCAAGGAAGGTAGAGACGTAGAGCAGAGGAGCTTGGAAACCATTCTTTTCCCATCTTGACACCATTCTGTCCCTTCATCCTGGACAGATCTACATTCGTGTTCTGACTTTGCCCCTTAGTGCAGCATGACCTTGAGCAAGACATGTCATTATTCTGTAAAATGGAGATAATAACAGCACCTACCTTATAAAGTTGTTGTAAATATTAAATGAGGTCGTGTTTGCAAAATGCTTGGTCTAGAGCCTGGCTCCTAGAAAGTGCTTCACAGATGGTAGTGATTATCATTATTTGCTTGCCGATATTTCAGTTCTACCCTCTGAATCCTGAGCTGTCTTGAATGCTGACCACTGAAGCCTGAAGGCTCCAACCTGAGCACCCCTCATTGAAATCTCCTATATTCCTCACCATTTTAAGACTAAAGTCCAGACTCTCAAAAGCCTCTTCCTTAAAATCTTTTAATAATGTAATATATGTATAGAAATACGCAAATTACTTGAATTTTTACCTATGTATATATTCATGTAATCACTGTTAGGAGAAAAATCTAGGACATTCACAGCATTCCAGAAGTTTCCTGTCTGTTCCCTCCCAATCAATATCCACCCTCTCCCCCAGAGGTAACCCCTGTTCTGACCTCTTTCACCACATATTTGTGTTCCCCGTTCTTGAACTTCATATAAATGGAATCACACAGAACACGTGTTGGTATCTAGCCTCATCACTCAACATTATATCTATATTGTTGAATATAAAAGTGGTTTATTTTTATTGCTGTGTAATAATATATGAATATACCATAGTGTATGCTTTGTACTGTTGACATACATTTGGATTGGGTCCAGGTTTTGTCCATTATGCACATATGTCTTCTGGAGGACAAATGCACACACTGTTCGTGGGTATAATACTTTGCAGTAGAATCGTTAGATCATGAAGTAACCATACATTCAGCTTAAACAGTTTCAGTTCAACAGTTTCTCTGAGCCTCATTTGAACCCTGAACTTTAAGCCTTTGCCTTGGCAAGCCTCAGAACCCTCAGCTTCCCCATTACTTCTGAGCCCAGAAGTTGGGGAAAGGATGAAGGGAAGTAACTAGGTGCTAAATGGAGCCTTGTTGGAAGGTCTGTGGGGAACTTGCAAGGATTTCAGGACCTCCAATCTGCCCTGACAACAGTCAGGGGTCAGGCAGGATAAAGCAGGTGGTCCCCACACTGTGTGAGAAAGCTAAGACCCAGAGAAGTGACGTATCCTCTCCAGGACAGTCCAGAAAGAACTCCAATGGCTTAACTCCAACCTTAGTGTGGGAATTGATCAATCAGTGAAACTTAGTACGATTCTCCATGCACACAGAGGGAAGTACCTGGTTCCCACAGTGAATCCTGAGAGCTTCTCCCTAAGATTGGGAAGTTGGGGTCCCGTGGACCTAGCCGGTCCTTGTTTGGAAGCTCCAACAGATGTTTATTACTGTCACCTACCCCATGGGCTTCTTATCAATACTTTTTCAAAAACAATGCTTTGATTCTGATAGTGACATCTCGGACAAACTTGAGAAGGGACATTTGTTCAGATACTTTGGTTTTCATAGTTATTGTAATTTCTTTTTTGAAAAGATATTTTAGCTCTCTTCACTGTACATGTTTATTTTCCCAACTGTTCTCATTTGCCAAACAGAAGCTTTACAAAGTATCTCAGAATTTGTAATGGCTAACACTTTAAAAAACGAATTTGGTTTTATAAGTCAAGCTGATACAACACAATTTCTCAGATAAATTAATTCCCCAGTTTTTCTGTTGCCTCGATAATTTGTGCCCTAAGTTATTTAGCTATTTACATCAATTTCCCTCAGGCCATTACCAGAATAGCGGAGGGTGTCTAGTTCATTTCTCGTCTCTTAGGAAAAGGCGCATGTGCCTTTTTTTCCCAGACAAATGGACATCAAAGCAAACTTAAAATATTGTTCTGTAACTCATTCAGAATCAGAAACTTTACATTTCTCTTGCTATCTCATTTTTAAAAATGTATTTTCAGTATTGTTCCAGAGTGTTCTGTTCACACGTATTATAGTCAGAATGCCTGGGTTTGACTCTTGTATTGGCCATCTGCTAGCTCCATAGCTTGGTAAGTCTCCAAACACAGCTGTCCCCATCTGTGAAAGTCAGGAGGGCCTGCTCGGCGCAAGGCACTGTTGTGTTGAGGTCACAAGTGATGAGCTTGGTCAGTGTATATGGCCCATGTTCATTAAATGGCAGTAATTGTTATTTTGGTATTCACCAAGTATATGTGTATCATATTGAACTGTTGTAGAAAATTGTGTGATTTATATATGACCACTCAGGCTCATTCAGAGTTTATTCAATACTGACAAATACCAGGGACCTGCTCTGCGTTGTGAGCCATTTTAGGCAAGTAACAGGAACCTCCTCTGGTTGATTGAATTAGAAAGGACGTTGGTGAGGATAACTTGGGAATATCTCCAGAAGGGCCAGCGGGCTCCGGGACCCCCTTATCCAGGCTGCAGAGCTCGTCCTGCGGAGACCTGGTGCCCTTGCTCTCAGGTGTGGCTGTCATGGCTGGGGCTGCGGGGCCCAGCTGGCCGCTCCAGCTGCAGGTGTCACCTCCCCGTGGGGCTGCATGGAGTGGCAGCCACTGCTACCGTGTGCTGACTGGATGTCGCAGTCCCTGTCCCCGCTTCGCTAGCTGTGCAGGTGCCTCCCGTCAGCAGAGCCCGGGTCACGAGTCCTTGCCCAACCCCCCGCAAGGCTGGGAAAGTGAGCAGCGGACGTTTTCACTCTGTAGTAGCAAGTGGGTTCACCTCTTCTGTGAGTTTGCTAGAACCGTCCTGATAAAAACCCTGCCCTGGGTCCCCCCCACCCCCCCGGACACTGACTGTCCACGCTCCTGGAGCCCGGAGGTCCGAGATCGAGGGCTTCCCGCAGAAGGTGCGAGGGCAGCGTGTGTTCCAGCCCTGCCCGGCTTCTGGTGGGTCCTGGGCTGGAGACAGCGCGCTCCAGACCTCCCCCGGCCTTCTCCCTGTGTGTGTTTGAGTCACAGTCCCCCTTTTTATATGGACGCCAGTCACATTGGAGGGGGCCTGATCTACTCCGGTATGGCCTCATCTTGACTAAATACATCTGCAACAACCTCTTTCCAAATAAGATCACATTCCGAGGTACTAGGGGTTAAGACTTCAACGTTAGGGGAGACACAGCTCAATCCATAGTACTTCTTAAGGTAAGAGACTCCTTCAATACAGAAAGGGCAGCTAAAAAAGAATGAATAACACCTGCTATAAATTCAGAAACTAGTATTTCCAAACCGTGACACTGTAATAACTTACTATTGATAAGAGTCACGATCTTACATAGGCTGAAGATTGTTTTCTATGAATATTAACCAGAACGATTGAAGAAACTAAAGCCATGACACTTTTAGGGCTGGAAAAATCCTTAGAGATTGATCTGATACTTGCTTGCTTCTAGTGATAAAAACAGAGGGCCAGGGGCGCATGGGTGGCTCAGTCGTTAAGCGTCTGCCTTCGGCTCAGGGCGTGATCCCGGAGTCCTGGGATCAAGCCCGCCATCGGGCTCCTCCGCTGGGAGCCTGCTTCTTCCTCTCCCACTCCCCCTGCCTGTGTTCCCTCTCTCGCTGGCAGTCTCTCTCTGTCAAATAAATAAAATCTTTAAAAACAAAACAAAACAAAAAGCAGAGGGCCAGAGAAGTTAGGTGGCTTGTCCAAGGTCACACAGCAATGCTGGAGATAGACCCCAGAGACTCCTAGTCCAGGGTTCTTCTTTCTACAACACATGGTGCCTGTTGTATGTTCCTTTAACGATCAGGTTTCTTTCAGGTCCAAACACCAGCTTCACATTTATGCAAATCTCAGACTCTGCTTCTGATTCTGTAAGATGATTGTCCCCAGAACATCCCAATGCCCAGCTGCTGCTGCCTTACCCAGTTTCAGGCAGACGAACCCTTCCTGCCTTGGGCTGCAGGCCAGTGATGGTGGTGGGTGCAGTTTGGTTTAGGGTTGCTGAGTGCTCTGGAGACTTAGCCCAAGGTCCTGGTCCAGGTTGTGGGGCAATGGTGGAGTCTACACAGCCAGGTGCCAGAAGCAATTGCTAGCTTTTTTGAGAAAGGAGAGAGGACCTGGAAGGATAGCAGCTGGCCTTCTCTGATGGGGAAGGATAGAAAGAGAGAGTTTCAAAAGGAACATTTGGAAACAAAAATCTTCATGCTCTGCTCCCTTGAAAGGACCAGGCTCCAGGAATTGAGCTAAGATCTTTGTCACTTGAAAAGTGAGAGCTCTGGGCTCTCATGAGGAGGGGTCACCTTCCTGAGATCCTGGTAGAGCTTAGGTTCCCAGTGGCTATGCAGGGAGCCTTCAGGGTGATGTGTACAACATTGCTTTTTAAAATGCTGAGATTGTCTGTTTAGCCCCTGTGTTCTCATTCAAAAGTTGTTGATGGCTTCTGAAGATTTTCATCTCCAACAGGATATTAATTATAAAAATAAAACTCCAGATCTTTCTTTCCTTCTTGTCACTTTCCAGTCCTCTCTGCTTCCGTTCCAACATATTTTTTTTTTAAAGATTTTGTTTATTTCTTTGACAGGGAGAGAGACAGCGAGCATACAAGCAGGCAGAGGGGCAGAGGGAGAGGGAGAAGGAGACTCCCCGCTGAGCAAGGAGCCCAATGCAGGGCTCAATCCCAGGACCCTGAGATCATGACCTGAGCTGAAGGCAGACACTTAATCAACTGAGCCACTCAGGCGCTCCTTTTCCAACATATTTTTATTCAAAGAACGAGCTCAGATGTGAGATTTCGCTCTTCTACGCGCTTTT
Organism: Ursus arctos; assembly: GCF_023065955.2. NCBI lineage: Eukaryota > Metazoa > Chordata > Mammalia > Carnivora > Ursidae > Ursus > Ursus arctos. The sequence continues at coordinate 55,556,397 of NW_026622764.1, read as the reverse complement.
CTAGGCACATCGGAGAAAACGATGTGCATGCTTTCCACCTGCTCTTTCCCATTCAGCAGATTTCCGCCTTAGTGATTACAAACGCCAGCAAGTCTCCCACATCCCTTCCTTCCCCGAATCGTCTTCTCCCTTTGAGTGGAGGAGTCCCTCCCAGGGAGCTGTCTCAGCTTCTCTTCTGTAGCAATGGCTAATCCAAGTTTGTGGATTTCTGTACTTTTCTTTCTTCCCATGCTTACTTGTGCCTCCAGGAGAGACTGGGCTAGCCCCAGGCGAGGAGAATCCATTAGTTGTTGAAGATGGAGGTCACCTATAGAGCAAGAAGAGAGTTAGGTTTTTTGGCTGGTGTTAGATTTCTGATTGGTCTTTCTCCATCCCCTCTTAGTCCCATGACCTTGGAGAATTAGGTGTGCGCTGCCGGGGCCTCTCTGCAGCTGGCATTCAGTGACTGCTTGTTCCATTGACTTGGGTCTTATTGGTTAGTCATGGCAATGAGCCCCAGGCGAACTGGCTGAATGTCAAGCGAACCAGAGGCAATGCAGGTCGAGGAAATCCCCTTCCTGGACAATGCAACCGTTTAACGGTTGGTCTGTTACCGTATATATTAGTTTGCTAGGGCTGCCATAGCAGCATATCACAGACTGGTGCTTTTAACAATAGAAATTTATTTTCTCATAGTTCTGGGGGCTGGCAGTCCAAGGTCAAGGTGGCGTCAGGTTCGGGTTCTCCCAAGGCCTCTCTCTTAGGGTTGCAGAGGGTACCTTCTTGCTGTCTCCTCAGGCGGTCTGTTCTCTGCGCATCTGTGTGTTCCTGGTGTCTCTCTGTGTGTCCAAACTTCCTTTCCCTAAAAGGATTAATCAGCCTGGATTAGGACCCACTCATAGGACTTGCTCAGCCTTAATGATCTCTTTAAAGGCTCTGCCTCCAAATGCAGCCACGTCCTGAGTGCTAAGTTAGGTCTTCAACATACGGGGTCTGGAGGACATCATTCAGCCTGTAGTGCCTTGTATCTCCAACTGGAAAGGATCCTGAGTCACGGAGTCAGAGACTCAGGACTGGAATGGGCTTCAGGTACCCGGTCCTTCCGCTCACCTTACACATGAGGAACCGGAATTCAAGAAGCACAACTGGAAATTCTGGATTAGAAAACAGTCGAGGATCCTGACCTCCTTCCCACACAACCCAACCTCTTTTGGCTCCAGTGTGGGCTGAGGTTACAGGCCCTACCTGTTGCTGTGAGGACAAAGGACAGTCCGTCAGAAACCTCCTCAGAGCAACGCTGTGTCAGGAGGGCAACGGTGTCCAACTCCTTTCTTCTTACAGACGTGCCTCTGGGTTCCCGTGAAGCCTCCCACAGTCCCCAGCCTTCTCTCCCTGCTGATGTGCTACCCATCCACCCCCACCCCCAAACAGCCGGCCAACCAGCCCACCCTCCTTTTAGAGTCCTTCCAGGGAAAACAGGCCAAGTCGTCTTTAGCCAGCAACCCCTCCCCTACCCACCGCAACATCGCTCTTTTTCATTTTCCAGCTCCTCCCGCTCTCTTCCCGGCTCCTTCCTGTCCAGCCCCCCTTCCCTGCGAAGTCCCTTCCAGGCCTGCTCTCCGGGCACTCCCTGGGCATCTCTCCTGCTACTCCCCCCTCCCCCACCCGCTGCCTGTCCCACCTTGAAATACCTGCTCTTCAGTGGTTCCCCATCGCTGCTCCCTCCGCTGGGCTCCTACCGCCTCCTGGGGAGGTAGCATTTTCCACCGTGCCTGTAATCTCAGCTGACACGTTGGTCTCCCCAAAATGCAGCCAAAATGCAGGGGCAGTATCTCCTTTTCCTTTGTAGCCTCCGAGTCAGGTACAGTGTCTGCAGTAGAGTAGCCTGTTCAATCAGTGCTTCTGGCGTGAGCGACGTCCCTGATTTCCTGGCCTCTGCTCAGCGATCTAGCTTGACTTGGGCTGCTGATCAGCTTGCTGGAGGCGAGGCCATCGATTATTTGCCTCACCTGCTGGGAGGCAAGTGCGCCCCATCTTCCTTCCCTCATTCAGGCATCACTTCAAGCATCTTTTAAGCGCTTACTGTGTGCCAGGCATTGAGTGACGGACAAAACAGGCTTCGTGTTCTCAGGAAGTTCAGGGTGGGACACCGCAGAGCTGGACAGTTTCCCTTTTCTGTTTGACATCATCGATTTGGCAGAATAAAGATCTGAAGTCACAGAGCTGGGCACGTACCAGGCTTCTAAAGGTTTGTTGGTAAGTTATTTTGACCTGAGGACTTCTGGCTTGGATGAACACTATGGTATCATGGTGCAACCTGTCAGCCAAGAAGTAGAGGCTGACCAACCTGATCCTTTGTGGGTCATCTGAAAGCTGCTGGAAATCCATTTCGGCTGTCTGCGCTCCCCAGGCCAGTCAGCTCCCACATCCTCCATTGTTCTCTATTTTAGGGGAAAAAAAAAGACTTTAAGTCTTTTTGTGACAGTCCTGCAATTATTGTTCACATTCTCAAATTAATACTCCAGGCGTTAAAAATATAATTTGCATTGTGATTTGGGGAGTGATAAATCTTGTGCCAAGAATTTTTTTTTTTGGATGAGAGATTGCTAGAATTATGAAATTCTCGATGCGTGTGACAGGAAACGGGTTGGGCTCTGAGGAGAGGGAAGAAAAGGAGAGAGTCTGTTCTTTGCGTCTGTGGGAGCAACAGCAATGAGTGAATTTATTTACATTGATGAATATATTTACACACAGATGCAGGTTTTGGCTTTTGCAGTTTTCTCAATAATTTACCATTTCTAAGCTATAGTAGACCCACTTTTACATAGTTGAAGGCACGTCCTATAACTGTATAAATCCCTAGATTTAAAAAATCTTTGAATAGGTAATACATGCCCATGAATATAAATGCATAGAAGAACCTATGGTAGAAAATGAGTGTGGTGGGTGTTTGCAATCCTTTTTTATTATTGTGGTAAAAAATACATAATATTGATCATTTTAATGTTTGTAAATACACAATTCAGTGGCATTAAGTACATTCACAAGGTTGGGTAATCACCACCACCAACCATAACCACAACTTTTTCAGCATCTCCAATAAAAACTGTACCCATTAAAAAATGATTTCCTCTTCCTCCCTCCATCCCTTGGTAACCACCATTCTACTTTCTGCCTCTGAAAATTTTACTACTTATAAAACAGGAATCACATAGTATTTGTCCTTTTGTGACGGGCTTATTTCACTTAGGTCTTCAAGATTCATCCATGTTCTAGCAGGTATCAGAATTTCGTTTCTCATGAGAGACTATGGACTATGAGAAACAAACTGAGGACTTCAGAGGGGAGGGGGGTGGGGGAATGGGATAGACCGGTGATGGGTAGTAAGGAGGGCACGTATTGCATGGTGCACTGGGTGTTATACACAACTAATGAATCATCGAGCCTTACATCGGAAACCGGGGATGTACTGTATGGTGACTAACATAATATAATAAAAAATCATTAAAAAATAAATAAATAAATAAATATTAAAAAAAAAAAATTTCGTTTCTCTCTAAGATTGAATGATACTCCGTGGTATATATACAGCACAGTTTGTTTATCCGTTCTTCCATCGATGGACGTTTGGGGTGTTTCCACGTTTTGGCTATTGTGGATAATGCTGCTATGCACATTGGTATAAATAACTGAGTTCCTGCCTTCAATGCTTTTGACTATATACCTGCAAGTGTAATTACTGACCTGTAATTCATTTTGGCTGCTTAGATCCTGAGACCCCATGCAACGTTGGAGTATTCTCCCTTCCTTCCTCCCTGCTCCTCACTGCAGAAGGTGGAATTGTTTTGGGCCACGGTCCTTGAATTTTAATCCCCCAAGTCTGATTTGGGCAGTATCTAAGCCATCCACCATCCTTCTGACCATCTCCCTTCCCACTGAAATCAGCCAGAGTTGTCTTTACGGCTCACGATGCAGATGTTGCAAACGTTGACTGACAGTTTTCCACAGGACAGTATGTTGGTTTCTCTGTAACGGATGTTCAGCTGAATTATGTCCATTCCCCAGCTCAGCACTTCCCCTCCTTGAGGCAGCCATTGTCATCAGTTTCCTGTTTATTCCTCCAGATAATCCTATTGTATTTGAAAATGTTCATTAGCCCACCCCTATGACCAAGGCCTTGAGAATATAAACTATGTAAGTGTTAACTCAATCTTCTAATATCTGTGCTTGGGGCTGGGCAGAGGACAGGTGTAGCTGTCTACTGTGGGCTTTGTTGACTCTGATGAATGAAAAGGTAAGATTGTCTTCAAAGAACTCAGTAGGAACGGCAAGAAGAGACAAACAAGATGGGGTGCTATGGATGACTTGGGAGCTGAGGCTGAAAAAAACCCAGGTCTGGAGAGACTTTGCTTTGTTGCTGGGCTCTGCAGTCTCTTCTCTGAGACCCTTGTCAGCAGGTTCCATTGCTACTGAAATCCTTGGTAGTAATCCGCAGTCTGGTGGGTTAGAGATCAGAGCGCAGTTGGTTTGGCTCCTAGGTACATGTGTTAGTATACACCATATCCTGGAAGTCCCATTTTAGGCAACTTCTTAGATCTCGAGTTGGGGTGTAGGCTGTGCTTTGTTCCACTTGATGGCTTTGGGCCTCAACTGTTCAGGAAGGAAAGGAAGAGGAAGAGGAAGAGAATGAAGGCACTTGTCTTTTAAAAAGGCCTCTCTTGCTGGAAGGCACCGGAAGGCAGATCGAAAGGAGCCTAGAATGCATGTGAGGACCCAGATAGGTGGCGGTGGTCATTAGGTAAGAGATGATAGCAGTTTGGACCAGAGGAGAGGTGGTGGGGGTGGAGGGATGTGGATGGATTCAGGAGAATTTTATTTATTTATTTTATTGTCCTTAGGTGACTTTATTATTTTATTTTTTGTGTTCAATTAGCCAACATATAGTACATCATTAGTTTTTGATGGAGTGTTCAATGGTCCATTAGTTGTGTATAACGCCTAGTGCTCATCAGAATCTTAGAAGCTAAAGCCGGCAGGACCTGGTGAAGGATTCTCAAGGTAAGCGGCAACAGGGAGATGTTAAGGAGACTCCTACATTTCTGGCTTGTGCCAATGATGCCTGGCGGGCCATTTACAGAGACAGGGAACCCCAGAAAATGATTAGGTTTGGTGGGGAAATGATGACCTGTCAAGAGAACTTCTGGGGAAAGAGCATATCAACAACTTAACAACGGAATAAATGCATTAGAATTCTTCATTCATTTCTCAATTATTTATTGACAACCTAGTGACTGAACCTTTCTGAAAAATGGGCCTAACTACGTTGTCTACTCCATGTGGCTGTGCTGAGGAATAAATGAGTATTCCGTACAGAGCACTCGGTAGGGAGCCTCCTCAGTCTCATGAATGAGTTTGGAATGGTTTTAATTTTCTCATTTATAAAAATGAGGCCATTCAGAGGCATACTCTTTAATGTCCCTTCTAGTTAGTGCGTTATGAGAAATGAAAGCCATTTCTTCTCTCTGCCTCTGTCCTGAGAGGTCCTTGACCGTAAGCTAGAGGAGGTTAGGGCATTGTCTGTCTTTGTTCACGGGTGTCTCATAAACGTTAACTCCTCCTGGGGGTGGAGGGACTGGAGTGTTTATCCGCCTTCCTTACCCACCTGTCCTCGTGGGGAACGGACATAATTCAGCTGAACGTCCATTACAGAGAAACCAGTGTACTTCTTGTTTTGTGTTCTGATGTGAAACAGGGGAATCTTTTCTGTGGGCGATTCCAAGTCCCAGTCATTGGAATATATTTTTATCTGCATCCATTTCTGGCAGCAAACTTGTTTCAGATTCAAGAAAACAAAAAATAAAAAGCAAGCTTATATCATCTTACCCTTGTCACTTAATAATCAGGAGAACTGGATCCACTGTAACTATTCTGAGCTCTTTCCCAAAACATACCCTGGGGACAGCATCTTGGGATCCAATCAAAACAACTCAGGGTGATAAAGAAGACATTCAGGTGCAGAACCCGCTTCAAGGCACAAACCAACAGCAAAATCAAAAACCAAGACCAAAACATCTGCCCCAAATCACAACCAAGCTCCACACCAAAAGCTCTATCTACTCCCACGTTCTTGCCCCCTGACCCACCTCTCCCCTTGCCCATCCGGGTGCTGGGGAGGGCGTGGAACACTTTCTACGTCAGGCTCTTTTTTGCTTGGCAGAAACTTCTCTCCTTTCTGCTGTCAGTGACTTCTGAGGACTTCCTAGTATTGGACGTAATAGTAAGCTGTTTAGGTGTCTAGTGGCCCCCTTCAATCTTCTATATGCTATCATTGGCTCTGAGATCACCACCACCAGTGCCTTTGTGATATGAAAGTCTGGATCTTTGAAAATCTCTGGAGCCAAGATTTTTTTTCCCTCTAAGACAACTGGACTTTTTCTCCATGTTTCTGAGTTAGGGGATGGATTAGGAGGGAACGTAGGGGATTTTCTATAGATGGAGCTGCCAGGTAACTGGCCATGTTTCTCAGGGGCCTCTAACAGTTAAGAAAAATCTTGGCCAGTTTCCTGTTTGAGGTTGCTCGTGTATTTAAAGAAATGCCAAGTTAGGGTATTGAAACTTGTGGTATAGTTTATATGTTTAAATGTAATAAGGAAATACCTTTTTAAAAAATTTTCTTTGTTTTTATTTTAATTCCAGTTAACGTAGGGTGTTGTATTAGTTTCAGGTGTACAATGTAGGGATTCAACGATTCCAGACGTCACCTGACGCTCATCATGACAAGGGCCCTCCTTAACCCCATCGCCACTTTAACCATCACTCCACCTACCTCCCCCCTCTGGTAACCATCAGTTTGTTCTCTATAGTTAAGAGTCTGTTTCTTGGTTTCTCTCTCTCTCTCTCTCTTTTTTTTTGTTTCTTGTTTGTTTTGTTTCTTAAATTCCACATATGAGTGAAACCATTTGGTACTTGTCTTTCTCTGACTGGCTTATTTTGCTTAGCATAACACACTCTAGCTCCATCCATGTCATTGCAAATGGCAAGATTTCTTTTTTTTTATGGCTGAGTGATATTCCATTATCTATTTCTATATGTATCACCCCTTCTTTTTCCATTCATCAATTGATGGACACTTGGGCTGCTTCCATATCTTGGCTATTATAGATAATGCTGCTATAAACATAGGGGGAAAGTATCCTTTTGAATTAGTGTTTTTCTATTCTTTGGGTAAATACCCAGTAGTGTGATTGCTGGCTTATAGGGTAGTTATGTTTTTAACTTTTTGAGGAACCTCCCTACTGTCCTCCACACTGTTTGCATTCCCACCAACAGCTCACAAGGGTTCCTTTTTCTCCACATCCTAATCAACATCTGTTGTTTCTTGTGTTTTTGATTTTAGCCGTTCTGAGAGGTGTGAAGTGATGTTGTAAATTTGATTTGCGTTTCCCCGATGATGAGTGATGATAAACATCTTTTCCTGTGTCTGTTGGCCATCTGGATGTCTTCTTTGGAGAATGTCTGTTCATGTCTTCTGCCCATTTTTAATTAGATTATTCTGTGGGTGTTGACTTTTATAAGTGTTTAATATATTTTGGATACTAACCCTTTGTCAGATACGTCATTTGCAAATATCTTCTCCCATTCCAAAGGTTGTCTTTTCTTTTTGTTGATTGTTTCCTTTCCTGTGCAGACACTGTTTATTCTGATGTAGTCATGATACTTCATTTTTGATTTTGTTTCCCTTGTCTCAGGGGACCTATCTAGAAAAAAGCTGCTATGACTGATGTCAATGAAGTTACTGCGTGTTGAAGAGAGAGTCCTTTTCCCATTGGATATTCTTTACTGCTTTGTGGAAGCTTAATTAACCGTATAGTTGTGGGCCTATTTCTGGGTTTTCTGTTCTTTGGCTGTTTGGGGTCTTTTGTGGTTCCATACAAATTTTAGAAGTGTTTGTTTTTTTTTTCAAGTTCTTTGAAAAATGCTGTTGGTATTTTGATAGGGATTGCATTAAATATGTAGATTGCTTTAGGTAGTATGGACGTTTTAACAATCTTCTTCTAATTCAGGAACATGGAATGTCTTTTCATTTCTTTGTGTCCTCCTTTTCAACTTTTTCATCAGTGTTTTATAGTACAGGTCTTTCACTTCTTTGGTTGGCTTTATTCCTAGGTATCTTATTATTTTTATTTTTGGTGCAATTATAAATGGGATTGTTTTCTTAATTTCTCTTTCTGCTGCTTCATTATTGGTGCATAGAAATGCAACAGATTTCTTTTTTTTTTTTAAAAGATTTTATTTATTTATTCGACAGAGATAGAGACAGCCAGCGAGAGAGGGAACACAAGTAGGGGGAGTGGGAGAGGAAGAAGCAGGCTCATAGTGGAGGAGCCTGATGTAGGGCTCGATCCCATAATGCCGGGATCACGCCCTGAGCCAAAGGCAGACGCTTAACCACTGTGCCACCCAGGCGCCCCGCAACAGATTTCTGTATATCGATTTTTTATCCTGTGTCTGCTGAATTCATTTATCAATTCTAGCACTTTTTGGTGGAGTCTTTCAGGTTTTCTGTATATAGTATCACGTCATCTGCAAATAGTGGAAGTTTCATTTTTTTCTTGCCAATCTGGATGACTTTCATTTCTTTTTGTTGTCTGCTGTAGCTAGGATTTCTAGTATTATGTTGAATAGAAGTGGTGGAGTGGGACATCCTTCTCTTGTCCCTGATCATAGGGGGAAAGCTCTCAGTTTTTCCCCATAGAAAATGATATTAGCTGTGGGTTTTTCATATATGGCCTTTATTATGTTGAGGTATATTCTTTCTAACAGTAGTTTGTTGAGGGTTTTTATCATGAATGTATGTTGTACTTTGTCAAATGCTTTTTCTGCATCTGTTAAAATGAACATATGGTTCTTAACCTTTCTTTTATTAATGTGATATATCATGTTTGATTTGCAAATATTGAACCACCCTTGCAACCCAAGAATAAATCCCACTTGATCTTGGTGAATGATTTTTTAAAAAGATATTGTTGGATTCTGTTCGCTAATATATTGTTGAGGATTTGGGGATCTATGTTCACCAGAGATATTGGTCTATAGTTTTTTTTTTGTTTTGTTTTGTTTGGTGTTTTTATCTGGTTTTGGTATCAGGGTAATGCTGGCTTCATAGAATGAATTTAGAAGTTTTCCTTGTATATTTTTTGAAAAAGTTTGAGAGGAATAGGTATTAGGTATTAACTCTTCTTTAAATGTTTGATAGAATTCACTTGTGAAGCCTCTGATCCTGGACTTTTGTTTGTTGGGAGTTTTTTTGATGACTGATTCAATTTCTTTGCTGGTTATCAGTCTATTCAAATGTTCTATTCCTGTTTCAGTTACAGCAGTTTGTTTCTAGGGATTTTTCCATTTCTTCTGGGTTGTCCAATTTGTTGGCATATAATTTTTCATAATATTCTTTTATGATTGTATTTTTGTGGAGTTGGTTGTAATTTCTCCTCTCTCACTTGTGATTTTATTTATTTGGGTCCTTTCTCTTCTTGATAAGTCTGGCTAGAGGTTTATCAATTTTATTGATTTTTTTTTTTTTTTTTTCAAAGATCCAGTTCCTGGTTGCATTGATCTCTTCTATTGTTTTTTAGTTTCTGTATCATTTATTTCTTCTCTATTCTTTGTTGCTTCCTTCCTTCTGCTGGCTCTAGGTTCACTTGTTATTCTGTTTTCTCTAGATCCTTTAGGTGTAAAGTTTGGTTGATTTTTGAGATTTTTCTTGCTTCTTGAGATAGACCTGTATTGCTATAAATTTCCCTGTTAGAACAGCTTTGCTACATCCCAAAGGTTTCAGACTGTTGTGTTTTCATTTTCATTTGTTTTTGTGTACTTTTTAATTTCTTTTTTGATTTACTGTTTGGCCCATTGTTAATTAGCATGCAATTTAACCTCCATGCATTTGTGTTCTTTCCAGTTTTTTTCTTGTGGTTGACTTCTAGTTTCATTCCATTGTGGGCAGAAAAGATGCATGGTATGAGTTTGATCTTCTTGAATTTGTAGAGGCTGTCTTTGTGGGCTAATGTGTGATCTATTCTGGAGAATGTTCCGTGTGCACCTGAAAAGAATGTGTATTCTGCTGTTTCAGGATGAAGTGTTCTGAATATATGTTAAATCCATCTGGTCCAGTGTGTCATTCAAAGCCATTGTTTCCTTGCTGATTTTCTGTTTAAATAATCTGTCCATTGATGTAAGTGGGGTGTTAAAGTCTCTTACTATTATTTTATTATTATCAATTAGTTCCTTTTAGTTTGTTGTTAACTGTTACTGTTTTATGTATTTGGATGCGTCTATGTTGAGTGCATAAATATTTCCAGTTGTTATATCTTCTCGTTGGTTGTCCCATAAGGAAATATCTTAACACATTAAAATATAGTTGTTTTGTCCTAAAATACTTATAAAATTAATAAAATATTAACTTAGTTTTTATAATATGAAAAGGTAAGTATTTTTCACCAGTGGCGAAAAGGTGGGTAATTCCATAAATGGTGTTGGGATGCATCGTTATATTAAAAATAAGTTCACAACGGAGCAATTTAAGCTTGATCAATGAAATCATAAAAGTACTTGAAAAGAAACCAAGTTCATAGATATAAATAAGAGACTGGTGGTTGCCTGAGGCAGAAAGTGGTGGGGAGGTGGGTAAGAAGGGTGGTGGGGGGAGACAAAATGTAGAACCATCAGTTATAGAGTAAATAAGTCCTAGGGATGCAATGTATAGCATGGAAACTATAATTAATAATACTACATTGTATATTTGAAAGTTGCTAAGAGAGTAGGTCTTAAAGTTCTGGTCACAAGAAAAAAAATTCTGTATCTATTTATGGTGATGATGTTAAATAGACTTATTGTAGTAAACATTTCACAATATATACAAATATTGAATCATGTTATATACCTGAAAGAAACATAATGTTATATGTCAGTTAAACCACAATTAAAAAAAGTTCTCAAAAAAACTAAGGAGGAGTTTTTAAAAGCTCATCTTGGGTGGGAAAGACTTAAGTGTGACACAAAACCGAGAAGCTGAAAAGATATTGTTCATTTATTTAAAAAATGAAAGTACAAAGTTTCTGCAAGGCAAAATTGACATAATCAAAGTCAAAAGACAAACAGCAAATGAGAAAAAAAAAGTGTGATTCCTATCACAGACTTGTTGATGTCCCTAGTATATGAAGAACTATTAGTCAATAGAAGAGCAACGGGCGCACAGAAAAATGGGCAAAGGTCATAAACTAATATAAGGTAGAGGAAGTGGAAGTGGCTCAAACGTATGAATAAATTGAAATATCACTAGGACATCACTTTTCAGCTATTAAACTGCAAGATATGAAAATGTTTGCTAATGCTGTTAGGGCGTGGGAAATGGACATTCTTTCAGAGTGATGGTGGGAGTGGAAACTCCATGGAACCCATTTGTAAGCATTGATGTATATTACAAATGTGAGTGTCTTTTGGCCTGCACATGCCACTTCTAGAACTTTATCCTACAGTTATACAACTCTAAGATGACAGATATATGAGATATTTCATTGCAGCATAGTAGAGAATATTGAAAGGAGTTACATATCTACTAAGAGGGGATGGGTTCAATAAAATATTATAAACATGTAACATGACACAGCCACTAAAATGGAGTAGATCTTTATATACAGATACAGAATACACTTCAAAATATATTAAGGACAAATAAAAAATTATGCGTGGAACAATTTGTATAGTATGTTTCCCTTTAAGAATATGTGTTACCCGTGTAATATGCACACATATGCATATATCTGCCTGCATATGTAGACTCGACTTCTGAAGCTCACGAACAAAATCTCCTGAAAGAGTAAGGGGGTTACTGGGAGACAGAGATGGGAAGGAGATCTGTGTTTCACTCTGTTGCATTTGAACTTTAAAAATTTGTATATGATTAGCATAAATTATGAATTTAATTAATAAGAATGGAAAAATTGTGCACCCTCAGAAGAACCCTCAGTTCTGTAATAGGACACAAGCTTCGATTTTTTAATTGCCCTCCTCCCCCCACCAACCTGGCTAGATGCTGGGACAGGTCCTGGAAGTCTTCAAAACCCTTTCCCCTTATTTTGCTGCTCACCCTTGGTGATATCCAAGGGTCACTATAATTATACTACATGGTACCATTGCATTTAATAGCTTCCAGATATAGAAGATGCTGCCATTCTAATAGAGAAAGATACCAGGACCCAGAAAGAGATTTTCTGCTTTAAGGGAAGCTTTCTTTTCTCCTGAGAGCCTCTTTGTGCAGGTAGATGAAATTGCTTTGGTGGTGATATGAATAGAGAGCTGAACTGTATGACTTTTTGTTTCTGATATGTTTTTTTTTTTAAATCAAGGCAGCTGTTCTTCATGCATTATAAATAACTTTTTCTAAGCTTTCATCCTTCCTTCCTCCCTTCCTCCTTCCCTCCCTTCCCTTCTTCCTTTTCTCTCTTTTTTCCTTCCTGTATAAATCCGTTTTGCAAGTAGGTGCTGTTGGAAATTCTGTTTGCCTGTGATTCCAAATCACAGCCCCCATTTGGTGACACAGGAATTCCTGCAGATTGAAAACTTTAACTGTCAGTACTTTTGTTTGCTAGTTCCTTTTGAAAATTATAAAGCTGTGTTAACGAGCTCAAGTTCACAAACTGCACAAGGCTTCATTCTAGAGATGGTAGCTTTGGCTCTGGGCTCCTTCCTGAGTTATGGACCCATGTTTGTTCACAACGAAGATCGTGATGTAGATTTCCCCTGCCAACCTCTGCTCCCCCTTTCTTTCTGTGTTGGCTAGTGGTGTGTGAGATCTCGTGCTGTTGCAGCAGGCCCGGGGAAGGCTGCATTAGCTTTTTGTTGACATGTAGACTCTGACCTAATACATCTGGATGGTTCTCCACTTCTAACAAGCTCTCAGGTGAGCATGCCCTGCTGCTGGATGTCTCAGTTATTCCTATTCTCTATTGTAATATCTTGTTTACTCATATTCCAGAGTCATGTTGCTTATTTATTTACTTGTTTATTATCTGTCTCCCCCACTAAATACAAACTCTGTAGAGGCATTCTCTTTTTTTTTTTTTTTTTTTTTTTTACTGGTTTAATACAGGGTTCTTGAAAAGTCACCCTTTGGGTATGCCACAAAGTACATTTTCTTTTTTTTTTTTTTTTTTTTTTTTTAAGATTTTATTTATTCATTTGACAGAGAGAGACAGCCAGCGAGGGAGGGAACACAAGCAGGGGGAGTGGGAGAGGAAGAAGCAGGCTCCCAGCGGAGGAGCCTGATGTGGGGCTCGATCCCAGAACGCCGGGATCACGCCCTGAGCCGAAGGCAGATGCTTACAACTGAGCCACCCAGGCACCCCAACTTCTTCTTTTTTTAAATTTTTTTTATTATATTATGTTAGTCACCATACAGTACATCCCTGGTTTCCGATGTAAAGTTCGATGATTCATTAGTTGCGTATAACACCCAGTGCACCATGCAATACGTGCCATCCTTACTACCCATCACCAGCCTATCCCATTCCCCCACCCCCGTCCCCTCTGAAGCCCTCAGTTTCTTTCTCAGGGTCCATATCTCTCATGCTTCATTCCCCCTTCTGATTACCCCCCCTTCTTTATCCCTTTCATTTCTAGTGTATCTACTGCATGTCAATTACACTGCTTAGAATTTAATAGTTGCTAATTAGAAATGGAATGATACATGAACAAATGAACATATTGAAGAGACTGTTATGGGAAGTGACTCAAGCTGGAAGGGCTGGTTTTTTTGGCAGATTGTTGATGGAAATGCTCAGCTGTCAAAGGCAACTGAGGTGAGAGGTTAAGAAAAATTAAAGCATAAGTGGAGGGTAGGCAGCATTTGGCTAATTGAACCTGTTGAGAGAGAAGAGTAAGGGCTTAAGAGACAAGTGGATAATATCAGGTTTAGGAATCTAATATTAAAATTCTGAGTACTCTTGCTATGCAACTCCTTGTACATCACTGTCTTGTTGGTAGCCTGGACAAATAATATCAACTGTCATGTCCAAGTTCTTTGGAATGTCATCAAAGATTTCAAAAGCTTACCATCAGCTCTCTTACCTAGGCTTATCTCCCAAATTGTTTTCCCTCTTCTCTCCAAGATCTGGCTACATGGCCCACCCAGTCATTGTCCTCCAAGCACTTGCTATGCTTACCATCTGTTGATCTGACCTCTTATTGAAATTGTACCCGTTTTTCTGGATCAGCCCACATGCCACCTTTTCCTTGAAGCCATCTTTAATCCTATTAATATTATTTCCTTTTCCTATACTGCTTTGACACTTAAGTTAATAATCCTTAACATGTTTTGCCTAGACACCAGTGCGCAGTGCGTCACCCCCAGGAGATTAGAATCTCATTAAGGGCAAGTCCTAGTCTTATATGCGTTGTGTTCTCTGTAGTGTATTAGAGTGTTGTCATATACAGTTGAAGCTCAATAAATGTCGGATGAAAATGGTGCATAATAAAAGAATCATGAAACTCCACATTCATATATGGAGGTTATAACTTTTCAAAATACATTCGTAGACTTCCTTTTCTCTTAAAATATTTTATTTATTATTTATTGAGGCAGAATGAGAGAGCAAGAGTGAGTGAGGGGAGGAGCAGAAGGGGAGGGAGAGAGAGAATCCCAAGCAGACTCCACTGTGGGTGTGGAGCCCGACGTGGGGCTTGATCCCTTGACCCTGAGATCATGATCTGAGTTGAAATCAAGAGCTGGATGCTTAACTGAGCCACCCAGGCGCCCCACATAGACTTTCTTTTCTGACCACGATGGAGGGACTGGATTTGATACCAACTCCCCAAATAGTGAAAAAACTGAAAAAATAAATGAAACCTTTATTTTCAGCCATTAGACAGCAGGAGACACAGGGCTGTGATTCTTGAGAGAAGGGAAATGGTTGAGATAAGCCCTGTGGTCACTGCAGTTATTTGCCTGAAAACACTTTCCCCGTCATGAAGCTGAGTGGTTGTGTGTTATTCTAAGCAGGCGATGATGATATTGCCGAGTTCAGGAGACAGTGATCAGAGTTGACAAAGGCTGAGGAAGCTAGAGGTTTGGAGAACTATGCAGAAAAGTAACTCTATGTTTGCATGGGATCGTCTCGTGTCTTTGCTGAGTACTAAGATGTACAGGTGTAGAGCAGAACTCTGTGAAGTAAGGCAAAGAGCGCCCAGGTTGCTGTGAGCTGAACAGTTGTCACACCTCACACGGTGCTGGGAGGCATTTGAAGCGTGACTAGCCAGACTGGAGAATCCTTGTTAATCACTTGGGCCATTCAACAGAGATTCTAGAAGGACCATACCTTTTTTGCATGATTAATTATCTGTAAAGTAAGGATTCATCTAGACTGGCCCTAACAAAGATTAAAAAAAAAAAAAAGTGTCAAACTATTTGACTTGTTGGGCCTGACAGGACTCGCCTTTTTTTTTTTTTTAAACACAGTATTTTTTTAAAAATTTTATTATTTATTTATTTATTTGACAGAGAGAGAGAAAGAGAGAGACAGTGAGAGAGGGAACACAAGCAGGGGGAGTGGGAGAGGGAGAAGCAGGCTTCCCACCGAGCAGAGAGCCCACTTTGGGGCTCAATCCCAGGACCCTGGAATCATGACCTGAGCTAAGGGCAGAGGCTTAAAGACTGAGCCACCCAGGCACCCCCTTCTTGACAGGACTCATCTTACGATGGTTCTCCTGACCACATGGTCATCGGTATGCCAGTTACCAAGTTTTCCATTTCTTCCATTTCTGTTCCATGCTACAACAGGGCCCAGTAGCTTACCTGAAGTTGTTTTTTAAGAAGCTATATGATTCTCCATCTCAGATGACATGACCTTGCTTCAGAACCCTAGGGACTGAGTTGTGATTTTTCTCACCAAGATTTGCCATAAATTCTATATGGCACCTTTTCTGACCATTGAAATATCAGTCACTATAGGTCTGCCAGGTCCTACGGCCCAAGTGGCAGGACTGCTGGCACACCCGATGCTCCCCCAAAGCTGGCACCTTTTTTGTCATCTGGCGTACGGGCTAGAGCAGTAACCCCAGATGGGGAGTACACTGCCTTCAAAGCCTGAAGTCGCTCACCAAGTATTCTTCATGGAGTACAATAATTTGACTCATTATTTTTTTTTTTAAGATTTATTTATTTGAGAGAGAGAGAGCACAAGCTGGGGTCAGGGCAGAGGCAGAGGGAGCAGCAGACTCCCTGCTGAGCAGGGAGCCTGATGTGGGGCTCGATCCCAGGACCCTGGGACCATGACCTGAGCCAAAGGCAGATACTTCACTGACTGAGCCACCCAGGTGCCCAGTAACTTGACTCTTATTTTGAAGGAATGACTCAACACACTCTTTATTGTTAACCTCTGAAGTCTTCACGGAATTGGTTTGCCCTTGAAACTTCATCGAGTTTATCTCTCAAGCCCAGGAGTCCATATCCCTCTAGCATGCTGGTCTTCTCTTGCTCATCTGGCTTGGTCAGCATAGCGTCATTGATTTTATGGATTAATGTGACATTTGGAAAAATGCCCAGATTTCTTTGGCTTTTATTATGACAGAGGGCAGGAGACTTAACATAGTCCTGGGGCAAAACTGTAAATGTATCCTCCTGTCCATTTCAAATAAATGTAAACTGTGTCTGGCCCTCTTTTCTACATTAGCTAGAAAAGAATGCATTTACCACATCATTGACTGCATAATCTCATAGAGGGGTTGGCAAACTTTTTCTGTAAAGGGCCAGATAGTAAATAGTTGATACTTTGGAGGCCAGAATTAGTCTCTGTCTCAGCAAGAAGTTTTGGGTAGGATCCAGGTTAGATTTTCTGGTCTTTCTCTACCTGGGTTTGATTCCCTGGTTTTTTCAGACAGCATCCTCCCTTACAGTCTGTTTGATTGATGCTCCTGTCTTGGGAGACATGCGAGGTTAGCTTTGGCAATTCCTTGTGTTCTGGATTCCCCTAGGGTGGAAGTCCTGTCCCAAAATTAAAACCCTCTGTGCTTCACATGCTCTGTTGTAAGTGATGTGGGGAAGGCAAAAAGAGAGTAAGCCGATTGTGAGTTCTCACTAGTTCGGGGGCGGGGCGGGGGCAGGTATGGGATAGTCGGCACTCAGACTGGCGTTTTCACACCGGGACTGGTGAAAGGGTCTTCGCTGTCACGCAGGGTTTGGATTTGCAAGCACCTGGTCCAGCTGTTGCTGCCTCCCTATGCTTCCTCCCTACAAATCAGAGCAGAACTGTGTGGGATCAAGGATTTCTTCAGACAAGGGTTAGCTAGGCATGGGTTAGCACATAGCTAACCAAATTAAACTCTGGTTACAAAAATAACGCATTCTTTAATCACGCACAGTCAATCTTCATTATTCATGGATTAGATATTTGCAAATTCACCTACTTACTAAAATGTACCAAGCCCCAAATCAATACTCATGGTGCTTTCACGGTCATTAGTGGACATTGGCAGAGTTGTAAAAAATTCGACTACATGCGTAGTCGCAGCTGAGGTTAAATAAGGTGATGCTCTGTCTTCTTGTTTCAACTCTCAGTCTGTAAGTAAATGTTCTTTTTGGGGTCTGTAAGGTACCATGTTTTTGCACCGTTGTGCGTTTATGGGATGACGTTGCTGTTTAAAATGGCCCCCAGGCGTCGTGCCGAAGTCCTGTGTAGTGTTCCTAAGAGCAAGAAGGCTGTGGTGTCTTCTACAGAGAAAGTGTATGTTACATAAGCTTCCTTCGGACATGAGTTACGACGCCATTGACTGTGAGTTCAAAGTTAATATATATGAAATAAGGTATTTTAAACAGAAACACACATAAAGCAAGGTTATATGTTGATTGGTTGATGAAAACACTGTGACCAGACACTTATGGGAACCTAGTCCTACATTTTCCTGAGGAGTGATGGTTCGGTATTCACTAATTCAGCATTTGCAGTGACTTTACAGAGGATAACTACTGCAAATAATGGGCATCAACTGTATATCAGTCCCAAATATATATCCTGGGGCTGGAGAAAGAGCCACTGTTTGGGTTCCTGGACTCAGCGGACCTAATGCAAGCAGGAGCTCGGCCAGGACTCGCTTTCTTACCTAGTAGTGCCATGTTTTCCTACTTCAGTACTGGCCGGAGGGATGGGGGCCCCGAGGGAGGCACAGTTCCCTAGCTGGGGAGCGGGCTCAGTGCCGTCCTCCAGCAGTGGGGGGGGGGGGGAGTGCGTTGCAGCTCTTAACAGGGGGAACCCCCGAAGTGGATTTTCAGAGGGCTAGTCTGGGGAGTGAAAAGCCTCAGGGGAATCCCCCCACATGTCCCTATCCCATGTTTAGGATCCCAGGGTTTTACAACCAGGACCTGACCCTGGCATAACAGACCTGCCTTGGCTGGGCCTTACCCATCTGTGAAGTTCAGCACTCCGACTGTCCTGTTACAGGACCGGAGAGTTTCTCTGTATGTGACGAGGCGGCCCTCGGGCTCTCATGCTTGGCTGCAGGCGTTCTTTATCTCTCTGCAGAGCTCCAGTGACCCTGACTGAGCACTGTCCCGCGCCACTATCCTATGGCTGCTGTTTTTTCTCTACATCTCAGATTTCGCTATATACCTCATACATCTAGCCAGCTAGTGTATTTCCTGTACACAATCCCAGTTCGCCAGTAGTGAAAGTTTTAACAGCCGGACCTCCCGCTTTGTGCCAGACTGTTTGTGCCCCAACACCAGTCACCGAGTCCTCGTGGCCTACCAGATGGTGAGTGATCGCTGTGCTATGGTATTTTCATCAGACACCAAGTCCTCCTTCTTTTGGGCTTATATTGTCATAAGATGTTGCTTGAAGATTTAGAAAGTATCTTCTATTAGTCTAAGTCCCATAGAAGCATCCCTTGTGGTTCTTCGAGGGGCTGGGAGCGCAGGGCTTGTGGTCCTTCTATGCTGGGATCCTGGGCAGCAGCGACTATCACAGGTTCTGGCACGTAGTGGGTGTCAAAGACAAACCCCAATCTCATGAAGGATGGCAAGGAGCAAACCCCTTGTCATTTTCTAGTACCCCAAAATAGACAATAAGACTTAAAGGATCGGTACAACATGGTTTATACTCCTAGCAGAGCAAACAGCAGGAGTGTTAGCCAGGTGGGACCGGATGGGACCCAGCTCTGAGTCCCTTGTGGGGCATGATGAGTTTAATGAGGGCTACACATTATGTACATTGCAGCAGAGGAAACGAGGACCGAATGCCGAGCACCTTTCTGAGCGCAGTGAACACTGCAGCAGGAAACAAGCGGATTCCCCTCCCGGGGGCAACAAACAGTTACATGGTAGTTACACTTGGCCACACCTTCATCTTTTTCAGTATCAGGAGATGGAGGAGACTTGGAATCTGTCACAGTAAGCAAGAACGCACAGAATGTTCAGGACCCCGGGATGGGTTGCCTCTCCCAACAGAAAGTATTCATAGATGTTTGTTGAATGAATAAATGAGAATAGCGTGCTCTGCTTCAAGCGGGCAATCTATTAGATTTTGCCGCGTGGCTTGGAGTGGAAGGCTTGTTTCTGTCACTGTGCATAGTTTTAACTATGCAGTTTTAACTGTAACTCATTCTCACCATACTCGGGATCTCGAGGAGTGCTAGAAAGAAATATGGGTGTGTAGGAGGGTAGGACAGGACAGATGAAATGCAAATTTTGCTGGGAAAATAGGCATTTTTGAGAAGCAGGTTGATGAGCCTTCGAACTACCTGCAAAACTGCTAGAAGTTTCTACAGAGGGCTTGCTGTGATTGGTTATTAAGTTGCAGCTGCAACTATGGAACAAGCTGCCATCCAAGTTTTAAATAATCCTTCAAAATGTGCAATTCTCTATGGGATGGTAGATTAAAATGCGTGCTATTTTCTATACTTCAGGACATTTTCCTTTTAAAATTCACTTCCATTTGTACTGGGGAGAGCAAGAGATCCTGACACAAGTTAATCAGATTACCCAAGTAGCAATGGGGAGAAAAGGGGCTGGCTGGGGAGAGAATGTCAGCTGTAGGGTGGGGAATGACTCCTGTCCTCTTGTTGAGACTCTAAGGACTGCTTGAACTGTTTTAAATGAGAGATTAAACTGGGTAAGTTTCAGGGCCCAGGACTAGACTGGGGTTATCCAGTGGAGAAGACCACCCAGAGTTAAAGTGAAGGGATGCCCCTTTCATCTGCATGAAACCGTGAAGACCCAGGGGAAAACCGTGTCAAGGATTGGGTAGCGTGTACAGTCCAGCTCCACCCTGCTGTGGTCCCTCTTCCTCCCCTCTCGTACCCATTTCCCAGGTCTCACTTAGATCCTGAGAGGGCTTCTCTGATCAGTTCTGCCCTCAGCTGTCCACCTTCTGAGTGGAGGCTCCGAGTCCTTGTTTTCACCAGTGGTTCTCAAACTTTGGTGTGCAGCGGCACCAGAATCACCCAGAGAGCTTGTAAAAGCTCAGACTTCTGGGCCTCACGTCTAGAGCACCCAGAGACCTGGGGTGGTGCTGGTCATTGTGCATCACTGACAAGTTCCCAGGTGCTGCTGCTGCTGCCGAGCCCAGTCCAATCCTTCGAGACCCATCTATCCATGTACCTTGTTTTGTACTGATTGTCAATGTCTCCGCGTAGGAGACCTCTCGTTCCATACTGCAATGAAATTTTCGTATGTATATATCTTGTCTGGCACACACATCTATGTAATAAATTTATTTTATGGTAAATGGTAATGGTAAATAAGTTTACCATTACCATTTACGATTCCCCATGTCTTTATTTGCATTACAATTTTTTCGAAGAAAGGGGTCTTTATGCAGCAATCTACTTAGGAAGTATTCAGTAAGTATTTGCTACATAAGTGGGTGGACAGAAGCGTCTGGATTTCAATCAAGGTTTTTTCCTACGACTTCTAAGTTCTTATTTTCTTATGAATACCTTCATTGTTCCTCAAACACAGCCCCAGTAATATAAAAATATCTTTTACAAGTATTGTGGTAAAGCACGACAAATTAAAATGTCTCACTTCAGTGTCGTTCCCAGTTGACCAATAAAAGGCAGTTTTCTCCTCTGGGGCTTTGACACTGCTGAGCTAAACGATTAGGTATTGGTTTTTTTCTGACTGATGTCTCTGCCTCTCTCGGTGCTGTGTTCTCACTGGGGTTGGTTGGACTGTTGGAGATTCAACACTGTGGTTCTCTCTGAAAGACAGTTTTCACCCCCCACCTTGACAGTCTCAACAGGGCTGAGGCTGCCTGATACCTGCCATTTTGTTTCTCTATCCTCAGTGGGGCCGGATTCTTGTAACTGTTTCCAGTTTGGGAGAGAGAGATCAGGACTCTTTTCTTTCCCCGTTACCAAGTATAGGAACAGAATTTCCACTGGGCAGGTGGCCAGGAGAGTAGGGGTAAATCACTGCAGATTTCAAACATCCCCAGTGGAACTTGGCACTTTGAAACAATCACCCAAAGAGTCATGTATTTGGGAAATAAAAAAAATTGCCCCTTAACTGTTCTTTATTTTTTGTGTGAACTTCATGGCTAGTTTTTTTTTTTTTAAAGATTTTATTAATTTATTTGAGAGTGATAGAGCGCACACAGAGGGAGAGTGAGAAGCAGACTCCTTGCTGAGCAGAGAGCCCAACATGGGCTCGATCCCAGGACCCTGAGATCATGACCTGAGCCAAAGGCAGATGCTTAACCGGCTGAGCCACATAGGCACCCCTTTATTGCTAGTTTTTTTTTTTGTTTTTTTGTTTTTTTTTACTGTTATGGATAAATCTATTCTCTATTTTGTTACCTAAAAGAGAGTGGGGTCTTATCTGTCATATTTGGGTAACCACTTTTTTCCTGCCTACAACCGTTCCTCTGAGGATAGTGAAAAGAACATAGATTTGAGGTCACATAGGCTTGAGGTCACATAGGCTAGAGTTCAGGTTTTGGGTTTTTTGCTGCATTAGTTCTGGTCTGTTGAGAAGCAGATGCCAGGACAGGATTAGACGTTCAAAGGTTTATTGGGAGAGGGAGCATGGGCAAGTGGAGCAGAGCTGACCTTCAGATCACAGGCAGGACTGACACCTGGAGAAAGAGAGAGGGAAGGAAGGTTGTGTGGGAAGTCTTGAACTGCAGCATTGAAAGAAAAGTTTGGCTAGGTTTTAGGGGAGTCTTGAAGCTAAAGGTGTCCATTGGAGGACTCCTGCGTCATGCTGGAGTGACCCCTTGTTATTCCATACGTCTCACCCCCACCATGCTCAGCTGTTGCCCAGGAGATGTTCTTTAGTGGGAGATGTGAGTGGCTCATATCCGTGGCCATCACAGCCTCCAGAAACATTCTGTTTTTATGGTCCCAGGGAAACAATATGATGTGAATAACCGTTGGAATGCTCCACCTTCCCCTTCCTGAGGATGGCTGAGAATGATTTTTGCCTAGAACTTGTATTAGGGTAGAGTGGCCAAGAGATTAAAAATAGCTGGGGTAAACTCATCTCAGTAGCCCCTGCTTTGGGTCTTAACTGAAATTTCTGAATCTGATTTCCAAACTTTCCCTTCAGTTCTTACATTATTCCCCATCTTCCTGCTTGAATTAGATGTGTTATTTTTAGTGCTTAAAACCAAAGCATCTTCACTTGTCTACTAACTATAATTTTGGGCGTTTACTTAATTTTTTCCACTTATTAAATGTAGGAATTGGACAAGTTAAGAGAAGATGTAAAACATCTGGTATATGGGAGATACCCAACAATTTTTCCCACTTCAAAATTGATTTCATATTTTAATGACATAAATCTGAGACTTGAATTTGAATAAAATTGCATTAGGTTGTAAATGTTTACTTTATGACAAATATCACACCACCACTATTTATTGAATGTTAACTATGTATGAAGTAAAATCCCACAAAGGATACTCAAGACATGGTTCTCGGTCTCAGAGGGAAATAACTACTTTCTCAAAAATCTTAACTCCCTATTGTCTAAAATGAAATTCAAAATTCTTTTGTCATTTAAGGCCTCTTGGCATCTGACCCTGTCTTTCCTTTCTGACCGTATTTCATTCCCCAGCACATACCCGGATGGAACCCACCTTGCCCCTCTTGTGTCAGAGATTTCCTCATGACTTTCCAGCTACCCCTTTGCCTTCTGCCGCTTGTCCTGCACTCCAGGATTATACTGTGACAATCCCACCTCTGCTCACAGCTGACCTCCGATCAGGTGTCCTCTACACGAAGGCTTCCATAGCCTAAACCCTTCCTGGCACACTTTCTTTTGCTCACAGGAGCGTCTTTCTCAGAGGATGGTTATGTGTGTCCACACTTGCAGGGCTTGAGTCTCACTACTTTGTATTTCCTCGGAGAACCCAACACTGTTTGTGACATAAGTGCTCCCCACGTGATACTAAAATCCCATGAGAGGAGGGCAGACGGGAGGACAACAGTGTGATGGCAGGAAAGAGGCGGCAAGTTGGTCAGAGTCAGAGAGGTAGAACTCTTTTTAAATTTTATCTTGCAATATTTTTCAAACAGAAATATTGTAACTGTAGTACAAAGAACTCCTGTATACTTTCACCCCTGGTAAAAACCAATTGCTAATATTTTGCCACATTTGCTTTATTTCTCACTTTCTATCTATATCTATCTTTAGATATATATATATATATGTCTATATCTGTTTCTATATATTTTTTGATCAGAATTTTTTATTTTTTATTTAAATTGAATTAACATATAATGTATTACTATCTACATATTATTTTTTGAACCATTTGAGAATAAGTTGCAGAAATCCTGTCACTTGCCCCTGAATTCATTCATGTGTAGTTACTATGAGTAAAGACATTTTCTTACACGGTGACAGTACAATTATCAAACCAGGAAATATAACATTAATACATGGTTAACCTGTAATTGAAATTTCTCCAGTTGTCCCAATATCTCTATCTTTTTGTTGGTGTTGCTGTTCAGGATCTAACCTAGGATTATTGCGCTAAATTTAGTTTTCATGACAGATAAAGTTTTAAGGACAAAAATGTCATTTTTTGGTTCAAGTTCTGTTCAAATTCAAGATGCATGTTTTTGCTCATAGAAGCAAATTATAACTGAGTCTTACACCCTTCTCACGTAAGGATGCTGTTTCCTGTTGCTTTTTATTTGCAGACCCATCAGAGGCTCTGCCAGGAGGGAGCGCTCCCCCTCTTGGTGGTGGGGAAGGTTTCCAGAGAGATGAGATGATGGTGTCTGCTTGCCATTGTTCTCATTTGCCAGAGATTGGCAAGGAGGCCAACTCCTCTGAGACCCACCACAGCAGGGAACACTCGCTCAGAAGTGATTTTTGTGAAGCAATATTATTGATGTTAATTATTAATCATATTTATTTTAAGATTCTAAATTAACACAATTATCACAATCATCTATGTTTAACAATTATCTACGTCTTACAATTAGAGAAACACCAAGTATCAGCCTTTTACTTACAAAAGTGTAAATACTAATTTTAGCATTTAATGTGTTGAAAGGCAAATTTCTCCAACATTACTGACTGGAGATGTTAAAGGAGTAGAAAGACCATGTCTTTGGCCCTTTTGGTGTGCCAGAAACTTCTAATGTTTGAAAGCCCCGAGGTTGATTCTTACTTAAATTAGTTTGCTTTCAGGAAGGTAGCTGACCTTGTTTGGTCTCACCTGCAATCTTTGTTGAAGACTTTCTTTGTTAGAGAACTTTTACTATGATAGACCTATCACCTGCCAACTCTTACTCTTGGATCACCCGTTTTCCCCTAGTTGGATTTTCTCTTGCATAGTTAAGACCTAGTTCAGCGGCCACCTCCTCCATGAAGTCCCCTGACATTCACCACGCATTTGTCCCTCCATGGACTTCCAGCATATGCTCAGTGTTCTAGCAACTAACCCACTGTGTTGTAAAGTCTGTATTTCTGCTCCTGAAAATCATAAATGAATTTCATCTTTTCTCCTCCATACCCAACAAGGTTCTTGCCAAATAGCTGATGACCAAGGAATGAATGAATCCTTGACGGATCTCAAACTGATCTTCTAAGAATCCCTACATACTCCTCACTTAATTTGGAAGCTGCTAGTTCTCATTCTCCATGCTTTCCTTCTCTCTGATGTCCTTTGGTTGCTTCACTGTTTCTGGGGGTGAAATTAATCTGCAGCTTTGTTGCAGTCTAGAAGGCTTGCAGATCGCAAAGCCCATGCGGTGGTTTAGGGGGGATTATCCCATTTGAGGCCTATCAGAAAGCAGAAACCTGGAGGGGTCTGTGAATTCATCTCGTCGCTTCTACTTCTCTTTGACTGATGGGTATTTTTCTCATTCTCAAAGACCTCCGGGCACAGCAATTTCGTATAACCCCGGATGGAAGTCTTTACAGTGGCAGAGTGATGAAGCATGTGTGACAACTTAGAAACATAGAAATGGGTGTTCTTAGATGCCCCAGCACAGAATACTTCACTAAGTCTGCCAGGGATAGGGCTGAAGTCCAGCCACATTAGAGTGGTGTCAGTGCAAACTTATCTGTTCTCACAGATGGGCTCCCTGGCTTCACTGTCCTTTCCTCGCACCTTGTTAATTCTGTGGGTCTAGCCTAACCCAGACCATTGGCACTTTCTGTACTTGACAACTTTTGCCATGAAGCGGGAGTGTCATTTTACACCGTCTCTTGTTCCACTTTTGCTTTCTCCCCTAGGGCCCTGGAATTCTATTCACATCTGATCTCACCGTCTGTGCACAGGCACCTGTATACTTTATTAGTGCTGTAAAGGCCAGCGTATAAGGAGTGGCTTAAAGCCAGAGTTGCCCATTTGCCATTAGATCATAGTCTTGGCGTCTTATATAATGATTCCTATATTCTGGCAGGTAAATTCAGTGATGTGTCACCTCCTCATTTTAAGTGCTAATAAAAGAAATGAGTGCATCTCTCATAACTATCACAGTGGTGGGAGTTGTAAAAAAAAAAAAAAAAAAAAAAAAAGGCCAGATGCATTTTGCTTTGTTTCTTAGTAACCACTATCATCTTTGCTCTCTCTCTGTGTCTCAGTGATGTTCCTCTCCGGCTGCTAGGCCGGGTCTATTGTTAGCACAGCACGTGTGGGGCGCACAGGCAATTTGTGTCCTAGGAGGCTCCAGTTGACAAAAATAGGCAAAACCTGACTTTTCACAGTCACTTCCTGTGTAATTAAAATGGCATATTTCTTAAGTTAGAAAAGGATGAGTTTATGGTAAGGGGAATTAAAGTCTCTTCACAGAGACTGAATTTATACTCTTGAACCATTGCCATATATAATAAAAGGTTTACTATCACTTGAAAGTCAGTTCGAATGTTGGCTGTAACCAGATAGTGCAAATTGGATAAATTATGCCTCAGGTTCTATTCTTTAGGCGAGCGTATTGAGTCTCTTTCCTTTTTTTTTTGTTGTTTTTTTTTAAATGATTTTTTATTATATTATGTTGTTTTTGTTTTTGTTTTTTGTTGATCTTAGTGGAGTGAATGGAAACATTTTGGCAGAAGTTTCATTCTTTTTTTTAAATTTTAATATAGTTAGGAATATGCATCACTTCGTTTGGAAGGGTGGGGAGACTTTCTTTCTCTTTATTTTTTTTTTTCAATTTCGTTTCTGACCTCGGGTACCGTAGATCTGAAGCACGTCTTTGGCTTCCTAGGCTTGATGCTTTCTTTGTTGTGAATTTTCAGTGGGTTCCTGATTCTGTTGTTGAGACACAGTAGTTCTAAGTCCGTGGAAGTTCCAGGAATGACAGTCTGTTTGAAGTTAATGAAGGAGTTGGTGCTTGTTAACGGACTGCTCACCTGGGACTAGTTTAGACTAGAGCAGTGCCTTCTGCCTTCAGTAAAAAGGATTGGTGACAAATTGCTTCTGTGAGTTGCTCAGAGCCGTTGGGGGGAAATTAGAAGTTGACAGAAAAACTTTAGGAGAAAGTCTGCTGCCTTAGCTGGAGGGAAAGAAAAAAACCTGCCATAGGTAAAAATTCCTGCATCATCTTTTGAAGTAATTGAAGTGAAAGGGCTTTTTGCTTGAGTTATTCATCTAACCGCCTCAATTTTCCACCTGGTATGTCAGCTGGGACCTTTAATGTGAGTAAATACCTGGGTTTAGTCATGATTGAAATAACTCAAGTGCAGGGAACCATGAAGATAATGTCCTTTTCTTTCGAGTTTATTTATTCAGCATATATTTGTTGTCCTCAGCACATATAGCTTTGCACTAGGAAGCGATGGTCACAATTCTGTGCTTGAGAAGTAGCAACTTAACAAGGGATTCTGGCATGTGAATGTGCTAGTGACCCTTCCCGGGTCAAAACCAGGTGGCAGTTTCCTGTAGGTCTGCAGACTCTTGGGTATTCTCCCATGCAAGCAGGGAAGGTTAATTTCCCCCACGTGCTTACGAACGTAAGCTGCATTGGTGGGTCACTTGTGTCGAATACAATGTGATGGATGTGATGTCCTAGTGTAGGTCACAAAAAGGATACAGGAGAGAAATGGAACTCAGCTTTGTGAGGTTAAAATTTCTGAATGTTTAACCCAGATTGCATTCTCATCGAACAGATAAATCTTACAGTGTATTTGAATTTTGTGTAACCCAGTTGAGTCATGCTAGACTATAAAAAATTGGTCAGTCCAGACCTTGGGATTGGTGAAAACGACAACTTAGATTAGCCTCGGCTAGGCTTCTAGCTAGCAAGTAATGGAAAGGATGCACACAAGATCAAGGATCCATGCTGGTATAAGTAGGTGTGCCTTTTCAGGCTCCTTTGTCCTTCATGGAGATATTTTGTCTGAAGTTCAGAGATCTCAGCAATCTTCAATGAGGCAGGAATATGTCAGGTCAGAGGAACTCATGGATTCATAGTTCTTTGCTGCACTGCAGGTAAATAACTTAATTATATAATATATCTTAGCCCAGGTTCCTCAGAAAGCAGAGCTGGAGGCAAAGCGTATGTGCTCTTATGTTATCAATGAATGTAATACCATCGAGCCCATGTGAGGGACAAGGAGAAAAAGGCAATGAGAGAGCCATTTGATGTATCAAGTGTGATAATTGTTTGATCTCGATGGAACCATCTTCTAAGATGCCATGTAAATGGCTGCTTCTTGGGATTGTCCATTGGAAGAGGATGGAAATCTCTCTCCATTTCCCTAGATCAAAGTTTTGCTTCATGGGACATTAATTCTCCTGGTACTTATAGGTTACATGTGGGTGCCAGTGAGTCCCACATTGTGTCCTACCTCTATCAATGGTGAGGATGGGAGACACAGACATGAGATGAAGTCCTGATGGATTGCAACTCCATCAAGTTGGCCAGAGTCTGTGAATAATGGGCCACTGGCTACTAGGTCAAAGATACTGGTGACTAGTGACCCAAGAGGATCAGTAAGAGGTGTCTGACATACATTGCTTACAGTCTCCCACGATCCTCATCGTATTCTTGGCTGGGTCACTGGGCTCACTGAGATTTCAGAGTAGGAGTCAAGCAATGGGCTTGCACGCTGGTTCCTTTAAAAGAATGCTTTGTCAACTACCTGTGTCAGAATCATCCGAAGGGAGGAGATTCCTGTTAAAAAGACAGATTTCTAGGTCCCACCTCAGATCTACCGATTCAAAATCTCTTGGAGTGGGAACCAGGATGGGCCTATTTAACAATCAGGCCAGGCAATTCTTAAGTCCACTATAAGAACCACCGAGAAAACAGCAGATATCTGCTCCTATTAGAGTTAAGTTTATTGAACCTTGCTCTACACGTGCAAAAACAGTGTGTATCAGAGTAGACTCTGAAGTAGTTCCTGCATAAACAACTTACCTGCCAGGCTCCATTTATTCCAAGAATCCTGACAGCCTCTTACAATTGCAATCCGTTGACTGTATTTTACTTAAAATGGAAGTACTGAAGCTGCTTTTGATACTTGAGGACATTTAACAACATTTACAACAATAGCTCTTATAAAAACATGCTTTTGTTGTCACCGATTATTTTTATGAATTTTCCTGGAGCCATGAAGTTATTTGGACAGGACCAGCTCTCGGCGGCCTCGGGGCTCCATTCCCTGGACACGGCCCAGCAGGCTGAGGCCGAGCTGCTCAGGGGAAAAACTGTTGGGCAGCTTCGTCGGTCTGAACTAAGGGTGCAAAGAGGCCTTGAATTAAGTCCCTAGACTCCTAAATTTATGAGGACTTACAGCCAGCTAATCCATTGTTGTCTTTTGCTTTTAGTTTGGAGACTTATAGCCACTCTCACACTGCCCTACACGGGGGGCCAGTCGATTCCTTTAGGCAGTTTGGGTATTTGCGGAAAGTGTGATCTGTCATTTTCCTCAGCAGCCTGTCCCGGTGTGTGTAAGCCTCAGAATCAGTAATTAAGCGATTCCTTTGATCTACCCTAGATTTCTTTTCCTGGAATTCAAACCCAGAGAGAACCCAGCAAAAGCCAGCAGGGAAAGAAAGGGAGTGGGGATCTGCGAACTTCATCAGAACTCGTTTTGATTTAAATAGTTGTACATACTAAGTTAATTATAATAACAAGTGTATCCGTGATACGAAAATAGTTTAGAGCTGAAAGGTCAATAAGGGAAGGAATGTGTGTGTAAGAAAGTTTGCAGGCAGAAATCATGGAGGAATGTTAACAGGCATGTTTGTTGAAGAACTTCCCTCCGTGGAAGCAACTACCAGAGCCAGACCTAAGATCACTGGTGGCATCAGTGATGACTGCTAAGACATCCTGGAATCAAAGGGCACGACGGATAGAGAGCTGGCCCAGACCTTCTAATCAGACCTAGGTAGGGTATCTGGTCTTGTCCCATGTCAGGTTTGCCCAAGAAAGCAGTGCTAATCAGTACAGACGCTATTCCTGTTTTTAGTAACAAGAACTCAGAAAAGGGGAACTTACCTGAGGCCGTCCAAAAATCCATTGTGTATGGCTAATCAAGCCTACAGTTTGTTTCCTAACACTTAGTAATTTTGAATTAGGGGTGTGTGTCGGTGTGTATTGATGACGTTTTGTGTTTAGGAAGCTTATAGGAATTTTGCCTCTTTTGCCTGTTTGTCTTAGATTTCAAATTTTTGAGGTCTCACGTTAGGAAAACCTTTAAACTGTTATATCAGACCTAGTTTGTGGGTCTCCTTCGATCCTCATTGCTCCCCATCCCCAGTTCCTTAGCTACCTGCTCAGCGGAAAGGCCCTCCTCTCCTTCCACTTCTGGCCGTCTCAGTCCTTCCTCTTCCCCTGGGTGAGGGCTGGCCTCTGCCATGGCAGGAGCTGCATCGGTCTGGCATTCAGCCACAAGACCTCGGGAGGCCTGGCCCTCTCCCCACTCCTGGCTCATGTGAAGCACCCACCATGTCATATGGGACCTGGATTTTCTTGTGGCCGGTCTAGTGGGTAAACACCTTAGAAGTGTGAGGGAAAATCTAAATAAATAAAAATATAAATTCATCTCCCTGATACTCTTCTGAGGTGGGGTGGCTTCCCAAGGCCTGTCTGGAAGTCATGTCACATGACCAAGCAACTGGCCCTGCTTTCTTGTGAAGCTGTGGCTCAACGTGGGATACCCTACTGATTCTTCCCCCTTGAATCTTGCTGTCCTGGGATTGCCCTTTCCCATAAAGCCTTGGCATGTAAATTTTGCCACAGGCTATGTTTTCTTGAAGCAAGAGTGGACCTATAAAGCTAACCCTTAGGATTGATTTTGAAGTAGAATTGCCTGCCTGTATGACATGATACTTTATGTGAAAAAACTAAAAGGCTCCACCCCAAAATTGCTAGAACAGGAATTTGGCAGAGACTGTGGACTGTGGGAAACAAACAGAGAGGAGGGGGGAGGGGGAATGGGATAGACTGGTGATGGGTAGTAAGGAGGGCACGTATTGCATGGTGCACTGGGTGTTATGCGCAACTAATGAGTCATTGAACTTTGCATCGGAAACTGGGATGTACTGTATGGTGACTAACAATATAATAAAAAAAACATTAAAATAAAAAAGAATTCAGCAATGTGGCAGGATATAAAATCAATGCACAGAAATCAGTTGCATTTCTATACACTCACAGTGAGACAGAAGAAAGCGAAATTAAGGAATCAAACCCATTTACAATTGCACCAAAACCATAAGATACCTAGTAATAAACCTAGCCCAAAAGGTAAAAGATCTGTACACTAAAAACTGTAGAACACTTAGGAAAGAAATTGAAGACGACACAAAGAAATGGAAAAACAACCCATGCTCATGGATTGGAAGACTAAATATTGTTGAAATGTCTATGCTGCCCAGAGCAATCTACACATTCAATGCAATGCCCATCAAAATACCATCAACCTTATTCACAGAGCTGGAAAAAAATAATCCTAAAATTTGTATGGAACCACAGAAGACCCCAAATAGTTAAAGGAATGTTGAAAAAGAAAAAGCTGGAGGCATCACAATGCCCAACTTCAAGCTCTATCCATCAAGCTGTAGTCATCAAGATAGTGTGGCACTGGCACAAAATCAGACACATAGATCAATGGAACAGAATAGAGAACCCAGAAATGGACCCTCAACTCTGTGATCAACTGATTTCTGACAAAGCAGGAAAGACTATCCAATGGAAAAAGGACAGTATCTTCAACAAATGGCATTGGGAAAATTGACAGCCACATGCAGAAGAATGAAACTGGACCATTTTCTTACACCATACACAAAGATAAACTCAAAATGGGTAAAAGACCTAAATATGAGACAGGAACCCATCAAAATCCTTGAGGAGAACACAGGCAATGACCTCTTTGACCTCGGCTGCAGCAACTTCTTGCTAGACACGTCTCCAAAGGCAAGGGATACAAAAGCAAAAATGAATTATTGGGATTTCATCCAAAGATTCTGCACAGCAAAAGAAACAGCAAAAACTGTTTCAACCTATGGAATGGGAGAAGATATTTGCAAATCATATATCAGATAAAGGGCTAGGATCCAAGATCTATAAAGAACTTATAAAACTCAACACCCAAACCAAATAATCCAATCACGAAATGGGCAGAAGACATGAACAGACATTTCTCCAAAGATGACATACAAATGGCCAACAGACACATGGAAAAATGTTCAACATCACTTGGCATCAGGGCAATACAAATCAAAACCACAATGAGATACCACCTCACACCAGTCAGAATGGCTGACATGAACAAATCAGGAAACAACAAATGTTGGTGAGGATGTGGAGAAAGGGGAACCCTCTCATACTGTTGGTGGGAATGCAAGCTGGTGCAGCCACTCTGGAAAACAGTATGGAGCTTCCTCAAGAAGTTAAAAACAGAGCTATCCTATGATCCAGCAATTGCACTATGAGGTATTTACCTCAAAGATACAAATGTAATGATCCAAAGGGGCACCTGCACCCCAATGTTTATAGCAGCAATGTCCACAATAGCTAAACTATGGAAAGAGCCCAGATGTCCCCGACAGCTGAATGGATACGGAAGATGTGGTGTATATACACACACACACACACACACACACACACACACACGTACACAATGGAATATTACTCAGCCATCAGAAAGGATGAATACTTACCATTTACATTTATGTGGATGGAACTGGAGGGTATTATGCTGAGCATAATAAGTCAATCAGAGAAAGACAATTATATGGTTTCACTCGTGGAATATAAGAAACAGAGGGTAATGGGGAAGGGAGGGAGACAAACTATGAGAGACTCTTAACTATAGGAAACAAACAGAGTTACTGGAGGGGATGTGGGGAGGATGGGGTAATTGGGGGATGGGCATTAAGGGGGGCATGTGGTGTGGTGAGCACTGGGTGTTATATGCATGCAACTGATGAATTATTGAACTCTACATTTGAAACTAATGATGTACCATATGCTGGCTAATTGAATTTAAATTTAAAAAAAAAACACCATATAAGTGCTAAGAGACAAAACAAAACAAAAACAAAACAAACAAACAAAAAAACCCAATTGCCTGCCCGTCTCTCTGAAAGCCATAGGAGCTCCATTGCTGGTGCTAAGTAGACTGGTAATAACCCTGGCATGCAGCAGCACCCTCAATTAGATTTTTATGGCTCTTGTGACAAATTACCATAATCTTAGTGGTTTACAACAACACAAACGTATGATTTCTTGAAGTCTGTTAGAAGTCCAACACAGGTCTCACTGGGCTAAGATCAAGGTGTCAGTAGGTCTGTGTTCCTTCCGGAGGGTCTAGGAAGAATCCCTTTCCTTGCCTTTTCCAGCTTCTAGAAGCTGCCTGCATTCCTTGGCTTGTGGACCCTTCCTCTCTATTCAAAGGCCA
Organism: Ursus arctos; assembly: GCF_023065955.2. NCBI lineage: Eukaryota > Metazoa > Chordata > Mammalia > Carnivora > Ursidae > Ursus > Ursus arctos. The sequence goes on along the minus strand of NW_026622764.1, from coordinate 55,523,060 downwards.
GCCATGGAACATCTGACTCTTCTTCCATCATCACATTTCTTTGTCTAACCCAGAGCTTGTGTTTTTAAGGAGTCATGTGATTGAGATTGGGTCCACCTAATAATCCACGATAATCTCCCCATCTCAACATACTTAACTTTGATCACAGCTGCAAAATCTCTTTTGTTAATAGTAAAGTAACATTCAGTTTCTGGGATTGGGATATAGACATCTTTGTGGGAGGGCATTATTCTGCCTAACACATATCTCAATTACTAAAATTTCCACTTGTGGTTTATTGAGAAGTGCAGTTAGAAGACGTATTGCTGATGAACTTGGTTGTTATGGGAGAAAGAAAATTTGTAAGGATTGTGGCATGGGATATCTCCTTTTGATGGCATTGGTTTGTAAGCAGAGTCATAGACACATTTAAGTCATGTTTTGCAAGCCAGTATGTTCCTAAAGCTGCTTTAAAGGACTCACTTCCTATAGCTACCATAAAGACTGCTGAAAACCAACCTCTGGATTTAATTTTAAGGGTGGTAGAAGCATAAGACATTATATGCACCATCTCAACAGGTCTACCTATGTCAATGTTAGGACCCAGATAAGAAAAGATGGGGATTTTGAGGCAAGCAATAGGTAATCTTAAATTCCTAATTGCTCTGGACCCTTATTTGGAAGAAGCAGCTCCTTCTCTCTTTGCAAAGGAACCCCTCCTCCCCTGCCCCCCAATAGCCTGGGTACCATGCAAAGCCTCAGGTGAAGTAAATAACTTCCTTGTTCTCCTTGAGTGTAACTCCTATTTTCCCTCGTTGCCTTTAGGCCAATAACCAGATTCAGGTCTCTGCTCAGCCTGAATAGGGAAGTATGGGTCTGGCTTCAGGAAAAAATGGTCCTCAAAAAGGAATTTCAGAATCTGGCTAAGAGACCCCAGAAGAACTGGGGGAACACGTGTGGCGGCAGATCTTGAGAATGTTATTCCAGAGAGGGGAGTATTGTAAGACTAGATAGGGGAGAATTTATTGACAGAGGGGCACCATAACTTGGGACTCAGGGTTCCAAAAGGACACCTGGTGCTTGTCTTCATAGCTTGCTGGGAGGGCCCCTGGATGCCTGAATTAGGCATTGGATTCCAGTAAATTATGTGGAGATGCCATGGTTTCCTTGACTTAGAAACTGGTCTCTTTGGGGTTTTGAGAAGGGATGGACTTGAGAAGCTACTGTGTGACTATATCCCTCATTAATCTTTACATCTCTGCTTATTTAAGTTTACAATGGTTTCTGGATTAGTAAATTTGAGACATGGGGCAAAGCAGAGCTTCATTAAATTGCTGACTTATTTATTCAACAAATATTCACTGAAAACCTCTTATATGTCCATCAATACATAAAGGTGCCAATGACACAAAAAAGATCCTTTGCCTCAAGGATCCTTTGCTTCAAGGAGTAACTAATCTAGTATGGAAGACCTATATCTGGGGAGAAAAATCATGTGTTCTCAAGGTCATGTCATTGTAAGTCCTTCAGACATATGTGTTATGGCATATGAATTTCAGGGTCATGGTCCTATAATTGCTGCTTTTCTGACATGGCCAAATAGTATGGTCTTATTCTAGATACAGAAATAAGCATGTAAACTGGAATGGACTTCAAAAAACCCGCTTCATCTGAAGCTTTTGATTTGAAAAAAAGACTCAAGAGGAAAAAATAGAGACTCAGATATTTATTTCTTAAATATATTTGCATGATTTCTTTATCTTTTAAGATCGTTATTTGGAGGTTACTGAATTGTTTTTCAAGGGTCACTAAAAAAGTGCACACCATTTTGGTGAACTTCCAATTTAAATAGATGTAAGCTTAGAGGGATATGCTTCAGGCAAAAATCTCATTAATTTTTCATACTTTCCATTTTGAAATTAACAAAAAGGTTTATGAATGAGGGGCAGAGGAAGAAAGATGAATTCTGTCTTATTTCATTTCACCTGCCACTCTGACATTATAATTTTTTAAGTAAGGAAAACCACTTAGTTTTTGATAATTTAAGTTCCTCACATCATTAATACGTAGTTTTGCTGGTCCATCAACTTCATCATTTTTTTCCCCAATCTTTTGCGACTTGCAGCACTAAGTAAGCACCACAGTGATAGTTGAGTAAGTAAGGTGATTAATCTGTAAAACATACCCTCATTTTGATGATTTTTATTACACTTAATATTTTGGAGTATTAAAGAGATCAATGTCAACAAAACTTTTGGAACAATTCATGAAAACTATTTATGGCAGAAAAAGGGTGATCAATAAATATTTGCATGATTATTGCAGAAAAGCAAATTTACGTGGAAAAGCAGCCATTTCCTTTACTAAACAATTTCATTCTATTCCTTTGCATGAGAGGAAGGCTCACTGATTGATTCTACATAATTAAATAGAGAATGCTATAGTGGGAGTGCTGAATTCTGGCATATGTTCCTTGATGTGCTTTGGTTTTGTTTTGGCAAATAATATTAAGAACTTATCATTTTTTTATATTATACAGATGGTATATTGTATATTCGTATCTATGTATATTTAAAAGACAAATAAGGTTAACTAATTTCACCACCAAGAAATAACAAATGTTAATATTTTTTTTTGGTATCTCTTATTGCAGTTTTATCATTTTGTCAAGTGGGCCTACCTCTGTAGCGGACAGTCAGGAAAAGGCATTATTTTCCCCCCGGTACCTTCAAACTGTTACTTCTTCCTTCTCTTTGACATTATCCCTGGCATTCTTCATAGTTTTTTTTATTCTCTCTCTTCCTCTGACCATATTGGCTGTGGTGGAATCATTTATACCACTGAAACTGGCAAATGCTATGCAGATCCAGGTCTTGCCTCACCGCCTCTGCTCCCGTAATTGTTGCTTCAGACAACCCAGTTCTAAGCCATTCAGTGCATGACATTCCGTTAGTCCCAAGGGTTGGTTCAGAGGTTGTCTAATCAATGTGAAACGTATTTACTAGGAGCTCCAGGGCATAGGAAATCTCTCTCTCTGTCTCTCTTTTGTGGATGATGAAGAATATGGATATAAAGACTGAACTTGCTGCCATCATTGTGCTGTACTGGGAAGTCATCCTGAAGAAGTTCACATATGAGATAACAATGCGGAGAAGTGCAAAGATACTGAGCTGGAGTCCTGAACAAATCATGCCTAAGATCAGTGCCAGCTTTGAACTTTAATTATGGGAGCCAATAAATCTCGTTGAGTTGTAGCTACTGAGAGCATCCAGAGTGGCTCGCGAGTGGTTTTGGAGATGGTAGTTGGAGACTCTGCTCATTTCCTCTTGCTGAACTGTCCTGAGCTCAGTAGAATCACATGGTTTGTGGATTTCCAGAGTTATTTTGTGGAAATGAAGACAATTTCAGGAGAAATTCACAGACATTGGAGGAGTATGCATTTTACATTAAGTTTCTGCAGTAGTCTTTCAAATGCAAGCCTCAGGACGTGATGAATTCTTTGGCTTAGTTTGGAGGGGACTTGATTATGCTGGGGGATACTTAAGACTTCCAAGGTAATATAGAACCTCTGTAAGGCTAAAAGTCAGTAATTTATTCCAGAACTGTTATGAAATTTATATAGCTGAAGTTTGGTTAGCATTTGCTTCTACCTAACTTTATGAAAATACATTCTTTTTTCATGGAAGTGTTCAGTACGAGTTGAGATACAAGTTAAGAGCTGCTATCTATGAGGTAAATCCTGAGTCCAAATTTAGGCATTTGTGTATTGAGCAGATCTCAACTTTGAGAGCAGTTTATTTGTTAGTTCCATTAGTTTCGTCGACTTGATCATTATTATGATACACCTTGAATGAATAAACTTGGTAAAACTTTTGGTGTGTGTTGCTTTTGTATTCATGCTTTAATACATCCATCACCATTGTTATCATTAAAAAGTTCTTGGAGCTGCAGATATAGGGTTTTCCCATTAGGTGGCCCCTTGTTAAAAACTCCTGAATGTTCCTACGTTAAAATATTTGCATGTGAATGTGTAACTCAATTATGCTTCTCTGTTACTTTTATTCATGTGTCCTAGTTAACTAATCTTTGAAACATTAAAGATAGCTATCATGTCATCATCTCTCAGCCCCTCTGAATTTTTTTCCTGCTGAAGTTTCCCAATTTTTAGAGCTTACTGCTTTTATCACATACATTTGGGCTCAATGTGACGTCCTTCTTAAAAAGAATGTCTTAGGGGAGCCTGGGTGGCTCAGTCAAGCGTTGGACTCTTGATTTTGGCTCAGATCATGATCTCAGGGTCCTGGGGTCAAGCCCTGTGTCAGGCTCCACACTCAGTGGGGAGTCTGCTTGAGATTCTCTCCTGCTGCCCCTCCCCCTGCTCGCTCACTCTCTCTCTCCCAAATCTTTTTTTAAAAAAGAGTGTCTTAATCATAAGAGACTGAAAAAGTAGGCAGTGATAGAATCATCACTGATAAATTACTGGGCAGAACTAATGAGAATTCTGTGGCTATGTGGGTATTTTCCTATTCTAGTAATTGGAAATCTGTGGAAAGTTATATCATAACCAAGTCTGTTGTTTATGGAATGATTTTTAAGAACTATGCCTTAGAAAGGAAGAAAGAGCTGAGTTTTGCTATGTTACTTCTCATCATAATTTTTAAAAAACCCCTTCATTTTGTTCAAATTATTCTTAGAATTTGCATTTGTTTTTGAATTGAAATTCCTAAATGGTGTTATCTGTTGATTTTCAAACACCTGTGTTAGGAAAGACTTTCTCTCAGTCAGGGTCATTTGTTGAGTCAAAGTATTCTTCTAAAAAGGCTACATCAAAAAAGCAAGTCTTTGTCATTCAAATTTTGCCCTTTCTTGGGACATTACCTTGATCACATGTGAGGAGTTCAGTTCCTGGCCAAAAAAAACACTGTATGTGATTTTTTTTTTTCAGGCCAGACCATAGGCAATTACAAAGGCTTTATCTAGCAGGGTCTGTGAAGGAAAACTACCCTTCATGATGGTAAATTTTATGTGTCAATCTGACTGGACCATAGGTTGCTCAGAGATCAGATTACATAACTTTTGGGTATGTCTGCAAAGATGTTTCCAAAAGAGACGAGCATTTGGATTGGTGGAGTGAGTAAAGTAAATGGCTTTCCCCATGTGGGCGGGCAACATCCAATCCCTTGAGGGTCTGAATGAAACACTGAGGCAGAAGAAGGTTGAATTCTCACTCTGCTTGATTGGTTGGGTTCTGATAGCAATCCTTACCTGCCTCGGGTGCTCCTGGTTGTCTGGACTTCAGACTTGGATTCGGCTCTATTCCATGTGTTCTCCAGCTTTCAGGCCTCCAACCTACACCACTGGCCTACCTGGCACTCAGGTAGCTCGAAGATGGCAGACTGTGGGACTGTTCAGCCTCTATAATCACATGAGCCAATACCTTATAATAAATCTCTTTATATAAATTATAAACACACACTTTTTTTTTTTTTTGCCATGCATTCCTGTGTAGTGAACCTATCCATTCTGTTCTGTTTCTGTGGAGAATCCTGACTAATCTATCCCTTTGCACACAGACTTGGTGTACTGCCAGTGTGTCGTAGTCTGTGAAGGGAGTCAGGGTCAGGACACAGGGCCTCCCGGCCAGCTGTGCTCTTATGCATTCCTGCATTCTTAGGCCAGTACTTGCATTTGGAAGTCTTATTGGGAAACCTTGAAGATTCAGTACCCTGTTCTTTTCAACTTCCAGTCCTCCTGACCTGGAAGGTCCCTTCAACTGCAGCAGCCTTTTGTTCTGGGCTCCCCAGGCAGTGAGATAACCCCAGCCCCCACATCTGTGCTGATTCACCTGTCTCTTCAACTAGTGCACTGTTCTGTGGGGTGCGGGGTGGGGTGGGGAATGGAATGGGAGAGTTGGCCATTTTCTCCAGGTGAGCCTCTTGCTTTTACTATCACAGCGAGTAAGATTAAAGCCTTCCCTCTTATTTCATTTTAGCTCATGGTCTTTAATTCGCTACTCAGTTCAGCTCGCTCCTGCTTCGCTGAGATGGCTCCTGACGACACGGTTCGCATCAGCAAAACCATTTACCGTAAAATTGGACATACCTCAGGTAATAATAATTAGAAAAGCCAACATTTACTGAACACCTACTGTATACCAGATGCCATGCCAAGCCCTTCATGTATGTGGTTAATCGCAGTGTTCCTCAAAGTGTGGTCCTCAGACTGGTGATGATCGATAAAAGCTTGTTAAACATGAGTACAGGAACTGGGGATTTGTGTTTAGCAATTTGTATTTGTCTTTGCTGTATGGTTGATATTTTCATTGTATTTTTAAGAGTATCAGTCCACACCAGATTGAACATTTTAGAAATATGTTTTCACCCCAGATGGATGGAGAAGCACTGTGCTATTTCATTGAATCCTTATAGTGATGTTTTGAAGTAGATACTACTATTACCCTTCATTTACTGATGAGTAATCCAAGGCACACTTACTGATGGTGAAGTAATTTGCTTGGCATCATAAACGTGTGCTAAGGGTGGCAGTGCCAAGAGGTGTGTCAAGACAGATAAGTGCACAGCTGCTGGGCTTAACACTTGTTCGAGAGCTACGTTCACCTTTCTTTTGATCAGTAATGCCTTGTGCCGCCATATATGTGTTTGAACAAGGACCCCAAGGAGCCACATGGATAGAATATCTGTAATTGTGTTTATCCCAGCAAATTCGGGCTATACAACTGCCCGCAGACACATCACCTTCATCACACAATTAAATGATACTCGATGCTGTCTGGAGAAAAAAAGATCCGAGTCTTCACAGAAAACCTGCCACGTGGTCAGATATCTCCTTGTGTTGGGTAGAGTGTTTTCCGAAATTCAATTCGTGTTCGAATCAGCACTCACCCAAAGCAATTTGCCGTGTCTGTGGCACCAATTTCCAGATCTGTAATTCCATTTCTTTCCTGCTCTGGGATTCTGTCTTTGCATCACCACAGCTGTGTCTGTTTCCTGCAGTCATCTCGGGCACGGAAATAAAACTGGGTGAATCCAAGTACTTCCCAGCCCTGATGGGACATAAACGCCTGCATGTGAAGAGCTGAGCTGGGTCAAATCTCTCTCACATTTTCTTATCTGTGATTTCTTGGGCAAAAAGGTAGATCAGGAAGCACCCCCCCCCCCAAAAGCTTCATGAGAAATCCTTAGTGCCGAGACAAGGGATAATTACAATGCATTACTTTTGCAAAAGAATAAGAAATAGAGATTGTTGGAAGTAATTGTCAGAAAAGCCAGTAAAGGTTGTAAGTGGTTGACTCTGGGGACTGGGCCTGGGTATGGGGGTGCAAATATGAAATTCCTGCTTTTTACTATTCTGATGCATAACCAACTTATGATTCAATTTAGGATTTTTGATTTTATGGTGGTGTGAAAGCAATATTCATTCAGTAGAGACTGTACTTTGAATTTTGAGAATTTTGATCTTTTCTCGGATGAGTGATATGCTGTGCGATCCTCTCTCGTGATGCTGGGCAGTGGCAGCTCCCAGTCAGTCCCGCCATCACCAGGGTGAACCACCGGTACACTTACAACTGCTCTGCACTCCTGCGACTGTTCTGTTTGCCACTTTCAGTATAGCACTCAATCAGTTACGTGAGATCTCAACACTTCAGTATAACATAGGCTTTGCATCAGATGATTTTGCCCCATTGTAGGCTAATGTCGGTGTTCTGAGCACGTTTCAGGTTGGCTAGGCTAAGCTGTGATGTTTGGTAGGTAAAGTATATAAATGCATTTTCGACTTATGACAGTTTCAATTTACAGTGGGTTTATTGGGATGTAACCCCGTTGTAAGTCCAGGAAGATCTGGACACTTGTCTCTACTTGACTTTTTTTTTTTCTTTTTAACCATGTGCACATGTTGCTTTGAGTAATTAAAGATAGATCCCAGCTGAGGTTTTGTGTCACATCCGTCAGCCCACTCCTGAATTTGGCTGCAAAGCAGTGGAGTTTGCTGCAAGTTCCTAATCTTCTGTTAAAGGCATTTTGCCCTAAGCTTAGGTTTCTTTTTTTTTCTTCTTTTTTTCTTTTTCGTTCTACCTCAAAGCCTTTCAAAATCGTAGCAGCCCTCTTGGTCCATGCTCAGGAGAAACTAGGAATTGGAGAGGCATATAGACCCCTAGGACAGTCTTTGAAAGAAGGGGGATGGGGTCTGTGGCTCCAACGTCCACCTCCCACTGTTCAGGATGGTAATTCTGGAGAAGTCTGAACACTTGCCAGAGGTCCCCAACAAGACAGAGCCTCCCTTGCCTATTGAGGCAGTCTGGATAACATACCCTTCACTTGAGTTTTTCACTTTCTCTCTCATAATCACGCCCCCTCCCAGCACCACCCCCTTTCTGCTTCCTGGGATCACCTCCCAGACAAACTACCCACACCAAGTCCTTGTCTCAGGCTCGACTGTTAGTAGAAACCTAACTATGACAGATCCTCAGGTAAAACTAGGACTGCTGAGTTAAGATGGCGGAGGAGTAGGGGACCCCTTTTTCAGCCGGTCCCCTGAGTCGAGCTGGATAGGTACCAGACCAGCCTAAACAACCACGGAACCAGCCTGAGACGCAGGAAGACGCATCTGGATCTCTACAAATGATCATCTCCAGCGCTGAGTATTGAGGTATGAAGCGGGGAGCCACGAAACCGTGCACAGATATCGGAAGATAAACGGAAGGGGGAGGGAGCCGCCGCGTTCGGGTGCCGGGAAGCGGTAGCCACTTGCACTGGGGAGCGGGCGGACTCGCGGACGGCACCCGCAAAACAGCAGACTGAGACCGTGAGCCGGGTGCGCGCGCCACCAGGCATCTCGCGGAACCCCGGAATCCCGGTGCGCTCACTGGATCCAGACTGAGACCGGGAGATCCGGGAGCGCGCGCGGGGCGGCTGGCGGCTGGCGGCATTAGAAACACAAAGGACAGAGACGCGCCGGCCCTGGAAGTGAGGGCTGGGACGCCGGGTGTGGGGCGCACATCCCGGGACGCTGCAGGGTTGAGCAGCACCAACAGAAACAGAGTTAAAGTGGCCAGAACATCAGCGGAGAACGGGCCGCAATCCCTCTGTTCTGTGACAATTCGGCCTCTGCTGCTCTGACTCTCAGAAGCACAGCAAATGGCCAGGGAAAGCCGCCAGAGAACAAAAGCCTGGAAAGACCGGCTCACAGTGTGCCCATCCCCATCCCCCCGCACAGGGGACACGGAGACTCTAACCAAACAGGGTTGCCTGAGTATCGGCGCGGCAGGCCCCTCCCCCAGAAGGCAGGCTGAAAAATCAAGAAGCCCGCATCCCTAAGATCCCTATAAAACAAGGGCACATGGTCTGGGTCCCAGTCAATAATTTGGGCTCTGGACAACCCCACAACCTCTCCTCATCAGAATGATGAGAAGGAGAAATCCCCCCCAGCAAAGAAAAGACAATGAGTCTGTGGCCTCTGCCACAGAACTAATGGATATGGATATAACCACATTATCAGAAATGGAATTCAAAGTAACAATGGTAAAGATGATGTGTAGACTTGAAAAAAGTATTAACGAAAATGTTAATGAGAATATAGAACCTCAAAGGACAGAAATGAGAGTGAATCCGGAAGAGATTAAAAATTCTATGAGCCAAATGCAGTCAAAACTAGAGGCTCTGACAGCCAGGGTGAATGAGGCAGAAGAACATATCAGCAAATTGGAGGATGGGTTAGTAGAAGAGAAAGCTAAAATAGAATCTGGGCTCAAAAAAAATCCACGCTCAAGAATGTAGGTTACGGGAGATTACTGACTCAATGAAACGTTCCAATATCAGAATCATTGGCATCCCCGAGGGGGTGGAGAAAAACAGAGGTCTAGAAGAGATATTTGAACAAATTGTAGCTGAAAACTTCCCTAATCTAGCAAAGGAAACGAACATTCATGTCCAAGAGGCAGAGAGGACCCCTCCCAAGCTCAACCACGACAAACCTACACCACGTCACGTCATAGTGCAATTCGCAAATATTAGATCCAAGGATACAGTATTGAAAGCGGCCAGGGCAAAGAAATTTCTCACATACCAAGGCAAAGGTATCAGAATTACCTCAGACCTGTCTACACAGACCTGGAATGAGAGAAAGGGTTGGGGGGCATTTTTAAAGCTCTTTCAGAGAAAAACATGCAGCCAAGGATCCTTTATCCAGCAAGGCTGTCATTCAGAATTGATGGAGAAATAAAGACCTTCCAGAATCGCCAGTCATTGACAAATTTCGTAACCACGAAACCAGCCCTACAGGAGATATTAAGGGGGGTTCTATAAAGATAAAAAGGCCCCAAGAGTGATACAGAACAGAAAGTCACAATCTATAGAAACAAAGACTTTACTGGCAACATGGCATCAGTAAAATCATATTTCTCAATAATCAGTCTCAATATAAATGGCCTAAATGCTCCCATAAAGCACCACAGGGTTGCAGATTGGATAAAAAGACATGACCATCCATTTGCTGTCTACAAGAGACTCATTTTGAACCTAAAATACATTCAGACTGAAAGTTAAGGGATGGAATACTGTCTTTCACGCCAATGGACCTCAAAACAAAGCTGGGGAGCAATTCTCATATCAGACAGATTGGATTTTAAACTAAAGACTATAGTTAGAGACACAGAAGGGCGCTGTATTATTCTTAAAGGATGTATCCAACAAGTGGAGATGACAATTATAAATATAAATGCCCCCAACAGGGGAGCAGCAAGATACACAAGCCAACTCTTAACCGCAATAAAGAGACATATAGATAAAAATATGTTAATGGTAGGGGACCTCAACACTCCACTATCAGCAATAGACAGAGCACCCATGCAGAAAACCGACAAAGAAACAAGGGCTTTGAATGCCATACTCAACGAGTTGGACCTCATAGATATATATAGAACACTACATCCCAGAACCAAAGAATACTCATTCTATTCTAATGCCCATGGAACATTCTCAAGAATAGACCATGTTCTGGGTCACAAAACAGGTCTCAACCGATACCAAAAGACTGAAATTATTCCCTGCATATTCTCAGACCACAACACTCTGAACTTGGAACTCAACCACAAGGAAAAATTTGGAAGAAACTCAAACACTTGGAGACTAAGAACCATCCTGCTCAAGAATGATTCAATAAACCAGGAAATCAAAAATTAATTTAAACAATTTATGGAGACCAACGAGAATGAAAACACAATGGTCCAAAACCTATGGGATACTGCAAAGGCAGTCCTAAGGGGGAAATGCATAGCCATCCAAGCCTCACTCAAAAGAACAGAAAAATCTAAAATGCAGTTTTTATATTCTCACCTCAAGAAGCTGGAACAGCTTCAGAGGGACAGGCCTAATCCACGCACGAGGAAGAAGTTGACCAAGATGAGAGCAGAAATCAATGAATTAGAAACCAGGAGTACAGTAGAGCAGATCCACAGGACTAGAAGCTTGTTCTTTGAAAGAATTAATAAAATTGACAAACCACTGGCAAGACTTATCCAAAAGAATAGAGAAAGGACCCAAATTAATAAAATTATGAATGAAAAGGGAGAGGTCACAACCAACACCAATGAAATTGGAAGGATTATTAGAAACTTTTATCAACAGCTTTATGCCAATAAATTAAGCAATCTGGAAGAGATGGAGGCCCACCTAGAAACCTATGAACTACCAAGACTGAAACTGGAAGAAATTGATTTTTTAAACAGGCCAATTAATTATGAAGAGATTGAGTCAGTGATAAAAAACCTTCCAAAAAACAAAACTCCAGGATCGGATGGTTTTCCTGGGGAATTCTACCAAACATTCAAAGAAGAAATAATACTTATTCTCCTACAGCTATTTCATAAAATAGAAACAGAAGGAAAGCTATCAGCCTCCTTCTATGAGGCCAATATTCCCTCGATCCCCAAACCAGGCAAAGACCCCATCAAAAAGGAGAATTACAGACCAATTTCCCTAATGAATATGGATGCCAAAATCCTCAACAAGATCCTGGCTAATAGAATCCAACAGTACATTAAAAGGATGATCCATCATGACCAAGTGGAATTCATCCCTGGGATGCAAGGGTGGTTCAACATTCACAAATCTATCAGTGTCTTACATTTTATCCAGAAGGAAAAATTCAGAAATCATAAGATTCTCTCAATAGATGCAGCAAAAGCATTTGACAAAATACAGCATCCTTTCCTGATTAAAACCCTTCAGCGTGTAGGGATAGAGGGTACATTCCTCAATCTCATAAAAACCATCTATGAAAAGCCTGCAGCAAATATCATTCTCAATGGGGAAAAGCTGGAAGCCTTTCCCTTGAGATCAGAAACACAACAAGGATGCCCACTCTCGCCACTATTATTCAACATAGTACTAGAAGTCCTTGCAACAGCAATCAGACAACAAAAAGGGATAAAAGGTATCCAAATCGGCAAAGAAGAAGTCAAACTGTCTCTCTTTGCAGGTGACATGATACTCTATATGGAAAACCCAAAAGAATCCACTCCCAAACTATCAGAATTTACAGAGCAATTCCGTAATGTGGCGGGATACAAAATCAATGCTCAGAAATCAGTTGCATTTCTATACACGAATAATGAGACTGAAGAAAGAGAAATTAGGGAATCCATCCCATTTACAATAGCACCAAAAACCATACGTTACCTTGGAATTAACTTAACCAGAGATGTAAAGGACCTATATTCTAGAAACTATAAATCACTCTTGAAAGACATTGAGGAAGACACAAAACGATGGAAAAATATTCCATGCTCATGGATCAGAAGAATTAACATAGTTAAAATGTCCATGCTACCCAGAGCAATCTACACTTTCAATGCTATCCCGATCAAAATACCGAGGACAGTTTTCAAAGAACTGGAACAAATAGTCCTTAAATTTGCATGGAACCAGAAAAGGCCCCGAATCGCCAAGGAACTGTTGAAAAGGAAAAAGAAAGCCTGGGGCATCACAATGCCGGATTTTGAGCTGTACTACAAAGCTGTGATCACAAGGACAGCATGGTACTGGCACAAAAACAGACACATAGACCAATGGAACAGAATAGAGAACCCAGAAATGGACCCTCGGCTCTTTGGGCCACTAATCTTTGACAAAGCAGGAAAAAAACATCCGGTGGAAAAAGGACAGTCTCTTCAATAAATGGTGCTGGGAAAATTGGACAGCTACATGCCAAAGAATGAAACTTGACCACTCTCTCACACCATACATAAAGATAAACTCCAAATGGACGAAAGACCTCGATGTGAGACAGAATCCATCAAAATCCTAGAGGAGAACATAGGCAGCAACCTCTACGACATTGGCCAAAGCAACCTTTTTCATGACACATCTCCAAAGGCAAGAGAAACAAAAGATAAAATGAACCTGTGGGACTTCCTCAAGATAAAAAGCTTCTGCACAGCCAAGGAAACCGTCAAAAATACTAAGAGGCAGCCGACGGAATGGGAGAAGATATTTGCAAATGATACTACAGATACAAGACTGGTATCCAAGATCTACAAAGAACTTCTCAAACTCAATACACGAGAAACAAATAAACAAATCATAAAATGGGCAGAAGATATGAACAGACACTTTTCCAATGATGACATACAAATGGCTAACAGACATATGAACAAATGTTCAAAATCATTAGCCATCAGGGAAATTCAAATCAAAACCACACTAAGATACCACCTTACGCCAGTTAGAATGGCAAAAATTGACAAGGCAAGAAGCAACAATTGCTGGAGAGGATGTGGAGAAAGGGGGTCTCTCCTACATTGTTGGTGGGAATGCAAGTTGGTACAGCCACTCTGGAAAACAGTGTGGAGGTTCCTTAAAAAGTTACAAATTGAGCTACCCTATGACCCAGCCATTGCACTTCTGGGTATTTACCCCAAAGATACAGACGTAGTAAAGGGAAGGGCCATATGCACCCCAATGTTCATAGCAGCATTGTCCACAATAGCGAAATTGTAGAAAGAGCAGAGGTGCCCTTCAACAGATGACTGGATTAAGAAGTTGTGGTCCATATATACAATGGAATATTACTCAGCCATCAGAAGGAACGAGTTCTCAACATTTGCTACAACATGGACAGCACTGGAGGAGATAATGCTAAGTGAAATAAGTCAAGCAGAGAAAGACAATTATCATATGGTTTCTCTCATCTATGGAACATAAGAATAGGAAGATCGGTAGGGGAAGGAAGGGATAAAGAAAGGGGGGGGTAATCAGAAGGGGGAATGAAGCATGAGAGACTATGGACTCTGAGAAACAAACTGAGGGCTTCAGAGGGGAGGGGGTGGGGGAATGGGATAGACTGGTGATGGGTAGTAAGGAGGGCATGTATTGCATGGTGCACTGGGGGTTATATGCAACTAATGAATCATCAAACTTTGCATCAAAAACCAGGGATGTACTGTATGGTAACTAACAGAATAAAAAAACAAACAACAAAGAAAAACTAGGACTGCTGAGGTGAGATTTGCATTCAGGGATCTGGACCCTGCTCTCGTAGTGCAGTTAAATTGCCCATGGGCCCTGGAAACTACGGCTGTGGGTGCAGTGAAGCCTGAACACAGATGGTGGAATGATTCCATTCTGAGCAATCAATTAAACTATTACAGAAATATACCATAGGGAAGGTTCGTGGCTGTGGGAGGGGGCCAGAGATGCCATAAGGGAGACTGTAAATGACTTTCTAGGCTGCCAAAGAAATGTCATAGAAGAAAGGAAGAAGATAGAAACGAGAAGAGAAAAATTGGCATCACACAGAGAAACGGAAATGTTGTCTCTCCCTTTCCTCCTGTCAAGGAGGCTAAGAGGTGTGAGCAGCAGATTGCAAAATAATTCAGGGAGCCAAGGACACTGCCAACTTGCTTTAGATGTTGGAACTCTCTCGAGTTTTGGAAGCCTGGGGAAGATGACCAAATAGAGACACTGCTGGCTTCTGCCACGTAGATGGGTTGAAGAATATCCACCAAATGAAATCTTGGCAGGTCTGGGAATTCTGCAACCAGGGTGCCTGCCGGATTTCTAGCTTACAGTTTGGCTCTTAGCTGGCAGTGAACGGCCTCTGGCTTCCATCTGTCCTTGCAGTACTGCACCCACCCTCTTTTCTGTAAGCGGCCTTGGTTCTTGTTACTTACAACCAAATTTCCTGGCCGTTTCGGAGCCTCTCCCCACCAGACCTGAGTATACCGGGGGTCCCCTATCCCACTCACGCACTTTCACTTGGTCCCGTATGTGTAGCTTTGGGGGCGTTCCCTTCCTCAGTCTGAGCCTGAGGGCCCCTCTTGACTGACGGAAGCTTCCTCTCCTTTTTGTTTGCCAGCTGATTACATTTTCTTGCTTGTTCTCCACATTCTCTTGCACAGTGCTCAGTACATCTAACAGACCTTCATGGGTGATGTCATCGGTTAAATAGACCAGCAGTAATGATCTCCCAGCTCGTAGATGCCAAAACCACCGCCAGGAACTAAGCTGTGATTCATTTCTAAGAATTCATTTCTAATAAGAGCCCCCCTGAGAGGGAAGGGCAAGAACTCTGAGGTTCTGAAGACCTGCTTGAGGCATGGCTGTCCCCATCGCAGCACTCTAGGGCAGGCCCACTTCTCCGCGGGCACAGGTCTCCCCTTGCTGAACGGAGACTTAGTGGAGAGCTCGTGGGCTGCGGGCTCAACTCCTGGCCCCTCTCCCAGGCTCTCAAGGATGCGTCTCCAAAAGCAATGTCTCTACAACCACTTGCTCTCTTGGGCTAGATTTCATTAAGCACCAAGAGTTGGAACAAATTCTGCTGTTTCTTTTACTTAAAAGGCAAATAACCTGCTCATATTTCTGAACTCTATCCCAAACCCGGGGACCCTGAAGCAGGAACATGTGTTTATGCCGTAGAACAACTGATAATGCTCCAAACGGGTGTAACCTCTTTTTTTCCCCCTCTTCATTCTTAAATTTTTACCATGAAAACAAAATGAGAGCAGTACTGGCAGGAGGAGCACTCTGTAACGGTGGAGAAGCTGTTGGGCCAGACTGCCCGGGCCTGACTCTGGTCATGACCTTGGGCTCTCAGGCTCCTGCTGCTCATCCGAAAGGGAGACCGTTAATAGAACCTCCCTCGGAGCTGTCGGGAGGATGCAATGAGTTAGTATTTACAGAGCGTAAAACAGTGCCTGGAACATTATAAGCTCCCTATAAAAAATTTACTACATGAAATGAGATATTTTCTACATTTTCCATGTCTATAGGAGCATACACTCAAATTACTTTTTTATAGTAAGTTTATAATACAGAAATGGACCTGCTTCTTTTTTATAGTAAGTTTATAATACAGAAATGGACCTGCTTTTTTATAGTAAGTTTATAATACAGAAATGGACCTGCTTTTTTATAGTAAGTTTATAATACAGAAATGGACCTGCTTCTTTATAGTAAGTTTATAATACAGAAATGGACCTGCTTCTTTCCCCCTTGACAGTGTGTCTTGGATCTTCGTTGTCCGTATTCAGAGAGATACCTCACTCCTTTCAATGCGTACACATGTGCCATCGCATGGATGTATGGAGTTACACTGTTCCTGACGTTTCTGTCACAAACAGCGCTATGATACATAGGCGTGTGCCTTTATTTCTGCCACATAAGCACGTGAGTTCATAGAAGCAAAACAGATTTTACTGGAGGTATTGACAAATCACCCTCCCGACATTTTTACCAGTTTATTCTTGGTTTGGACCCTTTTTGATTCAAATCTGATGACTAAACATGGATTCTTGGTTGCTGGGAATACATTGGGAATGCAGAGAAATGCGTCTGTGGCACCACTGGACAGAATGTTTGGCAACACACGGACTGAGATAAATTTAAGCCTTGGGTTTTTAAATACGAGTTTACCTTAGGTCTGAACCCAGATTTAAGAATAGACAGACACTCCTAGCACCGACGGGACTGATCCCTTAGCTCAGAACAACTCCAGATTCATCAGTGTGCTGACGGCAATGGACACATAGAGCGCTGCCTTGGTTCTAGCAACCACCATTAATAGACAAGCCTGTGTATCGAGTACGGAGAAAGTAAATATCTTTATAACGCTGACCTCACTGCAAAAGGAGATTGTAAAATATGCTAAAAGCAAATGGGGGCAGGGCCTTCTAGAATACGGATGTTGGAGAAGGAAGGCAGGAAGCCTGCAGGGTGAAGAGCTCACTGGCCTCTGACGTCTGGCCCTGCCTGGGTGCTTATCTTTTCTCTGAGGATCATATCTACTTCTCTCTTCAGACTTGTGTGCTTTTTTCACGATGCCAGTGAATTTCCTCTGCCATTTTGCCGGCTTAACGACAGAGCTTGGGATATTCATTATATATTTAAGCAGGCTTTACTGCTGTGAAATTTCTGAATCAGGGAAAAATTCATTTAATTGGAATGATAAATCTTTGTTGCTCACTTATTTAGTCTCCAAAAGGCATAAAGTTAAAATATCTGAATACTGAAAAAATACAAAAAAGAGAATATTAGCCATAATCCCTCCATTTATACATTATATACAATTAAAAGTGAAGCCCACTCTGACCACCTTTTTCTCCCTCCCTTCCACTCCAACTGCTAATAGTTTTAGGTACTTCTTGGAGTTTTGAATCGTTAAAATACTTCATATTAAAGAGAGAGAAATATAGGCTCTGTGTTTGCTGACTGAGCAACCAGTAGCTCATCTAATGTTCTAGCACCTTCAAGAGATAAAGGAGAGGAGGAGGGAAGGAGAAAGGAAGAGAGGACCGAGAGGCAGCAGAAGGACAAATGTGGCTCATAGGAGAGGTCAGAAACACCTGGGAGCCAGACGCCATTCTTCTTCCTCCTCAGTGGTGACTGACCAGAGTTCCAGAACATTATGTTCATTTGGTCCTGCCTCCCTGTTTACAGTTGTGCTTTCCAGCCCTTGGCTCTTGATGCTTCCTGGAGAAGAGAATGCTGTCACTTTATCAGTAAAGATAATGAAAATGACAGTAGTAATTACAGCAGTAATTTCTTGAGCATCTGTTCCATACCAACTATTAAAAATGCGTTTTCTCCTTTAATTCCCACACAAATCCCATTGGTATCCACATTTTGCAGATGGAGAAACTGAGGTTAGGAAATAAAGCACTGCCCAATGTTACACAGCAAACCAACGGAGTTTAGACTTCTCTTCCCCACAGTTGGACTCCAGAGCATACATCCCACCAGCCGTGTAATAGTCCTGCAGACAGAGTTGGGCTATCTTTGATTATTCTGCAGAAAAGGATTTCCTAACGCTCTCCTGGAAACCAGCGGTAAACAGCATTCCACCTAGCCTCAATCAGGGAGGTTTCCTACATGGACTTTCCTTCCTATAAGTGATTTCTAGATGATGGGAATAGTTCTTATCCATCTTAGACTGATGGACTCTGTAGACTCTGTGGCTGAAAAATAACGGGCCAGGAAAATTTCCAAAATAATGCCCCGGGAGAAAGAACCACCAGACAGAAAGCAGAGCCATTAAAGAGGGAAGTTCATGGATGATTCAGAAGTGGCAATGTCACTGACTGGGGCCTTAAAAGTTGGCATCTAGGAAGCTAAATAAAAGGTTTTGGCAATCAGAAGTAATAGAATATAAACAGTATTGGTAATTCTTGGCATTGATGAACATTACAGCAGGGCCAGCTTGAGAAAAATGCTTAAATTGAACCAACAAATCTAAATGGCAGGCCCAGGGAGGCTGGGAGGAAGGGTTTGGAATGTGAATCTTGGTTGGGTGCAAAGCGAGGGGAGCAGAGCTCTCTACAGACTGTGGATAAATGGGGGAGGAAGTAATGTAGCTTGTATGTGGGGCCAGTGGACTGATAGGGTGGTGAGAAATGATGCTCAGATGGCAGCCTGCTGGGGGAGTGGCTGTCCCCATGAGGCCTTGTTCCCTTCGCCGGGGCAGACCTCCCCCTCTGACGCTTGCTGCCACTGCCCAGCCCTGGATCTGTGCGCAACCCCAGAGGCAGATGTGTGGGGCCAGCATGAAAGGCACAGCTGTTCACTGGGCTGATGGCCTTGCAGGCATGTGCTGGAGGAAATAATTCCCAAGAGATATGAAAAGTCGAACTGATTAAGGGAACAGGGAAATAATATCAGCTGAAAGTACTAGGTCCTAGATGCTGTGCCTGGACCTTCATACAAGGTACTCTCAACAAACAGCAGATGGAGGGAAACTAATCTGAGCAGGTGTGAAAGCTGCAAAAAGTAGTCAGATGGACAAAGAGAAGGAAGTGCCGAGCTCTCCCTGACGGTGGGGATGGGCGCTGCTCGGTGGACTCTGGGATGATCCATGGTCTCTCTAGGCTCTGTCAAATCCCAGATGTTGCTTAGACTTCAGGCTTGTAGGATCGAGGCTAGAAATGAAAGCAGGTGCGGGTAACTGAAGAGGTAAGCTGGCCATCAGGTAGGGTGGTCTGAGCGTCAGAGCGACAAGTGAGAATCAATACGGCAACAGCATGGAGCCCGACAGGCTCCACCACTCACTCAATATGGGACCTCAGGCAAGTCCTCCAGCCCCTCTGTGATTCAGTTTGCTGATCTATGAAATGGGGCTTATGATTGGATTCCTTTATAATGTCATTGTGAGAATTGAAATGCGTTACTATATGTTAAACACTTGAATAGGGCCTGGAGTGTAATAAGCCTGTGTAAGTGTTAATTATTATTAGTAATTATTACCAAAAAGAGACAAAAAAGGCTACCGGTAATTAAAATAGCTAACATTTACTGAGCACTTACCCCGTGTTGAGTACGTTGCTAATCACTTTACCTGCATTGTCACTTTAATATGCTCACTACCCCTCAGCATGGGGGGGGGGGAGCATACCCATATGACAGAAGGGGAAACTGAGACTTCAGGAGTTAAGGTCATTGCCTGAGGCCACACAGTGTGCAAGGGGCAGAGCCAGGTCCATGCTCGTAAGAGCTAAGCAGTTGGCCTTGGAGGGAATGTAAAGAAGGCAGCCTGGGAATGTGTGAACAGCCATCTTTATCTCCGTTAATGGTACATTTGGAAGGGGACCAGGCAGACACACAAGGACTCGGTTCCAACTATTCCAAGGAACACAAACAGTTCTGTTCCTTACTTTCCATCTCTTCATTTGCCATCATTTTCTCTTTTTCTTTTAAGATTTTATTTATTTATTTGACAGAGATAGAGACAGCCAGCAAGAGAGGGAACACAAGCAGGGGGAGTGGGAGAGGAAGAAGCAGGCTCATAGCAGAGGAGCCTGATGTGGGGCTCGATCCCATAACGCCGGGATCATGCCCTGAGCCGAAGGCAGACGCTTAACCGCTGTGCCACCCAGGCGCCCCTTGCCATCATTTTCTGTTGAATGGTAGTTTCCCTTTGGTGCTCTGCACTGATTCGCAGATGGGGCTGCACCTTAGGTCACGTGGGGAACCTTCCCAATCGCGATTCCCAGGCTCGCTCTAGACCAATTACGAGGAAATCATGGGGGTGGGACCATGCACCAAATCTTAGAAACCCCTTTGAACTATCTTGGGAATTTTAAAGCAATGCCGAGGCCCTTCCCTCCCTGAGCGTGAGTCCCTTGTTTTTGGGTTGGGGCTCAGGCACCATGTCCTATAAAATAACCCCAGGTGATGTGACTACGTACGCACCCCGAGAGAAGAACCACTGTCTCACATGACACTTTGGGTAGCAACCCAGGAGCAAATACATGTCATTTTTAGGGGGGGGGGAAAGAGTGAGAAAGGTAAAATTGAGGACTTACATATATATCAGTGATTTATATATTTGAAAATTTTTTTAAAGATTTTATTTATTTGACAGAGATAGAGACAGCCAGCGAGAGAGGGAACACAAGCAGGGGGAGTGGGAGAGGAAGAAGCAGGCTCATAGTGGAGGAGCCTGATGTGGGGCTCGATCCCATAACGCCGGGATCACGCCCTGAGCCGAAGGCAGACGCTTAACCGCTGTGCCACCCAGGCGCCCCTATATATTTGAAATTTTTATCTTGACCTCACATTCTATGTCATTCTGCGGTAAAGCTCAGTCAGTGAAGACTCCAACACATGGAGATGTATTAGGATGAAAATGTCATAAAGTAAATAATATTGACGTTTCCCTAAGACATGATCTAAGGGGAATTTGGGGGGGATAGTGTGAGGGTTACTGGGGCTTGTGCAAAATGGTAAAGAAACAAGAAAGCACTGAGGAAACAAGACCTCTCTCTTGTTCCCTGCCCTCGATCGCGCGCCACATAACTTTCATGACACAGCTGCCGTCCCTGTCACATCCTCATCTCGCCTCTTTAAGTCTGCTGAAAAGTCTCTGTGGTGACCTTGGGGTTGGAGAGGCAATGACAGGTTCTAGGCCTGGTAGTGAGGGTAGAACAGAGCCCACACTGTCAGGTGAGAAGCAGGTGGGGGTCTGGGGCTGAGATCACCTTCACTGGGGAAGTGTGAGCCTCTCTCTGTCCTCCCATGGGTGGTAACGAGCCTCAGGGTCAGGTAAGTTATAAAGTGGGCCATGAGCATTCATTATTCATTCTCCTTCCCACATTCTCCCTACTCCCTTCACCTGCCCAGAATATCCTGCCGTCCCAGTCCTGTGCCCTGGGAGGTGGCACAGTGTCACTGGAGGGCAGGTGGTCCTAAGCCCAATATGACCTTGCTTGCTGTGAGACTTTGCATCTCGGTTTCCCCATCTGTAAAATGGGACCAATAGACCCTATTTCAAAGACTGTCATTAAGATTCGATGAGAGGCATTTAAAGTGGCCCATAGCAGGTGCTGTGTAAGTTTTACCTGCCCCAGACTGGCGTTCAGGGAGAAGGGCTTTGTGGGCCACGCAGGTCTGTGCTGGTGATTGTCGAAATCTGTGCCAGCCAAGGAAGGAAAGTGTTAGCTGGGAGCTAAGCTGGAAACTGGGTCCCACGATTGACCTGTACATCTCTCTGTCAAATGGGCAAGTGATTTCTGCTGGTTTCCATGGATATATGGAAATTCATCTATATTTCATTTCACATAAAGATGAATTAGGAACTTAGAGTCTCTGGAAGAAAATTATCCATTACGTTTAAGTTAAAATACCAGATCATTCAATTTCAATTGCCAATATTCCTGGCAAATAATGGAGAAAGTAATTATTTTGTTTATTTCACTAATTGAATGTACTGGGGAAAGGACCAATGCACATTAAAAAAAAAATCTCATTTGTAGGAATGTAGTTCCTGAAATTTGTGTTGGGTCTGCGTGTCAGTGAAATAGGATTCAGGCTGTATTTAACCTTTCAACAGATAGGTATCCTGACAACTCGTAAATCAGAGATTTGGAATTTTAAGGATATTTTCCCTCAGAAAACCTGTTTTGTGTGTGTAGTGGTAAGCCAACTTGCAGATGTCTTTGGAAGATGATGGGGCTAAATTAATGATGTTAATTAATTCCAAAATTCATTGTGGAATAGGATTCATGGTGTCCAGAAGGGAGAAAAGGACTTGACTTTTCTTTGGCACTGACCTGTGCCAGGCAAACTTCTAGAAGAGGCAGAGAAGTTTTCTATTACCATGCTGTTGCTCCTTTTCTGCACCCCTCAGCTACCCTCTGGAGTACCTGTCCTTTCACTCCCGGGCCGCAATGTCCTCAGTGCTGTCTAGAGGCTACCACCATGGCATCTCTCTCACCAGGACTCCTGCTACAGACCACTCCCCTCACCCCCTTCTTGCTGGCTACTCAGTGGCTCCATGGTAGCTGAAAGAAGCAGGAAGATTCAATTAATTCGTACTCTCATGTGAATGACTGATATCCTGGCATGTTTATGAAGCTATTTTTTTTTTTTTTAGAGAGAGTCTTCTCTCCCTCTTCTTCCTCCTTCATTCTTCTTTTTCCCAATGGAAAAACACATATAAGCCATTTGACAAAGTGAAGTGAAAAAATTCAGACAATTTGGAGGGAAAATGTTATGGCCAGTAGCCACAAGAGAGGTAGTATATCCCTTAGAATTTCCCTGATCTCAGTTGTTTTTGGCTTGGCATCGCACACAAACTATGTCCCCTGGTTGTTAAGAGGTGTTGCCAATACAAGAGTAACCCCGGTTAGGGTTGATTAGGGAACTTGCAGGGGGCCAGTGCAAAGTGAAAATGCGGGGCCCCTTGTTAAACAATTTTAAGAATTTCAAGATGGTAACCACAGAGCATCAAGCCACATATGGGCTCTTCTAAGCATGGAGTCTTTGTGACCGCACAGGTCACAAGTCAGTGACGTCAGCTCTGCCCCTGGTTAAAGAAAGTGGATGCCACGTCTTGGCTTCAGTTTCTCTTAGAAACTTTAATGTGTTTTGTGTTTGACTCTCCAAGAATGGTGAGCAGGATTTCCTTCATTTTTAGGCTGTTGAAATTTGGACACATCCTGGAGGTCAGGGTACTGCAGTGACTCTTTGGGACACTCAACGTTGTCCTTGCTTCACTTTACGGCTCCCATCTGTGAGTCTTACAAACCCCGATGTTTAATACAAAGCTCCAGTAACAACAGAAGGAGGGTGGAGTGTGCAGGGGGTTCCCTAAGGCGGGGGTGGAGAGAAGGCCCAGCTCTGGCCATTTTGGGGTTTGGGTCTCTGATGACTTGCGTGTAGATCAGAGTCTCCCTGTACTACTCACTTCCTGCAGTTGAGCGATGGCTTTAGCTGAGGCTGGACGAGGGTGCGCTTCAGAAATGCTCTATTCACTCTGTTCTCTGCGAGTCTCTGCGGCGTCTTGATGGATCCTGTGGAAGGTAAAATGAGCTGAGTAACTGCTCGGTCTGTCTCCCTGCTGCCATGGCGGCCAGCTGGGTAGAGAGGGGTCTTGATTAAAAGTGAGTGGTAAAGAGCAGGAGTGCTTCCCTTGACGGTGTTTTGATAGGCGGGTATAGAAGCATCCTTCAAAAGTATTCAGAGTAAGAGGGCTCATGGAGAACGCGGGAAACATTATAAGACAAGGTGTCTTACTTTTGCTTCTGTATGTCATTAGCAATCCTTTGACTTTATTTTTGGTTTTGAAGCAGAGTCTTCTAGTGTGGGAATGGTTCTCATTTTCTGGCATTACTATATTCACTCCCCGAAGAAAGGAAATACACCCTAATCCCAGTGTGTGCTCTTGGTCCTTTTAGAGGAATCTGTTTACAGAAGATAAATACGTAACAGAGTCTGTAATATGCTTTCTCAGTTGTATTTCCAATGAGACCTGCTTTGCCTCAAATTTCAGTTTATTATTTTCTAGGGAATATACTGTCTTCTTTGCAAAAATTTTAATACAACTAGATATAACTTTAAGAAGAATATACAGTTCTGAGATCTGAATAAAACAGTGTATAATCTAAAAATTTTTGAGTTACATGGGTTTTTAAAATTGGTAGCGTGACAGTTAAATTTTGGGGTGGCATATTCATTGCTATGGCTGCCACTTGGAAAAAAAAAAAAGTGACATGACGGTCCTGGGAGGCTGCTCAGCTTGTGTGAAACCAAATCTGGAAATGTGCGACAGAACTGATTACTGTTTCCTAATGAGTCTTCCCCTTCATCAGTGCTTGGGTAAATATTTCTGTGGGGGGGGGGTGTTGCATCCCAGGCAAAATAAAAGCAAATTCTAACCTGTGACCTCTGGAAGGTGACAGTTCAACCCTGGAGTCTAAATCTCAAAACTGATGCCTTGGGTATCAGGGCGCCAGTCGTACCACAGACTCCAATCAGCACTGTACTTTGTAAGATTTCAGGAAGCAAGTCCTGGGAGGGCACAGGGTGAGGGGTTGGGTGATTCTTGCTATGGGGCCAGCCCAACCCTTTCAGGCAAATCTCTGTCTCTCTCTCTCTCTCTCATGAGCATGCAAATGCACGTGTGTGCGGACGCGCGCACACACACACACACAGAGGCCATGGTGATATCTAGAATCAGTCTAGATATCTAGGTATCAGCCCTGCTTCTTAGGTGAACCATATAGCTCATCCATATTTCATTTCACTTACAGGCCCATCTTTGTCTTTCTGTGCTTGGATAAATGTGAATGCTATGATGCAACCAGCAGAAAGGAGTTTAGGTCAGGCAACATTCAGTAAAGCGGCTGCTGGTCTGGTATCTGCTCTGGACACCAGAATTGTGATGGAATTTGTCATGAGAGACCATCCAATCCAGAAAATCGACGTCGCTCTCTTCCTGAAGTAGTTCCGTAACTTGGCACTTCCAAAACCAAGTTTTTGGGCTCACCCCATGGAAAAAGAATAATACACATTTTAGTTCACAGCTAACATGTGCCTACATATGTCTATAGCCGACCGTACAGCAGACTACATGCAATATAGTATTCAATCAGAGATCGAAGCAAGCGCGTTGGTTCTTCCCCAGAGGGAAGCGTCAGGGAGCACGTCAGCACCTTGGAGGCTGAGTCATCGCTGAGATTCTAGAAGACAGGATGCGTCTACCTCCCCAAAAGAGGTGAACAAGCTGGAGCTTGTGCTCAGCCCTTTCATTTTGAAGGTCTTCAAGACACTGTGTGGAGGAAGAATAGGCAAGGCAAGGTGTCATGGGGTCCCAAGGTGCCCCATGCCCGAGTCTCTGCACCTTCCCTTCTGGATCCAGCAGTGGTTGGAACCAAGGACCCAGTCCTGCAGCTCAGATCTGGGGGGCACATGCCCGGGACTGGGGCTTGTGATTACTCCACCAGGTACATGCCCCTTGCGAGAGGCCATTCCCATGTGCAGGGTTTGGGGGACGGGGGTAGTGGGGCTTGAGTTTCCTACTCTGGGAATGGACCTGAGTTGGGGTGGGCTGAGGGGAGCAAAAGGTAAGAGTGGCTGTGAGAGAGTGCAGACTGATGTAAATGTCCTGTTTTTTTCCTTCTAGAGACTAATGAAAGTCCTCTCTGGTATGTATGGTCAGAGAATTGTATCTGATTTGGGCTGGACTTTACCTGAGATGTCTGAGGTCCCTAGGTTCTCTTCCACAAGCCACACACTTCTTTTCTCGAGTCCGTCTACATGGGGTGTGGTCTTTCAGAGTCGGGACACACAACTCTGCCTCTGTAGTGGCCCTCGCTGTGGGTTTTCCTTAAGGATCTGGTATATCACAGACATTGCTGCAGATGCATTTTGTTTACTTGTTTGTTTGTTTTTTCTCTCCGAAACACATTACAAAGAATGCTGGCTCCGGGCTTTACTCTTTTCCTATTCCCTGGAACAGTTTCTTGTTTGATATTGCAGCTTTACTTTCCAAACCTAAATTTCCTCTGCTCTGTAACTCCATCGTCCGACAGGTTGCAAAGGCAATGAGGTTGTAGACTTCTTTTGGCCAGGAAGAGTCCCTTCTGATTGGCATTGGAGCTGAAAATAGAGTCCCCCACTGGGCACAACTGTAGAAGCCACTTCGTGTCACCCATTCAGCAGTTTGGTGGGAGTTGAACTGCTGTGTTTAACCATGTGTTCTCATTGTAGTACAGGAGACACTTAAAACGCCTCGAACAACAGCAAGTTCTGAGCTAGTAGGAGGCAGTATCGTTGCACTTGGTCACACGGGGGCTGTGGCGCTCTCATTTTCCAGTGACTTCCAATGCTGATCTAAGTGGAATTGAGTGAGAGAGTATGGCCCAGAAGCAAGATATCTTTGCTTGTTTGTTTATTTTTTGCATAACTTAGAACGCCTCAGGCACATGACCAACTTTCTAGTTTTTTCCCTTGCCTTGCGATTTCCTCACCTCCCCCCAAGACTATTCCAGCTACTCTGATCTAACTCCTTCCAGCTTCCTGTCTTCTGTCTCTGCTCACAAGGTTCCCTCTATGTGGAACTCACACCCCCCAATGTGGCTGGGGAATCCCTGGTCATCTGGCAAGACCTTGCTCAAGGGCTTAAAGGTCTTTCCTGACATTTCCCCTTACAAGTTGGCCTTGTGCGGTAGCATGTACGGACTACTAATACCTAATACCAGAAATGCTCCATCTCAGTGGTTTATAGTTCATTTCCATATACCGCAGAATAGTGCATTGGTGAAGAACACAGCCCAGTCAGACTGCCTGGTTTGAGATCCCAAATCTGCCACTTACCTCTCTGTAGTGTTGGACAAGGTCTTTAACAACCCCTGTGCCTCAGTTTCCCCATCTTTAAAATGGGGATGTTAATAATAGCACATTTACCTCATAGAATTGTGGGAATGATTAAACGGATTAAAGGATTAAATAAGTAAAGCACCTGGCATGGTTCCTGGCAAGGGGTGCGTGCTGAGTTGTTTGCAGTTATGATTACTAATCTGGAAGTCCTTGGTGGGCAATGACACCATTGCATTTGGTTTGGGCCCACAATAGTAGAAGCTGAAAATGTTAGTGGAATAAATGAATGGCTTGAACACCCTTCTGTCCCTGAGTTTAGTGTTATTTCAATTGTACGTATGTGCCCTGAGTCTGAAAACAGAAGGGCAGGAACGGTTCTGAGTAAACAGGAGCATGAAGAGATAGATGAGATAAGAGTCATATTCACCACGTGTGAGCCAAACTAACCGTCAGGACTCAGTCACAGTCTTGGCAGGCCGTCCCAGGTGGGACCTCGGGCTGAAGGGTCAAGCTAACCACTTCCCTTTGCCATTTCCCCTTTACCAAGTGGGGCTTTTCCATGTCTATTCAGTAGTGCTGCCAGGTCAGCTTGTCAGCTCTGGCTGCTTCATTTATTCCTTTAAAAGTGTCATGCCTGTTGGCTTGGCCCAAACCTGCACAGGTGTGGGCTGGGCTCATGTGGGCCTTGTCCTTGTATCACAGCATTGCCCTGATTGAGTTCTGAACATTTTCCTGTATAGTCAGGAAAATCCCCATCCAGCTGGGGGGGGGGGGGAGGAATCGAGGCGATTAATTCTGGATGGTCCTGGTTTATTATTATTATTACTCTTTTTCCCTCTGAGCTAGAAAGAAGGTTACTACTGTCTTCTCAAGCAAAAAGAATGTAGGATCGCAAGGATCTATTAATTACAGCCCTATCTGCTACTTCTCATTCTTTACTCCCAATTTTATTCCATGATTTCATTTACCCAAGTTCATTTTTGATTTCACCCTTATCCTTTTGACTTTGTAAGCTCAGACTTTAAAAGTTCTGGTACCTACTCTCTCTCTGTAGTTGCTGTCCTACTTTAGTTCTCATTATTTCTTGATGAGAGTCCCCTCTAGGTCTCCAGCCAGCTTCCTGTCCATCCCCACTGGTGCCAGAACAGTATTTCTGTACCAAATCTTGGATTATATGACACAATAAGATGGTCTTAAAAATGCGTACTTTCTGAACTATGCCTTACCATTTTAAAAAAAGTTATTGTGTTCTTGTATTATATCTCCTATTATCTGAAGTGATTAAAATGTTCTTAATATAACTATGTACTGGGATGTAGGTGAAGTGTTGACAAATCAAGATATTGATGAGGGTCCTGAGCTGGGACAGCCTGAGAAAGGTCCAGGGGTCGTGGAACACATGAAAATGGAATGTAACATGGGGATATGACTGGCACATCAAGGAGGAAAAAAGACATTCTGAAAGTAATAAATTAGTTACAGATGCATCTGTCTGGCACCGTGGTCAATGTCCATACTTGACCCGAAGGAGGCACTGACCTATTAGAAATGTATTGTCTTTAACAGAAGGAAGCAGTGCTTTGGTGGGACAAGAGAGGGCATTTTGATGATTTTCAGGGAGGAAGCCCCCACTGCAGAGGTAAATGTGAGAGCCAGTAGCTTACAGGTGGTGTTTAAAGCCATGGGTGAGTTCACTGAGGATGAGACAGGTGTGGGAGAATGGAGGGCCGTGACTGAGCCTGAGCTCTCAATGAGGCTGGGAGCCCCAGGGACTGAGAAGCAGGGCCAGTGGAGGAGGACCAGAGGGTGAGAGTCCTGACGTGAAGAGAACACAGAATTGCAAGGAGGAGAAGGACGGTCACAGTCAAGCACAGCAGAAGGCTTAGGAAAAACTAGAACTGACAAATGAACATTGGATTTGGCGATGCGGAGGGCAGTCTGGCCAGAGCTTCGAGAGGCAGGCCTGAGGCGGTGGGGTAAACAAAGGATGGGAGAAGGGGATTAGAGAGGGATCTTAATGACTCTTGCGAGGAGTTCTGCTTAGCAGAGTAGGGAAGTTGGGAGGTAGCTGGAAGGAGAAGTGGAGTCAAGAGAATTGTCTTTGCGGGGAGGGGAAGAAGGATTGGGAAATAGGAACATTGGTAGAAACATCCCTAAGCCTGGAGACATTTCTGTGCGTTGATGGGAGATTTAATGTAGTTTAATGGCTACAGTTGAGGAAAAGTAATGGTGAATCTGGTCTTCCCCAGGTAGGGGTGAGGCAGGCCCCTGCGAGTGCTATGTGTAGAGAGCAGAATGGACTCTGTGTCCTGGCGGCCCCAGCTCCACCTTGGCCTTTCAAGCCCTGGGGCTCAACTTTAACAATGATGCCAAGGACGCATGGGTAGGGGGTTTAATTGTTTTCCCTGGAGCTGGGCATAGCAGATTATGGAAAGAAGGTAACAAGACATACTAGATGCTTCAGTAAATTACTAGGGACTGTAATAATAGTTCCCAACGAACTAGTGCCTACTGAGGCAGTATCCTGGGTTTTTAATATACATTAGTTGTCCTTACCACAACTAAGGCAGGCACTTTTTGTTTTATAGATGAGAAACCTGACGTGCAGACGGTAGTGATGTCCCTGGTCGCTCAGCAGGGCTGCTGTTCAAACCCAGCCTGTTTGACTCCAAGGTTTACACTATGCAATGCTGCTTCTCTATTGATTCTGGTGACCAGGAATTTACTTAACCTTTCTTAGACTCTATTTTTATATCCAGCTTTTAACTCTTGAGGTAGGAAGCGGAGGAAGATTCCATAATTGTATAAACTGTAT
The DNA here is from genome assembly GCF_023065955.2 of Ursus arctos. Classification (NCBI taxonomy): domain Eukaryota; kingdom Metazoa; phylum Chordata; class Mammalia; order Carnivora; family Ursidae; genus Ursus; species Ursus arctos. Next base: position 55,493,162 of record NW_026622764.1, on the reverse strand, counting down.
AAATTGAATATAGTACTAATGGCTCATTTTATCTTCAACTTATTTCTCTCAGACATTAAGAACTCCCCTTTACACCTGATATTCTGAAATGAGAAGGGGAAAGACATTTATCCCATGTACGTTATTTATTCGTGGTATATTCCTAGCTTATCACTTTTATCTTTTCCCCTTCCTCCCTGAAAAATCCTGACTTTCCATCTACCCTCAGGTGGCAAGCCTCCTGCTCCCTCTGTCCTCTTGTCTGACCGTCTCCGGGCTCCCTTAACACCACGATGCCATCATTCTTCAGCAGGACTTCACACAGAGTTCCTATCGTGAATGCATTTTGGCTTGGGATAAGGCAGGCAGAAATTTCTCTTTAGTTTCCATTCTGATTTCAGAGAACTACTACTACGAAGACAAGGCCAAAGGCCTCAGCAGCCCATTGGACTGATGTCTTTAAACTCCAGTCTATAGCGACTTGCAGATTCCTTTTGAGGGTTATGAGCTTGGAGCCCATTCTTTATGATTCATCCCAGCGTTTCCCCCGCTGGTTTTACAGAACACTGTTCGGGGAAGGTGTGACAGAATGCCGTGTGAAGATGGACTCAATGTCAACGTGTCTGAGAGCTGCTGTGTAGGTCCTCCTCCCTGAGGATTGATAATGTGTGTTAATAACTAAGAAGCCACATAGAATGGCACAGTTTGGGTTTTCCTAGAAGCAAAGGCTACAGTAAGGATTCAAAGACAAGTCATTGATTTGGGAGATCTGGGGAACAGCAGGGAAGAAGCGAAAAGGCACTAGAAGAATGATAAGGAAGCCAGAAAAGTGTATATAAATAGGCCAGCCATTGCTGTGTGTGACCAGAGCTTACACCTGAGGGGAAACTCTGGGAGACAGCATAAAGCGCAAGCCTCAGCATTGTCCCATCTGAGGGATGAGGGATCTGAGGCATTAATACATCGTCTTCTGTCAGTCATCCCAATTTCTTGCATGTCCAGTCTGTCACTGGCAAAGCAGCCTCTCAGGTTTTGGAGAAATCCCTCAGGCAAAGAGATGCAATGGCCGTTGGTAGTCTGCTGGAGGAATATAGGAGGAATATAGAGCATGGACATGGCCTGCTACGCAGAAAAGACCCTGTTTAATTTAGTTTAACCTAGTATTTTCGGAGTCCTAATTGGGCATAGAACACTTGCTCGTTGGCACACTTAGGCATGTGCTGTGGGGACTCCATTTTGGGAAATGTAGGGGTAATAGGGTCACAAATGTAAAGGATACAAGAAGCCTAAAGGAAATAAAACTGGCTCTTCTGGAACCCCTGGGTCCTCTCACCAGTTCACTTAGGATGTTCTGGGTCTCCTGCATGTGTGACAAAGATTGTGAGAAGCCAGAAACATTGCCTGAGGGTCAAGCATGGCCAACATGGCCCTGTTGCTCCCAGACCAGATGGGTGGGGCCTCAGGTAGGGCAGCTGTGGAGCTGGGCTGTCCCTGGGGTGTAGCTAAGAGTCTCATACGACAAGCGAGCATTTGAAATGTGGCTGGTACAACCGAGGACCTGATTTTTAGAATTTAATTTAATTTTAATTATTTAAAATTTGAATCAAAATGCACACATGTGGCTAGTGGCTACCTCATTGGACAGTGCAATCCCAGAGGCATGCCGCCTCTCCAGGATACACATGAGAGGTATCCCCACACTGATGCCCTCTGGCTCCCTCTACCATCTAAGGATGTTACACTATTTTTTGCCAACTCTGAGTTCCATCTCGAGGGGTTTCCTATACTTTCTAGTTCTGGTCTTCTCTCAGCTTCTCCAGCACCCTGCAGTGGTTGACCTTCCCAGCACCCAGCTCTTACAGCATGGCAGGCACCAACTTCCTCAGCCCCTTCTCCAGAATTTCATAGCCGAGTGCTGCCATCAAGACACCTTTCAGGGAATGGCTTTCCCACACCCCTCGTATGGCTTTGGGGTCCAAAGTGAAGCACCTCTTTGTGAACGGATTTCTCTGGTACCCCCAGGGGGCATACTTCGAGCAAGTTCTGCCGTAGCACCTGAACAACTTCTCCATTATCTAGTGAGACCTCTCCAGGAGGTCTGGATCTCAGCCCTGGGGCAGAAGACCTCTTCCTTAGGTGTTCTGTCTCAGCCTTAAAAGGTGAAAGATCTGTGCTATGGCTTCCCTGGGAGGTGGGGACATCAGCTTTTACTTACTTAGAGAAAACTTCTCATGCTGGGAGTGGGAAGAACTTGTTTAGCTTATCAGCCTTGGTCTCTCAGTTGCCCAGAACCCCAGCTGCTAAAGGAGGACTATAATCATGAATAATGATGGTGATGATAATAATAACAATATCACAAATGATATTAATAATAGTAGTTGTAAGAACATTCATCGCTACTGTCATCCACTGAGTACTTACTACTTCCCCGATACTGTACCTACTACTTTATACGTAAGCTCACTGAATCTTCACAAAACCATGCGAAGTATTTTAGAGATGTAAAAACTGAGGCATAAAGAAGTCATTAAGGTCGAACTCTGAATGGAATGGTAGAATTGGAATGCTAGCTAGTGTGTTGGACACCAAAGCCTACGCTTGTAATCATATGCAATTGCAGTGGAGGCTATGGGTTTTCTATCTACTCTCTCCTTCCTCCTTTCCTAATGGGGGCAGGACCGGTTTCAGTTTAGGTACCAGCCTTTTTCCATTTAGTCCTGTGAGTTTAGGGGAATCAACTCCATCCCCAGCTCTGGGTGGGTTCTACTTAGTCCAAGCCAAGAAGCATGTAGTGGTTTCTCTGTCACTATAATGGATCTGGGTGGGGACATGAGATGTAAGTGGGCCCAGACATGGCCTTGTACTCCAAGACTGGAGCAGAGATGGTCTCTTTCTCTCTCTCTCCAGCAGGAAATAAACAAGGCAGCCTATGGTTACCACTGCTGCAGGCAGCCATCTTGTAACTATGAGGAAAGCTAACCTGGGGACATAGAAGACATTAGAGTCAAATGAATGAATGGTTAATAGGCACCCAGAACCAGAACTCTAATCATTCTGTGCCTGCAGCCCTATTGACTATCTACTGACTTTCTCTTATGTTATCTAATAAACTTTCTTATTTAAGCAGTAGAATCAGGGTTTCTGCTACTTGTAGTTCAGCATATCTTAACTGATTGAACTATGTCTTCCCTCGGTACCTTGCAAAATGAAGTGCCCAATATCTGTAAAGGTTATTTGCTATTTCTTTTTAAAAGATTTTTCATTTAAACTCAAGTTGGTTAACATATACTATATTATTAGTTTCAGGGGTAGAATTTAGTGATTCATCATTTGCATATAACACCCAGTGCTCATTACTTCAACTGCCCTCCTTAATGCCCATCACCCAATTACCCCTTCCCCCCATCCACCACCCCTCTAGGAACCCTCAGTTTGTTCCCTATAGTTAAGAGTCTCTTATGGTTTGCCTCCCTCTCTATTTTCACCTTATTTGATTTTTCCTTCCCTTCCCCTATGTTCATTGTTTTGTTTCTTAAATTCCACATATCAGTGAAATTGTATGGTATTTGTCTTTCTCTGATTGACTTATTTCACTTAGAATAATACTCTCTAGTTCCATCCATGTAGTTGCAAATAGCAAGATTTCATCTTTTTGATGGCTGAGTAATATTCCAGTGTATATCTCATCTTCTTTATCCATTCACCTGTCAACGGACATCTGTGCTCTTTCCTTATTTTGGCTATTGTGGGCATTGCTGGCTATGAATCTTGGGTACATGTGAGGGGCATTTACTATCTTAATTATATAAAACATTTCCTTGTTTTCTTTTTTTGACAGAGAGAGACAGAGAGCACAAGCAGGGGGAGAAGCGGAGGGATAGGGAGAAACATGCTCTCCGCTGGGCAGGGAGCCTGATGCGGGACTCGATCCCAGGACACTGGGATCATGACCTGAGCCGAGGGCAGATGCTTAGCTGACTGAGCCACCCAGGCACCCCATTTTCTTGTTTTCTTTAACCTTTAAATATTTCTTAGCATCTTACTCTGCATTAAATATATACTTACATTCTTTAGTGATCCTTAGAGCTGTGTTCTTGTTTTCCTCTTTTCACAAATACTTACTAACTTCTCTCACACCAACCCAGTAAAGGACCCTAGTGATATCTCTTAGCCTGCATTTTTGTCTCCCTCTGATTTTATCAATACTCTAATATGAAAGATCACAAAAGTCATCTTTTCAAAGAAAAGTAATGGCAGGAATTGCAGGAGCCAAACACACCACCCATAGAAAAACCTCTTTCTTACAAAATGCAGTAATGCCATGTTTCCAAGCACCAGGGAGAGTTGAATGGAGCTGAATGGAGGAAGGTCAATGGGACCAATACTACTCACAAAGAGGGGTTTGCGTTAGGCCAGGGAGGTGGGAGGGAAGGTGAGACCCAGAGAGGTCAGTAGCCAGGCCCAGTTACTTCACTGCTCTTAAGAGTAGAGATTAAGTAAAGATTATTAGTGCTCTACTCTTACGTTATGAAGCCCTGCTGAGACGGAGAGCTTGAACTGCAGAGAAGTGAGTTAGAAATAACTGCAGTCCTGTCTATGTATGCACCGAAGTGCTGTGTGCTGTGAAAGCCTGAGGTTTAGAGCAGTGGCCTGGGAGGGTGAGTGGCTGACTTTTTAGGGACCTAAGAAATGAAATTGACATAAGAGTTATTAGGGATGCTAGCTTGGCACCAGATTCTATAAGCTCTTCACAGTCTGAGCAAATTGCTGGGGGAGGCAGAATTATTCTACTTGGCATCAAACAGAGAAAGGGAGTAGCAGTTTTAGAGATGCGAGACGATATTCAGATCTCAGACCTGTATTGTCACAATTCTTATATGATTGGCCTTATACGTGATCAGATCACCACTGCTCTGGAGTTCAATTTTAGAGCATCTAATTTCTTATCAATATAAGAAGGAGAGGCCTGAGTGGGCATGATTGTGTTAATGGTATCTCTTCCCCAGAATGCAGGCACACTGTCAGTTGTCTTTTATCTCTGCATTAGCCTTTTCATTTTCTTCCTTATAGAAAACCAGAACTGCACTGCTCCCTGTTTATTTTGTCAGAGAGGATAGCAGAGGCTGGCCAAGTAATTATGGCAGGTCATTGCTTTAAGAAAGGTTAAAATAAAAAATAAGAAGAGATAGAAATGGAAGAAGGAAACGGGGTTTTATGTCTCAAACTTGCTAGTTAATTTCTTCTTGTATGACGGTTGCATTAAATCCTTATTTCCTCTAAAAGCAATGTTATAAATTAGAACTCTTCCTGGAAACCCAGTTAATACTATGTAAATATTCAAAATATTGATCACAAAAGTAAAGGAAAAATGTGCAACAGGGATAATATTTTGCAAATAATAACTGGAAGCATTTAAATATTTCTTTTAAACAAAAATGCCCCTATAGACTTCTGTCTCTGTAGCACAACCAAGGGGTTTTGGAAATGGATGTCGACAGGAGAGAAATTCCCAGATTGATCTCGCAGATCAAGAACTAAGCCTGAAAGATGCAGATCCAGGGCCACTCTTCTGCCTCTGAAGGCTAAGCCCTGCTTTCTAATGCTAAAGGAAAGATATGAAGGAGAAAAAGTAAAAGAGAGACCCGACCCTTGTTGATTGCAGAGAGCAACAAGGAAGATGGGTGGAAGGACCAGTTCTCTGTGATCTGTGCAACAAGGAACAGACCTAGAATATTTCTGTTGTTATCAAGTGTTGGTGCAAATGCTTTCTTTTTTTTTCATGTTTGTTTTTATTATATTATGTTAGTCACCGTACAGTACATCCCTGGTTTCTGATGTAAAGTTCGATGATTCATTAGTTGTGTATAACACCCAGTGCACCATGCAATATGTGCCCTCCTTACTACCCATCACCAGCCTATCCTATTCCCCCACCCCCCTCTCCTCTGAAGCCCTCAGTTTGTTTCTCAAGAGTCCGTAGTCTCTCACGCTTCATTCCCCCTTCTGATTAACCCCCCCTTTCTTTATCCCTTTCTTCCCCTACCAATCTTCCTAGTTCTTATGTTCCATAGATGAGAGAAATCAGATGATAATTGTCTTTCACTGCTTGGCTTATTTCACTTAGCATTATCTCCTCCAGTGCCATCCATGTTGCAGCAAATGTTGAGAACTTGTTCTTTCTGATAGCTGAGTAATATTCCATCGTATATATGGACCACAACTTCTTAATCCAGTCATCTGTTGAAGGGCATCTCAGCTCCTTCCACGATTTAGCTATTGTGGACAATGCTGCTATGAACATTGGGGTGCATATGGCTCTTCTCTTCACTACATCTATATCTTTGGGGTAAGTACCCAGAAGTGCAATGGTTGGGTCATAGGGTAGCTCAATTTGTAACTTTTTAAGGAACCTCCACACTGTTTTCCAGAGTGGCTGTACCAACTTGCATTCCCACCAACAATGTAGGAGGGATCCCCTTTCTCCACATCCTCTCCAGCAATTGTTGCTTCTTGCCTTGTCAATTTTTGCCATTCTAACTGGCGTAAGGTGGTATCTTAGTGTGGTGTTTTTTTTTTTTTTAATGATTTTTTATTATATTATGTTAGTCACCATACAGTACATCCCCGGTTTCCAATGTAAGGCTTGATGATTCATTAGTTGTGTATAACACCCAGTGCACCATGCAATACGTGCCCTCCTTACTACCCATCACCGGTCTATCCCATTCCCCCACCCCCCTCCCCTCTGAAGTCCCAGTTTGTTTCTCATAGTCCATAGTCTCTCATGTTTCATTCCCCCTTCTGATTACCCCCCCTTTCTTTATCCCTTTCTTCCCCTACCGATCATCCTAGTTCTTATGTTCCATAGATGAGAGAAATCATATGATAGTTGTCTTTCTCTGCTTGACTTATTTCACTTAGCATTATCTCCTCCAGTGCTGTCCATGTTGTAGCAAATGTTGAGAACTCGTTCTTTCTGATAGCTGAGTAATATTCCATTGTATATATGGACCACAACTTCTTAATCCAGTCATCTGTTGAAGGGCATCTCGGCTCCTTCCACAATTTAGCTATTGTGGACATTGCTGCTATGAACATTGGGGTGCATATGGCCCTCTCTTCACTACGTCTGTATCTTTGGGGTAAATACCCAGTAGTGCAATGGCTGGATCATAGGGTAGCTCAATTTTTAACTTTTTAAGGGACCTCCACACTGTTTTCCAGAGTGGCTGTACCAACTTGCATTCCCACCAACAATGTAGGAGGGATCCCCTTTCTCCACATCCTCTCCAACAATTGTTGTTTCTTGCCTTGTCTATTTTTGCCATTCTAACTGGCGTAAGGTGGTACCTCAGTGTGGTTTTGATTTGAATTTCCTTGATGGCTAATGATTTTGAACATTTTTTCATGTGTCTGTTAGCCATTTGTATGTCTTCATTGGAAAAGTGTCTGTTCATATCTTCTGCCCATTTTTTGATTTATTTGTTTCTCGTGTATTGAGTTTGAGAAGTTCTTTGTAGATCTTGGATACCAGTCCTTTATCTGTAGTGTCATTTGCAAATATATTCTCCCATTCCGTGGGCTGCCTCTTAGTTTTTATGACTGTTTCCTTGGATGTGCAGAAACTTTTAATCTTGATGAAGTCCCATAAATTCATTTTATCTTTTGTTTCTCTTGCCTTTGGGGATGTGTCATGAAAAAGGTTGCTTTGGCCGATGTCGTAGAGGTTGTTGCCTATGTTCTCCTCTAGAATTTTGATGGATTCCTGTCTCACATCGAGGTCTTTCATCCATTTGGAGTTTATTTTTGTGTATGGTGTGAGATAGTGGTCAAGTTTCATTCTCTTTTTTTTTTATTTTTTATTTTTTATTTTTTTTTTATTTTATTTTTTTATTTTTTAATGATTTTTTATTATGTTAGTCACCATACAGTACATCCCCGGTTTCCGATGTAAGGCTCGATGATTCATTAGTTGTGTATAACACCCAGTGCACCATGCAATACGTGCCCTCCTTACTACCCATCACCGGCCTACCCATTCCCCCAACCCCTCCCCTCTGAAGTCCTCAGTTTGTTTCTCATAGTCCATAGTCTCTCATGTTTCATTCCCCCTTCTGATTACCCCCCCTTTCTTTATCCCTTTCTTCCCCTACCGATCATCCTAGTTCTTATGTTCCATAGATGAGAGAAATCATATGATAGTTGTCTTTCTCTGCTTGACTTATTTCACTTAGCATTATCTCCTCCAGTGCTGTCCATGTTGTAGCAAATGTTGAGAACTCGTTCTTTCTGATAGCTGAGTAATATTCCATCGTATATATGGACCACAACTTCTTAATCCAGTCATCTGTTGAAGGGCATCTCGGCTCCTTCCACAATTTAGCTATTGTGGACATTGCTGCTATGAACATTGGGGTGCATATGGCCCTTCTCTTCACTACGTCTGTATCTTTGGGGTAAATACCCAGTAGTGCAATGGCTGGATCATAGGGTAGCTCAATTTTTAACTTTTTAAGGGACCTCCACACTGTTTTCCAGAGTGGCTGTACCAACTTGCATTCCCACCAACAATGTAGGAGGGATCCCCTTTCTCCACATCCTCTCCAACAATTGTTGTTTCTTGCCTTGTCTATTTTTGCCATTCTAACTGGCGTAAGGTGGTACCTCAGTGTGGTTTTGATTTGAATTTCCTTGATGGCTAATGATTTTGAACATTTTTTCATGTGTCTGTTAGCCATTTGTATGTCTTCATTGGAAAAGTGTCTGTTCATATCTTCTGCCCATTTTTTGATTATTTGTTTCTCGTGTATTGAGTTTGAGAAGTTCTTTGTAGATCTTGGATACCAGTCCTTTATCTGTAGTGTCATTTGCAAATATATTCTCCCATTCCGTGGGCTGCCTCTTAGTTTTTATGACTGTTTCCTTGGATGTGCAGAAACTTTTAATCTTGATGAAGTCCCATAAATTCATTTTATCTTTTGTTTCTCTTGCCTTTGGGGATGTGTCATGAAAAAGTTTGCTTTGGCTGATGTCGTAGAGGTTGTTGCCTATGTTCTCCTCTAGAATTTTGATGGATTCCTGTCTCACATCGAGGTCTTTCATCCATTTGGAGTTTATTTTTGTGTATGGTGTGAGATAGTGGTCAAGTTTCATTCTCTTGCATGTAGCTGTCCAATTTTCCCAGCACCATTTATTGAAGAGACTGTCTTTTTCCCACTGGATGTTTTTTCCTGCTTTATCAAATATTAGTTGCCCAAAGAGCCGAGGGTCCATTTCTGGGCTCTCTATTCTGTTCCATTGGTCTATGTGTCTGTTTTGTGCCAGTACCATGCTGTCTTTGTGATCACAGCTTTGTAGTACAGCTCGAAATCTGGCATTGTGCTGCCCCAGGCTTTGTTTTTCCTTTTCAACAGTTCCTTGGAGATTTGGGGCCTTTTCTGTTTCCATACAAATTTAAGGACTGTTTGTTCCAGTTCTTTGAAAAATGTCCTCGGTATTTTGATCGGGATAGCATTGAAAGTGTAGATTGCTCTGGGTAGCATGGACATTTTAACTATGTTAATTCTTCTGATCCATGAGCATGGAATATCTTTCCATCTTTTTATGTCTTCCTCAATGTCTTTTAAGAGTGATTTATAGTTTCTAGAATATAGGTCCTTTACGTCTCTGGTTAAGTTAATTCCAAGGTAACGTATGGTTTTTGGTGCTATTGTAAATGGGATGGATTCCCTAATTTCTCTTTCTTCGGTCTCGTTATTCGTGTATAGAAATGCAACTGATTTCTGAGCATTTATTTTGTATCCTGCCACGTTACTGAATTGCTCTATAACTTCTAATAGTTTGGGAGTGGCTTCTTTTGGGTTTTCCATATAGAGTATCATGTCATCTGCAAAGAGAGACATTTTGACTTCTTCTTTGCCAATTTGAATACCTTTGATCCCTTTTTGTCATCTGATTGCTGTTGCAAGGACTTCTAGTACTATGTTGAATAATAGTGGCAAGAGTGGGCATCCTTGTCGAGTTCCTGATCTTAAGGGAAAGGCTTCCAGCTTTTCTCCATTGAGAATAATATTTGCAGTAGGCTTTTCATAGATGGCTTTTATGAGATTGAGAAATGTACCTTCTATTCCTACACTCTGAAGGGTTTTAATCAGGAAAGGATGCTGTATTTTGTCAAATGCTTTTTCGGCATCGATTGAGAGGATCATATGGTTCCTGAGTCTTTTCTTGTTGATATGATGTATCACGCTGATTGATTTGCGAATATTGAACCACGCTTGCATCCCAGGTATGAATCCCACTTGATCGTGATGGATAATCCTTTTAATGTACTGTTGGATTCTATTAGCAAGTATCTTGTTGAGGATTTTGGCGTCCATATTCATTAGGGAGATCGGTCTGTAATTCTCCTTTTTGAGGCGGTCTTTGCCTGGTTTGGGGATCAAGGTAATATTGGCCTCATAGAATGAGTTTGGTAGCTTTCCTTCTGTTTCTATTTTTTGAAATAGCTTTAGGAGAATAGGTATTATTTCTTCTTTGAATGTTTGGTAGAATTCCCCAGGAAAACCGTCCAGGCCTGGAGTTTTGTTATTTGGAAGGTTGTTTATCACTGACTCAATTTCTTCATAATTAATTGGCCTGTTTAAGGAATCAATTTCTTCCGGTTTCAATCTTGGTAGTTTATAGGTTTCCAGGAAGGATTCCATCTCTTCCAGATTGCTTAGTTTATTGGCATATAGCTGTTGATAAAAATTTCTAATAATCCTTCCAATTTCAATGGTGCTCGTCGTGACCTCTCCTTTTTCATTCATAATTTTAATAATCTGGGTCCTTTCTCTTTTCTTTTGGATAAGTCTTGCCAGTGGTCTGTCAATTTTATTGATTCTCTCAAAGAACCAGCTTCTAGTCCTGTTGATCTGCTCTACTGTACTTCTGGTTTCTGCTTGATTGATTTCAGCTCTAATTTTGGTCAACTGCTTCCTCGTGCGTGGATTAGGCCTGTCCCTCTGTTGCTGTTCCAGCTTCTTGAGGTGAGAATATAAAAACTGCATTTTAGATTTTTCTGTTCTTTTGAGTGAGGCTTGGATGGCTATGTATTTCCCCCTTAGGACTGCCTTTGCAGTATCCCATAGGTTTTGGACTGTTGTATTTTCATTCTCATTGGTCTCCATAAATTGTTTAATTTGATTTTTGATTTCCTGGTTTATCGAGTCATTCCTGAGCAGGATGGTTCTTAGTCTCCAAGTGTTTGAGTTTCTTCCAAATTTTTCCTTGTGGTTGAGTTCCAATTTCAGAGCGTTGTGGTCTGAGAATATGCAGGGGATAATTTCAATCTTTTGGTATCGGTTGAGACCTGTTTTGTGTCCCAGAACATGGTCTATTCTTGAGAATGTTCCATGGGCATTAGAATAGAATGAGTATTCTTTGGTTCTGGGGTGTAGTGTTCTATATATATCTATGAGGTCCAACTCATCGAGTATGGCATTCAAAGCCTTTGATTCTTTGCTTAGTTTTTGCCAGGGTGTTCTGTCTATTTCTGATAGTGGAGTGTTGAGGTCCCCTACTATTAATGTATTTTTATTTATATGTCTCTTTATTCCGGTTAAGAGTCGGCTTGTGTATCTTGCTGCTCCCCTGTTGGGGGCATATATATTTATAATTGTCATATCCACTTGTTGAATACTTCCTTTAAGAATAATATAGTGCCCTTCTGCATCTCTAACTATAGTCTGTAGTTTAAAATCCAATTTATCTGATATGAGAATTGCTACCCCAGCTTTCTTTTGAGGTTCATTTGCGTGAAAGATGGTACTCCATCCCCTTACTCTCAGTCTGAATGCATCTTTGGGTTTGAAATGAGTCTCTTGTAGACAGCAAATGGATGGGTCATTTCTTTTTATCCAATCTGCAACCCTGTGGCGTTTTATGGGATGGTTGAAACCATTTACATTAAGACTGATTACTGAGAGATATGATTTTAATGTTGCCATGTTGCCAGTAAAGTCTTTGTTTGTATTGGCTGTGCCTTTCTGTTCTGTATCACTCTTGGGGCCTTTTTACTTTTATAGAACCCCCTGTAATACCTCCTGTAGGGCTGGTTTCGTGGTTACAAAATTGGTTAGTGACTGGCGATTCTGAAATGTCTTTATTTCTCCATCAATTCTGAATGACAGCCTTGCTGGATAAAGGATCCTTGGCTGCATGTTTTTCTCTGAAAGAGCTTTAAATATGCTCCCCCAACCCTTTCTCTCATTCCAGGTCTGTGTAGACAGGTCTGACGTAATTCTGATGCTTTTGCCTTGGTACGTGAGAAATTTCTTTGCCCTGGCCGCTTTCAATACTGTATCCTTGCATCTAATATTTGCGAATTGCACTATGACGTGACGTGGCGTAGGTTTGTCATGGTTGAGCTTGGGAGGGGTCCTCTCTGCCTCTTGGACACGAATGTTTGTTTCCCTTGCTAGATTAGGGAAGTTTTCAGCTACAATTTGTTCAAATATCTCTTCTAGACCTCTGTTTTTCTCTACCCCCTCGGGGATGCCGATGATTCTAACATTGGATCGTTTCATTGAGTCAGTAATCTCCCGTAACCTACATTCGTGGGCGTGGATTTTTTTAAGACCATCTTCTATTTTCATTTTTTCCTCTATTAACCCATCCTCCAATTCACTAACCCGTTCCTCTGCTTCTGCGACCCTTGCCGTCAGACCCTCTAGTTTTGCCTGCATTTGGCTCATAGAATTTTTAATTTCTGTCAGATTCGCTCTCATTTCTGTCCTTAGGGATTCTATATTCTCAGTAACCTTTTTGTTAATAGTTTTTTCAATTCTACTCATCATTTTGACCATCGTTACTCTGAATTCCATTTATGATAATTTGGTTACATCCATATCCATTATTTCTGTGGCAGAGGCCACAGAATCACTGTCTTTTCTTTGCTGCGGGGGGCTTCTCCTTCTTGTCATTCTGATGAAGAGAGGTTGCAGGGTTTCCAGAGCCCAAATTATTGACTGGGTCCCAGGCCGTGCCCCTTGTTTTATAGGGATCTTAGGGATGTGGGCTTCTTCTTTAAAGATTTTATTTATTTATTTATGTGGCAGCCAACCAGCGAGAGAGGGAACAGAAGCCGGGGAGTGGGAGAGGAAGAAACAGGCTCCCAGCGGAGGAGCCCGATGATGGACTCCTTTCCGGAACACCGGGATCACGCCCTAAGCTGAAGGCTGGCGCTCAATGACTGCGCCACCCAGGCGCCCAGGTTGTGGGCTTCTTGATTTTTCAGCCTGCCTTCTGTGTTCTGGGGGAGGGGCCTGCCGCGCCGATACTCAGGCAGCCCTGTTTGGGTAGAGTCTCCGTGTCCCCTGCGAGGGGGGATGGGGATGGGCACTCCCTGAGCCGGTATTTCCAGGCTTTTGTTCTCTGGCGGCTTTCCCTGGCGGTTTGCTGTGCCTCTTCTGAGAGTCAGAGCAGCAGCGGCCAAATTTCAGCCTCTGTCACAGAACAGAGGGATTGCGGCCCGTTCTCTACTAATGTTCTGGCCACTTTAACTCTGTTTCTGTTGGTGCTGCTCAACCCTGCAGCGTCCCGGGATGTGCACCCCACACCCGGCGTCCCAGCCCTCACTTCCAGGGCCGGTGCGTCTCTGTCCTTTGTGTCTCTAACGCCGCCAGCCGCCCCGCGCGCGCTCCCGGATCTCCCGGTCTCAGTCTGGATCCAGTGAGCGCACCGGGATTCCGGGGTTCCGCGAGATGCCTGGTGGCGCGCGCACCCGGCTCACGGTCTCAGTCTGCTGTTTTGCGGGTGCCGTCCACGAGCCCCGCCCGCTCCCCCGTGCAAGTGGCTACCGCTTCCCGGCACCCGAATGCAGCGGCTCCCTCCCCCTTCCGTTTATCTTCCGATATCTGTGCACGGCTTCGTGGCTCCCCGCTTCGTACCTCAATACTCAGCGCTGGAGATGTTCATTTGTAGAGATCCAGATGCGTCTTCCTGCGTCTCAGGCTGGTTCTGTGGTTGTTTAGGCTGGTCTGGTACCTATCCAGCTCGACTCGGAGGACCGGCTGAAAACGGTGTCTCCTACTCCTCCGCCATCTTAACTCCTTCTCTCCTAGTGTGGTTTTGATTTGAATTTCCCTGATGGCTAACAATTTTGAACATTTTTCATGTGTCTGTTAGCCATTTGTATGTCATAATTGGAAAAGTGTCTGTTCATATCTTCTGCCCATTTTATGATTTGTTTATTTGTTTCTCGTGTATTGAGTTTGAGAAGTTCTTTGTAGATCTTGGATACCAGTCTTTTATCTGTAGCATCATTTGCAAATATCTTCTCCCATTCCGTCGGCTGCCTCTTAGCTTTTTTGATGGTTTCCTTGGCTGTGCAGAAGATTTTTATCTTGATGAAGCCCCACAGGTTCATTTTATCTTTTGTTTCTCTTGCCTTTGGAGATGTGTCATGAAAAAGGTTGCTTTGTCCAATGTCGTAGAGGTTGCTGCCTATGTTCTCCTCTAGGATTTTGATGGATTCCTATCTCACATCGAGGTCTTTCTTCCATTTGGAGTTTATCTTTGCGTATGGTGTGAGAGAGTGGTCAAGTTTCATTCTTTTGCATGTACCTGTCCAATTTTCCCAGCACCATTTATTGAAGAGACTGTCTTTTTTCCACCAGATGTTTTCTCCTGCTTTAGCAAAGATTAGTTGCCCAAAGAGCCGAGGGTCCATTTCTGGGTTCTCTATTCTGTTCCATTGGTCTATGTGTCTGTTTTGTGCCATTACCATGCTGTCTTTGTGATCACACCTTTGTAGTACAGCTCGAAATCTGGCATTGTGATGCCCCCAGCTTTGTTTTCCCTTTTCAACAGTTCCTTGGCGATAAGGGGCTTTTTCTGTTTCCATACAAATTTAAGGACTGTTTGTTCCAGTTCTTTGAAAAATGTCCTTGGTATTTTGATCGGGATAGGATTGAAAGTGTAGATTGCTCTGGGTAGCATGGACATTTTAACTATGTTAATTCTTCCGATCCATGAGCATGGAATATTTTTCCATCTTTTTGTGTCTTCTTAAATGTCTTTCAAGAGTGATTTATAGTTTCTAGAATATAGGTCCTTTACATCTCTGGTTAAGTTAATTCCCAGGTAACGTATGGTTTTTGGTGCTATTGTAAATGGGATGGATTCCCTAATTTCTCTTTCTTCAGTCTCATTATTCGTGTATAGAAATGCAACTGATTTCTGAGCATTGATTTTGTATCCCGCCACATTACTTAATTGCTCTGTAACTTCTGATAGTTTAGGAGTGGATTCTTTTAGGTTTTCCATATACAGTATCATGTCATCTGCGAAGAGAGACAGTTTGACTTCTTCTTTGCCGATTTGGATACCTTTATCCCTTTTTGTTGTCTGATTGCTGTTGCAAGGACTTCTAGTCCTATGTTGAATAATAGTGGCGAGAGTGGGCATCCTTATCGTGTTCCTGATCTTAAGGGAAAGGCTTCCAGCTTTTCCCCATTGAGAATGATATTTGCTGTAGGCTTTTCATAGATGGTTTTTATGAGATTGAGGATGTACCCTCTATCCCTACACTCTGAAGGGTTTTAATCAGGAAAGGATGCTGTATTTTGTCAAATGCTTTTGCTGCATCTATTGAGAGAATCATATGATTTTTGGCTTTTTTCTTGCTGATAAAGTCTATGACACTGATAGATTTGTGAATGTTGAACCACCCTTGCATCCCAAGGATGAATTCCACTTGGTCATGATGGATCATCCTTTTAATGTACTGTTGGATTCTATTAGCCAGGATCTTGTTGAGGATTTTGGCATCCATATTCATTAGGGAAATCGGTCTGTAATTCTCCTTTTTGATGGGGTCTTTGCCTGGTTTGGGGATCAAGGTAATATTGGCCTCATAGAACGAGGCTGATAGCTTTCCTTCTGTTTCTATTTTTTGAAATAGCTTTAGGAGAATAGGTATTATTTCTTCTTTGAATGCTTGGTAGAATTCCCCAGGAAAACCGTCTGGGCCTGGAGTTTTGTTTTTTGGAAGGTTGTTAACATATCACTGACTCAATCTCTCATAATTAACTGGCCTGTTTACAAAAGCAATTTCTTCCTGTTTCAGTCTTGGTAGTTTATAGGTTTCCAGGAAGGCATCCATTTCTCCCAGATTGCTTAGTTTATTGGCATAAAGCTGTTGTTAAAAGTTTCTAATAATCCTTCCAATTTCATTAGTGTTGGTTGTGACCTCTCCTTTTTCATTCTTAATTTTATTAATTTGGTTCCTTTCTCTATTCTTTTGGATAAGTCTTGCCAGTGGTCTGTCAATTTTATTGATTCTCTCAAAGAACCAGCTTCTAGTTCTGTTGATCTGCTCTACTGTGCTCCTGGTTTCTAAATCATTGATTTCTGCGCTCATCTTTGTCAACTGCTTCCTCGTGCATGGATTAGGCCTGTCCCTCTGTTGCTGTTCCAGCTTCTTGAGGTGAGAATATAAAAACTGCATTTTAGATTTTTCTATTCTTTCGAGTGAGGCTTGGATGGCTATGTATTTCCCCCTTAGGACTACCTTTGCAGTGCCCCATAGGTTTTGGACCGTTGTGTTTTCATTCTCATTGGTCTCCATAAATTGTTTAAATTGATTTTTGATTTCCTGGTTTTTTGAATCATTCCTGAGCAGGATGGTTCTTAGTCTCCAAGTGTTTGAGTTTCTTCCAAATTTTTCCTTGTGGTTGAGTTCCAATTTCAGAGCGTTGTGGTCTGAGAATATGCAGGGAATAATTTCAGTCTTTTGGTATCGGTTGAGACCTGTTTTGTGACCCAGAACATGGTCTATTCTTGAAAATGTTCCATGGGCATTAGAATAGAATGAGTATTCTTTGGTTCTGGGATGTAGTGTTCTATATATATCTATGAGGTCCAACTCGTTGAGTATGGCATTCAAAGCCCTTGTTTCTTTGTCGGTTTTCTGCATGGGTGCTCTGTCTATTGCTGATAGTGGAGTGTTGAGGTCCCCTACCATTAACGTATTTTTATTTATATGTCTCTTTATTGTGATTAAGAGTTGGCTTGTGTATCTTGCTGCTCCCCTGTTGGGGGCATTTATATTTATAATTGTCATATCCACTTCTTGGATACATCCTTTAAGAATAATATACTGCCCTTCTGTGTCTCTAACTATAGTCTTTAGTTTAAAATCCAATCTGTCTGATATAAGAATTGCTCCCCAGCTTTCTTTTGAGGTCCTTTGGCATGAAAGACAGTATTCCATCCCTTACCTTTCAGTCTGAATGTATCTTTAGGTTCAAAATGAGTCTCTTGTAGACAGCAAATGGATGGGTCATGTCTTTTTATCCAATCTTCAACCCTGTGGTGTGTTATGGGAGCATTAGGCCATTTACATTGAGTCTGATTATTGAGAGAGATGATTTTAATGATGCCATGTTGCCAGTAAAGTCTTTGTTTCTATAGATTGTGACTTTCTGTTCTGTATCACTCTTGGGGCCTTTTTACCTTTATAGAACCCCCCTTAATATCTCCTGTAGGGCTGGTTTCGTGGTTGCGAAATTGGTCAATGGCGATTCTGGAAGGTCTTTATTTCTCTATCAATTCTGAATGACAGCCTTGCTGGATAAAGAATCCTTGGCTGCATGTTTTTCTCTGAAAGAGCTTTAAAAATGCCCCTCCAACCCTTTCTCTCATTCCAGGTCTGTGTAGACAGGTCTGACGTAATTCTGATACCTTTGTCTTGGTATGTGAGAAATTTCTTTGCCCTGGCTGCTTTCAATACTGTATCCTTGGATCTAATATTTGTGAATTGCACTATGATGTGACGTGGCATAGGTTTGTCGTAGTTGAGCTTGGGAGGTTCCTCTCTGCCTCTTGGACATGAATGTTCGTTTCCTTTGCTAGATTAGGGAAGTTTTCAGCTACAATTTGTTCAAATATCTCTTCTAGACCTCTGTTTTTCTCCACCCCCTCGGGGATGCCAATGATTCTGACATTGGAACGTTTCATTGAGTCAGTAATCTCCTGTAACCTACATTCTTGAGCGTGGATTTTTTTTGAGCCCAGATTCTATTTTAGCTTTCTCTTCTACTAACCCATCCTCCAATTCGCTGATACGTTCTTCTGCCTCAGTCACCCTGGCAGTCAGAGCCTCTAGTTTTGACTGCATTTGGCTCATAGAATTTTTAATTTCTGCCAGATTCGCTCTCATTTCCGCCCTTAGAGATTCTATATTCTCATGAACATTTTTGTTAATACTTTTTTCAAGCCTACACATCATCTTGACCATTGTTACTCTGAACTCCATTTCTGATAATTTGGTTACATCCATATCCATTAGTTCTGTGGCAGAGGACTCATTGTCTTTTCTTTGCTGGGGGTTATTTCTCCTTCTCGTCATTCTGATGAGGAGAGTTTGCGGGGTTGTCCAGAGCCCAAATTATTGCCTGGGACCCAGACCATGCGCCCTTGTTTTATAGGGATCTTAGGGATGTGGGCTTCTTGATTTTTCAACCTGCCTTCTCGGGGAGGGGCCTGCCGCGCTGATACTCAGGCAGCCCTGTTTGGTTAGAGTCTCCGTGTCCCCTGCGAGGGGGGATGGGGATGGGCACCCTGTGAGCCGGTCTTTCCAGGCTTTTGTTCTCTGGCGGCTTTCCCTGGCGGTTTGCTGTGCCTCTTCTGAGAGTCAGAGCAGCAGCGGCCGAATCTCAGCCTCTGTCTCAGAACAGAGGGATCGTGGACCGTTCTCCACTGATGATCTGGCCACTTTAACTCTGTTTCTGTTGGTGCTGCTCAACCCTGCAGCGTCCCGGGATGTGCGCCCCACACCCGGCGTCCCAGCCCTCACTTCCAGGGCCGGTGCGTTTCTGTCCTTTGTGTTTCTAACGCCGCCAGCCGCCAGCCGCCCCGCGCCCGCTCCGGATCTCCCGGTCTCAGTCTGGATCCAGTGAGCGCACCGGGATTCCGGGGTTCCGCGAGATGCCTGGTGGCGCGCGCACCCGGCTCACGGTCTCAGTCTGCTGTTTTGCGGGTGCCGTCCGCGAGCCCGCCCGCTCCCCCGTGCAAGTGGCTGCCGCTTCCCGGCGCCAGAACGCGGCGGCTCCCTCCCCCTTCCGTTTATCTTCCGATATCTGTGCACGGTTGCATGGCTCCCCGCTTCGTACCTCAATACTCAGCGCTGGAGATGTTCATTTGTAGAGATCCAGATGCGTCTTCCTGCGTCTCAGGCTGGTTCCGTGGTTGTTCAGTCTGGTCTGGTACCTATCCAGCTCGACTCGGGGGACCGGCTGAAAAAGGGGTCCCCTACTCCTCCGCCATCTTAACTCCCTCTCTCAATATCAAATGCTTTCTTATAAGCATTGGGTGAAGGCAGTGAGATCTGAATGCTTGAAGTGGGGAAGGTTAGTGAAAGCTGTGGTGTTTACAAGTTATTTTGAAAAGAATTAGGATTATTATTTCCACATTTCACCTTCAATATTTTTTCTGATTATCAGAAACACATACCCATTGTAAAAAGAAGTTTTTATCTCATCATCCAGAGCAATCACTGTTGTTGTGTTTCCTCTGTAATTTCTTTAAAGGAAATCTCGAGAAGCCTCAGGAGCTTCTGAGAATGTCTGAATTTAAGAAGAACTTTAAGAAGACGAAATAGGAGATAAGAGAGTAATTAATGCAGGAGATACTCAGAGATGAATCTCAGAATCTCAGAAATGCCGTTTGGAATAAATCTGAAGGAGTGGTTTGTTAAATTTTATCATTTTAATTTATATTATAATGAGAAGTGGAGTGTAAATGTCTTCTGGGTCCTCAACCTCTTCTACTGTTTTAAGACTGCTAGAAGAAATGACTCATTATAGAGAGAATTAATGAATGGGAACTAATGTACCAGAGCCAGGGACAAGTAAAAATGACTGTAAATATATGAACACCTTTGGTCCTGACCGTAGTTGGAATCATGTTAAGAAACAGTAGATTACTTTTACTTAAGGTGTCTAATGGTCCTTGCCTAAAATGAATTTAATTGTTTCTGTTTCATTACATTTTTCGTATTTCAGTGACCCAGACATTCCTTAGAGAGCTGCAGGTTTGGAGAAGTGAAATTGCAGCTCAACAAGCATTGACTTTAATATGCTTTTAAGTTTTGTTTTGCATGAAATTGTTAATCATAGAATAGGGGAATATGGTGGAGACCAGTGGTTCTCAACCTTTACCAAGGAAAAGACCTCTTCATGGTGTAGAACGATGTGCTAGACCACTCATTTAATAATGGCTTCCTTTACCCAGTCTATATAAAGATGGAGTCGTGTATTCTGTGACATAATTACTTGACTTTGGTCCATAGGCTGGGCTTCAGTTACTTAAGTATTAGAGAAGAGCAAGCAACTTGCAAAGAAGGACTCAGTGTAGAAAATCTCCTCCTACTCCTGGAAACTTCTTTGAGTCTGGATATCTCAGGAATTTTATGAGCCTTCTTGTTTTGTCAGTGTGTCTTACTTTGGTCACTCAAGTCAGGCCTGAGCAGAAAACTATCTCTGCTGTATGGTTCTGTGATTCCTTCCTTTGTTTTATGGTAAACACCTACTTTGACCCAATAGAACTAGGCCAAATGAGTGACATGGAAAGGAGCCTCAGGGTGCCTGGGTGGCTTGGTTGGTTAAGCATCCGACTCTTGATTTTGGCTCAGGTCATGATCCAAGGGTCTTGAGACAGAGCCCCGCATCAGGCTCCACCCTAGGCTCCATTAAGATTCTCTCTCTCCTTCTCCCTCTGCTCCTCTCCCCACCCCTCCCCTTGTGTGCTCTCTTTCTAAAAAAAGAGAGAGATTGATTCTTGACTGGCTATCTGCTGGTCCTATTTTTGTTACATGCAGGCCAAGTGCATCAGAAATAGCTTCATAATCTAGTCAGTGCCTCATCCAGGTTGGTGTTTGAATGCAATAATTTAACTTCAATGGGATACTGCAGATTTCCCTACAAAGCTGAGAGAAGAAATAGAAGTACGTTTTGAGTAGATATTACATTGTTGACATTTCCTTTCCTTTCTTTCGGGGTGCAGATCCTGCAGCTTTCTGCCCTGTTTTAGCTAGGGATGCAATTGTTCCAGTTATTATTTGCTCAGAAAGGAGAGAGGTGTTCTGTCGAGTCACTCCATTCAGTGCTGGCTGCAGAACATTCTCGCACAGTTGGAAAAATAGTCTGTTGCTTTTATTGAAGGGATGATCTTTCCTTTGGCAGGAACAAAACCTGTATGCTATCTAGCAGAGAAACACTTATGTAGTCAGAATGACAGTCACTTTTAGCTCTAAAATATACACCAATTGAAAGCTAGTTTTGTGATGCAAATGTCGTGCCAATGACTAAGCTACTTTGAAGAGCAGAAGTCACAGAGTGGCTTGGCAGAGGCCTGAAGCTCCCCCCGGATATTCTGAACAGATGCTGAAATCCTTATCTTTTTTTTTTTTTTTAATAATAATTTACTATGTTATGTTAGTCACCATACAGTACATCCCTAGTTTTTGATGTAAAGTTCCATGATTCATTACTTGTGTATAACACCTCGTGCACCATGCAGTACATGCCCTCCTTACTACCCATCACCAGCCTATCCCAATCCCCCACCCCCCTCCCCTCTGAAGCCTTCAGTTTGTTTCCCAGAGTCCATAGTCTCTCGTGATTCATTCTCCCTTCTGTTTAACTCCCCCCCATTCTTCGCTTCCTTCTCCTACCAATCTCCCTGCTTTTTCTTATGTTCCATAAATGAGTGAAACCATATGATAATTGTCTTTCTCTGCTTGACTTATTTCACTTAGCATAATCTCCTCCAGACCCGTCCATGTTGCTGCAACTGTTGGGTAATTGTTCTTTCTGATGGCTGCTACAGCCACTTTGGAAAACAGTGTGGAGGTCCCTTAAAAAGTTAAAAATTGAGCTACCCTATGATCGAGCGATTGCACTACTGCGTATTTACCCCAAAGATACAGACATAGTGAAGAGAAGGGCCATATGCACCCCAATATTCATAGCAGCATTGTCCACAATAGCTAAACTGTGGAAGGAACCGAGATACCCTTCAACAGACGAATGAATTAACAATATATACAATAGAATATATACAATTACTCAGCCATCTGAAATCCTTTTCTTTACTAGAGTTTTGAAAGTTACCTTTCTTACACTGAACACACTCTCTTTGTCAAGAGAGTTTAGAAATATAGTACTTTAACATTTAACCCCCTCTGAAAATAAGCCACCAGGAGAGAAGTCAGTATAATATTTCTGATTCTGGGTTTGATTGCTGGTTTTATCACTTATTAGCTCTGTGGACTTGAGCAAATTACTTCACTAAGCCTCAGTTTCCATGTCTGTAAAGTGGAGAAGATAATAGACTCTATCTCGTTGAGTTTAGTGGAAACTAAGTGAGATACAGCCTCGTGCTTGGCATAGCATAGTGGCCCCAGTAACGCCAGCTATTACTGTTCTATTATGAATAAAATACCTACCAGTAGTTGGTACTTTACACCCACTCTTAGGCTCCAACTTCTTACTCTTTTTTCATGTTTTTTTTGTGCCACACCCTGCTAATGCCCCTTACCCAAAGACCACTAAGAACATGCCCGTAGTTGAACACGTTGGGTTTGTTACTCGTAGCAGAGAAGGAGAACACCATGGAATATCATGGGTGTCTCAGTAAAAGGGTGTCAGAAGGAAACTTAGGAGGGTTTGGGCTTCCATTGATGACTTGGGGGGAAGGTCTAAGGAAGCAGGAATTGCCTCTAGATTGGGTGCTGTTGGAAAGCGGGGCACTTCTATGACTGGGTATCTCAGTGAATCTCATCTACAGGAAGGGAAAGCTGGAATGAGGAGAAACTGTACATGGCAAAGAAGGAGCAGTCACCCCTTTTGCCTACGAGAAGGGAGGGGTTTGGTACGTTGTGGGTGGCACAGTGACCTGCTTTTGTCTGAGCTTTGCCAAAATCATGAAGTGGCCTGGCTTTGTCCCATTTTATCATGGTCTCAGAGCAGCCTTGTCTGAGGCTGATATTCTGTGAGACTCTTTCTCTCCTGGGAGAATCACATGCTCTAGCTGTGGGCACCAGGCCAGCTTCTCCATGTCAGGGGCTACTCCTCTTTCTTTCTTAGCCATTATGACAAGAATTCTGAAGAAATATTCCAATGATTTAAATGAATACCACCTCTTCCTCCCATGCAGAGTTGCATGAGGTCCTAGCCAACTTTTCAGGAAAAAGTCATCACTCATTTATTCAATCAACAAAGTTTTTTGTTTGGAATCTATGACTGGGCATTGTTCTTTGTGCCGGGGCTCTGATAACGAGCAAAGGAAGACAGCCTTATATTCTAATCAGAGGATGTGGGCAAACAAGGAAACAAATGAAGAAATCAAATGTTATCAGCTCCTGATAAGTGCTCTGAAGAAAGTAGCCAGGGTTTTGACAGAGAATAATGGGGGGTCTGTGATTCACAACGAGGACAAATGTTATAGAAAGCCTGGTGGGGTTTTTATGGACTGGCCGAGACTGCAGTTCAGATTTCCTACAGCACAGCCTGTGTTTAATTTCCTTAGATCATTTCCTGGAGTTGTTTAAATTTGCATCTCTTGTAGCATACATGCACACGCACATTTTTCTACAAGTGGTATCAGGATTGTCAATAGATATCAAAGACAGAATTTGGTTCTCATGCTAAGAGTATTTGGAATACTTAGGAGTCTTAAATCTGGCAGGGAAAAGTGTAGGTAATGGCGAGCCTTCTGAAAATTTGCATTTGTAGATTGTGGGGTTTGTAATACACTGATTTATTCCACAATGATGGCATGAGAAATTAGCCAATTCTGGAAGCTATATTGAAGAGGAAATATACTTTTTCAGATACTTTATTTTATTTGCATGGCAATACATTTGCAAATCCACTAGTTTTTCCTGCCTTCTTGCAAATTAACTTGGACCTAATTTTTCAATTTTTGCTTTTACATTTTTCTTTGAATATTAATCAAATTGTGCCTTCTGATTGCGGCAACATCAAAAGAAAATATAAAGACCATTCTTCAAAATACAAGTACTTTTAAAGTTATAGATTTAAATTAAAAATTAGTAATACTTCTTAAACTTTTAATTGCATTAGTTCTGTATTTTACTTAAATTTCAAATAAAATGACCAGATTTAGAAATTGAAATAGTATGAAAAATTCAGTAATGTGATCATCTCCTTCACATTTGCCTCTAGCATGGAAAAATCATCATCTTTTAACAAGCCTTCATTTGTCTCACCACCTCAAACATATACTCAATTACAGTTGACCCTTGAACAACACAGGTTTTGGACTATGCGGGTCCACTTATGTGGAGATTTTTTTTGGATAGACTGCAGTACTGTAAATGTATTTTCCTTATGATTTTCTTCATAACATTTTCTCTTTATTCTAACAATACAGTATATGACACATATAACAAAATATGTTAATCAACTGCTCATGTTTTACCGCTAAGTCTTCTTGTCAACAGTAGGCTATTTGCAGTTAAGTTTTGGGGGAGTCAGAAATTATACATTGATTTTCAACTCCATGGGGGTCAGTACCCCTAATCCCCATGTTGTTCAAGGGTCAGCTGCATTTGAATTTTCTGTTGAATATTTCTTGCTATTGATAACTTGTTGGCCCATCTTTGTCAATAATTTAGCTGTTAACACTTAAAGAATTTGTTCAGTACCTTTGGGGAGGCAGAAGAGATAAAGGCTGAAAAGTTCAATTCTTCCTCAGCGATGAGGGTTTGCTGTAAAAGCTGATGTTATGTCTAGTTACTTACCTGGGGATGTATAGCTCATTGGCATATGAAGAGGTTGCTTTTTACCTTTCATCTCTAAGGAACAACTTATGTACCTTTGTAAGGTATTTATTAAGAAAGCATGCACTGGCCTTTGATAGGCTTGAAAGTGGTTGAGTTTGGATTGTGACAAATACAGAAAGGAGAGTGGCAGCCTTCCACAGTCAGTAGAGATAGGAACAAGATGGTACCATGGAAACAACAAAGTTTGCAAGTTGGAAGATACTGTATTTGAAACTTAATTGACAATTTCCTCTTGGCCAAATCTTCCTAAAGAGAAACAAAAGCCAAAATGAACTGTTGGGACATTATCAGGATAAAAAGCTTTTATACAGCAAAGGAAACAGTCAACAAAACTAAAAGACAACGTAGGGAATGGAAGGATACAAACATAGTGATCTGAAGGGGCAGCTGTACCCGTGTTTATATCAGCAATGTCCACAATAGCCAAACTATGGCAAGAGAAGAGATGTCCATAGACAGATGAATGGATAAAGGAGATGTGGTATAGATATACAATGGAATATTACTCAATGATCAAAAATAATGAAAACTTTCCATTTGCAATGACATGGATGGAACTAGAGGGTATTATGCTAAGTGAAATAAGTCAGAGAAAGACAAATACTATATGATTTCAATTACATGTGGAATTTAAGGAACAAAACTGATGATTATAGGGAAAGGGAAGGAAAAATCAAATAAGATAAAAACAGGGAGGCAAACCATAAGAGACTCTTAAATATAGAGAACAAACTGAGGGTTTCTGGAGGGGAGTTGGGTGGGGGGATGGAATAATTGATGATGGGCATTAAGGAGGGCACTTGATATAATGAGCACTGGGTGTTATATGCAAATGATGAATCACTAAATTCTACCCGTGAAACTAATAATACAGTATATGTTAACTAAATGGAATTCAAAAAATTTTTAAAGGAAATAGCAGTGCTGTTTTTTATTGTACACACACACCACACACACACACACACACCACATCTTCTTTATCTATTCATTAGTTGATGGACATTTTGGCTCTTTTCATAATTTGGCTATTGTTGATAGTGCTGCTATAAACACTGGGGTGCATGTGCCCCTTCGAATCAGCGCTTTTGTATCCTTTGGATAAATATCTCATAGTGCAATTGCTGGGTCTTAAGGTAGTTCTGTTTTTAACTTTTGAGGAACCTCCATACTGTTTTCCAGAGTGGCTGCACCAGTTTGCATTCCCACCAACAGTGTAAGAGGGATCCCCTTTCTCTGCATCCTCGCCAACATTTGTTGTTTCCATTTTAGCCATTCTGACAGGTTTGAGGTGGTATCTCATTGTGGTTTTGATTTCTATTTACCTGATGCCACATGATGTTGAGCATTTTTTGGTGTGTCTATTAGCTATCTGGATGTCTTCTTTGGAAAAGTGTCTATTCATGTCTTCTGCCCATTTCTTGACTGGATTTTTTTGTTTTTTGGGTATTGAATTTGATAAATTCTTTATAGATTTTGGATACTAACTTTTTATCTGATATGTCATTTGCAAATATCTTTTCCCATTCCTTAGATTGCTTTTTCATTTTGTTGGTTGTTTCCTTCACTGTGTAGAAGCTTTTTATCTTGGTGAGGTCCTGATAGTTCATTTTTGCTTTTGGTTCCCTTGCCTCCAGAGACATGTCTAGTAAGAAGTTGTTATGGCCGAGGTCAAAGAGGTTGCTGCCTGATTTCTCCGCTAGGATTTTGGTAGTTTCCTGTCTTACATTTAGGTCTTTCATCCATTTTGAATTTATTTTTGTGTATGGTGTAAAAAAGTGGTCCAGTTTCATTCTTCCACATGTTTGTGTCCAGTTTTCCCAATACCATTTATTGGAGAGACTGTCGTTTTTCCATTGGCTATTTTTTCCTGCTTTGTTGAAGATTAGTTGACTATAGAGTTATGGGTCCATTTCTGGGTTCTCTACTCTGTTTCATTGATCTATGTGTCTGTTTTTGTGCCAGTACCATACTGTTTTGGTGATTACAGATTTGTAATACAGCTTGAAGTCCAGAACTGTGATGCCTCTGTTTTGAACAAATCCCTGGCTATGGATTTTTTTCTTGCTCTTTCTTTTGGGGAGAACTCCTCTGTCTTGTCATTATGTCTGAGTTTCTGTTTTGCATATTATGAAAGCTTGTTATGTTCCCTGCTCCTGAAAGTAGTACTATATTAAGAAGGGGTCATACCTTGTCCAGGGCCTGGTGCTTCAGGAAGTGTTTCTGGTATATGATGTTTGCACTCTCCTGTTGTGTTTTGGCTATTCTTTCCCACAGGCCAGTCCTCTGCAGCATTCCTCCTTGCTTGCACTGGGGACTGTTTGGAACTTTAACTAGCTGTGATTTGTTTGCTAAGATAAGCCTCGCATCTGCCATGTTCTCTCCTTCCAATTGTGCAGATTGTTTTTGTAATCCTCAGATTGGTTTCCTGGTTGTTCAAAATGATTTGAGGTTGATGAAGCTATGTTCAAGGGATGAGGCAAGCTCAGGGTCCCCACACTACTCCACCATCTTAACTCCTTTCTTTCTTTTTATTTTTCTTCTTTAAACACAGTGTCATATTTTGGTTCATGACTATAATCTTAGCTTTTCTTCAGTCATTTCTATGCCTTCTATTGACTTGATATTCTTGTTTTTACACAGATACTGTTGTCTGTGAGTTTTTTGCTTTTGCTTTAGATGTTACCTGATAGGAACAAGTAAATTTCACTGCCCATTACAGTTACTCCTTTACATTACCAGCTTTTACACTAAAGTGACTAGACCATCAATTTATTAAGAGAGGAGAACTTACATTTTCTAAACCCTCCACAACCTCTGGCTCAAAATTGACTCTATGGGAGGCACTCAGTACTGTAAGTTCTTATTTTGAGAGATGCCTCTCTTTTGTTCCTGGACTTGGTGTCCCTGTAATGGGAAGCTGCCATATTATGACCCATAAGCACCCATATTATATAAGACTAGTATTTTTTCTGGTATTGTGAGTTAGAAAGATGAAGTGAGAATGACCGAGAGGTGATGATGGGGTTTGGAAAAGACTGCCAGATATAAAACAAAGATGAAGTGTTTCCATTTCAGTATATTTGTAGGAACGATTCCATGACCGTATTCCTAGATTCCTATGCTTTTCTAGTGAATAGGCTGTTTCTTGAGCTAAGAGTATTTGGAAAAGTCAGGTTTCATTCTTTGGTTTATTATCCTTAAACAGTGGTACTTTGTACATGGGTTTTTTTTGTTTGCTCAAGGTTTTCTTTCCTATCCTTCCATGACCTTATTTCCTTTGTTTCCCCGTGTTGATTGGCAAGGTCCCTGGTAAGCATGGGTCAGGTGTAGGGAGGACTACTGATTGGTCCTTGGGTTGTCCACTGTTCTGTGACCCCAGCGTCAGCTGTGCTCTCATCCTCTGACTCCAGAAGCCACAACCACCCTTTCTGTGTTCTACCTGTGACTGCCTGCATGATCTAGAACCTCTTCGTCATCTGTTGTAGAATCCACTTACCCAAGGGGCGCCTGGGTGGCGCAGTCGTTAAGCGTCTGCCTTCGGCTCAGGGCGTGATCCCAGCGTTCTGGGATCCAGCCCCACATCAGGCTCCTCCGCTGGAAGCCTGCTTCTTCCTCTCCCACTCCCCCTGCTTGTGTTCCCTCTCGCTGGCTGTCTGTCTCTGTCAAATAAATAAATAGAATCTTGAAAAAAAAAAAAAAAAAGAATCCACTTACCCAAACACCTGGCAGACAGAAAATTTCACTGAGGATTTTATAATGAACACATAGGAGTAGATTTACCTCAAACATTCACATCATGCAATTTTAACATCTTCACTAGACAAGTCTATTTTATCCTCAGCTTGGTGGCAACTGAAGTTTTCTGCCTCCTTTCCCCCAAATAAAGCTCTTTTCTCCATTTTCTGCATTTTCTTTGGGAGCACTTAAAAATGTTCACCACTTTATCCTGGAGAGCAGTGAAAGCTATCATTATGAGGAGTTCTTTTGTCAGCCATTACCAAGATAATAACTGTCTATCAGCTTCCCTTTAAAGCTGTTTTCTTGGCAGATTGCACTATTGCTCTCCAGCTGTCCACCTCCCTCACTTGAGAGTAAATATGAGAAGTCAAATGAGAAAAGTGGATAAGGAAATATGGTTTATGTTTCCATAAATGATAACTACAGTTCTAGGCCATCGGTATGTTTTAAATACTAATTTTACAAAAAACAACAACAACAAAAACATTCAAAAAACAAATTTCCTCTGAGTTCCGGGATTCAGATCTTGCTTTCTGTGCCTTTGGGCTTACTTATTTGTTGGCTGCTTTTGCCATTTTTACAGATGTTGTTAATATACTAAGTGTTTGATTATCCTTGGTTGAAGCAAGAAAAAAATTTTTTTGATATTTATTTCAGCTTCTTTGAGCAGAGTTGCAAAATAAATGCATTTGAACTTGATCATCCTTGCATTCCCAGCCTGTCCTTACTGAAGAAACATGTTTCAGTGATGAATACAGATGTTTGAAGTCACAAGTGCTTGCATTGAAGGTTTATTATTTAGAATGGTGACCTGTTCAGAAAAACCCATATCAAAACTTTTAAGAGAAACAATTCAGAACCTATATTCTCTCCCACAGGCAGTCTATCTTATCTTACTTTTTATTACATTATGTGTCCTTGGAAGCAATTTGTGATCAGAATATCATGGTCAGTTTCACTTCAGACATCTCTTTTTGTCAGAAATGACTTCTAGTGGTGGTGGCATCTTGCATTTACATATACATCTCTTTTCTTAGAATTTATCTTCAACAATTAGAATTTGAACTAGAATTTATCTTCAAGAGACTCTACTACGGGGATGTTAGTGATGATAGTAACTGCTTTTGTGTATGACTTGTTTTTTTGTATGTTTAAGAAAAAAACTCTAACCTTTCAGGTGGTATACGGAGCCTGGTATAGTTCTGGAATGAATGCTTTTCAAAGTTCCCAAACGTCAATTCTGATACCATCCTGCTAGTTTGGGCCAATCTCCTTTTGTGTTCTCCACCTTCCCAGCTACTGTCAGTCATCCTGGGCGGAAAGGACAGGTCTTAATAATCATGTCAATTGCTTGCATTCGTTTCGTTCCTGTTTTGTTGAGGTAGTGTGCAAGGTATTTGCGAACATTTTCTTTAATCAACAGTCATAAATAAGTCATAGGGATGAATACCCGTCACAGGAAAGAAACAGGTTCTAGAGGAGCCTCCATTACGCTGCTAAAAAGAAGCAACAGGATTTCAAACCATGTTTCTCTGGCTCTGTGGAAAAGCTCTCTATTACATCATGTCTTTTCCAGGCTCATGACACAATTCTGTCTGATTTGGTACTATTCTCTAACCCGTGGGCCCACCCAGTGATTTGATCTGACTGCCGGATGAGAATCTCAGGGCTGACTACATTCTTTGGACTCTTTGGACTGTCCAACCTGACCTTGCCCTGCGGCCAACTTTGCCACCAGGACTGTTATCCCAGCCCTGTCCCGATTTGCTTACATCTCCAGTTTGCTGGCCGTTCATCCCAGCACATCTTGTTTTTGAGTTCTTATCCTTAGGACAGAACCACCGGGAGAGCTGAATTTTAGAAAGGAGCCCAAATTCAAAATTTGGAAGGTTCAGTATTTTTGAATAAAATAGCTTAAAATCAAAGAATATAATCCCAATTTTCTGACCACTTGAGTTATTGAAGGATTGTTAAAACCTTTAAGAAAAAAAAAAAAGAAAAAAGCAGCTCAGGCCACAGCCTAGAAATTGACTTCTCTGCTCAGAGTTGAGAGAGAATTTCTCAAAGTTGGGGAAATAGGAGCAACAGCTGTCCCTTTTGTTACCCCTATTGCTGCAGTCCCAGGATTTTAGGTTCCTTGGTCAGTTCAATGTCATCAGAACCTGGTGAAGCAGAACCTGTCACCAACCCAACAGCCCTGAGGATTTACCCTGGGGCCCACCCACATCTGCATTCTCCAAATGTAAGCAGGAATCAGAGGTCATGTGAACTGGCCAGGTTGGAATCCTGATCCCCAAATACCTAAAAATTCTCCCCTCTCCCCAGTGTGTCAAGGTGGGAGCCTTTGAAAAATTTCGCCAAAAAGCTTAAGAAATCATCTCATTCACTGGATTTGAATTGATTTCCTTGAGGTGACTAATACATACCCTCAGCAGCTCCAGCAACAGATGCCAGGATGATAAATGACAACTAGCAAAACGCTAATCACACAGGAGCCTGGAGGTATAAAGCGATAGAAGCAAAATTTCTGTGGGCCACCCCAGGTAGTGTGGCAGAGAGAAATGAGTTTGGGATTTGAAGCCAGGGGTCCTTGGCAAATTCAGGGGGAACCTCTTTCTAAGTGTAATTTTTATTATTTTTTAAAAAGATTTATTTATCTATCTATCTATTTATTTAAAAAGATTTATTTACCTGGGCCACCCCAGGTAGTGTGGCAGAGAGAAATGAGTTTGGGATTTGAAGCCAGGGGTCCTTGGCAAATTCAGGGGGAACCTCTTTCTAAGTGTAATTTTTATTATTTTTTAAAAAGATTTATTTATCTATCTATCTATTTATTTAAAAAGATTTATTTACCTGGGCCACCCCAGGTAGTGTGGCAGAGAGAAATGAGTTTGGGATTTGAAGCCAGGGGTCCTTGGCAAATTCAGGGGGAACCTCTTTTTAAGTGTAATTTTTATCATTTTTTTAAAAGATTTATTTATTTATACCTAAGGATAAAGTAGTAAGGTGGGGCAGAAGTAGAGAGAGAGAGAATCTCGAATAGACTCCCCACTGAGTGTGGAGCTTCACATGGGCTTATTCCCACCACCCTGAGATCATGGCCTGAGCCCAAATCAAGAGTCAGACCCGCAACCGACTGAGCCACCTAGGTGTCCCCAAGTGTAATTTTTAGACCAGTTATGCAATATCTCTAAAAAAACAGGAACAGTGAAAATACTCATTTCACCGTCAGGGTTTTTGCTAGTATTTCATGGGAATTTTGAGTATTAACACACTTTGTAAAACGTAAAGTACTCCACAGATGTTTGTGGTTTACATTATTTCCACTATTATTACCTTGTTAAAGGAAGGGAACTAATTTGTTTTAAAGGTGCTAGTTCTAAAAAGTGAGGGAGGGAACTCTTATTGACCCTTGTGATCCCAAGATGCTAAAGATGAGTGATTCTGGGTGAGAGGAGCTTGGAGAGTCAGGGTGTTCAGAAGCCTGAATACCTGAATTACGGGAATTTTACCCTTGGCTTCTTGCATGTGCTTTTACAGGGAACTTCAGGTCTTAGTTGAGTTAAGATCAATAAACCTTTACTGAAATTCTTGCTCCAAGTACTATGTTAGGTGCTGGGATTCTGAGACAAATGAGACATCATTTCTGCCCTTGAGAAGGTATAGGCCGGGGAAGAAACCAACATAACCAGACTATTTTGATACATCGTGGCAGTTTTGGAATGAAGGCACAGTCACCGTGATCCACCAGCGCTCTCTGGATCTCCCAATCCAACGGAGATTTTTCAATACTTACAGGAGTGTTTCTTTCTTTCTTTTAAAGATTTTATTTTAATTAATTTATTTGACAGAGAGAGAGAGAGAGAGAACACACACACAAGCAGGGGGAGCAGCAGAGGGAACTGCAGAGGGAGAGGGAGAAGTAGGCTCCCCACTGAGCGGGGAGCTTGATGCCCGGCTCGGTCCCAGGACCCTGAGATCATGACTTGAGCCAAAGGCAGACGCTCAATTGCCTGAGCCACCCAGGCACGCAATATTTACAGGAATGGTTTGCTGATTTTCCAACCTTGACACTCCTTTCTTCTTGAAGGTTGACGACCTCCGTCCATTTTTCACTTCCTCCATGACTTACTCTATCTTGCTCTTAAACATTGATGATTCCAAAGACTTTATCTTTGGACCTTTGCTTTTCTCATTGTACGTTATGCATTATCTCCCTGGTCTCTCTCATCTGCTCTCTTGGTTTTAACTAACACTTTATGCTATGATTTCTTATCTGTATATCTCCATGTATCACCTCTCCATTGGGCTACAGACTCCCACATTTAACTTTCCTATTTCATTCTCCTCCCTCCCTCCCTCCCTCTTTCCTCCCTCCCTCCCTCTCTGTCTTTCATTTTGTAGGCTCACCCTGTCCCATATTAAGTCTAATTGCTAGAGTTGACACCTGAGTTACCTTCTAGATTTCTAGCTGTATTGGTAGTTTCCCACACTGGTAGTCCTACTTTCTCATGACAGAATTTGTTTTCAGACCTTTGGCAGTTAGGATGCAAAAACGTGACTTAGGTGCTGCAGTCAGATGTATCTGTGTAGCACTTAGGGAAGGAAGCAATGTAAGGAAGTAGCTGTGGGAGGACTGGTCTGGCAAATGATGCTCAAGGCATCTGGCTCTTCTGGGGCATTCGAGGCAGAGTTTTTCGCATCCAGGCTATGTGAGTTCAGGACCAAGCAGTCAGTGGCTGTGGTGGAGTCTCTCCTGTGGTTGAGCGTTGCTTCTCAGCGGCTTCAAGATGTGTATCATTACTATTGACTTCTCTGGTTTCTCTATAAATTCTGCAAGATGACAAGTACCCTTTAATAAATTATTTTTGCTAAAACATTATTCGCAATTGCCAATACTGACTGCTATGGGCCTCAAATTAAGAGTTTTAATGTTATCTCTCAAAGAAGTTATACATACATTTGTATTTGTGTGTGTATGTGCTATAAGCATTAACTTTTAGAAATGGACTTCATTTTTTTAGAGCAGTTTTTGGTTCATAGCAAAATTGAGCCTAAAGTAGAGAGTTCCCCTCTACCTCTTACCCCCAACATGCACAGCCTCCCCCACTGTCAGTATCTCGACCAGAGTTACAATCGCTGAACCTATGTTGACATGTCATTATCACCCCAAGTCTATAGTTTACATTAGGGTTCATTCTTGGTATTGCATATTCTGAGTTTTGATAAACATATAGTGAAATATATGTGTCATTTTCGTATCATACAGAATAGTTTGCCCTAAAAATTCTCTATGTTCCATGGGGTACCTGGGTGCCTCAGTTGGTTAAGCATCTGACTCTTGCTTTCAGCTCAGGTCTTGATCTCAGGGTCATGAGTTCAATTCCTGTGTTGGGCTCCATGCTGGGTGTGGAGCCTATTAAAAAAAAAAAATCCTCTGTGCTCCAACTCTTAATCCCTCTACACTAACTCTTGGGAACCACTGATCATTTTGCTATGTTCATAGTTTTGCCTTTTCCAGAACGTCATATAGTGGGAATCTTACAGTATGTAGCCTTTTCAGACGTAGCTTCTTTCACTTAGCAATACACACTGAAGGATCCTTCATGTCTTTTTATGGCTTTATATCTTGTTTCTTTTATCACTGAATAATCCATTATCTGTATGTATCGCAGTTTACTTACCTGTTCACCTAAGGAAGGATGTTTTGGTTACTTCCAACATTGGCAATTATGACTAAAGCTGCTGTAAACATTTATGTGCAGGTTTCTGTGTGACTAGAAGTTTTCAACTCATTGGGGTAAAATCAAGGAACATAATTGATGGTAAAATTATGTTTAGTTTTGCGAGAAACTGCCGAACTGTCTTTCAGAGTGGCCGTACCAATTTGCATTCCCACTAGCAGTGCATGAGAGTTCCTGTTGCTCAACATCCTCACCAGCATTTGGTTTTATCATAAGTGTTGGGATTTTGGCCATTCTTACAGGTGCATGGTGGTATCTTATTGTTTTAATTTGCAATTCCCAAATGATAGATGACATTGAACATCTTTTCATAGGCTTATTTTCCTAAAAGTATTATTTTTTTAAAATTTAAATTCAATTACTTAACATCGAGTGTATTATTAATTTCAGAGGTAGAGGTCAGTGATTCATCAGTCTTATATAACACCCAGTGCTCATTACATCACATGTCCTCCTTAATGCCCATCACCCAGTTACCCCATTTCCCCAGCCCCTCCCCTCCAGCAACCCTCAGTTTGTTTCCTGTAGTTAAGACTCTTATGGTTTGTCTCCCTCTCTGATTTTGTCTTGTTTTATTTTTTCTTCACTTCCCCTATGATCCTCTGTTTTGTTTCTTAAATTCCACGTATCAGTGAGATCATATGATAATTGTCTTTCTCTGATTGACTTATTTCACTTAGCATAATACCCTCTAGTTCCATCCATGTTGTTGCAAATGGCAAGATTTCTCTTTTTTTGATGGCTAAGTAGTATTCCATTGTATATATATATATATATACCACATCTTCTTTATCTAGTCATCTGTTGATGGGCATCTGGGCTCTTTCCATAGTTTGGCTATTGTGGACATTGCTGCTATAAACATGATGCAGGTGCCTCTTGGAATCACTACATTTGTATCTTTGGGGTAGATATTCAGTAGTGCAATTACTGGGTCGTAGGGTAGCTCTATTTTTAACTTCTTGTGGAAGCTCCATACTACTTTTCAGAGCAGCTGCACCAGCCTGCATTCCCACCAACAACAGTGTAAGAGTGTTCCTCTTTCTCCGCAACCTTGCCAACATCTGTTGTTTCCTGAGTTGTTCATTTTAGCCATTCTGACTGGTGTGAGGTGGTATCTCATTGTGGTTTTGATTTGTATTCCCCTGATGCTGAGTATTTTTTCATATGTCTGTTGGACATTTGTATGTCTTCTTTGGAGAAATGTCTGTTCATGTCTTCTGCCCATTTCTTGATTGGATTATTTGCTCTTTGGGTGTTGAGTTTGATTAGTCCTTTATAGATCTTGGATACTAACCCTTTATTTGATAAGACATTTGCAAGTATCTTCTCCCATTCTGTTGGTTGTCTTTTGGCCTTGTCGACTGTTTCCTTTGCTGTGCAGAAGCTTTTATCTTCATGAAGTTCCAGTAGTTCATTTTTGCCTCTGTTTCCTTTGCATTTGGAGATGTGTTTAGCAAGAAGTTGCTGCAGTTGAAGTCAAAGAGGTTGCTGCCTGTGTTCTCCTTTAGGATTTTGATGGATTCCTGTCTTATCTTTAGGTCTTTCATCCATTTTGAGTTTATCTTTGTGTATGATGTAAGAAAATGGTCCAGTTTCATTCTTCTGTGTGCTTGTGTCCAGTTTACCCAACACCATTTGTTGAAGACTGTCTTTTTTACATTGGATATTCTTTCCTGCTTTGTCGAAGATTAGTTGACCATAGAGTTGAGGGTCCATTTCTGGGCTCTCCATTCTGTTCCATTGATCTATGTATCTGTTTTTGTGCTAGTACCATACTGTCTTGATGATTACAGCTTTGTAATAGAGCTTGAAGTCTGGCATTGTGATGCCACCAGCTTTGGTTTTCTTTTTCAACATTCTTTTGGGTGTTCAGGGTCTTTTCTGTTTCCGTACAAATTTTAGGATTATTTGTTCCAGCTCTGTGAAAGATGTCGATGGTATTTTGATGGTTTTTGCATTGAATGTATATAAAGCTTCCATTTCTTTTTTTTTTTATGTGGATTCATTTTTATTTTCCTTATTTGTAGGTTTTTACATAGGCCTTTTTTGAGAAAGTAATACATTATCATAATAAATCCCATGCAGTAGAGAATGGTATACAGTGAGATGTACCTGTGGCAGCCACAGTGCAACCACCACCCAATGGTCTCTTGTCTGTCTTTCCAAAGTGTTTCATGCATAGAAGACAAGAAACTATACACACACACACACACACACACCTATAATATTATATATATATATATATATATATATATTACACAGACTGAAGCATCTTTACCTTGACTTTTTTCACTTAATGTTTTTTAGAGACAATTACTTAAAAAAAAAAAGATTTTATATATTGAGAGCAAGATAGAGCACAAGTGGTGGGGAGGGGCAGAGGGAGAGGGAGAGGGAGAAGCAGAGCAGGGAGCCTGATGCAGGCCTTGATCCCAGGACCCCGAGATCATGACCTGAGCCGAGGGCAGACACTTCACCAACTGAGCCACCCAGGCACACCCCTAGAGATAATTATTTTTCATTATAAACCTATACATCTCCTGTCAGTTTGAATTTACCCACATCCTACAATTACATCTTTGAAGCACACACAAATAATTAAAAGAATGAGAGAGTGAGTACGAATATACACATTATATAGATTTCAGAATTAACAGTTTACAATATCCGTTTTATCACGTATCTATCCAACGATCAATTCATCTTATTTTATGTAATGCATTTCCAAAATCAGTGGTGGACATCAGTTCACTTCAGTGGGAAACAACACAGAATAGCTACCATCAGCCAGAGTTACATGTTTGTTCACAGTTCTTAAGGTAAAATTTACACAAAATGAAATGTAGAAATCTTAAATGTAACATTCAGTGAGTGTCAAGAAAGGACTACACCCTGTAACCCCAAACTGTCTCAAACTATAGAACATTACCATCACTCCAGAAATTTCCCTAATGCCTCATTCCCTGTCACACCCTACCTACACCCTCACCAGAGGCAATGTTCTGATTTTTTTTCCCCCCATTAGATTAGTTTTGTCTGTTCTGGAACTTCATATCAGTGGAATCAGACAGTATGTACTCTCTTGTGTAGTAAGGCTTTTATTTGACATAATACTTTTGCGATTCGTTCATATTGTTGTGTGTGTCAGTAATTTGTTCCTTTTTATTACTGAACTGTATTCCATTGTATAAATACGCAATATACATTTTACACTTATGTCAATGATCCATCCCAAATTAATCTTTGTTTACGATGTGAGGTAGAGGTTGTGCTTTATTACCTTTCCATATGGACAACCAATCGTTCTGCTGCCATTTGTTGAAAAGATGTTCCTTTCAACATTGGATTGCTTTAGTGACTTTTTCAAACCCTGAAATAGCTGTTGTAAGTGTGGGTCTTTTTTCTGGAATCTGTTGCATTATTTCTTTATGCCAGTACTGTACTGTCTTAGTAATGTAACTTGAGAGTAATCCTTGAAATAAGGTAGTGTGCTTCTCCAAATGTGTTCTTTTTCTTACTGCTTTTAGTGTTCTAGATCGTTTTAATGCCATATACATTTAGGGAAGTGGGTTGTCAGTTTCTCCAAAAATCATGGTGGGATTATGTTTGAGATTGCATTGAATCTATAGATCAATTTGGGGATTGATAACTGACATCCTAGAAATGTTAAGTCCTCCAATTCATGAACATAGCAAATGTCTGCATTTATTTAGGTGTTAATTACCGCCAGTAAAGTGCTGAATAGCACTTACGGTTAAAGCGGTCATCCTTCCCCTGTTCTGAGGGGAAAAGCATTCACTATTTCACCATTAAATGTGATGAATCTAGGTTTTTTTGGTAAATGCCTTTTATCTATATAAAGAAGTTTCCTTCTATACCTAGTTTGCTGACGGTTCTTATGATGAGTGGGTGTTGAATTCTGCCATATGTGGTTTTTCCTTTATTCAATAAACATGGCAAATTATGTTGTTTAATTTTTTGAATTATACCAATCCTATATTCCTGTGATAAGTGTTGCATGGTTATGATATATCTTTCTATATTTTTGAGTTTTATTTGCTTAAATTCTCTTGTTTTGTGCCTGTACTCATGAGGGATACTGGTCTCTTAGTGTTTTTTTTTTATTTTTAAGTTTTATTTATTTATTTTTAAGGCATTTCTACATGCAGCATGGGGCTCGAACTCACAACCCTGAGATCAAGCATTGTAGGCCCCTCCGACTGAGCCAGCAGGTGCCCCTGTTTTTTGCCTTTTTTTTTGGTAATGAGTTCCACACATATTAAGATTATGTTTATGTTTTGTCTCATAAAATAAGTTGTGAATTGATCCCTCTTCCTGTATTATCTGAAAAAGTTTTTCATGTTATTTTCTTCTTAAATATTTGATACAATTCACCAGTAAAGGCCTATGAGCCAGAAGTTTTCCTTTTGGACAGTTAAAAAATAACAAAATCAATTTCTTAAAGCTTTATTGTGTAATTTAGTTTTTCTGTTTTATTTTTTGTCAGTTTTGGGAAGTTGTATATTTCAGTAAATTTGCACATTTCATCTCTGTTGTCTGCTTTGTCCTAAAATCCATAATATTCTTTATTATACTTAAATTTTATTTACTTCAATATCTGTAAGATTTGTAGTGATAACTACTCTTTTTTTTTATATGATTTTTTATTATATTATGTTAGTCACCATACAGTACATCCCCGGTTTCCAATGTAAGGCTTGATGATTCATTAGTTGTGTATAACACCCAGTGCACCATGCAATACGTGCCCTCCTTACTACCCATCACCGGTCTATCCCATTCCCCCACACCCTCCCCTCTGAGGCCCTCAGTTTGTTTCTCATAGTCCATAGTCTCTCATGTTTCATTCCCCCTTCTGATTACCCCCCCTTTCTTTATCCCTTTCTTCCCCTACCGATCATCCTAGTTCTTATGTTCCATAGATGAGAGAAATCATATGATAGTTGTCTTTCTCTGCTTGACTTATTTCACTTAGCATTATCTCCTCCAGTGCCGTCCATGTTGTAGCAAATGTTGAGAACTTGTTCTTTCTGATAGCTGAGTAATATTCCATCGTATATATGGACCACAACTTCTTAATCCAGTCATCTGTTGAAGGGCATCTCGGCTCCTTCCACGATTTAGCTATTGTGGACATTGCTGCTATGAACATTGGGGTGCACATGGCCCTTCTCTTCACTACGTCTGTATCTTTGGGGTAAATACCCAGTAGTGCAATGGCTGGATCATAGGGTAGCTCAATTTTTAACTTTTTAAGGGACCTCCACACTGTTTTCCAGAGTGGCTGTACCAACTTGCATTCCCACCAACAATGTAGGAGGGATCCCCTTTCTCCACATCCTCTCCAACAATTGTTGTTTCTTGCCTTGTCTATTTTTGCCATTCTAACTGGCGTAAGGTGGTATCTCAGTGTGGTTTTGATTTGAATTTCCTTGATGGCTAATGATTTTGAACATTTTTTCATGTGTCTGTTAGCCATTTGTATGTCTTCATTGGAAAAGTGTCTGTTCATATCTTCTGCCCATTTTTTTATTTGTTTGTTTGTTTCTCGTGTATTGAGTTTGAGAAGTTCTTTGTAGATCTTGGATACCAGTCCTTTATCTGTAGTGTCATTTGCAAATATATTCTCCCATTCCGTGGGCTGCCTCTTAGTTTTTCTGACTGTTTCCTTGGCTGTGCAGACTTTTAATCTTGATGAAGTCCCATAAATTCATTTTATCTTTTGTTTCTCTTGCCTTTGGGGATGTGTCATGAAAAAGGTTGCTTTGGCCGATGTCGTAGAGGTTGCTGCCTATGTTCTCCTCTAGGATTTTGATGGATTCCTGTCTCACATTGAGGTCTTTCATCCATTTGGAGTTTATCTTTGTGTATGGTGTGAGAGAGTGGTCAAGTTTCATTCTTTTGCATGTAGCTGTCCAATTTTCCCAACACCATTTATTGAAGAGACTGTCTTTTTCCCCTGGATGTTTTTTCCTGCTTTATCAAATATTAGTTGCCCAAAGAGCCGAGGGTCCATTTCTGGGCTCTCTATTCTGTTCCATTGGTCTATGTGTCTGTTTTGTGCCAGTACCATGCTGTCTTTGTGATCACAGCTTTGTAGTACAGCTCGAAATCTGGCATTGTGCTGCCCCAGGCTTTGTTTTTCCTTTTCAACAGTTCCTTGGAGATTTGGGGCCTTTTCTGTTTCCATACAAATTTAAGGACTGTTTGTTCCAGTTCTTTGAACTGTCCTCGGTATTTTGATCGGGATAGCATTGAAAGTGTAGATTGCTCTGGGTAGCATGGACATTTTAACTATGTTAATTCTTCTGATCCATGAGCATGGAATATTTTTCCATCTTTTTGTGTCTCCTTAAATGTCTTTTAAGAGTGATTTATAGTTTCTAGAATATAGGTCCTTTACGTCTCTGGTTAAGTTAATTCCAAGGTAACGTATGGTTTTTGGTGCTATTGTAAATGGGATGGATTCCCTAATTTCTCTTTCTTCAGTCTCATTATTCATGTATAGAAATGCAACTGATTTCTGAGCATTGATTTTGTATCCCGCCACATTACTGAATTGCTCTGTAACTTCTAATAGTTTAGGAGTGGATTCTTTTAGGTTTTCCATATACAGTATCATGTCATCTGCAAAGGGAGACAGTTTGACTTCTTCTTTGCCGATTTAGATACCTTTGATCCCTTTTTGTCGTCTGATTGCTGTTGCAAGGACTTCTAGTCCTATGTTGAATAATAGTGGCGAGAGTGGGCATCCTTGTCGAGTTCCTGATCTTAAAGGAAAGGCTTCCAGCTTTTCCCCATTGAGAATAATATTTGCAGTAGGCTTTTCATAGATGGCTTTTATGAGATTGAGAAATGTACCTTCTATTCCTACACTCTGAAGGGTTTTAATCAGGAAAGGATGCTGTATTTTGTCAAATGCTTTTTCGGCATCGATTGAGAGGATCATATGGTTCCTGAGTCTTTTCTTGTTGATATGATGTATCATGCTGATTGATTTGCGAATATTGAACCACGCTTGCATCCCAGGTATGAATCCCACTTGATCGTGATGGATAATCCTTTTCATGTACTGTTGGATTCTATTAGCAAGTATCTTGTTGAGGATTTTGGCATCCATATTCATTAGGGAGATCGGTCTGTAATTCTCCTTTTTGAGGGGGTCTTTGCCTGGTTTGGGGATCAAGGTAATATTGGCCTCATAGAATGAGTTTGGTAGCTTTCCTTCTGTTTCTATTTTTTGAAATAGCTTTAGGAGAATAGGTATTATTTCTTCTTTGAATGTTTGGTAGAATTCCCCAGGGAAACCGTCTGGGCCTGGAGTTTTGTTATTTGGAAGGTTGTTTATCACTGACTCAATTTCTTTATAATTAATTGGCCTGTTTAAGAAATCAATTTCTTCCGGTTTCAATCTTGGTAGTTTATAGGTTTCTAGGTAGGCCTCCATCTCTTCCAGATTGCTTAGTTTATTGGCATATAGCTGTTGATAAAAATTTCTAATAGATAAAAATTTCTAATAATCCTTCCAATTTCAATGGTGTTCATCGTGACCTCTCCTTTTTCATTCATAATTTTAATAATCTGGGTCCTTTCTCTTTTCTTTTGGATAAGTCTTGCCAGTGGTCTGTCAATTTTATTGATTCTCTCAAAGAACCAGCTTCTAGTCCTGTTGATCTGCTCTACTGTACTTCTGGTTTCTGCTTGATTGATTTCAGCTCTAATTTTGGTCAACTGCTTCCTCGTGTGTGGATTAGGCCTGTCCCTCTGTTGCTGTTCTAGCTTCTTGAGGTGAGAATATAAAAACTGCATTTTAGATTTTTCTATTCTTTTGAGTGAGGCTTGGATGGCTATGTATTTCCCCCTTAGGACTGCCTTTGCAGTATCCCATAGGTTTTGGACTGTTGTATTTTCATTCTCATAAGTCTTCATAAATTGTTTAATTTGATTTTTGATTTCCTGGTTTATCGAGTCATTCCTGAGCAGGATGGTTCTTAGTCTCCAAGTGTTTGAGTTTCTTCCAAATTTTTCCTTGTGGTTGAGTTCCAATTTCAGAGCGTTGTGGTCTGAGAATATGCAGGGGATAATTTCAATCTTTTGGTATCGGTTGAGACCTGTTTTGTGTCCCAGAACATGGTCTATTCTTGAGAATGTTCCATGGGCATTAGAATAGAATGAGTATTCTTTGGTTCTGGGGTGTAGTGTTCTATATATATCTATGAGGTCCAACTCGTCAAGTATGGCATTCAAAGCCTTTGATTCTTTGCTTAGTTTTTGCCAGGGTGTTCTGTCTATTTCTGATAGTGGAGTGTTGAGGTCCCCTACTGTTAATGTATTTTTATTTATATGTCTCTTTATTCTGGTTAAGAGTTGGCTTGTGTATCTTGCTGCTCCCCTGTTGGGGGCATATATATTTATAATTGTCATATCCACTTGTTGAATACTTCCTTTAAGAATAATATAGTGCCCTTCTGCATCTCTAACTATAGTCTGTAGTTTAAAATCCAATTTATCTGATATGAGAATTGCTACCCCAGCTTTCTTTTGAGGTCCATGTGCATGAAAGATGGTACTCCATCCCCTTACACTCAGTCTGAATGCATCTTTGGGTTCGAAATGAGTCTCTTGTAGACAGCAAATGGATGGTCATTTCTTTTTATCTAATCTGCAACCCTGTGGCATTATGGGATGGTTCAAACCATTTACATTAAGACTGAGTACTGAGAGATATGATTTTAATGATGCCATGTTGCCAGTAAAGTCTTTGTTTGTATTGGCTGTGACTTTCTGTTCTGTATCACTCTTGGGGCCTTTTTACTTTTATAGAACCCCCCGTAATATCTCCTGTAGGGCTGGTTTCGTGGTTACGAAATTGGTTAGTGACTGTCGATTCTGAAATGTCTTTATTTCTCCATCAATTCTGAATGACAGCCTTGCTGGATAAAGGATCCTTGGCTGCATGTTTTTCTCTGAAAGAGCTTTAAAAATGCTCCCCCAACCCTTTCTCTCATTCCAGGTCTGTGTAGACAGGTCTGACATAATTCTGATGCCTTTGTCTTGGTACGTGA
This sequence comes from Ursus arctos, assembly GCF_023065955.2. NCBI lineage: Eukaryota > Metazoa > Chordata > Mammalia > Carnivora > Ursidae > Ursus > Ursus arctos. The sequence goes on along the minus strand of NW_026622764.1, from coordinate 55,449,759 downwards.
GAAATTTCTTTGCCCTGGCCGCTTTCAATACTGTATCCTTGGATCTAATATTTGCGAAATGCACTATGACGTGACGTGGTGTAGGTTTGTCGTGGTTGAGCTTGGGAGGGGTCCTCTCTGCCTCTTGGATACGAATGTTTGTTTCCCTCGCTAGATTAGGTAAGTTTTCAGCTACAATTTGTTCAAATATCTCTTCTAGACCTCTGTTTTTCTCTACCCCCTCGGGGATGCCGATGATTCTAACATTGGATCGTTTCATTGAGTCAATAATCTCCCGTGGGCTCGGATTTTTTTAAGAGCAGCTTCTATTTTGGTTTTTTCCTCTATTAACCCATCCTCTAATTCACTAACCCGTTCTTCTGCTTCTGTGACCCTCGCCATCAGAGCCTCTAGTTTTGCCTGCATTTGGCTCATAGAATTTTTAATTTCTGTCAGATTCGCTCTCATTTCTGTCCTTAGGGATTCTATATTCTCAGTAACCTTTTCGTTAATAGTTTTTTCAATTCTACTCATCATTTTTACCATTATTACTCTGAATTCCATTTCTGATACTATGGTTACATCCATATCCATTATTTCTGTGGCAGAGGCCACAGACTCTTGTCTTTTTTTTGCTGGGGCGGGGGGGTTTCTCCTTCTTGTCATTCTGATGAGGAGAGGTTGCGGGGTTGTCCAGAGCCCAAATTATTGACTGGGTCCCAGGCCGTGCCCCTTGTTTTTTAGGGATCTTAGGAATGTGGGTTTCTTCTTTAAAGATTTTATTTATTTATTTATGTGGCAGCCAACCAGCGAGAGGGGGAACAGAAGCAGGGGAGTGGGAGAGGAAGAAGCAGGCTCCCAGCGGAGGAGCCCGATGAGGGACTCCTTTCTGGAACGCCGGGATCACGCCCTAAGCCGGAGACAGGCGCTCAATGACTGCGCCACCCAGGCGCCCGGGTTGTGGGCTTCTTGATTTCTCAGCCTGCCTTCTGGGGGAGGGGCCTGCCGCGCCGATACTCAGGCAGCCCTGTTTGGGTAGAGTCTCCGCGTCCCCTGCGAGGGAGGATGGGGATGGGCACTCCCTGAGCCGGTATTTCCAGGCTTTTGTTCTCTGGTGGCTTTCCCTGGGGTTTGTTGTGCCTCTTCTGAGAGTCAGAGCAGCAGCGGCCGAATCTCAGCCTCTGTCACAGAACAGAGGGATTGCGGCCTGTTCTCCACTGATGTTCTGGCCACTTTAACTCCGTTTCTGTTGGTGCTGCTCAACCCTGCAGCGTCCCGGGATGTGCGCCCCACACCCGGCGTCCCAGCCCTCACTTCCAGGGCCGGCGCGTCTCTGTCCTTTGTGTTTCTAACGCCGCCAGCCGCCAGCCGCCCCGTGCGCGCTCCCGGATCTCCCGGTCTCAGTCTGGATCCAGTGAGCGCACCGGGATTCCGGGGTTCCGCGAGATGCCTGGTGGCGCGCGCACCCGGCTCACGGTCTCAGTCTGCTGTTTTGCGGGTGCCGTCCGCGAGCCCCGCCCGCTCCCCCGTGCAAGTGGCTACCACTTCCCGGCGCCCGAACGCGGCGGCTCCCTCCCCCTTCCGTTTATCTTCCGATATCTGTGCACAGTTTCATGGCTCCCCGCTTCGTACCTCAATACTCAGCGCTGGAGATGTTCATTTGTAGAGATCCAGATGCGTCTTCCTGCGTCTCAGGCTGATTCCGTGGTTGTTTAGGCTGGTCTGGTACCTATCCAGCTCGACTCGGGGGACCGGCTGAAAAACGGGTCCCCTACTCCTCCGCCATCTTAACTCCTCCTCTGATAACTACTCTTTCATTACTTATCTTGCTCTAAAGCTTCCATTTCTTATTGCATCTCATTCGTAGCCTTTTTTATTTCAACTTGATTAGATTTTAGTTCTTTCATTTCTCCAGAAAGGGGTTCTCTAGTGTCTTCTATGCTTTTTTCAAGCCCAGCTAGTATCCTTATAATTGTTATTCTGAAATCTAGTTCCAACATCCTACTTATGTCCATACTGATTAGGTCCCTGGCAGTCAGTACTGCCTCTTGTTTTCTATTTTGAGGTGAGTTTTTCCGTCTTGTCGTTCTGTCCAGAGAAGAATAAATGAACGAGAGAACAAAATACTAAAATGGCAACAGTGACCCCAGAGAAATACACAGTAAACAAATCAGAAGAGACCCAAAGCTGAAAAAAAAGAAATTAAAAAAAAAAAAAAAAGAGAGAGAGAACATAGGTGAGCAGAACAGAGCAATACACTGGATCTTGTGTGTACTTTGGTCTGTTTGTTAGAAAACTAGATCCCAAAATTATAAAGAAAGAAAAACATATACATGTACAAAAGTAAAATTAAATACAATGAAAGGATAGAATGTAACTCTAAAAATGAAAGTAAAAGAAAAAAAAAGAAAGAATATAAACAGGTGAACAGAACAGAGCCATATACTAGATTCTGGGTGTATTTTGGTCGGTTTGTTAGAAGAAACTACATCCCAAAATTATAAAGAAAGAAAAACATATATACAAAAATTAAATACGTTGGAAAGAGAGAATGTAACCATAAAGATGAAAGTTAAAAAAGACTTTAACAAACAAAACGAAAGAGAATATGATCAAACAGGTGAAGACAACAGAGCCATACACTAGATTCTGGGTGTATTTTGGTCTATTTGTTAGAAAAAACTGCATCCCAAAATTGAAAGAAAAACTTACATGTATACAAAAATAAATACCATGAAAGGATAAAATGTAACTGTAAAAGTGAAAATTAAAAAAGATTAAACAAAAGAGGTGCTAAAAGAAGAGATTGGTTTAAAAAGGAAAGAGAAAGAAAATTAAAATGGAAAGACTAAAGAATCATAGGGAAAAAAAACACCTGAATTCTAGATACTGTTTTCCCCTAGTGCTGGAGTTAGGCAATTCTCTGTGCTCATAAACTTGATCTTAGCTGGATGTTCTTGCTGATCTTCTGGGGGAGGGGCCTGTTTCTTTGATTCTCAAATGTCTTTGCCCCAGGGAAATTGCACCGCCCTTGCCAGGAGCGGGGCTGAGTAATCTGCTCCTGATGGCTCTATGGGGCTTTGGTTCCCTGAAGGCTTTCCACGGACTCTGGAGGAGGAGAATGAAAATATAGACTGGAAATAGCCCACTAATACTACTATGGTTTGCTTCTTGCATTTGTAACTGAAAGATGTGCCATATTTCCATTTGAGGTTTGTAAAAAGAAAGACGTATCTTATTGTTTAATAAAAACAAATGCAGCTTTTATTGTTTACGGAAATAAAAACATATTTTTCCCACCACATTCATGGGAAAAAAAAGAAAAGAAAGGAAAAGAAAATGGTGGCCTCCCAATCTCCAGCCCCAGAGCTGAAAGCCTGGGGCCCCACTCCTCAGTGTGCCCTCAGGGAAAAGCAGTCAATTCTCCCCTGTCTCTCTGGTCTCTGCACTCTGTGCTCACCCAGCCTGTGACCCAGTGTTTCTGTGTCAGGCATGTGACTCTGTTTCAAGTCTCCAAACCCCGCAGCCTGTGGTGTGTGCACCTGTGCCGCTCCTCCCAGGGGAGAAAGGGGGAAATCGCGCTGTGGTTCTGCTGCTTGCTGGGCCCCTGTGAGGAGAGAGGTTGCCTGACCATGCCCGGTTGGCGGTGTATACAACCCTGAGCCTAGAGCCCACTCCTGGGTTCGCAGCCGGCAGCTGGCTTCCCGCTCCCATGTCTGGGAGCTCTGCCGCACTCAGGCACCCCCAGTCTTCCTGTGACTCCAGGGATCCAGAGGCCACACTGTCCCACCTAGGATTCCACCCCGCTTCGCCACCCGAGCACCTTTCAGGTAGGGCTGTCCCTCGCCGGAGCAGACTTAAAAGAATCAATTTTAAACAATAAATTTGACATCCTATTTTGGATTGTCTTTATACTGTATTATGCTGAGAGCCTAAAACAGTAGAAATGGCTCAGGGCTTTCTCAAGTTCTGAGAGCCTCTCTCGTGAGTTGCAGAAAGAGGAGTCAGGGTGAGGGAGAGAGGAATGGGGATGTTGTGAAGAAGTACATTGTCAGAGGTAGAGGACAGCAGACTTAAAGAGCAATGAAATGGAACTTCTAGAGAACAGGGATACTTTTTCCTTTGGTAAAGTTAGTTATTCACTTCTAGTTGAAGGGTGACCATTGTCTCCTGAGTGTCTGCTGCCTGGCTGTCTGGTGAGTAGGAGAAAACTGGAAAATAGGCTTTTGTGTGTAGCAGTTCCCCTACGACCTCAGGCCCTAGTGGTCTGAAGTGAGCGACCGTCTTTATCATACAGGAAATGCTGCTGTGTGCTTTCATCTCCACCAGGACGGAGTTGCAAAATATATCGACCTAACTATTAGCAGAACTTACTACCTTTTCTTTTCTTTCTTCTTTTCTTTTTTCTTTTTTTAAAGATTTTATTTATTTATTAGAGAGAGAGAGACAGCCAGTGAGAGAGGGAACACAGTCAGGGGGAGTGGGAGAGGAAGAAGCAGGCTCCCAGCAGAGGAGCCCGATGCGGGGCTCGATCCCAGCATCCTGGGATCAGGCCCTGAGCTGAAGCCAGACGCTTAACGACTGAGGCACCCAGGCGCCCCCTACGTTTTCTTTCTGAGTGATGAGCAATGACTGAACAATGACCCATCTTAGGGATGCTATTAAGATAAAATGTGATAATGGTGCGAAGATGCTTTAAAAAATAAAGTGTGTTACAAATGAAAAGTCCTACAGGATTGATTTTCCGCTTTGGCTTCTCATTGATTCCCATTTACCTAATTTACGGGATCTTTAGGGTACAGTGTTCTAAGTTTAATGGGAAGATTTATTTTGTTTCCCAAACGAATCTTGCTATGAACACCTCACCACTTTGTTTTGTAGCAAGATGTACCTTGTGGCTCTTCAATAACATTTTTTTTTAAAGATTTTATTGATTTATTTGACAGAGACAGCCAGCGAGAGAGGGAACACAAGCAGGGGGGAGTGGGAGAGGAAGAAGCAGGCTCCCAGCACTCCCAGTGGAGCAGGGAGCCTGATGCGGGGCTTGAAACTAGGACCCTGAGATCACGCCCTGAGCTGAAGGCAGGCACTTAACAACTGAGCCACCCAGGCGCCCCTTCAATAACATTCTTAATAATGAAGAAATGAAAGTATTATTTAACCATAATTTATTACTTTCCCCAAAAGTTTTCAGTTAGCAGTATTTCTGGGAATTCCCTCTAACATTAAAGATCTTCCTGGATATTCACCTCTAAAACATGAGGTTGAGGTTCTGATATGATTCTATTTTCATAAGTAGAGAGAAAATAACAGCAATTTTCTTATCTTCAAAAGCCTTCAAATGCTATCTTAAATATCTTATTTACATGTTATTTTTTTTTAATATTAGAAAGTTTTCTTCTTCGTAATTTTCGTAAAGAAGGTCAGAAAAATGATTATCCTTTAGGATAAAATGCCTTAAAAAATGACTAGAATAAGGAATGCTGGGTTATAGCATTTTTAAAAAAAGATTAAACATTTATTATGGCTAATGTTTATGAGAAGAGTCAATGATTATAAAGTTGTTTTCATTGAATCATTGAAGGCCAGTAATTGATCACACTTTAAGATTGTGGGAAGAAGATTTTTGTCCAAATTTTTATGTGCAAATGCATTAATTCTTCTAAGGTTTAACACTAGTCAGACTTTGGATTAATGTTTAAATAAGAAAAGTTGACATTGACCAGTCGGATTATTAACCACTGCGCACCATAGGGTGCAACTCTAACTCCTATAAATTCTGGAAATATTCATCCATGTTTATATATTTCCAAGATTACAGAAGCCAACATACAATACCCCCAGATTCCTACTCTGGAAAAACATTGTGCCTTCAAGAAGTTGTGTTTTCAGCCTCAGGGTGAAACTCTTCCGTCCTGGCGCTAGGTAATTTTGAGCTAGTTTACCTGATACTGGTGACTGAGCGAGGGCTTCAGAGTTGTTCAGTTTTTCTTCATTTCAGTAGGAAGCTACTTGCCTTTAGGAGGCAGCACTGAGGAACTCAAGCTGAACACATCGTAAAGGCTTTTTTTCTTTTTTTTAAGTAGGCTCCCCGCCCAGTGTGGCGTCTAACATGGGGCTTGATTAAACTCACGACCCTGAGATCAAGACCTGAGCTGAGATTAAGAGTTGGATGCTTAATCCACTAAGACACCCAGGTGCCACTAAAAAGGCTATTTTTTAATTCTTTTTTTTTTTTTTTAAGATTTTATTTATTTATTTGAGGGAGAGAGACAGAGAGTGCGAGGGAGTAAGCACACCAGTGCGGGGAAAGGCAGAGGGAGAGGGAGAAGCAGACTCCCCACTGAGCAGGGAGCCCAATGCGGCTGATCCCAGGACCCTGGGATCATGACCTGAGCTGAAGGCAGACGCTTAACTGACTGAGCCACCGAGACACCCCTAAAAGGTCTTTTTATTTTATTTTATTTTATTTTATTTTATTTTATTTTATTATTTTTATTATCATATTCAGTTAGCCAGCATACAGTACATCATTAGTTTTTGACGTAGTGTTCAACGATTCATTAGTTGCTGCTCATCACAACACGTGTACCCTCCTCAATACCCATCACCCAGCTACCTGCCCCCCCATCCCCAGTTTGGTTCCCCAAGTCCAGAGTCTCTCAGGGTTTGCTCCCTCTCTGATTTCTTCCCATTCGGTTTTCCCTCCCTTCGCCTATGGTCTTCCATGCTATTCCCTATGTTCCACAGATGAGTGAAACCATATGATAGTTGTCATTCTCTGCTTGACTTATTTCACTTAGCATAATACCCTCTAGTTCCATCCATGTCCATGCAAATGGTAGGTATTCATCCTTTCTGATGGCTAATATTCCATTTATATATGAACCACATCTTCTTTATCCATTCATCTGTTGAAGGGCATCTTGTTTCCTTCCCCAGTTTGGCTATTGTGGACATTGCTTCTATGAACATTGGGGTGCATGTGCCCCTTCTTTTCACTACATCTGTATCTTTGGGGTAAATACCTAGTAGTGCAATTGCTGGGTCATAGGGTAGCTCTATTTTTAACGTCTTGAGGAACCTTCATACTGTTTTCCAGAGTGACTGCACAAGCTTGCATTCCCACCAACAGTGTAAGAGGGTTCCCCTTTCTCCACATCCTCGCAAAACTTGTTGTTTCTTGTCTTGTTAATTTTTGCCATTCTAACTAGTGTAAGGTGGTATCTAGTTGCGGTTTTGATTTGTATTTCCCTGATGGCTAGTGATATTGAACATTTTTTCATGTGTCTGTTAGCCATTTGTATGTTTTCTTTGGAGAAATGTCTGTTCATGTCTTCTGCCCATTTATTGACTGGATTATTTGTTTTTTGGGTGTTGAGTTTGAGAAGTTCCTTATGGATCTTTGATACCAGCCCTTTATCTGTAATGTTATTTGCAAATATCTTCTCCCATTCTGTGGGTTCCCTTTTAGTTTTGTTGACTGTTTCCTTTGCTGTGCAAAAGCTTTTTTATCTCGATGACTTCCCAAAAGTTCATTTTTTCTTTTGTTTCCCTTGCCTTTAGAGACATGTCTTGAAGGAGATCGCTGTGGCCAATGTTAAAGAGTTTACTGCTTACGTTCTCCTCTAGGATTAAAAAGCCTTTTTAAAAAAGGATTTTTTTATGGTTCTCAAAAATCTCAACACCTTAGTAATTGCTAAATCAACACATATTAAGATTCAATACCTAACATTGCAAAGTAATCACTTGACATTTAGTGGCGGAAAGGGTCATCCAAGAGGTTCTGTCAGTAGTAAAATAATAAATGACCTTTTTGGGTAGGAAATTAGAGGCAAATATGGAATTTGCATGGCTTTTTGGTGGGCAACTAAGTCCTATGGAAAATAGAAGCAGAGAACAGAAGAGTAAATGAATTGGGGAAATGTGGGCATGCTCCATCTATATTAAATGGACTCAGCAAGCAGTGAAGCATTGGTACAAGTTAAATTAAAAAACCTTTAAGAATCTGTGTAACTTGTGGGGACCTGGGTGGCTCAGCTGGTTAAGCATCTACCTTCAGCTCAGGTCATGATCCTGCGGTCATGGGATCGAGCCCCACAATGGTCTCCCTGCTCAGTGGGGAGCCTGCTTCTCCGTCTCCCTCTGCCCTTCCTCCTGCTTGTGTGCTGTCTCTCTCTCTCTCTCAAATAAATAAATAAAATCTTTAAAAAAATCGCTGTGTAACTTGACATATTTAGAACAGAGCTCATCTTCTTCACCAGCTCCTATCCTCCAACCAGCTTCTTCTCCTCTTGATTATCTTTCTCGGTTAGTGGTTTATATGCTGTAAATCAGTTAGTGGTTTATACTCATCTAAACCTGAGGTCTGGAAGTCATCTGAGATTCCTCCTTCTTTGTTAACTTCACGTTTGGCACAAAGTCCTACCAATGCTACTTCCTACATTCGTTCCCTTCTCTGAATCCATCAGCTTCATGAAATTACTACAAATGTTCCTGCCTTATCACTTGCCACTCCTGTGTCTCACCTAGAAAACATCTGCTTGTTTTTCAAAGCTTGCCCTAAAGATTACCTTTTTCCATTAAGACTGACTCTGACTCCCAACTGTTCCAGTAAAACTGAGGTTCTTAGCTTTGCTTGCACTGGAATCACCTGTGTGGTGTTTCAATACCACATCTACTTCCAGATATTCTGATCTGATGGGTCTGGGGTGAAGCCTGCAGTCGGATTTTAAAATACTCCACAGGTGGTTGATTCTAAGGGGCAGTCCAGGTTGAAAACGACAACAATAGAATAACCTCCCTCCTTGTGTTGCCTTCTTTACTGTATCTTATAACAGTAGTTCTGAAGCCTGATTAAAGCTCAGTCACTGGGCTTTTTTTTAAAAAAAGTCTCTCTTTAAAAACACAGATTTTTGGGGTTCTGGTAGACTCTAAGGCCATCCCCAATGACCCCAACTTCTGGTGTTGAAGCTCTTGTAAAAACCCCTATCCTTGGGTATGGATGGGATCTGTGACTAATATTCTGACAAATAGAATATGGCAAAGGTGATGGGTATCACTCTGTGATGACTGATTACATCAGGTTAAATAAGTTCCTTGCTAGCAGATTTGCTCTTTTCCCCTTGGTGGCGTTGAAAAAGCAGTCTGCCATGTTCTGAGAAGGCTCTGGAGAGGGCCAAGTGGCAGAACTGTGAGCAGCATTTAGGAGCTAAGAGTGGCCTCCAGTCAATAACCAACAAGAAGCCAGGGACCTCAGTGTTACAGCCACAAAGAAATGAATTCTGGTGACAACTTGAAAGAGTTCGGAAATAGATCTACTGTCAGTCATGAGTCCGGAGGAGAAGTGAGCTCTGAGTAACCTTGGTAGCAGCCTTGCAGAGGACCCAGCTAAGCTGTGCCTGGACTTCTGCTCAGAAATAGAGAGATAATAAATATGGGTTGTTTTAAGCTGCTAAATGTGTGGTAATTTGTTATACAGCGTTGGAAATGAATACAGGGCCTCGTATACTTTTTCTTTATAACCCACCCTACTTAAGGCCTCATTCTAAGATGAAAAGATAGAAACTACTTTGCTGGTTAGATATCTGGATGACTCTGCAATGGCCCAATAGTAATTATCCTTAAACCCTTTAAGTTTAAGCTCTAGGATTCCAAAACCTACCCTTCTACTCCCAAAGCCTTTGTGTGAGTGAAATATGTCATTGCTGGTGCAGTGAGCAAACCCTCGGTGTTTTCAGGGGTATCTGATCTTATAGGCGATACTTGGTAGGAAATGCTGGGATGATCTGTCCGAGGGGTGGTTCTGAGGATTTAGGGGTTCCTGCAAAGAGAGGCTTAACTTGACTGGTGATACCAGTTAGGTAAAGAATTACCATTCTCCTCTTTCCCGTTCCCTTTCCATTTCCCTGCCTTGCGTTGCCTTGCCTTTCCTGTTTTATTTATGTATTTGAGAGAGAGGGAGAGAGCACAAGTGGGGGGAGGGGCAGAGGGAGAGAGAGAGAAGCAGACTCCCACTGAGCACAGAGCCCAACATGGAGCTCAATCCCAGGACCCCGGGATCATGACCGGAGCTGAAGGCAGATGCCCAACCGTCTGAACCACCTAGGTACCCCTCATCTTTCTTTTCTGATGTGAAATCTTCCTGTTGACATTTAAAACCGAGGGCAAGGAAGTAGAGTTGAGGGGTCTCTCTGGAGGAGTTCTTCTCTAGGATGCACTGGTTGGAACATATTCCAGGGGCCCTCAGTGTAGCTTCCTGTTGTCAGCTGTATTCAAAGGTTAGATGACAAATCAGGGAAGAAGGGGAGGAGATTCTATATGGGGTAAGAGATTACATGATATTGAATTTCAAGGTCCTTCCTGACTCTAAGATTATTTGATTCTAGAATCTGCAGTACTCCTGAAATACTGTTGTGAGAATGAAGTCCGCAATCTAGGTAAATGCAATGGTCATTAGTGCTGGTCTATTGATAATGTCCACTCAGTTCTCTTATTCCAATAACATCTCTAAGTTGGTGGGGTACTTTCTCAGACTTTCCAAATCAGTTGCCTGTTGGAGTTCCATTAATGTTGTCCTTTCATCATTATTTTAGATTCCTTCTCCTGCAGATTATAAAAAAATGAGGTACTGTTTTATAATAAAAGAAATGTATTTCTGGTAATTTACATTTGGCTCTCATGAGTCACACTTTAGCATTTAAGTTACCGTTTGTAATAGTAAACTTTCTAGTGATTATCCTACCTTGAATTTCACATAAAAAAAAAAAACCAACACAGAAAATAATAAGGAATCCATTTTACTTTTGAAACACAGTAAAGAGTCAGTGCCCTTTTAATAGATTTTCTTTAGTCGTATTAGCTTAGAGACATTGAACATACTTTGGAATGCCTAATGAAGAGTCACAGAGGAGTCATCATTTCTTGAAATTAGTAACCTTTTAACACTATCAGATCAAGGATTGTATGTATACTGCCTATCCGCCCTGAATCAAGAGAAGAATAAAACACAGTTTCAGTACTCAAGGAACTTGAGGCCAGTTGAGGAAGAAAGATGTGTACATGTGAGACAATAGAAGTCAAGAGGACAATTATGCAGAGCACAGATGACTAGTTCAAGGAAGGTTAGAGATCAAAGCAGGCTTGAGGGTTCAAGGAGGGTTCTGGAGAAAGAGCCACTTGGCTAGGTGGACAGGGTTGTAAGAAGTAGGTGGGAAAAGGAGAGGGAGGCAGGTGTTGTCTATCAGGGTGGGAACAGGGGGGAAGAAGAAAAGCTCAGTGGCTCTGTATTAGTTTCCTAGAGCTGCCTGACAATATGCCACCAATTGGATGGCTTAACACAACAGAAATTTATCCCTTCACCATTCTGGAGCCCAGAAATTTGAAATCAAGATGGCAGCAGGGCCACGCTGCCTCTGAAGGCTGTAGGGGAGAATTGTTCCATGCGTCTCCTCTAGCTGCTGCTGTTTCCTGCAATCTTTGGTGTTCCTTGGCTTGTAGATGCCTCTTCCCCATCTCTGTCTCCCTCCTGACTTGGCATTCCTCCCGCATCTCTCCACATTACCTTCCCTTTGTGCATGTCGGTCTCTGTGTTTCTTCTTTTCTTATAAGGATAATAGTCCCCTTAGCTTAACAGATTAAGGGCTCACTCTACTCCAATAGGACCTCATCTTCACTTATATTTTAATTATATTTGCAAAGACTATTTTTTACATCATGTCACACTTACAGATTCTGGCAGTTAGGATTTCAGGGTCTTTTGGGGGGACACAATTCAACCCATAGCAGCATCTATAGGGGTTAACTGGGAAATAGCACACCAGCCCTGAATGCCAAACTGAGGCCTTCAGATGTAGGCACTGGGAGCCCCTGAAGAAGTCTGAAGACCTGGGCATGGTATAGAAGAGGGAGGCATGCTGAGAGCATAGAGAGAGATTCATAATTTAAATGAATTTGAAGAGAGGGAGCAAGATGTGAAATAGTGTGTACATTTTAAAAGTGATACAGCCTTATATATGTAGAGACTATATCTGGAAGAATCAGAAATCACAGTAGTTTCCTCTTAAAAGGGGGAACTCGGGGCCCTTGGGACAGGAGTGGGACTGGAGACTTAATTTTCCCTATAAAATCTCTTTAATTGCTTGCTTGACTTATTTTTTAGCTGTGTATGTGTATTACCTATACCATAACGAACATTGCAAAAAAGTAAAACTGAAAAACAGACGTGAGGCATTTTACCATGTAAAGCAGCCATAAGGTAACTTAAACAATTTTGTAATATTGTCATTAAAGAATAAATGTATTTGTTCTCCACATTTAGATTTCTTCATGTTGAGTTTTCTAGATCAGGCAACTGCTATGTATCAAAGGACCAGCCCTTGGTGTCCGCAGATAGGAATACCATCAGTGGGTCTGGGTGTTCGTGTACGATTCTCTCCCTACTCCCGGCTGCCCGTTCTGGTGTCCTCGTTGCTTTAATCTGTGTTTTCCCCTTGCTTTAAAGTTTAAAGTCACACTCTCTTCCTCCACGAGTGAAGGATAAGAGTAATTGTGCTGCCAGTACTACCGAGAAGTAGGATGACCTTGTCCTCCATGCCAAAGGACCAGGACCTAGAGAACAACTTGACACATCTATTTCCAGACCTCCGGTGACTCCCCTGGAGAAAAAGAGGAGGCAGGGCTGTGCTGGTGGCTTCTTTCTGGCAGTGGTGAGTGGGAGAGGTAGATGGGGCATGTGGGTGAGGCCATGCACAAGTCTGGCTCAGAGGAGAAGCATCCAGTGAGAAATTTCTTTCTTTCTTTTTTTAAAGATTTTTAAAATTTATTTGACAGAGAGAGACACAGGGGGAGAGGGAACACAAGCAGGGGGAGTGGGAGAAGCAGGCTTCCCGCTGAGCAGGGAGCCCGATGCGGGACTTGATCCAAGGACCCTGGGATCATGACCTGAGCTGAAGACAGACATGTAACAACTGAGCCACCCAGGTGTCCCCAGTGAGAAATTTCTCCGGAGGGCATGAGATGAGAGCTGCCTTTCTTACTACAGCTCAAATTACTCCCTCTGCCTCCAGGCTGCTACATTCAAAGAGATAAGCATTAATATTACAGAGACTGCTTTCCTCAGATGAGGCATCCTTGTCAATTTATCAGGGTTTTCCAGAACATTGCTACTGAAACTCCAAACAACATAATGCTGCAAAAATCTGAATCTTGGCCTTCTTCATCTCCGGGCAGTTCACACAAAGGCAGACCTTGAAATTGGGTTCGAAGTTAAAATTAGGCAGAACATTTGCTTTGTTTTGAACTCCTTCCGTTAAAGAGGTCAGAGTACACGGAGTAGAGAAGCCCTGCCCTCGCAGTGGGGGCCCCTCTGGGCGTCCGGAGCTTGGGCGCGGCGCCACGAGCCAGTGCAGGAGGCCTCGAGCCTGGGAGTTAATCGGTTACATTCAACACACTTGGGGAGCCCCAGTCCCAAGCCAGGTAGTGGGGAAGATAAATAAGGCATGGTTTTCAGTCTCTGGTGGGAAAAACATTAAAAAAAAAAAAAAAAAAAAATCCAGGTCTATAATCCCTTATGCGTATTTCTGAAACCCCAAAAGCTCATGAAATTGAATTTTTTCCATAACCCATCTGGCAGAAAACTTGAACTGATGTGAGTCTATTTATATATATATCCTTTATTTATCCCCCTTAGTGTGACTCTTCAAATGTTTTGCTTAAGAAAAATTAATGGGATGTTGCTGCAGACCCCACTGGGGAGGTTATATAACATTGTTGACTATGCACCCGATTTCTTTCCTAAAATCCAAAAAATTCAGAATATGAAGGCACCAAGGGGTTGGTATTAGGGCCTATGGACCTGTAATTGTTATAGAGCGGAAGAGCCTTCTTTCTCTGGCACCTGCTATCTTCTAGGAGAGGACTCAGGCTACATTGTCTCTGTTTATGGCAAAAAACTTTTGTAAGTAGCAGCGCCCACCCGGCTTTCTCTAGAACCGGGGTTTTGTCCTTTCCAGTTAGGATCCTATAGTTTCCTTAGGCTTTTTGAATAATTTTCTTTCTTCACTGTAAGTGTTGCCTTGCTAAGGACTTACTCCCCTTTTCCTGTTATCCCCAAATTTCTCCTTGTAGGTATTGGTTAATCCGGGTACAGTCTGACTGTTTCTTTCAGAGCTCTAATTAATCTGTGTCCTACGTAAGCTATAGACTCCACTTGAAGCAGCGGTAGAGGGAAACCCAGGAGTCAGCCCCCAAGACAGGGAGATTCTGCTCTTCAGATAAAAACAGCCTCTGCGATCTTAATATAAGTGTTTCTAAATAGTGTTGATCCCTCATCCTCTCGTCCTCCCCCCTTTCTTCCTGTAGACAGACATTGGCTTGTTTCAAGTTTAACTTTGGCAAGTGCCAAGTTCTCTTTCTTTGGGAATGCGAGCTGGGATCAAAGTGTCCAGGCATCCAGTTCTCTCGCTTGAGCGGGACACAATGACTTGCGTGGTCCTCGTTCCTGCGAACTTTGTGGCCAGGGGAGGGGGTGTCCCCCTTGTGCTTCTCTGACATCTGAGACATAAATCACTGGCTGGAGGGTGTGGCAGCCTCTTCAAGGGGCTTGAGGGGGCTTTTTAAAATCTGCAGCATTGGATTCAGATACTTCTGTGTGGGGGACACTTGCCTGGACTAGAGGAGGACACAGGACCCGCGGAGTAGTTCCTGGATGGACGCACCTGATGGGAATGAAAGAGAAAGGCAGGAAGGCTTTAGTTTTCTAAGGAACATCCAGGAATGAAAAACATGGTATTCAAAGCAGCGAATACATTTTAATACTTTTTGTTAGCATTGTCTGTTTCCCACCCACTGCACGTAGGAAAGCTGGTAGAAAAGCAAAGAAAAGAAAAAAGCTAGTGTGATATTTTTAGAGATAGCATGTGAGAGAGTTCCTTTTACTATTTGAAATCTTCTTCTCTTTCTTCCCATTTAAAAAATTTATCCCCAAATGCAATTCTTCACAGAGAATTGAGAAAATATGGCCTAGTTACAGAAGAAAAGAAAAATTATCTTGCTGCCTAGAAATGACCATTTTTATTATTTTGGTGTATGCCCTTATTGACTTTTTTCTTTTTTTTTTTTTTTAATGATTTTTTATTATATTATGTTAGTCACCATACAGTACATCCCCGGTTTCCGATGTAAGGCTTGATGATTCATTAGTTGTGTATAACACCCAGTGCACCATGCAATACGTGCCCTCCTTACTACCCATCACCAGCCTATCCCATTCCCCCACCCCCCTCACCTCTGTAGCCCTCAGTTTGTTTCTCATTATTGACTTTTTTCTAAGCCTAGTTAAAACTTCAGTGGATTGATATACTTGCATGCATATAGTGTATATCTGTGCATGAAGCATGTGGGTCTATGAACAATTTCATAATGGCTTTTAAATTAAAAAATATGTCAAGTTCATCTCTCCGTGTTTCAATAAATTTACTCCAATTCATATTGTTCTGATTCTAGTGCTAAAGAAGAAGGACCTGTGCTTTCTTCTAGGGGTTTTATGGTTTCAGGTCTCACATTTAGGTCTTTAATCCATTTTGAGTTTATTTTTGTGTATGGTGTAAGAAAGTAATCTCATTTTATTCTTTTACATATAGCTGCACAGTTTTCCCACCACAATTTATTGAAAAGACTGTCTTTCGCCCCATTGTATATTGCATCCTTTAAGGAGAATTTTGAAGTGTTAACGTGGCTAGTGAAGGTGTCCAAGGACATTATGGGTGGGTGGGTCTATGTGATTAGGTCATCAGTGTTTGTTAATTGACACTTACTGAAGTTAGACTCTACCCTCTCACAGAGACAGGAGAGAGGGTTGTTATCTTCCTTGATATCTTCCTTGATGACTGCATTTCAAAGGAATGACTTCCTGATCCTTGAGAAGGACATTCCTGAGTTGTAAACTGGTTAAGAGGTTAGGAGATTTACATCTCCAGGGGGCAGAGAGAGAATTCACAGTGGAAAGTTTCCAAAGTAAATGCTCTACAAAAAAGGAGGTCAGGGTACCACAGTCAGGAAGAAACCATGTAAAGTTTAGTCCAGCTTAGGGGAACATTAAGACCATCTTGGTCAGTGGAAAGCAGTGGCAAGCTGGCTGAGACCCTGGCAGACTTTGGGAGAAAGGGATCTCCTCGAGACCTGGTCAATAGGGACTTAGAACATCTCTCCTGTGCCAAGAAGTGTTAATAAGTAAGTAGCTTAGTGCATTTTAAACTGCATTTGCATTAATTAATAAAGAAGACAGTTCAGCCCCTAATGGACTTTCAAAATCCAGGCCTTTTTACTGACAGCAGTCTTGCAGCAATTTATTCTGTTGCGAAAATTAATTTTTGAGCTTGAAACAAGATGCTAAGTGACTTTCGGCACAGGGGATGGTATGTTAGATGGAGAGGGACTAACAGAAAACAAAATGCTCTTTCAGTGCTCACGTGTAGGACTAATCAGACTCAAGAAAACCAGTTCTCTGGTCACTGTTCCTGGTGGTTACTCTTCCCTCAGGAAGCTCCTGAAATACAGAGTGTGTGTATGTTTACAACTTTCACTTCACAGGAATGTATCGTTTAGCATTATGTCCTCGAGTTTCATCAATTTTGTCGAACAAGACAGAATTTCCTTCTTTTTGAAGGCTGAGTGATATTTCCTTGTATGGCCCTACCGTACTTTCTCTGTCCACTCATCCGTCAGTGGACGTGTAGATTGCTTCCACCTTATGGCTATTGGGAAGGATGCTGCAGTGGACACGGAGTACAGATAGCCTTCGAGATCCTGTTTTCAGTTCTTTCGGTTAAATACTCGAAGTGGGATTGAGGGAGAGGAAAACAACCCTGGAGGCTGAGGAGTAGATTTTGAAATCATTTTAATTTTCACTTCCTACAAGTAGTTTCCGATCAAAATGCTGGCGCTCAGTAGAAAAGGATTCATAGGGAATTTATGTAGAAACATGGAAGGTAGGTGTAAGGGTTTGAGAGTGAGAGAAACAAGAGTTTTAAATCTTGGGGGATTTCCTTCCCGCCCTCCCCAGGCTCATGCAGTGGGAGGTGGCTTAGTTGTGGGGAAAAAGCTAAGAAAATTCTGGTGCTCGATTTCTACAGGCTCTGGGCTAGTCGTCGCGCAGGGCCAGGCCCCTGAATTTGTTTGTGAAATGTGTGCATGGAGCCGTCTGGCTTTCGCCAGATGCCCAGAGAAGCCTGTGGCTCAGAAGGAGCTGAGCACCACTGGCTGTCTTGCTCTGTCTGGTACTCACGGCGTGGCCTTGGGTAAATCGCTTGACCTTGAGGACACAGTTTCCTCATCTCAGCATGTCTCTGAGGGGATAATGATGAACATTTCACAGGTGTGGTATAAAGGCTAATAAGGAGATGAGAATATAAAGTGTTCTGGCATTTAAAGGCTTGTTTATTTTCTTTCTTTTTCCCTTCCCTCCCAAGCTTGTCAGAGTAGAGCCATTCTCTGGAGAATTAGGGAACAGTGGGTTCTGCTTTGAGCTCATCCTAAGAAATGTTAAGGTTAAGGCTAGGGGCGCCTGGGTAGCGCAGTCGTTAAAGCGTCTGCCTTCGGCTCAGGGCGTGATCCCGGCGTACCGGGATCGAGTCCCACATCAGGCTCCTCCGTTGTGAGCCTGCTTCTTCCTCTCCCACTCCCCCTGCTGTGTTCCCTCTCTCGCTGGCTGTCTCTGTCAAATAAATAAATAAAATCTTTAAAAAAAAAAAAAAAAAAAAAAGAAAAAAAAAAGAAATGTTAAGGCTAAAGTAATTTCAAAGTTACAGGAAGAAGAACCCCCAATAATTTAAAATTTAATACCCTTTGTGGCTGTGATCACTTACCAGAAGCAGCAACAAAAGCCCCAGAGAAGTGCATTCAGCTGGGACTCATTCTGGGAAGCATTTCCTAAGCTTAGGCCCACGCAGGGAAGCCACCGAGCACAAGGTCACACAGGCCCCGCTGTCAAAGACGCTCAAAGTGGGGCATACCTCACACTTGCTAATGAGGAACATGGGGGCTGCAGGAGTCCACTGAGCCTCTTGGGGGAGGCAGAGATGAACTCCTGCTTAGACTCCAGACAAATCTTTTCTGCTTATTTTGTGAGCATGAGCTCAGTTTTGTTGCATCTGAGGGGAGCTAACTAAAGATGTTAAATGAACGAGCAGTATGGACCTTCGTAACAGTTGGACGGGCTGTGGGAGCAGTTCCAACTCGGAAAGAAAGGACTCTAACAAATCCATAGTAGGACCCTCAGGTTTCCCATTTTAGCAAAATCACTGTTGAGATAAAATTGCAAGTATGAAATTATAAAGAGATGATCTGGCAGTTGGTTTGACTGTTTTCCTTCCCTCTCATTTATTTTGCATTTCAGATAACCAACTAGCACATGATGATAAAAAGAGGATGCTGTGTCCTTTGCCTCCTGTCTACCGTGGCAGATGTGTGAGATGAAGTGCTAACATGAGGCCACCGGAGAAACTTCCGGCGAAATGTAAGTGCAAACTCAGCTGGTAGAAAGGCACAGCGAGCTTTTTGTGTTATACATTTTTCCTTGCTCAAAATTTAACTGCAGTATTTACTCTGTAAATTAGAAACTTATTATAAATTCTAAATATTATACATATTCTATATATTTCCCACGTGTAGTATATATTATACATATATTGTTTATATATTTATATTTTATATAAATTATAAATATGTATTTCCCATAGATAATATGTATTATATATTACATGTGGTCTTAAATTTTATCATATATTTAATATTACATATATTTGTTACATATAAAATAAAATTAAAAATCGCTTCCTTCTCCCACCAAGCCATGTATCTGCTTTGAAGCCTTTGGAAATCACCCCCACAAAGATCTGGAAGGCAGCTAATTTGCACATGGTCACAGAATCAGTCAGGGTAATTCTCCAAACACGCTCACAACTTGACATGGATTTTTTTTCTCTCTCAATTGCCAGCAGGTGTTTCTTAAGGAAAGAATGCTTTCACCTGACCAATTTCCTCGCATAGATTTGAGTCACATTGTGTTATCTTAAATTGCCCTGGTGAGTTAAATAATGTGTTGTCACGGAGCAGAGTTTTCAGTTTCTTTAGGGGCTGGATATTGTCCAGGTGCTTATTGAATAGAGAGATTTGGGCTGTTTTTACCTCATTATTAGAATGAGAATGAATCCCTCTTAGATTCTCATCTTAAAAGGTGCAGTCTCTCAACTAATGAGTTTATTTTTTTCTGAGATAGTAGACATAAGCTAAAGTGTTAGGAACTTCTTAGAACCGAAATACTATTTAGCTTTTCCTCCACAAAGAGTCTGCAATTCTAAATAAATCATTTGTTAATCTTATAAGGGTAGTATTTGATTCTATATGGAAACATCCTCAGGCAACTCATTTGTGTTTGATGTTCTCTCAGGAGTTTCATAGATTTTGATCACAGGCTCTTGTGTTTATGAACCCTCTTTACAAAATACAGCCTAGAGCGAGCAATTAAGATTTTAATTTTATGCAGCTTGATTGCTCTCCTTCAGTTAAAAGAAGTGAATAAATGCCTACATCGAAAAGAAACATTATTAACCTTTTCTTTGTTTATCAGGCTTGTATAGCTTGCATCAAAATACTCATGTAATGTTACAGATTGCCCTAACTTTTTGTTATGTGCTGTGAATTTTCTAACTTTCTGATAGTGGTTTGCATACAGCAGGCGCTCAGTATTTCTTATGAACTATTATAGTACGCACCTATATTGTCTTTCTTTCTTTCTTTCTCTCTTTTTTTTAAGATTTTATCTATTTATTTGACAGAGAGAGAGACAGCCAGCGAGAGAGGGAACACAAGCAGGGGGAGTGGGAGAGGAAGAAGCAGGCTCCCAGCGGAGGAGCCTGATGTGGGGCTCGATCCCACAACGCTGGGATCAGGCCCTGAGCCGAAGGCAGACGCTTACCGACTGCGCCACCCAGGCGCCCCTGCCTTTCTCACCTTATTGCAGCATCACACTGATCTTTCATTAAATTTTTTTAAGTAACAGCTTTACTAAGAAATAATTCACATACCATAAAATTCACCTACTTAAAGTGTACAAGTCAGTGGTTTTTAGTAGATTCACGGTCATGTAACCATCAGTAATATCTAATTTTAGGCCTTTTTCATCACCCCCCCCCCCCCCAAGCCCCGTACTCATTAGCAGTCACTCCTCATTTCCCTCCAAACTCTCTAAGCCAAAGGCAACCACTCATCTATTCTGTTTCTTTAGATTTGCCTATTCTGGACATTTCTTATAAATGAGATCGTACAATACGGCTGTGATTGGCTTCTTTCACGTAGCATAATGTTTTCAAGGTTTATCCACATTGTAGCATCGATCAGTACTTCATTTCTTTTTATTGCCAAATAATAGTCCACTTTATGCATATATCACATTCTGTGGATCCATTTATCGGTTGAAGGACATTTAATTTGCTTTCAGTTTTTGCCTGTTGTGAATAACGTTGCCATGAACATTTGTATACAAGTTTTCATGTGGACGTATTTTCATTTCTCTTGGGTACATATCTAGCAATGGAATTGTCGGGTCATATGGTAACCTTATGTTTAACTTTTTGAGGGAATGCCAGATGGTTTTCTAAAGTGACTGCACCATTTACAATACCAGTGGCATTGCGTGAGAGTTCCAAGTTCTCTGCATGCTCACCAACACTGTTACTATCTGCCTTTTTGATCACAGCTGCCCGAGGAGAGGTAGAATGGTATCTCACTGGGATTTTGATTTGCATTTCCCTGATGGCTAATGTATATTGGACATTGGTTCATGTGCTTATTGGTCATTTGTATATCTCCTTTGGAGAAATGTCCTTTCAAATACTTTGCCCCAAAATTAATTGGGTTGCTTGTCTCTTTTCATTATGGAGACATAAGAGTTCTTTATATAACCTAGATCTAAGTCTCTTATCAGATATATGATTTGCAAGTAGTTTCTCCCCTTCAGTGGGTTATGTTTCTGCTTTCTTGATAGTGTCCTTTGAAGCACGTAAATTCTGAATTTTGACTAAGTCCAGTGGCTTTATTTTTTTTCTTCTGCTGTTGCCTGTGCTTTTGGTATTTCATTCTAACACACCATAGAGATTATGCTACGGGAAATCATCTTAGAAGGAATACTTCTTGGTTGTGTAATAATAAGTTCCCACTTGCACGAGGGTTCAAAATAGAGCTTTCTTTAGCACTGAGCCTAAGTAAAAATGTGATCTAGATGATGCTTGTTCTGTACCTCACGGTACGGCAGGTGTGCTTTCTGCAGCTGCCCTATAGTAGATGTCTCTGGTGTCCCACAGCACGTCCCTCAGCCATGGCTGATTTCAGCCATGGCTACCAGGGACAGTGCCATGTGAGGTCAGGTGTCCCTAGAGTAAACAATACTCACTTAGGGGGAGACCAGCATGTCCTTCCACTTTCAGCTCTAGGGTCCTGTCCTATCAGTGCAGAATCCCGCAAGTACAGTCAAAAGAACAGGGGAGTTATTGCCCTATAGGAGTCCTTTTCCAGTTGGGGATGGGAGACTATGGATAATTCTTCAATTTCCCTTTCTTTAGGCAGAAACAATCCTGGGAAGTGGAAGACCCCAGCAGAATGGGGCCCTGTGCTTGTATTTTTTCCCTCATCATTCTCCTGCTCCCTTCTTTCTGCACCCTGGGATAGTCTCCTGAATGGGTTTCCTGCTATCATGTCCTTCCCTCAGGCTTTGCTTTTGAGAGAACCCAAACTAAAACTAAATCCCGCTGCTGGTATCTCGTGCTGTCCTCCATCTCCTGAGCTGTCTCTGCAGAATCCTCATCCGAAACTCATTCAAGCCTTTCCCAAGTTTCTCTGTTTCAATAAATCTTCTGTGTACTGCATTTCACTTCTTTTGATCCAGTTAGGTGGTCGTATAGCCAACCTGATAGAACGATGTTAGTCAAGGACTTATGTGCTTCTCATAGTCTCACCTCTGTGCCTTCTGGAACACTTGTATTTGAAAGAGGAACTTTGGTGACTTTCCTAAGCAGGGACTCCTGCAAATAGATGGAGGGAGTTGTTCTAGCAACAGCAACTCAACTTTTCTCTCGTTCCCAAATCACATCCTGAAGGTGACTATCTTCTGTCACATTTGAGACAATCTCGTGTTGACTATGTCCCCAACTAAGATTGTTTTATGTCTTTGCTGCAGACAATGGTTAAATTATGTGTTATATCTAAGTGTGACTTAAGATACTGCTTTGATGAGTTAAGCTGGCTTGAAAGAAGCATAAATGTGGGGATGTTTTGATGGCCAGAGGACAGGTGCTATCGCGAGGCTGCAGGAAGAGACTGGAGTAGGTACAACAAGGAAAAGAGTAAGGTTAGAAACAAGGAACAGTAAGGGATAAAATGCACAAAGGATTGGACAAATAGTCACTTAAAACACATTTTTGGGTAGGTAAAGTCTTTCATAAAGGTTTGTTGAATGAATAAATGCATGAATAAACAATTTTTCCTTTTATACCAGTAAAGAATATATATACATATATCGTGTTTACCCTAGTCCTTGTAACATGAGATGATGATTTTAAAAATATATTTAGATACCCCTCCCTTCAAGAACCAGAGCTTAATTCCCCTCCCCTTGAGTTAGAGCTGGATTAGCAACTTGCTTCTAAGGAACATATTGAAGTTGAAGCGGTGGTGTGTAACTTTGGGGAACAAGTCATGCAAAGGCACTGTGTCTTCTGTCTTGGTCAATCCCTCTCAAATTGTTCAGCTGGGATAAGCCCATAGCCATGTTGCACTATGGAAAGGTTCACACAGTGAGGAACTGAATCTTCCAGACAGTAGCCATGTAAGTGAGCTTGGAAGTAGATCCGCCAGCTTCAGGTGAGCTCTCAGAGAACTGCAGCCCGCGTCTCTCCCCGCCAAGAGATAGACTGCAACTTCATAATAGCCACCGAGCCAGGGGAATCTAACTAAACCACTTTTGGATTCCTGACCCTTCGAAACTGTGTGAGTTAATAAATATTTGTTGTTTTAAACGATTGAACTGCTAAGTTTTAGGATAATTTGTAGACAGCAATAGATTAATATCTATGGCCAAGCCTCAATAAATGGTAGTGGTGGTAGTAGTTGTGATGGTGAAGATGATGATGGATTATGATGGATGATAATGATGAATAAGAAGAGGAAGAGGAGGGGGGGAGGAAGAAGGGAGGAGGGAGGAGGGTGGGAGGAGGAGGAAGAAGGGAGGAGGGAGGAGGGGGGAAAGGAGGAAGAAAGAAGATGAAAGAAGAAGATGATGAAAAAAAACAAAACAGGAAGGTAATGATATTGACCCCAAAAATCTTCTGTTTGGGAGGAGAGAAAAAAGTCTTTGTTATAAACCTCTTTTACATTTTTTGCTTCTTCTTTGGCCAGCTTTTGTCTGAGCTGTGAGACAAAGAGTGCTGTGATGGTGCTGCAGGGGTGAGGCTCTTGCTGGTGAGTGGAGAAGTTCTAGTTGTTCGTGGCTGTGTTGGATTCTCCCACAGTATCTTGGCCGTGTGACACTTTATAAGAGGATACACATGAGTGATATTCCACTTTATACCACGCTCTGCCTCGGTGTCAATAGACACGTTTTTCACTCTCTTTGTGAAAGTACAAGCCACTGAGCTGTGAGTCAGTCTCACCAAAATTACCCATCAAGGACAAAATTCAGGTATAATCTAGAAATATGTGCTTGCTTATGCACAAAAGGCTGTTATGACTTCTGTCATCTTCATGCTTTAAAATAGAGATGAGACAAATTTGGGTTCCGCTGGTCACTAATCTTGGGTAGATGGCGGTGGAGGATTGTGTTATGGTAATGGCAATGATAATGACAATGATAATGATGATAATGGCCTGTATGTATAGAGCAGACATTTTACATAACCATGTGTATCATCTGTTATGCTCATCACAACCCTGGTTACTAAGAAGAAGATTGCATTTCAAAGATGCTAATGAACCCATGGCTACTGGTAGTGTTGAGGCTGAGTTGCAAACATGCTTCTGGTGATCTCCAAAGAATGATTTCTCTTGACTGTATCACATTGTCTCCCTTCCTTACTACACAACCGTAGCCCGAGGTTTAAGAGGGTAAACACTTGTATCCAGCTTATGGAACTGTTTGAACTTGATGGGTACAGATAGAGAGTTTGAGTTTTCTCAATCCTTTTTTCAGGTATGCTCTGTCCAGTCGCTTTCCCCCATCCATAAATGAGGTTGTTGGCAGCACGGTAGCTTTTCGATCACTCTTAGTGTTTGGTCAATGCAGTCTGTGGTAGGAAGTTCCTAAAACAGCTTCTGTGTTCGAGAGGCCCACAGAGCAAGGCGTGGAGATGGTCTTTGACCAACAGCCAGGGAGAAGCTGAGCCCTTCAGTGTAAGAGCATATGAGCAACTGAATGAGTGAGTGAGCTTGGAGTCTTTCTTCAGTTGAGCCTTAAGATGATTGCAGCCCCAGCCACTGACTGTAGCCTGAAACAGAGGGTCCAGCTAAGCTGTCCACAGATTCCTGTCTCACAGAAACTGTGCGATCATAAACGTCTGTTGTTTTCAGCCACTAAATTTGTTTTGCAGCAGTAGATAACAGTTTGATCCAGTTTAAGATTTTGATGTGACATCCAATTTAATGTTCGTTTCCTCTCCTCCTTTCTTCCCCCTTCTGGATGAGGTTCAAGAGACTTGCAGGACCTGCTCTTTCATTTCTTCTCTCACCTCTGCCATTTTGGGGTCCTGTCACCCATGGTGGATTGGGGCTGGGTGTGGGAACATGGAAAGACACAAATATCTCGTACTTGACTGGTGTCTTTCTTCTTTATGCTGTTACTGTTTCTCTGGTTTTGACTAAATGTCTGTCAGACAAGCGTTCCCATACTGGCTCCCTCTGGGTTATACGTATGGGTGAGTTCTCTGTAGAACGCTTTGGAGCTTCCTAGTTTCTTGGTCCTTTCTGATTCCCCCGGAGCAGTTTCCACACCAGATATTTGGGTTCAAGTTCTTATTGTTGGACTTCCCTCGCTATCAGTGGGATCTTGAATGGGTACCTATAAGGTGGTATAAGTCCAGCTACCTTCAGGGATGCACATTTTCCACCGTCCCTCTGCTACCAGCTCTCTCTGCCCTGCTGTTCCCACCAAATAGAATTGCCAGATTTGGTAAATAAAAACATGGGAAACCCTGTTACATTTGAATTTTAGATAAACAATGAATGCTTTTTTAGTATAGGGAAGCTCCATGCATCTGTGTTTTGTCTGTCAACCCTATCCCCATACTCTTGAATTTTTCTCTAATAGCACACAGAGGAGAGATCTGACGGACCATTGAACTGAAATGCTAGTATCTCTCTGGTAGTTAGTAGAATGACTCTCAGGGTTGTCTCTTTGCTTGACTTGAGATGGGAACCACAGCGAAAGGAGGGACAAACTCATCATGAATACTAAATGCCCTTGATTTGTCTATTCAGTGGTTTCTTTGATTCTCAGGGGTGCATTTGTAGACTAACAGAGGAGTGGGCAGTGAATTTTGGGGGGTGTTCTTTGGGAGTGTCTGGCCCCAATTATGCATTGTGATGCTTTCTTGGACTCAGTGTGGGGAGGGCATGTCCTGAATCCGGGAAAATAGGAAACAAATTCGACTCCATATCATGTGAGCAAGTTGGAGAGCGGCTGCATTAGGGCAATCCTAGATTTTCTCATCTAAGGTGTGATTTAACTTGCTTTTGTTATCCTAAGTCATCACCTATAATTCAATAGCGTGTGGGCTTAAAATTGTCAGAGTTTCCACGTGGTGAAAATGAATAAAATTACCTTATTTAGCCTCCCTCCCTTTTCTGTGTTTAAATGTTTTGAAGCACTGTTTCCTTGATGCCTTTTTGAGAACTGGAGTCTTCATTAAGGCATCTCTTCTTGAGTTGGTGAGACATTGGTAAGCTCTGATGTACCTACAGTTCTCTATTTTGTGGTCCCCCATTTTTTCCTTCCTGAATACCCTAAATTTACTGCTGGTCTTCTTTGCCAATAGTGTCGCCAGGCACTAACCCAGACCCCCCCAGAAGGGATCCAGGGATCCTGAGCTCACAGCTCAGGCCCTTCCAGGGAATCATCCTGGACTACAGAGACTGCCTCACTGCAAAGTTATACCCCCTGCTTGGCTGAGAAGGGGAGGCAGCTCACAGCCATGCCTGGTCCCTAAGGGAGGCTGAGGGGGAGGCAGAGAGGGATGCATGAGACAAAGGCCTTGCCATTTTTTGGCATGTTTGGGACAATTTCATCTCCATTTCACAGGCCCTCCCTTGGGTTTGTCTGTGTCCTTTGTTGCAATTATATTGTTTCACTTCTGTACTTTTTCCTGCTTTCCCCCCCTCTTTTCTTCTATTTTATACTGAAATTTCCTTATCAGTTTGGAAAAGACAACAGGATTAAATTCCAATTTTGTTTAAAATGTTTTTTTCCTAGATACTTCTCAAAACTAGCTTGAAAACACATGTTTATTACAAAATGCTTAAATTCTGTAATTTCTGTTAACATTGTTTTCTACTGTATTTTTACTCAGAAGTTGCTTGGAAACTTCATTTTTACCCCAGCAGGCATTCTGTACATTCCTGTTAAGTCTTTCTTTTATTAGATTTTTCCAAAAAATTAGCTTGGAAACACAGCTTTTCATCACAACAGGCTTAAATATCCTCATTTTCAGCAGAATGTAGGCTCATTTGGATGAAAATAATTTTCCCAAGCTAAGTTTCAGGAAAAAAAATATGGTATAGATCACCTTTTCAACAGAAAAGTGTTCAACTGAAGAACTCGGTGATAATCACATTTGCAAGACAGTTAAAGATGAATCCTTTCCTACTAGGTCTGAAAGATTCTTTCCCCAAGGAATGTTTTTGATAATAATTTAGAAATAGATTCAGCTCAGTATGTTTTGTAGGTATTTACATCTAACAGGATTCATGGCATCATACTTGTCAAAAGTCTGGCCTGTCCTTTAATGACATTCTTAACAATCCAGCTGTTCTGTCCCCAGTCTTGTCTTGTCCCCCCTCCTCCACCTCCCCTCCTCCAACACCTTTAAAAACATTCTCTGTCCTACATGGGTAATCTGGTGATGCCATTCTCCGGTTTAAATTTTTAATGGGCTTTCCATCATCAAGAAAGTGGTTTTTAAACTATGTTCTGCGGGGTGCTTGGGTTCTGTGGGGGGTTCAGAGGCTGCTGTTGACACGGGGCAAGCCCAGAGGGGGGTCTGGGTCACAGGGGCTTCAGGCCCCCAAATTCCTCATTAGCCAGAACAGTTCTGATGGGTTCTGGGCTACATAGCGCCAGGATTTCCTGTGCATTTCCCTCCTATAAATGATTCTAGGCAGTTTTTTTTTTTTTTTAAAGATTTTATTTATTTACTTGACAGAGACAGAGACAGCCAGCGAGAGAGGGAACACAAGCAGGGGGAGTGGGAGAGGAAGAAGCAGGCTCACAGAGGAGGAGCCTGATGTGGGGCTCGATCCCAGAACGCCAGGATCACGCCCTGAGCCGAAGGCAGATGCCTAACCGCTGTGCCACCCAGGCGCCCCTCTAGGCAGTTTTTAAAAACCCCATTTTCAGTGGTATGAGTTGCAAATATTTTTTCCCCTCACTTTGTGTCTCTATAGATACTGGAGGGCAGTTATGGCCATAGACCCTTTATTTTTCCATTTTAACCAGAACAACAACTGAAATTAACACATGCCAAATTAAGAGGAAGTTTAACATCTTCTTTTTAGGATACCCCCTGATATTTTATGGACTCTTAGAACTAACGTGATCTGGAAGTTGAGTTTAGTCAGGGCAACAGGAGATGGGACAAATACTGCCATTACTCCTTGCAGCCACATGATGTCACTGTGGACAACTGGCCATTTTGACAGATTTCGTAGGTCTGCTTCTGGCTCACAGCTACGCAAGCCACAGAGAATCCTCAAAGAAAAGTCTGTGTGGTGGGTAATTCACTGACTCTGTATTGTGCTTAGGTAAGGGGATCCCACGCCTGAATTCCCAGGGACATAGATCTGGGTACTTACTTCTTTTGGGCCCATGTAAAGTCATCTTCTAAGGCACCAGAAGCCCCAAGAACACTGTTAATGAACTGACTCTGGGATCTGCTCCTTGTGAAACAGTCCCCTATGTCTTGCTGTTAATTCATATTAGTAGGAGTTGGACAGCTTTTCACCTGTCTAGCTCTTAAACTACAAAGGGTCTTATTATGTTAACTTTATTGGAGGATAGCACTTTATACCCCTTCCCCTCTTACTGACTCCCGGATGGCTTCCAGGGACAGCAATACGTTCACTATAAGCCTTGCATTCCATGGTTTTCTCCCCTTCCTGGAGAATCAAGATGACTTTCTGGAAACCCTTGCTAGAGAAGACGATGACTCCTCACCCTCCTCCACCCTTTTAAGTTTTAGTCTTTAGCAGAACATTCTCCAAATGATCATAGTCACTTCCTTTGAGAAGTTAATATCTGGTAAAAGAGAAAAAGACAAGCTTAAATTTTTTAAATTTTTATAAGTAAAACAAAAGAGGAAAGGAATATGTAAGATGCTGGAAGAATTGTTGGGGGTCAAGATTGTGAAGGATTTGGGCGCCTGGGTGGCTCAGTCAGTTAAGCATCTGCCTTCAGCTCAGGTCATGAACCAGGGGTCCTGGGATAGAGTCCAGCATCAGGCTCCCTGCTCAGTGGGGAGCCTGCTTCTCCCTCTCCCTCTGCCTGCCGCCCCCCCCCCCCGCTTGTGCTCTCTCCCTCTCTCTCTCTGTCAAATAAATAAATAAAATCCTTAAAAAAATATTGTGAAGGATCTTATATATCCTAGTATGTAAATTTTATTCAACTAATAGAAAGTCAGAAGAGATCTTTAAACATCAGAGAGACAGGATCAATTTTGTTTTTAGACAACTACTTTCAGAGGTTGTATGGAAGATGATGAACTCTGTAGGGAGAGACCAGTGGTAGGGAGACTTCTTAGGCAATGGGTTATCGTGACAGTTTAGGCAAGAAATGTTGAGGGCTTGGACCAGTGCAGTCCTAGTGAGGCTGAAGAGGAATGATGAGTTCTGAAGATTTTCTGAGGTGAAATTGATAGAAATTGGTGAGACTGTGAGAGTCAAAAAGAGGAGAAGGCAAGGCTGGCCCTAAGAGTTTGGACGTTGATACCATATTGAATGTAGTGAGTTTTGGATAGAGAAAAGTTTTGTAAGGAAAGAGGGTAAGTACTGTTTGGGGACATTGGATTGGAAAGATATTTCATTGGGTATAGAATTCTAGGGTTGGTAGTTTTTTCTTCCAACATATTGTATGTGTCATTCTAGCTTTCACTGCAACTATTATATTAAGAAGTCAGCCAAAATTCTTATTGCTGTTGATTTGAATATAATGGGTCTATTCATTTCTGTTTTTCAGATTTTTCTCTTCATCTTCATTTTTTAGCATTTTAACTGACGTGCCTAGTGTGGTTTTCTTTGTGTTTTCTTGCTTGGCTGGATAGTTATCCTGTTTTGCTGAGCTTTTCGAATGTGTGGTGTTGTGTCTTTTTTATAAGTTTTGGAAAATTATTGGCCATTATGTCTACAATTATTTGTTCTGAACGTTCCATTCTCTCTCTCATCTCTGTAGGCCATTCCAACTAATGTATTAGAAAACTTGGTATTGTCCTAGATGCCTTTCACATTGTGTTCTGTTTTTTTGTTTTCAATTCTTTTTTCTTTATTCTCCAGTTTGGATAATTTAATTGACCAGTCTTCAAGTTCATGAATCTATTTTTCTGTTGTTCAATCTGATATTAATTAAGCCTTTCTAATGCATTCTTAATTTAAGACACTCTATTTTCCAGTCTTAGGCTATCCATTGGTTAGTTTTTAGAAATTCTACTTCTCTGTAGAAGTTGTCCATCTTTTCATTTGCTTTGTCCATCTTTTCCTCTCATTTAACCTATTTATAAGAGTAAATTTCAAGTGCTTGTCATTTAATTCCAATAACTTGTTTATCTGTAGGTCTCTTCCCATTGATTGTTTTTTAATTTTTCTGATCATAAGTCATCTGTTACTTTTCTTCATATGTCTCATAATTTTTTATGGTATGCTGAACACTGTCTTTAATAAACTTTTTATCTTAGAATAGTTTTAGATTTACAGAAAAATTATGAAACAGTCCAGAGTTCCCATATATCCCAAATCCAGTTTCTCCTCTTATAATTATCTTACATTAATATGGCACATTTGTCACAATTAATGAACCAACATTGATACATTATTGTTAAATAGAATTCACACTTTATTCAAACATCTTTAGTTTTTACCTAATGCCCTTTATCTATTTTATTTTTTAAATTTTTTATTATGTTAGTCACCATACAGTACATGCTAAGTTTTTGATGTAGTGTTCCATGATTCATTGTTTGCGTATAACACCCAGTGCTCCATGCAGTACATGCCCTCCTTAATACCCATCACTGGCCTAGCCCAATCCCCCACTGCCCTCCCCTCTGAAGCCCTCAGTTTGTTTCCCAGAGAACAAAAGCCTGGAAATACTGGTTCGCACTGTGCCCATCCCCACCCCCCCTCGCAGGGGATGGGGCAACTCTACCCAAACAGGGTTGCCTGAGTATCAGCGCAGCTGGCCCCTCCCCCAGAAGGCAGGCTGAAAAAACAAGAAGCCCACATCCCTAAGGTCCCTATAAAACAAGTGCATATTGCTTGGGTCCTGGTCAATAATTTGGGCTCAGTACATCCCCGCAACCTCTCCTCCTCAGAATGACAAGGAGGAGGAACCCCCAACAAAGGAAAGAAACCGAGCCTGTGGCCTCTGCCACAGAACTAATGGATATGGATATAACCAAATTGTCAGAAATGGTGTTCAGAGTAACAATGGTCATCACTTAGGGTGGAAATGAGAGCGAATCTGGCAGAAATTAAAAATGCTATGAATCAAATGCAGTCTAAACTGGATGCTCTGACAGCCACGGTAAATGAGACAGAAGAACGAATTAGTGAGTTGGAAGATGGGATGGTAGAAAAGAAGGAAAAAATGGGAACCTGGCTTAAAAAAATCCAATCTCAAGAATGTAGATTACTGACTCAATGAAACGTTCCAATGTCAGAATCATCGGCATCCCCGAGGGGGTAGAGAAAGAGAGAAGTCTAGAAGAGATATTTGAACAAATGGTAGCTGAGAACTTCCCTAATCTGGTGAAGGAAACAAACACTCATGTCCAAGAGGCAGAGAGGACCCCTCCCAAGATCAAAGAGAACAGACCAACACCACATCACATAATAGTGCAAGTCGCAAATCTTAGATCCAAGGATAAAATCTTGAAAGTGGCCAGTGGGAAGAGAATCGTCACGTACAGAGGGAGGAACATCAGAATAACGTCAGACCTGTGTTGTCTCCTCAGTTGTCTGATATTTTCTATGTGATTAGGCCAGGTTATGGATTTTGGGGAAGAAAACCACAGGGATGAAGTGCCACTCTCTCTTACATCATATCAGGTGTACATACTATTAATATAACTTATCACTGTTGATGTTAGTGTTTATCCAGCTTCTCCATTGTAAACTTACCTTTATCCCCTCTTTCCCTGTATACTGTTCGGAGGGAAATCTGTATGTGTAGCCCATACTTAAGGAGTGGGGAATTAAGCTTCACATTTGGACTTCCTCTGCATGGGTGATTTATTTATTATTCATTCATTCATTCATTCATTCATTCAATTATTTACTTAGATCACTATGGCATCATAGATACTTATTTTATGTTTTGGGTTACAATCCAATACTAAATTATTTATTTTGGTGCTCAAATTGTTCAGCGTGGCTATTGGGATCTCTTTCAGTTAACTTCTTTAACATCCTCTCCCAAACTTGTGGGGCTTTTTGAGCAATTCCATCCTTTCTGGCTCCAGAAATGCTCCAGACTCATCTTCTATATTTCTTGCCTGTCCTAGAATCAGCCATTTCTTCAAAAAAAATCATTATTCCTTCCTTTGAAGAATAGTGTTAGAAACCAAAATCTGGGTTCTAGGTGTGCTTGTTGCTGCTGGCAGTCTGTTGTTGCTTCCAGGCCCTGATATATGCACATGTCTATAAATATGTCGTATGTAACCATCTGTGTTTATATTGAGCTGAACATGAGTTCACAACAAGGCTTTCAACTCCATCACCAAATCGATTATTATAGCCTTTACCCCTTATGTGTAACCTCCCCCTCCAGCAGTAAGAAACCTGGCTCCCACTATCTGCCATCCATTTACTTGTTTAATCCATATGCATGTACAGTTTCAAACTGTTAATCCCTCCTCCCACGGGAGACAACTTAATTAGGGTACAGTACTTATGTATAGTTCCTTTCATTTTTAGTCTTATAGATTCCATTTCTTTCCAGAGTCACTTAAGAGGTCAGCACTTTTTCCCTCCACCCCCTTCAATAATGTTGTTTCATACATTTGTAATACAGTTACTTTTTTCTTCACATTTTTCATTCAATCCTGGGATATTCCTACCTTCTAAATAATTTTTAAAAATATCTGTGCGCATGAAGGTTCATTCCTTTGTGCTTTTGGCACAAGTTCCATGGGTTTTGATAAGTGCATAGTTTCACATATCCACCATTACAATGTCATAATAGAATAGTTTCACTGACCTAAAAAAAAAAAATCCCCCGTGCTTCACCTATTTAATCATGCCCCAAACCCCATGGTAACCACTGCTCTGCTTACTATTTCTATACTTTTTTTTTTTTTTCCGGAATGTTATACAAATAGAATTGTACATTAGGTAGCTTTTTCAGATTTGCTTCTTTCACAATGCATTTAAGACTCATCTATTCACTGAATAACTTGATAGCTCATTCTTTTTTATTGTTGAATAATATTCCAATGTTCAAAATATATCAGAGTTTGTTAATCCATTAACCTATTGAAGGATACCCTGGTTGCTTCTAGTTTTCGGCAATTATGAATCAATGACTTTTCTAACATCCATCAAAGAATGAAGGTTGGAGGGAAAATTCTTACCCCCAAATCAGGAGAAATAAGTGTAAAGAGAGAGTCACACATGGAGCAGTAGTCAATGGAGTGATAACATAGTAGGAACATTTGAATGGTGATTTTGATATATTGCTGGAGGTTACATTTGGACATGAGACATGACAGTGAAAATCTCTTTGGGGTCTCTCTAACTTCTCTGTGATTTACCCCAAGAAATCTCACTGGTTCTCAAGATAACAATCCTACAAACATCTCACTGCCTTGTCAGGGGAAGAGAAAGAGTATTAATTGTGAAATATACCCGAACCTTGTCCATAATAAAGACCTTCTCCTCAGGAGAAAAGATTTTTGTGAGCTTTTTGTCATCTGGGTAAAGGGCTTTCCTCCCACTCCAGACCTCTCTAGCCTTCCTGTCTCACCTAAGATGGGGACACGGGTAGGGAACATCCTCAACAGAGATAAGAGGTTCAGGGGAATAGAATTGAAACATTGTAGCCAGACAAAGGAGGGAAATAAAGAGCTCTAGCACTGGGGAGAAAAAAACTTGTGAAGGTCACAGACAAGAGACACAAGCCCACTGAAAGACTGAGACTTAACCAGAGGATTATAAAACACATATCCTCCTTTGTCCCTTATGACCACACAAACAGGGATCCCATATAACTGGATTAGCACTGAAAGAGATGCAAGGTATAGATTCTCTCTGAGGAGCAGTACTTAGGAATCTTCCCCAAAGTCAATAGGTAAGACAAACAAGGACACTAGAGGAATTTGAACACTCTGACAGTTACAACTACAGCAAACATTAAACATAGCCAACCTCTGGCCAGATTAACATAAGTTCCCACACGTTATTTACCTCAGTTTTTAGTACCCAATCCAATATGCCTGGCTTTCAGGAAAAAAAATTCAAGTCATGTCAAAGTCATGTCAAAAAGTAAGAAAAAAATTCACAGTTTGAAAAGACAAAGCAATTATCAGAACCAGAATCAGATATGACACAGATGTTGAAATTATCAGTCAGGGAATTGAGGATAATTATGGCTAATATGTTAAGGGTTCTAATGGAAAAAGTAGAGAAAATGAAAGAACAGATGGGTAGTGTAAGCAGAGAGACAGAAACCCTAAGGAATCAAAAGGAAATTGCCGAAATTAAAAACAGTAATGGAAGGGATGAATGCCTTTGATGAGGCATCAGTAGGCTTGACCCAGCCAAGGAAAGAGTCAGTAGGCTTGAAGATATGTGAATACAAACATCTCAAACTGACCTTAAAACAGAAAAAAAAAAAAATTTAAAAATCCAAGAATTGTGAGAAATTTCAAAAAGTGTAACATTCATGAAATTGGAATACCAGAAGGAAAAGAAAGAGAGACCAGGCAAAAGAAATACTTGAAGTAATAATGATGAGAATTTTCCAAAATTAGGACATACCTCAAACCACAAATTCAGAGAGTTCAAAAACACCAAGAAAGATAAAAACCAAAAAATCTATACCTGGGAATATCACAATTTAATTGTAGAAAGGCCAAAGCAAAGAGAATATCTTGAAAGAAGTCAGAGGAAAAAATACTTTATCGATAAAGGAGCAGGAATAAGAATTACAGTGGACTTCTCATCAGAAATCATGCAACCGGGGCGCCTGGGTGGCGCAGTCGTTAGGCGTCTGCCTTCGGCTCAGGGCGTGATCCCGGCATTGTGGGATCGAGCCCCACATCAGGCTCCTCCGCTAGGAGCCTGCTTCTTCCTCTCCCACTCCCCCTGCTGTGTTCCCTCTCTCGCTGGCTGTCTCTCTCTCTGTCAAATAAATAAATAAAATCTTAAAAAAAAAAAAAAAATCATGCAACCAAGAAGAGAGAGAACAAACTATTTAAAGCATTAAAAGAAAAAAAAATACCAACCTAAAATTCGATATTCAGGAGAAATGAAGATTTTCTTCAACCAAAACTGAAAGATTTCCTTGTAGCAGATCTACCTTGGAAGAAATGTTAAAAGAAGCTCATCGGGCAGAAGGAAAATGATACATTTGCAAAGTATATCTGATGAAAGGCTCGTATCCAAAATATACAAAGAACTCTTCAAATGCAGCAATAAAGAAACAAACATCCCAACTTTAAAAATAGGTAAAAGATGTTAACAGACATCTCACCAAATAAGATATACAGACAGCAAATAAGCATATGAAAAGGTGCTTAACATTATACGTTATGAGGGAAATGCAAATTAAAACAATAATGAAATACCACCACAAACCTATTAGAGTGGCCGAAATCCAAAAAACTGTAAATACCAATTGCGAAGCAGGATACAGAACAACAGATATTCTCGTTCATTGTTGGGAGGGATGCAAAATGGGAACAGCACTTTGGAAGACAGTTTGGCAGTTTCTTACAAAGCCGAATACAGTCTTAGTATAACAATCCAGCAGTTGCACTTCCTAGGTATTGACCAACTGATGTAAAAACTTTGTCTACACAAAATCCTGTGCACAAATATTTATCAAGTTTATCCAGCTTTTTCTTATTGTAAGGATGGGAGTGACAATTTCTAAGCTGTTTACATGTTGGAGCTGAAACAGGAATCCTGGATATTATCTTTCAAAGAACTGCGGTGACTGGAGGACATACTACTGGGAAATAATAGTATTTTCCTTTTAAGTGTTCGTAAAAGCTTAAGTCCACAGGACTGCCTCTGTGGAATGATTCTGGAAATTTTTTTTTTTGCCTTCTCTTAAAAAAAAATCCTACAATAGCAAATCTGTTTTATCCACTAATGCTTTAATTTTCACCATAAAGGTAGCATTTAAAAATTTTATCTTTTTTTAAGTGAAAACAATAATAATTTAACCTGTTGTCTAAGGTCATATAAATGACACTCTCATTCTTTTTAAAAATATTCTTTTGTTTGCTTACATTGCAGTTAACATACAGCATAATATTAGTTTCAGGGGTACAATATAGTGATTCAGCACTTCCATCCAGCACCCGGTGCTCATCAGGACAAGTGCACCCTTAATCCCCATCACCCGTTTAACACCCTGCCAGTAATCATCAGTTAGTTCTCTATAGTTAAGAGTCTGCTTCTTAGTTTGCCTCCCTCCCCCCCCCCCCCCCCAGCCTTTCTGATTCTTTACTGGGAACTTGTTTTGATAGGGAAAGAACTCAAGGCTATAGTCTGAAATCCGAGACAGGAGGGAATGGGCGTACAAGGAAGAAGTGATGGCAGGTACAGATAATGTAGATAGGACCTGGGGCGTTGGAATAGCACAGACACATTTTACCTACTAAATAGTTTGCCTGGGTCAGCCCCTGTCAACTTCCAGGTTCACTTGTGAGGAAATCAGAAGGATGTACCTTGCTGCCCCAGCACTCTTGTGAGACTGCAAATTTTGGTTTCTCTCTTTCTACCTCTCTTCTCTGGGTTGCCACGTGATGTCTAAGCTATATGCATTACTTCCTACACCCTAAGAGCCGTACTTACAGACACTCCTGATGTGCCCCTTTTTTTCAGTCTCGGAGCCTCTTTCCTGGAAGTCAAGGTCAAGTTGTACAGGAGAACTCTAAATGGCATGATGGGATTTTTGGGTTAAGAAGGACTAAGGAACAGTTGTTAACACGTCCTTTATTTATCACGAGTGATCTCTACTGAGAAGAGTGTGCTGTGCTTGATTGGCTGTTGAAGGCGGCGCCAAGTCCGGCTGTGAGAAAGCCGTTTCTCTTTCCTGCAGAGGGCTGCGGCAGTGCCTCGAGCATGCGCCGTCCGTGATAAGCCCTTAGGGAGTGAATCCAGCGCTGCGGGTTTCTTCCCTCTGACTTGTCCTCGTGACCCCTTATTTCCCTTTGGGTGTGTCTGTAGCAATGTTCTCAATGCCCACACGGACTTCTAGAATGCTTTCAGTGTTTCCCTTCCCTGAAAAGTTCTGGCACTGGAAGTTTTCATAGCCTAACCCACACTGACCTTCTCGAACAGCCAGGTGGAGCTTATGAGGAAAGTAGGGAGTGGCATTGTCGGGGTCACCACTCCCTTCTCACCCCCTTCCCGATCCCAGGGCCTCTAGAGAGCCCCTACCTTCAGCAAGGGCCCCAACAGGGAATGCGCCAGCGAGGCGGCCTTGCTGCCTGCAGGGAAGATCTTGGCCTACTGGAGGGAGAATTAGCCTTTTGTCCTCTATTTTTCTCTTAAGAATGGTAGAAACTATAGTCGGAGAAATGGCCAGGTTTGTATCCACTTCGTGCTATTAAAACGTTTTTTATACATGGCGTACCCTGGAGATAAGGCTATCAGCTTAGTTTTGCAAGAGGGACTTTATCTGGGGGGAGGGCATCTTCTGGGACTCTATAGAGGTTTCTCAGTATGCTAGGGGCTAAGCGGAGGAGCGGAGCCTGTGAAATACAGCTTTTATAAAAGAGAGGGGCGAAACACACTTGGAGGAATTCTCTGGCCCAAACTGCAGGGCCTTGGGAAAATTGAAGCCGTTCTTTAACTATGGAAGCACTATATTAGTGATTTTCAGTGTGTGCTCAGCACTTGCACTGAAATCATCAGGGAGAAGCTATTTAAAATGCAGATTTCTGGCTGAATCTTTGCCTCCTGAGTCAGAATCTCTGCAGTGGGGCCTGGGACATCTATGTTTTAAACTAATTTCCTTGGTGATCTTTCTAAGGATCATTAAATACTGAGTGCCCTAGGGCTGTCCTTTAACATTCTTCGTAGCTTTTTAAAAATTACAGTATGTTTGACATACAGTGCTATATTAATTTCAGGTATACAGAATACTGATCTGACATTTCTGTACGTTACTCAGTGCTCACCAGGGTAAGTGTGGTCACCATCTGTCACCACGCAACGTTATTACGACATTACTGACTATATTCCTGATGCTGTACTTTTTATTTTTGTGACTTATTTATTTTATAACTGGAAGTTTGTATCTTTTAATCTGTTTTGTTCATCTCCCCTTCCTACCTTCCCTCTGGCAGCCCCCAGTTTGTTCTCTGTTTTTAAGAGTCTGGTTTGGTTTTGTTTTGATTGTTTGTTTGTTTGTTTGTTTATTTATTTATTTATTTATTTATTTTTATTTCACATGTAAGTGAGATCATATGGTATTTGTCTTTCTCTGTCGGACTTACATTCTAAACTTAAAGCACTCCACAGTTGTTATATTCATAAGGCCAACGTTATTTTTTGGCTTAAATAGAATGGTGGGCAGAATTTTAAGATGACTTCCAATGACCCAAGCCCTTGTAAAATCTTCTCCCTTTGACTATGGGTGAGTCCTTTAACTTCTAACCAGTGGACTATGGCAAAAATGATGGGATATCACTTCCTTGATTATGTCATGTTAGACAGCAAAGGTGAAGGGATTTTACAGATGTAATTAGGCCCCCTGCAGTAGTTGAGCTTAGGTTAACCAAATAGGGAGATTAATTTGGTGGGTCTGACCCAATCAGTTGAGGGCTTTATAAATGGGTCTAGTGCTCAGAGAGAGAAGAAGCAGCACATTCTCCTGTTGGCCTTAGAGGGACACACTGGTCTGTTGGGGGAGAGACTGACATGGCAAGGAATGGTGGGCAGCTGCTGGGAGCTGAGGACCTGTCTTACAACCACAAGGACCTGACTGCTGTCAAACCGATGAGGCTGGAAAAGGAGGTTGACCCTCCGATGAAATTGCAGCCCCGGCTGACACCTTGACTCCCGGCCTGTGAGAGCCCGAGCTGAGGACCCGGCTAAGCCATGCTCAGACTGTGACTCACTGAAGCTGCCGCACGATAGATGTGTGTTGTTTGCTGCTGCTGAGTTCATTATGCTGCAATAGAAAACGCAGTACGAACGTTAGAGGATAAAATATCTTATTTCGCAAGCCTTGCCAATTAGATTTCTTAATTGCCTGGTGTCTGCAGCAGCCTTCTTCAAAGCAGGGTGCAGGAGCCTGATGGGGAATAGGAGACTTTTCCAAAAGGTACATGGTCACAGAAAGTGCACAGAGCATCAATTTTCAAACCCCCGGCATCCATACATAGTCTTTTCTGTAGCCGCGCATACTCTCTCCTCAAATTTATTGGCCTGGAAAAGTGCCTGCAAATCAGGAAGTTGTGTGAATTCCTCTTTTCCGTCTTTCTTTTCACATTTGCCTGTCCTCCACTTTCCCAGAGGAAGTCATACTTTGGCACATGTGAAATCCTAGCACGGGGAATTGCTTGGCGGTGTGAAAATATCCAGTGAAATGACACATATCACTATTGAGGATGCCTCCGTTAATAAAAACGCCATGCACCTGCTATGAGATTTTGTGTCTTTCTCTTTTACACATTTCTATTGAGTATACATTGTGACATTAGAAACAGGCGATTTTGGCTTCTGTGGCCATGTTCTGGACTCACATATATTAAAATAGGAAACAAACTGAGGGCTTCAGAGGGGAGGGGGGTGGGGGGAATGGGATAGGCCAGTGATGGGTATTAAGGAGGGCACGTATTGCATGGTGCACTGGGTGTTATACGCAGGTAATGAATCATGGAACTTTATATCAAAGACTAGGGATGTACTGTATGTTGACTAACATAATATATAAAAAATATTATTATAAAAATAAAATTATTAAAAAAAAGGAGTAGCAAGGGTGATGAAAATTTTTGTCTATCCCTTACTTGACATCTGTGAATGCAACACTTCCCAGGAGGAGGCTCATGAGAGAAAAGTAGAGAAAACATACTCTATGCTCTCAGCACTCAGGATCCAGGCCAAGGAGCCACTCCTACCTGGTATCTGACTGTGTTCATGTCAGAGGGAAGAGAGACACATAGAAAAAGGAACAATGTAAATTTTCCAACTATCAGAGAAAACCTCTTTATGTATTTTTAAAATATATGATGGTAGGTCTTATAATAATATGCTTTATCCATTTTGGGCAATTTAAAAGAGGGATGGAAGGGTTTTATGTAAGACATACAAAATTTACAGTTTACAACAATCAGAATGACAACTTTTGCACATGTTGGACATAAGATGGGAAATTTTAGTTGTCAACAAACAATTTAGCGGAGATCCATAGTTTCTCAAAATTATTATGGAGAGTTACAGTTCAAAATGTGAAGACAATTGATTATTTCATTCAATTATAGGCTAAGGAATCCTGGGTTAATAATTCCCAAATTTCTGTGGCTTAGAGCAATGAAGGAAGTTTATTTCTTATTTGTGTTACTCTACTCCATGACTCTACTCCATGCTCTTTTCTGTCCAGGATCCAGGTCAAGGAGCTGCCCCTACTTGGGACATGGCTGTGCTCACAGCAAAGGGAAAAGAGAGATCATGAAAACATGGGGTCATTCCTAAGGCTTTAACTTGGAAATGGCACCATGATTTTCATCTCATTTTATGGATAAAAGCAAACCATATGGCCAGGTCTGATATTAGGGGAACAGGAAACAAAATTCTCCCATTGGCGGGATCAGCAAATATTTGGGAACAATATCTACTGAATTATAGATACTCACTTATTATAGGTGAAACGTGGATGGGCCCAGTGGAAACGGAAGTGGGCAAAAAAAGAAAAGTAAAGATGAGCCTTGGTATAAAAATAGAGGCACCAGGACACCAGTTAGGGTGCTACTAAGTTAATAGGGCTTCACTTATTCAGTGTGACTTTTTTTTTTTTTTTTACTTCTTTCAAATGATTTCCGTTACAGTCATTTAAATCCTTCATGAACAAAGTTTTTAGGCCGCTGACATACATGTGAATCAAGTCCAATCAATAGTGGATTTTTTACCAAACACGTGTGAAATTGATGTTTTCAGTTGGCAGGTTTGTTTCATTTGTATCTTTCCAGAAGTACAACTTCACCATTTGCCATTGCGTGAAATGATTTGTTCATCTGTTTGGAAACAGCATGTAAGAAGATTGTCAGGGAAAAAGATGAGACAACAAATTCTGTTTTGAAACCCGAAAAGTTTCTCAGCATAGCAAACTTCATAGAAACCTCCTGGAACTCTTGATGAGAACTTTAGGATCAGTCAGTCACCCAAGTTTTAATGCCAATCTGTAACATAAATGCTTCCAATATTCAAAGCTGTTCTGTCACTTGATATATTTTAATGTGGAATCTCACCTCCTACAACTGTATTGGGAGATTTTGCCACATGAAAATTTCATATGAAGTTCCCAAAATTATTATGTGTTTAACATATTTAAACATTTTTTTCCTTTAATTTCCAATCTGGAGTAGCAGAAAGATTGATAGATTATGGTTTAAAGAAAGCTTAGAAAAAAAAATCATGAACCACTCTGTTTTTATTCTCTTTTACTCTCAATAAACTTAATCTATAGTCACTATAACATAATGTCCTGCTTTGTATCTTGAATATAAATGACCTTTCCCCGTGGGAATCCTGTGTGCAAAGTACTTAGCATTGTGCCAGCTACACAGTAGGCCCTCGATAAACGTTAGCTAACAAAAACAGTAAAAGCAATTCCAACGTTAAATGAACTGAGGAAGATGTTAGGCAACCGAGTGCCACAGGGAAGAACTTAAACCTTATTTTGAATAGTTTATTTTTGTTCTAGTGTGCAGAGCAATGGACATGGTGATTTAAGAGAGCTGATTTGGCCAGTGCGTCCAATCAGAAAGGTGATGTGGGCAGCAGGATTCGGAGGCTCAGTTGTGTCGGATGTTCTTCTCTCAAAGTCCCTTGGAACTTTTCCTAGTGGCTGGGGTGTGATTTTGAAGTATTGTGTTTCATCCTGGAAATTTTGCACGTGGAACTAGAATCAGGAACATTTTACTTGTTCTGCTTTATAGAGGTAGCCAAACAATTGTGTCTGTTACCCATCCTCTACTTTCTTCTTTCTTTCTTTTTTATTACTATGTTCAGTTGGCCAACATATAGTGCATCATTAGTTTTGATGTAGTGTTCAACGGTTCGTTAGTTGCGTATAACACCCCAATGTTCATAGCATCCTCTACTTCTTGAAATTCTCCCCTTGAGCTTTTGAGAAATACAGTGATGATTCCAAGATCACCCAGCCAAAAGTGATGGAATTGGACCAAGAAGCCAGGCCTGACTATACATCTAGACTTCTCTTTACTCAACTATGATTGTTGTGTTAATGAAAGGTAGTCAAAATTTCACTTTTTGAAGGCTTGTCCCCATAATAAAAACAATTGCTATGATATTGAGCCATCTACTGCTAGGACATTCTTAGAAGATTCTTGGAA
Source organism: Ursus arctos (assembly GCF_023065955.2). Lineage (NCBI taxonomy): Eukaryota > Metazoa > Chordata > Mammalia > Carnivora > Ursidae > Ursus > Ursus arctos. The sequence continues at coordinate 55,407,502 of NW_026622764.1, read as the reverse complement.
ACAGTGATTTGTCCTATTTTGCCCATTAGTAAGTATAACCTAATTATATATAAATTTCCATCTAAATTAAACCTCAAAGAATTTTAATTGCTTGTATTTGCAGGATTAGTAGGTTGGGTTCAGGACTATGACACTATTCTTTTTTTTTTTTAAGATTTTATTTATTTATTTGACAGAGAGAGAGACCGCTAGTGAGAGAGGGAACACAACAGGGGGAGAGGAAGAAGCAGGCTCTCAGCAGAGGAGCCTGATGTGGGGCTTGATCCCAGGACCCTGGGATCATGCCCTGAGCCGAAGGCAGATGCTTAACGACTGAGCCACCCAGGCGCCTCAGGACTATGACACTATTCTTAAAACAAATTGGGCTCTTTCTCTTTCTCTAAAAGGTGGTCAGTTTAGTCATTGCGAGGCTAGTATTTCCTTCTTGAAACAATATGAATGTAAAGTAAATTTATAAGTATTTGTCTTAAAATGTCGGCATAACACCATTAAAAGGGGATGGTATAAATTTGAGAAGTAGGAAGAGAATACCTAATTTCTTTTGAAATTTTTTGGATAGCTATCATCCAAATTTTCCCAATTTAAACCTAGTATGTATTGAATTGTCTTCCAGTGTCCTCAGTAGGGGGGAGGTAGAAAGAAATAATGTTGAATTGGATTGTAGCTACATGACCCAGCTCTTGTCATTAAATCAGTGAAGAATCAGCCAAACTGGTTTGGTGTCTTGAAGGCAAAAACAACTCCTTAATTAACTAAATGTCTCACTTTTTAAATTGGGTGGATTTCTTGTTGGATGGATACAGTATCAGACAAAACGAAAAACCAGAGATTTTCTGCAATAAATGCATAGGAAGCATTTACAACATTTATCAAGGCAGCTCTTGCTGGGCCTACTTGGAAGCAGCTGAACATTGTGGAGAAGGCACAATCAGCTTTGGGTCCTCTCAGCTCTACTTAGAGCTTCCTCCCTCTCTCTCTCTACTCCTGGTGACCCAGCTCCAGGTACCAGGCCCATCTGGTGTAGACACACCTATGCAGTGTTGCATTCCTACGGGGGTATCTGTCCTGTAATCCTCCCTGAGATATTAACTAATAATGACTGCCAGCTCTCAGCCTCCAGGGGCTATTTGAGTTCTAATGAGAGATTACAAGGAATAGCATCTCTAATGATTTTATTTCAAGTAGATGGTGGGTGAAACTTTGGGGGTTAGGGAATTCTCAAATCTTCTCCCAAGATACCTGTGTTGCTATGGAGGCTGTTCTATGCAATGAACATAGTTGATCAAAAACAGAGCCAAGGTCAGGGGCGCCTGGGTAGCGCAGTCGTTAAGCGTCTGCCTTCGGCTCAGGGAGTGATCCCGGCATTCTGGGATCAAGCCCCACATCAGGCTCCCTGCTCTGCTGGGAGCCTGCTTCTTCCTCTCCTACTCCCCCTGCTTGTGTTCCCTCTCTCGCTGGCTGTCCCTATCTCTGTCGAATAAATAAATAAAATCTTAAAAAAAAAACAAAAAACCAGAGCCAAGGTCAGACAGTGAGGATTTCAGTCCAGCTCTTCATCCGGACTCCCGCTATTATTCCTCTCTGATTTGCAAGCACTGAGGATGAGTTTTGAGAATTTGCCACCTATAAATGACAAGCTAGGGAAAGGAAGGCGAGGATATACAACCACAGATATTAACTGAGAACAAATATATCCTAAACACTGAACTAGGTACACAGGTAAGCAAAAAAAGTAAGGTCTCTGCCCTCATGTTACATGATAGGATAGTGGTGGGAGCTAGAAAGTGATCAAACATGTACATCCATACGATCATCGCAATAAATACTGTGAGGGAAAAGAAAAGGATGCTTTTGCCCAGGGGAAGATTATCTCACTGGTGAAGCTCACAGACTCTGGAGCCCAGTATCTGGATGCAAATCCCAGCTCAGCTGTGTGATTCTGGGCACATTGCTTAAACTTCTGGTGCTTCACTTTCTTCACCTGGAAAATGGGGATACTAATAATATCTACTTTATGGAGTAGTTTGAGGATTAAATGAATTGGTATATGGAAGCTGATTAGAACAGACTGGCACAAAGCAGACCTTTAGCTGTTGTTACTATTTCTGGGGGTCAGAGAGAGAGCTTCTCTGAGGAAATGCCAGTTGAGGATGATTTAGAGGAAGTTCCATGAAGAGGGTTAGGAAGTGGGCTCCAGGCAGAGGGAAAAGCTTCTGAGATAAGAAGGAAGACAGTATGTTTGAGACCAGGAGAAAGAGCCCATCTGGAGTATGTCAAGTGGCCAGAGGTTGAGATGAGGCTCCAGAGGACAGAGATCAGATTATGCTGAGATTTGCAGAGCATATGAAGGATTCTGGGATTTGTTTTTTCTAAGTGTAATGGGAAACCATAGATGTGTTTTAAACTGAAAAATGACGAGACAATATAATACGCGCTTTAAGAAAGAATATTCTGCCAGCCCTGTAGAGAATGGACAGGAAAGCTGGGGTGAGGAAGGCACTTGGGGTCTGTGTTGGTCTAGTCAGGGTTTTCTAGAAAGACGGAAGCAATAGGATATGAATACCTATCTATCTGGGCGCATGCACACAGACTTATTTTTAGGAATGGATCTCGCGATCATGTGGGCTGGTGAGTCTGAAACTTGCAGCGCAGGCCAGCAGGTCGGAAATTCCAGCAAGAGTTGATGTTGCAGTGAGTCTAAATTCATTCCTCTCTGGGGACCTCAGCCTCAGTCTGGAGGCCTTCAATTGATTGGAGAGACCCCTCTGCACTATGGAGGGTAATCTGCTTTAGGCAAAGTCTAGTGATTTAAACGTTAATTACATATAAAAAGTATCTTCACAGCAACACTTAGCCCAGTGTCTGATCAAACTTCTGGGCACTATAGCCTACTAAGTTGACACATAAAATTAACCATCATAGGAGCTATTTCCATGGTCCAGTGAGAAATCATGGTAAACTAGGGGGGGCAGCTGTGGGGATCAAGAGGGGTGGTTGGAGTCAAGATTAGTATAAAAAGAATGAGCACAAATTGGTGTTGATTGATTATGGCCTGGGACAAAAATCAGGAGGAATCAAGAACATCCCCTTGATTTCTGCATTAGCAAAAATTGAACCACAGTCCTACTTCAACCATCTAGTCAAATACGGGGTAGGGGAGAGAAAGTACCAGGGATGAGAGGAGAGAGAAGGAAAAGAAGAAGAGTGAGGAAAACCCAGTGGTGGACATATTTCCTGTGCAGAGGCCCTGCCTGGGGGTGGAGGTGGGGGTGAGGGGCACATGGGCACTGGCATCGGGAAGCATGTATTTCACTTGGGAGCTACCACAGCTAGCGGGGGATCACGGCATGCATGAGAGGTTACCATTTACAATGGTGCCCTTGCTTCCTAGTAAGTATGCTCCAATGGAAGTTATATACTTCTAGGAAGGACTGGCTCATCCCACTGAGAACCAAAGTAGGAATATGGAGAGAGGATAATACCTTCTTTCTACAAAGGTTGGGAGAAGTTGTTCCCAAAAGGAGACAGTATTAGCTATGTTGAATGAAGCTGAGAGATCATCCTGGGAAAGTGCCCATCTAATTCAGTTGTATGGTATCTCTGGTATCCTTAGAGTGGTCCCATTTTGCAGATGAACAAATTGAGATTAGAAGATTAAATAGTCTTGTTGCAAGCTGGCAGCTCAGCTTATCTTCCTTAAAAGACCATGCTCTTAATTTCTCCCTCTGAGAATGTGCACAGTGTGGGGTCTTGCTGCCTTTGCCCTGATTTTATGCCCTTTTCTTGATGTGGCTGATAGAGAGTGGTGCTCTGGTTCTCGATGTTAGCCCAGATCTAAACTGGATCTTCTAAAAACACTTCAAAGTTCTAATACTTGAGACTCTTTCGCCAAACTCATACAATTTTCTTGAAGGCTTACTGCAGGTAAATTGTTGGTTTATTGTACCAATTCTTCAAATCCTTCTTGGTTAAGTGATCCATGCAATTAAAGCAAAAGTATTAAAACATTTATACTTACTCAGTCTTAACAACAAAATTTCACCCCAAACCAAGACCCACTTAACCATATGGAAGGCTAATTTAGTTTCAGCCCAGCAATTCTGAAATAAGCACTTGTATAATAAAATTTAAATTATAGTAGCTCTTTTCTAGAAGTTACTGTGTATATATTTATAACTTTATAATATATGCTGTTATAGTTGATTTAATATTCTGTTATTTCCAACTGACATTAAATTCATTCTGTTTATTTGGCTTCTGGATTCGCAAGTGTCAGTGACACTTTGTTCATGTTTCATGCTCTTTCCTTTATACACCGAGCGAAGGGGGTGGCCTTGAGTCTGATGTGTAGCTGTGGTGATGATGTTCTTTTGACCCCAGAATATATTTAGGAATATGCACATGTAAATCATAGTCATATCTGAGGCAGAAAACACTAAAAAGAACAAAGTAGTTGGTGGTTGAAATGCAAAAGGCAGACGAATGTGGGGGAGAGATCAGGAGGTTCTCTATTAGTACTTCTGTAGGATCACAACCAAATGCTTTGGATCGTCCTTGGTTGAACCTTGAAACCAGTCTGTGTTATATGTTACCCTCTGTGCCCCATCTTTTTGTGCTTTTCTCTGCTCAGAGTGGAGGGTTTTTTTTGGGATTCAGGTAACAGTTTCCTTCTAAACTAGATTTCTGAACTTGTTTTTTTCCTTTGACTTACACCTGCTGGGTTGGGACAGCCTTAGCTTGATGAAAATCTTCGCTGTTGGTCGAGGATTCAGTTAGTGGTTTTGCCATGTGCAGCCGAGTGACACAGGGTTACTTTTCATTTGTCTGTCATACCTGCGGTGGCCGAGCACAAAGGTTTCGCTTTTGATTGCTGGACAGAAGATTCCTAACTTTCACACGCATTCCTCAGCAGAGTGTATACGGCTAAAGGGTTGTGAGCCCCAGGACAGCCTGTTCTCCAGTCTAATATTCCCAAGTGACTTTACCTATTTCCACGTTTCAAACAACAGCATCCTCATACGTCTCTCCTGGTTCTTTTGGGAAATAACATAATGAGCACATCAGCCAGGAGATAGAAACCATGCAGCTTGCATTGTTTTAACAGAGGGAATTTAATATAGGCAATGGTTAACGAGGTAAATGAAAGGGCAACCATGCCAAGTTAACAGGGGAGTGTCATGGAACAAGGAGAAGAGGGTGGAATTATTGAAACTTAGAACTAGGGAAGAAATGGCCCATGGGGTGAACACTCGGAACTCTGAAAAGGAGCCGCTGCCTAGTTGAGTCTGGTGTCTCTGAGCGTGGAGAAGGGGCCCTGACTTCAAAGGCAAGGACACTGGCAGGTGGGTGATGGCAGCTCTGGGCATGTGAGTGGCTGGATCCGCAAGTACTGGGTCCACTTGCTGACATGGGTGGGAGCTGCTGCTGGGGCAGAGAAGCCAAGCAGGGGTGACACAGGAAGCCAGCAGAAAATGCAAAAGAAGCCAACAGGAAGGAGCCAATTCCTTCTTCCTCCTCTAGCTCAGCCAGCTCCCTGTCACCTTGGTACCGGCAGGACCTGACAAGGAGGAGCAGGCAAGGGAGAAGATGGCAGCATCCCACCCCAGTGCGCAAGGGTGGGTTTGCAGTTAAGAGGCAACAGCCTGATGTCTGGCATGTTGAGCTATTGTTGTACAAATCCTTTCATTTGTAAAGGACTTCTCTTCGAGTTCTGCGTTTTGAAAGCAATAAGCATGCCACACATGAAGAATGACTGTGACCAAGGTATTTTATCACTTTCAAGGCATGCCTATAAAATGCTCAGTAAATGTGCATTTTTTAAAAAGTGAGATCATTTTTGCTGAACACAAGAAGTTCCATTTGCGGGCTATTTATGTCAGGACAATATTAGTTTGCTTGGCGGTTTTAAAATATGTCCATGAATTCTTCAACACTCCTTTCAAGAGGTGCTGCCTAATTCCCCTCGTGTCTTCACTCACCCTCCCCTTGCATGTGGGTGGACTTAGTTATTGGTTTCTAACACATGGAATGTTCCAGAAATGATGATGCTCTTGGATGTTCTCAGGGGGTAGCTTGTCACAGTGATGTGAGGACACTCACAATGACTGAGTAGAGGCTCTTGTGTGAGGAATCTGAGTCTTTGAGTAACGGTGAGTGAGCCAACTGGGAAGCAGGTCCTATACCTCCATGGAAACCTTTAGAAAAAGCTTTAGCTGCCATTTTGACTGCAACTCACAAGAGACTCTGAGGCGGAAACACCTGTTTGAGCTGCTTTTAAATACATGAAGCTGATTGCTTAAAAGCACTAGGTTTGGAGGCAATTTGTGATGCTGCAGTAGATCGCTAATACACTTTGGCTTTTGGAAAACAACGGGAACGATCAATGTTTTAAAAAGACTCACAGTCTTGGGGCGCCTGGGTGGCTCAGTTAGTTAAGCGTCTGCCTTCGGCTCAGGTTATGATCCCAGGGTCCTGGGATCGAGCCCCGCATCAGGTTCCCGGCTCAGTGGGCAGCCTGCTTCTCCCTCTCCCTCTGCCCCTCTTTCTCGCTCTCGCTCTTGCTCTCACACGGTCTCACTTGATTTCAAAGAAATAAATAAAATCTTTAAAAAAAAAAAGATTCGCAGTCCTCATTGGGATGGTCACTATGATTCTTATTCAGGGGGTCCACTTTATATGACTGTGTCTTTTCCAGGGAGTCCCCTGTAAATCCAGCACTGCCACATACATTTAGAAGCAAGCCTGTGGATTCCACTGCAAACTTACAGAATATCTGGCACCTAGCAGTTAGCGTAAGAGAGAAAGAAGTTTTTTCCAAGGGAAGCCATGTGCTGTTGCTATCACATGGTCATCACCGTCATCACCATCATTGTTATTAAACATTCAGCTGCAGGTAATATTATAAGTGTCCATTTAAATGTGAGAAATCAACCACAGGCCCCAAAAGGCAATGGCACAGACCCTTAATTATTTGAAAAATAATTATTTTCCTCCTGTCTTAAGTCCTTAATATTTGTAAGTGTGGACAGTGCTCACATCTGGATGATGTAGCCAGCACTCCATGGGAACAACTATCATGTATCAAGGCAAGAACACTTACTTTGTCAGCATTCCAGTGAAAATGCTGCTGTCAACTCAGCCATTAGCTTCATTTTGCAAATTGATTCTCTTTATAGTTACCCATATTGGGTGACAGAGTTTCGAAAGGGGAGAAGTAGAAGAAAGAAGTATGCCTGCTGAGATAATTGCACTCGTCCGTCTCCGCAGGAAATAAAATATCTCCTTTATCCGTTCCTTCCTCTAAGCATGCTATTTCAAAGTGCAGTTAGAACTCAAATGTTAAAAAGCCCAGATGACATTTCCAGAGCAATACATTTCTCAACTTTTGAGCTAGTACAGACAAGGTGACCGATGGCTGGTGGGCTGGTCGTAGGCGCCAGAGAAGTGTATAGTCATGCTTGAAAGTGATTCCTCTCAGGATTCCGTGTTGGGGTTTTGAAACTGTGATTTGGGGGCGCCTGGGTGGCACAGCGGTTAAGCGTCTGCCTTCGGCTCAGGGCGTGATCCCGGCGTTATGGGATCGAGCCCCACATCAGGCTCTTCCGCTATGAGCCTGCTTCTTCCTCTCCCACTCCCCCTGCTTGTGTTCCCTCTCTCGCTGGCTGTCTCTATCTCTGTCGAATAAATAAATAAAATCTTAAAAAAAAAAAAAAAGAAACCGTGATTTGTTTGCTGCAGAACAAGCCGACGTGGTTCCTTCACGCAATGCTTGTGCTCCATGCAGCAAGAGGTGAAGCAAGGATGTGTTTTCTTCTTTCTCACCCTCAAGTTCGAGTGGCATTTGGTTTGCTATTGGAGTGGGGATACTAGCTCCCCTTATAGATGTGGGTGTCAGGAGATAGGAACTCGTGCTCTCCCCAGCTCTTCCTTACGAAGAAATCTTGATGTTACTCTTTGTGAGGCAACTCCTCCTTTTGATTATAGGGGTTTTGTGAGAAGGCAACATGGACAGTTATTTTCAGTTTAATACAATATAAGGATAGGAAGGAGGCAAGAGGGGACAGTGCTCATGGGAGAGGAAAAGAGGCAAGGACAGAAAGGCAGAAATGAGAGGTTTGGAATTGCAAATCTGCGGTTAAGAAGAACAGCTATGGAGGTACCAATTTCTGTGTGAGAGTTTTCAAGGTCTGTGCAGTGAACAGAGATGTGTGGAGCCGTCGCCCACCATTCTGCACACCATCATTCCCGAGTCTTCCCCTGAATGTGATCCTAAACAACCCATCCCAGCTCCTGGCCTTCCTCCCTGCCTTCCATTTTGGAAATACCAGTGAGAAGAAGTCTGATTATATGCCCTGATTATATGCATGAAACTAAGGGAAGTTTTCTTTAAGAAAAAAAAAAAATAAAGAAATAAAACAGCCCTTAATTGTTGGGCAGGAATCCCCCTGTTTAGGGCAGGGCCAAACTCCCTCTGTTCTCATGATAGCTCAGCAGCTTCTGTTCCAAGAGGCCTCACAACCCTGGCCTCATGGGAATGGGTTGGAGATGCGAGATGATGATTAGAAAACTGGGGAGTGTTGAATAGTTTCTCTACTGTAAATTTTATTAATATGATGCTTAAAAATGCTTTTCTCCAAAAAGACTGGACTTTTGAGGGACAATTTCTGTGGAGTTTGGACAAGCAGGAGAGATGTCTGAGACAGGGTGCTGGGGACTACTAGGGAAGCATTTTTATTCAAATTATGATGGCAGTAATACCATGTGGGTTAGTTAGAGGGTAGAGATAGAGGGTAAGTTAGAAGGATTTCATATGCCTGAATGTATTTGTCTAATTCAAAAATCATTTTGGAAATAAGACTTTATATTTCAGAGTTTGTCTTATATGCAGGCCAGTAAGATTTAGTCTTTAATGATGGCTCTTCTATGAGTTCTGGAAATATTCTTCAAGTATGGATTTGTACTAATTTGCAAGGGATTGCTAGAGAATTCTTCCAGTTGATGTCGCTTCCCTGACGCATTTCCAACGTTAACGTCACTATTTCTCTTTTTCACTAACTGGATGTGTCTGGTATTGTAGGCGTATTAGAATTGCTGAGACACTAGCCTTCCTTCTAACTACTCCGGTGGGTGGTAACCTACAGAAGCCCTTGTGTCTACTCTATTTTTACTGGGATTGAAGCATTATAATTCACTTCTGAAATTCCCTCATATACATTTTAGTGAATAATTTTGGAAATATTTTCACCACTTTTTATGAAAATGGAACATATGTTATCGTAACCACTGTAGAACTCAGAATAAGTCCTGGTAAACAGATGTATGTGTCCCTGAATATTATCATCTTGGGTTCCTAGTACCTTGTGGAAAATATCTATTCTGACAGAGACTTCTGATATTCTCCCAAATCCAGTGCTCCTCTCTTTCCAGACACATGGGAGAATTGTACCATCCTGCTGCCTTGCAGTTGGGTAAGTCGTTCCTGCTGTTAAATTGAGCGCAGAAGAAACATGTGTCACTTCCGGGTACAGCATTTCCTTGCTGGTATGTGACCCTCTAGCTCTGCCCATTCCTTCCAGCGCTGAGCGCTGAAGCATCGTGGAGGCATGGTGGCATCTCTAGGTGCAGTGACCACAGGGAATAAAACCGATCTGCCGATCCGTACTGGGCATATAGTCGGAGTGACAAACTTTTGTATTTCTAAGTTACTGAGATTTCTGGGATTCTTTGTTAGTGCAGCATAACCTGAGCTATTCTAACCACCATATGCTTCTGCACTAACACAGATGATGGCCTGTGGACAAATCTGGCATGCTGCCTATCTTCAAAAAATCTTTTATTTTCTGTACTTCTTTTATTGTGGTAGAGTAGATCTAAATTTTAGCATTGTAACCACGTTTACAATTCAGTGGCAGTAAGTCCAGTCCCATTTTTGCGCAGCCATCACTATCATCCATCTTCAGAGCTCTTTCATCTTCCCAACTAGAAAACTGGTAGCTGTTCAATAGTAACTTCCAACCCTCCCTCCGGGCAGCCGCTCGTAATCACCATTCTACTTTCCATCTCTATGAATTTGCTTTTTCTAGGTACCTTATCTAAGTGGATCATGCAATATTTATCCTTTTGTACCTGGCTTATTTCACTTAGCATAACATCCTTAAAGTTCATCCATGTTGTAGGATGGATCCTACATCTCCTTGTTGGAATCTCCTGCCTTTTTTTTTTTTAAGACTAAATAATATTCCATTGTGTATATATAATACATTTGTTTACTTGGGTTGTTCCCACATTTTGGCTATTGTGAATAATCCTGCTGTGAACATTGGTGTACAAACACCTGCTCGGGTCCTTCGTTTAGTTTTGGGGTACAGACCCAGAAGGAGAATTGTTCACATGGTAATTCTATGCTTAACTTTTTCTTTTTCTTTTTTTATTATGTTATGTTAGTCACCATACAGTACATCATTAGTTTTTGATGTAGTGTTCCATGATTCACTGTTTGCCTGTAACACCCAGTGCTCCATGCTATGCTTAACTGTTTCTGAGGAAGCACCATACTGTCTTCCACAGTGGCTGTATCATTTTACATTCCCATGATCAATGCTTGGAGGTTTGTTACGTCTTTGCCAATATTTGTCATTTTCCATTTTATTTTAAATTAATTTTTAAAATAATAGCCATCTAATGTGTGTAAAGTGGTATCTCATGGCTTTGATTTGCATTTTCCTAATGATTACTTTTGTTGAGCATTTTTTCTGCGGCTATTTGTATATTTCTTTTGGAGAAATGTCTATTCAAGTCCTTTGCCCACTTTTGGATCAGGTTGTTTATGGTTCTGTTCAGTTGTTGCTGCCTGTTTTTGTAAACAGAGTTTTTGGGAACATAGCCATTCATATACATATTTTTATAGGAGCCCTTGTGCTATAACAGCAGACTTGAATAGTTGTGCTAGGAGTTGAGTAGCCCACAAAGCTTAAAATATTTACCGTGTGACCTTTTACAGAAAAATATTGCCAAGTGTAGAACATTGGAACTTCTATTTGCACTTTCCCCAGGAAACCTGGCAAGTACACTCCTTGTCACTCTTCCTTTTTCATCCTCCCCACCCTTGACCTCAAGACGTGAAACTTACTCCATTGGTCAAAGCTGTGAAGAAAGGTAAAATTTGGGAGTTGGGAAGGAGAACAGATATTATAGGAAGGACAAGATTTCAAGGTCATGTGATGAAAACATGAAAGAGGGATTCCACAATGTTTATTTTTTTATATTAATATTTATTCATTATCTTTAATGCACTAGGGTTCTGCTAATACTTTTCATGCATAATAACATTCAGTTGTCAGAACATATCTCTGAGATACATGTTCTTATTTTAAAAATGAGGGCATTGAGGGATTTTTGCCTGAAGTTACATTGTAAGTGACTGAGTCAGGATTTGAACTCAGCCCAACCGAGCTCTAGAGTCTCAGCTTAGCCACTCTGTCACTTTGCTGAGTAGAAACAAGTTACATGTGGAAAAAGGGAGTCGACCAAGTAGGTTGGAGAAGAGGCTGTGTTCTGGAAAGGTAGGGAAGGTAAACGTTATAGATTTAAACTAAATTTCAGGTGGCCTCAAGTGCCAGACTATGGATTTTGGACTTTATCGTGAGAACTTTGGGGAGCTTAGATGATAGAAATCAATCTGGAGTTGTGAAGAGTTGAAGACATGAGGTGAGGTAAGGCAGAGGGAGAGCTCGGCAAGGCTGTTGTAGTATAATCTAGCATGATGAATAAGGCTTCCACTACGATGCTATAAATTTTAAAGTGGATAATAAAAAGTCGTGAATCTGTTTTCTTAGAGTAATGACCTCTATAGGTATTTTTAGGTTAAGTTTAGAGGAGAATACAGATCGCCTCTGTCCTTTCTCTCTGTGTCCTTGGCTGGATTTTTCATCTACCATGGAGAATGCTGAGAGAGATGCCATAATAAAACTGGGAAATATCATCCCCTGAAGGACCTTTGCCTATGAGTGTAGTCATTTGTGCCTTTCTTAAGGCTCGTGGGGACTTTCTTAATGCATGCAAGGACTGAGAACATTAATTCGATCTCCTAGTTACTAATAAATTACAATTTTACTTTATTCTATATGACAGATAAGACTTTGTTTTCAGTAATTCTATTAGTTTTGCCAGATAAACAGAAGAGGTCTTAATTTACTCTGAAGGGGTCTATAGCAGGAACGAGTCAAACTGTTGCTACCACAAGTGCATATCTGAGAATCAGAGGCCTATCTATGTTCAGAGATTCTGGTATTATGAAGGATTCAGGAACAAGGTAAACATTTAAGGTAAGTTTAATGAGAAACCTATAACAGTTGTACCTAGCTTTGGCTTTGTCAGGAGTTGGTGTAAAATACAACATGCACAATACAGTCAGTTCTCACGATTCATAATAGTTATGTTCTGGAACATCTCTGTGAACACAGAGCTAGCAAATAATGAACCACTGCTGCTGGGGAAATGCCGGATAAGTTCTCGTGAGCCTCTGGTCACAATATTTTCATTAACAGATCAATGCATAACCTTGTGGTATGTGTGTGTCTGTTTAAAGACATCTTATTTAAAACAGATGGTTGATTCTTGAACATTGAACTACGGCCAACAGCATCGTAACTCATGCCTGCACGAAGCTTCTCTAACACGCATTTTCTGTATAAGGCACGTCACAGCCGTCTGTGCTCAGGACACTGGACAGCACTTCAGCACCTTGATGACTGGGAGCCATTTTCACCCAAAAAGGTGACAGTATGGCACTAACTAGACAGTGGACAGGACACCTATTTCCAGTATGGGAACTGGAAGAAGAAGGTGGAGTGCCAGCTTGTTTGACCTTGCCTGGGAACATGTGTATCAAGTTATTTGAAGTTTGTGCCACTCTGCACATTTTCCTAAATGATCACAAAATTTCCACAAACATTGATTTTAGGGTTACAAATACATTTTAGCAAGTAGGTCAATTTATGAACATGGAATCCATGAATAATGAAGATTGATTATATGTGATTCATGAAAGACATTATTTTTATAACCAAAGTTCAGTTTGGTTAATTATGTGCTAACCCATGCTTAGTTAAGCCCTGTCTGGGGAAATCCTTGATCCCACACAGTTCTGCTCTGATTTGTAGGGAGAAAGCATAGGGAGGCAGCAACAGCTGGACCAGGTGCTTGCCTTGCAAATCCAAACCCTGCATGAGAGTGAAGACTCTTTCACCAGTCCAGGTGTGAAAACACCAGTCGAGCGATGACTAACCCACATTAGTGAGAACTCACAACACAATCTCCTTTTGCCTCTCGCACATCACTTACAACAGTAAGGGCATGGGAAGCGCAGAGGGTTTTCATCTTGGGACAGGACTTCCACCCTAGGAGAGTCAAAAACACAAGGAATTGCCAAAGCTAGCCTTGCATGTCTCCAAAGCCAGGAGCATCAATCAAACAGCAAAGGAGGATGCTGTTTGCAGCCAGGGAATTAAACCCAGGCACAGAGAGGCCGGGAAGTCTAACCTGGGTCCTGCTTATAAGCCTCAGTGAATTAAATTCATAGGTGAAAGCCGGAGAGGTAGAAAGAATGATTCAGCTGGTTCATGGTAAAGTTCGATTCAACTTTGAAAGCTATCGAAGCTGCCCCCACTTGAATAGTGAGAACATTGGGGTCATTTCAAACTTTGGAAGCAGTTGCCGAACAAGGAACTGAGTCCCCAAAGCCCTCAGGTCCAGGATGTCCTGGTGCTAACTCATTGCCCTGTCCAACACTGTGGAGAGAATTCAAGGTCTCACCTCAGACCTCCTGCACTCCCCTGGCACCCAGGGGCCTTATGGCAGTGGTGACCCCACCCCCGCCATGCTTCCCAACTCAGACCTGTCCTCCAGCGCAGGCCCCGTGCTTCCAAAGCATGGGTGAGGCAGCCTCCTCACTGCTGTGTCCCTGCAGGGAAGGCCCAGACTTCTTTGGCTTTAACCTGGTCCTCTTCCATGCTGCCCTAAATCTTGATTAAAGTGCAGTAGCGGGTACTATCATTAGAAGTTCTGGGGAATTAGAAGTGACAGCAGAAAACAAGGCAGGAGGTACCTCCACAGAAGCTGCAGGTATTTTGAGGTTCAGCGTCCTTATCACCTGGAGCGGGTTGAGCAAGACAGGGGCATTTGGTGTTGGAGCAAAAGGATCCTCTTGGGTATTAGAGTGTTTATTCCTGGCGCAATAATTGGTACGCATCATGGCAGTTCTGCCATTCAGTACGTGTCGAATTATGTTCAGACACGGTACCAAATAGAACGTAGAAGTAAAGGATTTTAGTAAGAATGGTGAAAATACAGTAAGCTTTAGTACTTTTAGAGGAAATTTATCTGCAAAATTCAGTTCTGTGCAACACTTTATTTCTGGGTGATGCTAGGTAAACAAGACTTCATCAATTTCAGATGAGTTGCTTGGCTCACAGCCTTCCCAGTTCATGCATATTTCTATTCTAGGCAGAAAGAATGATAGTAAAGTTTCTCAAATGAGAGAACCATCATGAAGGAGCATGGTAGAGTCTCTTGGTTAGGGCCCCAATAGCCAGGTCCCACCCTGTTCTTCCAGGATGGCCCTGCGGAGGCCACCATCTCAGAAAATACCAAATTCCTGGTCTCCCTTGCAGCTAGGGGTGGGCATGTGACTGACATATGGCTAATCAGATGCAAGGGAAAGTCAGCTGGGAAGCTTCTGGAAAAAGGTTTCCTCCTAGATTAAAAAAAAAAAAAAAAAAAGAAAATCGAGCAATACAGAGACCTATCAGGAATGTTCTCTGACAGCCCATGTGCCTCTGGCCCCCTTCCCCTCCTGCCTTTGCACTGAGTTGTGATTAAGTCTGCTATAGCCCTCTTGCTGTCACAAAGGGACCTACCACTCATGCACCAAAGATGGCAGGTGATCCTGCCTGATCCTTGATGACACATTGAGTCCTCCAGCCAACCTTGGCACCACCTTTATTCAGATTTCTTGTTATGTGAAAGAATTAAAACTCCTAAAGAGTTATTCTGGGTATTCTGATATGTGTATCTATAAAGTTCCCAACTGACCAGGGGAGGAAGGGACTTCCTGTTAAGGTTTGTGTTCTGGGTTTGATACTTGGAACACATTTGAAAAGTAAAGCAACGAGGGGCAAAGTTGCAGAGAAAATCATGTGTGTAGACTGGTTAGAGCACATTATTAATGAGGCCAGAGCTGGGGCTGATTTTTTTTTTTTAAGATTTTATTTATTTATTTGAGAGAGAGAGAGAGCACGAGCAGGGGGGAAGAGGGAGAAGCAGGCTCCCCGCTGAGCCGAGAGCCCAATGTGGGGCTTGCAGATGATTAACGAACTGAGCCACCCAGGTGCCCCTGGGGTTGATGTTTTTTGGGCAGTTTGGTTGGTGTTTCCATTTCGTGGTCACCAGCTGAACCCCTAATGCTCTCAACAGCAACAACAATAGCAACAGCTCCACCGCAATGGTGATAGCTAGCATTTTACTGAGTGCTTACACTGAGTGCTTACACTGAGTGCTTACACTGAGAGCTGATACTGTTCTGGGACCTTTACACTTAGGAACTTCATTCTGCCAGTAACCTATCAGGTCTCTGAGGTGGCCCCCGATGGTCCCCAGCCTCTGGTGTTCACACCTTCGTGTCCTCACCCCTCACCCTGTACCAGGGTTGCTTTGTGTGACCAACAGCATCAGGCAGAAGGGCTGGTGTGTCACTTCGGAGATTAGATGATGAAAGCTTCCTTCTTGGGGAAGAACCGAGGACTCCACCCAGACTGCTTCTTGGTATTTTTGTGGACGTGTATTATTTGACCCCTTGGGTGGGGCGGTCCCCAGCGTGGAGGAAGTGGTATAAATCCGTCATCACCTCTACGAGAAGAATAAGCTCCCCTGCCCATGGTGGGTCGGCAGAATCACCCTTCGACATTAAGGACACTGTGTACACGGGACTCAGCCCACTTCGAGTCACTCTCATTAAATCGGTGACTTCGAAGGCTAGTGCAGATCCAGAGCCTGAGCTCGGGAGCTCTCTCACTCTCACATTTGGTGCCCTTCAAGGATTTGGACTTGTGTAGAAGACAAAGAAAATGTGTTAAAAATAGGGGTTCCACCTCTGGGAGGGATTTATTTTATCACAGATTGGTTCCTGCTCCAAGCAGTGGGTTAACTTGGAGTTCCTATTCTTTTCAAATTTGTATTAATTAATTCCCCCTCCCAATGACTTCTCAGTGTGTTAGAATGAAAGCTCCTGGCAGGTCGAGGTCCTGGAGGAGATGTCAGACATTTAGAGAAATCATAGAATATTCATTTCAGAGACAATGCACATGGAGGCTCCCGCTTACAGAATAGAAATGTGGCACAAAATTGAAAATTTCCTTTGTAATAATAAAAATCGTATCATGTTACAGTCTATCTAGCTCTTTTAATTTTTCGGGATATTTCCACATACATTGTTTCTTTCCACTCTTAGAATGTACTTATTCTGTTACAGCTGAGGAAAAGTGACT
This sequence comes from Ursus arctos, assembly GCF_023065955.2. NCBI lineage: Eukaryota > Metazoa > Chordata > Mammalia > Carnivora > Ursidae > Ursus > Ursus arctos. The sequence goes on along the minus strand of NW_026622764.1, from coordinate 55,390,961 downwards.
CAGGTCCATCGATTTGTTAGGGTCATACAATGATGACAGCTTGTTGATTTGGTGCTTACTGTGTCCGTTTGCTATTCTAAGCACTTTACAGATATCAACGCATTAAGTCCTAACACCAACCCTGTGAGGTAGTTTTTGAGAATAAGGAAGTAAGGCCCAGAAAGGTTAATTAACTCGTCTAAGATCACACAGCTAGAACGAAACTGAGCCAGGATTCGGACTGCTGTTGTCTGAGCCATGAGAGCTGCCTGCTCCAAGTCTCCGCGTGCCACCGGGCCATGCTGCTAATCGCTGGGCTTTGCTGTGTTAACTAGCACTATAGGCTGGAATCCGAAACCAGCTTCACATCTGCAACTGTAATATTGATTTTCTTCTATAACAAATAGTACCAAATCTATAATTTCATACCAGACGCCCACCTTTTGTTCTAGAAAACTGTTAACTTGTAAATATGGCCTATCACTTCCGCTTGTAAACATGGCCTCTCTTTGCTGCTAGGTTGCCTGCCATGTTTGATGGAAAGACTTGAAATGATAGCATTGGGAACCATCCCATAAACCTTGAGAAATCTATCAGTCTGACCGTTCCTTCTGATTCCTGAGTGTCCCACAAGGACCACAGGGAAACTCTGAAGGTGTCAAGTCACGTCTGCATGTGGGTACCTGCCCTTCCCACCTCTACCTTAGACCTAAATGGAAATCAGGCAGATGTTTTCCTGGGTTGCTCTCCCCAGGTCCCAACCTGAATGTAGCTCTCAAGGTCTTAGTCCTCTGAGAGTGAGACCTGAGATCTGAGGCCGGCCCCTTATTGCCGTCAGTATTTGTTAGCATTGTGCGTGAGCCAACTACTCAGTGTGACTTAGAGAACGTAGCATGGTGCACAGGACACAGTGTGGGCTGAGATCAGCTGGTCAGGTCATCTCTCCTTTACAGTTTTCTCTCCTAAAGGCTCTCCTCCTCCCCCTCCTTGACCTTATGCATATACAGTAGAGGCAACACCTAAAATGGCTTGTACCTATTTCTCCCACCAGCCATCAAAAGTTGACTGCGTTACCCTGTGTGCCTCCTGACATCAAAGACACCAGCAGTTTTGATATCCCGGAGGGAGGCTGGCGTGGGGCCAGTGGCTGGAAAACGCTTACATTCGTACAGAAAGAATCAGGCTACCTTCTGCCTTACACACATAGTACCCGAGCGCTTACTTTTGAGAACTTTCCCATATGTTGTTACACTGACAACAGTCATGTCAACTAGTTTTATTATTATCCTAAAAGATCTTATGAGGTTTCAGGATTTGTCCAAAGGGGAACATCAAGATTCAAATCCAGATCTTTTCACCTTAACTCCAATGCTCTTTTCATAATGCCACACTGTTCTGCCCATTTCCATGCTCTTTCAAGAACTTTTTTTGGGAAAGACTTTATTTATTTTTGCAAGAGAGAGAGAGTGTGAGCACACGAGGGGGTGGGGGGGGGCAGGGGGAGAAGCAGGCTCCCCGCTGAGCAGGGAGCCTGACGTGGGGCTCCATCCCAGGACCCCGGGATCATGACCTGAGCAGAAGGCAGACACTTAACCGACGGAGCCAGCCAGGTGCAGGTGTGCCTCTTTCAAGAACTTTTTAGAACACGATAAAGAAGGTCTTATAGAATACCCAACCACTCACTTTGAGTCAAATAATAATAATAATAATAATAATAATAATAATAATACTATCAGCTGATAGTTATTGAGTGCTTACCATGTGCCAGGCACTGTGCTGAGAACTTGATGTGCATCAAATCTCATTTAAGTCTTAAAACAAAAACCCTGTAAAGCTTTGCTCCTCAAAATGTGGTCCGCAGACCAGCGGCATGGGCATTACTAGGAACCTGCGAGAAAATGCTGCCTTCAGGCCCTGCTCCCGATCCCCTGAATCAGAGCCTGCATTTTACTAAGGCCCTAGGCGATTTGTGTGATCACGGATGTCTGAGATGTTCTGCTCTGAGGAGAGAATGCCCTTGCCCATTTTATGGGGGAGAAAAATAAGGCTTGGAGAGATTTCAGGAACTCAGATGTCCATTTAGCCAGTGCATTCAAACCAGGCTGCCTTCCTCCAAAGTCTTGCATATTACAAATGACTACTTTCCACATTTGAGCCTTAGCCCACATGCCTATCACATGGGGATAAAGGTGCCTAAGGGTTTTGGTGTCATTGCATGAAATGCGAGATAATCACGCAAGGCAGAGCGGGCTGAGCTTCTCGCCCATAGCCAGAAGACAGCTTGGGTTATTTTCTGTAAAATGCTGTAAATGGTGCCCGCTCGGCAGCATTCTGAGACTCGCCACCATAATGCCTGCAAAGAACTTAGCCGGGTTCACCAAATGGCGATTCTAGTTCATGTGTATGATGACGAAAACTCGACGGTTCAGGACTAACAAGTGTTTATTCACAAATTTACAGGCAAAGTGAGATTTCTGCTTGTTTGGAAGCAAAAAGCTCCCTTTTTGTGGCAACCCCCCCCCCCATTCCTGTGGCAAGAAACCTAAAAGTGAGATAAACAGAAACATTTTATCTACCCAAAGGCTTTGGACTTTTGCTTCGCAGGGAGAAAGCTGGACCAGGAGCAAATGTCAGTTTCTGTATTTTCTAGCAATATCTCCCTGCTACGGGTGTGATTCTAAAAGTATTTCAGCCCATGAATGAACACCAGTTTTTGTATTACTGGATCACAGGGCCCTTTTCCTTTCTCACCAGAGGAGACATCATGGGTCTTTCCGAAGTAGCTCACGCCAGGAAGTCACAAGTGGGCTTGGTGTCCAGGGATCTGGCCATTTGGAACTTTGCTGGTGTCACAGGTGTGGCTGACCTCCGGCTGATGGGCTGCTGGTCTGTCATCCCACTGTTTGCGCCCTCCCGCCTCTGCTCCTGGGCTGCAGCTGGAGCAACTCTTTTGGGGAGTGACCGGTGCCATTCTTTTTACTGACCTCCTTGCGCTGTGTGGCTTCTAAGTCTAGGCTTCTGTTCCCGTGGTCCCCATTTCCACGAGCAGGTACGGGGTGGTGGCTCATGCTCCCCAGGGTCTGGGGACAGACCGCCTGCATTCAGATCCTGGATCTGCAAGTTACTTCACTTTTTTTGTGCCTCATTTCCTTTGCCGAATAATAAAAGTACCTACCTGCTTCCTTGTGGGAAGGGAATTCCCTTCCCTCGGGGGTTTGGGAATTTAGACAAATTTAGAACAGTGCTTCATATATAGTAAGTATTCAGTAACGGCTCTTGTTATCTTTTTTGTTTTTCCCAGGAGATCTGTGACCAGGACAGTTTTGTTTCCCACTTGCCCAGTGAACACATTGGGGTCACCCAAGTGCAGGTTTATAATCCCTTGTACCAAAAAGCATTGAAACCAAAGAGATTTTTCAAAAAAATAATTCATTTGGTAGTAAAACTTGACCAGGACGGACATGATAGTATCTATGATCTTTATTTCTCTCACCTGGTGTAAATATTCACTGAAATAGTGGTGTGTTTGATTCTGGGTGTGGCTATGGACCCTTCTGGGGAGTTGGTGAAACTTGGAGACTCAGATTGCTGGCCTGAACAACACGGTTAGTGATACCCTTTTATTGGGTTGCTGGGGCATTAGATAAAGGAATGCATATATATTGAGAAGACCGGCCGTCCTGTTCTCTCAGATGGAGACTAACTAGAGCCAAGACTTCTGGGATGAATATAGTACGGCCCCCAGAATGAGCCATTTAATGAGTCTCTTGAGAAAACGATTGAAATGCAGGCCCAGTTCTTGATGCTGTAGGCTCTGGGACAAGCAGGAAAAGAGCCAAACTCTACCCTGCCCACCAATGCCTTACTGGGCCCAAGGGGGGCCAGAGGGGCTCTATTGCTAATTATGAGGCAGCAAGGGCAGATGTCCACTCTGAGCCAGGTTTAGATGCCACTGCCCATCACCCCAGCCCTGATCCCACCTGCACTGATTGCATGTGCCTGTTCGCACAAACCAACCAGCAGAACCAGGTTCTGCTGCTACCTCTGCTTCCTGTCTTCTCCTCCCTCCAGCCACTGGGCACACAGGTTGTCCTTCCATTTCATCAACTCTGCGTTCAGTCCTGGCTCTGTGACTTGACATTTGTGGACGCCTCTGCCTGGAACATTTCTCTCCCAGATCTTCCCGCAGCTGGCTCATCATCTAAGCCCTAGGTCTATTGTCACCTCCTCAGAGAGAGGACCTGGCCACCCGACCTAGCTAAATGACAGCTTGCTTCTCATTATTCTCTATCCTACAGTCCTGGTTTTCTCCCCTTTTTCTACTGAGCACTTACCCATTATCTGATGTTATCTGATCTATCGGTTTATCTCTTCATTGTCTTTCTTCCTGCATAGGAATGCAAGTTCCTTAGGTGTGGGGGCTTTGCCAGTCTTGTTCATTATTGTGTTCCCAGATTCTAGAACTGGACCTGGCACATACAGTTTTTGACAAATAAATGAATCAATGAGTGGGAAATCGTAAGGGAAACCCAGCCCGGAAGATCCTGTGTCTACTTTATACAATGGCATCTAGAGAGCCAGATTCTATCCCCTTCTCCGGACTGTTTTGAGGAGCATGGAAATCCTGCAGGCATCATGGAAAGCAAATCTTAGGCGACTCCACCCTGAATGACTGAGGCTCAAGGAAGAACACGAGGCAGGAGACAATATCCTGTAGAGTAGTTTCTCATCGTGGGGGTTGGGGATAGAGTACGGGATGGGCCTGGGATTTGGGGTGGTGGGTTTGTGGGGATTCAACTGTACTTGTAAAATGTTATTCCCTTTTAAGAAAAAGAATCTCAAGCAAATATAGCAAAGTGTTAAGATTTGACAAACTGGGTAGAGGATGTGTGGATATTTGGTAAAGGATTCTTTATAGTTTTATCATTGTTTGAAAGATTTAATAATAAAACTTATGAAACAGATATTTCTATTAGGTAAGATCCAGGAAGTTAGATTCCCCTCTGTGGATAGGGGTGGTTTTACCCGAGATGGATGGAATTCAGAGATGGAAACTTACAAAAAAGAAGTGACTGGGAGAGAGGGAATCAGGACCCTCTGGGTAGGGCAACCAGGTTAGGATCCTCTTGTGAAGGGCTGATTTCCTTGGGGACTTTTCCTCTAGACTCTGGGTTTAGTTAGTGAGAGTTAACCTCTCCTTCTCCCCATGTTGTAATTCCCTTTAAAAATTTGTCCTAACCTTTTAATGAAGAAATTCATGTACATATAGTCTGTTACGACATTCTGGGGAGATGAAAGATGGGGTAGTAAAGAGAAAAGGGAAACTTGTTCCCTGTCTCCCTTACATCTTGAAAAGGAAGCTTCATTCTACTGAGTAGATGCAGTTGGCATTTCCATGTGTGGCCATTGGGACTGTGAACAATTGACCAACGGGAGCTGGGAGGGATGGGGTACGAATCCTTGATGCTGAAGACCGCTCCTGAGTGGCCGCTCAGAGCTACGTAAAGCTGGGTGCTTGTCTGCATATGTTGGTGAGACCTAGAATGTGACCAGTAAAGGGAAGTGGGCACCTGAGTTGTATATGGATAACAGAATGTCAAACAGAATGTGAAATTCTTGGAATTTGGGTGAAGCCCAAATCTAGACTAGGATGTTAGTACCCTTACATTCTAAAGACAAGTGAAAGACACATCGAAGCCAGTCTTACTAAGAGATGACAGATATGATCCAGCAGGTAACATCCTGCTTCACCTATTTTTGCTTATAAAAAAAGCCATTTGAAAGGATTTTAGTGAAAGAAATCTATACAAATTAGAACTCTTTGGCTTTTTTCCCAGTGTGTTCCCAACACCTCCCCTTCTCAAGAGGACCACTATAGAGACTGGCAGTGCCTACGGAAGGGGGTGCTGGTCTCTTAGTTCTGGCAGAGGCCTGGGGGAGAGTGTTACCATTGGGACAAGGCATGGAGAAAGAGGTCTGGGAAATCTCATGTGTCCTTGGGAGTCAAGAGTAAGACTGATGCCCACCGCCTGCCTGCCTAGGGAGTTCTGAAGTGGTAAGGCTGTCTGGAGCAGCCTGCAGAGGCAGAGAATTGGTGGGGGGGAGGGGTGCACTGCATCTAGGCCTGTCTATAATGATGTTTGAGTTCCCAGGGCCATTACCAGCAGAAGTTAACAGGGCACCAGCCATACTCAAGGGATCCTCCCCCAAAGGCCACCTGCAGTGGGAAGGAGACAGCAGCAACTAGAGGCCAAGGCTGGACTGCTGAGGACAGGAGATGCGGGAGATTGAGAGAGGCTGTCCAGATTGCGTAGGGCACAGGCCAGAGAATTGGGCAGTGCTGCGTCCAACACAGCTGGCGGGGAGGCTCTGAAGGACGGGCACCTATACTATTGAGGGCTATGGTGACCTCAGGGGGGATCTTCTGTAGTTTGCTCCCCTTCCCCCCTGCCTCTCTGAGTCTGTAAGTGGGCAAAGATGGAAAGTGAAAGGTGGAAAGGCGTAAGAGACCAGATCATGTACCCCGGTTACCTGTGGTAGGTGTTTGACCTCTGGGCCAGAAGTGGATTAGGGAGAAGGAAGAAGTTAGAGTAAGATAGGATATTGCTGTTTTGATATGATTCTACTGAAGTTTTTAATACCTGAGAGTGAGTCTTAAAGTGAATTAAAGTGACAAGACTGCCTGGGATGTTGTCTGGGAGGGGACAGGAAGCTTTGATGGGACATGCCAGTAATGGGAGAAAAATAGAGCTCTTTCCTGGTTGTGTCTTATTGTAATCAGCTCATATAACAAACCGCAAAGAACTTGGCACAGTGTCTTGTAAATGGCAAATTCTTGGTAAATGCCAAAAGGCAGTTATTATGACCATCATCTTTATCCTCCCCGGCATGGCAAGTGAGTCAGGTCCAAATCAGCACTCTGCAGACTCAGGACACGGGGCAGCAGAGCAAAGCAGTGTCTGGAAACCAGTGTAAAAATCCAAGAAAGTATCAGTGATCAAATCACACTTTAAAGTTCACCCTCAGATCCACTTGCCAGAAAATGCCGAAGAAAGAAACAGGAAAGATGAAATATTTTAAATTTGTGTTGAATAAATGTGCTGTCCTTCCCAGGGAAGGGGGGAGGCTGTCGACCCACCTTGAGTGACATATTCTAGATGCTGTCCCTGGGAAGGTCTCTTGATGGAAGCCTTCAGGGTATGGTTGGGATGGGCGTACATTTTGGGTGTGGTTTTCATACAATCTGTGGGCTTTGGGATTACAGGGCATGGATCCATTCTTGTTCCTCTGGCTTTCCTGTGGAACTAGCCCAGCTGTCTTTTTGCATATCGAGTCCTGTCACTTCACCACGGCGTCGCCCTAGAAGTGGAGAAGAGCCTTATGTATAAGCACTCCCTTTGTGGAGAATCTGGAAGGCACGACTGTGCTAGTAAACACAGATGAACAGAGGGAAAGCATGGATGGCAGAAATTTATGCTAATCCAAAAGTGTCAATTGCTTCAATCCTTACCAACCATCTTATTTGAGACCCTAAATTCTTCACAGACTGGTTTGAGTTTTAATTTTGTTTCTTGCTAATCTAATATTTGGGGATGATGAGAAGCACTGAAATGGAAAGAAAATAGGTCAAGTAATGGGGCGGGAGAGCCTAATCCATAAACTGGATTGAATACTTTGGTGTTAGCTATAAATACTGTTTCATAATTATGAGTCATTGTTTGAGTGATTTACACGGACACTCTGTGACGTATGAGAGGAGAGATGTACCCTGTACCTTCGCTTCCTCTTTGGATTTGGCTCTGTTAATAATAAGGCTTATAAAGTCAAGAAAATTACCACTGACACAGAATCACAGAAGGTACAAGGGCATTGGATAGGTATAAATTTTAGGCAATCGAGACTGCATTTGAAAGAATCCTTTTGTTAGATCAGAGCATTTCCTGGAAAAAAGCACCATTGAGATTTGCCATGATTGATTCCGGGAATCTTGGGGCCACTTTCTCTACTATTGTTAGGAAAAACACCCATCCAAGGAATCAATACGGTCAAGCAGAACATGTACAGAACAGGTTAACATATCCATCTCTTCTTGGGAAATAGTTTACTTTTAAATCACAGGAATAATTTGCTCTTTTGAGTGCTGACCCCACCTTTATTCTAGGTGACCTGAGACAATAATTTGGCACAAAAAAATTTCTTCAAATACATGATGGAAGTTGACTCACTAATGTGAAGACAGACATGTAAGGATGTAGAACCCTCTGGATTCAGCAGTCCGCCTGTGTTAGCTCTCTGCCCTCACTGAGACCTCCAAACTTTCCCCTTCCTGTCCCGTTCCCTCGTTTGTTATACACTACCCTGCTCGTTTCATTCATTCATTAGGTAGCTCCTTGTTCTTTCACTTTGTTGTATAGCTCTCTGTGTATCTCAGGCACTCGGGACATACTTCTACTCAGTGCCGCTAGGCAGCATGCTGTGAGAGCGCCAGATGAATGGGAATAGAACAAGCATCAGGGCAGAAGTGGCAGGTACCCTGTCCTTTACAACCAAGTCTGAACAAAAGTGAAAAAAAAAACCTCAATCAAATCCAGGCTGATGTCACTACCCAAATAACTGGCTTGAATCACAAAAGGGCAAAGACACCCCCATCTTGACTGACATACAGGTCTGCCCTCCATGTGAGAAAAACCAGTAGCTGGTTACAACTCCTAAGGGGACTGGCAAGAACTAGGTAAATATGTGAGGTTGTCTAGCTCACTGGTTAGAATTCAGGACTTGTGTTCTAGTTCCCTGCTCCAGAATGGTGGTAGGTGGTTGGGGGGAAGGTAGAGTTAGCAGACAGACTGGGCAGCCGGTTCTGGTCGAGGTGGGAAGATCCTATGGAATGCGAACAAAATATAAAATCTGTGGCTGTATTTAGGACCCCTCTACTCTTAGATATTCAGATTTGAGATAGGAGATAACTAGGAGGTCCCTAATTTGATGCTAGCTCGGACCCTCTTGCCCCGTGGCCAAGCCTTCAGATGACTGACTTACTGTATTTTCAGTTGCTTCTTGAGGGCAAGGTGTGTGCCTCAGCTATTCTCTCACATGTCTCTGGACCTCTCAGTATACACTGAACATGGTCAACATATCACAGGTGACATCTGAATAAATACTGGAACGAATATTTTAGACAGCGAGGTTTAATCTATAAGCCTTATTTATTTTTCATTTTTTCCCCAAGCTCTTACATTAAATTCTTTATTTTCTATTTTTATTTAAAAAATTTTTTATAAAAATTTTTTATTATGTTATGTTAGTCACCATACAGTACATCCCTGGTTTTTGATGTAAAGTTCGATGATTCATTAGTTGCGTGTAACACCCAGTGCACCATGCAATATGTGCCCTCCTTACTACCCATCACCAGTCTATCCCATTCCCCCACCCCCCTCCCCTCTGAGGCCCTCAGTTTGTTTCCCAGAGTCCATAGTCTCTCATGCTTCATTCCCCCTTCTGATTACCCCCCTTTCTTTATCCCTTTCTTCCCCTACCGATCTTCCTACTTCTTATGTTCCATAAATGAGAGAAACCATTTGATAATTGTCTTTCTCTGCTTGACTTATTTCGCTTAGCATTATCTCCTCCAGTCCCGTCCATGTTGCTGCAAATGTTGTGAAATCGTTCTTTTTGATAGCTGAGTAATATTCCATTGTATATATGGACCACATCTTCTTAATCCAGTTATCTGTTGAAGGTCATCTTGGCTCCTTCCACAATTTGGCTATTGTGGACAATGCTGCTATGAACATTGGGGTGCATATGGCCCTTCTCTTCACTACATCTGTATCTTTGGGGTAAATACCCAGTAGTGCAATTGCTGGATCATAGGGTAGCTCAATTTTTAACTTTTTAAGGGACCTCCACGCTGTTTTCAAAAGTGGCTGTACCAACTTGCATCCCCACCAACAATGTAAGAGGGATCCCCTTTCTCCACATCCTCTCCAACATTTCTTGTTTCCTGCCTTGTCCATTTTTGCCATTCTAACTGGTGTAAGGTGGTATCTCAATGTGGTTTTGATTTGAATTTCCCTGATGGCTAATGATTTTGAACATTTTTTCATGTGTCTGTTAGCATGTCTTGTTTCATGTCTTCATTGGAAAAGTGTCTGTTCATATCTTCTGCCCATTTATTGATTTGATTATTTGTTTCATGTGTATTGAGTTTGAGATGTTCTTTGTAGATCTTGGATACTAATCTTTTATCTGTAGTGTCATTTGCAAATATCTTCTCCCAGTCCGTGGGCTGCCTCTTAGTTTTTTTGACAGTTTCCTTGGCTGTGCAGAAGCTTTTTATCTTGATGAAGTTCCACAAGTTCATTTGATCTTTTGTTTCTCTTGCCTTTGGAGATGTGTCATGAAAAAAGTTGCTGTGGCCGATGTCGTAGAGGTTGGTGCCTATGCTCTCCTCTAGGATTTTGATGGATTCCTGTCTCACATCGAGGTCTTTCATCCATTTGGAGTTTATCTTTGTGTATGGTGTGAGAGAGTGGTCAAGTTTCATTCTTTTGCATGTAGCTGTCCAATTTTCCCAGCACCATTTATTGAAGAGACTGTCTTTTTTCCACTGGATGTTTTTTCCTGCTTTGTCATTTATTTATCTATTTGAGAGAGAGATACAGGGACAGCGAGAGAGAGCAGGAACTGGGAGGAGAGGGAAAAGCAGGCTCCCCACCGAGCAGGGAGCCTGATGTGGGGCTCAATACCAGGACCCTGGGATCATGACCTGAGCTGAAAGCAGATGCTTAACTGACTGAGCCACCTAGGTGCCCCTAATTCCTTATTTTAGACACCAACCAGTTTTAGGTATTGATTTAGATTTTCAAGTCCTTGTGCTGTTTTAAATGTCCTTGTGTCCTTCCTTATTCTCCTCCCTGACCCAAGTGAGAATTATGTTCTACACATGACCCGGGCATGCAACTCCCATTGATTGCACAAAATGGGATTTTTACAGTCTCTCCCCCTCCCCAGTTTTGTTGAGATATAATGACATTAAATACTGTGTACGTTTAAGGTATACAATGTAATGACTAGATATTGCAAAAATGATTACCACGATAAGGTTAGTCAACATGTTCTTATTTATTTCTCATTTCAATGGACTTTGTGGTCAGAAGATCTGCATTTGGACTCCAACTGTATTAGTCAATAGCTGTTGAGACTTTGGGCAAGTTATTTACCTTCTATGAGCCTCTTCTGCTCATCTCTCTATATATTGTGGATAACACAGCTGTGTCTTAGCATTATTGTGAAGATGTGATAAAGTCAAAAGTATAATATACCTAAGAGTGCTAATGAATAGGTGTTATATCTTTGATAAATCCCCTTTCTCCGTGGACCACGGCTGGGCTCTACTTCAGTGGCTAGTTTACCTCTCCATGCATCTCCCCAAGCTACTGTCATAACCAGAAGGTTTATTATCTTTAGTTGCTATTAAAAAAATAAAGAAATTAACTTGCCCATGGTCACATGACTAGAGTTCAGTATAGCCAGGATTTAAACTCAGTTCTTTGTGTGTGTGTGTGTGTGTGTGTGTGTGTGTGTGTGTGTGTGTGTGTGTTTTAAGATTTTATTTATTTATTTTGTCCGAGAGAGAGAGAGAACAAGCAGGGGTAGCGACAGGCAGAGGGAAAAGTGGGCTTCCTGCTGAGCAAGGAGCCCTACGCAGGACTCTGTTCCAGGACCCTGGGATCATGACCTGAGCTGAAGGCAGACACTTATCCAACTGAGCCACACAGGCGTCCCAGTTCTTTTTGACTCATGTGCCCACATATAATTTTTACTCTATACGTTAGCAGGGTGCTAGCATCAAGTGTATTTCATTCTATTCTAGCATTTCGAAACTGAATCAAGTTTTTATTTTTATTTTTTTCAAAAAAAGATTTATTATTTTGGAGAGGGAGGGAGAAAAAGAGAGAACAGGGTAGTGAGGTAGAGGGAGAGGAAGAGAGAGAATCTCAGGCAGACTCCTTGCTCAGCATGGAGCCTGATGTAGGACTTGAGCTCATGATCCTGAGATCGTGACCTGAGCTGAAATCAAGAGTTGGATGCTTAACCGACTGAGCCACCCAGGTGCTCCTGAACCAAGTTTTTAAAGTTCTACATTTTTACAGAATCACACACAATGAGCTCAAAGCACATATTAACAAATGCTCAACTTCTGTGGTTGTACTTTACTGATCCAATATCCCATTCTTTATCCAGCACCAAAAATAGGTTCCCCTGAGGGTATGTCCCCACCATTATTCATATACTCATGTGTAGATGGCTGAAAAATGATATCCATGTCAAGTTCCTGGAACATGTGAAAAGGGCCTTTGCAGATGTGATGAAGGTGAGGATCTTGAGATTAAGAGATCATCCTGGATTATGCAGATGGACCCTAAATCCAATGACAAGAGAAAGAGGGATATTTGAAACAAAAGAGGAGAAGACACAGAGAAGAGAAGGAAGCAATGGGCCATAGAGGCAGGTATTAGAGTGATATGGCCATAAGCCAAAGGATGCCTGGAGCCATCAAAAGTGGGAAGAGGCAGAGAAGGATGCTCCACACAAATTTCCAAGACACCTTGATATCAGACCTCTGGCCTCCCTAACTGTGAAAGAATACATTTCTGTTGTTTGAAGTCACCATGTTTGGGGGTGATTTGTTACTACAACCTCAGGAAATGAATACACCATGCATTTATATGCATAAGCTAAATGAAATAAGAAATTACATTTCTTGAGTGTTTTCCCTCTCCTGTGATTTCCAACCTCAGAAGTTGTTCCAGACTTTGAAGCAATGTTGTTTGCTTGGTTTCCTATCTTAACTATGAATGCTATGGCTGCCTCAGTTGGTAGTGTAGCTGTAGGGCCTCTACCAATCAATCTTGAATAGACCAAGGTCAGATGACATGGAGTGAAGTGTGGAGAGTTTGGGTCTTAGAGACCCAGGGTCAATGTTTTGTCTTTAATCATTTGCTTAGAGGAAGAAGAAAGGTGAGGTCAGAATTTCCATTAAATATGGAAAGTACTAATTAGGAAAATGGGCAAAGAATTGTCTTATTGCCTGGCAAATTGATTTTAGCTCACTAGCAACTGGTGCCCCTAGATCTGAAAATCATGACAATGGGTAGTTTAACACATTCTTTGAAGAGATGTGACAATTGCCATAGTGAAGAATGTGCAGCATTTTAAAATTAAAGTAAATTCCTGTAGGGTACTATTGAGGTAAAAATTAGAGTGATCTCTTGACATCTAGAAGTGAATAAAGTGACCAAAGGTTATTTGCAAGTGATTCGTAGTGAATAATTGCAGTCTTAAGATGGAAAATGAAATAGATTAAATCTTAAAGACTTGAGATAAAGACTCCAGTTCTGGAGCTAATGTGGTACAAGGTCTGTATCTTACTAGATAGGAGAGAAAGGAGAATAAATAGCTTTCTGATAAAAGAAACTTGTCTGTAGTGATGATTTCTCCATGGACCTATTTTCTTTGTTAGAAAATCAAAGAGGAAAATTATATTGCAAGGTCACGGAATTAATCTTTCTCTGAACAACAACAACAGAAATGCAATTAAAAGGACATAGATTTATACCTGGAAATAAAGCTGTAGAAAGTGACTGTGGTTTCTATTTGAGTGTCAGCTAACTGGGGACCGATACATGAATAAAACTTATTCCTGATGAAAAGAACTGTGGAGGTCGGGTTTGGTTTCAGGTCAGAGTCCATTGGTCACTCAGAGGTGGCTACACTCTGTTCCACAGGAAGGGCAAATCAATCAGGGTGAGAAAGAATTAGAAGCTGAGATGTTCCTGTTCATCCTGATTTTGTCACAATTTTACGAATTCTCAATTCTAACTAGAATAGCCATCACACATTTTCATTTTTCATGGCTATTACTTGGTCAGAGATGTCACACAGCTGTTTCTATGTCTCTGATCCTCCACTCTCTCTTCTATTTCTAGACATTCCTATCATCAGTTATGGTGCTTTGGGTGATAGGTGACATGTGTAAGGGATGGCACTTAGGGGGGAACTTTCTTCAAACTGTCAATATCCAGATATAATCTTCTGGGGAAATAATAATAAAGAAAGTGAAATTTTTGGAAATAAGCTACTTAAGTATAACCATAAAGCATGCTTCTATTTGTCACAAAATGTAAGAAAAAGTACTAAGATAGAAAACTAAAATTAAAAAAAAGGAGTGAGTACATCTCTTGGAGTTCCTTACCACTGTCTCATTTAGGTTATCTGGGACTCCCTGGTCACAATGTTTTTTATGCTAGGTGCAGGTTATCTACTATTGTGTAACAAACTATCCCAAGATTAGCAGCTTAAAATAATAAACATTTATTATATCAGAGTTTCTGTGAGTCAGAAACTAGGAAGTAGCTTAGCAGGATGGCTCTATCTTGGGGTTTATCATGAGGTTACAGTGAAGCTGTTGGCTGGGGCTATAATCATTTCAAGGCTTGACTGTGGGAAGATCTGCTTCCAAGTTCATTCACATAGTTGCTGGCTCTTGGCAGATTGGGCACTCAGCAGTAGCTGCAGCCAGGTTGGCCTTGAAGAGTGGAAGTCTGTGTTGTTGAACCCATGCATAACCTCCATCCTTGCCACCACGGCCATTTTGCTCATGAGTCTGTTGGGCAATGGCAGGGGTGGCTGGGGAAAGAGGCTGACTATTCTCTATGGATTGGCCATGCAAACCATGTGAATGTTAAAATTCTCCTCTGAGATCCATTCAAAAATGTTTGTCTACATACCTCTTTCCTAGACCTCCTAGTCACCAATTTTTTTATTCTTGTTCCTTCCAAATCCCTGACCATCCTGCCAAACCATTAGCCACAGCTCCCAAATTGGTATAGACATGTATCTTTGGGCATCTCTCCCATCATTCCCTGATATTTAATTATGTGTCTCCTCTCATGGAAATTTTCACACTGTCAAGTAACAGCCATGGCATATTGGGCAAGATTACTTTTTAGTGGCATAAAACAGAAATAATGTCTTAGTCAAAAGGGCTTTATTGTTTTTATATAACAATTAGTCTGAAGATTAGAACAATTAGTCTGCAGTCTAAGGTGGGTCCTCAAGGGAAACTTTAAAAACCAAGGCACCTTCTAGCCTCCCACTACTACCTGTAGGCCATGATTTTTCTGCTCTTGACGATAGCAAAGTTCTATTGACCTTTTGCCCAAATACATCTTTGTGCCTCCATTCCAGCAGAAAGAGGGAAAGAAAGGAGTAGAAGAGTTATGCCAACAAATCCTTTTTATCAGGAAAACAAGAGCTTCCTTACTCTGCTCTTATGTCATTGGCCAGAACTAAGTTCCATAGTGTTCTGAAATGGAATAGAGTCTGGGGAGTTGAATATTTCTCACTGGTCATATTGCCTCCCAAAACAAAATTGGGTTTCTCTATGTGAGGAGATAAGGATGAATGGATATTGGTAGTTTCTACTATTTATGATCTTTTTCTTTTCTGCAGTTAGTATATGTTGAATTTGGTGGATAGAAATGAGAGTAGGTTAAGGATCTGGGGGAAAGGATAGGAAAAGGAGGAGGGGACTATCAGGAGGAGGAATTGGATGCTAGAGGAATGGTTTCCCTTAATTTTTAGTAAATTTAATTAATTTCCACTTCATATAAGGTCCCATTGTTTTCCTAAGAGAGGAGACCTAGGAGGTAAGGATTCCTTAAATTTCATGCCACTTCTCCTGCCTTCCTTCCCTCTCTGAAAGGAGAATCTCTTGTTCACCCATTATTGCTTGATGAGTCTTTTGAGGGTTTGCTTTGGTCCATGATACCTGTTTGGTGGTCCTGTGTCTTCTCTCAACAACCAAAGTGGCCTTTTTGGGTTTGGACTTTCATTTCCCTCTTCCTCTGGAGTTACTGGCTGCACATTTGCTGTCTAAAGCAAAAGAATGACTCTAAGGTGATGGTTTTTGGCTGAGTGTTGGGAAGGGCAGAGATTATTAGACCAGTGAGGTAGATAATTTTAAGTAGATGGCACTTGGGAAGATACCAGATCACAACATCTATCTAATATATCAAGTTTTCTACTTGGCCTCAGCAAGGGTGCTTGGCTCTAGACATCGTCCTTTAACTCATTTTAAAGGTCTCACTACTCAGGCCTCATGTGAATGCTCTCTAGATTCCTGGGAACTAGCCTTTGAATGGGGTGGCCTTCTGTGCAAACGCTTCCTGTTCTACGTTCATGACCACATTTAATTAACAAGCCACCAGTAGCACTGAATATTAGTCAAATGGTAGATTTTCCTACCAAAATCTTATTCTTTTTTTATAATAATTTTTTATTATGTTAGTCACCATACAGTACATCCCCAGTTTTTGATGCAATGTTCCATGATTCATCACTTGCATATAACACTCAGTGCACCATACAATACATGCCCTCCTTAATACCCATCACCGGCCTATCCCAGTCCCCCACCCCCCTCCCCTCTGAAGCCCTAGTTTGTTTCCCAGAGTCCATAGTCTCTCATGGTAAGTGTGGGTAAACAGAAGGGAGAATGAACAAATAGCTTTTAAACACATGAAAAGATGCTTACCCTCATTCAGAATGAGAAAACTAAATTAAAACTACAACGAGGAACTTTCTTTCCCTACCCATCAGATCAGCTAAAAAGTTTCTAATGTTGTATTGGTAAGAATAGGAGGAAAAGGGGCACCTGGGTGTCTTAGTTAAGTGTCTGCCTTCGATCCCAGGGTCCTCGTCAGACTCCCAGTGGGGAGTCTGCTTCTCCCTCTCCCTCTGCCCCTTCCCCCTGCTCATGCTCTCTTTCTCACTCAAATAAATAAAATCTTAAAAAAAAAGAATAAGAGGAAAAAGAGGCATTCTACATTCCTTGCTGGTAATAATACAAATTTGTACAACCCCTAAAGAGGACAAACAGATATGTATAAAAATTACAAATGAATATACTCTTTTGAAATAACAATTCTACTTTTAAGATTTTTAACTCACACACACACCTGCACACATGTAAAATGACATCATTAAGTGAAGCACTGTTTGGAATAGCAAGTGACTAGAAACAACCTGTAGCAGACTGGTTAAATTCTAGTATATCCATAGAAAGGAATACTATAAAAAAGACGGAGAAGTACTCTACACATTGATATGGAAAGATCTCTATGATATATTAAGTGAAAAAGCAAAATATATATTGTACATATACAGTTAACTTAAAAGCAGGGGGAAGGGTATAATATAGAGGTAGTTATTGTATATGTATAAATACCAAGAAGCATTTTATTTTATTTTTATTTATTTTTCAGTAAAGATAAATTGGCATATTTGCAAGACACATAACAAGGGTCTACTTTCCTTTGTAAAGTTTATACAAGATCTAATTCTTATGCCATCTTCTGACACTACAGTGGAATAGAACATAGATTATTTGTGAGGGGATGGGATCATTAATACATGTTATGTGTGAGTCTAATACACATTATAAATCATACATATATACATTGGTAAACTGAGAGCATGAAGCTACAGAATGTACTGTGCAATATAAAATTCTGGGTCTAAACTAATGATTACAGTGACATGAACCTGGTGTAACAGCTCATAAACATCATGGAAAAAGATTTTAATTCTTCATTTACCCTGAGATAAGTATTGCCAGGCTCAGTGGAAACCTATTCGAACTATCAGAGTTTCTCCTTCTCGGATTAGTAGGTTTTAATAATTTAAGTCATGCCTTTGATTTCTAGGTTGTTTCCATAGCAACCTAGTTGGAAGCCTTTTTGGCAACTAAGTGGGTGAGAACATGTCCCATAACCAGCCCAACTTATGGAAAAGTGCCAACGGTTTTGTTTTTTTTTTTTCATTTTTAACAAGTCACAAAGCATCCCATTAGAGCTGAATTACCCCCTGCATCTTTGTCCTGAGGAAGATTTAGACCATTTTGTAGTTTGGGACTCTACTGATCTCCACCTGACATGACACCACCCGTTCCTCTCCAGGCTATGTTCTCTATTCTGGTGTGGCCAGTGTCCCAGGTCATTGATTCTGTGGGAAAGCCAAACTTCTCAGAAGCAGAAGGGCTTGTGACTACCAACCTGGTCATTGTCTGTGACCCTGTTGTTCCCTCTGTGATCCATGCCCTTCATGACTTTATGATTTTCTGTCTCCTCCAACCCAGGGATACACTTTGTCAGCTGATCTGTCACGACACTTGAATAAAGTTCTCTTCTTGTTCATGACCCACTTCTGCATAGTAAGGACATGAAGTTGAAGAGGAGGAAGGGAATTCAGAGCACTCAATTCTTCATTACCTGCCAACGCATTCTCTGGCAGCTCATTACACAAAGCTGCCAAATCCCTAGGTAAGATGTCAGGCTACCTTCAAAACTACATTTACTAAAAACTTCATTTGTAACAGATACCCAAGGGAACATAAGAAAGTGGCAAAGAACAATTAGCTGACAATATCTTTTTCTGGATCTACTTCATTATTTATCCTTTTCTTGCAACTGTCAGAACATATTTGTGTTTGCATTCATTTAAAAACACTCGCAGGAGCTAGTAGAAATCCGGTTTTCAGTTTTTCTCCCATGGTGGTCTAATGGAGAGATTGTCCTTTTTCATATCCTAAAGAAATATAGCTTGCAGGAGTCCGGAGAGTAGGAGCTTCAGGTTAGCTGACAAGGGAAGGTATAAGAAATCCCTTCATAAAAATATCGTAGTACTTTAACATCTTATTTCTCTTTTCTATCCTCTCATAGTACTCTTTTCTTTCTTCACATTAAAAATTATTTTTCTTTATATTTGTAATGCCACTGCAAGAAAGTTAGTAAAATGTATTCCAATAATAGGTGATATGACTTAAGAAATTTTAAGAAATGGAAATAGAGCTGAAATTGAGTAGAACAAACACAATCTATTGATTAAATTGCTTGGAAAAAAGCTTTTGATTTTAAAGAAACCAAGGGACATTATACAATGTATTTCTAGTGGTGAGAAAGTTAATTCTCATTGGGTAAAGAAAATTAATATATGATACAATGTCAGGAATAATGATCTTAATTAATGATGAAAAAATATCTTCCTGTTACTGTTGTTTTAATCATCCCTTGGGATAGAGGGGAAGGGGGGAAGGTTTTATGTCTCATTTTCTGGGCAACTTACTGTAACAAATATGTTGCTTTTCAGTGAGACCATTTGTGAATTACCTGTAGGTGCTTTGAAAAGCCAGACTTACAATTCAGTCATAAGCAGCCCATTTGTTTTATGAAATCAGTCACCTTTAGGCTCTGTGATTAGAAGATGCTCCTTGAGAACTGTTGGGATCTCCCAGCTGCTTCATAACGGACAGTGAAAAATGTCCTTGCACTTTAGGGGATCAGAGTGACAACAACATACTGCATGGGAGGTAGGGAACTTATGTGCTGTAAGTTGTCTGCAGCAATTGGAGGAAATAATGTTCTAATGGCCAATTATCAGCATGACTAAATACGGCTTAAAACTCAAAACTGTAAAATGGGATATTAATCCCAAAGGAGAATTTTCTTCTATTCCCCCCCCCCCCATATTTAAAAATAAACTTTCACTGATATGAGTAAGAGTTTCCTAAGGAAAATGAAGGCAAAAGAAATTAGCTTCAGGTTATCAGAATGTATGTTGGGCCTAGAAGTAAACATCTTTACAAAACTCACTAAATGGTTGAGGAAAGCCAGGGTGAATGGAAAACTTTGGATTCTTAACACCAGAATTTTGTTTTGTTTTATAATATTTTTTATTATATTATGTTAGTCACCATACAGTACATCCCTGGTTTTTGATGTAAAGAACACCAGAATGTTAAGTATGAGACTCTAGACTCTGGGAAACAAACTGAAGTTTACAGAAGGGAGGGGGGTGAGGGGATGAGGTAGCTGGGTGATGGGTATTAAGGAGGGCACATGGTGCAATGAGCACTGGGTATTATATGCAACCAATGAATCGTCGAAAACTACATCAGAAACTAATGATGTAGTATATGCTGGCTAACTGAACATAAAAAAAAGTACTATATTCCTAACTCTAGAATGATTTCACATGTCATCTCATATTTAAAGAAATTTATAAAGTACATTTGATCACAGAATTGAAATACAAGTTCTGTGACTCCATTCAACAGACCGAGAAGTCGGTACAATGAGGGGTGATACATGAAGAATAAGGACCAGGGCAGCAAACCCTAGGAGCTTGTTAGAAGTGCCGAATCTGGAATCTCAGCCAATTCATGTGCACGTCAGAGTCTGAGAAGCACTGCTCTAGGCTGTCCATTCTAAGAGTTAAGCCCAGCTATTCTGCCACTCTGGGTCTCTATTTTTCCATCTGTAGATTGGATGGAGTGGCATGAGTCACTAAGTTCTTATTCCTGACCTTGAAAAGACCCTGAAGTGGAGGTGACTCCTGGAAGGGAGAGGGTCATGTCTGTGCAAGACACCTGGCCAGGGCTGCACTGAGCACCATGTAAACTTTGTACCATGTAAAGTGTCATATCCATGCAAAACTGCTCTGTTATTGGATGAAATGCCATGTCAGGACTGGTGACATTTTTTCTCTGGAGTGTCATGCTGTGATGGCAGGGGTCATTTTAGTCAGTTCTGGGAGCCAGGGAAATGAAGTCTAGAGAGAGAGAGAGAGAGCAAGTGAGCAAGCCTGGGGCAGAGCATCTGCAGTGATCCAAGAGGGTCAGGACCCAGTGAAGAGTAAAGATGAAGGGTCATATTAATGACCATACATTCATCTTGCCTTTCCCTCTGTAGAGTTCTCACTGGACGTATCTCAGTGCATTCTACCTACTCCTTACTGGTCTCCATATGTTAACTACCATTAAATATTTACATGGTCTTAGTGTACCTCAAATCTTTTTTCATTTAATGCTAGCCTGAGGGCTCCAGAGTCTTCTCTCTCTCACTTTACCTCCAATCTCCCTCTCTAAAAATGTCACAGTGTTGTTCTCAGGTGCCGCGTGTTGCTGACTAACAGCTGTTCAGTTAAGCTGTTCCTTTTCAGTCCCATCTACTGCCACAGACGTGCAGAGAAAACAGAAATGATGGAAAAGCTGGCATTCCAAATGGTGTAAAAAAGCAAAGGATCTGGATAAGTCAATGATAGTGTAATTAACCCTTGTATGGTTTGGAGGTGACTATGTCACTTGTCATCTTTCCTGGGACCCATCTGAGGAACACTGGTCATCAGGGGCTGTTGTTGCCATCCAGAGTGGACATGTTTCCCAGGCTGCTCATCTTTCCTTAATCTAAACAGGATTGGCTTTAGTCTCTCTAAATTTAGTTGTTGGAGTTGCTCTGTAGGAATGCTATTTAAGGAGTCTCTGACATTTTCGTCATGAAGATGTTCTGGTGTAGGAAAATCAACCCTAGGTCTGGAGTTGAAAGGCTGGGTTTGAGTTCTGACTCATTAGCTAAGTGCCCTTAGGAGATCCATGTAGTCTTTCTGAGCATCTGCTGTCCTCCAGAATCTTCCCTTCCTTCCTCATGGGCCCCTGGTTGCCCAGTGAGAGACCACATTTCTCCTCCTCCTTCATAGCTAAGCATGGTCTCATGGCTAAGTTCTCTCCAATAGAGTGTAAGGAGAGGCGATGTGTGAGGAAACTGCCTACCATAGCTTCTTTCTCCTCCTTCCCCTTCTTTTGGGGAGATGGGTCCTGAATCTAGGGATGACTGTTTTTATGGTGCAGATGAAGACAACACCCCTAGGGGATGGCAGACCCACAAGATAGGGGACCTGGATCCAAAGATGTCTTTACAAAATACAGCTGCCCTGCCAGCGTGCACCTCCAAGCTCCATACTGTAAAGTATGAGAGGAACAAACGTCTATTTCACCCACTGCATTTTTTGTCTCTTTATTATAGCTGCTTATTCTTAACCTTAATACAACATCTATATTATATATACACATTTTCCTTTTAAGTGTGCAGGAGTGATATATGAAAAAAATTTGCATCTAAAATCTGAAAGGGTTTTTTAAAAATTAACATATAATGTATTATTTGTTTCAGGGGTACAGGTCTGTGATTCATCAGTCTTACACAATTCACAGCGCTCACCATAGCAATACCCTCCCCAATGTCCATCACCCAGCCACCCTATCCCTCCCGCCCCCTTCCACTACAGCAACCCTCAGTTTGTTTCCTAAGAAACAAGTCTCTTATTGTTTGTCTTCCTCTCTGGTTTTGTCTTGTTTCATTTTTTCCTCTCTTCCCCTAAAAGGGTTTTTTGATAAAAAGTTGTGATAAGAATATATCATGTTATAGCTTAACTATCTTCATTTTTTTCTTTCTTAGTGCTTCAGAAAATAATGGTGCATAGCATATTCCAATTAATGATGTGCTAGATTCAAGCCACTTTCAAAGCTGGAAAATTGGTAGCATTGGAACTGCCCAATCTCTGATGTCTTAAATGTCAATACTGACACCCAACCCTACTTTCCTGTCCTTCCTGTTTTCTTACTTCCATACTCATACAAACTATGTTCTGTATGCCAAAAAAGCCTTTAATTCCCTCAGTTCCTCTTTTCTATTTTCCTTTCCAGTTCATTGATCCCTTCCTGTGTCTATCCTACCATCTAGTCTAGACCCCATGAAAAGAAGCCAGCACCTTCTGCCTTCCCTCCCCTTCTCTTCATCCACGCCTCTGTCACAGGTGTTTGGCTAATTGTCAATTTGGGGTTCATAAGCTTTAATTTCATTAAAAATTAATTATGTTTTAAATACACAAAAGTATAGGCATCTGTATACCCATCACCCAAATTTAACAGATATCCTATTTGCTTCAGAGTTATCTTTTAATAGGTTACAGTGAAAGCCCCCCTCCCCCAAGCTGTACCCCTCTGTGCTAGCTGATGAAGTTTTGTCCTCCAGCTCCAAACCCCTAACTCATACTCTGTTGTCATGCTAGGGCTGGGACTTTTGTTGACCTCCCTCTCCTTTGCCAATGGATCCCTCTTACCTTCTCCCAGCAGCGGGTGGAGGAGGGAGATGGGAGGGCCGGAGGAGGGAGATGGGATGTGCTTTTCCTGCCAGTGTGCTCTTGTAGTGCTACTGCAAACTGACAGCTACAATTGGTCCTAGCAGCGGTTGGCTTCAGTGTGCCGCTTCCCCCCTCCCTCCTGGGACTTTCATGGCACCTCGGAGACGCCAGGACCGGCTACTCAGCACCCTTTCCCTTAAGTCTGAGTCCCTGAGGTATCAGCACCAGCTGAGCTATGAATCTCCTCAGCGATCTGGGTTCCAGACCTGCAGGACCTCACTTGTAAATCTCCGAGTTCTAACAGCCCATCGCTTCCTTCACTCCCTCACCCCAGGAACAGCAGGGGGAGTTTCCTGCCATCGCCATTCCTGTACTGCTTGAGCACGGGTATTACCTAAGACCGATGAGTCACTGACCTCTACCTCTGAAACTAATAATACGTCATATGTTAATTAATTGAATTTAAACTAAAAAATAAAGTAATCTAAAAAATATAAAGTAAGATGAAAAAAATAAAATTTACTGTCTTTTACACACACACACACACACACACACGAAACAAAGCTAAATGTCTGGCCTAATAAGAAAATGATTGCCAATGTATATCTGGCTTTGGAAGAATCAGGCTATCTCTATCAGTCTGTGATACCGTACATTTGAAGGTCATGGTCACCAGAATGCAGCTGGAAATCAGTGAGTGGTTTGCTTTTCTTTTATCGCAAATACATGTATTGTCTTCCTTTGAGGTAATGACTGTGGGTGTTGTTTATTTACATATATAAAAATAAACAAATATATATTAGCCAGTCCATTTCTAATCCAAACTAGAAGGCTTTGACTGTAGTAGGGTTTTCAGGTTTTTTTTTTTTTAAGTGTGATAATATATTATTATTTTTCTTCTAAATATTATATCTGCTTGTTGCAAAAAATTTCCAATAGTCTGAAACATACAAAATAAAGATTTAAATTCTCTCATCAAAAGGCAAAAAAACAAAAAACAAAAAAACCACCCCTATTTCTATATTACCTCAGGGTTCACTTCTTGTTTTCTGAATCCATTTCCCAATACCTGTTTAATTTCCTATATTAAATTCTCTTTGTTCTAACAACTGTTAGGCTTTTGTCTTTCTGGTGGGGACTTGATGGATACATTTCCCCTTTCTCTCCAGAAGAAATGACTATTTATAAGTTGGTATCTATCACTCACACATTTTGGTTACATAACATTGATACAAAAAATTCATTTATGTATAATTTTGGACATTGTTTTTTTCCTGATTTTATTTTTGAGACAGATTCAAGATGAAACAGAAAGATCTAATTGATTCATTCACATTTTATTGTATGAATAAATTATAGTTTATCTATTGCCCTACTGGGTAATAGGTAGTTTATGTCTACTTTGCTTTTATTTTATTTTATTTTATTATTTTTTAAAGATTTTATTTATTTATTCGACAGAGATAGAGACAGCCAGCGAGAGAGGGAACACAAGCAGGGGGAGTGGGAGAGGAAGAAGCAGGCTCATAGCGGAAGAGCCTGATGTGGGGCTCGATCCCATAACGCCAGGATCACGCCCTGAGCCGAAGGCAGGCGCTTAACCGCTGTGCCACCCAGGCGCCCCTACTTTGCTTTTAATATAGACATTGAGGCAAAAAAGATTTTTTTGTCTCTTTGGGCTCATGTGCAAGAATCTCTGTAGGGCATAATCTTAGAAGTGGAATGGCTGGAGAGTAGGGGATGCACCTGTTTAAATTTATTAGGTTAAATTTGATCTTCACATATACTGGTACTGTACTTTTCCCCATAACCTTGCCAGCTGTTATTATTAACATTCCCCCCTGCCATCTGATGGTGTAATATGATTTTGGTTTAACTAATTTGCATTTTCCTGATTATTAATCAGGATGGTCATTAAAAAATTATATATTGGCTGTTCGAGTTTCCTCTTTTACATTTTTTCCCTATTGGGTTTTTTGTCTTATGGTAAGGGGTAGGAGGCACATGCCTATATATATATATAATGCGCATATATATATATATATATATATATTAGTATATATATGTATACTATATATATACTAATATATATATAATAGTATATATTAGTATACATATATATACTAATCCATTGTCATTATATGTGTCTCAAATATCTTTTCCTATACTTTGGCTTCTCTTTTAACTCTATGCTGTTTTCTGTCACAGAGAAGCTTTAAATATTCTGGAAGCCTAAATGATCAACTTTTTTCCTTTATGAGTTTTTACTTTTTTATATCTTGTATAAGAAACCTCCTCCCACAATGTTATGAAAATATTCTATATTTTCTTTAAGTTTAGTTTTGCTTTTTTTAAAAAAAATTGTTCTTTAATATACTTGCATTGACTTTTTTGTGTGGCATAAAATTAGAATGTAATTTTTTCACTTTTCACATGGAGGACCTTTTGTCTGAGCACATTTTATTGTATTTATTGGTCTATGTGATTCTCCTTGTTCCCACACCACACTCAACTTTTATAGCTTTGCAGTTCGTCTTAATATCTGGCAAGGTATCAAGGGTGAGTGACTCATTGTTATTTATTTTCTTCAAATTGTCTTGGCTATTTTTGGCCTTTTATTCTTTCAAAGTGAATTTCAGGATCAAATTTCATGAAAAACCCTGTTAGGATTTGGAGTAGAATTGCTCTGAATTTATAAGTTAGTTTGGGGAGAATTTTTATCTTTATCCTATTGAAGGGGCCCTCTTACTTGCTAAGGTCTTGCTCATTGATACGTAATTTTTACACCAGTAACACTGACATCACCTGGATTCTGTTAGAAATGCAGAGTTTTAGATTCCATCCCATACTTGCTAAATCAGAATCTTCATTTTAGCAGGAGCCCCAGAGTTGCATGCACATTATTAAAGTTTGAGAAGTGTAGTTTTAAAGTCATCCCTTTCCTCTTTCTAAATAGAGCTAGGGACTTAGGGTTTTGACTTTATTTATTTATTTATTTTTTAATAATTTAAAAAAAAAGATTTTATTTATTTATTTAACAGAGATAGAGACAGCCAGCGAGAGAGGGAACACAAGCAGGGGGAGTGGGAGAGGAAGAAGCAGGCTCATAGCGGAGGAGCCTGATGTGGGGCTTGATCCCATAACGCTGGGATCACACCCTGAGCTGAAAGCAGATGCTTAATGGCTGCGCCACCCAGGTGCCCCTTGTCTTTATTTTTTAAACACTTCTCTCCACTAGATTCTCTTAAAAAAGAGACATACTAAAATATCTATCATCTTAATATATTCCCTCCAACCCTAGGTGCATATCACCCATTACCATTTTGCTCCCTTCATAGTCAACCTCCTTGAAGGGGAGGTCTGTGTGCATTGCAGCCACTTCCTCACCTTCTAGCCATTCCCCAGGCTTCTGTTCGCCATAATTTTATCAAAACTGCTTGAACTCATAAAAACAAATGATATTTTGCCATTAGTGACAACATGGATGGACCTAGAAGATATGCTAAATGAAGTAAGTCAGAGAGAGAACAGCAAATACCATATGATTTCACTTGTATGTGGAATCTAAACACTAAACCAAACCAACAAAAAGGAAAAACAGAATCATAAATACACAGAACAAACTGATGGTTGCCAGAAGAAGGAGACAGAATAGACTTTAAAACAAAGACTATAACAAGAGACAGAGAGGGACACTATGTAATGATAAAGGGAACAATCCAACAAGATGATATAACAATTGTAAATATATGCATCAAACACAAGAGCACCTAAATACATAAGCAACTATTAACAGACGTAAAGGAAGAAACTGACAGTAATACAATAATAGTAGAGGACTTTACTACAGCACTTACATCAATGGTCAGATCATTCGGACAGAAAATCAACAAGGAAACAGTGGTTTGAATGTCACATTAGACTAGGTGAACCTAACATATATTCAGAACAGTCCATCCAAAACCAGTGGAATACATTCTTTTCAAGAACACATGGAACATTCTCTAGGATAGATCACATATTAGGCCACAAAACAAGTCTTAATAAATTCAAATAGAATGAAATCCTATCATGCATCTTTTCCTACCACAGTAGTAAAAAACTAGAAATCAACCACAAGAAAAAAATCTGGAAAGAACACAAATATGTGGCGGTTAAATAACATGCTACTAAATGATGAATGGGTCAGCCAAGAAATCAAAGAGGACGTCAAAAAATACATGGAGACAGAGGAAAATGAAAACACAACAGTCCAAAACCTTTGGGATGTAGCAAAAGCTATCCTAAGAGGGAAGTTTATAGCAATACAGGCCTACTTCAAGAAATAAGAAAATCTCAAACACAAAAGCTCCCTAAAGGAGCTAGAAAGAGAACAAAGGCCAAAGCCAGTAGAAGGAAGGAACTAATAAATATTAAAGCAGAAATAAATGAAAACTAAAGACTAAAAAAACCCAATAAAACAGATCAATGACCAGGAGCTGATTCTTTGAAAATATCAATAAAATTGATAAATCTTTAGCCAGATTTATAAAAAACAGAACTAAAATAAATTATATATATATGTATATACATATATGTGTGTGTGTGTATAAAATCTGGTATGTATATATATGTGTGTATATATATAATTGTGTGTATATATATATGTATACATATATATATACACACACACACACACATACATACATCATTAAATGGCCGTAAAAATAATGAGATTTTTGCCATTTGCAACAACATGGATGGACCTAGAGGGTATAATGCTAAGTGAAATAAGTCAGAGAAAGACAAATACCATAATGATTTCTCTCATATGTGGAGTTTACAAAACAAAACAAATGAACAAAGGAAAAAGAAACAAAGATGCTCTTAAATACAGAGAAGAAACTCGTTATCACCAGAGGGGGGGTGGGTGGGAGGATGGGTGAAATAGATAAACGGAATGAAGAGTACACTTATTGTGATGAGCACTGAGTAATGTACAGAATTGTTGAATCAGTATATTGTACACCTGAAACTAATTTATGTTTATACTTCAATTAGCAAATAAAAATTTTTTGAAAAGGTTAAAAAAAAAAAGCTAATGTATGGTGTTAGAAGTCAGACTAAGATTTACCCTTGGGGGGATAAGTGCAAGGGGACAAGGGGAGGTTTTGGGGGTACTGGTGATTTCTTATTTCTTAATCTGGTTATGTGAATGTATTCACACTATAAACTTACGTACTTTTCGGTATACATGTTATATACTTTAACAAAAAGCTCAAAAATACTTTTTAAAAAGTGGGGGAGGGAAAGCCAGCCTACTTGAGCTCAGGTTACTAAAGACCTCTTAATTTCCAAACCCACTGGGCATCTCTGAGTGCCCACTTTACTTGACCTTCTTGAAGAATCTTTGCACCTTGTTAATTCTTTCTTTCCTTTTCTATTTTCACAGCAGGTGCCACCGCTTGGGCTCCTATCACCTCCTGCCTGTCCCATGCAATTCTCTCCTAACCCACTTTTCCCTTTCCAGAATATACACTTTTTCCTCTCTAGAGCTGCTTGGGTTCTTCTAAATGCAAGTCAGATCCTATTACTGCTTTCCTTAAAACCATTCCCTAAAGCTCTTATGTCACAGGTAAAACTCAAAACTCCTTGGGCCATCAAAAGAGGACTAGTGGATTAGGTTTATGCCTGACCCTCTCACCTCATTTTCTTGCCATTCCCTTTCCTGAAACTTGTATTCTAGCCAGACTAGACTTGCAGTTCCCTGGTAGCCCATATCATTTCCTGTGTCCATGCCTTTGCATTTGTGTTTCCTTCTGCCAAGAATGCCCTTGCCCCTTTGCCTATTTATCAAGCACATACTCATTCTTCCAGACCCAATTCAAATGTCTTCCTCTGTGAAGAATTCACTACCCACTTAGAGGGGATCTCTCTCGGCCACCATGGGCTGAATTTCTATGATTGCACTTATCCCTTAGTATAGCAGCTACTGTTGACCTCTTCTTCCCTTCCAGCCTGTGAACTAGTAGTAGAAGGACTTACTCTTGTCTTTAAATCCTTAGTAGGCATGTCATTAATGCTTATTGCATGAACAAATGGATGACTGAATCAGGTTAGTAGAGGAGACTTTGGTTCATGATGCCAATGATGTCTCTGCTTACAGTGGTTTCTGGTCCTGGAATTTGACCACACTCTTCTGGGGACCATAGAAAATTCTCCCTTCCCTGGGAAGCCCCTCATGAGATGCTCCAGCTGGAAGGGACCTCTCCTCTTCTTACACTGAATGAAGTACCACTTCCTTCTGGCCCCTCTCTTAGCCACTTACCTCTTCCACAGTATCTGTGCCTCTCTTGCTTAACCCAAGTCATTTGTAAATTTTCTGAAGCAAGGGGCTGTGTTTTATTCTTCTGTGTCCTTCCCCCAAACGAGCAGCAAATGTCTTGTACACGGAAAGCACTTGATTCAGGTCTATTGAAGTGAATCAGCATGGTTTTAACTCACACCAATGGGCAGATTTTCATCTAGAACATAAAGGAGGCTTAGAATCCTGAATTGGAGAGAACGTTATGTGGGTGGAGCACACACTGAGTGATTATTAGCATCAGGCAGGTGGGTCATTACAAAAAATCAAAATAATTGCTAAAGAGAGAGCCTCAGGTCTGAAAAGGCCACGTCTGCAAGGAGGCCGCCTTACAAAAATGCTCTCAACCCCCACGGGGGGCTTGGTAAAGCCGTTACACTGCACCCTGGGGCAGAGGCAAAAACTACCTTTCACTAAACATATCTAAACTTCAGATTAGATTTTGGGGCTAAGCTCCGGGAAGCTTCTGAAGGCATTTTTAAGAAGATGCCAAAAGACAGAATGTGATTCAGTTTTCTTGAGCTATGGGAGACCCTGGGAAAAAAAACGCGTTCCTTTTACTTCGACTCCCTTAGCTGAAACAACCTGGTGGAGGAGAGTTCGTTTCTTACTCCAGAGGGCTCAGAATTCTAATCTCTGGTTAAATTAAGCATAACTGGAGAGGAGAAAGAGCCGACTTGGTAAAAAATGATGAGCTTAAATGGAACAAGCTGAACTTGTGGTGTGGCGTATGCCTTCCGCAATTAGATGAGCTCACATCTCATCCTGATTCGTACCCACGCTGCTGGCCTCAAGAAGGAGCCCGGTGACTACCAAATATGCCAACAGCGAGCATGTCCTTTGATTTCCTCCTGAGGCATCAAAGATTTCAGTATTTTATTGTAACAGGTTTTCATTATGTGCTGTTCCCAAAACTGCCTTGAAAACAGGCTGGCAACACCCAGTTCCCTTTCTTGTCTGTGAGGGGAGCGAGGATGTTTGCGGCCCAGGTGGCTGACACTGGAGCTCTGGCCACACTGGGGCAGGTAGGCTGAGGATGGAGGTCCCCAGAATTCCTCTGATATCAGACAAGTCCCAGTGGGGTGACCTTTGGGCTTCTAGGGCTTGGGAATGCTTATCAGAGTAGGCAGTATAAGCACATGGTCCCTCTGTGGCCCAGAGAGGGTCATATCTACTTAAAAAAAAATTCCTCAGTATATTCAGCCCCATTGAAGCACAGCTGGAGAGTTTTCCTGTGAAGGCTAGAACAGAGCTGCATTTTAGTGGCTTTCATTTTTTTTCTCTTCAGAGTAGAAAAAAGGTGAAAGGATTAAAGGAGCTTGGAAGAAAACTCTAATATTATTCATGTGGCCAATGAACTTACGCATACCTCTTCAATTCCAACATCAAAGAGGCCTGGGTCTTCCTCCATGAAAGTCGCAGTTCACTTGAGAGAGCAGTGAGTGAAGTTGTGCTGGATGTTTTCTGTTTGCCCTTCCAGTTCTCTCTTCCCTTTTCCAACATGCTTTGAGCCCCATGACTCAGTCAGAGGGTCCCCTACCCTCTGGCTCCAGGTTGGGTTTGATCAAAGGAAAACCCTAGCAAGAGATTGGAGGGAGGGAGGACCATCAGGTTAGGGTACTTATTCCTTGGCTCTTCCTGCTGGTTATCACAGGTTATATGAGTTCTTTTACTCAAGACCATCGCTTTAGTTAAGTGGTCCTCCCCTATAATATCACTGCTTTCTCAAAGTTTTGGTAACTGCCTCTTTGCTCTGCTGCTCCAGTCCCAGGAGGAGGCGACAGCTCCCTGGTGTTACTAGCTTCAGGGTGTTTCACTGTCCCTTAGTGTCTCTTGACTCTGGCCACATTTTGTAAACAGTTCCTTTATCAAGGGTCTCCCTGGGTACCCTGAGTGTGCCACTTGTTTTCTGCCAGATCGAGGAGGCACCTTAGAAATGCAGCACAGGGGCACTTAATACAGCATGTGGGAATCCTGGAAAGTATCCTGGAGGAGGTGAGGCATGAAACAAGTATGAGTTAGCCAGATGGAGGGAATTTTAGGCATCTGGCCCACAAGGAGCTTGAGTTGGAGGAATTTTGTAGTGATTGAAACATATCGCTCCTGAGGGCAAGGACATTACTTATCTTGTTGTTATAGACTCAGCTCTCTGTGGGGCCCAGGGTACATCCTTTGTGATTAGTCATGATTGTTGAATGAGTGGAAGAGTGGATGAAGGCAAGGCAGGGAATTGCAAGAGAAGAGTGTTCTGCAGGTCCTGATCACAAGGACACTTACGAAGTCTTGGTAAGGAGGTGGGGTGAAGGGGGAGAGGCATATCTAAAAATATGTAGGAGGAAAAAAAAAGTCAAAAGAACTCAGTGCATCATTGAATAAGTAGAATAAAAGAAGATTCAAGGATGACAGCCAATACTACCTAGACTATCTTTTTTAATGAGCTATTTTCTCCTGTATTCATTTGAGGGCCTTTTGTGACTTTTAATCATATTGACACCTTGGGAATTCCTGCTAACTTGAGACTTCTACCCTGAGGCCTATGTGCCTAGATATTCATTCAATCAAATGTCCTGGGGCCACCTAAGTTAAAGAGAACACAGTCTCTAGACTTGCTCTGTAGTCTCTCCTTAAGCCCAGGCTCTGGGAATTAGCACTAAGCTCATGCGAAGGAGGCCACATCTGCCCCACGAACAGGCAGCTCTCTTTGAGGGCTAGCACATTTCATTTGAAAGATCTTTTTAAAGATTCTTCTTTAAAATGTAAATAAGCAGTTTTTCAGATTTTTTTCAGCATGAGCTTTTAGTCTTCCTTTTACCAGTATTTATCGAAAGCCTACTTTGTGCCTGGTATGGATAGATTTGGGGATTATAGAGACATGATCCTTGCTTTAAAGGGCTCATAGGCAATTTCAACTGTAAATACTAGACAGTATTCCCTCCTACAAAGGATGTTCCTAAAAATATCTGTAGAGAAGTGTCTGAAGTTTGGGATGCAAATCTTAACTCCATCAAGGAAGAGCTGTGTGTATGGGGATTCTCCTGATTGCAGAATAGTGAATTCACCACAACTTCTAGTGGGGTAAGCGGTGCGGTGGGTCAGCCAGGCGTAGATGGAAAGTGCATATGAAGAGGGCACATCAGCTCAGCTTTCTGAGATCAGGGATGACTGCTAAAATGAGGTTGTATGGTGCATAGTCTCAAAGGGATGATTAGAGTTTGCTGTCCCATGAGTGTCTGGATGGACAGCTGATGTTTCTGTCCCAGTGAATGGTGTATGCAGAGAGAACCTTTAGGATTTACTCTCCTAGCAACTTTGAAGTATATGATACAGTATTAATTATAGTAACCATGCTGTACATTAGATCTCAAGAACTTACTCATAACTGGAAGTTTGTACCCTTTGACCAACATCTCCATTTCTCCTATCCTCAAGTCCCCGGCAGCCAGCATCCTACTATTTGTATGAGTTTGACTTTTTTAGATTCTACGATACAGCATTTATCTCTCTCTGTCTGACTTATTTCACTTAGCTGAATGCCCTCACAGTCCATCCATGTTGTCACAAATGACAAGATTTCCTTCTTTCTCCTGGCTAAATAATAGTCTATTGTAAATATAAACCACATCTTCTGTATCCATTCATCAGTCGGCACTTAGGTGTTTCCATGTGTTGACTATTGGGAATAATGCCGCAATGAACACAGGGGTGCAGATTTTTCTTCAAGATAGTGATTTCATTTTTTTGAGATAGACCCAGAAGTAGAATTGCAGAAAAAAGTAATTACGTCAGGTGATGGGATGGATTAAGTTTATTGTGGTAATCATTTTGCAATATACATGTATTAAATAATAATGTATACCTTAAGCTTATACAATGTAATATGTCAGTTATATCTCAATAAAGCTGGAAAGAAAAGAGTGAATTTTGTGTGAAGAGGTGAGGGTGTGGAGGAAGGTAAATGGCAACACAGGAGCTAAGCAGGAGTTAGATTACGCACAATTGCCCACTATTCTCTTTCCTATTAGCTAGTATTCTATTATAAAATAATATTTATGGTAAACAGTTCCAAACAATGCAGAAAAATCTATAGTGAAAAGCAAAGCTCTTCACATCCTAGTCCTTCTGCCCAGAAGAATCAAAACCATTAATTTATTCCATGTTTTCTTACAGACATTTTCTTTCTTTTTCTTTCTTTCTTTCTTTCTTTCTTTCTTTCTTTCTTTCTTTCTTTCTTTCTTTCTTTCTTTCTTTCTTTCTCTCTCTCTCTCTCTCTCTCTCTCTCTCTCTTTCTTTCTTTTTTTCTTTTTAAAGATTTTATTTATTTACTTGACAGACAGCCAGTGAGAGAGGGAACACAAGCAGGGGGAGTGGGAGAGGAAGAAGCAGGCTCCCAGTGGAGCAGGGAGCCCGATGCAGGGCTCAATCCCAGGAGTCTGGGATCACGCCCTGAACCGAAGGCAGAAGCTTAACGACTGAGCCACCCAGGCGCCCCTCAGACATTTTCTATATGCACAGCTACCTGTATATTCAGTCTTTATTTTACAAGTTACACTCTGCTTAAAAAAAAAGCAGTTTGGAGAAGTATGCAATTTATTTTTGATATAATTCCATTACATTTCTATCTGACCTCTTCTAATTATTACATCTTCCATTAGGAATCATCGCAACTTATTAACCAGGCTAAATGATGGACCATTTTGTAGCTTCCCATTGTTTGATATTACAATTAATCCTGCAAGCAACTTCCTTACATCTTTGTGCAAATGTGTGTATCTGTGAAATAAATTCTCAAAAGTGGAATTGATAGATGTCTATGGCCATGTTATTCAAAAACTGCACCATTGTTAGCTACACTTGTGGTCAGAATAGCACAGTAAAGAGTTGTTGAATCACTATGTTGTACACCTGAAACTAATGTAACATTGTTGACTATAGTCAAAACAACAAAAAAGAATAAACTTTCTGATAGAATAGGTTCCCATACGGTTTTAAACAAAGATTTTCGTATTTGTGAATACAAAAAAAAGTTGCAACATTTTACAATCACACTAATAACTGTATGCTGGAGGGGGGTCATCAAGAGGACGTGACCACTGGCTGACCTCTGAGCTGCGCTCCTCACCTGTTCCCAATCCTTGGAACGCACCTTCCGCCCGCGGCCCTTCCCCCAGCCGGAGCCATTTTCAGGGACGCCGCCTTGGGAGAGCCACGGGGCTTGAGACTGCCCAGGCTAAATACGTGACTGAACCGCAGGCAGGTCTCTACATAAACTTTCAAGATTTTGGCAGACGGGTGTGGACATCTACTCATCTCGTGGCTGCCCAAGACAAGCTCGGAAGTAAGTTCCCTTGCTTATAGAGAGGGCACCTACAGTCTGGAGTGGCCTGCCCCTCTCTTCAGGCTCTCCTTGCCCTCGGGGCCAGGAACCAGCTTCTATCCCCCCCCCCCCCCCCCCCCCCCCCCCCCGCCCCGGGAACTCCCAAGGTTGTGAAGCAACAACGTCCCAGAGTGCTGGATACTAGATTTTATTCAACTTTACAAGTCTAGATATTAATACACTTAATATTTCACAATATTGGATATAATTAGACTTTAACTGTTGTCTATCTGATAGGTGGATTCCTGCTTATTTTCACTTCTCCTCTCTCTCTTCCAACTCTATAATTTACTTAGGCATTGGTAACTCTTATTTATAAATTGCAAATCCCAGTTAGAATGAAAAGAAAGAAAATCTCATAGGTACTAATTAGTAACTTTCCCTTATTTGACCATTTATTTTTATCCTCTATGTGTACTTCCTCCAGGACATTTCTACAGCTTCTGAAATGTGTTTTCTTTTTCTGCCTTAAATAAGTGACTGTTTTAAATTAATGTATGTACTAATTTTTTTCCTTAGCCCATCCTTGCTGCTCTGAGTACTTAATTCTCTTTATTATTTCCTAGTTTTTCCAAGGGTAATGTGGCACCTCAATTTCTGCTTATGTTGTAGTCAGGGAGGTAGAAAATAGGTAAAAAATCCATATAATTTCAGATAGAGATATGTTGTGCAGAAATAAAACAAGGGTAGGTTAGAGAGTGTGTGAACTGGAGAAGGGAATGGAAGCTGGTGCTCAGAAATGAAGGGGAAGCAAAAATCTCGTGGAAAAAGTGACATTCAGGCAGACCCCAAATGCTAAGTGTGAAGAAGGGAGGGGGTGAACCAGACAGAGGGAAGAATATGCAAAGGCCCTGGGGTGGGAGGAGCTCAGCATGTTTGACTAGCAAGAAGACAGCTTGGCAGGAGAGTGATGAGCAAGGGAGAGGAAGGAAAGGCCATCATAAGGAGTTTGGAAGGGAGACAACTGGAAGGTGTTAAGAAATGACATGATCTGATTTACGTTTTTAAAAGGCCATTCTGGAGGTGCATGCTACATTGCCTTTTCCCTCACTCTCCAGCCCTCTTAGCCTCAAGATCTTCTCCCTTTGTAAAAAATAGCTCTCTTTTTAACCACTTGGCACTGTGAAGTTCCCAAACAGAACAAAGCATAGATTAAACTGCAAAGGTGGCTTTGTATGTGGCTTTATCGCTCCTCTGAGTCCTTCAATTCATTTCATCAGAAATAGTTTAATTATATCAAGTCACTGGGTGGTAGCTGAAGGATTTGGGGATAGATCAGTCAAAAGATTAGATGTCATTTAAAAACAACCATTGTTGTTTCAGAACATGTCCAAGTACCGAACTGAGTCGCTTTTAGGTACATCCTTCAACTCTTTAGAGATGACTGGAATGTTCCATTCCCATGAAAGTTTAAGAGGAGAGCAATTTAACATAAATCCTTTCCTTCTTCCTCTGTCTCTATTTTTTATTTAATTTCTCCTTGTTTAAAAACATTGCCTATAAAAGTCAACTTGAGTGCGAATTACAATTAGAGATACGGTCTCTGAGGTTGCTAAATTACAGATGTATTAGCATTCTTCACAGATGTATTAGCATTTCCCCAGTTCTCTGTTGGCTGGTGTGGATCCAGCTCCAGGAGGGCTTTTGGCTACTTCTGCATCTATCCTCTGCACGTGGGCTGATGTCTATCAAGCTAATTGCTGGCTAATTCTATAATAGATGCATCCCGGGTGTTTTTCACCGCTCTTGAAGTTTGTACTCTGTTTTCTTCTGCACTTGGACTCCTACTTACATCTTTACTGACTTGCATAATGCATAAATGTCTAATCGCTCAGAAAGCTATGCCTCTCTCCTTGCTATAAGCCCTGGATTAAAAAAATCCTTGCTGACAACAGTTTAGTTTAGGAATTTTGACTAACAGCAAAAATCAGGTCTAGAAGACTTGGTTATTTGGAACTCAAATCTGGGAATGTGTAACATGATAGCCAAATCACAGGCTACAAACAGAAAGGGAGTTTGTAGGGGGTGCGGGGGTGGAGGGGGTGAGAGTGAAAGGAATGTGGCAAAGGAGAGAAATAGGCAGTGCCCACTCAACTCTGCTGTCTGCTGTTTGATGCGCTTCTTGTTGGTACAATAGCAATAAGTGGACCTACAGCTTTTAGGCAATGCCAGCTCTCTATCCATGGTGCTTTTACTCTAGAAGCCTAAAAGTTTGGAATCTGGTGTTTTCTAGAATCTCAGATGATAGATTCTTTGGTATCACGGATGGAATTTTTTTTTTTTTTTGGTCAGTCTTTGAGACACAGCATTTACCAATGATCTGTTACATTTTGTTCAAGTAGTACCTTCCTAAGGACACCTACTCTGAACCGCTGTATTTATTTATTTAATTTTATTTTTTAATATTTTTTTATTATGTTAGTCACCATACAGTACATCCCTGGTTTTTGATGTAAAGTTCGATGATTCATTAGTTGCGTATAACACCCAGTGCACCATGCAATACGTGCCTTCCTTACTACCCATCACCAGCCTATCCCATTCCCCCACCCCCCCTCCCCTCCGAAGCCCTCAGTTTGTTTCTTAGAGTCCATAGTCTCTCATGCTTCACTCCCCCCTCTGATTACCCCCCCTTTCTTTTTCCTTTTCTTCTCCTACAGATCTTCCTAGTTCTTATGTTCCATAGATGAGAGAAACCATATGATAATTGTCTTTCTCTGCTTGACTTATTTCACTTAGCATTATCTCCTCCAGTGCTGTCCATGTTGCAGGAAATGTTGAGAAATCGTTCTTTTTGACAGCTGAATAATATTCCATTGTATATATGGACCACAACTTCTTAATCCAGTCATCTGTTGAAGGGCATCTCGGCTCCTTCCACGATTTAGCTATTGTGGACATTGCTGCTATGAACATTGGGGTGCATATGGCCCTTCTCTTCACTACGTCTGTATCTTTGGGGTAAATACCCAGTAGTGCAATGGCTGGATCATAGGGTAGCTCAATTTTTAACTTTTTAAGGGACCTCCACACTGTTTTCAAAAGTGGCTGTATCAACTTGCATTCCCACCAAAAATGTAGGAGAGACCCCCTTTCTCCACATCCTCTCCAACAATTGTTGTTTCTTGCCTTGTCAATTTTTGCCATTCTAACTGGCGTAAGGTGGTATCTTGGTGTGGTTTTGATTTGAATTTCCGTGATGGCTAATGATTTTGAACATTTTTTCATCTGTCTGTTAGCCATTTGTATGTCATCATTGGAAAAGTGTCAGTTCACATCTTCTGCCCATTTTATGATTTGTTTATTTGTTTCTTGCGTATTGAGTTTGAGAAGTTCTTTGTAGATCTTGGATACCAGTCTTTTATCTGTAGCATCATTTGCAAATATCTTCTCCCATTCCGTGGGCTGCCTCTTAGTTTTTTTGACGGTTTCCTTGGCTGTGCAGAAGCTTTTTATCTTGATGAAGTTCCTCAAGTTCATTTTATCTTTTGTTTCTCTTGCCTTCGGAGATGTGTCATGAAAAAGTTTGCTTTGTCCGATGTCGGAGAGGTTGGTGCCTATGCTCTCCTCTAGGATTTTGATGGATTCCTGTCTCACATCGAGGTCTTTAATCCATTTAGAGTTTTATCTTTGTGTATGGTGTGAGAGAGTGGTCAAGTTTCATTCTTTTGCATGTAGCTGTCCAATTTTCCCAGCACCATTTACTGAAGAGACTGTCTTTTTTCCACTGGATGTTTTTTCCTGCTTTGTCAAAAATTAGTTGCCCAAAGAGCCGAGGGTCCATTTCTGGGTTCTCTATTCTGTTCCATTGGTCTATGTGTCTGTTTTTGTGCCAGTACCATGCTGTCTTTGTGATCGCAGCTTTGTAGTACAGCTCGAAATCTGGCATTGTGATACCCCCAGCTTTGTTTTTCCTTTTCAACTGTTCACTGGCGATTCGGGGCTTTTTCTGGTTCCACACAAATTTAAGGGCTGTTTGTTCCAGTTCTTTGAAAAATGTCATTGGTATTATGATCGGGATAGCATTGAAAGTGTAGATTGCTCAGGGTAGCATGGACATTTTAACTATGTTAATTCTTCCGATCCATGAGCATGGAATATTTTTCCATCTTTTTGTTTCTTCTTCAGTGTCTTTCAAGAGTGATTTATAGTTTCTAGAATATAAATCCTTTACGTCTCTGGTTAATTCCAAGGTAACGTATGATTTTTGGTGCTATTGTAAATGGGATGGATTCCCTAATTTCTCTTTCTTCAGTCTCATTATTTGTGTATAGAAATGCAACTGATTTCTGAGCATTGCTTTATGTATCCCGCCACATTACTGAATTGCTCTGTAACTTCTAATAGTTTAGGAGTGGATTCTTTTGGGTTTTCCATATAGAGTATCATGTCATCTGCGAAGAGAGACAGTTTGACTTCTTCTTTGCCGATTTGGATACCTTTTATCCCTTTTTGTTGTCTGTTTGCTGTTGCAAGGACTTCTAGTACTATGTTGAATAATAATGGCGAGAGTGGGCATACTTGTCGTGTTCCTGATCTTAAGGGAAAGGCTTCCAGCTTTTCCCCGTTGAGAATGATATTTGCTGTGGGCTTTTCATAGATAGTTTTTATGAGATTGAGGAATGTATCCTCTATCCCTACACTCTGAAGGGTTTTAATCAGGAAAGGATGCTGTATTTTGTCAAATGCTTTTTCTGCATCTATTGAGAGAATCATATGATTTTTCGGTTTTTTCTTGCTGATAAAGTCTATGACACTGATAGATTTGCAAATGTTGAACTACCCTTGCATCCCAGGGATGAATCCCACTTGGTTGTGGTAGATAATCCTTTTAATGTACTGTTAGATTCTGTTAGCCAGGATCTTGTTGAGGATTTTGGCATCCATATTCATTAGGGAAATCGGTCTGTAATTCTCCTTTTTGATGGGGTCTTTGCCTGGTTTGGGGATCATAGAATGAGGCTGGTAGCTTTCCTTGTGTTTCTATTTTTTGAAATAGCTTTAGGAGAATAGGTATTATTTCTTCTTTGAATGTTTGGTAGAATTCCCTGGGAAAACTATACGGTCCTGGAGTTTTGTTTTTTGGATGGTTTTTTTAATCACTGTTTCAATCTCTTCATAATTAATTGGCCTGTTTAAAAAATCAATTTCTTCCTGTTTCAGTCTTGGTGGTTTATAGGTTTCCAGGAAGTCCTCCATCTCTTCCAGATAGCTTAATTTATTGGCATAAAGCTGTTGAAAAAAGTTTCTAATAATCCTTCCAATTTCATTGGTGTTGGTTGTGACCTCTCCCTTTTCATTCATAATTTTATTAATTTGGGTCCTTTCTCTATTCTTTTGGATAAGTCTTGCCAGTGGTTTGTCAATTTTATTTACACTTTCAAAGAACCAGCTTCTAGTTCTGTTGATCTGCTCTTCTGTGCCCCTGGTTTCTAATTCATTGATTTCTGCTCTAATCTTGATCAGCTGCTTTCTTGTGTGTGGATTAGGCCTATTGCTCTGTTGCTGTTCCAGCTTCTTCTGGTTAGAATATAAAAACTGCATTTTAGATTTTTCTATTCTTTCGAGTGAGGCTTGGATGGCTATGTATTTTCCCCTAGGACTGCCTTTGCAGTGTCCCATAGGTTTTAGACCATTGTGTTTTCATTCTCATTGGTCTCCATAAATTGTTTTTTTTTTTTTTTTTTGATTTCCTGGTTTATCGAATCATTCTTGAGCAGGATGGTTCTTAGTCTCCAAGTGTTTGAGTTTCTTCCAAATTTTTCCTTGTGGTTGAGTTCCAAGTTCAAAGCGTTGTGGTCTGAGAATATGCAGGGAATAATTTCAGTCTTTTGGTATCGGTTGAGACCTGTTTTGTGACCCAGAACATGGTCTATTCTTGAGAATGTTCCATGGGCATTAGAATAGAATGAGTATTCTTTGGTTCTGGGGTGTAGTGTTCTATATATATTTATGAGGTCCAACTCGTCAAGTATGGCATTCAAAGCCCTTGTTTCTTTGTCGATTTTCTGCTTGGGTTCTCTATTTCTGATAGTGGAGTGTTAAGATCTCCTCCTATTAACATATTTTTTGTCTATATGTCTCTTTATTCTGTTTAAGAGTTGGCTTGTGTATCTTGCCGCTCCCCTGTTGGGGGCATATATATTTATAATTGTCATCTCCACTTGTTGGATACATCCTTTAATAATAATATAGTGCCCTTCTGTATCTCTAACTATAGTCTTTAGTTTAAAATCCAATCTGTCTGATATGAGAATTGCTACCCCAGCTTTCTTTTGAGGTCCATTGGCGTGCAAGAGGGTATTCCATCCCTTTACTTTCAGTCTGGATATATTTAGGTTCAAAATGAGTCTCTTGTAGACAGCAAATGGATGGGTCATATCTTTTTATTCAATCTGCAACCCTGTGGCACTTTATGGGAGCATTTAGGCCATTTACATTGAGACTGATTATTGAGAGATATGATTTTAATGATGCCATGTTGCCTGTAGAGTCTTTGTTTGTATAGATTGTGACTTTCTGTTCTGTATCACTCTTGGGGCCTTTTTACTTTTATAGAACCCCCTGAACGACTGTATTTAAAGCTGCAATACTCCCGACTCTCTATACCTTGCTCTTCTTTCCTTTTTCCTGGCATTTGTCACCCTCTAATGTAGTATGCTTCTTATTTATTCTGTTCACAATCTTTATCTTTCTTCCCTTGCTAGAATGTGAGCCTTAAGACAATAGGGATATTTGTTTTATTGATTCACATATCCCAAGCACATAGTAGATGCTTAATAAATACTCATTGAGTGAATGAATGATGTCTCATAGTGAGAATGGATCATAAATATTAGCTCAAGATTCTTATTTGGGCATCTGATTAATTCAGCTGTTCAACCAGTCATCACGTGTGAACATTTGCATGATGTAAATGTACTGTATTTACATTTATCATAACTTTTAGTATAATTTCCTTACCAGCCATGTACATTTTACTCTTACTTTCAGACTAGCAAGAGCCACAAAACTAGCTATTACCTTCTAGATAGACAAATTGATCTAATATTGTCTGATCCCTATAATTAAGAATATGATATCTTAAGATCTTTTTATTGTATGCCACTTTCTATTTTATTTTTATGTGAACATCCCCTCTCTCCTTGGGTTTATCATAGTGTTATATAGGGAGAGTCTGCGTTGTGCGAATGGAAGTCTCAGTCCTTGGATTCCCCAGGAGAAGATTTACATGGGGATCCACGCTTGAATAAAAATAGCCAGAAGGAAAGTAGGAAGCACAAAACAGTTTATTAAAGTGAAAGTACACTCTCTAGGTGGGAGAGCAGGCTTAATAATAGGTTCCCAGAGGTGGAAGAGGTCCTAGCTTATTTGAGGTTTGGTTGGTTGTTGTGTCTCTCTGGGCTGGTAGGAGCTGTGACATATGGTGGGGTGGTCTCTAATGGAGGCTGCTTCCAATAATTTGGGGGGGACTCCTCGTACAGGTTGTTGGAAGGGGGGGGTTGACCCTACAGGGTTTGTACCAGAACCTCATGGCAGCCTTTCTCCATGGGGTGGGGCTGTACCCACAATGCAAATGCATCATTCTGAGTCTAGGGGTCACCCTGGGGCAGAGGTGGGAGAGGAGAGCACCATCTGTGGCTCTTGATCTGTCAGCCCTAATGTCTTGAAGCCACAAGGTCAGGATGTTGTGCCCCCAGCTTCCAATGTGTAGATTATTTATCATTGTCCTTGCTTCCAGCTCATGCCGCTATCTTTCCCCTTCAAGGATTTGGGACTCTGTCTCTAGGATGTTCCTTCCACTGCCCATATCTAACTTCCACCTAACAATAGTACTAGGCACTCGGTAGATACCAATTAAGGACTTGATGACTGACTATAAAGTGCGATAGGAATTTCAACGTTATTTTTAAAAATATGTTTATTTATTTTTGAAAGAGAGCTAGAACGAGCATGAAGGGAGGGGCAGAGGGAGAGAATCTCAAGCAAGCTCCTTGCTGAGCATGGAGCCGAGATGGGGCTTGATCTCATAACCCTGAGATCATTACCTGAGCCAAAATCAAGAATCCCATGCTTAATCAACTGAGCCACCCAGGTGCCCAAGGAATTTCAATCTTAATTATAACGATTTAAAAATGTAAGTGGTTAACAGTTCTGTTATTGATGGTGATAGCGCCTTAGGATTTATTCTCATGCGATGTAAGTTGCACGCTAGCCTGCTGCAAATGTTACCTCCTGGCCATGTTCCCTGCTTCCAGCTCTTTCCCCCTTGACCTTATCCTTTACCACTCCATCAGACTTTCCTCCCTAAAGCCAAGCTCTGATCACCCACGCTAATTTCAGAAACTTTCAATAGTCCCCAGTGTCTTTGTAATTAAACACAAATTCTTTAGCATCTTATTGAAAAGCCCTCTTTAATGGCCTCAAGTCACCTTCACAGTTTCATGTCTTCCTATTTTCATATTCCCAGAAATTAATGAGAGTCCTTGCTCCCCCTTCTGCTCTGGCATTGCCATGCCTGAACTTGTCTCATGCTGATTCCTCCGACCAGGAATGCCCCACGCACGGCCTGGATTCAGTCAAAATCTTTTCATCTTTTCCGTCTAGCTGAAAGGCCACCTTCTTTATGAAACTTTTTTTAATTCCCCCAATTGTTTGTGCTTCTCCTTTCTCTGAAGTACTGTAACTTTTTTTTTTCATAAGTACTGTAACTTAAAAATAAAATGGTAATCTGTTTAAAGTATAGAGTGGGATGATTTGGTATACATACCATTTGGTATACATACATTTTGAAAGGATTCCTGCATACAAGAGATACCACACAGTATTTGTCTTTCTCTGTCTGGCTTATTTTACTTTGCATAATACCTTCTAGATTCATCTGTCTGTCAAACATGGCAGGCTTTCCTTCTGTTTAAAGATCAAATACTATTCTATTGTGTATATAAGCTGCAGTTTCTTTATTCATCATCTGTCAACAGGCACTTAGGTTGTTTCCATACTTTTGCTCTTATGAATAGTGTGATGAATATGAACATGGGAGTGCAGGTATCTCTATGGGCTCCTGATTTCAATTTCTTTAGATATATACCCAGAAGTAGGGTCGCTGGATCATATGGTAGCACTATTTTTAATTTCTTGAGGAACTTTCATAATGTTCATAATGGTTGTACCAGTTTACATTCCCACTTTTTGGCACATCCTCACCAGCACCGGTTATCTCTTGTCTTTTTCTTTTTTAAAGATTTTATCTATTGGACAGCGTGAGAGAGAGAGAGAGAGAGAGAGAGAGAGAGAGAGAGAGAATGAACAAGCAGAGGGAGTGGCAGGGAAAGGGAGAAGCAGGCTCTCCGCTGAGCAGAGAGCCCAACATGGGGTTTGCTCCCAGGATTCTAGGATAATGACCTGAGCCAAAGGCAGAT
Source organism: Ursus arctos (assembly GCF_023065955.2). Lineage (NCBI taxonomy): Eukaryota > Metazoa > Chordata > Mammalia > Carnivora > Ursidae > Ursus > Ursus arctos. The sequence continues at coordinate 55,346,803 of NW_026622764.1, read as the reverse complement.
GTTTAACCAACTGAGCCCTCCCAGGTGCCCCTTGTCTTTTTGATAATAGCCATTCTAATAGGTATGAAATGATATCTCATTGTGATTTTGATTTGCATTTTCCTGATGATTAATGATTTTGAGTAGTTTTCCATTTATCCATTAACCACGTTTATTCCGTTTTGGGAAAATGTGTATTCAGGTCCTTTGCTCATTTTAAAATGCTTTCTTCGTTTCTTCCTTTCTTTCTTCGCTATTGAGTTGTATCAGTTTCTTGTATATTTTGGATATTAGATATGTATTTTGCAAATATTGTCTCCTATTCATTAGGTTGACTTTTCATTTTGTTGATGGTTTCCTTTGCTAGGCAGAAGATTTATAGTTTGATGTAGTCCCATTTGTTATTTTTGTTTTTGTTGCCTTTGCTTTTGGTGTCATTTCCAAAAAATCATTGCTGAGACCAATGTCAAGGAGCTCATCTCCTATTTTTTTTTTCTAGGAGTTTTATGGTTTCAGGTCTTATTTCCAGGTCTTTAATCCACTTTGAATTGATTTTTGTGTATGGTATAAGACACTGGTGCAGTTTCATTCTTTTGCACGTGGATGGATAGTTTTTCCAGCATCATTTGTTGAAGAGATTTTCCTTTCCTCATTGTATTTTCTTGGCCACTTTGTAAAAAATTAATTGACCATGTATGCATGACTTTATTTATGGATTCTCTGTTCTCTTCCATTGATCTATGGGTGTTTTTATGTCAATCTATATTGTTTTGATTACTAGAATTTTGTAATATAGTTTGAAATCAGAAAGTGTGATGCCTCCAGCTTCCTTCCTTTCTCAAGATTTTTTTTGGCCATTTGGGGTCTTTGTGGTTCCAAATTTAGGATTTTTTTCCTATTCTGTGAAAAATTCCATTGGAATTTTGATAGGGATTACATTGAATCTGTAGATTGTTTTGTGTAGTATGGACAGTTTTACAACATTAATTCCTCCAATTCATGAAAACAGAATATCTTTTCATGTCTTCAATTTCTTTTATCAATATTTTATAGTTTTCAGTGTATAGAACTTTCCCTTCCTTGGTTAAATTTGTTCCTAAGTATTTTATTCTTTTTGATATGTAAATGGGATTGTTTTCTTAATTTCTCTTTCTGATAGTTTATTGTTAATATTTAGTGACATACCTGAATTAGCATCCTGCAGCTTTAGAGAATTCATTTATTAATTCTAATGGTTTTTTTGGTGGAACCTGTAGATTTTCCATGTATAAGATAATGTCCTCTGCAAACAGAAAATTTCTTTTCTGATTTGGGTGCCCCCTCCCCCCCCCCCCCCCCCCCCCGCCTAATTGCTATGACTAGCACTTCCAATACTATGTTGAGTAGAAGCGGCAAGAGTTCACTCACATTCTTGTTTTTGTTCCTGTTCTTAGAGAAAAAGGTTCTAGCTTTTCATTATTGCCTATGATGTTAACAGTGGGCTTGTCATATATGGATTTTATTATTTTGAAATATGTTCCTTCTATATCCAATTCGTTGAGAGTTTTTATAAAAGGAGGTTGATGTTTTTCAAATGCTTTTTCTGCATGTATTGAGATGATCATGATTTTAATCCTTTGTTAATGTGGTGCACCACATTGAATGATTTGCATATGTTGAACTATCCTTGCATCTTAGGAATAAATCCCATTTGATCATGGTGTATGATCTTTTTAATGTACTGTTGCTTATATTTTGTTTGGGAGTTTTGCATAAGGGTTATTGGTCTGTAATGTTTTTTTTTTTTCTTCTAGTGTCCTTCTCTGGTTTTGGAATCAGGGTAATGCTGGCCTCATAAAATAGGAAGTTTTCTCTCCTCTTCAATTTTTTGGAAGAGTTTGAAAAGGATTGGTATTAATTCTTCTTTAAATGTTTGGTAGAGTTCATCAGCAAAGCCTCTGGTCCTGGTGAGGACAAAAAGCCTTTTGTTTGTTGGGAAGTTTTTGATTATTGATTCAATCTCCTTAATTATAATTGGTCTGTTCAGTTTTTCTATTTCTTTATGATTCAGTTTTGGTAGGGAGTATGTTTCTAGGAATTATGGATTTCCTCTAGGTTATCTAAATTGTTGGCATGTAATTGCTTGTAGTAATTTCTTATGATCCCTAGTATTTCTGTGTTATCCATTGTAATGTTACTTCTTTCATTCCCAATGATGGTCTTCTCTCTCTTTTTTTCAGTTTATAGAGAAAAGTTTGTCAGTTTTGCTTATTTACAAAAATATTAGTTCTTAGTTTCATATTTTCTATCTTTTTCTAGTCTATCTCATTTATTTTTGTTCTAATCTTTGTTGATTCCTTGCTTTTGCAGACGTTATTCTTTTTTCTAGTTCCTTGAAATGTAAAATCATGTTGTTCATTTGAGATCTTTCTTTTTTCATGATGTAGGTGTTTATTGCCATAAATGTCCCTGTTAGAACTGTTTTCAGTGCATCCCATAAGTTTTGGTTTGTTGTGTTTCCATTTTCACTTATCTCAAGGTTTTTGGGTTTCCATTTTGATTTCTTCTCTGTCCCATTGGGTTTTCAGGGACACATAAAATCTCCACATATTTTTGTAAATGTAAACTTACTTGAAATTATAGAATAAAGCACAATAGTAGCCCACACTGAGTGCCTCAGATTTTTTGCATTTGTATAGAGCAAACTTAACTTGCAATTTTTTTACAGTTCGTTCTGAGAGTCTGGCCTGACAGCTAATTGTTTGTTCTCAGCCATATTTTACCTTTTACCATGTTTGGGGGAGATAGAGCTACCAAGCTTTCTCATTCTTTACAAACTTCCTGTTCTTTGTTCCTACTTTTTGACATTTTTGTGATCTAGGCAGCTGGAGTATAAGTTTCCTTGACCCCTTGCAGACTGCAATCTCATCTCAATCAGAATTGTCAAGTGGATTCCTAAAAGGCACTGTTTAGCCTGATTGGAGAATAGAGCCCTGCCCGCTGGCAGACAACTCTTTGCTGGGTATTTCCCAGATCTAGGACATTTCCTGCTTGAGTACATGCTTGAATCACGGAATATGCTCAATCTAACCTCAGCATCTTTTACTTCTATGAAGTTGGAACCAATTATCAGAAACATTCTCTATTAAGTTTAGGAATTTTCAATTACTGAAGTTTCCTTTTAGAACAGAAATGTACTTTTTATTGTGAGGGACTACATGATTTTTTTTTTTAATCTCTGAATAAATGCGTGGTTATTTTTGTTCAAAGTTTGACTCTTGGAAAGCAGTCTTGTGCTAATATTTAAAAGTGGCAGGCTATGGGACAGAAAATCTAAGAGGTAATTTAAAATGCACTTTTGAGTATGTTACCTTCAAATTTTCCCAGAGAGTAATATGTTTTATTAAGCCAGATACACAAAATTTTATGTATTACTTAATATATGAACAATGATTTTTATCAGTAATATTTATAATGTGGAGCTAACTCATCAAAGATGAATCTCAACAGGTGCTACCAGAAATTAGCGTTGATCTTGACAATTCAGCAGTAGGGAGAGGTAAGGCATAAATAGCTTGAATACTAGGTAGCTCTAATCAGTGCCATAATTAGGATGTTGTAAAACTATCAGAGTATGAGAGATTAATGGTTTTAGAATACGGAAGACTTCCTTCTCCTATTTTCTTCCAGGAACTTCCTTAAGCTAACACTTCTGGCCTCTCTCCCCATCAAGTAAGGAGAAGTGATGTTGCTCAGATCTACTCTTTTCAGTCTATCAATATCAGTGATAGAGGTCCCTGCCCTCGTAAACAAAGACTGTCCATGTTTACCTGAGTGGGAAGCTTAACTCTGGCATTGAACAGGCCTCTTTTGCTCTTATGCCTTGTTCTTCCACAATGGTAATAAATCAGTGATAATGTTGGCAGAGATCATAATGTGTGGCATAAAAACAAATAAGTACACTGTATTTGACATAGTTTAATTGTAGAGAAATGCTAAGTCCCTTCTCATTTTATTGATCAGTTACTTGAAAAGTTCTGTACTGTATTAGTCAGATTTTTGCTGATGTGATGTTGCATAATGAATAACTCCAAAGTTAATGGCTTATAATAATAAATATTGTTTCACTGCTTATAAGTCTACTGGTTGGCTGGCCATGGCTCTGCTGGGCTTTGCTAGGCTTGGCATGTCTTTCATTCTGGAATCTTCTCTGGCATGAGTTGTTCTCATGGTGGAGGAGAGGAGTGCAAAAGGGGCAAACCGAAGCTTGTAATACCTCCTACAGTCTCTGCTCAGAGCTGGAATAGTGTCATCTCTGCTTGCATTTGATTGGTTAAGGCAAGTCACATGACTAAATACAAAGCAGATGAGGCAAGGAAGTATACTCACAGTGAACCATGACAAATGTGGGGAGAAAAGAAAGGGTTGTGATATAATTTCCCACATATACCTCTGGCTTTCACTTAGTTTCTTGTATATAGAATCTTTAGCTACTTCATGCTATTTGCATCATCTAACTTATTACTTCCTTCTGTCTTTGATAAAACTGAAGACACTCACAATTCTTTGATTAGTCTCCTGCCTTTAAGTACCATTAAAAACACTTCTGGTTGAATATTACCACCCAAACTACCCATGTGAATTTATTTTAATATCTTATTCATAAAACTTCAGAGGTTCCTGTGATGTTGGACAAATTCTTTACTACCAGAAAATATTTCATTTATTAATAACATTCTTAGATGAACCAGGGTCATAATAACTGTTCTGTTTGTGGTGAGCAGACTGTAGAGTGCCTCCTTGAGCCCTGCCTACTAGTTCTCTGACTCTCATGGTCCCCTCTTCTTCAGTGTAGGTAGAACTTGTGACTTGCTTGTAACAAACAGAATATGACAACTGTGATGGGATATATGTGATTATATGTAAGTGATTAGGTTACATAATATCGTAAATCCTATCCTCCGAGGAGATTCTCTCCTGCTGGCTTTGAGGAAAGATATAGCTATGTTGGAAAGGCCCGCATGGCAGAGAGCTGAGTGTAGCTTCCAGCCCACAGCAAGAAACTAAGGTCCTTAGTCCAGCAGCTCACTAGAAACCACAAGCTGGTAAACAACCATGTGGGCTTGGAAGTAGATCCTTCCCCAGCTCGGACTCAGATGAGACTGCAGCCCCAGCTGACATTTGGATTGGAACCTTCCGAAATCATGAATCAGAGGACCCAGCTAAGCCTTTCCCATATCTTGGTCCATAAAAACTGAAATAATGTGTATGTTTTATGTATTGTTAAACATCATTAGAAAACTTTTTAATCCATTATCCATTCACAGTATCAAGGATAAAGTGTTTTCAGTAGTTTCTATTACCTGCTAATTTTGTTTGTTTCATTTTGGTTTCTTTTTTTTTTTTTTTTTCTTAAAGATTTTATTTATTTATTTGACAGAGATAGAGACAGCCAGCGAGAGAGGGAACACAAGCAGGGGGAGTGGGAGAGGAAGAAGCAGGCTCATAGCAGAGGAGCCTGATGTGGGGCTTGATCCCAGAATGCCGGGATCACGCCCTGAGCCGAAGGCAGACGCTTAACCGCTGTGCCACCCAGGCGCCCCTCATTTTGGTTTCTTATTTTATTATACTTGGCTTTGTTTATGTATTAACACCAAGAATTTTGGGTGGTAAGCTCTGTGTAAGTAGATTTTCTTAAATCCCTTTATCTCATATGTACTTATGTGTTTACAGAAAATTAAAAATGCATACTTGCTTGTTAATTAATATTTATTAAACCTCTACAATGTGGCATAATCCTATGTGATGGAGATACAAAACAAGAGACAAAAATGGTCCCGGGCTTCATGATGCTTACATTTTATTGGAAGAATCAGAGAAAAACAATTAAATACAGTTTCTAAATTACACATTTGAATAATGGTGTGGAGAAAATAAGTTACTGTAATCTAGGAGTAACTAGATCTATTCTATTCTAGAAAAGTCTTTTGAGGAGTTAGCATTTAAACTGAGATTTAAAAGATGAGAAGGTGTGGGGCACCTGGGTGGCTCAGTTGGTTAAGCATCTGACACTCTCGGTCTTGGCTCAGGTCATGATCTCAGGGTCCTGAGATCAGGTCCTTCGATGGGCTCCACACTCAGTCCAGGTTCTGCTTGTCCCTCTCCCTCTGCTCCTCCCCCTGTGCATGCGCGCGCTCTCTCTCTCTCATAAATAAATAAAATCTTAAAGATGGCGCAACTACATTCTCACCAGTTTAGAACTGGATGAGTTCTGTTGGTGCAAAATTGTGTTTGTGTGTGTGTGTGTGTGTGTGTGTGTGTGTGTGTGTAGAGATAATATGGGTGGGATAGGAATTGGGTTCAGAAATGAATGCAAACAAAAATACTCTGGATTTCAGGAGATTGAAAGAAATATAAGAAGTAACAAGTAATAAAAAGTGTATATATTTGGAATATAATCTTGTGATAACTTGGATAGGAATTGTATTCTTAGGATAAGAAAAAAGATACTTAAAAATCATAAAAAGATACTGAATACTAGCTAGTATGTATTGACCAGGTACATGCTTATTTATGAGAGCAGAGTCAAGACATTTCTGAAACTGTTTTGTATAGCCATCTCCCTCTGTATCTCTATTTCTTTTTTCTCTGCAATTGTTCTGCGGGTTTTTATTAAGCCATAGATATTTCACCCTACTGTGAATCTAAATCTTTTGCTTCTGTCACTTCTGCACACACACTGAATTTTAGAACAGGCCGCTATTCTGGGAATGCCAAGAAGGAAATAAAATTTTCTCTTACTTTGGGTTGAAAAATTTTTCCCCCCAATTAGTTTCTGGAGTGTTTGTTTCTCAGGCATTTTCTCTTGATGGCAAAAGTCTGTCTCCCAAAAGCATGTTTGGAACTGAAAGTGCATCTGTCTTGAGAGGCTGGCGCCATCTCAAGTATAAATGTGTGCTTTGTGAACATTAGTGACTGTTGAGAGAGACAAATAATGGAGATTGCGTCTATGAATTCTGTGTGTTTGTGTGTATATGGGAGAGGGAGAGGGAAAGCAGGGGGAGCGGAGAAAGAGATTAGGAGGGAGTCAGGAAGAGGCAGAAGAGAAGTAAGGAGAGAAAAAGGACGTTGTTTGAGACAGTTGATAAACAAAAGTCAGTTTTTGAGACAGCTGATAAACAGAAATCAGTTTGACCTGAAGCAGGTGCCAGGGTTACAAAGACAATCACACTAGGACTATGTTTACTGACTGGACAGGAAACGATGGAAAAAGGGGAGCAGCCACTTAGGGAAATCTTTTCAGATGGACAGGAAGGTACCAGAGGGAAAAAAAAAAACCTACGAATAAGACAAGAATCCAGCCAGTCCTCCTTTTCCGGGCTATGTTCTAGAAGCCTCTAAAAGAGGCTGATTCAAGGTCGTTGTGACAAGACAATGGTTTTAATGAGTCAGGAACCAACTTTTTCAGGACTAAGATCTGGATAAGAAGATAGATACCTGGAGTGTTGTGTGTTTTTTTTTTTTAATTAAGTTTTTTAACTTAATTCCGATAAAGTTAATATATGTTATATTAGTTTTGGTTGTACGATATAGTCACTCAACAATTCTATGCATCATTACTCAGTTCTCATGATAATAAGTATACCCTTAATCCCCTTCACCTATTCCCCACCACCTCCTGGTATGCTTTATTTTGAATAAGTACCCTCAGTTAAAGGTATGCTTTATTTTGAACAAGTACTCCCAGTTAAAGGTATTTTTTTTCAACATTTTTTATTTGAAGCATACTTCAGAATACACGGTTCTAAAAGATATAAAATGTTCTATCCAAGAAAAATGGAATATATATTCAAATACACACGGAAGGATCCCCTGGTTAAATCACATAAAAAGAGAAATAGCAAATATTACAAATTTAAGAAGATTGAAATCATACCAAGCATATTTTCCAACCATAATGGTGCAAAACTAAAGATCAACAATAAAAGCTGGAGAATCCACAATATAAATATTAAATATTTAATATGTAAATATTAAACAATTCACTACTGCACAAGCAATGGACCAAATAAATCAAAATATGTCTCAAAACCAAAGAAAAAGAAAACAAAATATTCCAAAACCTATGGAATGTAACAGAAGCAGATGTTAGAGTGAAATTTATGCTATAAATGCTTGTAGTAAGGTGTTGATTTGAACTTTTTAAAACATTACAACACAGGAACTAGAAAAAGAAGAAACTTAGCTGAAATTTAGTAGAGGAAGGAAATAACAAAAATCAGAAGAGAGATCAGAATAAACAATAACATTGAACGAAATGACTAGTTTAAAAAAAACTGGCTACCCTAAGAAAGAAGACTGAAAAACCAAAGTGAGACATGGAAGGGAAAACAACACAGCAGATAATAACAACACACGAATACTTACTGTGATAACAGGTTACTATAAACAGTTACATACTAACAAATCCAATAACTTAGGGGGAAAAAAAGATAATTGCTAAAAACACATAAATTACCATGAGTCTTGAATCCAAAAAGTAGGATATCTTCTTAGATCAATAACAAGAATGAAAACTGAATTAGGAATCAAAAATCTCCCAGCACAAGAAAGCCCAAGACTACATGGTTTCACCGGTGAATTCTACCAAATTCTCCCCCCCAATTCCCCAAAGGACAAACTTTATCAAAATCTTACAAATAATGGAATAGAGGGAGCACATCAAAATCATTCCATGAAGCTAGTATTACCCTGATAGCAAAGCAGGATTAAAACAATACAAGAACCAAAAAGTCTAGTTTGTTTAGTATACGTATTGCTACTCTGACTTTCTCTTGACATGCTATTTTAAAGTGCGGCAGGAAAGAAGGATTACTTGGGAATTGATCCCCAAAGTATTTGTTTTCCTAGTACCAGAGAAGTTGAACACTTGAACTGATGTTACCAGCAAGATGTGGCAAGAGTGGAATTTGAAATAGGGTACACTAGAAGCCTGATTAATATATTAAAGGGTGTTAATGCAGTCAAAAAGTGACTTTTTTTTTTTTTTATAAATTCCTAGTGATTCCAGAGGAAGTGAAAGGACAAGGCAATAGTCCTAATATCCTACTTGGTTTTGGCAAAAGAAAAAAGTTTATCACTGCTGGAACTCCTGGGAGGCATCTATTCATCACGCTACCCTTATCACCCCCACTCCTTACGTCAGACTCATTATTTTCAGCCCTTTTTCTTGAACATTTGACATGGTATTTCTTAAACTTTTTTTTTCTTAACTTGCTTTTTAAGACACTCCACCTCTAATCTTTTAAACATTTCTCCTTCAGCTCGCTATGCTATCGGAGCTTTAAAAACCAAACATAAATTAGATATTGTTATTCAATTCAACCATAATTTATTGAGCACCCAGGTACTAGGTGTTGTGCTAAATGTGGGGAATGAAGAGATAAGGACCCTACTTCTTCAGATGTTATCATACCAGCAGGTTAGTGGGGATAGAGTTGCATTAAATGAGTAGACACTACACAGTACTACATGCCCTCTGATGGAGGTAGAGTACAATGGACAGTTCTGGGGATGTATGGAGTGCTTAACTGGTGGTTACATTTGACTTGGTTTTGAAAGATGGCTAGGAGCTCACTGAAAGACAGGAGATGAGGGAAGGGCAGAGGAGGGCTTTTCAGGGTGAAGAGAATTAAGTAAACAGCATGGTGCGTCTCAGGAATGGATGGAAGGGTATGGCTAAAACATGCAGGATAGGTTTAGGAGAGGGGTGAGGGCTATGGATTAAAAGAGCGGAGCCAGTTCCTGGAGGTTTGGCATGCTGGGTAAGGTTTGGTACGTTGGGCAATGTTATCCTATAGCTGACAAGGAACCATTAAAGGATGGAGGAAGGAAGTGTTATGACCAAGATTTTGCTTTAAAGATGAAATTAAACTGAGGGCCTCAGAGGGGAGGGGGTGGGGGAATAGGACAGACCGGTGATGGGTAGTAAGGAGGGCACGTATTGCATGGTGCACTGGGTGTTATACGCAACTAATGAATCATCGAACTTTACATTGGAAACTGGGGATGTACTGTATGGTGACTAACATAATATAATAAAAAATCATTAAAAAAATAAAGATAAAATTATATGAGCTATGCCAAGGATGGATTTAAGGACAGGTTAGATAGGTGAAAGAGACAAATTAGTAAGCCGTTGCAGGTGTTGATGTGAGATGCGAAGTGGGTCTGACCCAGGTGGTTGTGGGGATGGACTACTGGCTCAGATCTATTTAAGAGGTAGAAAAATAGCATTTAGTAACTGGTTGGATACTCGGAGTAAAGAAGAAAGACTCTGATTCAGGAGAAGAAAAGATGTGTGGGTGAGGGAAAAGAGTTCAGTTTTGGATATGTGTTTGAGGGCCCACAGGACACCAGATGGAGTCAATAGAAGTCAGTCTCATCACAATAGAGGGTGAAGCTCTTGAAGAAAATGAGAGCCCCTGGACATGATAAAAAGTGAAAATATTCTTGGGAACACCAACAGCTGAAAAACAGGTAAAGGAAGACGATAAGTCAGCAGAGGGTAGGAGAGGGGCCAGAAAGGAGGAGAACCTCTTAGCGCAAAATGCCTCTAAGTCTGTGGGTTGAAATGGGTAGAATTCATTACCGCTGCAGATGAATCACCATTCATATCAGGAGTACTCACAAATTCACAGTATTGTTGGTGCTTAGAATAATGTCACTGTATAAATGCTTGTCTTAAAACTGAGTGTGTGAAAAGCCTCTTCAGTAGATCTGGGGACTTAATGAAACTTATAATAATAAAGGGAGCCAGTTTGATCCAGAATGTAAAGGAGTGAATTAAAAAAACTTCAGTATGAAGGAGACTTGCTTTGAGCAGTTCATTTGGAAAATACATTATTTCTCTTACATTTATCCTATTACCTTAAATCCCTTTTTCTCTAAGTTTAGCTCAAGAAGAGACTGGTATTAAAATTAGATTTTATGGGAGATACATTTCAGAAAATAGTAGCTGAAACATTTAAAAAGATATAATTGTGTCCAGTGCTTTTCTTCCTCTTTCATTTAAAAAAATTATCTTGGCTATCTTTCCATATCAGTACACAAAGAACTTCCTCCTCCTCCTCCATTTTTTTTTTTAAGTTACTGTGCAGTATTCCGCTGAATGGATGTATGATAATGGCTAACTCCATTTTGCTGGAAATTTAGGTAATTTCTGATCTTTTCCACTGCAAGCAGTGCTGCAGTGAATAACCATGTAGATGTGTCATTTTTACAATCTGCTGATATGTCTGCATGATAAATGCCTAAAAGTGGAATTGCTACATCAAATATGTGCATTTGTAATTTTAATAGATATTGCCAGATTGCCTCGATATGAGTTCCAATTTGCATTCTCACCAGCAACATACAAGAGTTCATCTTTTTTCCACTGCTTTGCCAACAAAGTTGTGTCCAAACTTTCAAAACGCTGCCAATCGCATAAATTAAAAATAACAGTGTATTTTAATTTGTAATTTTCTTATGAATGTGATTGAAGGTATTTTCTATATTTAAGAGCCATTTGTATTTCCTTTTCTGTGAACTATTCATTTATTTTGCCTTTTATATTAGTTTTTGTTGGTTATAGGAATTCCTTATGTATTAATTAAGTTAATACATAAATTTCCTGAAGTTATTTGTTTTTTGACTTTGTTTATGGTGTTTTTGCTTTGTAGAAAATTTAACATAAACGTAGTCAAATGTGTCAGTTTAAAAATTGCTTCTAAGTTTTATAAGGTATAATAGTTATAAAGGTCTCTGTTATTCTGAAATTGTAAAAAAAAAATGTTTTCCCTTTAAAACTTCATGGTTTTCTTTAATTTTTATTTTAATTTTAAATTTTTGTTTGTTTTTTAATTTTTAAAGGTATTTGGAAATTTTCTGATCTAAAGTTGCCCTGGGTAGAGAATTAGCTTAGACCAGAAAATAGATAACTGAGAGTGAGAAATTCTCACTCATCTAAAGATGTCCTTTTATCCTAAAAGAGTAGAGTGATTGCAAAAACTTTTCAGGTGGAAGGTGGCTCCCATGATTTCAACACTCCAAAATACTAGAAGCAATTTCATTTCTATATTTTGTTATTTATTTCAGGAGTATATTAAATACAACTTAGGTAAAGAAGGGTCTTTCCTTGGATTACCTTGGAGACAGACACAAAGAATTCTGACTAGGGGTACGTATGGAATAGAACAGAAAATTAAAAAGCCTTAAAATATTGTGAGGTATGGGCCAGAATTTTGAAGACAAATGATGTAGTAGCATTTAATTTATTTTTATTTTATTTTTTCTATTGACCAGATTTATTTATTTATTTATTTATTTATTTATTTATTTATTTAAAAAGATTTATTTGAGAGTGAGTGCACGTGGATGTGGTGAGGAGGGGCAGAGGGAGAGGAAGGGAGAGAATCCCAAGCAGACTGCCCGCTGAGCATGGAACCCAATACTCGCCAATCTCATGACTCTGAGATCATGACCTGAGCTGAAATCAAGAGTCAGATGCTTAACTGACTGAGCCCCCAGATGCCCTATTACTAACCAGATTTCAGAGTGAAACTGGAAAAAGATCATTAGGAAACAAAGTATTGCATTTTAGTCCCAAGAGTGTAATAAATAATTACTTTACAACAGCCCTTGCATTCATGTTTTGTCATCAGTTGGGTTCAAGTCAGACTGGGTTTTGCTGCCAAATGAGTTTCTAAAAAAATTGTTTCCAGAACTTTCTGAATTCTGTCTTCAGAATTTCAGTTAAGAGATTGTGGACTTGCATTCTGCAAATCATCTAAGTTTCTCTGCAATGATTTTCCCTGTATTTATCAGTGTCAGAAGAGGACAGTTCTCTGTGGCAAGCACGGAGGGGATTTTGCTCTTTGGAAAATGACTTACAAGAGTAGAAAAGAAGACTTATGTTTGAAATATGTCTTTACCTATAGTCTCACTTGAAGAAATACCATGAACAAAACTCTTCTCATTCAATGTATTTGTATATGGAATATGCTCAGATAAAACCAAAAGTCATTTTTCTCCGTATATTTCAGAGTTTCCTGATCACTTCTATTGTGGCTTGTAGTTAATATTCTACTGGCTAAATATTCTGCATATGTGTTTACACTGTGCATAGTTTTAGGTATTAGGGAAACAAATAAGAGATGCTCTTATAGTCCATTTAGTGAGACAAACAAGAAAACCAGTGTGGTTGAGTGTTAGGTACAAATGGGAACAGGGTGCTTTGGGGGCACAGAGGAAGCAGAGCTAAACCAAATAGAGGGAGGTAAGAGAGGTTGAACTGAGTTCTGAACACCTGAAGAAACCTGAAGTTGCTTTTTTAACCTAAAAGAGTAGAGTGATTAAGAAAACTTTTTTGAGTGGAAGGTGGTTTCCATGATTTCAACACCCCCAAATACTAAAAGTGATTTTGTTTCAATTATTTTTTATTTCAGCAATGTATTAAATGTAACTTAGGTGGGTAAAGAAAGAAGTTAAGTGAACTGGAAAAATAAATGGAGGAAAAATAAACTTGCAAGGTGCGTGTGTGGGGAAGTTCAAAGGGCTTAGTTCGGCTGGTGTGAAAAGTGCAGCACCAAGGGGGCTGGGGAAAGTACAGCTAGAGAGGTAGGAAAGATCATAAAGGGCCTTGTGTCCTGAGCAAAGGCATATGACCAGCTAGGGGGTAAGGGATAATACTGAATAATTTTAAGCAGAAATCTGACATGACTGTGTTTGCTTTTGATAACTACATTGTGATATTTCTGTGGAGGGCAAATTTAGGTGGGCCAGAGGGAAGCTGGGAGTCCTAGGCCAAAAAATTATGAAGGCCTAACCTAACAGGATGGGTAGGGGGAGGGAAGACTCGAGAGGTATTAAGACGGTAGAAGCTATAGGCACCAATGATTGACTGAATGTGGAAGACGTAGAAGTAAAGATAAGTCCCAGTTGTCTTGGTTGAGGAGTTTGGTGGATGGCAGTGCCTTTACTTGGCGGGGCGGGCATGTGTGGTGTGGAGCTGGTTTGGAGAAAGGTGATCAGTTCTGCTTTGTATATGTTGAATTTGCCAGTGGGATAAACTAATGTGAAGTTACCCAGGACATGGTTAGCAGAGTTTTGGTATGGGAGAGAAGTCAGCGCCAGAGAACAGATTTGGGCATTATATCTCAATATTCCTGGCTTTTATGCCAGAGATTTGGTTGTGACTGTTTAGGATAAGCCTATAGAGAGTAAAGAAGAGGAAACCTGGGTCTGTGCCTTAAAGAGACAAATGTATCTGCTGTACAAATTTGGCAGCTATTATTTCTTAAAACAATTTCCTGATGGGCATGCCTTTAAGCAATGCGTTAACGTTTCCAACTGACTGGATCAACTGCTCAGATTGGTTAACATGAAGCAGAAAATGGCTAGAATGGAAAAGTGCAGATGGGGCTTAACTCTGCTGCTCTTGATTTGAGATTAAAGAGTTGAAGCTCACTTTCAAAGTAATCTCAGTGATCCACCCTTCCACACTGGAGAGGTGACCTGGGTAGCAAATTATGGTCTCCAGTAGACATCATAAAACACTCTTAATTTCTTGTCTTCCATATTTTGCCAGTGGGAGAAGACTGAAATGTTGTGGGTTTAATGTACATAAGAACTTGGAATTATATTGAGAGTGGTCATGTCAAACTTTAGAATTTAAGTCTGTTATTGTTTGGTATGAACTGTCATATTGTTCTCCAGCTTTGGGCAAGCTGTCACATCCAAATCTTTCTATCCCAGAATGTAAGTGAAAGATAGAAAAGAAGCTTCCAGAATCTCTCTCCATTCCCATTTTATGCTACTCTCCCACTCATTTAGTATGTCACAGAGCCATAAATCTTGCTTCATTTTCTTCAGATCATGGAGCTATTTTATCTACTACAGGACTTCTGCACACTGCCCTCCCCCATTCTTACTCATGACTGGCACTTCCGCATTCTTCAAATTTCAGACTATATGCTACCTTCTTCCCTGTTCACCCAATGCAAGTTCATTTCCCTTTCCCCCTTCTCAGCAGTCTGTACATTTCCCTACTTGTTTTGTATATTTTCCTTACTAAATTTTAATCACAAGGTAATGACCCATGTTTGTGTTGTTCAATATCCTTTCCCAACCATAATAATAATGCAAAGATATTTCAAATGCATTCTCATTTGAACCATTAACTATACCAAGGAGTGGTATTAACATATCTCATTGATAAATGAGAAATTTGAGGCCCAGAAAGCTCAAGTAAGTTACCCAGGGTAACACAGCTAGGAAGTGCAGAGCTGCACTCCATCCCAGGATTCTGATAGACAGGCCATTGCTGCTTTTGTTGCCATGAGTGCAACATCACAATGTCACCTTTCAAAGGAGCATTGTTGCTCTCAAATAAGCCATCTACTCATGAAGGCTTCACCTGTCTGTCTTTCCCTTTAAGACAGTTTATTTTATAGCCCCCCTTCCCCTGAAATCTTAAGCAGATTTATTAGAACTCCACAGAGGGATGATTTTGTTTTCCCTATAAAAGGGAAATAGCCACTGCTTTCAGAACTGATTAGAAGTGAAGTCTTTCCCTGGGGACACAATCAGCCCTGGAGAGTAGGTTCTGATGATGTCTGAGTTTCTTTCTCCTGCTCTGCCCTGGAGGGGGGTGAATGGCTTTCAGCCTTTACTTTTTAATGACTATGTAAGGGAAGAAGAATGAGCTGATGCCAGAGAAGAGGCTGGCCATATTGGAAATGGTAACAGGCGTACAAGGTTATAAGCCATGTGTCATTGGCAGGGGGCTGACTTTGGAGTCCTTTCCCCATACATGGTAATTATTTCAAGAAGCTAACTAATTGCCAATTTCTCCCTTTAAATTATATCTCTTCCCATCATTAAACAACTCTGTAACACAGATACATAAGTAAAAGTGCCAACTCTATATTTACTTACACAATCTCTTCCCTCAATATTTACTTCCAAACTAGGCAAGATAGGGCCACCCTGACAAATCAGAATTTCAGAGAGTACTGACAGCCCTCTAATTAGAATAAGATGAAATATAAATTACTCTGGGTAAGACTCATCCTCCTCCTTACTCCCCAGAACTATCTTAGATTTGTTTTAAATTAAAAAACACTTCTGATGTCTATACTTTGTTTTCATGCTGCAATCCCCCCTATTTCCACCCCCATTCTGATAAATTCCTCCTTGGTTACTGTGATGGTATAAAGGGGAACACTTTTGATACTGTTATCACAGTTTGCTCTCTGAACAAAGAGAATAACACAAAGAAGTGGAAAATCCCTTCAAGGGCACCATGGTAGTTGTACTGTATCAAGAAAGGCCACAGAACAACTCAAAGCTCACTGTTGTGCAAACATATCCTTGTATTTTGCAAGGTCATGTCGAAGCAGAGATTTAATTTCTAGCCTCAACAAAACTTTCTGTACCTGCAACCCAGAAGATCCAGCAAATCACCGTTCAGTTAATGAAATTTCAGAAGAAATTCTAATCTGTATTTTTGTATATTTTGCAGATCTATAATTGCAGATATTACTTTAATATACTGAAAAACAGACATTAAAAATGTGCATGAGCTTCAATATACTATAAAAAACAAAACCATGCAGAGCAAAAAGACTAGAAATGTGGGAAGTTATTGATACTGGTTGTTACTGGATGGTGGGCCAATGGGAGGTTTGTTTTACTCTCATCTATTATGTAATTAGCATGTGTTACTTTCAAAATGGAAAATTTAAAAAATGGGGTTAGAGAAAAAACACACTAGTATGGTAGTGTATACAGCACTTATAATAAAAAATTGATGGAAAAAGCACACTGGACAAGATTCATGTAGCAAAACCAGGAACTCTGTACTATAAACTGAAAGGAAAATTCTTCTAAATAATTTGGTTCACCTACACATCAAGCTTACCAGCATGGTGTTCTTAAAGCTATTTATGAAAATGATAAAGATAGATGGACATCTATGTACAGCATATACTTGTTATTTATGGTTAGTTTTACCATTTCATGAGTATCTTTTTAAAAAAATTTATTTCATATTCATGTTTAATACTGCAGTAAACATAGGGGTGCATATATCCTTTTGAATTAGTGTTTTTGTATTCTTCGGGTAAACACCAGTAGTGTGATTACTGAATCATAGGGTAGTTCTGTTACATTTTTGAGGAACCTCCATACTGTCTTCTACAGTGGTTATACCAGTTTGCATTCCCAGTAGCAGTGCATGAGGGTTCCTTTTTCTCCACATCCTCATCAACACTTTTGTTTCTTGTGTTGATGATTTTAGCCATTCTCACTAGTACGAGGTAATATCTTGTTGTGGTTTTGATTTGCGTTTCCCTGATGAGTGATGTTGAGCATCTTTCCATGTGTCTATTGGCCATCTATCTTCTTTGGAGAAATGTCTGTTCACATCTTCTCATTTTTTAATTGGATTATTTGGGGTTTTTTTTGGTGTTGAGTTGTATATGTTCCTTATATATTTTGGACACTAAACCTTTATTGGATATGTCATTTGCAAATATTTTCTCCCATTCTGTAGGTTGTCTTTTAGTTTTGTTGTTTGTTTCTTTGGCTGTGTAAAAGCATTTAATTTTGATGTAGTCACCATAGTTTATTTTTGCTTTTATTTCCCTTGCCTCAGGAGACATACCTAGAAAAATGTTGCTATGACTGATGTCAGAGAAATTACCGCCTATGTTCTCTGCTAGGATTTTTAGAGTTTCAGTTTTCACTTCTAGGTCCTTAATGCAATTTGAGTTTATTTTTGTGTATGGTGAAAGCTGGGGGCCTGGTTTCATTCTTTTGCATGGAGCTGTCCAGTTTTCCCCACACCATTTGTTGAAGAGACTGTCTTTTTCCCATTGCATATTCTTTCGTCCTTTGTAGAAGATTAATTGATCATTTAATTGTGGGTTTATTTCTGGGCTTTCTATTCTGTTCCATGGATTTATATGTCTGTTTTTGTACCAGTACCATATTGTTTTATCACTAAAGCTTTGTATTATATATATTGAAATCTGGCATCATGATGCCTCCAGTTTTACTTATCTTTTTCAAAATTATTTTGGCTATTTGAGGTCTTTTGTGGTTCCATACAAATTTTAGGATTATTTGTTCTAGCTCTGTGAAAAATGCTGATGGTATTTTGATAGAGATTGCATTAAATCTGTAGATTGCTTTGGGTAGTATAGACATTTTTTTTTTTAAAGATTTTATTTATTTACTTGACAGAGCTAGCCAGCGAGAGAGGGAACACAAGCAGGGGGAGTGGGAGAGGAAGAAGCAGGCTCATAGCGGAGGAGCCTGATGTGGGGCTCGATCCCAGAACGCCGGGATCACGCCCTGAGCCGAAGGCAGGCGCTTAACCGCTGTGCCACCCAGGCGCCCTGGGTAGTATAGACATTTTAATGATATTTGTTCTCCCAATTCATGAGCATGGACTAACTCTATTTGTTTGCGTCATCTTCAATTTATTTCATCATCATTTTATAGTTTTCAGAATGCAGATCTTACACCTCCTCAGTTAAGTTCATTCCTAGGTATTTTATCATTTTTGGTTCAAGTGTAAATGGGATGGTTTTCTTAATTTCTCTTTCTGCTGCTTTATTGTGAGTGTATAGGAATGAATGGACTTCTGAACATTGATCTGGATTCTGTGACTTTATTGAATTTATATATCAGTTCTAGTAGATTTTTGGTGGACTTCTTAGGGACTTATATATAGCACCCTGTCATCTGCAAGTAGTGAAAGTTTTATTCATTAGTTACCAATTTGGATGCCTTTTGTTTCTTTATGTAATCTGATAGCCGTGGCTGGGATTTCAGGTACTATGTTGAATAAAAGTGTTGAGAGTGAACATCCTTCGGTTGTGCCCGACCTTAGGGGAGAAGCTCTTAGTTTTTCCTCATCCAGGATGATGTTAGCTGTGGGGTTTTTCATACAAAACCTTTATTATGATGAGGTATGTTCCTTCTAAACCTACTTTGTTGAGGACTTTTTTTTTTTTTATCATGAATGGATATTGTACTTTGTTAAATGCAATGATCATATGGTTTTTATCTTTTCTCTTATTGATGTGAAGTATAACATTGGTTGATTTGCAAATATTGAATCATGTTTGCATCTCAGGAATAAATCCCACTTGATCATAGTGAATGATTTTTTAAATGTATTGTTGCACTGTTTGCTAATATTGTATTAAAAATTTTTGGATCTATGTTTGTCAGAGATCTTGCCCTGTAGTTCTTTGTGTGTGTGTGTGTGTGTGTGTGTGTGTGGCGTCTTTATCTGGTTTTGGTATCAGGGTAATGCTGGCCTCAGAATAAATTCGGGTTTTCTACCTCTTCTATTCTTTTGGAAAAGTTGAGAAGAATAGGTATTAACTCTTGTTTAAATGTTTAGTCAAACTCACCTGTGAAGTCATCTGGTCCTGGACTTTTGTTTTTGGGAGGTTTTTATTATTATTAATTAAATTTCATTGCTGTTGGTCTGTTCACATTTTCTATTTCTTCCTGCTTCAGTTTTGGTTGGTTATATGTTTTTAGGAATTTATTCATTTCTTCTAGGTGTCTTCTTTGTCTCTTGTTGCAGTCTTTGTTTTAAAGTCTATTTTGTCTGATATAGTATTGCTACCTGGCTTTCTTTTCACATCCTTTTACATGATAAATATTTCTCATCCCCTCACTCTCAATCTGCATGTGTCTTCAGGTCTGAAATAAATCTCTTATAGGCAGCATATACATGTATCTTTTTTTTTTTATTATTACATTGCCCTATGTCTTTTGATTAGAGCACTTAGTCCATTGACATTCAAAGTAATTATTGATAGGTATGCGTTTGTTGCCAGCTTGTTACTTGTGTTATGGTTGTTTTTGTAGTTCTTCTCTGATCCTTTCTTCTCTTGCTCTCTTGTCTCACGATTTGCTGGGTTTCTTTAGGGATATACATGAATTTTTTTCTCTTTATTTTTTACATATCTATTACTGGTTTTTGATGTGTGGCTACCATTAGGTTTGTACATAACATCATCTGCATATAGCAGTCTATATTAAGTTGATGGTCGTTGAAGTTTGAACCCATCCCTTACTCCTCTCCCCACCACATCTTAAGTATATGGTGTCCTTTTGTTTTGTAATGCCCTTGATGGATTTTTATACATATACTTATTTTTTCTGCTTTTGTGCTTCCTACTTTTCTTACTCTTGCTTATGGTCTTTATGTAGGGCTGGTCTAGTTGTCATGAATTCCTTTAACTTTGTCTGGTAAGCTCTGTCTCCTTCTATTCTGAATGATAGCCTTGCTGGATAAAGTATCCTTGCCTGCAGATTTTTCCTTTCAGCCCTTTAAATATATCCTGCCACTCTCTTGTGGCCTGCATAGTATCTGCTGAAAAATCCGCCGAGAGCCTTCTGGGGTTTCTCTTGTATACAACTGCCTTCTTTTGCTGCTTTAAAAATTCTTTCATCACTACTTTTGCTATTTTAATTATTTGTCTTGGTGTGGACCTCCTTGGGTTGATTTTTGTTGGGGAAATCTTGTGCCTCCTGCATCTGTATATGTTTCCTTCCCCAGATTAGGGAAGTTCTCAGCTTTTATTTCTCCAAATAAATTTTCTAGCCCCTTTTCCCTCTCTTCTCTTTCTGGGATCCCTGTAATGCAAATGGTATTATGCTTGATGGAGTCACTGAGTTCCGTAAGTCTATTCTCATTTTTCATAGTTGTTCCCCCCCCTTCACCTGCTCAACCTGATTACTTTCCATTATTCTGTCCTCCAGGTTGCTAAGTCACTCCTCTGCTTCCTCTATCCTGCTATTTATTCTGTCTAGAGTATTTTTAATTTCATTTATTGTGTTCATCTCTGATTAGTTCTTTTTTAAATCTCTGTGTTAAGTGTCTCACTATTGTCCTCCATTCTTCTCAAGTCCAGTGAGTACCTTTATGATCATTATTTAAAGTTCTCTATCAGGCATATTCCTTATACCTATTTTGCTTAGGTCTCTTGCTGTGATTTTGTTCTTTCATTTGGCACATATTCCTTGGTCTCCTCTTTCTAACTCTGTGTCTGTTTTTGTATGTTTGGAAAGTCAGATGCATTTCTTGCCCTTGAAAGTAATTGCCTCACGAAGTAGAGTTCCTTTAGTGCCCTATAGTGCAAAGCCATCTAGTGCAAAGCCAGGTTCACCAGAACCTGGAGCTTCAGGGTGTCCCCTTGTGTGTTGCCTGTGCCCTGGTGCTGTGTCTTGGCCACTGTTTTCCTTTAGCTTAGTCATCTGTAATGGCTCTCTCTGCCTGTTTTGGGCTGTGTTTGGTCCCTGTGGTGTTAGTGGACCAGCCTGCATCTGTCTTGGGCTTAAGCTGAGTCCAACTAGGCATCTGCCCGAGATGCAGTAGCACCAAGCTGCAGTGCACTTTCCCTGTGTTGTCCCCTGTGAAGTTTTCATGGTGGGTGGGGCCTGCAATCAGATCAACTGTCTGCCGCCAGCCCACTGCCTGGGGTCTCAGTCTGACTGGTGTGGTGTTTACCTTACCCTCACCCAGGGTGGAGTCACTTTGGAGTGGTGCTGGCCCCTGTTGGGGCTGCTTGCATATTGCCAGGCTTGGGGCCTCAATTTAAATGGACTCTGACCAAGAGTGTATTATTGGAGGGGATGCTACTGCTCCTAGGACCATGGGAGTTAGGGTGGGGTGTGAACTTTCAACAGGGTGTGCTCTGGTTTAACGAGATCCGCCTCTGTGCCACCTTGAGCAGGACTAGCCAGTGTGGGTCCAGTGGGTGCATAATTTTAACAAGGTGTACAAAGGTCTTCTACAGGGTCCGTTACCACCACTGCTGGGACTGAGGCCTCGCAAAAAGCATGCAAGGAATTGGCAAGGTTCACACCACAGTCTTCTGGGAGAGGGGTCCCATAGTACCAGAACTGAGGCAAGCATGACTGGAAAGGGCGGACAATTGAAGCCCAGTGGGATGGGGCTTGGTATAAGCATGATAAGTAGTGAGTGTGGGTGTTATGCTGGTTCCCACAGGTGGCCACATGTGGCTATATGTTTATGCTGGGGGGCGGGGAAGGGAAATGGAGGCTGCCAGCTCTTTTGTTTCTGGATAAGTCCCTCAGCCAGCCCTGCCCCTCTGGGTCATGCTCTGAGATTAATAATAAGTAACTCTTCTTCCCATATACCTCAGATGTTTTTCAAATTGCTGCTTCTACACTGTATCTCTATAGGCTCTTTGTCATGCTGTCTCTTTAAGGGCAGGCACTTTGCTTCCTATTGCACCTGGGATCTCCTAGAACAGTCTGCCGATTCTTAAAATTCCAGTCTTTAAGTCCAGCTGGTTGTATGAACTCATGAAATTTGGGCCTAGTTTTGAAAGCCAGATGTTACGGGGATTCATCTCCCCTGTGCCAGCTTCCCAGTATGGTAGCCTGTTTCTCTTCCTTCTATGTGCTTCTAGCTCTCTCCTTCCCACTGATGGCTCAAGGTTCTGTTTGACTCCCTACAGCATCTCTGCCCTTCCTACTCTCTTCAGCGTGGCCTCTTCTCTACCTTTAGTTGTGGCATTTGTTCTGCCAGTCTTTGGGTCATTTTCTGGATTATTTACAGTGATGTGTTAACTAGTTGCATCCATGGGATGAGGTATGCTTAGGGTCCTCCTACTCCACCATCCTCCTAGTGTCTTCCCCCCAAGGAATCACCTTTGCTTGAGACAGCAGGGAGAGAATAATGAGTTTCTTTGTTATTTCCTAGAGAAGCTTGAGGTCAAATAGATCCAAACTTCCCCAAGTTGATGACTATTCCTTAGCAGTTAAAAAGAAGAAAAAGGAAGGAAAAACAAAAGCTCATCTCTCAAGCATTTTAGTTATACTTTGTCCCTGATGATCCTGAAGCTTTCCCTGTTGGTTTTCTTTGTTATACAGTTGGGAAGTGAGTTACTTTGGCAACTTACCACGCCTCTCTGTGCTTTTGTTCCCTTCTCTGAAAATAGGAGTAAAAATGTCTTCTATCATAGGATTGTCATGAGGATAACATGAGTTAACTTAAATGGTTTCTTTTTTTTTTTTTAAGATTTTATTTATTTCACAGAGAGCAAGAGAGTAAGTGAGCACAAGCAGGGGGGAGGAGGAGAGGGAGAGGCGGACTCCTCACTGAGCAAGGAGCCCAATGTGGGGCTTGATCACAGGACCCTGGGATCATGACCTGAGCCGAAGGCAGACGCTTAACTGACTGAGCCACCCAGGCGTCCCTAACTTGTATGATTTCTTAAAACACTGTCTGACATAAAGTCAGATGCTCCATAAATGATAAAAGTGCTCTTAGCATTTTATATGATTTCTTAAAACACTGTCTGACATAAAGTCAGATGCTCCATAAATGGTAGAAGTGCTCTTAGCATTTCCGTCCAGCAGTCAGAGCAGCACCAGCAGCATCACCACAACAGCAACAACAATAGCCTTAAAAATAGCCTAGTGGGGATGCCGAAGATGGTGGCAAATCAACTTGGACTAGAATTTCTCATTTACTCTTCTTCTATTCCTCCTTCAGGAGCCAGGGTTATTTCAAGAGTTGACACAGGCTCAGTGGATCTCAGGCACAGTGCATCTGTCCTGATTCGGGCATTTATTTAAAAAAATGTTTTATTTTCAAATTCAGAAAAACTTAAAAGAAATTTTTAAAATCACTAAGGTATTCTGGTTTGCAGAGGCCACTGTGATGTGTATGGCAAGAGTGATATTCTAAGTTTGCCATATGTGGGTAAGTGAAAAGGAATAAAATGACTCATCTCGTTTGTTTTCCATAATCTCTCATGAGCTTTGCTAGTTCAGACCTTTAAGTGGAAAGAAGAAAATCTTGATTCTGTTGTTTAATAGCAGAGACCTTTTTTCTCTATAAGCATTATCTCTATAAACACATACAGATGGACAACCCCTCAGCCCTTTCATTTTACTTCTTGGCTTAACTGTAATACTGTTTTAGTGATTTTTCAGTTTTCTATTTTAACTGGAATAGCGTCAGATGTTGAGTTTGTTGTCTGCTTCACATTTCCTTGCCCTTTCCACCTACTTACTCATCAGTGTTCCTCCCCATATCTGACTGGAGCCTAGCAGAAAACAGATGTCAAACTGAAGTTAGGATAATTTGAGGATGGTTTAATAAACAGACTATTTACAAAGGCATTGGTGGGGCTAGGGAACCCCAGGGAATAGTGGGTCACCTGGTTCTAGGAACAGAGGGGACGCTGTGAGGAAAGGGAGTTGCTCCTCCAGTCCTAATGGAACCAGGATGAGGAGAGAGGGAGCTGTGATGAGAGGAGTTGTGACCATAGCACAGTGAGGGAAGCAGCCAGCCAGAAGTGTCCCTATGGGGAGGGACTGGAGCACCAAAGATTCCCACTTCTCTCTCCTCCTTCTCACCAGTCCCGTCAGGACTTCCCACAGGCTGATGCCAAGGGCAACTAGAAGGCGTGGGAGTGTGTTGGTGCAGTCACTACATGTCAGCCTTAGCTGGGTGGAGTATGTTTGTAGGGAATATAGATGACATCCACATGCTACCTACCCTTTCTTCTTCTCTTCCACATCTGAGACAGGGAGGCAATGCCAGCAGCCCATTGTCCATTAACCATCTTTTCTCTGCCCTGGCATCAACTCCTCTCTTTCAATCAACTAGGTCCCATCACTGGATGCTTTTGTTCAAATTTCTTCTATTTAACAACAACTACACAATAAAGAAACCTTCCTTCCTTCCTATGTGTCTTTTTAGCTTTCTTGAAGAAATGACAGTTAAGACTTGGAGGGTTGAGCTGGTGCTAGCCAGGTAAAGAGTACATTTAAGGCAAGGAGAACAATAGCCTTAGCAAAGTTCCTAATTAGGAATAAGCAAAGGTCAGTGTGCTTGAAGCCTAATGAGCAAGTCACAAAAGAGACTAAAGAACTAGCCAGGACTCAGATCATGCAGGACCCTTTAGGTTTCAGAAAGGATTTTGGATTTTATTTTGAGGACAAGGGAAAGCTGATTCGGTCACTACTGCTGTATGACAAATTATCCCAAAATTATGTTCAAATGTTGTGTGGGACTACTGTTAGCTGAAGTCTCAACTGGGTTGGAAGGTTAAGATGTTTCATTCATGGTTGGCAGTTGATGCTGGGAGATCATCTGAGCTCTGGATGGAGTGCATATGTATGACTTTTCTGGAATGGTGGTCTCAGAGGAGTTGAATTTTTTACATTTGGCATCCCCCAAAGTAAGGGTCTCAAGGAAACTATGGAAGCTTCATGACCCTTTTGGACCTAGCTTCAGAATTCACACAGTGTCACTTCTACAGCATTCCATTAATCACGAGTGAGTCATCAGGCTATCCTAGACTAAAGGGCAAGGGGAGTTATACTCTACCTCTTGATGTGGAGAGTCATAATCACATGTGGTCTTGTGAGCATGTGTGATGGGAGTTATTCTGGCCATTTCTGAAAATACAATCTGTCAGCCCACTGAAATATTTTGAACACAACAGTAATACAGGCCAGTATATGTTCTACAAAGAACACTATGATTGCTTCTAAAACTAAACTTTAGGGAGTGAACAAGGCTGTACATGGTAGTCTATGAAGGTAGTACAGGGAAGAGATGACAATGGCTTGGTGTAGAGTGCTGACAGTAGAGATGGTAAGCAATGAGCACATCTGAGTTAAGTTGTAGAGTCTGTATTGCTAAAGCGTGATGAAGGACTGGGTGTAGCATGTGATGGAGAAGTGATGACAAGTGTGACTCCCAGGTGTTTGGGTTTGAAGCTGCTGGGAAAATTCCAGTGCCATTTACTGAGGTTAGGGAGTCAGAAGGAAGAACAATTATAAAGGGGGAAAATCAAGGCTTCACTCTAGATGGAGTGTAAGTTGCATTTGGGGCAACCAAGTAGACAAGTCAAGAGGCTAACTACACACTCATGTCTAGAGCTCAGAAGAGAATTCCAGACTGGAAATATAAATTTGGCAGTTATCATCATATTGATGATATGTAATAAAGCTATGAGAAAGGAGGAGATATAATTAGAGAAAGCCTGCAGAGAGATGGAGTGTTAGCAGAGAGCACTGAGGACCTGTATTCAGCTATTGAGCAGAGGAGAAACTTCCAAAAGAAACAGAAATGGCCAGAGATTGAGTGTAATTTCAGTGGATATGTATTTTTTCCAAACCCACATCAAGAAATACAAAATCTCAATGTAAAAAAATTGGAAATGTTAAATATGCATCTCCCAATTATCTATTAACAAGGATTTTTCCCTCTTGATCAAGCATTTTTCATACTTCACAGCCTAACAGGTGGTTTATGATTTTCTGCGAGTGAGGTATTTGTTTAAAATAATTAGACATTAAAAGTGAATGCTGATCTCTGTTCCCAAATAACTTGTTTTGCATGTTGTGTTCTTTTTGTTTAAAGTTACCTAGGTGTAAAAACTACCTGGGTGTAAAAATAAAGTAATAATCTAGAATTAACTTTAAAAAGTGTCCCATAGTTTGTTTTATTAGAGGTAGTTTGTATAGCATCCTGCTTGTCAGAGAAATAACTATTTTGAGGTAAATGTGATGAAAACCCAAAAGGAGTCTTCAAATTAGGTAGCAGACATAAATGGGATTTCTCTCAAAGCAACAACATCATGAGGTGTGTTGAGTGGCATCAAGAATATGGCTGTTGTATCATTTAGTGCAATATAAAGCTAAAACATAGAATATTCCACTTTTCATGTGTGTAAAATCACAGGAGTAGAGATTGGCTAGGATGAAGTTGACAGAGGTAAAAATGAAATAAACAGAAAAGTGGGAAAGAGAATATTCCAGTTTTAATA
The DNA here is from genome assembly GCF_023065955.2 of Ursus arctos. Taxonomy (NCBI): domain Eukaryota; kingdom Metazoa; phylum Chordata; class Mammalia; order Carnivora; family Ursidae; genus Ursus; species Ursus arctos. Next base: position 55,319,957 of record NW_026622764.1, on the reverse strand, counting down.
TTGATCCATCTATAGAAGTGATCACTGGAGCATCATTTTTTTTTAAAGATTTTATTTATTTGTTCGACAGAGATAGAGACAGCCAGCGATAGAGACACAAGCAGGGGGAGTGGGAGAGGAAGAAGCAGGCTCCCAGCGGAGGAGCCTGATGTGGGGCTCGATCCCATAACGCCGGGATCACGCCCTGAGCCGAAGGCAGACGCTTAACCGCTGTGCCACCCAGGCGCCCCTACTGGAGCATCATTTAATGAGTCTGCCACCTTCTCGAACTTGTAACACTGATCAGCTGCAACAAGTGATTATAGGGGTCTCCGCTGGAATTATTTGCTCCCTCTTTAGAAAGGGGATCTTTGCTTAGATAGTAGTATTTTCATAGCATGAATTTTGATGCAGTAACTGTGAAAATAATGGTTAAGCAAGAGAGTGGCATGATCTGATTTGTTTCTTAGGTTGGATGGGGGGAAGTTGGTGAGACTAGAGGCAAGGTGAACAGTTAGAACACCTGTAACAACGTAGATGTGACAGGATGGGCACCTGAACTGACTTGATAGAGGAGATGGAAGGGAGAGTCTAGATTTGATGGCAATTTTTGAAGTGGGTTAAACAAATATTGGTGACTGATTCAACTGAGTCAGGTGAGATAAAAGTTGTGATAAGGCGGATACAAATCTCTGAGAAGGAACAGAGTGTGGATATGATACAAATGACCCAACTACAGCCCATGTGTTATCTTGTCAACAGCTTTATGAAGTGGCTCAAGCAGGCATCATTCTCCTCTGAGGAAGGCAACTCAGCCACTTTCAAAACCTAAGGTACTCCAGATCTGTACAGTAACTTCTTGCTTGCCACTAGCACTCAGGAGATGAGGAGCAGGAGTAAGGGAAGGGATTTATCCATCTCTCCAGCACCATTCCAGCAATGATAATTTCCCCCTGTACTTTTAGTTATGGTCCTCTTCGAGGAACACAGTCCCAACTAGTCAGCTGGTTACGACAAAACAACTTAGTGTAAATGAGGCAATCTTACGATGCATTGATTTGCACATTACTCATCCCACCTCCCCTTCTAGTGTGTCTTTTAGGCACTGGGGAGGCTGGAAAGTTAAGAGCTACAATTTCCACATTCTTTTGCAGTCAGGTTGCATATGTGGCTCAGGTTTTATACATACTTGAGATTTGGAAGAAGAAAGTAAGTGATGTGGGCACTATGGTAGAAGCATTTAGTTATTCTGAGGCAGCTCTGATGAAAAATCTGGGAAGAGAGGTGGATTGTGGCAGGACTGAAGTTTTCCCTGGAATGTTCTCCCAGTGGGTAGAGTATTTGTCCTGTCTGCAGTTGCTCTTGGCTATGTAGAATCTATGCTTGATTCTTGGCCCTCCTGGAGATGTTGTATGCCACTCAGTATTCTCTAATAAATGCCTTTCTGATCTAACTAGCAAGAGCAGATTCTGTTGACTGCACCTAAAAATAATGATAATACTCAAACTGTGTGTGTGTATCTATCTGCTATAATAGACATACATATGTTCATGTTGACCAGTTTCTTTTGGCACAAATCAGAGCTTTGGTAGTAATTTCAACCTGAAACTGTAATTTTAAGACTGAAAATTATGGAAAATTTAAAGTTATTAAAAAATTTATTTAGCCCGTACACTCAGGATTTTTAAAGCACTGTGCTAGACCTGGATGAATTTGATATAGTCAATTCTGGCCTCCAAAGAATTGCAAAATCTAGTATTACTCTCTTGCTTAAAATTCCCACTGGAAACTAACCTAGGAGGGCAGATTCCATACGTTTTTCGTTCACCGTTGTATCTAGGGCTGAGCACCTGTGCTCAGCACATACATGTGAGCACACACATACACATACATGTGTACATGTTCACACATATATACACAGACATGCATTTATTACATGAATAAATAAAACTATATGCCAAAGATACTAAATAATTAAAATGGGGAGAGGTTCTTCTGGGATATTTAATGCCAGACTAAAACTCTTCTTGGCCACCAAACCCTAGTTTTAAGTGTGACTTTAAATTTCCCTAACATAATTTTCTTATAGTAAACTCCTTGCTTCTAGGGTAATTTGTTCAGGACAGAATTAACAGTAAGGTTTTCTTCTTCCTGAATGTGTAGTTCTCCTAAAAATCTACTTCCTTATTGTGGTCATGCAGACTCCCACTTGGTCAAAATATGCATTTCCAGGAAACTTTTTCTTCTAGGTACTCATCCCCCAACTATTTCTTTTCAGGACAAACATTAGTTTATTTACTGCCCAGTCTGTTCAATTATGCTACCCAATCCAGATAACTAGCTCCACAGGTTTTTTTTTCCCCCCACAATTTCATATATGATATTTCCCCCCAAATTTGGTATTAGTAGTGCCAGATAGACAGTGGAAGGCATACTATGCCACAGAGTGCCATTTTAAAATTGAGAAAACAGTGAAATAATGAAACTATGAGATTTTCCTAACTTAGAACTGAAAAAAGAATCCGTTTTTGCTTGTTGTCATTTCCCTATAATCAATGTACTAGTTCAAGGTCACCTGAAATTTGTACTCTAAACACACTCCTAGGACTTTGAAGGTAGGTACAACTCAGGCATAAAGTGAGAGTGGTGGCTTAAAAGAAAGTATTGAGAGTCCTCTCCAGTCTACGTTCTCAGACCACAAAGCTCAAGTAGAAGTTAAATAACATGACATGTGAGAGACATCAGGCAGGTAAGCCTATTTAGGGAGAGAAGGTACTCAAAGCCTAATGTGTTTTTACAGTTACATTCTTCGCTTGAAGCTGAAATAACTATCCATAAGAACAGAGAGCATTGTAGCCACTTCTAAAAATGAACAGTGGCCCACCTGCTGCTCAAACTAACATCAATTTTCTCCCCACAATTCAGAAGAAATCATAATGCATCAGTTTTTAACTTTATTTTTCAGGTTTCCAGGACTATTGATTTTTGTAAACCTCAAATTCAGTCTTAGATTTCTGTAGACTTGCCTGGGGTTGACATCATTAACCTAAGCTGGCTTCATTGAAACACTTCAGATTTAGCATGTCAGAATATCAGCTTGTGGCACCTCAGAAAACTGACCTGTGCCACCTTAGGCCAAATCAGCTTAACAAACATTTATTGAACATCTTCTCAGACCAAGGCTCTGAGATAAGAGCTCTGGAGGTAATAGTTGGAAAACTGTCCTTCCTGTCACAGTTCTTAGACTAACTGGGAAATAGTAAAATAAAAACAAAACAAATCAAGCAAAACTCATCTACTCACAGACTGAATGATGGGCTATGATACCAGCATTTAGAAGAATGCTCTGCAAAAAATGAAGCAAAGAAGAGGCAATAACTGAATGCCCAGGTCTCAAACAGCCCAGTATTTCAAAGGGCATTAACCTCATACATGCAGATCGTCATCAGTCGCTCGTCTTAGAGGTTTTAGAGTGAAAAGTAAGTGAACAATAAGAAACTAGAAAAAGAAGTCTAAATGAAACCCAAAGTAAGTGGAAAGGAAAGGAAACATAAAAACCATAAACAAACGACACTTCAGATAAAGGGCCAGTATCCAAGATCTATAAAGAACTTATCAAACTCAACACCCAAAAAACAAATAGTCAAAAAATGGGCAGAAGACATGAACAGACACTTCAAAGAAGCCCTACGAATGGATAACAGACACATGAGAAAATGTTCAACATCATTAGCCATCAGGGAAATTCAAATCAAAACCACACTAAGATACCACCTTATGCCAGTTAGAGTGGCAAAAATTGACAAGGCAGGAAACAACAATTGCTGGAGAGGATGTGGAGAAAGGGGATCCCTCCTACATTGTTGGTGGGAATGCAAGTTGGTACAGCCACTCTGGAAAACAGTGTGGAAGTCCCTTAAAAAGTTAAAAATAGAGCTACCCTATGACCCCGCAATTGCACTACTGAGTATTTACCCCAAAGATACAGAAGTAGTGAAGAGAAGGGCCATATGCACCCCAATGTTCATAGCAGCAATGTCCACAGTAGCCGAACTGTGGAAGGGGCTGAGATGCCCTTCAACAGATGAATGGATAAGGAACATGTGGCCCATAGATACAATCAAATATTAGCCATCAGAAAGGATGAATACCCACCATTTGCATCGATATGGATGGAACTGGAGGGGATTATGCTAAGTGAAATAAATCAAGCAGAGAAAGATGATTATCATATGGTTTTACTTATTTGTGGAACATAAGGAATGGCATGGAGGACATTAGGAGAAGGAAGGGGAAAATGAAGGGGGGGAAATCAGAGGGGGAGATGAACCATGAGAGACTATAGATTCCAGGAAACAAACAGGGTTTCAGAGGGCAGGGGGGTGGGGGGATGGGTTAGCCGAGTGATGGGTATTAAGGAGGGCACGTATTGCAATGAGCACTGGATGTTATATGTGAACAATGAATCATGGAATACATAAAAAATTAATGAAGTGCTGGTGACTAACATAATAAAAATAAATAACAGTATTATGGCTTCAAAAAAAAAAACCCACAAAAAACTACCCAACTTTTGGTCAGTGAAACGAAAAGGTCATTCTGTGAGAAGGTTGATAAAATTTATAAGCCACTAGGCAGGCTGATCAGAAAATGATAAAGAGTAAGAGAAGTGACATCATGATTCTACAGATATTAAAAGTATTGTGACCAACTTCACACCAGTAAATCTGATGATTTGATACAATGGGAAAATTCCTTGAAAGACACAACAGTCATAACTCACATAGTTAACTGAATGCCTATGTCACTTTAAGAAATTGAATTTCTAGTTAAAACCTTCACACACACACATGCACAAGTGCATGACAACTCCAGGAAATATAGGTGTCTTCCTTGATGAATTCCACCAAACATTTAAGAAAGAAATAACAGCGATTCTACACAAATTCTTCCAGAAAAGCGAAGAGAAGGGAATACTCTCAGACAATTCTAGAGATCAGCATTATCCTGATACCAAAGGCCAACAAAGATTACAAGAAAAGGAAACTGTGGACTTATATTGCTAAGGACCACAGAGGTAAAAATTTTAAGCAGATTTTTAGAAAATTAAGTCAACAGTATATAAAACAGGAGAACATATCATAATGACATGGGGTAGTCTTGTTAAGATATCAGTTTTCTTTAAACTGATCTATAGATTCAGTGCAATTCCGAATCAAACTTTAGCATGATTTTTCCTAGAAATTGACAAGCTGATTCTAAAATTTATATGGATGTGTCAAGATTCTAGAAGAACCAGAAGAACCTTGAAAAAGAAGAATAAAGTTAAGAGCTAACATTATCTCATTTCAATACTAATTATAAAGGTACAGTCATAACATTGGACTAAAAATAGGCAAATAGATCAGAGGAACTGTATAGAAAGTCCAGAAATAGACCTACACATACCTGAGCAATTGACTTTTGGCCAAAATGCAAAGGCAACTCAGTGGAGAAAAGAAAGTGTAAATAAATTAGTTGAAACAAGTGGATATCCATGTGCCAAGAAAAAAAAAAAGTACTTGCATTCATACTTTCCATCACTTACAAAATTTAAATGAATTATAGACCTAAATGTAGTCCTAAAGGAAAAAAAACAAAACCTTTTTTTTTTTTTTAAGTAGCCTCCCTGCCCAATGTGGGGCTTGAACTCATGACCCTGAGATCAAGTCGCATGCTCGACTGAGCACCCCTCAAACTAAACTCCTAAAAGAAAACACAGGAGAAAATTTTTGTGATATTCAGTTAGACAAAGATTTCTTTGATATGACCCGACAAGAATAACCAATAAATAAAAAAGTGATAAATTAGACTTCATCAAAATAAAAAAACTTCAAAGATTCTGTTAAAAGAATGAAAACAACAGACTAGGGAAAAATGTGAAACTCACATTTAGTAAAGGACTGGAATCTGGACTTTATAAATACCTCTCAAAACTTGATCAGAAAACAAATACCTTAATAAGAGAATGGACAGAAGATATGAGCAGACTCAACCTAATTCTATAATTTGATGCCTTATATATTCAAAATCTATATCATTAGATGAATATGTGTTCAAGATTGTTATAACTTACCTATTATTTTTAATTGGTATTACCATACCCCTTTGTCCTCCATGCCATTTTTGCCTTCCATTATTTTTTTTTTTCAGATACTAAAATTCCCACTTTAAGTTTAAAAAAAAATAATTTACATGGTAGGGATCTATATTACCATCCCCTTCATATTCAGGGGTTCACCTGAATAAACACTGAGAGGACCCTACAGTCCCCATAAAGGAAGGTAACTTTCTCAGTGACAGTGATGCAAGACAGTAACCACAGTGGACCTGGAAGTGAGTCCCTTGAAATTTCTGACATTGGAAGAACTTAAAAAGGAGTGGGAGATGGCACAGTTAGCTGGCATCCAGAAAATGACAAAGACGTAATATATACAAAATGGACAGGGTCCACAACTGGGCTTCCAAGAACAATTTATGAAAACCATTTATACAGTCTTAAAATAGGATGTGGACCATAATAACCAAAAGTACTTCCTGTTTTAAGATTTGTAAGCAGAAGTTTTATAAATGAAGTAGATGGTTTTTTAAAAAAATATTTGTCAGAGAGAGAGCAAGAGAGCGCACAAGCAGGGGGAGCAGCAGGCTCTCTGCTGAGCAGGGAGCCCGATGTGGGGCTCGATCCCACAACCCTGGGATCAGGACCTGAGCTGAAGGCAGACGCTTTGGCTGAGCCACCCAGGCATCCCTGAAATAGATGGTTTTAATGCAGCAGTGAACCCAGGTGCTATCAGCAACTGAAGGGTTTTTAGCTCAAATTTTATTTAGGGAAAAAAACAGTAGTTGATTGGGATGCTCAGCCACGACAGCTCTAAAGACCTTGGTAGTTAACGTTTGGAGAAAGGACACATAGTGGCACTTGTCAACACATGCATTTCATCTCAATGAATTTTCTTTTCCCACAATTACTTTTGCTTTTGAAAATTGAGAAACTATGGACTCTAGGAAACAAACTGAGGGCTTCGGGGTGGGGGATTGGGATAGACTGGTGATGAGTAGTAAGGAGGGCACGTATTGCATGGTGCACTGGGTGTTATACGCAACTAATGAATCATGGAACTTTACATCAAAAACCAGGGATGTACTGTATGGTGACTAACATAACATAATAAAAAATAGTATTAAAAAAAACAAAACAAAACAAAAAAAATTGAAAAGATGTGCTTTAAACAAACAGAGCTCGCGTTCTCCATTTGAGTGCTAGTTTGGAATCTGACAAAGACAGAACAAAACTAACCTTGAATTCAGTGCCTGCCTTGATATTGGGGCTTCTGCCTCTTCTGTTTCTCCTGAAGAACTAGGAAAGAACTCAGCAAACCCAGCAGATCCCTCGAATTGGCTGTTTCACTTCTTGGGAAATCGCTACCTTTTCTGATTTTCTTTTCAGAACTACTAAGAGCTGAAATGTGGATACAAACCAAAGTAAATCAACTCATTTTTTTTCTGACGGTTTTTTTGTTTGTTTTAATTCAGTATTTGAGTAAAATCACTTTTGAAGCAGTAGCTATCAACTTTGAAAAGCAATAGATAGTTTCATTAATCTTTTTTTGGGGGGAAACCCTTAGTTGTAAGGCTATAACATCTTCTTTAAGTAGAATTTAACACAACACTACTTCATAATTACTTTTTTATTGTCAGATTTGATTTTAATATAATAAAAAGCATGTGTTAATTAAAAAGAAACTCTACCTCCATTACTAATAAAGCCTATAAAAGAGTAAATTGAATGACCAGTAGGAAGATTGAGCATCTGGCTTGGGTAATAGATTCTGTCAACTAAGGTTTCATAGGGAGGTAGCTAGTGGCATCAGAGCCTAGAAGGGTAATTATGTTTCTGCTGGTGAAATGAGGGTATTATAAGCAGAGAGAAAAGAATGCTCAGAGTCAGAAGGGAGACCCGCAAAACTTTCTACTGTTTAAGTAGTTTAAAATACTGACTTTTACCTGGGTCGAGGTAGGGTCAAGATAACACATGATGGTGATTCCAAGTCTCAGGTCTGCATCTTTGGATCCACGAATATATACATATAGAAGACTTTGGGGATGTGTATCTCATAACCCTACTATCTTAACTCTAGTTTCCTAGAAAGGAGAGACTGAGGCAAATCTTACAAGCTAATGTGTTATTAAAAAGTGCAATTTTAGGATTACAACAGAGTGGAAGTGAGGTGGAGGAGCAAAAGCAGTTGCGAGGTGGTGTGTTACTGTCCTACAAGAAAGTCAGCTGATTGTTTTATCATGTGTAGTGTCTAGACAGTCCATAAAGAACCACCTTGTCTGGGAACAATTCTTGGGGTAGAGGAGTGGGAGTAAGAACGAGTAAGGAATTCATCCATTAGCTCCTCCATCTCCTGTTTCTTTGGGGTCAAAGCCTAGATTATTTCTGATTCATTACTCATTTTCTTTTATAGACATAGAAATAGATATCCTTGCACACTCTTTGTATGAGACTTCACAGTCCTCCAGCTGGGTTAGGGGGAGTATATACCCCCCTCCCCAATGATGTTGTGCCTGGCCACTCTTAGGTAGATGGGCTCACTGTGCGTTACTAGTTGACTGTTGAGAAACATGACAATGGGATACCTTGGCGAGATTATCCAGAAGATGACAAAGCCTGGATCACAAGATTCCAAGCCGTAAATAGGTTCTGAACACATAGGAATCTTACCCAGCTTAGTTGTACTCACACATCTGAAGATCAGTGTGGTCAGGATCTGGGGAGGAAGTCCACCAGCCAGGGCTCAGATGTGCTTGTCTGAGAGAGTAGCTGAAGCAAATATACCTCACAGATGGAGGGGAAAATGCTGACAGTGGAAAGTGAACTAGGGAAGATAGGAGCTAGCCAGCATGCTGAAGGATAACACTGCCAAGATGGACCAGTGGGAATAAGCTGGACAGCCCAGGCAGCTGGAGTAGAAGGATATTTTCCCTCACAAGTAAGCCTGTCTCTCCATGTTAGTCCACATGGTTCTGAGTAAAGCCTCTTCATAACTGTATATAAAAGCCTGAGCCAAGATTGAGCAGCTAGGTAGCATATCTTAGTGGCTAACAGCACAGGCTTGGGAATCGCACAGATCTGGGTTCAAATTCTGATTCCTTTACTGTGTAACTGTGGGCATTTTCTAAATTTCTATAAGCCTTTCTCGGAGATAAGGAGAAACAATTTGATGGATGTTTTGTAGTAATGAGCACTGTTGGATGGGAGATCCTCCACCCCCAAGTCCATGGTAGCACTGTAAGTCCTAACATGTTGTTGGATGGCTGGGGCTGTATGACATTCTGGCCAGTGAATTGTGAATGGAAGCTACGGGTGTCATCTTGGGGCTGATACATGTTCCTCTAAAGACCGCTTTCTCTCTAGCATGTGGTGATCACATGTTCACAATGGTGACTGCTCTGTCAATTTGCTCCCTGGATAAGTACTAGGAGCAGAATCCCACTGCTGATCTGCGGAATACCTGTAGCATGAGCAAGTCCTAAACCTTCATTGTTATAAGCCACTGAGATCTTTGATGGTGTTGATTAGACAGTGTAACCTGTCCTTTCCTGATATAGCGTGAAAGCACTTTAAGGTTTCTGGCACAGAGCAAATACTCAAGAATATAGTTATTAAAATGGGATCTTCAATTAGGCGTATTCTCCAAAGATCTTTTGTTTTAATGTCTTATCATTAGTGAAAAGAAAATAGGAAGGAAGAAGCAAAAAGGATCTGAATATCTATGGAATTTTGAAGTTTCTTTTTTGTAATCATTAATGTTATCAAAATGAATAAGCATACAGGCAGATCATTATTGCGCATGTAATTATCATAGAAAAGTCTGAAAGTGTTGAGACAAGTGATTGATTGCATGAAAAGTTTATGTAGAAGTAGAAGTATAAATGCATGTGAATTTCCTCTTCTAATTTAATACCTGTGATCATTTCCACCTGGTTGTTTACTTGGACAAGAACTCCAGATAATATGTTGATTATTCATTCAAGGGCTATTATAAAAATAACAGGGCAGAAGAATAGAAAGCATCCCATTAACTTACTTAAGGTGACACTGACCCTGCTACTTTAGTGGTCTCCAAAGGCCAGTTCTGATGTGCTATATCAGAATCACCTGGGGAGTCAAATGGAAGAATTTTAATGTGCAAATAACTTAAAATCCACACAAAAGTTGCAAGATTAATACACAGAGTTCTTGAATTCCTTTTATCAGGATTTACTAATTTTTAACATTTTCCACATTTGCTTCCTTTTTCTTGAGACGAGAATATTCTTTTAAATTACCACGGTGGAGTTATCAAGCTCTCAGAATTCAGCATTGATGTGCTATCTTTATTTAGTCTATAATCCAATTTTGTTTATAGCCCAATTTTGTCAGTTGTCTTAATGCCCTTTATAGCATAATTGTTTTTTCAATACATGATCCAATCCAGGATTATGTATTGCAGTCATTTTCCATGCCTTGTTAATCTCCTTTCATCTGGGATGTTTCAGCTTTTTTTTTTTTTTTGTCTTTTGTTGAATTGATACTTTTGACAAATGCAAGTAACTTATTTTACAGAATGATCTTTACTTGTGTTTGCTTCATGTTTCCTCATAATTCCATTCAGGTTATGTATCCCTTTCTGGAATGCTATAAAAGTGATGTGTACTTTTCTCAGGGCATCACATCTGGAGGTGCTCAAAACCCATCCACCTCTCCTTAATAAGGTTAATTTTGATCACCCAGAAAAGGTTTTGTCCAGTTTCTCTGATGGTTACCATTTTGCCTCTTGCAAGTAATAAGGAATTTATGGTTAAGTACTTTAAGATAATGCATATCTCCTACTCTTCACCAAGTATTACACCTTAGGTTTAGCAATAATTATTGATTCTGGCCCCAGAAAAACAATCTCTACATTTATCAGTTGGTCTTTGGTAAGGAGTAACCCAATTTCTATTCTATGTATGTATCTACGCACGCATCTATGTGTTTCTATGTGTCTATGTTCGGTCTCTATCTACATGATCAGTATGGACTCATGGGCCCCTATTTTATTCAGTGGGTTATAATCTATAAATATTCCTACCTGTTTAGATGCTAAGCTTATCCTAGCTTTGGCCAGTAGAAACCCCTTTAAGTTGACCAAACTGGCTCCGATGTCTTTTTGACATGTTCCCCATTTTGTGTGTGTGTGTGTGTGTGTGTGTGTGTGTGTTTGCGTGTTTGCTGGCAACACTTCCTTACTTTCTAGCAAGGCAAGATGTTTGAGGCCCATGTTGCACCTGCTCTTTCCCAGACCTGGATTTATCGTTCTCCACACTAAGCTAATTGAATTAAATGTCAGAGACTGTGGCCCAGGTAGTTATTTTCAAAGAAAAACTCCCAAATAGTTCTGATGCTCAGGTTGCTGCATGAATACTCTATTATGCGATAAAAGGGGTTATAGAACGCCTCATAATTATGTTAATGATCAGATCCCCTAGCCTATTCTGGGTTCTTGATTCCCGCAGGACTCTGTTTTACACGTTCAGACCATCAGCATGACACCAAATTACTTTCAGGAAATGTCACCTTACTCCCTGGTCTAAACTCGGACAAAGTGGTTCTCTCTTCTGTGTGCCCCTTCTTGCCTGGTTCTAGTCTAGCTTTACCTCAGTGTCTTTTGTTCCCACCTTTGGGTGCTTAGTGCTTGCTTGTTCTGTTCTTTCCTCTGACCCATCATTTGGCAGCATAAAGAAGGCATAACGTATTTCAGGAAAGGAGCAAGTTGTTGGATATCAAGGCCTATTCATTCATTAGTCAACAAATATTTGTGGGTTATTCTGAAACTTGAACTTGCTGGGGGTTATTTTTAAAATATGCATGAAATGAAGCCTCCTCTTCATTTAAATGACCTGGGTGGCCACAAGCAACAGGATTCAAAACTCACTATGATTTCTTTCCCTCCCTTGCTTTTGGTTTGAGTGCTTAGGTGTTCGTTATTGAAGAAATCTTTTAAAATGACTGGCAATTGATTATAATGTCTTGGCTAAAAGGTTAACTGATCGTAAAATTTGAATATGCGCTAAAGAGCACCCGTCCCCTGGCATTCGCTTACACGTGTGCTTTTCTATTTGCTTCCTCTGCAAATACTCCATGAGTAAATTTTGTATGTAATCACTGACTAGCAATAAGGGGCAGGTGTAGGACCGAAGGATGCACAAGACCCAAATGTGGAAGCTGGTGGAGGTGAGGCAGGCATGAAATGCTTAAGACAAACAATGTCAAGTTAAATCCCTGTGTCCGGGGAGAAAGTGGCCCAAGAATATAATCAGATGAAAACGAATCCTCATGGGAGTCACCGCTAAAAAGAATTTTCGATATGAGAAAGTACAAGGCAGAAAGAGCCTTCCTTGGAAGCTAGAGAGACATCCTAGATTCATGATGTGGAGCATAAGGAACACCAGGAGTGGGGTGCTGCCCAGATATAAGGCTGGGGGGGGGGATCAAATAGGGGAACTGCTTGCTTTGCATATCTAAAGGGCCTGAAAGATGTTTCCTGGAGTTTTTTAAAAAAATTTTTATTATGTTCAGTTAACCAACATACAGTACATCATTAGTTTTTGATGTAGTGTTCAACGATTCATTAGTTGCAAATTTAAAGCAGAGTCATTCTGGTTTCAGGGGGTCCACACTGAGGGCCGCGAGGGGAGAAAACCCCACAGCAAGATGCGTTCCTCGCTCTGGACTCTGCCAGAACAATGGGGTGCTGGAACAACTTGCCTGTATAAAGCCTGAGCAGTCCTCATACCTGGAGAAAAAAGCTTTGTTTACACAGAAACTTGCACAGCCACAGTTGACAGAGGCCACATGAGGGAAATTGCCTGTTGGCCAAGGAGCGTGCCCATGTTTGATCTCGTTTCTTCTTTAAGCCTTTTTTTCAGTAGACAGTAGTAGAGCTTCCTGAGACACTACAAGGAAACGAAAGTCCCTTTCACACCCGCACTGAAGAGATTGAAGGCTAGGTCCTTTAACCCGCCGCAGGTCTTCCACTTTCAATCATTTCCCCGTCACGGAGATACGGGGCACACTTTCTCACAGTCCTAATGCCTGCAACTCCCCGTGATCCTCCCTGTACGGCCCTGGCTCGGATGCGGCAAGAGCAGAAAAACAATTGGCTAAGATGCCAGTGTAGCCAGGAAGTGTGTGAAGGGTAGAAGGGGCATTAGGGCAAACCTGGAGGCCTGTTCCAGGGCCTCTGTTGCTGTGATCTGGGTTAAACTACGAAGCTGGTCAGAAGAGAGGAGGATGCAATAAAAATAACAGGTGGCTAACCCGAGTCAGTTGCAGAGTGGGACAAGTTCTGCAAAGCTCCTGAAAAACTGAGGTCTTTCTACCTACAGGCGGTTGGAGAGCAGGTAAATGCTTTGCTGATGCGGTTAGAGACACAGCTCTAGAGAAACCCCAAGGGCAAATGCAGATGGTGAGGCTGTCATTTAGCAAAGGCAGAGTTTTGAGAAATGAAATGCGATTCCCATCACACAGTTATAGCTCTTCCTTCATTGTAAATTAAATGAGCTCATGGCTTCCGAAAATAAACCATAAATAATTTGTAGATCAGCTTTTGATGAATAATAGCGAACCTTAGGAGAGACGAAATACAAAAACGTGCACTTCTTAATAAAGGAGCATAGTGAAATTGCTTGCTGGTTGTTGGGTGACAGCCTGTAAATTGATGTGCTCTTAATCAGGGTACGTTCGGTGTGTCAGGCTCAGAGAGGAAGGTTTATTTTCTGTATTTTGCTGACTGGCACAGTTCCCCTTAAGAGAAACAACAGCAGCAACAAATCAGTTCCTGAAAGCCCCAGCGAACAGCACTGGTTGAGTAATTCACTTTTCTTGTCACTTGTGTGTCCAGGTGGCCTGAACCTGGGGCTGCGTCCCCATGACTGGGTCCCTGGGTCAAGTGGTGCCTCTCCTCCCACCTCTGCCCTCTGACCCCTGTCTCCCAGCAGGAGCCCTCTGAAGTTATAGGCTGAGTCTCCTGTCGATGACCTCACCTCAGGTAGAGGTACAGAGCTGTCTTCTAAAGAGATTTTTAGGATTTGTGGCCATTTGCTTTGAGTATCCTCTGAACAAAATGTCACGGGGGACTAATAAACAATGAGTCAGGTTTTATAAAAAGGCTTTATAATTATGTATTGTTTTCTATTCAGAGACCATCTATATTTAATAGGAGCATTTAAAAATATTTCCTATGGCTCTGTCCACTCGGATTCCGGCGCCCCTGCTCTTCAGGGGTGGCTCAGCCCTTGATGGCTGCTGCCGCCCTCCTAGAAACCAGGTCCAGGCTTTCTCCCCAGGGGAGAGACCGTGGATGGCATCAAAGGCTCAAGTAATGAGTTCAGGAGAGGTTCATGTCTATCAGAAGCATTCACTCTGTGTGCTTTGAAGAATAGAAAAAAAAATAATAGAAAAGAGATCATCTTTAAGAAAGACAAGTATTTGTTGAAAGCGTCTGCATTGGGTGTGGTTCACTTTATGTGCCTAAGTGTGTGTACTGGAGAACAAGAGCATTCGTGGATCTTTCTGTTGGGGTCAGTCTCTAGCACTGTCCTCAAAGAAATATAATTCTAGCCACATATGCAATTTTAAATCTAGCCACACTAAAAAAGCTAAAAGAAACAGGTGAAATTAATTTTAAAAATTTAGCTTAATGCAATCAAAATATTATTTCAACATGTAATTAGTATAAAAATTATCAGTGAGATATTTTATATTCTTTTTCTTTATACCAAGTCTTTGAATTCTGGTGTATATTTTACACTTATTTTTTAATTTAACTTTTCTATTGCAACTATTTCTCTGTATTGCCAATTCCCTTACTCAACACAATTGCTAGTGGTTGAATGCTATTGAATCACAGAAAAGTACTGGAATTTTCTACTTCTATATATTTGGACATGGAAGGTTTTCATTTGGGGCTATTACAAATCGCACAGTATGGTATTTAAAAAGGTAGTGAATGAGAGAACTCTTTTCCTCATTTGCCAATCAAAAATTGCCTATGTACCCCTGGAGTTTGGAGGTGGGAGAGGGAGAGAGTGAGGGAGAGAGAGAGAGACATACAGACAGACTGGGAGATAAAGTAAGAGAGTTAGACCCTGATTTGGGAAGCTGTGTGCATTTTTCTCGTCTGGCATGCCTACGTGCCATGTCCTGTGCAGGGGAGGGGATGAAGGAACCCTATTCCTTTTTAAAGTTTGAAATCCAAGAGTAAAGGAGATAAATGGCACCCTTGGGGGTCTTTCTGCTCTGAGGGTGCTTGTTCCCATAGATGCATCCTTGAGTCATGACAACTCATCAGAACAAAGATGGCTGCATGCAGCACCTTAGGCAGATGGGTCTAAGTTTTCTCTGACTCTAGTGGGGTGTGGGAAACATATATTTCCTTGGTGATAAAGAGTGGTTTGAATGAGATGCTGAGAACAGGAAGGACCCAGAAGTAGCCATAGGGTCATGGCTGGGTAATGCGCCTGGTTATAGCAGTATGGACAGTACAATTCTTAAGAAGTGGCCTTCCAGTAGACACCAACATTAGGTGGTGACCGTGACTTTCATACAGGCTATCACAGAACAGATTAAGATAGAGGAGTGGATAACTCCCTCCTTACCAATGTTATACCCTGCAGGATAAGGTGTGGAAAAAATTCTAAAAGTAAGTTTTGAACCCCAAACGATTAAGAGATCACTGGATTTGGCAGACTTCACTTGGAATTGAGTTAATTAAGTATCATGCCATCAGTTGGAAGTGTAAATGGGTAAACATGGAAATTTAATCTGGTTCTAGAAAAATAAAGACATCTTTGTTTTGCAAAATAAAAGGGGAGGGAGTGAAATGCTCAATCTTTAAAATATGCATTACTTCTGTACTTTCTGCCATGGCTATATTTTTCAGAGGTGAAACAAAAATAAATGACTTCGATTGTTCAGGCACTGCAGAATTGCATATGAGTCCCAGAGGTGATTATTTTCTTCGAAAAACATAGACAGTAACCAAACACAACTTATTTTAGCTGTCTGTATCTGACATGTCATTTCAACTCTATCAAAAGTTTCTTTTTTTCTTGAAAAATAGTTTCATTTATCTCTTTTGGTAGCAAAACAAATTAAGAAGTCTTTCAAGAGGAACAGGATGTGGAAGCTCACTGAGGCAAAGTAAGCTGGGCATGAGGTTCAGAGAACTATTAATAGGAGAGTGATCTTCACTGAAAATTAGCATAATTGAGATGCCCTGAATGTGTCTTGTGTAAATGATAAGAAATTGGTAGTAAATATGAACATGGCTTAACTCAGTTTCCATTATTTGTTGATGATTTACTTAGATTATTCAAGTATTGGATGGCTGTGGGTGGGGGGACAGCTTAATAGCCACATCACCACAACTGAGCATATGTTCAAGTTCAGTGCAGTACAGAATGTTGCAACAAGTAAAATGTGCAACTTTTTCCCTGTAGTTTGCCCTCAGTCGAAGACAATGTGGACAAGTAATGTGTCACGGAATTTTCGAGGAAGGAGGAACATCTAGTCTAGCGACTTCCAACAGTTCAGACCCCAGAACACTTTTATGACAAACCTTTTTTTTTTTTTTTAAGATTTTATTTACATATTTGACAGAGATAGAGACAGCCAGCGAGAGGGAACACAAGCAGGGGGAGTGGGAGAGGAAGAGGCAGGCTCATAGCGGAGGAGCCTGATGTGGGGCTCAATCCTGTAACGCCGGGATCACGCCCTGAGCCGAAGGCAGACGCTTAACCACTGTGCCACCCAGGCGCCCCTATGACAAACCTTTTGTAACACCCTAAAAAAGATTCCATAGACAAGTAATTTATATATGTGTACAACTAAAAATATCCTAACTAGAAGAGAAATAAAATGAAAGTAATTGATGATGGTACATATTTCAATACTTCATTCACAGGTATGGTGAGAGAAGACATACGGAAGTAGCCAGGAACTTGTACTACTCACAGTGAATAAGTTAGATTTAAAAGAAGATCAGGAGCCATTCTGTACAATCCAAGTGCAGAAGCACAGGGAGATACTGGGATATAAATTAGTAGGACCCGTATATATTAAAACCATGCTAAAGGAGCCTGGGTGGCCCAGTTGGTTAAGCATCTGTCTTCGGCTCAGGTCATGATCTTGGGGTCCTGAGATTGAGCCCCGTATCAGGCTCCCTGCTCATCGGGGAGTCTGCTACTCCCTCTCCTTCTGCCCTTCCCCTCTGCTTGTGTGTTTTTTTTCTCTCTCTCTCAAATAAGTAAATAAAATCTTTAAAAAAAACTACGCAAAAATATTGTTTTTATATGTGAAACAGGTTCTAGGCTAATTAATTATAATAAAGCCTGTGACATACCTCAGTGTCAGAGGGACATTAGAAAGTCACACAGGATGCAGGACAACTCTTGATCATTGCCAACTGTGTTAAGCCTTGCAGGGCATCCAGTCCCTGTCCACACTTGTTAAATGCCAGTAGCACTGTCCAATCCTCTGACAACCAGAACTTCACCCATGCATGGCCCAAATGTCCCCTCTGGGGGCAATGCTGCCCCTGAGGAGAACCAATGATCTAGTCTAATCCTCTTGTTTTATAGACGAGTAAATTGAGGACCAAGTGGGTTAAACGACTGGTCCAAGATCTCTCAGCTGGATAGAGGCAAAACAAGGAATAGTTCCTCTTATTCCTGCCCAGAGCCTTATCAACTTGGGCTACATTCCTTCCTAGTGCTCCCAAAACATTTTGGGAAATGGAAGGTCAAATTAAAATTCTTCCAGTTTTTGGAAGAGGAGACCAGAGCATGCATTTTGAAGTTAAGTTTTCCGGTGATTTGGGATTCCTGGAGGAGGGTTGACGAAGTTAATGGAAATGATAGAGAAGCTACCCTGGCATCACTCCCTCATAAGCACCTCTTGGAGTTGTCACTTCCCGGGTCCATTTCTCACCATGTCTGCCTTGGGCAACGCTCTGCTTTTAGGCAGTTCTTCCCAGGGGAATAAGCAACCTGCCACTATACCAGTCATAGCCTCTGCAATATTAACAACATGAATAATAGTCTTCTACTGCCCTATGGTAGTTTTGTGTGGATTATATTTTTGTGGTAAGTACAGCTCTCAGTAAAATACTACAGCTGTATATCTACCTACTATGTGTCAGGCTCTGATCTAGGCCCTTTTGCAGCCTGATTTATTTTCTTCATAACATTTCAGGTAGGTATTATGAGTCCCAATTTACAAATGAGAAAATTGATGCTTAGAGAGTTAAGGAGGGAAGGACAGAAGAAAGAACATTCCAGGTAATTAGCAGAGTCTACAAAGATCCCGAAGTCATAGAGTAGGAGCTAGTTTAACTAAGGTCCAGAGAATTTGTAGAAGAGTTGGAGTTGTTCTTTTGTCTTCTACATTGTATCATTCCTTCTGAATCAGTTTTATAACCTCATTTCTTCCATTCCACTGACACCAGATTCTCTGGAAGAGGGTCCCCACACCATATGTGCAAGTTTGAATCTCTTGCAGTGTGTCTCCTCGCCACACTGTCTTGCTGACATCAGCCATAGGAAAACCTCCAGTGACCTTCGCATTTCCACATTCTTTGACTTTCATTTGGTTCCCAGCTTAGGGGGTTCTGGAGCTCTTGACACAAGTCTGCTTCTTAAGTCTTTCATCTCTCCAATGTCTGTTCTTTCTCCTGTTTTCTTCCAGCTTCTAAATTTACATGTTCTTCTTATCACCATGTGCAAAGAATCATTGCCTACAACCACAGATGCCCTTCTGTACTTCTATCATAATTTGTTTGAATAGAGTTAATTAGTTGATTCACATAAGACTTGGTTCCATAAAGAATTCAAGGCACCTTGTGTGATGTCTCTCCTGAGCCATGATTCTGATTTCCAAACATCCAGGGAATCCTCATTGAGTGATGATATTGACATCTAAAACAGGGTATGGTCAAAGTGGAATTTACTTTTCTTCTGTAAATAAGCTCTTCCACTTTTTGATTTTTCTTCTTTAGAATGCCATCATTATTCCCCCCAGCATCCTGTTAATAACTGCTTCATTTTTATCTCTTCATGTTTAGTAGGTCAGCTTTTTGGAATCTCAAATATTTGTCTTCCCTTTTCCATCTCACTGCTACTGGCCTGCCTTACTCTAACCAGTTATAAGATTTTTGTTTCTACCTCCTCCAAGCCATCTTGCTCTCTGCTTCCAGAATGATCATTATAATGTTCTTTAAACCCACGACTCCCACATCCTCCACTGCATATATATATATATATATATATATATATATATATATATATATAAAATATAAAATATAAAATATAAAATATATATTATATTAGTATTTTTTCTTTCCCTTGATTTCTCCTTTCTCCTCATTCCATCAGTTAACCATTCCTCTTGTTCATTGTCTCAGGGCAGAGATGAGGTAAAACTAAAAACAGAAATAAACAGGAAGTCTTCCATATATTTTCCCCCAAAAGCCTAACCCATAGAACATAGAGCTCAGGTTGTTAGTGGTTTCCTGGTCAAAAACTTGGAGGAGTCAAGATTGTCAACAGACTAAAGAGCAATTCCACTCTGGGCTAGAGGAAAGAGATGTATGGTGATGGTGGTAGTAGTAAGGACATGCTCCACTTTCCAAATAGTGTTACCAGTAGTTGCAAAGACTCAGAAGCTTGTGAACTTCTAAAGAGAGGGAACCTGAACTTCTCAGCATCCCTGCTGGGGATGTGGAGTGATAGGGGTGGCCATATGTTATAGTAGATAGGGCAATAATTAGTCTTTTGAAGGAACCTCAGGGGCTGGAAAGCTGAAAGGGAATATTTTCATAATAAACTGGACAGGAGACTCAAGGATCCAGTTGTCCAGTGCCTTCCCAATCCCTGGGCATGATGCAAACCCTGAACTCACCCTCTCAGGGAGAAAAGGGGAGGAATACTGAAGAAAAAAAAAAAAGAGATTCAAATCTCTGGCCAGTTCAGCAGAGTGGGGCTTAAACTAGAAGTTGAATGATTGAAATCAAGTTATATTGCTTACACATGGAAGTTTGTGGGCTAAGATGCATAGTTTCACATGTAATTAGGTATAAAGCCTTTAAATTGAGTATGGAGCCCTGTAGGATGGTGCTTGAGTCAATGTTTCTGGTTTTACATGTTTTTTCCATTTTTTTTATAACTTACATTTTATTTTGACACGTCTGTTTACAGTTCCTTGGTCATGTCTTCCTGCTTCTGCTGCTTCGTTGGTCCTTCTCTCTGCCTAGAAAGCACTCCTCCAACATCCCCTCACTCCACCCAGCTTTTCAACACCTTCTTAAATGCCATCTGCTTCACAAAAATTTTCTGTTGTTTCCCTTTGCTGAACTCATAGGCATTTTACACATCCTTCTCCTCTGGCCTTTGCTAGACAAAGAACTCCAGACTCCATATTTACACTCAGCTCTTGTGGGTGCAGCAAAGCCCATGGACTTCAGCATTGTTTATGCTCATCCTCACAAACTACAACTACTTAAACATCCTGTTCTCATGACCTGTCTCCCATTGATAATTAATAGGCAGAGGATAAGAAAGGATGAGTTTTATGGTGACCATTCTTTTTTTTTTTTTAAGATTTTATTTAGTTATTCGACAGAGATAGAGACAGCCAGCGAGAGAGGGAACACAGCAGGGGGAGTGGGACAGGAAGAAGCAAGCTCATAGCAGAAGAGCCTGATGTGGGGCTAAATCCCATAACGCCAGGATCACGCCCTGAGCCGAAGGCAGACGCTTAACTGCTGTGCCACCCAGGCGCCCCTATGGTGACCATTCTAGATGATCATTTGGTGCAGGGAACCTTTGATTAGCTTGGAGGACAGAGGAGGGAGTAGTTCATCAAATGAGCTTAAACAATGATCTGTAACCCAGTTCTGTGAACTTTGGCACAAGAACAATGGACTTGAAGTGTCATACTCTGATTCTAACATCAAACAGTCTCTGTAAAAATCTTTTTTTTTTTTTTTGTAAAAATCTTTAATAAACCTGTTTTACTTAGAATTTTCCTGATCTGTGATCTGAATGTTGGGGAATTGTTAAAGCAGCAACAAGTCTGGCTCCCCAAATCTACCAGGAAAGACTGTCCAATTGGGGATACTTCCAAGGGCGCTCACCATAATCTGCTTCATGTCCTGATAATTGCTTGAGCGTGTCTCATAACATTCAATTATAAACTGCCTGAGGTTAGAGTCTGTTTGCCTATCTTTATATACTTCTTATTAACTGGCTTATAGTTAGTGTTCAAGAAATATCTGTTGAATTGGATTTTTTCATATCATTTATTAATCCTACTTAATCTTTTAATGAATCATTAATATTTAATCTCAAAATGAGTTGAGATCCCATATGTTAAATGCCTAGAAGAGAACATAGTAATAGAGACTATCTAGGGTTTTCTGAAAGTCTCATTTTATGTATTCTTTTTCCCCCCCTTTCAGTAATAGTACTTCATTAAATGTGAAACCATATGCAAACCATTTTTCTTCATTTGTAAGATTTTCACATAAATTTTTAATTCAAATTATTTATGAACTAGGTGATGTATCCTAATCTTTATACTGGAAAATACGGTGTCTGTTCACATTGTAGATGTCCACTAATGTTTGTTGATTCTGAATCAACTGTATTTTCTTTAAGAAGTTGTGCTTTGCCTATAAAAGCAAATTGCCTAAAAAGCAAAAACAAGTTTCTCCTTCTCCAGATTTGAGTTTACATCAGAGATGATACAAACACATATATTAAAGATAGTTTTTTTTAGATTGAAAGTGCTTCTGATCAGTGCTTTCAATTGCAAAGATTTAGATTGAAAATGACTTCTGTCTTTCCCTTGCTTACCAGAGTAATGATATAATTTATTTTGTACACTTTGGGGTACTGTTTGGCTCCAAGAGCTAAAATCAACATAAGGGAGTAAATGCCAATTAGAGGTATTTGTGACCTAGCTGAACTGGCCTGGTGCCAAATAGCCCATAGACCTTTGAAGTTCTCAGTTTCTAAGTGTGCTCAGTTTAGGAAATTTTTGGTTTTACCAAGCAGTAATAAAGACCAAAATGTGACCTTTCAGGCTTAAAAAGGTATATGCAAACCAACCCTGTTTCCCTCAAGAATGAACCAAATGCCTCTTTGCCATTATATTTCATGTGGTGTTTGAGCCTTTGGGGCTGCTGGGGAATTTCTGAGACGCTCAATAGGAAGTACCAGTCAGATCCCCACTAGAATGTGCTTGTGCATGTGTGTAAGTATATGTGACAACAGGGATGGGTAGGGTTATGACACAAATGCTGCACAAGTAAATGACTTTACCATTACCTATAAATTTTATGAGGTCAGAGTTTGGGTCATTTTATTTGCCCTTCTTTTTCCTGTGCCCTGAAAATTATCAGTGATAGAGAAAAATTGTTGAGTGGATGAAAGAATCATCTATCTATAGATCAGATTCTATGTGGGTCAACAGATCCCTTAAAACTATGGATGGGTCAGAAGACTCATGAAAACTTCTGAATGTTTTGACATTTGGCAATTGTGATGGTTAATTTTATGTGTTAACTTGACTGGGCCACAGGGAACCCAGATACTTGGTTAAACAATACTCTGGTGTTTCTGCAAGGATGTTTTTAGCTGAGATTAACATTTTAATTGGTAAAGTAGATTGTCCTCTATGATGTGTGTAGACCTCATCTAATTAGTCAAAAGCCAGATGTGAACAAAAATTGACCTTCTCCTGAGAGGGAATTCTTTGCTTGCCAGGCTTTGGACTTCATTTGTACCATTAATTCTCCTGAATCTCAAGCCTGCTGGCACATACTCCATGGGCCCATGTCTTACAATAGATTTGTTTCTATATCTGTATATATAAATTCTATTGCTTTGGTTTCTCGAAAGACCTGGCTAATATAGCCACTGTGTAATTGTAGGCAAGTCATCTAGTTTCTCTCTCTTTCCTCTTCTCTAAATATCAAGATAATAATATTTGCTCTTCAGAGTATATATGATTGCACACATGAATCAGATGCCTGTGTTTAAAATATGATTCTAAATGATTAAAGATAGTAACTCATTTAACCTTAGTAAAAGGCCAATGAGATAACTTATACCCATTTTATGGACAAGGAAACTGAGGCACAAAGGAATTCAATAGCTTGCCCAAGTTTACATGGTTAACAATATTACATGTTCACTGCAACCCATGAACTCTTTCCAAAGCACACTAGAAGGCTACATTTCCCAGTCCACCCAGAAAAGTGGGTAGGTAGGAGCTACATGATTGATTTCTAGTTGATAATGTGTGGACAGAGATGATGTATGTTATTTCCAGGCCTGTCTATAAAGCACAGTCACAAACCATCACATTCCTTTTTTCCCTTTCCATGACCACACTGAGGTCATTTGTTGAAGGTGTCAAAGTAGTGAGATTAGAGAAACATGAGTCTCTGACTCATCCCTTAGGAAAGAACTGCCAGCAGAGCCACTCCATGAGAAATAAATTACATTGTACTTTGCATGATGAGCAATAATTTCTCACTGAATCAAACCTCTGAGATTTTAGGGTTTGTTAGCCCAACAGACTAACAGCGTGTTAGTGTTGGGGTTTAAACCAAGGTATTGGATGTAGAGATTATTTCCTTAACTGGTGTGATGCAGTGTTTTCAGCTCTAGGCACAGGGAAGGCACTTAAAAATATTAATTCTGATTATTATTATTTTTCTTTTTTTAATTTAAATTCAGTTAGCCAATGTATAGTACATCTTTAGTTTTTGATATAATGTTCAATGATTCATTAGTTGTATTATCTTGTCTTTTGAGAAGTCTTCATAATGTAAATAAAGTAAAAACATTTGGGTATTTTTTATTGAAGTATAATTAACATATAGTGTCATATTAGTGTCAGATGTACAATATGATTCAACAATTCTATACATTACTCAGTGTTCATCAAGGCAAGTAGACTGTAATCCCCTTAACCTATTTCACCCATCCCTACCCATCTCCCCTCTAGCAACCACTAGAGTTTGTTCTCTGTATTTCAGTCTGTTTTTTTTGTTTTCCTTTTTTCTTTGTTCATTTGTATCTTAAATCCCACATATGAGTAAAATCATTTGGTATTTATCTTTCTCTGTCTGACTTATTTCACTTAGCATTATACCCACTAGGTCCATCTATATTGTTGCAACTGACAAGATTTCATTCTTTTTTATGGCTGAGTAATATTCTATTGTGTGTGTCTATGTGCATATCACCACTCCTTTATTCAACTATGGATATACACTTGGGTTGCTTTCATATCTTGGCTATAATAATGATGTAATAAACATAGGGGGGGTGCATATATCTTTTTGAATTAGTGTTTTCATTTTCTTTGGGTAAATACCCAGTAGTGGAATTACTAGATCATATAGTAATTCTAATTTTAATTTTTTGAGGAACGTCCACACTGGTTTCCACAGTGACCAGACCAATTTGCATTCCCCCAACAGAGCACAAGTGTTCCATTTTTTCCATGTCCTCACCACCACTTGTTATTTCTTGTCTTTTGGTACTAGCCATTCTGGAAGGTGTAAGGTTAAATCTCATTGTGGTTTTGATTTGCATTTCCCTGATGATCAGCGATATTGAGCATCTTTGTTTTAATCAAAGCTAAATGGGTTTTGTTATAGTTAGATTTGTTAATATGTTAATGTGCGTTATGAATTTCCTAGATAGAGGAGTGTGATGTGTTCTTAAAATGACTTGTCCTATAGAACTCTTTCTGTGAACAACACTTAGGAAATGTATTTTGGAAGCAGCATATGTAGCAAGCACTTTGGAGCTATACTTTCTGGGTTCAGATCCCAATTCCTCCCCTAATAGTGATATGGCCTTGGACAGAACATTTCACCTTTCTGAACTTCAGTTTCTTCATAGGTAAAATGAAGATGATAGTAACTACTTTACAGGGTTGGTAAATTTTCTTGGTCTGATATTTTGAAAAGGTTAGAAAACTGGCATGTAGTAAATGCTGTCTGTGTGTGTGTTTAGTAAATTAATGAATACATTCTTCTCTTGCCTTGTCTACTAGTTTCCTATACTGTAAGCCCCTTGAAATCTAGGAATGCTTTTTTCAGTATTTGGAGCTTTACTACCTTAATACCTAGGAATGACTAGTAAGCATATACCTGGTGCTTAATAAATGTTGAAGAATTGAATGGAAAAGTGAATCTCTTCCCATGATAGGAGGTCAATAATTTGTAACTAAGTTTTTGTTATCTTTATGCAGATCCAAGTTAAAGAATACCCACCTTTTGGCATTGTTATCAACAGATATCTGGTTGAGAAGAATGCAACAAATAACTTTATCTCCAACTCTCGTGCTCAAGGTGCACAGGTAAGATAAGCAACAATCTCTTTTACTTCTTGAGTATGTTACATACCATGTCAGAACTTGGGAGAAGAGATTTTAATTAGTTAAGCAGCAGAGTTAGATTAAGGAATGATAGCTAATTTTTTAAAAGCATTTTCTCAAGGCTGTAATTAGTGTTAGTTATTTACCCCAAAACAATATTTTCCCTTGTATGCACCAGTGAGTGCTAATCACAGGTTCACCTTGGTGCATACTGGCCATATGTTTCCAGACACTTCAATCAGAATTTCTAATTGTTGGGAATGGAGATTTGAGCTAAAAAAAAATGTAATTGATAGACAGAAGGTAAAAAATAGATTAAAAAACCCACTAAGGAACACCACCAACAAAATGGGAGGCTGAATTAATAAGAATTTGTACTGCATGTAGAGAGGGGCCAAATACTCTACTTCCTAGGCAGAGACAAGGAGAGAAGTCAGGAGAACCAGAGGGGTTTTGAGGACCCAAGAGTGGCCTTTCCCACAAGTAAGGTATGTGGTAGTGATATTTGGAGGGGTCTCTCACTGGTGGTAAGTCCAGACAATGACATCTGAAAGTAAAACTAAAAGATAATCAATTCAAAACCATTTGCTTGGACTTCTCTCTTGTCAGGAAAGTAAGCTGAAAAGTTTGTTGTAACACAGTGTTTTTAAATGGGGGTTCCCAGACCCCAGAGACCTTAGGATATATATCTTGAATGCCTAAGAGTTCTATGAAAGAATTTTCAGATACTATGGGATTTTTTGTTTTGTTTTTTGGAGGGTAGGGGCTTGGGTTTTTTTTTTTTTTTTTTTTTTTTTTTTTTTTTTTTTTTTTTTTTTAGAGAGAGAGAATGCAAACAGGACAGGGAGGGGCAGAGGGAGAGTGAGAATCTTGAGCAGACTCCAGGCCCAGTGTGGAGCCAGACGTGTGGCTTGATCTCACGACCTTGAGATCATTACCTGAGTGGAAATCAAGAGTCAGATGCTTAACCAACTGAACCGCCCAGGCACCCCAGATATTATGTTTTCACTGTGATGACAAACTAACTACCCTTCCAGCTCAACTAACAGACATTTTGAATTATTCGTATGGCCATGATATTAAATAGAAAGAAGACAGAATATTTCCTTCATTTCAGTACCTGGGTTTGCTATCAGTCAGAAAAATGGGTTGATTAAAAATGAAAATGAGATGCTCACATTAAGTGAGAGCCAAATGATGCCACGGTGTGCTTACGTAAGAATTTGAGTAGATAAATGTGGAAGAATTGAGTTGTCATACAGCATATGGCAATGTAACTCAATAACATTAAAAAAAATTAACCAATTATATAAAAATTTCATGAGTATAGTTAACAAACACTACTTTAGTTTCGGGTGTACAACATAGTGATTTGACAAGTTTATATATTATGCTATGCTCACCACAACTGTAGCTGCCATTTGTCACCATACAGCGCTATTACACTGTCACTGACGATATTCCTTATTCTGTGCCTTCTATTCCTGTGACTTATTTATTCTATAACTGGAAGCCTGTGTCTCCTACTTCCCTTTACCCGTTTTGCCCACCCTCCCACCTCTTCCCCTCTGGCAATCATCACTATGTTTTCTGTATTTCTAGGTTTGATTCTTCTTTTTATTAATTTTTTTGTTTTTTAGATTCCACATATGAGTGAAATTATATGGTATTTGTCTCTCTCTGACTTATTTCACGTAACATTATACATGTTTTCACCCCTTTTTATGTAATATTCCTGTGTGTGTGTGTGTGTGTGTGTGTATGTGTATGTATGCATGCATGCATGCCACATCTTAATCTGATCTACTATGGATGGACACTTAGGTTGCTCTTGTGCTACTGCAAATTATGCTGCAGTAAACATAGGGTGCATGTATCTTTTCAAATTAGTGTTTTCATTTTCATAGGTAAATACACAGTAGTGGAATTATTGGATTGTGTGTTATTTCTATATTTAATTTTTTGAGGAACCTCCATACTCTTATCCATGGTGGCTGTATCCATTTACATTCCTACCAACAGTGCATGAGGCTTAATTTGTCTCTATATTTTCACCAACACTTGTATTTTTTTGACTTTTTCGTTTTAGCCATTCTGACAGGTGTAAGTTGATATTTTATTGTGGTTTGATTTGCATTTCCTCGATGATCAATGATGTTGAGCATCTTTTCATGTGTCTGCTGGCCATCTGTATGTCTTCTTTGGGAAAATGTCAATTTAGGTCCTTTGCCCATTTTAATTGGATTATTATTTTGGGGGGGTTGAGTTGGTTAAGTTCTTGATATATTTTGGATACTAATCCCTTATTGGTTATATCATTTGCAAATATCTTCTCCCGTTCAATAGGTTGTCTTTCATTTTGTTGGAAATTTCCTTTCTAGTGAAAAAGTTTTTGTTTTGGTATAGTCCCAACAGTTTATTTTTGCTTTTATTTCCATTGCTAAAGGAGACACATCTAGAAAAATGTCTCTATAGCTGATGTCAAAGAGATTACGGCATATGTTTTCTTCTAGAATTTTATGGTTTCACGTCTCTCATTTAGGTCTTTAATCCATTTCGAGTTTTTGTGCATGTTATAAAAAAGTGGTTCAGTTTCATTATTTTGTATGTAGCTGTCCAGTTTTTGCAGTATCATTTATTGAAGAGACTGTCTTTCCCCCATTGTATATTCTTACTTCCTTTGTCATAGATTAATTGACCATATAAATATGGCTTAATTTCTGGGGTCTCTATTCTATTCTGTTGATCTATGTGTCAATTTTTGTGCCAGTATCGTGTGGTTTTGATTACTACAGCTTTGTAGTATGTCTTGAAATCTAGAATTGTGATACTTCCAGGTTTGTTCTTCTTTCTCAAGATAGCTGTGGCTATTCAGGGTCTTTTGGTTTCATACAAATTTTCTAGTGTTGTGAAAAATGCTGTTATTGCTTTGATCAGAATTTCATTGAATCTGGGGACACCTGGGTGGCTCAGACAGTTAAGCAGCTGCCTATGGCTCAGGTCATGATCCTAAGGTCTTGGGATCAAGTCCCCCATCGGGCTCCTTGTTCAGCTGGGAGCCTGCTTCTCCCTCTCCCTGCTGCTCCCCCTGCTTGTGCTCACTCACTCTCTCTCTCTGATTAAAAAAAAAAAAAAGAAACTGAAGAAGGCTCTGGGTAGTATGGACATTTGAACAATCCAAGTTAACAGTTTAACAACTTAATCCAATTCTTTCAATCCAAGACCACTTATTTATGTCATCTTCAATTTCTTCATCAATGTTTTATGGTTTTAAGAGTATGGGTATTTTACCTCTTGGTTAAGTTTGTTCCTGGGTATTCTTTTTAGTGTAGTTGTAAACAGGATTGTTTTCTTAACTTCCCTTTCTGCTACTTCATTATTAGTGTATAGAAATTCTACCAATTTCTGTATATTAATTTTGTATTCTGCAAATTTACTGAATTCATTAATTGCTTTCAGTAGTTTTTTGGTGGAGTCTTTAGGATTTTCTGTGTATAGTATCATGTCGTCTGCAAATAGTGTTTTACTTCTTCCTTACCAATTTGGATGCCTTGTATTTCTTTGTCTTGTCTGACTGCTGTGGCTGTGACTTCCAGTACTATGTTGAATAAGAGTGGTGAGAGTGGGCATCTTTGTTTTGTTCCTGACCTTAGAGGAAAAGCTCTGTTTCCCACCATTAAGTATGAAGTTAGCTGTGGGTTTTTCATATATGACTTTTATTATGTTGAGGTATGTTCCCTCTAATCTCACATTGTTGACAGTCTACATGAACAGATGTTGAATTTCATCAAATGCTTTTTCTGTACCTATTGATATGATAACCTGATTTTTATCCTTTGTTTTGTTGATGTATTGTATCACATTAACTCTTCTCTAGATATTTGGAGACTTCATCTGTGAAACAAACCATCTGGTCCCAGACTTTTATTTTTTGGTAGTTTTTTGATTATTGATTCAATTTTGTTACTAATATCGGTCTGATCAAATTTCATATTTTTTCTTGATTGAATTTTGGAAGATTGTATGTTTCTAGGAATTTATTTTCTAGGTTGTTCAATTTGTTGGCATATAATTTTTTTGCATATAATTTTCCATAGTATTGTTGTAATTGGTGTTTCTGTGGTGTCAGCTGTTACTTCTCCTCTTTCATTTTTGATTTAATTACTTAGGTTTTTTTTTTTTTTTCTTGAGGTGTCTGCCTAAGAGTTCAACAATTTTGTTTATCTTTTCAAAGAAATAGCCCTTGGTTTGATTGATTCATTTCTGGGGTTTTTTTGTTTTTGTTTTTTGTTTTTTCAGTCTCTGTGTCATTTATATCTATTATGTCTTTATTATTTCCTTCCTTCTACTCACTTTGGGCTTTGTTCCTTTCTTGCTGCTTTAGTTGTAAAGTTGGTTGTTTGAGCTTTTGCTTATTTCTTGAGGTAGGCCTCTATTGCTATATATTTTTCTCTTGGAACTGCTTTTGCTGCTTTTGGACCATTGAGTTTTCATTTTCACTCATCATCATGTATTTTTTAAAAATTCTTGTTTGATGGATTAATTGACCAATTGGTTGCTTAGTGTTGTGTTGTTTAGTCTCCATATAGTTGTGTTTTTTCTAGTTTTTTCCTTGTGATTGATTTCTAGTTTGATCTCTACTGTTGTGATCAGAATAGATGCATGTTGTGCTTTAATCTTTAAAACTTCGGGGGCGCCTGGGTGGCTCAGTTGGTTGAGTGTCTGACTCTTGGTTTTGGCTTAGGTCATGATCTCAGGGTCATGAGAGTGAGCCCAGCATCAGGCTCTGCGCTCAGCAAGGAGTCTTCTTGAGATTCTTTACCTCTCCCTCTCTTCTTCCCCTTACTTACACACTCTGTTTAAAATAAATGAACCTTTTTAAAAAATAAGTAAATCTTTTCAAAACTTTTCTGAGGCTTGTTCTGTGGCCTAACGTATGATCTGTCCTGGAGAATGTTCCATGTGCTTTCAAGAAGCGTATTTTGTTGATTTTTTGAATGAAATGTTGTATATATATTATGTTCTTGTAGTCCAATGTGCATTCAAAAACATCATTTCCTTGTGGATTTTCCATCCATTGATGTAAGTAGGTTCATAAAGTCCTCTACTATTAGTGGATTACTATCAGTTTCTCTCTTTATGTCTGTTAGTATTAGCTTTTTGTATTTAGGTGCTCCAGTGTTGGGTGCGTAGATATTTGTAATTGTTATATCCTCTTGTTAGATTGATTCCTTTGTCATTATGTCATGCCCTTGTCTCTTGTTATAGTCTGTTTTAAAGTCAATTTTGTGTGATATAAGTATTGTTGCCCCAGTTTTTTCTTCTACTTCCATTTGCGTGATAAATGTTTTCTTATCCCATTACTTTTAGTCTATGTGTCTTTAGGTCTGAAGTGAGTCTTCCGTAGGAAGCATATAGACTGACAATTTTTTTTTTTTATCCATTCAGTCTCCCTACGTTTTGGAGTATTTAGGCCACTTACATTTAAAGTAATTATTATTTTGGGGGGTAAATGTGCACATAATAGGGTAATTATTGATACGTACTAATTGCCATTTTGTTATTTGTTTTGTGGATGCTTTTGTAGCTCTTCTCCATTCCGTTCTTCTCTTGCTCTCTTTGTGACTGATGAGTTTCTACAGTGTTATATTGGCTTTCTTTCTCTGTATTTTTTGGTGTATCTGTCATAGGTTTTAGGTCTGTGGTTACCAAGAAGTTTTTCTTTTATTAGAAAAGAAATGGTCATTTAAGTTCCAACACATTTTAATATAATTTATCATAATATTCTCTTATATTCTTTTTTTTACTTCCTCTTCCATGTTTTATGTATATGCTGTTATATTTTACATCTTTTTATTCATAGTTTTCTGACATCTAATTATGACCATTCTTTTCTACTTAAAGAAGACCCTTTAACATTTCTTACATGGCTGGTTTAGTGATCATAAACTCCTTTATCTTTTGTTTGTGTAGGAAACTCAATTTCTCTTTCAAATTTGAATGATAATCTTGCTGTTTTGAGTATTCTTGGTTTTAGGTTTTCCTTTCAGCACTTGGAATATATCATGCTAATCCCTTCTGGCTTGCAAAGTTTCTGTTGAAAAATAAGCTGATAGCCTTATAGAGTTTCCCTTGTAGGTAACTTCTCAATTTCTGCTTCTAAAATTCTCTCTTTATCTTTAACCTTTGATATTTTATTGTGTTGTCTTGTGGACCTCGTGGGGTTCATCTTGTTTGGGTTCTCTATGCTTCTTGAACCTGGATGTCTGTTTCCTTCCCTAGGTTAGGGAAGTGTTCAGCTATTATTTTTTTGAATAAATTTTCTGCCCCTTTCTCTCTTCTTTTTCTGGGACCCATATAGTGCAAATATTTATTTGCTTGATGTTGTCCAAGGGACTCTTAACCTAGCCTCAATTTTTAAAAATTCTTTACTTTCTTCTTCTTTTTTTCTTTTTTTAACGTTCAGCTTGGTTGCTTTCCATCACTCTCCTTAAGATCACTGATATGTTCTTCTGCATCTGCTAATCTTCTGTTGATTCCCTCTAGTGTATTTTTTATTTCAGTTACTGTATTATGCAACTCTGGTTCTTCTTAATATTTTCTGTCACTTCATTGAAGGTCTCACTGTGTTCATCCATTCTTCATTCCAGCCTGGTGAGCATCTTTCCAATCATTATATTCTTTGTCAGGCATATTGCGTATCTGTTTTTCAGCTCCTTTTCTATAGTTTTTTTCTTATTCTTTCTTTTGGAGTATATTCCTCTGTCTTTCCAGTGTGCTTGACTTTCTGTGTTTCTGTGGTTAGGTGGAACAGCTACTTCTTGTAAACTTGAAGAAATGGTGTTGTGTATGGTTTTCCCCTATATAGACTGTTTGTGTTGGTGACTTTTGCTGGATGGCTGGAGCTGTGGTTGGTAGGGACTGAGGTCCCTGGGTGCTCCACACAGTGACTGCCTTGGCAGATGGCTAAAGCTAAAGTGGGTGCAAGATGGGGTGTCCCGAGGCTCTACCTGTAGAAAGAACGTAGGAAGGATAGCTGAAACAGTGTTATTCGGGGTGCCCTGACGTTCTTTGTGCAAAGGGTATCCTGGCAGGGTGGTTAGAACTGAGGTGATGTGTGGGCCAGCTTATGTGTAGGACTCTCCATACTGAGGGCAACCTAGTAGGACAGATGAAGCTGAATTTGTTGCAAGCCAGGGTATTCTAGGGTGCTTAGTGCAGGGGGTGTCCTGGCTGGATGACCGGAGGCAAGGCTATGGGCAGGAGTATTCTGGGGCACTCTGTGCAGCCACCCCCTGGTGGCTGGAACTGATGCAAGCACAGGCTTGGGGTTCCCAGGGTGCTTCATGCAGTGGGGACTTAGGCAAGGTGGCTGGATCAGCCAGAACGTCTGGAATGTTCTGCAATGGGGGTGCCCTAGTAAGCCATCTGGAGCTGAAACAGTGTGGGCCTGGAGTGTTCACAGGTGTTTTGCACCTGTGTCACGTTGGCATGAAGGCTGGAGCTTGGTGAGCACTGATCGGGAGTGTTCTGGTGTGCATTGCTTCGTGGCTGCCTTGGTGGGATTGACAGGGCTGGTGTGGTCTAGGGGTCTGGGGCTCACTGAGGAGGCAGGATGGTTAGAATGTTCAGACTGTACACTGTTTGTGCTTTCAAGGTGGGGAATGGAGTGTAGACTGTGTCCATCATCCCTTCCCACCCAGAGAGTGTTTCAGAAGCCACCGCCCCCCCCCCCCCCCCCCCACTGTTTGGAAGAGGTCTGGGACTGGCTTTTTTAAATATGCTAGTTGTTCTTTTAAACCATGGCTTTTCTTTGGTGCCCCAGGGTGACCAGGGCAGATGTGGGCTATGGGACCTGGGGCTCACTGAGGTGGCAGGTTGGCTACTGTGTGTGGGCTCTGCTCCTGTTCAATTTATTAAGGTGGGGGGATAGTGTAAATTGTGTCTGCCAGCCCCTCCCACTCGGAGAGCATTCCAACAGCTCCCCTCTCCATTTGGCAGAATTCTAAGGCTGTCCCTTTTATATGCTAGCTGTTCTTTTAAATAATTTAAACAGCTTTTTTTCTGTGCCCCAGCATGACCAGGGCTGGTGTGGGCTAATGAACCTGGGGCTCACTGAGGTGGCAAGCTGACTATGGCATCCTGACCCTGCTCTGGTCTGTGCTTTCAAGGTGGAGGGGGAGCATAAACCATCTTGTGCTCCAGTCCCTCTGACCCAGAGAGAATTCACTCAGTTCCATTACCACTTGGTAGAGTTCTAAGCCTGGCTCTTTTATATGCTAGTTGCTCTTTTAAACCATGGCTTTTTTTCTATGCCCAAGGACAGGGGAATCTGTTCCTAGTCCCTCAGTACTGTTCCTAGCCACTGCAGGCTGCAGGTTCCCTTTGTTACCTTGTCTCTGTCTCTCTTCTCCTTTACTATTATATCTTTTGTTGTACAGAAGCTGTTCACAGTCAGCCCATAGCTCTTCAAGAGGAATTGCTCTGTACATAGGGGTGTGTTCTATACATTTGGTGTGTTCCATGAAGGAGGTGAGTTTGGAGTCTTCATTCATCACCATCATGGACCAGAAGTCTCCTAACAAATTCTTTCCGTCCATACTGATTACAATAGAGATTCTAGAGGAGTTGGTTTTCCAGTTGACCAGAAACTGACCACTATTAACTCTGCAGAACAATTCCAGTTAATTATAGAAGCTATCTTAAGATGGAGAAGGTCTTCCATTTATTCTGGATCAGCCTTTAGTAAGTTCACATTGAGCACTTATTAGGTATCAGATCTTGTGCTAGGAATACAAAGGTAAATAAGACACGGTTCCTGCATTCTAATAGATCTTCAACTATAGGGAAATAGGCATATACAATTAAGTGAATAAGATAATACTACACTTGGGGTTTGAACAATATTGCAGTGAGAACACAGCCAGTTATCCTTTTGTGGAAATGTGGTATGTTGCAAAAATGGATATAAATTTATTTCCTCCCTGTGTCCATGTCCTTGTAATTTATGCAGAAGTACAGGTTATTTTTCTACCCCTTCAATTTGGGTTGGCTCTGTGATTTGCTTTGGCCAACAGAATGTATCAGCAGGGACAGTGTATCAGTTCTGAGCTTAGCCTACAGGAGCTATTTGCACTTCCACTCTCGTTTTTGGATTCTTGATGTCACCATGAGAACAAGCCTGGGATAGGTTTTTGGAACACGAGAGACCATACGGAACAGAGGCAAGCTCTTCCATCTTAGGATCCCCTAGACTAGCCTGCCCATAGCTAAGCACAGACACACAAGGTAACACCTGAGGTGGACATCAAAGGGAGTGGTTTCTCTAGAAAGAAAAGAATGGGGGAGGACAGGGTGTTTCAGACAGAGGAGGAAGCATAAACAAAGGCATGGGGGTCTTGAGTTCATGGTGTTCTGGGGATAACCAACACTGTAGTTGGAGTCATGAAGGGTTTAAACCAAGAAATACAGAAGGCTGAGGACAAGATGGTGAAGGTATGGGACGAGAAGCCTTATAAGAGGTAGTAATAATAAAACATTGTCAAAAATGTCAGAAGTAAATGAAAGAGGCTTGTGAAAGGGTAACTTTGCAGGGGTATGATCAACAGTGATCAATGAGGTCAGGTAAGGTGAGAATAGGAAAACATTTATTTGATTTGGCAGTGGTGAGAAGACATTGGTGAACTCTGAAGAGTGTGTGTGTGTGTGTGTGTGTGTGTGTAACTGCCAAGCCCTCTCCTGTCAGCAGGAAAATTGTCTTACAGAAAACAAAAAAATAGTTAAAACAGCTCTAGCTTATTATCACATCAGCAAGCTCAGATAAGCATCTTCAGTATGTGTGAATCCTTGGGTTTACATGCAGGGTAATCTCACACTCTATCCTAGGTAAATGCGCTTGTGATTTCTTCTTTCCTGCTGATAATGCAGGTGTACATTTTTTTCCTTCTTCATAATGAGGATGTATTGGCTATGAGCTTTGGAAGATGGAGTTTGTTTCTTATTTCTTGATATTCCTATTTAGTATCTCTCAACAACTTCAAGTGCTGAGATCATTACAGTCTCTGGGCTATACCACTGGAGCTTTTGGAACACATCTATGGGAATAACTTTCAGTATGGAGGAATTGGAATAACCACCAGTTTTCTGCAGAATTAGGGTAATAGAAAAAATATTAAAACTGGGGAAACATCTTTGAGAATAGGACAAAATAGATATGGAAATCTGTCTTCCATATGGTGTTATTTCTAAAACAAAACAAAACAAAAAAATTGATCCTGTTGTTTCCCCCAAGCACTAATTCCTGGTAGCTACAAAATGAAGTCCAGCATCTCTTCCTTTCTCTCTTGATGCATTCAATTCAATCCCCAACATTTACCATTTCAGTTGTTGTTTCTGCACCCCCCCCCCGCCCCGCGTTAGGAGAAGAAAACCCTCCTGTTCCTACCATTAGCATCTCTGTGGCAAGCCACACCTCAGCACCTCATTTTACTGGCTTCTGGAATTTTGACCAAGGGCAGATCACAAACTATTTGGCACCCAGGACTGCCCAAAGACTCGTCTGAGCCTGGATGTTTTTGGACATACATTACACCAACTCCCCCTCACTCTTCCTGTCATTAAAATCATACTAATAACACTGGTCCGAGTGTATGTGTGCACACGTGTCAGATCCTTATTTGTTACTCAGAATGACCCCACCTCCTTGGGGAGTAGTAGTGAAAAAATCTGAACACCTTCCCCAAACCCTAAAGTATCATTATCTCATTTTAGCTCCTGATCATCAAACTTATCTTTAGCCCTACTTGCTTACTGGCTCCTGGGGTGGCATACCTTGTTCCATGGAGGAAAGGAGTTCAACCTACTCTGTCCATGTATGTTCTCCCAGTCAAGAAATAAATTAAAAAAAAATATCTCTGGGATATCCTCTTTCACTCCTATTTTCCCTTTACAACTTCCAATTTTTATTGTATTATTTTTTTTTACTCTTCTCTGTCCATATCTTCTTCAGACGTGCCCTCAGATTTGATACCTCCCCTTTTGGAATGGGCCTTGCTATTTCGACATCTATTTTTTGAACACATACTCCATTTCTCATCTGCTGGGAGATATGGCTGAATAAGTCATGATCCATTCTCAGGAACCTCCCAAAGCACTTGGTTTTTAAATTTACTAGAGCAGGGACTACCAGACTAGAACTTCTCAGTGTTAGGTAATGTGCCATCTTGACAACCCCAAAGTCTGGCACTGTGCTTGCCAGCTAGTAGAAGCTTCAGATCTTTATTTATTAACCAATTCTTAAACTCTATGTGCCTGTGAGATGTTTTAATAATATATCAGCCTCATGGTGTAGTTTGAGAGAATTACATTAATTACATTTATATATATATATGGTGCTGGATGAGTTTCCAGGGAAGATGGCAGGGTTGGAAGATCCTTGTTCCGTGGATATAACTGGATGTCACTCACAGTGTAACTAACCCAGAGACTGGCCGAAAAGACTCTTCATAACTAAATGTAGAGAAGAGGGCCACACTGAAGAAGGTAGGAACAGCAGAGACATAGTTGGGAGCTAAACAGACCAGCAAGACTTTGGGAGGGAGAGATGCCACAGGCATGGAGATGGGGAGAGAAACAGACCCTCACACCAAGCACCCAGGCATGTGGAACCCACACATGAAGATGAATCTCTGGCTTTGAAAACCAGAGGGGCCTAATTTCATGAGTACTTAAAACCAGTGGGGCTTAACATCTGGAACTTTAAAGATAGTGGTGTGGCTCTGAGAGAGCTGGAGGGCGATAGGAAATGGAGTCCAAGCCCTTAAGGAGAAAGCACAACAAATAGCCCCTTGGAGATACAACACAGAAGCAGCAGTTTGAAAAATTCCAGTGGTATACAGGAAGCAGATTTATTTACTAATCTGGAAAAGCAGGGTTCTTTAGGAGACTTCTCCAGAACAAAGGAGCTCTACCCCACCCTTAGCCTAGACACACAGACACCTACAGGACTGAGCACAGTGCTAACCTTCTCCACCTAGACTAATAGTGTGTCCTACCTCCTGCATTCTCCTGCGAACTTGATCTATCCAGCCAAGCCTTTGCTCCAGGTCTTGTCCCATAGCAGACTCCTCCCTACACTCTTCTGCACGTCTGCCCCTCTAGCACTGTGGCAACCGTTTTCTAAAGTAGATCCAGGTTCCCTCCCAAAAGAGACCCGCATAAACCTTGCTACCACGGTGTGCACCACCGCTGTGTTCTCCTGTAGAACTACCACCTCCAATATACTCTTATTAGGGCCTATCCAAAGCAGAGCCATAAACCTGGCAGTGTTCAAACAGCTCTGGCAGGGATAGCATCACTCCAAAGTGACTCCCGCTCTGGGCATAGGGGAAGATAACCACACACAGTAGTCCATCTGCAGCCCCAGCAGTGGACTGGGGCAGATATCTGGTCTGACTGCAGGACCCACCCACCAAGAAAGCTTCTCAGGAAACAACACAGGGAAAGCATCCTTTAGGTCAGTGCTACTGCATGTCTGGCAAGTCCCTGGTCTGACTCAACTCAAGTCCCAGGTGGCCTCACTCTGGCCCACTAACGCCATCGGGACCAAACCCTGCCCACAACAGGCAGAGAGAGCCATTGCAAATGACTGGACTGAAGTCAAAAGTGGCTCAGCCAGAATTGTAGGGCACATAAAACATACATGGCAGACCCTCCTTAAGCAGTAGGTTCTGGTGAAGAGCAGACATTGCAATACAGGGCATTATAGGATCTCTCTCTTCTTCATAAGGCCACTACTTTTAAGAGCAGGAGCTATAGCTGACTTTCCTAATACATAAAGACAGACACAAACAAAATGAGGAGACAAAAAATATATTCCAAATGAAAGG
Organism: Ursus arctos; assembly: GCF_023065955.2. Classification (NCBI taxonomy): domain Eukaryota; kingdom Metazoa; phylum Chordata; class Mammalia; order Carnivora; family Ursidae; genus Ursus; species Ursus arctos. Next base: position 55,281,566 of record NW_026622764.1, on the reverse strand, counting down.
ACAAAATAACAGCAAGAGAGCTACATGAAATGGATATAAGTTAATAAGCCTGATAGAGAATTTAAAGTAATGATCACAATCACTGGATTTGAACAGAGGACCACAAGAGACCCTAAATGAAAAGCTAGAAAATATAAATAGGAACCAAGCAGAGATTAAAAACTCAATAACTGAAATTAAAAATACATTAGATGGAATAAATAGTAGAGCAGAGGAAGCAGAAGAATGGATCAGCAACCTGGAGAACAGAGTAATAGAAAACAATCAAGCTGAACAGGAGAGAGGAAAAAAAGTAAATGAAAATACTTAGGAAATGCAGTGACATCATCAAGTATAACAATATTCATATTATAGGGATTCCAGAAGAACAGAGAAAACAGGGAGCAGAAAATTTATTTGAACAAATAAAAGCTGAAAATTTCTTGACTCTGGAGAAGGAAATAGAAATGAATAATCCAGAGTCAGGAGGCAGAGAGCCCACAACAAAATCAACCCAAGGAGGCTCATACCAAGACACACAGTAATTAAAATGTAAAAAGTAGTGATAGAGAATTTTAAAAACAGCAAGTAAAAGGAAAACAGTTATGCAGAAGAGAAACCCCGTAAGGCTATCAGCTGATTTTTCAGCAAAAACTTAGTAGGCCAGAAGAGAGTGGCATGATATATTCAAAGCACTGAAAGGGAAAAATCTGCAGCTAAGAATACTCTATCCAACAAGGCTATCATTCAGACTGGAAGGAGAAAGAGTTTCCCAGACAACTAAGTTAAAGGAATTCATAACCACTAAACCTGCTCTACATGAAATGTTAAAGGGGACTTTTTGAGTACAAAGGAAAGATCGTAAGTAGGAATACTCGAAAAGTAGGAAGCAGAAAGCAGTAAAATTAAGTATATTTATAAAAATCAGGTTCACAAAATAAAAGGATGTAAAGTATGACACCACATAGCTAAAATGTGTGTAGGGGGAGAGGAGTAAAAAATGGGTTCAAGCTTAAGTGACCATCAACTTAATATAGACTGCTATATGCATAAGATGTCACAATATAAACCTAATAATAGCCACAAATCAAAAGCCAGTACTAGATATTGAAAAAAAGAGTAAAGAATCTGAATATATTACCAAATAAAGCCAGCAAACCATGAAAGATGAGGACAACAGATAAAAGGAACAGATAACTACAAAACTAACCATAAAACAAGTAACAAACTGACAGGAAGTACATGTCTATCAATAATTACTTTGATTATAAATGGACTAAACACTCCAGTAAAAAAACATAGGGTGACAGATGGATAAAAAAGCGAGACACATCTATATGCTGCCTATAAGAGACTCATTCCAGACTTAGATACATACAGATTGAAAGTGAAGGGATCAAAAAGCATTTATAATGGAAATGGAGGTGAAAAGGAAGCGAAGGTAGGAATACCTCTATCAGACAAAATAGACTTTAAAATAGACCATAACAAGAGACAAAGAAGGACACTACATAATCATAAAGGGAACAATCCAACAAGCAGATATAACAATTGTAAATATTTATGCACCCAACATGGGAGTATCCAAATAACAAACATAGGGAAGTAATTGATAGTAATACAATAATAGTAGTGGACACTAACAACCACTTACATCAATGGACAGGAAACAGTGGCTTTGAATGACATACTGTACCAGATGGATCTCACAGGTGTGTTCAGAATATTCCATCCCCAAATAGCACAATATACATTCTTTTCAAGTGTATATGGAACAGTCTCCAGAATAGATAACATAGTAGGCTATAAAAAAATGTCAACAGACTAAAAAAGATGGAAGTCATACCATGCGTCATTTCCAACCACAAGGCTATGAAATCAGAAATTGACCGCAAGAAAAAATTTGGAGAGAACACAAATACATGGAGGTTAACTAACATGCTACTAAATAATGAATGGGTCAACCAAGAAACCAAAAAGCAAATAAAAAAATACATGAAGACAAATGAAAATGAAAACAATTGTCCCAAATCCTTGGGATGCAGCAAAAGCTGTTCTAAGATGGAAGTTTATAGCAATATAGGCCTACCTCCAGAAATAAGAAAAATCTCAAACAACCTAACCTTATACCTAAAGGAGCTAGAAAAAGAACAAACAAAACCTAGAACCAGTAGAAGGAAGGAAATAATGAAGATTAGAGCAGAAATAAATAGAGACTAAAAAACAAGAGAACAGATCAATGAAACCAGGAGCTGATTGTTTGGAAAGATCAACAAAATCGATAAACTAGCCAGACTCATATAAAAAGAGATCTCAAACAAAGTCAGAATGAAAGAGGAGAAATAACAATTGAAACCACAGAAATACAAAGGATTATAAGAGATTATTATAAAAGCTATATGCAAACAAATTGGACAACTTAGAAGAAATGGATAAATTCCTAGAAACATTTAGCCTCCCCAAACTGAATCAGGAAGAAATAGAAAATTTGTATAGACTGATGACCAGCAATGAAATTGAATCAGTCATCAAAAAATGCCCCCAAAGCAAAAGGGCACAACCAGACAATTTCACAGATGAATTCTACCAAACATTTAAAGAAGATTTAATATTTATTCTCCTTAAACTGTTCTGAAAATAGAAGAGGAAGGAAAGTTTCCAAATTCACTCTATAAGTCTAGCATTACCCTGATAATAAAACCAGATCAAGTCAGTACAAAACAAAACGGAGAGAGAGAGAGAGAGAGAGAGGGAAACTCAGGCCACTATCTTTGATGAACAAGATGCAAAAATTCTCAAGAAAATATTAGTAAATCAAATCCAACAAGACATCAAAAAATGATTCACCATAATTAAGTGGAATTTATTCCTGGGATACAAGGGTGGTTCAATATTCGTAAAACAGTCAATCTGATACATCACATCAATAAGAGAGGATAAAAACCATATGAAGATTTCAACAGATGCAGAGAAAGTATTTGACAAAATATAACATCCATTCACGATAAGAACTCTCAAAGTAGGTTTAGAGGGAACATACCTCAACATATTATAGACCATACCTACCCCCACAGCAAACACCATAATGGTGAAAAACTGAGAGCTTTTCCCCTAAGATCGGAACAAGAAAGAGTGTCTACTCTCACTACTTTTATTCAACATTGTACTGGCAGTCCTAGCTCCAGCAATCTGACAAGAAAAAAAAAAGGCATCCAAATTAGTGAGGAAGAAGTAAAACTTCCACTATTTGCAGATGACATGACACTATATAGAAAACCCTAAAGACTCCACCCAAACAAATCTGCTAGAACAGATAAATGAATTCAATAAGGTCCCAGAATACAAAATCAGGATACAGAAATCCATTGCACTGGTATAAACTAATAACGAAGTAGAAGAAAGAGAAATTAAGAAAACAACCCCATTTACAACTACATCAAAAATAATAAAATATCCAAGAATAAACTTAAGAAGCAAAAGACATGTACTCGAAAATATAAAACACGGAAGAAATTGAAGATGACACAAACAAGTGGAAAGATCTGGATTGCAAGAACAAATATTGTTAAAATGTGCATACTACCCAAAGCACTTTACAGATTTAATGCAATGTAATCCCTTTTAAAATACCAACAGCATTTTTCATAGAACTAGAGCAAATAATCCTAAAATTTATATGGAATCACAAAAGACCCTTAATAGCCAAAACAATCTTTAAAAAGAAAAACAAAACTGGAGGTATTACAATCCCAGATTTCAAGATATATCACAGGGCTATAGTAATCAAAACAGTATGGTACTGGCATAGAATAGATCAATGTAACAGAATAGGCCTGAAATAAACCCATAATTATATGATCAATTAATATTTGACAAAGTAGGTAAGGATATGCATTGGGAAAAAATAGTCTGTTTCAACAAATGGTGTCGGAAAAACTGCACAGCTACATGCAAAAGAATGACGCTGGACCACTTTCTTATACCATACTCAAAAATAAACTAAAAATGGATTAAGAACCTACCTGAAACCATAAACATGCTAAAAGAGAGGGGGTAATTTCTCTGACAGCAGTCATAGCAACATTTTTCTAGATATGTCTCCTGAGGCAAGGGAAACAAAAGCAAAAATAAACTATTGGGACTTCATCAAAGTAAAAAGATTCTTCAAACCAAAGAAAACAATCAACAAAAGTAAAAGGCAAACTACAGAATGAGAGAAGATATTTGCAAATTACATATCTGATACAGGGTTAGTATCCAAAATATATAAAGACCTTATACAAGTCAACACCAAAAAAAGCCACAAATAATCCAATTAAAAATGAGCAGAAGACATGAACAGACATTTCTCCAAAGAAGGCATCCAGATGGGCAACAGACACATGAAAAGATGCTAAAAAAATCACTCATCATCAGGAAAATGCAAATCAAAACCACAATGAGATAATACTTCACACATGTCAGGATGGCTAAAATAAAAAACACAAGAAACAAGTGTGTGGGGATATAGAGAAAAAAGGAACCTTTGTGCACTGTTGGTGGGAATACAGTCACTGTGGAAAGCAGTATGGAGATTCCTCAAAAAGAGAATTACCATATGATTCAGAAATCCCACTACTGGTTTATTTATCCAATGAATGTGAAAACATTAATTTTAAAGGATATATTTACCCCTATGTTTATTGCAGCATTATTTACAATAGCCAAATTATGAAAGCAACTCCAGTATCCATTGATAGATGAAAGGATCAAGAGATTTGGTATATATATATATATATATATATACACGATGAAATATTAGTCATAAAAATGTTGCCATTTGCAACATGGATGGATCTAGAGTGTAAAATGCTAAGTGAAATAAGTTAATTTGAGAAAGACAAATACCATATGATTTCACTCATATGTGGAATTCAAGAAACAAAACAAATGAACAAAGGGGAAAAAAACAGTCAAACCAAAAAAAGAGACTCTTAACTATAGAGAACAAACAGATGGCTACCTGAGAGACTGTGGATTTGGGGAATGGGGGAAATAGGTCAAGGGGATTAAGAATACACTTATCTTGGGGCGCCTGGGTGGCACATCGGTTAAAGCGTCTGCCTTCGGCTCAGGGCGTGATCCTGGCGTTATGGGATCGGGCCCCACATCAGGCTCCTCCGCTATGAGCCTGTTTCTTCCTCTCCCACTCCCCCTGCTTGTGTTCCCTCTCTCGCTGGCTGTCTCTATCTCTGTCAAATAAATAAAATCTTAAAAAAAAAAAAAAAAGAATACACTTATCTTTTTTTTTTTTTTTAAAGATAATTCATTTTAGAGAGAAAGTGTGCATAAGTGGGAGGAGAGGCAATGGGAGAGGGAGAGAGAATCCTCAAGCAGACTCCCTGCTGTGTGGAGCCCAGTGCGAGGCCGGATTCCAGGACCTGCGCCCAAAGAGTTGGCCACTTAACCAAGTGAGCCATTCAGGCACCCCAAGAGTACACTTATCTTGATGAGCACTGAGTAATACATGGAATTGTTGAATCACTATATCGTACACCTGAAACTAATATAACACTGCATGTTAACTATACTGGAATTAATTCACATCAATAAAATAGAGATTATGATACTGTAATTACAAAATGAAACAATAAGCGTAAATACAGTATCTAGTAAAATGCTTGTCCTATAGTATGCCCTCAATAAATAAATCATTATGAGAATTCAGTGACTGGGGAAAAAAAAGGAACCCAGGTCTTCATTAGTAGGGCTGATCTCACTATGAGAAACTCTTAAGTAATCCACTGACATCAATTACTCTCATTGATTGATTGTGCATTCCCTTGTGGATCTGTTTTAAGGAAAATAATAGCTTTTTTCTCTAATACTAGATCACAATTAACACTTTTGATTTATCAGATTTCTAAAATACCTCCACCTAGAAGAGTCAAACTTGAGGAAAAGAAGAAGTTATCTAGTATCTATTTTTTTTTAAATTTATTTTTTGGGGTCAGTACACAGTTAACCCAATAATCAACATACCCATGTTGGTGCAATGAGAACTGAATTTCATCGTCATTTCAGAATCTCAACCTTCTGCAACACATTACATCTTCAAAGAAAAATGTTTTTTAACACAGTTATACTGCAAGTATTTTCTCACTAAAGCAAAAAGTAAAGTAATACATTGAGGATGGGTGTTACCCTTTTAGATTTGTATATGTATTTCTAGAGGAATAACTGCTAGAAAAAAAATTCCACTTAATGATTTTTCTCTACTTTGCTATTAATATTGCTAATCATGGTGAATAAAATCTAGAGAACTCTCACGTAACCAGAAAATATAGGAATGGTAGCATTAAAAATACAGCAGTCAGGTTTTTGTTATCTTTATTTCCTCAAACTAAACAATTATAATGTTAAAACTGTGATATCTTGGAAGCTTTTCTTGTTCAGAACCCTAGGCAGATTTCAGTAGGGTTGCCCTTTGAACACACAGAAAATGTGTAAATAGCCACATCACAGAAGGAATTACTATAGCCCAGAATCTTTGTTGCAAAGAGAAGTTAGAAAACTTGGAGAACATTCCTAGCTTCACTGCTCTTGGTAATGCCATAAGTTAAAAATGCGAAATATGGAACATTTTGGCTGAAGTATGACTCTTGATGCTTTTAAATATTCAGTCTGTATAAATCACAATCACTGACTAATATTTGTTTAAGTGCCTCTTATGTGCTCCTATTAATGTTCCCACTGACTGCTTCTGAAAAGGAATTCTATATTCTTTTAAAAGTTGGACCTTTAATAAATCATTGAAGTATGAAATAAAATGCCATAATTCTATGGATCCCAGACTTGCATTTAATTTACAGTTTATAGACTTTTCTATGATTTTTCATTATGCAGGTTTTTAGAAGTTTAAATAAATAATAAAGTTATTAGTATTGCATATAATTACACTCATAAGTCTTTTGAAGAATCTATAGTAGAGCTGCATCATATGTAATTCAACAATACCTGCTCGGCCAAGGGAATAAAAGATTCAAGTACAAATAACAATTTAGGAGGACAAAAGATCTTTTCCCTTGGTTGACTTAAGTTCTTTAAAGTGACAGGGATTTTAAAATACTGCTGCTCCTTTCGGCTGCAAGGACCCCTAGGTTGTGAAAAAGATTGTTGAAATTCTTTTTTAAACTCCTTCCCCCACTATCAGGAGTCTTCTAACCTCTTCACTGGAGAACCAAACGATTTTCAAGGGATAATTTTGAGCATATACAATCTTCTCTTTGTTCTAATGGCTAATACCTGGGTAACATGTGCATCCACTGTATGGGGGACCATAAGAATAAAAAGAACTCATGTGAAGATCAGAGTGTTCTATTCTCCTTTAACATTTCCTTAGAAAATAACCAAGTCTCTGAATTACAGACATCCTAGCAAACTGTAACAAAAGATTTATACTCTGAAGCCAAGCAAGCACTTTGTGTAGCAGATTAATTCCTCCGTCCTGCTACTACTTTTAAGCAGATAATAGTTTTTGCTTTAATTACATAAGCTATTACAATTTTAATGTTCACCAAAATAATGTTAATTTGTCAAAAGTTAAGATAGACAAATTGCAGATAATTTGAAGAATATATGCTTAAAGTATTAACATTCTTATTTTTAATTTCTGATTGTTCTGGAATATCCAAAACCATTAGTGATAATCAGTTAAAGATTCATATAAAAATACCATACATCCCATGAACAATGAAAATATAGTTCCATTTCCTATTTGATTCAGATTTGATTTACTGACTACCTATTATGTGGCTAGCACTTTTACAACATTTGGAAAATACTCGGAATATAAATGAAATATCATGTTGTATTGGGAATTTGTCAGCATGCGTTCTTTCTATTTCTTTAGCAAAATTGGGCTTACAAGTAATGCAGAGACTGAAGACCAGCGAGTGAGTGGGCAGTAGGCATTCTACCATCATCTCTGTCATTGCTATATCAAAAAACTCCTGGATACGTGTTGGGAGCTCTCTTTACAAAGTATGTGGATTGATAGATCCGCAAAAGGAAACACTCTAGTCATAAAGATAAGCTGCTGGCTGAGAGATGGAGGTAAGTGTGGCAGATGGGGAAGGATGAAATTAATGTGGCAACTTGGGGCTTTTGGAGGAGGTCCAGAAATTATGAGGGAGGGTATTAATTGTCTATATAGGAGCAGGAAAACCAAAAGAAGCCACTATTGGGTCTCTGTACTATAAAAAAGGGCTACAAAAAAGAAAAGAGAAAATCAGAAAAAGAAGTCCCTCAGTGTACGGTATAAGAGGGCTGTTTCAAATTCACTGGGGACTGTGGTTAGAAATATGCTTTACTAGGGCTCTGGTTACAATTAAGAATGAACTAAGTCTTGCTAAAATCTTAAAACTCCTGATAGACAAACTAAATAGACAATCCACTTAAGGAGAAATGTAAATCATGAACAACATATAAAAAATGTTTCCCTCTGTAGAAGCCATTAATGCTTTTAATTAAAATTTTGATTTCTGCTTCCAAGTACAAGGTAGGATTGTGTGTTGGGCATGGGCATATAATGTGCTTTGGGCAATGAAATATAAGTGAAATGGTGTACATCACTTGAAGAAGGAAGCAGAATAGTAGGGAATAAAGCAAAGAGGTAGTGAGTGGTCACGTAACGTAGGACTATGGGCCACTTTAAGGCCTTAGCTTCTATTTCCTCTGAAGGAAATGGGAAGCCATTGGAAAGTTTGGGCTAAGGAGTGGTATGATGTAATACATGTGTAACAGCATCACGCGTGCTGAGAAGAAATTATAGGGAGCAAGGAAAGAAGTAGGGAGGTCAGTAGGGAGGCTGCTGTACTAATTCGGGTAAAAGATGATGGTTGGCTGGACAGAGTGGGAAGAAAGGCTGGACTCATTGATACTAGAAAATGGACATACGCCCCACTTAAATGTTAATGTTTGGGGGCTTGGAACCATCATCATAAGTATTTTTTATTTTTATTGACTCCTAAGTTCTGCACATTATGCTAGAAACGGGGGGGACACAAGGAAATTATCAGAAGGAGAAAGAAGCTCAGTAGATGTACTTACGAATTTCTATTTTGTGATGACAAAATTTCAAAGTCTTTTTTCAGAATAAGATTGATTCAGTACTATGAATACAAACAAAAATCACTGACTCAGAAAAGAAAAAATAATTACCATGTGAAATAAAAATATAATTTGTGAGCAATACATTAGGGTTTGAGTTACTTAGGCGATTCTTTGCTTTGAGTTTCTGCTTATTGTTTCTAAATAATTTTTTGAGTATAGTTGAAACACAATCTTGCATTAGTTTCAGATGTACAATACTGTAATTTGACAAGTTAATGCTGTGCTCACCACAGGTATACCTGTGTCTGTCACCTTAACAGTATTACAATATCATTGACTACATGCTTTATGCTGTGCCTTTTATTCCTGTGACTTACACATTCCATAACTGGAAGTCTGTATCTCCCTCTCCCCTTCACCCATTTTTCCCACCTCCTCATCCCCCTCCTCTCTGGCAAACATCAGTTGGTTCTCTGTATCTGTAGGTCTGATTCTGCTTTTGTTTATTCCTTGTTTTTTTTTTTTTTTTGATTCCACATGAATGAAATCCTATGGTATTTGTCTTTCTCAGCCTGGCTTATTTCACTTTGCATAGTACCCTCTAGGTTCATGCATGTTGCAAATGGCAAGATTTCACCCTTTTTTATGGCTGTTATATTCCATTGTGTGTGTGTGTATGTGTATGTGTACCACATCTTTCTTATCTGTCTACTGATGGACACCCAGGTTACTGCCATATCTTAGCTATTGTAAATAATGCTTTATATCTTCGTTATTGTTAATAATGCTTCCATAAACATAGGAGTGCATATATATTTTCAAATTAGTGTTTTTGTTTTCTTTGGGCCCAGCAGTGGAACTATGGCATCATATGGTATTTCTAGAACTTATTGAAGAACCTCCATAAGGTGTTTCCACCAAGGGTGTACCACTTTGAATTCCCACCAACAGTGAATGAGGGTTCCCTGTTCTCCACATTCTTAACAAAACTTTTTTTTTTTAATTTTAGCCATTCTAACAGGTGTGAGATGATACCTCATTATGGTTTTGACTTGAATTTCACTGATTATTAGTGATTTTAAGCATCTTTTTTGTGTCTGTTGGCCATCTGTATGTCTTCTTTGGAAAAATGTCCTTGGAAAAAATGTATGAGTTCTTTTGCAGAATGGTCCTCTGTCTTTTTTTTAATCAAATTGGATTTTTGGTGTTGAATTGTGTGAAGTTCTTTATATATTTTGGATATTAATCCTTTATCAAATATATCATATCCAAGTATTAGTTTCATTGGTGAAGGCTGCCTTTTTATTTTGTTTGATTTTTTTTTTTTTGCTGTGCAAAAGTTTTTATTTTGATGTAGTCCCAGTTTATTTTTGCTCTTGTTTCCCTGACTTTAGGAGACATATCTAGAAAAATGTTGTTCCAGCTGATATAAAAATTGACGCCTGCGCTATCTTCTAGGATATTTATGGTTTCTAGCCTCACATATAGGTGTTTAACCCATTTTGAGTTTTTTTTATACATGGCATTAGAAAATAGTACAGTTTCATTCTTTTACAATGCAGTTGTGCAGTGTTCCCAGTACCGTTTTTTTGAAGCTTTTTTTTAAAAGATTTTATTTATTTACTTAGATAAAATGAGAGAGAGAGAGAGAAGAGAAAGAGAGAATGAGAATGAGTAGGGGGGGAGTGCAGAGGGAGAAGATGACTCCCCACTGAGCAGGGAGACAGATGTGGGACTTGATCCCAAGACTCTTACGCTTAACAAACTGAGCCACACAGGTGCCCGAGACTATCTTTTCCCTGTTGTATCATCTTGCCTTGTTTGTCATAGATTAACTATATAAGCATGGGTTTATTTCTGGGCTCTCTTTTTTTAAATAATAATATTTATTATGTTAGTCACCATACAGTACATCCCTAGTTTTTGATGTAAAGTTCCATGATTCATTACTAGCGTATAACACCCAGTGCACCATGCAATACGTGCCCTCCTTAATACCCATCACCAGCCTATCCCATTCCCCCACCCCCTTCCCCTCTGAAGCCCTCAGTTTGTTTCCCAGAGTCCATAGTCTCTCATGGTTCATTCCCCCTTCTGTTTACCACCCCCTTTCTTCTTCCCTTTCTTCTCCTACCGATCTTCCTACTTATGTTCCATAACTGAGTGAAACCATATGATAATTGTCTTTCTCTGCCTGGCTTATTTCACTTAGCATTATCTCCTCCAATCCCATCCATGTTGCAGTAAATGTTGAGAAATCGTTCTTTTTGATGGCTGAGTAATATTCCATTGTATATATGGACCACAACTTCTTAATCCAGTCATCTGTTGAAGGGCATTTCGGCTCCTTCCATGATTTAGCTATTGTGCACAATGCTGCTATGAACATTGGGGTGCATATGGCCCTTCTCTTCACTACGTCTGTATCTTTGGGGTAAATACAAAAAAAATGCAATGGCTGGGTCATAGGGTAGCTCCATTTTTAACTTTTTAAGGGACTTCCACACTGTTTCCCAGAGTGGCTGTACCAACTTGCATTCCCACCAACAGTGTAGGAGGGATCCCCTTTCTCCACATCCTCTCCAACAATTGTTGTTTCTTGCCTTGTCCATTTTTGCCATTCTAACTGGTGTAAGGTGGTATCTTAGTGTGGTTTTGATTTGAATTTCCCTGATGGCTAATGATTTTGAACATTTTTTCATGTGTCTGTTAGCCATTTGTATGTCTTCATTGGAAAAGTGTCTGTTCATATCTTCTGCCCATTTTTTGATTTATTTGTTTCTTGTGTATTGAGTTTGAGAAGTCCTTTGTAGATCTTGGATACCAGTCTTTTATCTGTAGTGTCATTTGCAAATATCTTCTCCCATTCCGTGGGCTGCCTCTTAGTTTTTTTGGCTGTTTCCTTGGCTGTGCAGAAGCTTTTTATCTTGAAGTCCCACAAGTTCATTTTATCTTTTGTTTCTCTTGCCTTTGGAGATGTGTCATGAAGAAAGTTGCTGTGGCCAATGTCATAGAGGTTGCTGCCTATGTTCTCCTCTAGGATTTTGATGGATTCCTGTCTCACATTGAGGTCTTTCATCCATTTGGAGTTTCTGTTTTTTATCTATGTCTTTTTTTGTGCCAGTGCCATACTGTTTTGATTACTACAGCTTTGTAGTATATCTTGAAATCTGGACTTGTAAGGCCTCCAGGTTTGTCCTTTGTTCTTAGGACTGCTTTGTCTATTCAGTGTCTTTTGTAGTCCCATACAAGTTTTAGGATTATTTGTTCTAGTTATGCGAAAAATGTAGGTATTTTAATAGGCATTACAATAAATCTGTAGATGACTTTGGATAGTATGGACATTTTAACGATATTGATTCTTCCAATCCATGTGCATGGACTATCTTTCCATTTGTTCATCTTCAGTTTCTGTTATCAACATTTTATAGGTTTTAGAGCACAGGTCTTTTATCTCCTTGGTTAAGTTTATTCTTAGGTATTTTTATTCTTTTTGGTTGAATTGTAAATATACTTGTTTTCTTAATTTATCTTTCTGCCACTTCATTAATAGTGTATAGAAATACTACTGATTTCCATATATTAATTATGTATCCTGCAAATCTGAATTTATTTATTACTTCTAGTAGTTTGTTGATGGAGCCTTTAGGATTTCCTATATATAGTATCATGTTGTCTGCAAAATGCTGCAGATTAACTTCTTTACTAACAGAGATTGCTTTTCGTTGACTGTTCTATCTTAATTAATCATTGATGTAAATCTTAATTCTTTATTGTCTTAATGGGTCTATGACACGTGGCCAACACTGGAATGTGTTATTTCCACGCATGCAATTTGCGATAAAAAATTATGAACTCTAAAAAAAAAAATAAAACAGAGATTGCTTTTGTTTTTCTTGTCTGGTGCTCTGGCTAGGACTTACTGTACTATCTTGCGTAGTGGTGAGAGTGGACATATTTATCTTGTTCCTGATCTTAGAGGGAAAAAACTCAGTTTTTACCACTAAGATGTTAACCGTGGGTTTTTTTTTTACATACGGGCTTTATTATGTTAAGGCATATTTCCCTTATATCCATTTGTTGAGTGTTTAAATGTATGGATGTTGAATTTTGTTAACTGCTTTTTCTGTATCTATTGAGATGATTATATGGTTTTCATCCTTCGTTTTGTTGTTGTGTTATATCACTTTGGTATGCAAATATTGAACCATCCTTGTATCTCTAGAATAAATTCCACTTGATTGTGGTGAATATCCTTTTAATGTATTGTTGAATGCAGTTTGGTAATATTGTGGTGAGGATTTTTTCACCTATCTTATTAGGTATTTTGGCCTGTACTTTTCTTTTCTTTTTTTTTTATAATAATTTTTTTTATTATATTATGTTAGTCACCATACAGTACATCCTTGGTTTTCTATGTAAAGTTCGATGATTCATTAGTTGTTTATAACACCCAGTGCACCATGCAATATGTGCCTTCCTTGTTACCCATCACCAGTCTATCCCATTCCCCCCCCCTCCCCTCTGAAGCCCTCAGTTTGTACTTTTCTTTTTATGTGGTGTCTTTGTCTGTTTTTGTATCAGGGTAATACTGACCTTGTAGAATGTATCTGGAAGCTTTCCTTCCTCTTATATTTTTGTGGAATACTTTGAGGAGACTAGGTATTAACTCTTTAAATGTTTGGCAGAATTCACCTGTGAAGCCGTCTTGTCCTGGATTTTTGTTTGTTGGAATTTTTTATTTTTATTTTGTTTTTTTTAAAGATTTTATTTATTAATTTGACAGAAACGTCCAGCGAGAGAGGGAACACAAGCAGGGGGAGTGGGAGAGGAAGAAGCAGGCCTCCAGCGGAGGAGCCCGATGTGGGGCTCGATCCCAGAACGCCGGGATCACACCCTGAGCCGAAGGCAGATGCTTAACGACTGTGCCACCCAGGCGCCCCTGTTGGAATTCTTAAAAATTATGTTACTGATTCAATTATATTAGTGGTACTTGATCTGTTCAGATTTTCAATTTTTTTCCTGATTTAGTTTTGGAAGACTGTATGTTTCTAGGAATTTATCCGTTTCTTCTAGATTGTCCAATTTTTTCGGCATATAATTTTCCATAGTATTCTCTTATAATTATTGTATTTCTGTGGTGTCAGTTGTTACTTCTTTCTCATTTCTGATTTTATTTATTTAGGTACTTTTTCTTTTTTTCTTGATGAGTCTAGCTAAGGGTTTATCAACTTTATCATTTCAAAGAACCAACTCTTGGTTTAATTGTTATTTTTTATTTCTTTTTGTCCCTTGTCATTTATTTCTGCTCTAAGCTTTATTTCCTTCCTTCTACTTATCTTGGGGTCTTGAGATTTGTTTGCTCTTCTTTTTCTAGTTACTTTAGGTGTAAGATTAGATTGTTTGAGCTTTTCCTTGTGTCTTGAGGTAGGTCTGTATTACTGTATATTACCGTCTAAGAGCTGCTTTTGTTTCATCACAAAGAGTTTGGACCATTGTATTTTCATTTTATTCATCAGTGTATTTTTAAATTTCTTCATTAATATCTCCATTGACCTAATGGATGTTTAGTATTATGTTATTTAGTCATCAAGTGTTTTTGTCTTTCTTTTTTTCTTGTGTTTGATTTCAAATTTTATACCATTGTGCTCAGAATAAATGCAAGGTATAATTTAAATCTTCGAAACTTTATTTAGGCTTGTTTTGTGGCCTACCACATGATTTATCCTGGAGAGTGTTCCATGTGCACTTGAAAAGATGAGTAATCTGTTGTTTTCAGATAGAATGTTCTGTATACATCTGTTATGGCCATCTGGTCCAATGTGTCATTCAAAGACACTGTTTCCTTGTTGATTTTCTCCTGGGATAATCTTTCCACTGATGTAAGTAGGGTGTTAATGTCCACTACTATTATTATATTACCATCAATTTCTCTCTTTATGTCTGTTAAAAGTTGCTTTATGTATTTAGGTGCTCCAGTGTTGGGTGGATTTACAATTGTTTTATGCTCTTTTTGGATTGATTTCTTTATCATTGGGCAATGCCCTTCTTTACTCTCTTATAGTCTGTTTTGTCTGAGGTCTACCTCAGCTTTTGTTTCCATTTGCAGTTGCATTGTAAATGTCTTTTAAAAAATTTTTAAATTTAAAATTAGTTTCAGAGACAGAGTTTGGTGATTCATCAGTCGCATATAATACCCAGTGTTCATCAGACCAAGTGCCCTCCTTAATGCCCATCATCCAATTACCCCACCTCCCTCCCCTCCAGAAACTCTCAGTTTGTTTCCTAGAGTTAAGAGCCTACTATGGTTTGTCTCCCTCTCTGATTTCATCTTATTTTCTTTTTCCTTTCCTTCCCCTATGTTCATCTGTTTTGTTTCTTAAATTCCACGTATGAGTGAAATCATGTGATCTTTGCCATTCTCTGATTGACTTATTTCACTTAGCATAATACCCTCTAGTTCCATCCATGTCATTGCAAATAGCAAGATTTCATTCTTTTTGATGGCTGAGTAATATTCCACAGTGTTTATATACCACCTCTTCATTATCCATTCATCTTTTGATGGACATATGGGCTCTTTCCATATTTTGGCTATTGTGGACATTGCTGCTATAAACATTGGGGCGCATGTGCCCCTTTGAATCACTATGTATCCTCTGGATAAACACATAGTAGTGCAATTGCTGGATTATACAGTAGCTCTATTTTTAACTTTTTGAGGAACCTCCATACTGCCTTCCAGAGTGGCTGCACCAGTTTGATTTCTTACCAACAGTGTAAGAGGGTTCCCCTTTCTTTGCATCCTCGCCAACAGCTGTTGTTTCCTGAGGTATTAATTTTAGCCATTCTGACTGGTGTGAAGTGGTATCTCATTGTGGTTTTGAATTTGTATTTCCCTGATGCTGAGTGATGTGGAACATTTTTTCATGTGTCTTTTGGCAATTTATATGCCTTCTTTGGAATAACGTCTGTTCGTATCTTCTGCCATTTCTTAACTGGATTATATTTGTTTTATGGGTGTTTTTGGGAGTTGAGTATAAGTTCTTTATAGATTTTGGATACTAGACCTTTATATCTGATAAGACATTTGGAAATATCTTCTTCACTTCTGTAGGTTGTCTTTTAGTTTTTGTGACTCTTTCCTTTACTGTGTAAAAGCTTTTGATCTTGATGAAACGACAATAGCTCATTTCTTTAAAAAATATTTATTAGAGAGAGAGAAAGTGAGCACAAGCAGGGGGTGGGGGAGGGCAGAAGGTGAGGGAGAGGGAGTAGTAGGCTCCCTGTTGAGCAGAGAGCCCAACACGGGGCTTGATCCTAGGACCCTGGGTTCATGACCTGGGCCAAAGGCAGATGCTTAACTGACAGAGCCACCCAGGTGCCTGCCAATAGCTTATTTTTGCTTTTGTTTTCCTTGCCTTTGAAGATGTGTCTAGACAGAAGTTGCTTCAGCCAAGGTCAAATAAGTTGCTGCTTGTGTTCTCCTCTAGGATTTTGATGGATTCCTGTCTCACATTCAGGTCTTTCGCCATTTTGACTTTATTTTTGTGTATGATGTAAGAAAGTGGTCCAGTTTCATTTTTCTGCATGTTGCTGTCCAATTTTGCCAACACCATTTGTTGAAGACACTCTCTTTTTTTCCATTGCATATTCTTTCCTGCTTTGTTGAAGGTAAGTTAACCATAGAGTTGAGGGTCCATTTCTGGGTTCTCTCTTCTGTTCCATTAACTTATGTGTCTGTTTTGTGCCAGTACCATACTGTCTTAATGGTTACAGCTTTGTAATACAGCTTGAAGCTGGGAATCCTGATGCCACCAGCTCTGGTTTTCTTTTTCAACATCCCTTTGACTATTCAGGGTCTTTTCTGGTTCCATACAAATTTTAGGATTTTTTGTTCTAGCGCTGTGAAAAATGCTAATGGTATTTTGATAGGGATTGTAATGAATGTGTAGATTGCCTTGAGTAGCATAGACATTTTAACAATATTTGTTCTTCCAATCCATGAGTATGGAATGTTTTTCTTTCATAAGTGTCCTATAGTATTCAGAGTACAGATCCTTTACCTCTTTGGTCAGGTTTATTCCTGGTATCTTATGGCTTTTGGTGCAATTGTAAATGGGATAGATTCCTTGATTTCTTTTTCTTCTGTCTCATTGTTAGTGTACAGAAATGCAACTGATTTCTGTGCATTGATTTTATAACTTGCCACGCTGCTGAATTTCTGTATGAGTTCTAGCAATTTTTGGGTGGAGTATTTCGGGTTTTCAACCTATGGTATCATGTCATCTGTGTTGAGTGAAAGTTTGACTACTTCTTTGCCAATTTGGATGCCTTTTATTTCTTTTTGTTATCTGATTGCTGAGGCTAGGACTTCCAGTACCGTGTTGAAAAACAGTGGTGAGAGTGGATATCCTGGTCATGTTCCTGACCTTAGGGGAGAAGCTCTCAGTTTATCCTCATTGAGGATGATATTCCCTGTGGGTTTTTTGTATATGGCTTTAATGATGTTGAGGTATATTTCCCCCTAACCCTATATGCTGTAGAGTTTTTATCAAGGAAGGATGCTGTATTTTGTCAAATGATTTTTCTGCATTTATTGAGAGAATCATATGGTTCTTGTCCTTTCTTTCATTAATGTGGTGTGTCACAATCGTTGATTTGTGGATGTTGCTCTACCCTTGAATCCCAGGAATAAATCCTACTTAGTCGTGGTGAATAATCCTCTTAATGTACTGTTGGATCCTATTAGCTAGTATCTTGGTGAGAATTTTTGCATCCATGTTCATCAGGGATATTGTTCTGTGATTCTCCTTTTTGGTGGGGTCTTTGGTTTGGGATCAAGGTAACGCTGGTCTCATAGAATGAGTTCAGAAGTTTTCCTTCCATTTCTATTTTTTGAAACAGCTTAGAAGAATAAGTATTAATTCTTCTTTAAAAGTTTGGTTGAATTCTGCTGGGAGGCCATCTGGCCCTAGGCTCTTGTTTGTTGGGAGATTTTTGATTACTGCTTCAATTTCTTTGCTGGTTATGGGTCTGTTCAGGTTTTCTAGTTCTTCCTATTTCAGCTTTGTAGTTTATATGTTTCTAGGAATGTATCCATTTCTTCCATATTGCCTAATTTGTTCGCATATAGTTGCTCAGAATATTCTCTTATAGATGTTTTTATTTCTTTGGTGTTGGTTGTGATCTCCCCTCTTTCATTGTGACTTTATTTATTTTGGGTCCTTTCTCCTTTCTTTTGGATTAATGTGGCTAGGGAATTACTGATCTTATAAATTCTTTCAAGGAACGAGCTCCTAGTTTTGTTGATCTGTTCTACTGTTCTTTTCCTTTCTATTTCATTGATTTCTGCTCTAATCTTTATTATTTCTCTTCCCCTGATGGATTTAGGCTTTATTTGCTGTTCTTTCTCCAGCTCCTTTAGGTGTAAGATTAAGTGTGTGTTTGAGATTTTTGTTGTTTCTTAAGAAAGGCCTGTATTTCTATATACTTCCCTCTTCGGACTGTCTTTGCTGCATCCCAAAGGTTCTGACCTATCATGTTTTCATTTTCATTTGTTTCCATGTATTTTAAAAATTCTTTAATTTTCTGGTTGACCCATTCATTCTTTAGTAGGATGCTCATTAACCCCCAGGTATTTGTGGTCCTTCCAAATTTTCTCCTGTGGTTGACTTCAATTTTTAAAGCATTGTGGTCTGAAAATATG
This sequence comes from Ursus arctos, assembly GCF_023065955.2. NCBI lineage: Eukaryota > Metazoa > Chordata > Mammalia > Carnivora > Ursidae > Ursus > Ursus arctos. Next base: position 55,262,785 of record NW_026622764.1, on the reverse strand, counting down.
TATGCTATGATCTCAATCTTTTGGTACCAGTTGAGACCTGATTTGTGACCCAGTATGTGATCTATTCTGGAGAATGTTCCATGTGCACTCAAGAAGAATGTGTATTCTGTTGCTTTAGGATGAAATGCTCTGAATGTATCTGTTAAGTCCATCTGGTCCAGTGTGTCATTCCAAGCCCTTGTTTCCTTGTTGATCTTCGCTTGGATGATCTGTCCATTGCTGTGAGTGGGGTGTTTAAGTCCCCTACTCTTATTGTATTATTATCCATGTGTTTCTTTAATTTTGTTATTAATTGGCTTATGTAATTAGCTATTCCCAAGGTAGGGGCATAAGTATTTGCAGTTGTTAGATCTTGTTGGGTAGACCCTTTTGTTATGATATTGTGTCCTTCATCTCTTATTACAGTCTTTGGTTTAAAATCTAATACTCTTTATGCATGGAAAGACCCCTTTCTCTCCATTCCCACCAGTAATGACTATTATTGCTTATTTGAAATTGTCAGCTTCATTCATAGAAATTGATTTTCCTGGCTACTTATGAATTTGAGCTTGCTTCCCCAAAATAATCAATATTTTGACTTGCTGGTCATTACTTCCCAGCTTTTCCTTATAGTTTTAGTAGCCAAGTATTCAATCTAAATATTATAGTTTACTTATGACTATTATGAAGCTTTAAATAAATGAAATCATACAATAAAAAAATATAAGGAAGAAAAATACAATATAAGGAAGCTTACTTTTGATGTCCGTTAGCATGATAAATGGTTCTCCACCTCCTCACTGGATGTGTCTTTGGGTCTAAAATGAGTCTCTTGCAGACAGCATATCTGATACCCTGTGTTTTGACTGGAGCATTTAGTCCATGTACATTCAGAGTAATTATTGAAAGAGATGAATTTAGTACCTGATTATCTCTGTTCCTTTCTGGTCTTTGTTATGTTTGGGCTTTCTCTTCACTCAAATGATCCCCTTTAATATTTCTTGCAGGGCTGGTTTAGTGTTTATGACTCCCTTTAGTTTTTGTTTATCCTGGAAACTTTGTCTATCCTTCAATTCTGAATGGCAGCCTTGCTGGATGAAGTATTCTTGGCTGCATATTTTTCCTATTTAGCACATTGAATATATCATGCCAGTCCTTTCTGGCCTGCCAGATTTCTGTGGACAGGTCTGCTGTCAGCCTTATGTGTCTACCCTTGTAGTTTAAGGAACTTTTTCCCTAAGCTGCTTTCAGAATTTTCTCTTTCTCTTTGTATTTAAGTTTCAAGATGTTGACCTATTTTTGTTGTTTTTGAGGGAGGTCCTCCATGCCTCTTGGACTTGAATGCCTGTTTCCTTTCCCAGTTTAGGGAAGTTCTCAGCTGTTAATTTGTTCAAAAACACCTTCTTCCCCTTTCTCCCACTATTCATCTTCTGGGACTCCTATAATACAGATATTATTTTGCTTTGTGGAATCACTGAGTTCTCTAAGTCTACCATTGTGATCTAATTTTCTTTCTGCCTTCTTTTCCACTTCCTTACTTTCCAACATTTTATCTTCTTATCACTGATTTGCTCGCCTGCTTTGTTCATCCTCATTTTTTAAAAAAGATTTTATTTATTTGACAGAGAGACAGCCAGCGAGAGAGGGAACACAAGCAGGTGGAGTAGGAGAGGAAGAAGCAGGCTCCCAGTGGAGAAGCCTGATGTGGGGCTCGATCCCAGAATGCCAGGATCATGCCCTGAGCTGAAGGCAGACGCTTAACAACTGAGCCATCCAGGCGCCCCTGTTCATCCTCATTTTTATGGCCTCTACTTGGGGTTGCATCTTGGTAATAGCATTTTTAATTTTGGCTTGACTAGATTTTAGTTCTTATATCTCTACAGTAAGGGATTCTCTAGTATATTCTGTGCTTTTTTCCCCAAGTCCAGCTGGTATCTTTATAAATCATTGTTTTAACTTTTGAAGTTCAGACATCTTATTTATATCTGTATTGATTAAACCCCTGGGTTTAAGTACTAGTAGGTATGTTATTCTTTGTGATGTAGCTGTAAATGGGATTGTTTTCTTAATTTCTCTTTCTGCTACTTCATTATTAGTGTATAGAATCACTACCAAATTCTGGGTATTATTTTTGTATCCTGCAACATTACTGAATTTATTTATTACTTCTGGTAGTTTTTTGGTGGAGCCTTTAGGATTTTCTATGTATAGAATCATGTCATCTGCAAATAGTGAAAGTTTTACTTCTTCTTAACCAGTATGGATGCCTGTTTCTTTTTCTTGTCTGATTGCTGTGCCAGGACTTCCAATACTAAGTTGAATACAAGTTGTGAGAGTGGACATCCTGTCTTATTCCTGATCTTAAAGGAAAAGCTCTCAGTTTTTCACCATTAAGATGTTAGCTGTGTGTTTTTCATAAGTGGCATTTATTATGTTGAGGTCTATTCCCTCTAAACCTATTTTATTGAGAATTTTTATAATGAATGGATATTGTATTTTGTGAGATGCTTTTTCTGCATCTTTTGAGATTATCATATAGTTTTAACCCTTTTTCTTATTAACATGATGTATCACATTAATCATTTTGTAAATACTGATCCACCCTTGCATCCCTGGAAAAAAAATCTCACTTCATTGTGGTGAATGACTTTTAATTTTTTTTTGGATTTGATTTGCTAATATTTTGTTTTGTATTTTTGCATTTATGTTTATCAGGGATATTGGCCTGTAGTTTTCTATTTTGTGGTGTTTTGTCTGATTTTGGTATCAGTATAATGCTGGCCTCATAGAGTGTATTCAGAAGCTTTCCTTCCTGTCTTTTTGGAATAGTTTGAGGAGAATAATTCCTCTCTGTTTGTAGGGAGTTTTTTGATTACTGATTCAATTTCATCATTATCAATTGGTCTGTTCAAATTTTATATTTCTTCCTGATTTAGTTTTGGAAGATCATGTTTCTAGAAATTGTCCATTTCTAGGTTGTTCCAGTTGTTGGCATATAATTTCTCATAATATTCTCTTATACTCATTTGTATTTATGTGGTATCAGTTGTTGTTATTTCTCCTCTTTCATTTCTGATTTTGAGTCCTCTTTTTTTCTTGATGCATCAGCCCTAAAGGTTTATTAATTTTGTTTATCTTTTCATAGTACCAGCTCTTGGTTTCATCTGTTTTATTGTTTTTTAGTCTCTATCATTTACTTCTGTTCTAAATTTCATTATTTATTTCCTTGTACTGGCTTTAGACTTTTTCTAGCTCATTTAGTTGTAAGAATATGTTGTTCATTTAAGCTTTTTCTTTTTTTCTTTAGGTAGGCCTAAAATGCTATAATCTTCTCTCTTGGAACTGCTTTCACCACATCCCCAAATTTTAGGTCTTTATGTTTTCATTTGTCTCCATGTATTTTTTATTTCCTCTGATTTCTTGGTTGACCTGCTCATTCTTTAGTAGCATGTTGTTTATTTAGCTTCCGTATATTTGTGGGGTTTTTTTTTCCCAGATTTTTTCTTGTGTTCAGTTTCTAGTTTCATACCGTTGTGGTTGGAAATGTTGCATGGTATGATTTCAATTTTCTGAATTTATTAAGACCTGTTTTGTGGCCTAACATGATCTATCTTGGAGAATGTTCCATGTGCACCTGGAAAAGAATATCCATTCCACTGTTTTTAGATAGAGTGTTCTGAATATATGTTAGATCCAATTGGTCCAGTCTATCATTCAAAGCCAGTTTCTTTGTTGATTTTCTGTCTGGATAATCTATCTACTGATTGAGTGGGGTGTTAAAGTCCCCTACTATTATTGTATCACTGTCAATTTCTTCCTTTATGTCTGTTAATAGTTGATATATGTATTTAGGTGCTCCCATGGTGGATGAGGTATTTATAGTCTTTTTTTCCCTTTATCATTGTGTAGTGTTCCTGTCTCTTGTTACAGTTTAAAGTCTTTTTTTTTTTCTGATATAAATACTGCTCCCCAGATTTTTTTCTATTTCCATTGGTTTGGTGTGTGTGTGTGTGTATTTTTTAACTGTTTTCACTTTCAATGTATATGTGTTTTTAGGTCTGAAGTGAGTCTCCTGTAGGCAGCATACAGGTAGATCATTTTTTGTTTATTCAGTCACCCTATGTCTTTTGATCAGAGCATTTAGTTCATTGACATTCAAAGTAATTATTAATATGTATTTACTTATTACCATATTGTTTCTTGTTTTCCAGTTGTTTTTGTAGTTCTTCTCTGTTCCTTTCTACTTTGCTTGCTCTTTTCCTTTCTGGTTTGGTGGTTTTCTTTTGTGATATGCTTGGATTATTTTCTTTTCTTTTTTTTGTATACCTGATACAGGTTTTTGATTTGTGGATACCATTAGTTTCATATAGAACATCTTATGCAAAGAGCAGTCTACATTAAGTTGATGGCCATCCAGCCTGAACCCATTCTAAAAGTCCTTTATTTTCACCCCTCCTCCCATGATTTATGTATATGATGCCATACTTTACCTTCTTTTATTTTGTGAATCCCTTGACTGAGGTTTGTAGACAAAATCAATTTTATTGCTTTTGTGCTTTAACTTCCGTACAGGTTTCCTAAGTGATTAATCCACTACTTTTATCAAATGTTGGTATTCATTTCTGAAATTTTTTCCTTTCATAATTTTTTTTACTTCTTAGTATGTACTTTTCTTTCCAAAGACTTCCCTTTAACCCTTCTTATAAGGCTGCCTTAGTGGTCTTTAAATTTTGTCTAGGAAACTCTTTCTCTTTCTATTCTGAATAATAGTCTTGCTGGGTAGAGTATTCTTGGTTGTGGTTTTTCCCCTTCAGCACTTTGAATGTATCATACCACTCCTTTTGGCCTACAGAGTTTCTGCTAAATACATCTGCTGGTAGCCTTATGAGGTTTCCCTTGTATGTAATAATTTTCTTTTCTCTTGCTTCTCTTACAATTGTCTTTATCACTACTCCTTGCCATTTTCATTACTGTGTGTCTTGGTGTGCCCCCCCCCCCCCCCCGGGTTTTGTTGGGGCCTCTGTCTCCTGGATCTGGAATTCTATTTCCTTCCCCAGATTAGGGAAGTTTTCAGCTATTATTTCTTCACATATATTTTCTGCTCCCCTTTCTCTATCTCCTTCTTCTGGGATTCCTATAATACGAATGTTATTGTGTTTGATGGTGTTGCTGAGTTCCCTTAACATAGTCTTATTTTTAATTGTTCTTTGGTCTTTTTGCTGTTTAGCTTGGTTGCTTTCCCCACCCTGTCTCCCAGGTCACTGGTCTGTTCTGCTATTGATTCCTTCTAGTGTGTTTTTATTTCAGTTATTTAGTTCTTAATTTCTGACTGGTATCTTTTTTATATAGCTTATCTCTTTGTTGAAGGTCTCACTGAGATCCTATACTCTTAAGTCCAGTAAGTATCTTTTTGACCATTTCTTTGAATTCTCCATCAGGCATATTGCTTATTTTAGCTCTTTTGCTAAGGCTTTGTCCTATTCTCTCATTTGGAACATATTCTTTTTTCCTCTTTGTCTAACTCTGTTTGTTTCTATGTATTAGGAAAGTCAGCTGCATCTCTTGATCTCGAAAGTACTGGCTTTGTGAAGAAGAGGTCCTGTGCTGTCCTTATAGCACAAAGTTCTCTGTTCACCAGAACCAGGTTCTTCAGGGGTGTTTTCTGCATGGGCTGCATGTGCCCTACTTGTGTGCCTAAGCCTGGACTGCTTTCAGTACAGTCAGCTGAAATGGCCCACATTGCCTGTTGTGGTCATGCTGGGCAGCGTTTGATTCCTGTGCTGTTTGGGGCCTGTTTGAGGTTATCATGGGCTTGTAGTTGGGCCCTGTCAGCAGTCAGACCAGATGACTACCCTAAACCTCTCTGCTGGGGCTGCAGTCAAACCAAATTGTAGAGTGCTCTTCCTACCTTGTCCCCTGAGAGGCTTTCATTGCTGGGCACACTGATAGGCAGGGTACAGTCTCTGTGTTCTCAGCTATAAGGTTTGGCTGCTGGGACTGTGGGTGCACTGTTGTGTGTATGGTTATTTTCCCTATTCTCCAGGGCAGAAGCCAGGTGCTACTTTCTGCCAGAGTTGCTTGCATGGTATGTCAAGGCAGGAGCCACCTTGGCATGATGGCTTCCAAGTGGGGTGGGTTGGATGAGCTGGATTCACAGGGGATCACGGAGGTAGGGCATATGGTGCTAGCAAGATAGGTGGTTCCCACAAGTGTCCAGATATCTAGACTGTTTGGGGGTGGGTGGGAATGGAGACCTCCAGCTCTTTTGGTCTTAGAGAAATCTCCTAAAGATCCCTACACCCCCAATTCATATTCTAAGATTAGTAAATAAATCTCCTTTATATATATATCCAAGTGCTTATATATATATATCCAAGACTGCTACCATGCTGTGTCTTGGCTGAGTTATTTGTTATGCTGGGTGGAGACTCCATTTCCTATTATACCCCAGCTCTTCCAGAACTAAGCCCATTGATTCTTAAAATACCAGGAATTAAGCACCACTGATTGTAAATACTCACAGAGGTAAGTCTTACCAGTTTTCAAAGGCAGATGGGGATTCATGTGCCTGTGTGGGGTCTGTTCCTCTTGTTTCTCTATGCTTATGGTGTCCCTTCTTTCTGTGGAAAGTGCTGCTGGAAGTTTGGTTCCAAATTGTGTTTCTTTCCCTCCTACCCTTTTCTATGTGGCTCCTCTCTATGATTTACTGTGGAAAGTTTGTTCTGCCAGTCTTCAGGTTTTCTGGGTTAGTTGTACTAATAGAGCTGGTATCTTGGTGTGTCTGTGGGTCAAGGTGAGCTTAGGATCCTTCTCTGCATTTTCCCAGAAGTGCTGCAAGTATTTTTAAAATACTTAAATTCAGTGTTTGTGAGGATTTGTTGAAATAGCTACCTTAAATTTGTGTGTTTGGGGGGCCCCTGGGTGGCACAGCGGTTAAGCGTCTGCCTTCGGCTCAGGGCGTGATCCCAGCGTTATGGGATCGAGCCCCACATCAGGCTCCTCCGCTATGAGCCTGCTTCCTCCTCTCCCACTCCCCCTGCTTGTGTTCCCTCTCTCGCTGGCTGTCTCTATCTCTGTCGAATAAATAAATAAAATCTTTAAAAAAAATAAAAAAAAATAAATTTGTGTGTTTGGGGGGGTGGTTACTACCTAGCAATGCATATTAAAAAATGTTTAACAAACGGTTTGCAGAAATGCAGGTCCTACCAATTTATAAGCACTTAATCATTACTTTGAAAAATAGAATTTAATAATTGTGCAAGTTGTAGAATCTGGATCCCTGTGTTCATTGGTTAAATCTTGATTATATTGCCACTGTATGCTTTGCATTTATTTTCAATAATGTCCTTCCCACTGAGATTAAGCATACACTAATTCAAGGTTTCTGGAGAAAAAAAATTCTAGTATGTGAATTTAAGTGTATGAAGCATATACTTTTAAATTATAAACTCCCTTTTTTTTTCACAAATTAAAAAAATGTTCTGTTTCAGTTATTCTGTATAGCAAATTAGTCCTGAGTTTAGAGGTTTAAAACAATAACAATTTATTTGCTTTCAATTCTGTAATTGGATCAGAGGATGGCAGGGATTTCTCATCTTGCCCTACATGGGTCAGATGGGAAGACTCAAGTGAGGGCTGGCCCAATCACAAGTTGGCACACTGATGCTGATGACAAGTGAGGGCTCAACTGAGCGGGTGGCTGAGAGCCTGGATTTTCTTCTCATGGCCTCTCCACATGGCTAGATTAGGCTTCTCACAGCATGGCAACCTTAGGAGTACTCAAACTACTCACAAGAATATGAAAGCAAAAGGTGCCAGGCTTTCGTAAGGATTAGGTCTGGAACTGGCAGTGTCATTTCTGCTGTATTCCATTAATTAAAGTGGGTCACAGGGTCCTAATAGATGCAAAAGCAGTGAACCACAAGTTCGTATGAATACTGGGAAGACCAACAAACAAATAGTCTACAATAGGCTTATTTTATCAGTGGGGATTCATTCTAAGGGAATGATCTTTTTTTAAAAAATTTTTTATTATGTTAGTCACAATACAGTACATCATTAGTTTTTGATATAGTATTCCATGATTCATTACTTGCGTATAACACCCAGTGTCCCATGCAATACGTGCCCTCCTTAATATCCATCACCCGGCCTATCCCAATCCCCCAACCCCTCCCCTCTGAAACCCTCAGTTTGTTTCCCAGAGTCCATAGTCTTTCGTGGTTCATTCCCCCTTCTGTTTACCCCCCCTTCATTCTCCTACTGATCTCCCTGCTATTCCTTATGTTCCACAAATGAGTGAAACCATATGATAATTGTCTTTCTCTACTTGACTTATTTCACCTAGCATAATCTCCTTCAGTCCCATCCATGTTGCTGCAAATGTTGGGTAATCGTTCTTTCTGATGACTAATATTCCATTGTATATAGGGACCACATCTTCTTTATCCATTTGTCTGTTGAAGGGCATCTTGGCTCCTTCCAGAGTTTAGCTATTGTGGACAAAGCTGCTAATGAACATTGGGGTGCATATGGCCCTTCTCTTCACTACGTCTGTATCTTTGGGGTAAATACCCAGTAGTGCAATTGTTGGGTCATAGGGTAGCTTTATTTTTAACTTTTTAAGGAACCTCCACACTGTTTTCCAAAGTGAAAAATTTGCAAATACCAATTTGCATTCCCACCAATAATGTAACCTCCTCTCCAACATTTGTTGCCCTGTCAATTTTTGTCATTCTAACGGGCATAAGGTGGTATCTCATTGTGGTTTTGATTTGTGTTTCCCTGATGGCTAATGATTTTGAATACTTTTTCATGTGCCTGTTAGCCATTTGTATGTCTTCATATCTTCTGCCCATTTTTTGATTTGATTGTTTATTGAGCTTGAGAAGTTCTTTATATATCTTGGATACCAGCCTTTTATCTGTAGTTTTATTTGCAAATATCTTCTCCTGTTCTGTGATATCTTCTCCTGTTCTGTGGGTTGCCTCTGTGGTTTTTTTTAAAATAATTTATATTATATTAGTCACCATACAATACATCCTTAGTTTTTGATGTAGTGTTCCATGACTCATTGTTTGTGTATAACACCCAGTGCTCCATGCAATATGTGCCCTCCTTAATATCCATCACCCGGCCTATCCCAATCCCCCACCCCCGTCCCCTCTGAAGCCCTCAGTTTGCTTCCCAGAGTCCATAGTAGTCTCTCATGGTTCATTCCCCCTTCTGTTTACCCCCTCTTCATTCTTCCCTTCCTTCTCCTACCGATCTCCCTGCTACATATGATAATTGTCTTTCTCTGCTTAACTTACTTCACTTAGCATAATATCCTCCAGTCCCGTCCATGTTGCTGCAACTGTTGTGTAATCGTTCTTTCTGATGCCTGAGTAATATCTACGGGACACCTGGGTGGCTCAGTCGGTTAAGTGCCTCTTTGTTTTGATGACTGTTTCCTTTGCTGTGCAGAAACTTTTTATCTTGATGAAGTCCCAAAAGTTCATTTTTTCTTTTGTTTCCCTTGCCTTTGGAGACATGTCATGAAAGAAGTTGCTGTGGCTGATGTCGAAGAGGTTACAGCCTATGTTCTCCTCTAGGATTTTGATGGATTTGTGTCTCACATCGAGGTCTTTCATCCATTTGGAGATTATGGTGTGAGAGAGTGGTCAAGTTTCATTCTTTTGCATGTAGCTGTCCAGTTTTCCCAGCACCATTTATGGAAGAGACTGTCTTTTTTCCACCGGATGTTTTTTCCTGCTTTATCAAAGATTAGTTGCCCAAAGAGCCGAGGGCCCATTTCTGGGTTCTCTATTCTGTTCCATTGGTCTGTTTTTGTGCCAGTACCATGTCTTGCTGATCATAGCTTTGTAGTATAGCTTAAAATCAGGCAACGTGATGTCCCCAGCTTTTTTTTTTCTTTTTCAACATTTTCTTGGTGATTCGGGGTCTTTTCTGGTTCCACACAAATTTTAGGATTGTTTGTTCCAGTTCTTTGAAAAATGTCATTGGTATTTTGATTGGGATGGCATTGAAAGTGTAGATTGCTCTGGGTAGCAAAGACATTTTAACTATGTTTATTCTTCTGACCCATGAGCATGGAATGTTTTTCCATCTTTTTATGTCCTCTTCAATGTCTTTCAAGAGTGATCTGTAGTTTCTAGAGTATAGATCCTTTACCTTGCTGATTAAGTTAATTCTGAGATATCGTATGATTTTTGGTGCTATTGTAAATGGAATTATTCCCTAATTTCTCTTTCTTCAGTCTCATTGTTTGTGTATAGAAATGCAACTGATTTCTGAGCATTCATTTTGTATCCTGCCACATTACTGAATTGTTGTATGAGTTCTGGTAGTTTGGGGGTGCAGTCATTTGGGTTTTCCATATAAAGCCTCATGTCATCTGCAAAGAGAGAGAGTTTGGCTTCTTCTTTGCCATCTGATTGCTGTTGCTAGGACTTCTTGTACTATGTTGAACAATAACAGTGAGAGTGGGCATCCCTGTCGTGTTCCTGATCTTAAGGGAAAGGTTTCCAGCTTTTCCCCATTGAGAATGATATTTGCTGCAGGCTTTTCATAGATAGATAGTTTTTATGAGATTGAGGAATGTACCCTCTATCCCTACACTCTGAAGGGTTTTAATCAGGAAACGATGCTGTATTTTGTCAAATACTTTTTCTGCATCGATTGAGAGGATCATATGGTCCTTGTCTCTTCTCTTATTAATGTGATCTATCACCCTGACCGATTTGTGAATGTTGAACCACCCCTGCATCCCAGGGATGAATCCCACTGGGTCGTGATGGATAATTAAGGAATGATCTTAAATCTGGAAAAGGCTTTGTTCACAAAGATGTTCATAATACTTCTCAGCAAAAGTATTAGCAACAATGGAAACACCTTTTATTTTTAACAGACATTATCTATTAGTAAAAATATTTTTGAATTCAGGATATAATTGGGAGGGTCAGAAAGATGGCAGAGTAGAAAAATCCTGAGCTCACCTTGTCCCATGGACACCCTGAGATAACAGCTACATTTGTACAACTAACTCTGAAAATGACACAAAGATTGGCAGAACAGACCTACAGTTAATGGTAAAGTGTAGGAGGGGCAGAAAAGTGATTGGAAACCACATCCCTGGTGAAATTAGCCACAAACAAGAGGGAGGCCACACTAGGCACCACAGACCTGCATGGGGAAGATGAGTCTCCATTACATTTCGCTTTGAGAACTAGAGGTCTTAACTTTAGGAGTTTTTAAAATGAGCAAAGCTGTACTTTTGGTACATTAAAAATCAGTGGACTTAACTCTATGGGAGCTGGAGGGCAATAGGAAACAGAGTCTCCACCCACACAGTCCCCACTGTGGAGTCTGCATAATAACTCAGCCCAAGACCGAGCTCAGAAATAGCAGTTTGAAAAACACCAAATACCTTAGGTGTTTTGTAATCTCACAATGTGCACTGGATTGGCAGGGATCTTCAGGAGACTACTCTAAGAACAAAAGCAGTCGTAGGCACCACTTCTCCCTTTCCCCAGCCTAGATAGGACACTTAGGTGTAGAGTGTTAGCATTGGTTCCCATATCTGACTAGCAACTCAGGCCCCACCCCTGCAGATCCCCTCATCCAACCTACCCACTTGGCATGCACCCCTCCAAGGGTGGCCCTTGCCTTGACACACCATGCAAGAAAGGGACCAGTATCACTCCAAAGTGACTCCTTCCCTGGGGTAGGGGGGATAATCCCATACACCAGCATGTCCACAGTTCCAGCAGATGAACCTTTTAGCTGGCAGCATGAAAAGAATGCCCTGGCTGACGGACTAGGGGGGCAGTCATCTGGTCTATCAGGTGGCCACACAGAGAAACTCTGCTGTTCAACATGCCCACAGCTGTGGCAGAGAGACTAAGTGCAGACAAGTTAACCCAACTGCTGACCTCACCTCCCTGTGAGTCTGTGGTAGCCTTAGACTCCCCACAGCATAGGGCTCAAACCCTGCTACGTGTGCCCAGGGCAGGCAGAGTGGGTTACTGCAGCTGACAAGGCTGAAGGCAAGCACAGCTCAGCAACAACAGTAGGGTGTCCACAGCTCACACAGAAGACATCCTGGAGCACCTCATTCTGGCCACTTCTTTGAAGGTCAGGACATATAGCTGACCTCCCTATTACATAGAGACAAAATGAGACACAGGAATATGCACCATAGGAAAAAATTGAGTGAAAGAGCTAAATGAATCAGAGATACAGGATATGCCTGATAAAGTATTTAAAGTAATGTCCATAAAATGGACTTGAGAAAAGAGGGGAGGACCTCAGTGAGAACTATGAAGAACTCAATAACTGAAATAAAAATACACTAGAGGAGGCAGAACAGGGCAATGATCTGGAAGAAAGGGTAATGGAAAGTAACCAAGCTAAGAGAAAAAGACTGAAGAATAATAAGAATAAATTAAGGGATCTCAGTGACATCATCGAGCATAACAACATTCACATTATAGGGAGCCCAGAAGGAGAAGAAAGAGAAAGAAGGGGTAGAAAAATTCCTGGGAAAGGAAAAAAGACTTCCAGATCCAGAAAGCAGAGAGAGTCCCTAACTAACGCAAGGATGTCCACACCAAGACATGTGACAATTAAAATGGCAAAAAGTAGGGGCACCTGGGTGGCACAGCGGTTAAGCGTCTGCCTTCGGCTCAGGGCGTGATCCCGGCGTTATAAGATCAAGCTCCACATCAGGCTCCTCCGCTATGAGCCTGCTTCTTCCTCTCCCACTTCCCCTGCTTGTGTTCCCTCTCTCGCTGGCTGTCTCTATCTCTGTCAAATAAATAAAATCTTTAAAAAAAAAAATAAAATGGCAAAAAGTAATGATAAAGAGAGAAAGAAAAAGTTATACACAAGGGAAAGTCCATAAGGCGATTACTTGATTTCTTAGCGGCAACTTTGGATGCCCAAAGGGACAGGTGTGATGTATTCAAAGTGTTGAAAGGAAAAACCGTGCAACCAGGAATGCTCTACGCAGCACGGTTATCATTCAGAATAGGAGAGAGAGTTTCCCAGACAAACAAAAGCTAGAGGAGTTCACCACCAGTAAGGCAGCCTTATAAGAAGTGTTAAAGGGAATTGAGTGGAAAGAAAAGTCTAGGACTAAAAGATAATTGGGTGATGGCATTACAGAAGGCATGTGATGTGATAAGCACTGGGTGTTATACGCAACTGATAAATTATTGAACACTACATCTGAAACTAATGATGTACTATGTGTTGGCTAATTGAATGTAAATAAAAAAAAATTTCTTCTTTTGCTGTTCACCTCCTTGCATGCTTTCCATTACCCTCTCTTCCAGATAGCTGATATGTTCTTCTGCATCCTCTAGTCTACTATTGATTCCCTCTAGTGTATTTTTTATCTCAGTTGTTATATTCTTCAACCCTGGTTATTTTTAACATTTGCTACAGCTTTATTGAAGGCCTGAGTTCTTCCACTCTTTTCTCCAGCCTGGTAAGTATCTTTATGATCATTACTTTAAATCATTTTTATCAGGCAGATTTTTCATCTGTTTCATTTAGTTATTTTTCTGATTTTTTTCTTATTTCTTTTGAAGCATAGTCTCTGTCTTCCCATTTTGTTTGAATTTTTGTATTTGTTTCTATGGATCAGGCAAAAAAGCTACTTAAGCTTGAAGGAATGGTCTTGTGTATGGTGTCCCCTATGCAGACTGTGTGTGCTTTGAGACTTTAGTGGGCTGGCAGGAACTACGGCTGTATATGCTAGTTATTCTTTTAAACCATGGCTTTGAAAGAGAAAGGGAAAAAAACAGAACAAGAAAGAAAAATTAGAAAAAAAATAAAACAAGTAAAATAGAGAAAATTTAAAGAAAAACCAGAAACTGTGGCTTGTGGACCCTGGGCTCACTGAAGTGACAAACTCACTGTAAGCTGGACCCTGCTTTGGTTTGGGATTTTAAGGTGGAAGAGAGCTGGTTTGCTGAAGTTGCAAGGTCACTAAGATAACCAGGCTTGCCTGTAATAGTGCCCAGACTGCTCCAGTCTAGGCTTTTAAGGTGAAGTGGGGATGTAAACTGTGTCATTCTCTAGTCTCTCTCACCTGGAGAACTTTCCTACAGCTTCTCTGCCACTTGGCAGAGTTCTAGTGTTGTCTCTTTTATATACTAGGTGCTCTTTTAAATGTGGCTTTTTTTCTGTGCCCAAGGACAGAGCAATCTATTCCTAGTTCTTCCGTACTCTCTCTCCCCAATGCCGTTGCAGCATTGGGGATGGGGGTTCGCTTCCTTACTGTGTCCCCGTCTCTCTTGCCATCTTGTCTTTGGTAGTAATTGTTCTAATAGGTATAATTTGGTGTGTTCTGTGGAGGAGGTGAATTCAGAGTTTTCTTATTTGACAGAGAGAGACAGCCAGCAAGAGAGGGAACACAAGCAGGGGGAGAGGAAGAAGCAGGTTCCCAGAGGAGTAGCCTGACGTGGGGCTCAATCCCAGAACGCTGGGATCACGCCCTGAGCCGAAGGCAGACGCCCAACGACTGCGCCACCCAGGTGCCCCACTTATGTTGCCATCTTGAAAGAGAACCTCAAAATAGTTTCTGCAGTGGGTATGGATAATGTCTTGACTAAATATTTAAAAGACAAATACTTCCGAGGATTTAGAAAGACCCAAAAGGGAATATGAATAGTTTGGTAGGAACAAATTAATTACTACCTTCTGGTGTTTCCACATTCATTAATTCATCTTTGTAACACTGTGAGGATCACAGAGTTTTGAGTTGTAAGAGTGAAGTTCGGATCTGGGTTCCAACATTTACAACCACTGGCAAATTACTCAGTCTCTTTGTAGTAGAAGCATATTGGATTATTTGCCTAGCACCAAACCACAAGATTAAAATAGAAGCTCCTTATATATTTGATATTATCCAGTTTCCTTACCATAGTTCACTAGATCAATAGATGCTATCCTAGGCCCCTGAATTTGTTTTTCTTCTTTCAGATATTTGCGGTAGGTCAGCCTTTCTCTTGGTGGCTGGACTACAACATGTATGCTCAGGAGCTATAGGCAGCCGTGTTTCTTGCTATATGGAAATGTAAAAGGTACACATTTGTTGTGAACTAGGCCCGGAGAGAGTAACATAAATGATGGATAGACTAGAGACCTGCGTCTAGTTCATTCCCAATGCCCATCTACATTTCTGCCAAGAGATACATCTAGATGGTCTGGAAATGCATTTATTCCCCCATTTTGACAGCATAGCTGAAAGCTGGCTTAGCACAACAGTAGTGCATGCCCATATCAGCCACTGAACTCTGAGTCTCTCCCTTTCTAACAAGGCCATGTCTGTGACCTGAATCTTCCAAAGTTACACAGTCACATAGATCATTCCTGACCTTGGCCCTATGACTTTGATGGGAGCAGGCCTCCTCAGTATTGGAACTTTAGCCTTGGTGTATGCAGATCAGATATACCCTACTTAACTAATGGGATGTTAAGATCCAGAGTGATTACTCCCTCTCCACTACTTCTGACGTTTCCTTTGGTTATCTTTATGGTACTAGTGGTTTGTATTCACATCTCCTTTGCAGGACAATTTCTTTCTTTGAGATAAGGGAATCTATTATAAGTCCTTTTATGTTCAAGTTGGGTTTGTGTCACTAGTCAATCAAAGAGTCACAGCCACATTAACTAAAGCGTCTCTAAGCCACGGTGATCTCTTTTAAAAAGTGGGGCAAACGGTACCAACTGAGACAATAAATATGAAACTATTAGTACATAAAACATATTCTATAAATTTAAGCTGAATATTTCTTGAGGGATCAAGATTATAAAGATATGCAAATCTTTCTCTTATGCACTTTGATTTAGTGACGGGCCAGTTTCAGTATTCTATAAAGATTTGCAAAATTCACTGCACTCTTTATTTGACCTTTTGCTTTCTCTCTCACATTTATCCTACCTTCTTACTCTTTTCTATTAATTTTCATCTTTTTGAAAATATTTGTTCATTTTACTAATCCTCAAATCTCCTTATTTAACTTTACAGGCTTTGTACAGTTAGAATGCTTTTGGCTCCTAGCAACCCCTCTGGCCCCAACCTGGACTCTGACTAAAACAACACAAAACTTTATTATTCCACATAAGATGGAGTCTGCAGGTATGATGAGTCTATATTGGTTAAGTTAGAATCTAAACAAGATGCCAGGGGCCCATGTTCTTTCTGCCTGGCCTCTCTGCCCTCTTCAGCCTGTTGGGTTTTGTCCTGAAGCTGTCATCCCTTATGATCAGAGGTTGCTCCTTGCTGTTCTGGTTGCCATATCACAAAACAACATCTAGACAAAAAGACTCCTTTTCTTCATTTGTGTCTTTTCATAATCAACAAATGCTTTCCTAGAAGCCCCCAGAGACTTTTTCTCATGTCCCAGGAGCAAGCATTGCACAGCAGAGCAATTCAGAAACCAACTGTCAGCAAGGGGGCTAGGATTAGTGGTACTGGCTTCAGAAGCAAAATGCAGAATTTTACATTCATGGAAAGCTTTGCCTGTCCATACTGAGATTCCTCTGGGAATGCAGAGGACGAGGCAGAAAGAAAGAGATGTACAGAACTTTTAATCATCGCAAAGCTATGATGCCGCCCCGTACAAAACAGTACATTCTCTTGGCCCTTCAGTGTTCTTACGTGATGGTGTGAGTCTTTTGGGTCATGTGAAAATTCTGGCTCTCTCAATTAGTGCTTTATGACATGGGTAATTAACTCAGTTTCCTTATTCAGAAATAGGGATAATAATAGCACCACATTCACAGCATTGTTTTGAATATTAAGGGAGTTAATATAAGAAAACCATTTAGAATAGTGCCTGGCTATAGGAAGTAATCAATACATTGTATATACACATTTATATAAATTGAACTGAATGGAAGAGGAATCAGGATGTTGTCAAGGTAAGGTGTTGTTACATTTGTGCTGAATCCTCATAGCAAGGATGCAGCTGTGAGTCCACCATTCCCAGCAATGGGGGATTCCGAGTGCCTCAGTCTTGAGAGGACATGGTTCTGGGCAGCCCAACCGCATCACCTCTGGAAAGTAACACTGTCACTCTGTATGGATAAAACAGAGGCTTACGCAGCAAAGCTAATGCCATGGGATGAATTGCCTAAAGCTTCTACCTCTAAGGCGTCAAGCTGCAGTGAAAAATCAGCCTCAGGTCAATGAGGTATTCATGAGTAAGCCCAGAACACCTGAACTGAGACTGTGCTAGGGTGACCATGAGGTGCCATCGGCTTATGACACATGGCCCAGGACTGGAAAACTTGACAGAATGCCATGGTTTGGAGCAAAGGAAGCCTGAATATTCTTAGGAAGCTTTAAATCATAATTAAGAGTACGAAGGAAGAGATGTCAGAGTACAAAAGTCAAAATTTAGATAATTATATTGTGATTAATTAGGAAAGGCAGAGCTCCGAGAAGTAAATGGGTAAGATTCTGAGTGAACACTCTCGGCAAAGATAGGGACAAGAGTGAGAGAAAACCCAGTTTGCTACTGCTAAAATAGCTCCATTTTAATCCCTAATAGGGGTACATCTTTTTTTTTCTTCAAACCAGTTTCCTTATTGTTATTATTTTTTGAGATACAACCAACCAACATTTTGCATTCTTACTTGCATTCAGGTGCAGTCACAGGATGGAATTCTGGCCAATGGAACATTGATGGAAGTAATGTACGTCACTTCTACGAGAGGCCTATAGAAACTTCATTTCAAGATCAATCCCCCTTCCCTTTCTGGCTGGTTGAATGGAGACAAGCTTTTCCAGAGAGGCATGTGGTGAAGACAGCAGGTCCTCAAGAAGAAGTCTACTAGAGAGCACCCTCCATCCCCTGCCTGCCTTCCTCCCACACACACAACACCAAATTGAACTGTCAGGTGAGCAAGAAATAATTGTGTTGTTTCTGTCATTTCATTGTGTTAAGTCACAAAGATTTCAAGCCTTATCTAATATGGCAGCTAGCAAACATCTCAATAAATATACCCAAGCCTTTGTGGGGCTGGGGAAACAGATGACATACCAACTGTTTATTTAATCTATCTTTTCGAGGCATATCTTTTATTTTTAGGGAGTCCCAAAGAGTGAAACTCCTAAGGTTAAAAATAGAGGCTGATTGGCTGGATTGGGACACAAACATTTTGTTTGGCCCATGTAGTAATTAAATATTCTCTGGATTCATTGTCAACACACACATACATTTTCATGTCTGGCATCTCTGAAAAAAGTGAAAATTCCATAACACTGTAGATGACAACTATTGGCCTGGCCAAGAGAAGGCCTTCTGTCAATGGAGCATGAGGTCTCCATTTGCCACCATCCCCAACCCTCTTAACTGTGTCATGGCCAGCCTACATCCCCCACGTATGTTTTCTGCCAGGACTCTGGAGCCCTTTTCTTTGAAAGGAGTACTTACTGCTTTCTGAGAGGTTTTCTCCCAATGACACTTCAAATGCCCTTCTCAGCTCTACAGGGCAGGATGGGGTTTTCCTCCTTTTGTGCATCTGCAGTACTAATGGCCATAGAATCAGCACTTAATGTGGAATCTGAAAGTTGCCAAGCCTTTCCCCTGATTTTCCACTTGGGGGGCTTTATCATCTTTCCAAAATAACTATAATGGACCTTTCCTGCTGCATTTCTTTCAAACCCATTTGAAACCCTTGTTCAGATACTGCACATGCAAGGCAATGAGCATCAAGATGATGGAGCCACCAAGAACTGTGACCCTTCCTCTTGCCCTGGGATGTGGAACCATTAATTACTGCAGACTATGCCCCATTGCACTGATGCTGGGAACAACATAATGAAGTCCTGTGGAGACACTCAGAAAGAATACCCTATCATTAGCTCTTCATACAGACAGATAAGGCTGGGAAAGTGCAAACTGGAGCTTGGATAAAGCACTCCTTTAAGGATATCTAGGGAGATGAGGAGTGTTCCTTTAAAAGAAGGCTTGTCTTAAAGAGAGTCTCTTGCAATGATTAAATGTAGTATTATATGAGTAACATGCTTTAAAGCAACAACTCATGGAGACAGCCTGATATCCTTTACGGCCAAAGCAATCTGAGGAAGTGGTTTAAATTCTTCATTTATTATCATTTTTGTGTAATTTTTAGAGAATTGCAATAACACGGTCCCCTTTTCTCCTAGGTGACCTTACCCAAATCGAAGTTTCTAAATCTGAGTCTACATGAATGGATAAGTCAGGGCCAGAAAGAGGAATGGGCACTCTGTAATGGAAGTAATTTCAAATTCCCGCAAGCTCTGCTTGATTTTCCCTTCCCACCCAGCATGCTAATCTCCATCTGGCTACATCTGCCCTTAAAATAACCACTTTTCTTCTCAGGCCAGAGTTGTGCTCTCAGCATTTTGAGACTGAACCTCTCCTGTGTCACCCTCCTGACTCATGTGCTTTTCTATGAGTAATATCATAATTCACAGGGTTCCCCCCGCCCTTTTCTTTCAGAATAACTGGGTAATTCAAGTTTCATTTTCCCTCTCTGGGTATTTAAAGGCCAGTCCTTCAGACCAATTTCAGTCATCTATTACTGGTGAGTCAATTTCTTGAGTGGCCTATTTGCAGAGCTGGTTCTGTCAGCTTGAGCTCTTCCCCCAGCCAGGCCCCTACATTGCATGTAGAATTTGTTCAGGCAAAGTAATTCTTAGAGCATATAATGAATATTGTGGAGTCAGTCTCGCTAACTAACTTGTCAGGCTATTTCCAGTACCAGTCAGGCACTGATTGGGGCTTCTAGAGTCTATAATATTATGGACTTGGTAAATCTCAAGTATTAACCAAACTACTTCTGACATATTCCAACACATGACTTCCTGTCTCTCTAATTCTGTGCAGAAATAGAATACGGCAACAGGAAGAGGTTATATGGTTCTCGGATAGCTCAGGAATTGCATGATATATTTTCTCCTGCTGGATAGGATAGGTGACAGGACTAGGGAGAGGAAGCAACTCATGTCTTACGCCATTTTGGTAATAAGCAATGTGGGATTTGGATCCAAGCTAATGTATATATATATATTTATATTGGTGCACATTTGTTCCTATTTTCATGCACGTTTTATGGAATCTCAGTATTTCATAATCATGACATGAAACCTTCTGTGATTGACGAGTGAAATCCTGTCTATGGCAAGTGAATCTGATATTCCATCCACTGTTTAGTATAGGGTCACCTAAAAAATCCTATTTATTTGTCTGTGAAATGTAAAATTTGGACTTGTTCTGAGTCTGGAAAGAGATGGTATTTCCTCACTTTATGCATGTTTCTCAGTGTTTGTCTTTCCTGATCTGACTCGCTGATTATTAGTAAAATTGAAGTATTTGAAAATGATTGCTAGAAAGTTTTCAGTTTTTTAAAGGAATTGTCTAAGGAAGAAATAAAGGCTTTGGAGTGATATGATAACCAAAGAGAATAAAACCCACAATTTTCTGGTTTCTGTAAATAATATGAACATCAGTGGTCATGGAGGTAGCCATAGAGTTGAAACAGCAGGTACAAGAGATATTTTCCTTCTCTTCTTGGAACATTTACATATTTGGTAACTATTTTTTAAATCAATAATGGGGCCATGTAATATGATTTGAATATTCACTGAGGATCTGTCTTTGGTACAAAAATTTTATGTGTAATGGCACAGAAATTTAGTTCAGATCTCAGAAAAAATATATTCTTATTTTGAATGTTACTCAATACCTTAGTGAGAACACTAATCTTATTGACTGATACTAATATCAGTCAGTCAATATGCGAGAGCTTTGATGAGCACCTCTGTGTGTGTGTGTTGGTCTCCTAGACTCAGTCCCTTTATTTTCACTGTTTTTCTTAGGATGGTAAGAATTTCAGGCCTGGTAGGAGAGGAGGCTAATACCAGGGATAAAATAGAAAATCAAATGAGAGAAAGAAGGTTCTGAGAACTCATAAGCATGCTTCTGTTCAGCTGATGAGAGATAAAAATCAGCCATTAGGTAACACTTTTCAGTTATTAATCCGGAGTTTAGCAATACATGTTACTTCAGCTGAGGTTAATAATAATCATAACAGTAATGGTAAA
Organism: Ursus arctos; assembly: GCF_023065955.2. Lineage (NCBI taxonomy): Eukaryota > Metazoa > Chordata > Mammalia > Carnivora > Ursidae > Ursus > Ursus arctos. The sequence continues at coordinate 55,241,700 of NW_026622764.1, read as the reverse complement.
TATCACTTATTAAATGCTCACTACATGCCAACCATCCCTCTGGACTATCCTCTTTAGCCCTTACAACATCCATATGAGGCAAGTACCATTATCTTATTGTGTAAGGAAACAGCTGTAGAGAGATTATTCCATCTCACTGATTCTGAAGCAAACGTTATTTCACATTTTATTTTCTCAGCCATCATGCTGCATCTTCAAATTGATGGAATTTTACAACTGTTCTAGCCAGCTAGCAGTCATGACAGTTGTCATTGTCTGTTTGGTCACAAACATCAATGCCACGATGAAAACTTGCAGAATGTGTGCCAAGTGTATAGAAGAAAATCCCAGAGGCAGCAGTGGGATTTTAACCTCCATGAAGCACATAGCTGTGGAGATGGCGAGCGAGGAGGTACCTCGGACTGAGCAGCATTCCTAACGCTGGCGTTAACATAGCCTCGTGCTGCAGAAAGGTAAAGCCTGTGCCTCTGTGAATTTTCTGACAAAATGCTGCACTGTCCACACTCTCAGTAGACTCACGGTCACTGGGTGACACAGTGTGGAAAACATGGACATTCAGATTCTACATGTGAACAAGTTTTAGAAATACTTTAGCCAATTTCTTTTATACAACATATACACAGAAGTGATCCATGACAAAAATCTATGGCTAAATTTAAATGAGCTCTTTCATAGATAAAAAGCATTATGTCATAGTCTACAATCCCTAGTATCTTCATTCAATAATATGCAGTAAAAGAGATAAAGGTTTGTTTGGCTCTAGAGACCAAGTTCAGAATAGTGGGCCGTAAGGTATTCACTAATATTATGATGTTAAAAATTTCTTTGTTGAGGACAAGCATGGCAAGACCATTAACCTCTCTTTGGTGAAGACAGCCTGAGACCGAGAAGTATTGATGACTATTATAATGCCGTTAAATTTATATTGCACCTTACAGTTTGCACAGCTCTTTCACTGATTTAGCTTGTCGACTCCTTACAACGTGATACTTGTTGGTTTACGGTGGGTTCCCAGGGAAAGGACTCTTAGTGGAAATGTTTGTGCAAGAAGTTTGTTGGGGAGTGCCCTCAAAGAAGGGATGTAATCTTGGGTAAGACCACTTACTGCCTTGAACTGATTGCAATTCCTGAAGTCAGCTGTGAGCCACTCGGCAAAATGAGCATTGGTTCTAAAGGAAGAATCTGGGTGGCACACTACAGCATCCACTAAAGCCGAGTACTTGTGTATCTACTTGCTTTGTATAATAAGGTCATCCTGAGAACCACTCCTCTATGATTCTGATAGAAGGGGTGGGTACTCGGAAGAACCTAATTCCTGCAGCTGGTTTCAGGCTATACTGATACTCTCAACCTCCGCTCCCTATTCCCCTCGCCTTTTTTTTTTTTTTTTGGGTAGGACCTCATCTGGTCTAGATGGCTTACCTAGTAAGGTGACGGACTTTTATCACTGAGAGGTGTGAGCCTCTGGCCACCATGCCTGTCTCATGGCATGACTGCTGTACTTGTCTCTTTACTGTTAATGCTGGGCAAGGAGTGCTCAGACATCAGTCAATCAACAGCTCTACTCCTCAAGATGATCATAGTCTATTGCCCCTGTTTTGCTTTCTGGGCTCTTGGCTTGAGGACCATAAAGTGTGTGCAGATATCACTGTGAATGGCAGTGGGTGGGGGGGTCCACTGAAGTAGGGGGAACAGATTCCTCTGTCCTTGGGCACGCAAAACCAACCATGGTTCAAAAGAGTGACTAGCATCTAAAAAAGCCAGCACTAGAACTCTGTCAGAGGGATTGGAGGAGGACAGGGTTTGCATTCCTCTTCTACCTTAAAGCCCAGAGCGGGGTCCAGATGCCATAAACAGGGAGCTCTGGGTCCACAAGCCCATGCCAGTCCCAGTCATGCTGTGGCACAGGAAAAAAAAAAGCTATTCTTTTAAACTATGAGGTCATGGTTTAAAGAAGTTTAACATACAAAAGAGTCAACCCTAGAACTCTGCCAAAGAGTTACTGGAATCTCATGGTGGGAGGGGCTGACTGACAAGGTCTGTGCTCCCTACCCTGTTTCACCCTGAAAGCAGAGACCAGTGTACATAGTCTGGGTATCCTAACTGGCCTGTTGCCTCAGTGAACCCTAGACCCCTAGCCCACTTATCATGGTGGCCACAGGGTGGTGCACGGCAGGACACCCTTCACTGGTGCTCACCATAGCCTTAGTGCCAATGTGACTGACACAGGTGCAAAGCACAATGGAACACCCAGGTCTCAGCTGGCTTGCTAAGGCATCCCTGGTGCAGAGCACTCTGGAACCTCCCAGCTGACATGTTTTGGGTCCAGCTTCCCTGCCTGGGTGCACCGTGTGTGGCATGCCCAAGGAACCCCACGTCCATTCTTGCATCAGTTTTAGCCACCCTGGCAGGCTAACCCCTGCACTGAGCATCTTAGGTTACTATGGCTTGCACCCAATGTAGCTTTAGCTGTCCTACCAGGTCACACTCAGAGGGGAGAGCCCCAGAACCACCTGGCTAGCAACCATTTCAGCTGTCCTGCCAGGGCACATTTTGTGTGGAGAGCCCACAGTTCATATGAAACTCTGCCCATTATAGCTTTCTCTGTCCTTCCCAGATACCCCTTGCACAGAGTGTCCTAGGACCTCCTGGCTTATGCGCTTGTTGGCTCCGGGCACCCTTTGTGTGGAGAGTCCTGGAATACCCATTTATATCCACTTCAGCTATCATACCAGGGGACCTCCTGTCTGTAGAGCACTGGGTCCCCCCAGGTAGCACCCACTTTAGGTTCAGCTATACTGCTAGGGAGCCCTCTGCACAGAGAGCTCAGGGGCCTCCCAGCCCACTCACTGCCTCAGCTTCATCTACCCTGCCCAGGCACCTCCTCCACAGAGCAGCCTGGGACTCTCCAACTTGTGCCTATATCAGCTTCACCTGTTCTGCTAAGGTGCCCTCAGCACCTAGAACTCTAGGGCACCCTAGCCTGCACTGACTTCAGTTTTAGCTTTCCTGATGTGGTGCCCATTACCTGGAAAGCCCCAAGACCTGCAACCCACAACAGCCAGGAAAAACCATGTACAGTCTAGTCTATATAGGGGATGATGAAACACAAGAAACTTAGGAAATTAGTGTTTTGCCTAATCCACAAAAACACCACACAAAATGTGACAGATATATGCTCCAAAAGAAGAAAAAAACTTCAGAAAAATAAGCAATATGCTTGATGAAAATTTAGTGGGGTGGAAGAACTCAGTGAGACCTTCATAGAAAATACTAAAAAGAATCAATAAGAGTTGAAGAATACAATAAGTGAAATGAAAAACATAGTAGAGGGAACCAACAGATTAGAGGATGCAGAAGACTGTATCAGTGATCTGGAAGATAGGGGACTAGAAAGCACACAGCTGAGGATCAAAAGGAGAAAATAATTTTTAGAAATCTCTTGGACAACATTAAACACTGACACTGTAGAGGTCCCAGAAGAAGAGAGAAAGAGGTAATAAAATGTATTAAGAAATAATAATAGCTGAGAACTTCCCTGAGCTAGTGAAGGAAATCGATGTTCAACTCCAAAAATCAGAGTTCCAAATAAGATGAACCCAAGGAGGTGCACACGATGACACATGATGTTAAAAAGATTAAAAGCAGCAAGAGAGTAGTAAAAAGTTACTTATAACTTTTTCAGCAGAAACTCTGAAAGCAGAATAGGGTGGCATGACATACTCAAAATGCTGAAAGACTTTTTCAGCAGAAACTCTGAAAGCAGAATAGGGTGGCATGACATACTCAAAATGCTGAAAGGAAAAAACCCACAACTAAGAATCCCCAGCAAGGTTATCATTCAGATTTGATAGTTTCCCAGATAAACAAAAGTCAAAGGAGATAATGGTCACTAAACCAGCCTTACAAGAACTATTAAATGGACTTCTATAAGTGGAAAAGAAATAGATGTAAGGAAATGATAAAATATGACAGTATATAGATAAAACTTTTTTTTACTACTACCTCCCCCACATTTTTTCTTTTTTTTTTTAAAATATGTTTTAATATAGATTGTTATATATAAACCTTATGGTAATCACAAACTCACAATAGATATACACTACAGAAATTCATCTAACCCAAAGAGCAAAAGAATAATAAAGGAACAGAGAAGAATTACAAAAACCACCAGAAAAAAATAAAATGGAAATAAGTACACACGTATAAATACTTTAAATGTATAAAGTGGTCTAAATGCTCCAATCAAAAGACATAGGATGGTAGAATGGGTAAAAATATAAGGCCCATCTATATGCTGCCTATAGGAGACTCACTTCAGACCTAAAGACACATACAGGCTAAAAGTGAAAGGATGGAAAAGTATTTACCATGAAAGTGGAAGCAAAAAATAAAGTTGGGGTAGCAGTACTTAGACTTTAAAACAAAGATTATAATGAGACAAGGGCCTTTCACAATGATAAAAGAGATCACTCCAACAAGAGGATATAACAATTGTAAATATCTCTGCACCCAACACTGGCACCTAAATACATAAAGCAAGAGAAATTGACGGGAATACAATAAGAGTAGGGGACTTTAACACCCCACTTACATCAATGGACAGATCATCCAGATAGAAAATCAATAAGGAAACCATGTCTTTGAATGACACATTAGACCAGATGGACATAATAGATATATTCAGAACATTCCATCCAAACATGACAGAATACCCACTCTTTTCAAGTGCACATGGAACATTCACCAGCCCAGATCACATGTTAGGTCAAAAAACAAGTCTCTAGAAATTTATTTTTTTAAAAAGATTTGAGACAGAGCGAGAGCACAAACATGAGCAGGGGAGAGGGAAAAGCATACTCCTTGCCTGACGCAGGACTTGATCCCAGAACGAGGTCATGACCTGAGCTGGAGGTAGATGTTTAACTGACTGAGCCACCCAGGTACTCAAGCCTCTAAGATTGAAGTCATGCCATTCATCTTTTTTGACTACAATGGTACAAAATTTGGAAAAAACACAAACACATGGAGACCAAACATGATACAAAATGCCAATGGCCCAATGAAACAATCAAGAAGAAGATGAAAACACAACGGCCCTAAACTTTGAAAGCGGTTCTAAGAGGGAAATATACAGTGATACAGGCCTATTTCAAGAAAGAAGAAAATGCTCAAATAAACTAAGCTTACACCTAAAGGAACTAAAAGAAAATAAAAAATCAAAACCCAAGGCAAGTAGAAGGAAGGAAATAATAAAGATCAGAGCAGAAATAAATAGCTGGGAGACTAAAAAAGTAATAGAAAGATAAATGAAACCAAGACCTGGTTCTTTGAAAAGGTAGACAAAATGGATGAACTCTTAGCCAAACTCACAAAAAAAAAAAAAAAAAAAAGGACCCAAATAAATCAGAAATGAGAGAGAAGAAGTAACAACTGACACCACAAAAATAAAAAACATTGTAAGAGAATACCAGGAAAAAATTTATGCCAACAAATTAGCCAATCTAGAAGAAATAGATACATTCCTAGAAACATACCATCGTCCAAACTGAATGAGGAAGAAATAGAAACTTAGACTATTAGTATGAAATTAAATCAGTTATCAAAAAACTACCAAAAAATAAAAGCCTAGGACCAGATAGATTCACAATTCTAGCGTTAATTCTAGCGTTTAAAGAAGAGTTAATACTTATTCTCCTCAAAGTATTTAAAAAAATACAGTAAGGAAATCTCTCAAATATATTCTACTAGGCCAGCATTACTCTGATAGCAAAGACACTGCAAAACAAACAACAACAAAAAACAAAGGCACTGCAAAAACAACAAAAAGCCAAGAATCATATGATCCTCTCAATAGATGCAGAAAAAGCATTTGACAAAATACAGCATCCTTTCCTGATTAAAACCCTTCAGAGTGTAGGGATAGAGGGTACATTCCTCAATCTCATAAAAACCATCTATGAAAAGCCTACAGCAAATATCATTCTCAATCGGGAAAAGCTGGAAGCCTTTCCCTTAAGATCAGTAACAGGACAAGGATGCCCACTCTCGCCATTATTATTCACCATAGTACTAGAAGTCCTTGCAACAGCAATCAGACAACAAAAAGGGATAAAAGGTATCCAAATTGGCAAAGGAGAAGTCAAACTGTCTCTCTTTGCAGATGACATGATACTGTATATGGAAAACCCAAAAGAATCCACCCCCAAACTAACAGAAGTTATAGAGCAATTCAGTAATGTGGCAGGATACAAAATCAATGCTCAGAAATCAGTTGCATTTCTGTACATGAATAATGAGACTGAAGAAAGAGAAATTAGGGAATCCATCCCATTTACAATAGCACCAAAAACCATACGTTACCTTGGAATTAACTTAACCGAGACGTAAAGGAGCTATATTCTAGAAACTACAAATCACTCTTGAAAGACATTGACGAAGACACAAAAAGATGGAAAAATATTCCATGCTCACGGATCGGAAGAATTACCATAGTTAAAATGTCCACGCTACCCAGAGCAATCTACACTTTCAATGTTATCCCGATCATAATACCAATGACATTTTTCAAAGAACTGGAACAAACAACCCTTAAATTTGTGTGGAACCAGAAAAGGCCACGAATTGCCAAGGAAGTGTTGTAAAGGAAAAACAAAGCTGGGGGCATCACAATGCCGGATTTCAAGTTGTACTACAAAGCTGTGATCACAAAGACAGCATGGTACTGGCACAAAAACAGACACATAGACCAATGGAACAGAATAGAGAACCCAGAAATGGGCCCTCAGCTCTTTAGGCAACTAATCTTTGATAAAGCAGGAAAAAACATCCGGTGGAAAAAAGACAGTCTCTTCCATAAATGGTGCTGGGAAAATTGGACAGCTACATGCAAAAGAATGAAACTTGACCACTCTCTCACACTACACACAAAAATAAACTCCAAATGGATGAAAGATCTCGATGTGAGACAGGAATCCATCAAAATCCTAGAGGAGAACATAGGCAGCAACCTCTATGACATCGGCCACAGCAACCTTTTACATGACACATCTCCAAAGGCAAGAGAAACAAAAGATAAAATGAACTTATGGGACTTCATCAAGATTAAGAGGCAGCCCACGGAATGGGAGAATATATTTGCAAATGATGCTACAGATAAAAGACTGGTATCCAAGATCTACAAAGAACTTCTCAAACTCAATACACGAGAAACAAATAGACAAATCATAAAATGGGCAGAAGATATGAACACACACTTTTCCAATGAGGACATACAAATGGCTAGCAGACACATGAAAAAATGTTGAAAATCATTAGCCATCAGGGAAATTCAAATCAAAACCACACTAAGATACCACCTTACACCAGTTAGAATGGCAAAAATGGACAAGGCAAGAAACAATTGTTGGAGAGGATGTGGAGAAAGGGGATCCCTCCTACACTGTTGGTGGGAATGCAAGTTAGTATAGCCACTTTGGAAAACAGTGTGGAAGTCCCTCAAAAAGTTAAAAATTGAGCTACCCTATGATCCAGCCATTGCACTACTGGGTATTTACCCCAAAGATACAGGCGTAGTGAAGAGAAGGGCCATATGCACCCCAATGTTCATAGCAGCATTGTCCACAATAGCTAAATCGTGGAAGGAGCCGAGATGTCCTTCAACAGATGACTGGATTAAGAAGATGTGGTCCATATATACAATGGAATATTACTCAGCTATCAAAAAAAAGGAGTTCTCAACATTTGCTGCAACATGGATGGCCTGGAGGAGATAATGGTAAGTGAAATAAGCCAAGCAGAGAAAGACAATTATCATATGGTTTCTCTTATGTATGGAACATAAGAACTAGGAAGATCGGTAGAAGAAAAGGATAAAGAAAGGGGGGTAAACAGAAGGGGGAATGAACCATGAGAGACTATGGACTCTGAGAAACAAACTGAGGGCTTCAGAGGGGAGGGGGTGGGGGAATGGGATAGGCTGGTGATGGGTAGTAAGGGGGGCACGTATTGCATGGTGCACTGGGTGTTATACGCAACTAATGAATCATTGAACTTTACATCAAAAACCAGGGATGTACTGTATGGTGACTAACATAATAAAATATTATTATTATGAAAAAAAACCCCAAAAACAGCAAAACACCAAAAAATCCCCCAAAATACCAAAACAAAACTGCAACCCAATATCCCTGATAAGCATAGATGCAAAATCCTTAACAATACATTGATGGAATCATTCACAATGATCAATTTAGATTAATTTCAGAAATGCAATGATGGTTCAATATGTACAAAACAATGTGATACACCACATCAACTAAACAAAGGATAAAAATTATATGATCATCTCAATAGATGCAGAAAAGCATTTGATAAATTTCAGCATCCACATCCATTAACGATAAAAAAAAAAAACTCAACAAAGTAGGTTGGGAGGAGACATACCTCAACATGATCAAGGCCTTATATGAAAAACCCACAGCTTTCATTATACCCACTGGTGAAAACTGAGAGCTTTTCCTCTAAGATCAAGAACAAGACAAAAATGTCTACTCTCACTACTTTCATTGAACACAGAAAGTCCTAGCCACAGCAATCAGACAGAAAAAGAATTTAGAGACATTCATAATGGTAAAGAAATTAAACTGTCACTCTTTAGGATTTTCTATGTATAGTGTCATGTCATCTGTAAAGACTCCACCAAGAAAGTACTAGAAATAAATGAATTCATAAAGTTATAGTAATCAAAATTAATATATGGAAATCAGTAGCATTTCTATATATTAATGAAGCAGAAGAAAAATTAAGAAAACAACACCATTTACAGTTGCACCAAAAATAATAAAATACCTAGGAATAAACATAGCCAAAGAGGTGAAAGACCTCTGCTCTGAAAACTATAAAACACTGATGAAAGAAATTGAAGATGACATAAACCAATGGAAGGATATTCCATTCTCATGAGTTGCAAGGACAAATATTAATAAAATGTCCACAGTACCCAAAGCAATCTACAGATTTAATGCAATCCCAATCAAAATACCAACAGCATTTTTCACATTAGAAATAATAATCCTAAAATTTGTATGCAACCATAAAAGACCCCGAATAGCCAAAGCAGGCTTGAGAAAGAAAAACAAAGCTGGAGATATCATAATTCCAGAGCTCAAGATATACTACAAAGCTGCAGTAATCAGAACAGTATGATAATGGAACAAAAATAGACATGTAGATCAGTCAAACAGAATAGAGAGCCTAGAAATAAACTCACAATTATATGGCAAATTATTACAAAGGATGGAAGAATATACAATGTAGAGAAGACAGTCTTCTCAATAAATAGTTCTGGGAAAATTGAATAGCTACATATAAAAGAATAAAACTGGACCACTTTCTAACAACATACACAATAAAAACTCAAAATGGATTAAAGACCTAAATAGGAGTCCTGAAACCATAGAAATCTTAGAAGAGAACACAGGCAGTAATTACTCTGATTGGCTATAGCAACATTTTTTTAGATATGTATCCTAAGGCAAGGGTATGAAATGCAAAAATAAGCTTTTTGGACTAAAACAAAATACAAAATTTTTGCACAGCAAAGGAAGCCATCAACAAACCAAAAGGGCAACCTACTCAATGCAAGAAGATATTTGCAAATAATATATTTGATAAGGGGTTAATATACAAAATATATAGAGAATTTAATACCAAAACAAACAAAAAAACCCACACAAAAAACCAAAAAAACAATCCAATTAAAAAAGGGAGGACATGATAAAGGGCTGGTATCCAAGATCTATCAACACCCAAAAACCAAATAATCCAGTCAAAAAATGGGCAGAAGACATGAACAGACACTTCTCCAAAGAAGACATACGAATGAATGGCTAACAGACACATGAAAAAATGTTCAATATCACTAGCCATCAGGGAAATACAAATCAGAACCACAATGAGATACCGCCTCACACCAGTTAGAATGGCAAAAATTAATAAGGTGGGAAATGATAAATGTTGGAGAGGATGTGGAGAAAGGGGAACCCTCTTACACTGTTGGTGGGAATGCAGATTGGTACAGCCACTGTGGAAAACAGTATGGAGGTTCCTCAAGATGTTAAAAATAGAGCTACCCTATGACTCAACAATTGTACTACTAGGTATTTAAGCCAAAGATACAGATATAGTGAAAAGAAGGGGCACCTGCACCCCAATGTTCATAGCAGCAGTGTCCACAATAGCCAAACTGTGGAAGAAGCCGAGCTGCCCTTCAACAGATGAATGGATAAAGAAGATGTGGTCTATATATACAATGGAATATTACTCAGCCATCAGAAAGGATGAATACCCACCATTTGCATCTACACGTATGGAACTGGAGGGGATTATGCTAAGTGAAATAAGTCAAGCAGAGAAAGATAATTATCATACAGTTTCACTCATATGTGGAACATGAGGAATGGCATGAAGGACCATAAGGGAAGGGAGGGAAAACTGAAGGGGGAGAAATCAGAGAGGGAGATGAACCATGAGAGACTAAGGACTCCGGGAGACAAACAGAGGGTTTCAGAGGGGAGAAGGGTGGGGTGATGGGTATTAAGGAGGGCATGTACATTGTGATAAGCACTGGGTGTTATATGTAACTAATGAATCATTGAACACTACATCAAAAAGTACTGATGTACTATACAGTGGCTAACTGAACATAAAAAAAAGAGAAGACACGAATATACATTCTTCTAGGGAGGTCATATAGATGGCCAACAGACACACCAAAACATGCTCAACACCACTAATCATCAGAAAAATGCAAATCAAAATCACAGTGTGAGATCATTTTATACCCGTTAGAATGGTTAAAATCAAATAGACAAGAAGTAACAAGTGTTGGTGAGGATGTGGACAAAAGGAAACTCTGGTATACTATTGATGGGAATGTAAATGGTTACTACTGTGGAAAACAGTATGGAGGTTCCTCAAAAAATTTAAAATAGTACCACGTGATCTAATAATTCCACTAGCTGGTGTTTACCCAAAGAAAACAAAAAAGTAATTCAAAGAGATATGTACCCTTATGTTTATTGCAGTATTATTTACAATAGCCGAGATATGGAAGCAACCTCAGGGTCCACGGATAGAAAACTGGATAACAAAGATGTGGTATACATATACAATGGAATGTGGCCATTAAAAAAAAAAAAGAGGAATATGTACCTGGCCGGGGAGATACCATGATAACAAAGGTGGTTTTTCCAGGCGAGGCTTACTCACTGTACTCCAGATGTGCTGACCCCTGAGATTTCCCCAAATGTAGAAACTTAACTGCATACTTTGTGGTAGTGGGGGGGGGGGGTCTGTGTTTGCACTTTCCCTTAAAAAAAAAAAGGGGATGAGATTGTTCCATTAGTGACAACTGGATAGACCTAGACGGTATTATGCTACTTGAAATAAGTCAGACTGAGAAAGACAAATACCCCTATGATTCCAGTCATATTTGGATCTAGAACAAATGAAATAAACACAAAAAGTGGAATCAGACCTATAAATACAGAGAACAAACTAATGGTTGCCAGAGGGAGGTGGGTGGGAAGATGGGCAAAACGGGTGAAGGGGAGTAGGAGATATAAGCTTCCAGTTACGGAATGAATGATTCACGGGGATAAAAGGCCCAGCATGATGAATATAGTCACTGATAGATACTATAACAGCACTGTATGGTGACAGATAGTAGCTACACTTGTGGTGAACACAGCATAACGTATAAACTTGTTGAATCACTATGTTGTATGCCTGAAACTAACATAACATCGTGCCAACTATACTCACATAAAAAAAGGGAGAAAGTGAGGATATTTTGATAGATGTGAATATTGTAAAAATTTAAAAATATAAAGTACTTTGGTGTTATTTGCACAGGTCTGAATTATTTTATTTGTCTAACTCAAGGGTCCACCAACAGTAGCCCATGGACTAAAACCAGTCTGTTAACTGGTTTTGTAAATAAAGTTTTATTGGAAGAGAGTCATGCCATTTGTTACAAATGTCTATGGCTGCTACTCTGCCATAATAGAATTGAAATAGAGACGGTATGCCCTAAAATATTTACTATGTAGCCCTTTTCAGGAACACATAACACCTGGCACAGTATACAGCCCTTTGCCAACCCCTAGTCTAGCTAGCTGGATTGTGATTAATAATTCGTTTGGTCATGAAGTAATAATTTAGTATATTTAGGAAGCAAGTTATACCTAAGAGCTTTTATTTGAGGGTAACATACAAAAGTTTTTCAGGAAAAAAATATACGTTTTTTTCTCTCAAAGATTTTGTTACAGATATTTAGTTCTAGCCCTCTTTTAGGCTTTTCCTAACTTTCTGATTTCTATCTAATGGATTGTTTGGTTTACTTATTTATTCTGCAGCTTGATCTCATGTCACCTAAAACTTTGAGTCTTGTAGCTTAAAATCTTTTTTCCTGCTTTGTTACTATATTTTTTCTTTTTAAACATTATCAAGAGCTTATGTCCATATTCTGTGCCAATAGCACTCAAGTTGTAGGGTCCTGGGGGACTTGGTTCTCTCATTCTCTGGGAACATTCCACAATAGGATGGATACAGAAATTGTGTCTGGCTTCATTCTAGGATCTTTTTCTCTTATGTGTGCCAGTGAGGTCATCCAGGCATGTCTGGGACTTTCTGTAGCTGTTTGGTGAGGGGCTTCCAGAAACATATTCTGCACTAGAGCCATAACTCTCAGCTCTGTCTGCTGCTCCGACTTAAGCAAGGGCACACCAGAAAAGTCCCATTTATCAACTGAGAATTGAACAACACAATCCCCTCACGTTGTTCCTCATAATGAATCTACTGCAGCTAGTCCTCCTATAAGGGATGATTTTTCTGACCATGAGGGAGGATGGGAGATGGCTTGGGGAGGGGCTACTGTGTCACATGAGGGTCTGTTCGAAGAAGAAATATCTTGCCCTGCCCCTGAACTCATTTGTTTATAAAAGTGTGTGGGTAGTGGTTTGCCAATTCCCTTTGGGGTGCAGAGGTTTTACTTTGTGGTGGGGGAAATGTGTGTGGACGCTACAAGGAGAACAAGGAGAGAGGAAGTGAAATGCTCTGCAAGTCCTGCAGTAGAGCCCCCAGCAACTCTTGGCTGCCAACATTCCCCGTTTCTGTGTTCTGAGAAACTGGTACTTGTAGCCCGTATATAGCCACAGAGCTCCTGTAGCCGAGAGACCCTGCAACAGCATCAGCATAGTGTCTGACGTTGGGCTAGAGCGGAGCAGTGCCTGCTTAATTGCCAAATCCTCTATCTGAATGAAACCACTCCGGAAAGTAAGGCTTGCTTTAGGGCAACTTGTCAATGGCGCCAATTGAATTTTAACTTATATAGCCTCTTCTATCAAATGCTTGACAGCTAAGAACTTTAAGGAATTCAGGTTTTTTTTAAAATTCTACCCAGGATCAGAAATTGTAATAGTCTTGTACATAGTAGGCATAGTAGGCACTTGATAAGCATCTGCTTATTATGCATATCCTACACAGATCCTGAAGAATTTGTAGATTATGCAATTACTTTTCCTTTACACTTTGCTGAAGTTTGGCCCATGGCCAGAGCATCACAAAGGTTCTGGAAGCTGGAAGCAGAAGAGCACAAAATGTTTCTGCAGAAATGCGAGTGTGCTCAGGGACTGCTAAATCCCTTCCTTGGCTTGACTTGCAGGGAACAAGTCCAGGGGACAGAAGATAGATTAAGTCCTCTATCTTCATCTTTTGCCAGAACACTGACAGGCCCAAATCAATGGAGCAACTTGGATGGATGAGAAAGCAAGAAGATAATCCACTATAAAAGGAAATCTTTGTGGATACGTAAGCAGGTGCAGAAAAGAGCAAAGAGTCTCTGGTCTGCCTGGAGGAGAGAGGATGGTGTTCTGAGAAGCTTAGAGTACATGAGGGAGGTAGTCTCCCAGGGCTTACACAAGGTAACCGCACCTATTTGAGAGAACAAATACTTCCTAAACTCCTACTCGTTGTGTGCCAGGCTGTGGAGAGATCGTGTGAAAGAGACAATGTCTTTGGCCTCAAAAGGTTACAATCTAGAGAAGAAACTCTCAAACAGAGTCATTTATATTATGGCTCTTTGCTGGATTGAGTGAAAATGGATCCTATAACCTTTAGGACTTATATGCTGAATAGTGTACAGTTTTTAGGCATTCTTCTTAGGCCAGATCTACTGGGTAGCCTATTTTGCAATGCTGGGCAGAGAATAGTGGGATTACTGAGGGTGGTGGTGGTATTCCCTGCTCCCTGCAGATGAGCCTTGCGGCCTGGTGAGCAGCTGGTGGGCGTGGTTCAGCCACAGCCCGCACAGCGCCAATCTCCAGAGACTGCCATTCCCCCTCCGAGGTTGCTCTGTTTCTCACTAAGTATGCGTGTGTACTTGGGATGCCGATCATGAATTTAGAACACCTCTCCTGGGGTGGAAATTATGAATTACAGATGAGAGAAAGATCACTTATTCAGGAAATGTTCCAATTCTGAAACTAAAGACTGAAGAGGTGTCTAGATGTAAAGCACCCACACATCTTTGAGCACATATATTTGCTAGAATTAAAAATACCAACATATTAAAATTAGCTCTCAAAATTCAGGTAAAAATGCTTTTTGATGTCAAATATTAACTGAAACTTGACATCTGATTCCATTAGAAATAACATTTGATACCATTATTTTCAAAAGAAAAAGTATTTTTCTTCCAAGAGGAAGGGTGACATAAATAATATTTGCAATTGATACCTATTCTTGTCAGGATTAAGGGCAAATTTTGTGTTCTATTTGCTGCACAAACTGGGGAAGGACAGTAAAAATATGAATATGTTGCATGGTTTATGAAAATATAATGGCCCCTTAAAGTTTAGCCATCATAAAATAGATTTTTTAATTCAAGCTAATAATTTAAAGCCTGAGTCAAAAATCCTTGAAGATTACATAAGAAAGACACATAACACCTGGCACAGTATACGATGACAAAGGGCCCCAGAAGGTCAGCGTAGTTCGCTCTATAACACCCAGGGAGTATAGTCACTTCAGAAGAGTTAAGGGAGACCAAGTCCATAGGAACCCAAAGGGCAAGTAGTGTTCCTAGTGTTCCATGGCAAGTTTTAGGGAGTATTTCTCAAGTGACTTCATTTTGCTTTCCAGAAAATTTGGTCACTGAGGTAATTATTCTAATGAACAGCATTTATCTTATTACCTGAAATATTCACCAGTTACATGTGCTGTAAACATACCCTGGTTTTTTGGGGGTTTTGTTGTTGTTGTTGTTTTTCTGCTTAAGAAGACAGAAGGACTTGGGGAATTCAGCTTCTTAGAGGGGATAAAGCATTCCTAGACGGGGTTGGCTGGGAAGATGGCAGAGAAGAGGATCCTAAGCTCTCCTCCGTCCCGTCCTACAGAAACAACTAGGTAACACTCACATCAGTGTAAATAACCCACACAACACGAAGACTCCTGGAACAGACTCCACAACTAAATGGCAGAGAAGAGACCACACTGGAGAGGACAGGAAGGGCAGAGACGGGATCTGGGAGTGAAACCGACCACAGCCGTCTGTGATGGGGAGGGAGACAGTGGTGCAGAGAAGGGCAGAAAAGACTTTCATACCAGGGAGCCCGTGGATGGGCAGGATGAATCCCCGTAATACTTGCCTTTGAAAATGAGAGGGGCCAAATATTGTGAGTTCTTACAACCAGTGGGACTTAAAGTCTGGAATTGTAAAAAGGGGTTTGCCCAGCTCTAGAAGAGCCCCAAGGACATTAGGAAGTGGAGTCCCTGCCCTTAAAGGGACAGCACAGAACCAGCAGTTGGAAAAATACCAGGGACAGACAGGAGGGAGAGTGATTTTCTCATCTCGGAGCATGCCCCCAAGAAACAGAGATTACGGGGTGACCACTCCAGGAGAAAAGGGGCTGGCAGGTGCCACTGCCCTCCCCTGCCCCCCAGTGTAAACAATGGTCACCTGAGAGAAGCAGTGCGGCACTGACACTCTTTCCCTAACTTGCTTACACCAATACCCCAACGGAAAGAAGCACGGTCACCCGGGCTTTATTTTGCAGTACTTTTCAGTTTTGTATGACTAATAGCAAAGGACGTCTCAGGGTTAAAAGGAAGCAAGAACTAAAGGAAAATGTAAAAAAAAAGTATTTTTTTTGAGATTTTTAGTGTATATTCCACGTGTGTAAGTCTGAGGGGTTTAGATTAGGATTTGGGGATAAAAGGCGAAAAACAGTTTTGTTACTGCATAGACGTGAAACCAGAACGTGATGATCATTGCATCAATTGCTGAGAAACTGCAAAGACAGAAATTTTACCCCCTATATAGCCACGCAGATTTTAAAGCCAAGAACATTCCCTACATGTTCTCAAGATAAACAGTAACTAGCCCTCAAGTCAGAGGACTTGACAGCACATTTGTTACACATAGTTCATCCTAAATTTACCTGGTAATTGGGTTGACCATCCGTGTTAACTAATTGGCTTTATATAAAAGATAAATAAACTTCTCATATCCTTATGACAGGAGGTAGTTTTATAACTTGGAGCAAGACACCCCGAGTTAGGCTCCTACCCTCCCACAGAATCTGGGAGATTCAAAAGGATGGCTCCCAGGTCCTTGAGAAAGACACTCCTGGGTTATAAACTGCCAAGATTGTTAAAACAAAATAAAACAAAAAAGAAAAGAAAAATATTTACATGTCTTAAAAGGGCAGAGAGAATTTACAATTATGCTTTTATTAAAAAAAATGCTCTGACAAAAGGGAAAGGGGATGTCTCTTCCCTTATTTATTATTTTTTAAAGATTTTATTTATTTATTCGACAGAGAGAGAGACAGCTAGCGAGAGAGGGAACACAAGCAGGGGGAGTGGGAGAGGAAGAAGCAGGCTCACAGCGGAGGAGCCTGATGTGGGGCTCGATCCCATAACGCCAGGATCACGCCCTGAGCCGAAGGCAGAGGCTTAACGACTGAGCCACCCAGGCGCCACCTCTTCCCTTATTTTTAACAGGAAGAATTACACCTTTTATTTTCAATGTTTCTATGCCTAACAAGTTGAACTCAGACTTTTGAGTCTTATAATCAGCAACACACAGGAATGAGAAGCATAGGAATTTCTTTAACACTAACTCCTGCAGTTAAGCTAGAAAACAAAACAACCAACCCACCAACCTTTTTTCTTTTTCTTTCTCTTCATACTCTATTCTGGGATTATGCCATTTTTCATCTACTGCTGAGTTTCTATTATATTACCAATTAATTGTTTTAGTTAAGAGAGAGGAAAAAAAATCATCCTTTAATTTTAAATACATGTAGCAACCTTGCAACAATTTGTCACTCTTTCCTAAAACATGCAGTCTTTTTAATTGCTACTCTGTGTAAGCAATCTGCTTTCCTTGGGAATCAGAGAGGGTCTTTTCACAATATCCTGGTCTCTGGAGAGGAGGGGGAGGTGAACTGGGCCACTGGGCTTTGATCTTTCCCAGAATGGCAGTCCTATACCACTGAAATGCACTTAACGGTTTCCACTAAGGAATGGGTAAAAACATCCTGTTTGCCTGGTTTGTTTTCTCTGAGAATTTAGAATCGAAAATTCTTCAGAAAAATCACTACTTACTCCTTGACTGATTGATCTAGCGGTGACCTTAGATAACGTCTCCCCTTCTGGAGCTAAGCCAGTCTCCAAAGATTCTGGGTGATTAGAGAGACTGAAGGGATTTTGGGATGGGAGAGGTAAGTTTTGGAGTCAAATATTCATTCAGATATTCCCTAAAGAAACACAGACTTAAATCCCTTTTATTTGGCTCTGGGACTGAGCATATGTGAGGATTTCCAGATTAGTGATGAAGTAAACCTGGACACTTAGAACTCATCCTGTTAAGACATATTTCTGTGGGGAGGTTCCATTTATAAAGCTGGCTTCTTATGGTGCATTTGATCCTGTTGTAATTTCTTAGGCTTGCAGACCAGACTGCTCAACTTGTGTGAAAGCAAAGTTCTAGAAGTAAAAGCACCTGGAATTGGTACAATCTTTCCACCGCCCACCCCCCTCCAAAAAAAATAAAATTATAACTTTGGGCACCTTAATTTAGCGCAATGGACTTTAAAGACCTTTTTCTCTAAAAGCTCAAGGATACCTTTAAAAATGATGTTTCCCATTTTCCAGCTTCTACTCTGAGCCTATGTAAAATATAAATGTCATATCAATAGAAGTTAAATAGCAGTTTATATTTTAGGCTACATGCCAAGTGCTAACCTTAAAATTCTGTCTAGCATGTTGAAAAAAGGAGGAGTCCAAAATTTTTATGGTTATTTGACTTTACCTTGGTATAAAGTATAGGACTTTAGTATAACAAATGTATTTAATCCTGTGATGGAAGCATACAATTAGTAGATAAATGGGCTAATTTTATTATCTAGATTTTAATAAAGCACTTGCTACTTTGCCTCATGAAGCCAACTTGGAAAATTAAGTCACATTAGCTCAAATGTGAATATTGTCACAAGGGCACAATTTTGGATGAAATCCCATAAAGAAAGAATAATGATGGTCATCGATGCATTAAAATTGAGGAAGATGCCCAGAGCAGTGCCTCAGGAAATGGGCATGAGACTAGTTTAAGATAATGAGACAAAAGTTAGAGTAGAGGAATAAGGAGACAGTCTTTCAAGGGGTTTGATAAATTGTAACTCCTTATAAAGGAAATCTTTTTCATTTTTATTTTAGCCATACTCTGACATCTTGAAATAAGGCATAATCAGAAGTCTTCCAGAAAAGTCCTGGTCATCTTAGTACCCTTAAGTCCTTCTTATGGAAGTAGTTTCATATAGAAGTTAAAAATAAGTTGCATTAACTTTCGAGGTTTGCTCCCTCCAGAATGTGGAAACCAGTTTCTGTTAACTATTTTGCATCACCATGTGTTAAATTGCACAGCAGGATGAAAATAACTCCTCCAAGATGTTAGACTGAGTTGCTGCACTGCATTTTGAAGCATTGGCAAAGCACCTAAATTCATGTTCAGAAGCTCTTTCCTGAGAAAATTGTTAAGGACTGGGATCAACTACTTTGGAAAGTTTCTCTATGTATGTATGTATGTATGTATGTATTCACAATTGTTTTGGTGTTGGTATGGAGAATCCTAGGGGAACTAGATGACATTGAAGGATTATAAATAGGGAGCTATTTCCATGTTTGTGAAATGACCTATAGAATGTACTGAATTTGTTTTCTTGCCTTGTCATCAGTCATTTTTGGCTGCACAAAAATTACTCACTGGAAGACAGCAGCTCCAGAGCTCAGTTTTGTCCTCTTTCCCTCCAGTTAAAGCAGAGCCCAAACGATGTTGCACGCTCACCTAATGGTTGTCCTACTCATAGCCGGCTATTTACTTATTTACTTGTTTATTTGTTTTCTTTCTCATAGCTATTTATATTCTGAGGGTTTTTTTTTTTTTGTTGTTCCTGTCATGTTATTTTTAAAAGCACCTCACCTCACAACTGTTAGAATAGCAAAGATTAACAGCTCAGGAAACAAAAGATGTTGGTGAGGGTGGGGAGAAATGGGAGCTCTCTTAGACTCCTGGTGGGAATGCAAACTGGTTCAGACACTCTGGAAAACACTACGGACGTTCCTTAAAAAGTTAAAAATAGAGCTACCCTACAACCCAGCAAATGCACTACTAGGTATTTCCCCAGAGGATACAAACACAGTGATTTGAAGGGGCACATGCACCCCAATGTCCACAATAGCCAGACTATGGAAAGAGCTGAGATGCCCATTGACATATGAGTGGATAAAGAAGATGTGGTATGTATGTATACAATGGAATATTACTCAGCCATCAAAAAATGAAATCTTGCCATTTGCAATGATGTAGATGGAACTAGAGGGTATTATGTATGCTAAGCAAAATGAGTCAGAGAAAGACAAATACCATATGATTTCACTCAAATGTGGAATTTAAAAAACAAAACAGATGAACATAGGGGAAGGGAAGGGTAAATAAAATAAGACAAAATCAGAGAGGGAGACAAACCATAAGAGACTCTTAACCCTAGGAAACAAACTGAGGGTTACTGGAGGGGAGGTGGGTGGGGGATGGGGTAACAGGGTGATGGGCCTTAAGGAGAGCGCTCAATGTAATGAGCACTGGGTATTATATGCAACTGATGAATCACCAGATTCAACCCCTGAAACTAATAATACAGGATATATTAACTAAATCGAATGTAAATTTAAAAAGTAAGAAAATTGATTTTTAAATCCAGGAGCTTTCCTTCAGCATTACGCTGGGCTCTGGGGCACAGGTGAGGCTGCACCTGTGGGTGGTGGGATGAGATGCTGGGGAGGAGCCATCTACTGGTTCATCATTAGAAGAACCTGACTTTGAGCCTAAGATGGGGACCCTTATCACCCAGTGAGCCTGGTTTATGTTGGTTGGGGTTTGTACTCTGCCTGTATTGCTCGATTTACATGAATGGACCAAAGGATGATATTAAAGATATTAAGAGTATGGGTCTCATGCTGTGCTGAACAATGACCCCTCACGATGTTCATGTCCTAATCCCCGGAAACTGTGAACATGATAATTTACGAGGCAGAAGAGACTTTGCAGATGTGTGGTTAAAGTTCTTGAGATGGAGGGATCATTCTGGATAATCCAGTGGACCCTAAATATAATTACAAGCATCGTGTATGAAGGAGGCAGAGGGAGCTGTGACTAGCAGCGGAGGGGAAGGCGATGCGATCCTGTGAGTAGAGACCAGAGTCACGCTCTCTGATGATGGAGGAAGAGACCAAATGTCAGGAATGAGAGGCAGCCACTAGAAGCTGAAAAAGGCAAGGAGACAGATTCTTCCTTAGAACCTCTAAAGAAACCAGTCCTATTGACACCTCAACTTATGCCCAGACTTGTACCTCCAGAACTGTGAGAGAATGAATGATGTGTTATTTTAAGTGACTAAGTTTGTGGTTATTTATTATTGAACCAATAGAACACACTTGTAGGTATAATTAACAAGGCATGTCCCACCCGTGCCCCCAAGACACAAGTGTCAGGATCAGTACTGTTACCTGGAGCACTATGGATGTGGTTGGAAACAGAGTTTCAAGGACAAAATTCTGGACAAGAGAATAATGTGCATACAAATATAGCTTCTAAGATTCAATATTAAAACTTAAAGTGCATGTTCTCTATATCTGAGTCTTCCTGTGTTTCATTTTCTTTAGATTTTTGTACACCTGAAACTAATATAACATTGCATGTCAACTATACATCAAAATAACAAAAAAACACTGTTTGTTTCTCATAGTCCGGCTTCAGAGGGGAGGGGGGTGGGGGATTGGGATAGACCGGTGATGGGTAGTAAGGAGGGCACGTATTGCATGGTGCACTGGGTGTTATACGCAACTAATGAATCATCGAGCCTTACATCGGAAACCAGGGATGTACTGTATGGTGACTAACGTAATAAACACTTAAAATGCACAAAGGAAAAATCAGAATAAAAAGGAATTCATAGAGAAAGTAACTGGGTTTGACTAAAGCCTTTTCCACCTAGACGAACAGTATATTGGAAATAATGGCAATGAACATGGGCTCTTGGGACAAGACCCTTAAAAATTCAAAGTACAAAAGATTTACAAACTGTCTTTTAACCAGATTGGTAGCTTCCTCTAATACCTAGTTGCCTGACCTCAGGTTAGCTTTCCTGGGAACAGATAATTGTTGCGTGAAACCTACTACAGAGCTAAACCTCTTAGATCCTAGTTAAGCTCGGTGTCATAATAGGTGACACGTCCTTGGGGCTGACAGCAGGATTGTGTTTTTGCTTTGCTTTTCTGGCACAGTTCACATGATCAGAATTAAGGAGGAGAACAGAGGAAGAGAAAAGGTCATTTTTCCAGCCTCTGCTGGGCTCAGGACCACTTTTTGCCACATGTTCCTGAAGCTGAAACGGGTGGGCTGCCTTCCTGCTGTTAGTAGGCTGGAGTATGTCAGAACTTGAAACTGCCCACTTTTTTGGAACAAGAGATCACATGAGCATTAGAGGATCTGTGGGAAAAAAAAAGTTATTGGCAATAGCTTTCCCCCTGGTGAAACAGGCCCCCTGAATTTCTCAGGAGAGGCTTTCAATTCCTAGAGAAAAGTATATTCGGGTTCTTGATTATTGCACAATTTGACTCAGGGATTTTTCACTCTCTTTTGAAGAGTGTTTGCTTCCAGAGAAAACAACAAACCATTAATTAGAACTGCTTCAGAGCAGTGAAATAATAGGCCTGGACAACTGGTATCAAGTGCTTAGTCTCTGCTGATTACAGTCATTTTTAAGGGATGCATCTTGGAGAAACGTAATATTTTTGCTAAGGACCCCAACCGGAGGAAGAACAAAATACAGAAAATAACAGTTTCTTGCTTTAGCATAGAAAATAAATACATCTTCTCCACAGTTTTAACTTTAATATAATGATTCTCCCTAGAGGGACTCAGAGTTGAACTTCTACTCTCTCTCCTGGCTTACAGGCTCCTCTGCTCTAGACTCCGACTAAAATATTCCCTTCTTTGAGAGTTCACAGTTTGTAAATGAGAAACGTCGTGCGACCAAGGAGGAAGGACACACTCAAAGCTTTCCTTAAGAGTAATGATGAGAGTTGAAACTAAAATTTGTTCCAAGTAGTTCCATCACTGACACATCAAGGGGTCAGGAGACACAAGGTTAGACATTCTAGTCTTTTCTTAAAGACGGTCAGTTTAGAAAAGAACTCTCCAACAGATATTCATAGGCTTTCCTGTTTTTGTTTACTTACATCATGGAGCACGCACACAGCTCTAATCTGAGAGCTTTACTGGCTTTCGTGCAGCACGCATCTGTGAATGTCCTCCTGTGTGCTAGACCCTGTGCTGGCCAGAGGACACTCAACCGCCTGTCTTTACGGAGCTTACATTCTGCTGGGGGAAACATATTAACCAAACGGCAGTAATGATGAGCGACATAAATGAGAGGCCTTTGGTGCCACTGGGAATATGACAGGAGACTTACAGCTGAGGAAGCGCTCAGGGAAGACTTCTCTGAGGAAGTGATGATTGAACTGAGAGCTGGAGGGTTAGCAGGACTCAACCAGGCAAAGCAGCAAGGGTGGGGGCAGGGAGAGAATCCTGGGCCGGGGAATAGAATGTGCCAAGACTCTTGGTGAGAAGGAGCACGGGACATTCGAAGAACTGAAAGATATTTTGGTGCCATGTGGAGAGTGGACGGCAGAGAGGCAAGGGTAGATGTGAGAAACCAGTTAGGAGAGTACCATGAGGGCAGATCTCACACTAAGTGTTCTTACCACAATAAACAACAACAACAAACCAGACATTTATGATAGCTGATTCTCAAAGATGCAGTATTGTTTGAATAAAATCCAATTGCACAAATACTGGAACAACACCTCCATCTACCACTGATGTTATGTCATCAATGTACAAAATGAATTAAATTGACAAGATCCCTTTAGAGATGTGTTGTCCAATACAGCAGACACTAGTCCTAGCTCTAGCGCACTTGGACTGCGGCTCATCTGAATGGAGATGTTCTCTAAGTCTAAAATACACACTAGATTTTAAAGACAGTGTGAAAAAGGTACAATAATTCATTAGTGTTTTGAGTGCCTGGGTGGCTCAGTCGGTTGAGCGTCTGCCTGTGGCTCAGGTCATAATCCCAGGGTTCTGGGATCGAGCCCCAAGTTGGGCTCCCTGCTCAGCAGGGAGTCTGCTTCTCCTCCTCTCTCTGCCCTCCCCCCCCCGCCCCTGCTCATGCTCTCTTTCTCTCTCACTCACTCTCTCAAATAAATGAATAAAATCTTTAAAAAATTTCATTAGGGGCGTCTGGGTGGCTCAGTCAAGTGTCTGCCTTCGGCTCAGGTCATGATCCCAGTGTTCTGTGATCGAGCCCTGCATGGGGCTCCCTGCTCAGCCGGAAGCCTGCTTCTCCCTCTCCCACTCCCCCTGCTTGTGTTCCCTCTCTCGCTGCCTCTCTGTCAAATAAACAAATAAAATCTTAAAAAAAAATTCATTAGTGTTTTATTGTTCTGATGATATTTTAGATATATTGACTTTTAAAAAATATATTATTAAAGTTAATTTCATCTATTTCTTTTTATGCTTTTTAATGGCACCACTAGAAAATTTAAAGTAACACCAGCTTGAAATGTATTTCTTTGGGCAGTGAGTACTGCCTTTGAGTGTGAGCCAGGTTTTCCTGAGCTAGTGTAAAGGAAGATAATGGTACAGTCACTTTGGAAGACAGTTTGGAGATTTCTTACAAAACTAAGCACACTCTTACCATACAACCCAGCAATCATACTCTGGTATTTACCCAAGGAGTTGAAAACTTAGATCCACACAGAAACTTGCACACGGATATTTATGACACTGGGTTCATAACTGCCAAACCTTGGAGGCACCCAAGATGTCCTTTGGTAGGTGGACGGATGAATAAACTGTGGTGCATCCAGATAACAGATTATTATCCAGTGATAAAAAGAAACGATCAAGCCATGAAAAGACATGGAGGAATCTTAAATGCATATTACTAGGTGAAAGAAGCCAATCTGAAAAGGCTGCATACTGTATGGTTTCAAATACATGACATTCTGGAAAAAGCAAAACTGTAGAGACAATAAAAAGATCATTGGTTGCCAAAGACTAGGGGGGAGGGTGGGATGAGTAGGAGGAGAACAGGAGATTTCTGGGGCAGTGAAAATACTCTATAGATTCTAGAATGGTCAGCACTTGTCATTATGCATTTGTCCAAAACCACAGAACGTACAACACAAAGAGTGAAGATTAATGTAAACTGTGGGCTTTGGGTGATGACGGCGCTCCCATGTAGGTTCACCATAACAAATGATGGTGGGCGTTGTATCGATACTGATCTCATTAAAAGTATTTAAATAAAAATATATATGAACAAAAAAATTGGTAATTCAGTAATTTTAAGATTGGTACAGAAGAAATTTGTATGTTTGCTAATATTTATTGCATAAGTTTAAAAAAAGTGCATTGAAGATTTTCACATTTGCTACGTGTTTTGTAAAACGTTGACAATGGTTTGAAATAGGAGAGCATTTTTTATGACTTATTCCTTATTATTTGTTTTACTCATTCTAATAAGTTGAATAAAATCTGGTTTAGTTCTCCTACATTAAAAAAACAGGGCTGTGGGTAAGAGGAAAGGGGGTATATGAGAACTCTGTCCTTTCCACTCAATTTTGCAATGAACCTAAAACTGCTCTTAAAAAGCAGTAGGTGCACAGACAGACACACACAGATACAAAATAAACCCACCCCTTTCCTCATGATTCAAGTAATTTGTGATTCAATGAACTTAGTAACACACATACTGACACACATCCTAATTTGAGAATTCCTGGTGTTGGTTTGACAAACAAGGGATTTTCTAAAGATTTCCAGCTCCCTTGCCACTCTGAAAGAGTCAGGCATCTGGACTCTTCCAGAAGTTACAAAATAAACTACAGGAATTCTTGTCATCCAGCGCCGGCTAGGCTGGAAAGTCGAGATGCGGCAGCGCCGCTTCCCTTCAGCCCTGTCCCTGCTGCGGGGACTGTCCAAGCACGGCTAGCCTCACACAGCCCTGCGTCTCTCCCTCTCCTGATCAGGAAGATGAAGCATGCAAACATTTCTCAGGAATCCAGTGGGCATTTGATGAATGATGAGAATTTTTCAATAAATGTATGTATCCCTGGTGACTAATGCAAATAAAGAAAAGCACTGAACACACTGTGCTTTTTATAGTGAACCAAAATTACAGTAAATTAAGCTAAAAACTGTGGCCCAAGTGTAGCTATTTACAAAAATCTCGCAGTCATATATCAAACAGATCCAGGTCCAAGTTGAAAATTTATATACACTTTACGAAACCCACCAGCTCCTTGGAAAGAACCTAAATTTTCCACGTGTGTACTATACAAATCTCACAAGCATAAGCAATGCATTTATCTTCATTTAGCCTTCAACCACTTCGTTCCCAAGGAATTGCTTGGCTATTTAAATATAACTTACTTCTGGGGCAGTACAGTTTCTCAGGACAGTGTTTAACTTCCCAGAAGCCTGAGGTTTGAAAGGAAAATGTGCATAGTCCTGGGAGATTATGGATACACTGTATTTAGGCTCATAGAATTTTCACAAAATGCCCTAGGGATACAAATGGCCATACATTGAAGGGATATCCGTGCCGAAAGGGGCATGGGGAGCCGATACAGCTGTTCTCCTGCGTCCACGTGGGACTCCACCATCCACTGGCCTGGGTCCTGTTGGGTCGAACTTACAGGAAAGTTTTGAGGTGGGAACTAAGGGAGAAGTTTGACTGCAGGCAGGGTGCACTCAGGACACTGAAACCACCTAGGTATCTTAACAGAGAATTTAATATGGACAATTGTGAACCAAGTTTTAGAGAAGTTCAAAGACAGAAGGGAGACAACGAGGTCTCACAGAGGAAGTACACAAGGAAGCAGCTACCACTCCTGGGAATGAGGCAAGCGGGTGGGATTACGAGATTTGAAAAACTCGGAGGAGGAGTCCTATGGAACTGGCACCACACCTGGGAGGAGGGAGGCTGCAGGCTGGAGCTGGCTTCTCCCAGGGGTGTAGCCAGGCTGTTTCTGAGGATGTAGAAGAAACTACTGGTATGAAACCAACTGCTATATGAAGAACCAATTCTGGAGTGACAGTGATAGCAACAAGAAGCAACGTGGGAAGGACTAACTTCCTTCTCTCTTCTTCCTTTTAGTTTCTAGTGAAGAACCAGACCGAGAGCCACATGGCAAAAAATCACAGTGTGACTTATGGGTCTCAGCCCCAGGGTCCCAACGCAGAGTAAGGAGGTAGGTTTGTGCTGAGACCTAATAGTCCAATAACCAACCTAACAGCCACGTGAAAGCTGGTGAGGCTTTACAGTTGGGACATACATTCAAATAACTCTGAGGAAAGGACTGTCGGGGTACAGGACAGAAGGACAGAAACCAAGAAATCAGTTGAGTTGAAATGTAAGAGCTGGATTAGGGTGGTTCATCGTGGAAAATAGACAAGTGCAAGCATTCTGTCAGCACGTAAACATTACCGAAAGGCTCATCTGTAAGATCCTTTTGTGAAACCTTTCAGTCCCTTGAAAGGGGAGAGAACTGCAGCAAAGTAAATGAGCCTGGCTCTCTGTTCCTTCTTCCAAAGGTATCTGCACCTTAAGCCAAACAAACAAACAAACACCAAACAAAAAACCCAAAAAAACAAAACAAAAAAAACCAACCCAAAAAACAAAAAACAAAAGCAGCCTTGTCTCCTATTAACACAAAGACCCTGCTAACATCTTGAAATTACTGCTGCAGGGTCTGTGGCAGTTCTTAGGGGACCCAATCCTTTCTCTCGTCTCAGTGATTTTATTCTTCCAGGTATATCGGGAAGACCACTTTGGGGACATTATGAGGAGGATTCTTGCTCTGGTTTTCCTAAACACAGAACTCTAGACACAGCAGGTCTAGGCAGGAGTACACACTGGAACAATGTGTCCTGTTCTCTACGATCTGGAACTCCTCACATTCATACCAGAAAATGAATCACGTATTCAAATACCATCATCGTTCTGTTTTCCTCCCAGTCATAGGCCCATTACTGCTTTAACCCTAGCTCTCCTCCCGGGTTTCAGTGAAAGGGAAGTGAGCGAAGATTTCTATACCTATGATTGGACTTATATTTATAGCTACATTTAACTGTCAGACTGTCGGAAAAAAAAGGGAGATTTCTTTCTAATCAGTACCTATCCCATTTTCCCCAAACACATGCACACATATACATGCACACTGTATAATGGTCATCTGTAAAAAGAGGAGACCAATAAAATATGAATATTGTCAGAAAATATAAAAACGAAGACATAACAGCCTAACAATCAGATGCATACGGAGCGAGCTGTTTATAAATGGAAGAGGCAAAGAGATAAAGTGGAAGTCATAGCCTGCCTCATCCATTCACGTCAGAGGGGAATGAATCATAGCAGCAACTGGGATAGTGACTCAAACAGTAATTTATAA
This sequence comes from Ursus arctos, assembly GCF_023065955.2. Lineage (NCBI taxonomy): Eukaryota > Metazoa > Chordata > Mammalia > Carnivora > Ursidae > Ursus > Ursus arctos. The sequence goes on along the minus strand of NW_026622764.1, from coordinate 55,213,557 downwards.
AGAAATTTGGCAAGGAGAGGATGAAAAGAGGAGCTGGCAACTCTGTAACCCTTGAGAGTATCTGTTCATGCAAAACTAGCGGACCTTCTGTAAGTGGCCAACTGACCTCTACCAGTGAACTGTCATCAGGTGTCTCTGCAAACTGACATGATGACCTTCCTCCTCATTCTAAAGACAGGTGAGAAAAAGTCAGTCAATGGTGGGTCCCTTTAAGCCACCACTTCCTAAAGAAGTTGCCATGATTTCCCGATTTGGGATTATAAACCCAGAGGTATAGCTGAATTAGAGGTGATGTCTCACTAGAAGACTGGTTACCCCTTAGTAATCCTGAAAGAAACAAAAACAGCCATCACATTTAACCACAGCTGGTAGTTTCTGGAAAGAATGTAGGAAACCAGAAAAGAAAAATCCTTGTAAATCACGAATTTCTCAAAACCCCCATCCAAGTGACCCTTCCAGGCATCTTCGCCAAAGAGGGGTCCGTGGAGGGGTGCTTCGGCCCCTCCGGGGTCTAGCACGGCTGTGGAGCAAATCAGGACCACAAAACAGAGGTGCACGCGCACTTGCCTCTTTCACAAAACCCGGACGGCCACATCCCGGGGAGATGGCAGGGAAAGGAGGCACACAGAGGCAATGTTTTCAGTTGCTCAGGCTTCTGCATCGACCACCCTAATCCAATGAGGCTTCCAAAGAGATAATGGCTTCTGGTTGTCAGTTTACTTCTACCGAAAATGTTTCACCTGGAAGACCTCTACAAGAAAGAATGCTCACTGGCTGGTCCCAAGAGATACCAACGAGCCTCTGGGAGGGAGAGAACTCTTTCAGAATCGGAGAGGTAGCTGATGGCCAGAAGGTGTTTCATTCCTATTCTCTGAGTACTGAGGCCAAAAAGAGCATTTGGGCCTTTGGTTCAACCAGCGACTCCCTAAGGATTCCTTGAAAACACTCTTCTTTTGGCTTTTGTGACATTAACAATTTCCTTCCTACACTACGGCTCCTTCCCAGTGTGCTGCCCTCCCCTTCCTCCTATGGAGTTCAAAGATGAGCTGCTCCAAAGTCCAGTCTTGGGCCTCCTTCTCATCCTGTCCTTCTACCACAGTGCAGGTGATCTCATCCCACGGCTTTAAATAAATCCCAGAGACCAACAATTCCAAGTTTGCCTGATCTCCCTCCCGATATCCACAGACGTGCTTTCAACACCTATTCAATGCATCCACTTGAACAGCTGACAGGCAAGTCAACTATGGCTAAAATAGAACTTCCTACTGCTCCTACTCCCTCCCCAATTTGTTTCGAGGGAGTCTTCCCAGTCTCGGTAACCCATTCTACTCTTGCTCAAGGTGAAAACCTAGAAGTCATCTGTCACTCATCCCTTTATCCATCCAGCAGTGAGTCTGCCGGCTCTAAATACAATATAGATCTCCAATCCACCATTTCTCCCCATCTGCACTGTTCTCCCTCTGATCCCAGCAGCACCTCCTCCCTGGATTATGGCCATGATCTTAAAATGATCTCACTACTTCCGTCCGTTCATGAAATCTATAGCCTACTTTCCACATAACTCTGCTTGAATGATTGTTTAAAACATAAGCCAAATGGCATCCCTCATGCTTTAAGCTCTCCAATGCCTTCCTACCATACTGAAGAGTAAAATTAATGCTCCTTCCACTGTTTGCTAAGCTCTGTGATATCTGCCCCTCGCCTCTCCTTCCAGCCTCACATTTCTTCCTCCTTTGGTTTTACTGCACGTCAGTTCCAGAGTCCCATATTTTCCCTCAAAACTCCAAGTTCATAACCATCCTTTGCCTTTGCAGTTCTTTTTGCCTAGAATACTTCTTCTCCTCAGATCTTTGCATGCCTAGCTTCTTGTTTGCATTTGTACCTTAGCCTAAAGGTTACTTCTTCAGAGAGGATTTCCCTGACAAAACCTCTAAAGTTTTAAAGTTTTAAAACTTTTTAAGGTTTTAAGCTAAGAGACCCTACAAACACAATGGGCAGAGAGAAGTTTCTTAACAGCTGGGTCCTGGGGACAAGACCTGGAGAGCCTCTGGAAAACCCAGAAAGTGTTTGCTGCACATAAGGCTGGAGATCAGAGGAAATTCCTTCTCTTAGGAAGTCTTCAGAAAGTTCCAGAAGTGCCACAACCTCTATCACTAGAGTTTCTGGAAAAAAACTGAGACCCAGGAAAGTGCACGCTCATATTACTAGGAGGTGAGATTCAATGATTTGCATTGCAAAGAGGTCCTACGCCAGGCTGGAATGAAAATAATAGATGCAAATACAGAGGACCAGGGTAAAAAGATCATAAAAGGTCTGGCCATGTTTACGGCCTAGTTACTAGAGGAAGCAAAATGTACTAAAAAGGAGATAAAGAAATTCAGGGCATTGAAGATGAGAAGCCCTTCAAAAATAGTGGATAATTAGTGTATACCTTCTTTTCAATCTCTCTTGGTGCTAAAGGTAAATAAATGACAGCTTGACCGGCTGAAAAGAATTGCTGGCAGCTGGAAAGGAAAGAAGGAAACTCAAAAGAAACAGCATTTCTCCAAATGGGACCAGCTACTGAGCAAAAGGCTGTCACATTAAATTAGGCTGGGGGATTTATTTACCAGCCAAATACTATGCTAGAGGCAAAGAAACAGCTGCTTAAATCAACTAGACTAGGTTTACCACAGGTAATGGAGCTTGGAGGGTGAATTTTGAAGACCTTCCCACAAAGCAGAGTAGAACAGACTGGAGAGAGACTGCCGGGGTATCTGTGACCTTCAACGGAAAATGACTGTGATTCTCTTAAGGGAAGGACAATTGAGTGGTAAACCCTTCTGTCAGTATGCCAGTGCTGCGTCCGTCTGTAGCTGGGTACAGGCTGTGGGGTGAGAAGTTGGGCATGTCAAACAGGGTGAGTGTAAGTGATTAAAACATGGAGTCTGTGACTCCTGACCTCTCAGAGTGCCCGTATTGTTGGCCTCACTCAAGGTTTCTGGTAACTGGAATGACGGAGCAGGGTGATAACAGCTAAGGGGCCCAATGTCAGGACTGTCCCTAAGGAGTAACTAAAAATACCACATAGGAGTGAAGCATCTTGGGTTCTCTGCAACTCAACAACTATGTTCGTTGCAAGTTCAAGTTCTAATTCTGAATAACTCCATTTAAAACTATGTGCGTTTCATTTTTCTTAAAGGAAAAAACATGTTTTTCCTCATGCTAAAGCTAACTCCTTGGGTAATACATGAGGGTGAGATTAATATTCTGCAATTAGATGCCTTGGTCTGTCAAAAAGTAAATAGTTAAAACTGAAACTGGGAACAACATTTCAGGGTTAATGTGTGTGTACATTTGTGTGCGGTGGGCTAGCTGACTGCAATTTGTCTGGGCTCTTTTGTGACAGTCTCTGTGTGGACATGTCATTCTGCTTCCCCTTGTGGGTCATGCTGGAGATAAAAATCCATCTACGAAAATTTACAACAGCAGCATAATAGGTACAATGAATATATCCTTTGGTTTGGGGATTTGCTAAAGAAATAGGAGGGCTTTGCAAACGTAAACTGTTAATCTAAATTAACACACATACTTAATCACTAAACTCTTCTATATTTTAGACCCAGTCTCTTCTGAATTTGAAAAAAGGTAGGAATGTGGTTGTTTTTGTTTTGTTTTTAACATTTCACATTTCACTTGTGATTTCTTGATTTGAGGAGAAATTCCTTGTTAGATTCCTAGGATTTCAAGCAAAATTTCCCTCCCACTTTTTAAGGAAAGAACTCTCTCGGTGTCAAAAGCAGTGTTTAGTGTCTTGGCATGTTGGCTAGAGATTTAGGCACTGACAAAAAGGGGAAAAAATTGTACTGGCAACGTGCCAGCAGTTAGAAGTTGCTTGAAACTTTTTAAGTTTTTTTTTTTTTTTTTAACTTTTTAAGCTTTGTAATAATTCTGGCCTAAAGCCACTACCTCCCAGCTTGGCAGAACAGGTAGACGTAATAACTTCACAGCCATTTTCTAGTAGGAAGCACAGTATGAAGTAATTTTGAAAGGATTATTACACATTTTATTTTTAAATAAAAAGTAAAAGGTGATAAAACAGATGGCAGGATATCTGGGGACTCTTACATGATGTTTGCAATTGAATCAGGGAGGAATTTGTCAGTCAATTTGGCCTTTCATCTTTTGAGGTGGAAAGTGTGTTTTACCTCCTTCTCAGTGGACAAACTACCTTAAAACGTAAAATTGTGGGTCTGGGCAGGGCGTGCTGTAATTCACACCCCAAACCTGAGCTACTTGTATTCCGGCAAACAGAATCTCCTATGTTTCTGCATTTTTCTGGGCAAACACTTGGGGCCAGACTTCAAAATGTCTTAAAATTCCATGAATATTTTAATATATGTAGTGAACAGGGAAGTGTAACCGAAATATGCTATCTACACTTTTCTTTCACAGTGTGATTTTTGTGAACCCAGACCACACTGTAAAAGCTCATAAAGAAATTGTCAGATTTAAACTTTCTGGGGGAGAGTATTTACGTTATAATTGTGTGTACATTTTTTATACTTTTTTAAATTATGTATTCATTTGTACCTTCTCAGGGGGCTATAAATATTGACATTAGATTAAATTTGACCTGAAAACCCTTAATATCCCAGAAACCTTTTCCAGTAACTTAATTGAATCTTTTTAAATAACCCCAAAGCATAGTTTGAGCTGGATCTGCTTTGCCTAAGTTTCATTTTTTTTTTTTTTACCTTACTTTAACATCTAAAGTTTCTGAAGAAACACACTCCTTATTTTCTGATTCTGTACCCCGTAGCAGACTAGCAAACTAATGTTAACTCAAGGTGAATGGGCAATGGACACCTATTATCTCCTGAAAGGTTTATAGCAGGGATGGAAAAAAGAAAGTCTTCACAAAGAGACAGATTTTTAAAATACTATAATATGTTTTTTTTTTAAGATTTTATTTATTTATTTGAGACACAGAAAGAGAGAAAGAGAGAGAGAGTGAGCATGAGCAGGGCAGGGAGGGCAGAGGGAGAGGGACAAGCAGACTCCCCGCTGAGCAGGGAGCCCAAAGCAGGGCTCAATCCCAGGACCCTGGGATCATGACCTGAACCAAAGGCAGACACGTAACCGAGCCACCCAGGCTATAATGTTTTAAAACCAAGGAGGGAAAGTATCAACCCTGAATCTTTCTGGAATAAAATCAACATTAAAAAGATCAATGACCTCATGAATGGGGCATGACAACAGAATGTAACGTAAGGGACTCTGGTTCATAGGCTGAGGGCCAGATTCTCTCACATTTCCCAACGGTTCCCTGGGGGGGGGTGTCAGGATTTCCTTCTTTTTGGGCAGCCAATGTTTGCTCTGATGGTGCCGACATGGAAGATCATTTGAATTTCTTATATTTTGGCGTTAATTCCAAGATGTGTAGACATAAAAGCAAAAGAAAAGAAAGAAGTAACAAAAGGAAAATAGAAATCACAATCTCTGCTCTGTTTCCAGGGGTGTTTCAGTTGTGTACCCACATTTAATCACATTAACCCCACAGCCCAAAACAGGATGAACACACAACCTAAATGGGTCACAGCAAGAATGTCTGGTGCTGATGTTTAAGAGTGTAAATGTCAAATACGCCAGGTGTAGATACATTTGTGTGTAAATAAGCATGAATGCAGAGTCTGGAAACATCTCATACTGAAAAAGAATTAGAAGCAAAAGAAACAGTCTCCGGTGAGCTGTTCTGATCTCAAGAGTGAGCAGCCCTACCTCTAGGCGCAGGCAGCTTGGACATCTGCTCTGAGGCCCATGGAGCTGAGCACACTTCACCTGAGAATGACAATAACATTAGCTTCACTGCGGACGAGAACCATCCCAAGAAATGTAGCCCCACCACTTTCATCCTATCACTCTGTTCAGTGTTTCTGCACCTACTGCTGCTGGAAATACTTCTGTGTGCATGCACGTACGTACGTGTTTGTGTCCCCTGCTCACAGAGGGCAAGCTCCAAGAAGCAGGGACATCATCTCTCCTCACCACTCGATCTTCAATTCCCAGAACAATGATTAGAACAGAGCAGGTAGGTGTTTGCAGAATTTGTCAATAAGGTTCTGGATTCACAAAAAAGGGGTGCTTTTTATATCACTACAGTAGACATGAAATCCATTTTTAAAAAAGCCTAATTCATATGAATACTGAATACTGGTTGGTGCATGTGTGACAAAACACACCTGAAGGCTATTTCGGAGTACAGGCAAAACGCAAGGTTTGAATATTATGTAAAGTGTGAGGGGTGGGTGGGGTGGGGTGCACTGAAGGGAAGAATGAAATGGGAGGATTCAACTTCAAATAAGAATTTGATTGGCCAGTGAGCTGCTCCTGTTCCAAGAAGGCAAGATGGACCAATAACCACTTCCTGCCCCCCATTGTATGTCCCATATGGTTGATACTGCTGGGTTCACTTCGGTTACCTTCTTAAGCCCCAGCAAGACACCTATAATTGCTTTTCTGGGCTACTCAGTTTTGAGTAAGAACCCTATTTTTCCTGGCATTTTGAACATGTACTCTAAATTTTAGTAGTGCATTTTTAGGCCTTTAAGCATTTCTAGCCATGATATCTCAATCCTATCTTCCTAGTGGAAAGTTCAGACAATACATTGGAATACAAAATAGCTTCTTGCTCTAGCAAACTCTCACATTCTCTCGATTCTGAGAAAAAGAAGATAGAACTCTGGAGTCCTGCTAACCCAGAATTTTCTTGCACATAAGTCAGTTAGACTCCTTTTCATTCAACTGGTATCTCCTGGTGAACAACAAGAGCACTAAAATCATTATAAAGGCACCCGTTAAAATCGTATTTTCCATGACTATATAAGAAAACTGCCATGAAACAATATATCATCCCATGATATGAGTGCTATAGGTGTTTTCTTTTTTATACTTTTCTATATTTTTCAATTTTCCTAAAAAAATAAGTTTAATTTAGAAAAAAGAAACAAAATTTCAAAATTTTAGATATATAAAGATCTACAGAGATATAAATTCCTGAATGGAAAAATTTAAGTTCTGTAAATTAAAAAACATAATTTTAGAATGGAGACAAAGTCAAAATTGGTCTGATAATTTGCTCTTTTAAATAATTTCCCAATAGAGTCTGTCTTAATAATTTTTTTTACTCAATTAAATACCTTTTTGCTCTAAATACTGGCTGGAGCAATATGAGGGCAAGATGTATAATTCTTTACACAGTTCTCATTAGTATTTTCTAATTTCAGCAAACTTCCTTTTGTTGTTTTTTGTCACTTATCATAAACTGTTTACAACCTTATCAACTGTCTGCAAATAAAATCTATTGCTTTACAAGACAGTACACTTCTTAAACACTTTTAGTTTTAATTGCAATATTTTTCATGTTGAATTTGCTTAAGCCACATATTTTGTATTCAAGCAGATGTTCACAAAATAAATATTCATGTTGAGTTTATGTGGCTCATAATTCCATGTATTACAGATTTTTCAGATGAGTCTACAGACCTCATTTTCTCATCACTTAAAAAATGCACCAGAATAATATTTAAATTACATTTACACATCTAATAAAGATATACAGTCTTTTTAACCACCTCTGCACTGTCGATTATTGACAGGAAAATACAAGCTGACACGCTCTTGATTTATCTCTAACAGGCATTACAAGTGTTATAAATCTGTATTAGCACAGTATTTTCCTAGGATATTATCTGCCATCAAATTGTTTTTTGTATTTGGTTTTGGTTTTTGGTTTTTAGATATTCTCCCGTCTCTTGTAAGGTAAAAACACAGTTCAAATATGTATATTTTTTCCTTACAGCAGTCAGGTGAATACCTCCGTTTAGAGCAGGTAGTTTTAAATCCAAAGTGTTGATATGATGATTGGCAAACGTGTGTTTTGAGTATTACATAAATTTACAAGATTAAAATTTAATATAGACCAAGGGATCTATCCCTTCTATGGGCTGAAATGCACCCTTGGGGGTGGCAGCATACTCATTTTTTAAGTCTTTATCTTCTCAGAGAAGTCTTGTATTCACAGCAAAATTGCAAGGAAGGTATGGGGACTACGCACAGACCCTGTCTCTACCCATGTACAGCCTCTCCCATTATCAACATCCCCCTCCAGAGCGGTACATTGGTCACAGTTGGTTAACCTACACTGGGCATACCATAATCACGCAAAATCCACAGTTTACATCAGAATTCACTCTTGGCGTTGTGCATTCTAAGGGCTTGAACAATCATGTATCTATGACAGTATCATACAGAATATATTCACTGCCTTGAAAATCATCTGTGCTCTTCCTACTCATCTCTTCCTTCCCCATAACCCTTGGTAACCACTGATCTTTTTCCTGTCTTTGTAATTTTGCCTTTTCAAGAATCTCATTATAATCAGAATCATATAGTATGAATGGCTTTCTCCCTTAATTACATGCACTTAAGTTTCCTCCATGTCTTTTCATGGCTTGATAGCTCCTTTGTTTTTGGCACTGAGTAATATTCCACTGTAAGGATATATCATCGTTTATTTATCCATTCACTTACTGAAGGACATCTTGGGTACATCCAAATTTTGGCAATTATGAATAAAGCTGCTGGGGTGCCTGGGTGGCTCAGTCAGTTAAGTGTCTGCCTTTGGCTCAGTCATGATCCCAGGGTCCTGGGATCGAGCCCCACATCGGGCTCGCTGCTCAGCAGGGAGTCTGCTTCTCCCTCTCCCTCTGCCCCTCTCTCTGCTTATGCTCTCTCAAATAAATAAATACAATCTTTTAAAAAAAAAAAGCTGCTATAAACATTATGTGCTTGTTTTTATGTAGATGTAAATTTTCAACTCATTTGGGCCAAGGAGCTTGATTGCTGGAACATATGGTAAGAATATATTTAGCTTTGTAAGAAGCCACCAAACTATCTTCCAGAGCAGACTATACCATTTTGCATCCCACCAACAGTGAGTGAGAGCTCCTGTGGCTGTCCATCCTCTCCATCATTTGGCTTTATCGATGTTTTGGATGTTTGCCATCTTAATGAGTGTGTAGAGTTATCTTACTGCTGTTTTTTTTATGATTATTTATTTTAGGGAGAGTGTGAGTAGGGGGGAGGGGCAAAGGGAGAGAGAGAGAGAATCTCAAGCAGACTCTGTGCTGAGCACAGAGCCCAACGTGGGGTCTTCTCAAGACCCTGAGATCATGACCTAAGCTGAAACTAACAGTCGGACACTCCACGGACTAAGCCACTGAGGTGCCCCTATCTTACTGCTGTTTTAATTTGTTTTTCCCTAATGACATATGGTGGTGAGCATCTTTTTATATGCTTATTTCTTATCTTCTTTGGTGAGGTGTCTTTTCATTTAGATCTTTTGTCCATTTTTTAATTGGGTTCTTTGCTTTCTTTTTTTTTTAAGATTTTATTTATTTATTGGGAGAGCGAGAGAGAGCGAGCGAGCATGTGTGCATAAGCAGGGGGAGGGGTAGAGGGAGAGAAGCCAGTTCCCCGATGAGCAGGGAGCCCATGGGGGGCTCCATCCCAGGACCCTGGGATCATGACCTGAGCTGAAGGCAGATGCTTAACTGACTGAGCCACCCAGGCGCCCCGGGCTCTTTGTTTTCTTACTGAGTTTTAAGAATTCTTTTTTTTTTTCTTCAAGTTTTATTTAAATTTCAGTTAGTTAACATACAATGTAATATTAGTTTCAAGTGTAGAATTTAGTGATTCATCACTTACATACAATACCCAGTGCTCATCACTACAAGCGCCCTCCTTAAGAAAGAACTCTTTATATATTTTGGATAATAGTCCTTTATGACTATGTATTTTACAAATATATTCTCTCAGTCTGTGGCTTGTTTTCTCATTCTCTTGATATTAGAATATTTTAAAAATACTCTACAAATATATGTACATACAGTTTTAAGTACAGAAAATAGTTTTACATAATTTTATGTGATGCTTACAATAATCTCATACCACAGTTCAGCCTCAGTTTCCTTTCCTGTGAAATAGGAATAATAATAGTATTTACTCCAGAGTTGCTGTGAGAATTAAATGAGTAAATGTATGTGTAAAGAGCTTAGAACAGTGCCTGATACATAGGAAGCACTATGAAAGTGTTAGCTGTTTTTATATTTGCTTTGCGAATGAAGAAAATGTGGCTCAGAACGATCACACAACCATTGAGAAGGGAAGCCATGGCTTGGTACCAAATGCTCCAAATTCTCTTTCAACTGCAGCACTGAAGGCAGAACAGAGGCAAAGGCTCACGAAGTTGCCCTTCTCTTACAGCACATGGACGAAGAGGCCTCCGCCCTTGCCTGGTGACAGCTTTTATAATCAATAACTAATTCCTTTGTATTTATAAGGCTTTTTGCCTCTGATCTGAATAGCAGTATTGCCTATTTTTCATTATTTGCTGGGGCACTGATCTTAAAGATTCAAAATGATGGAAGAGCTGTAATAAAATAACATATTTCAGACTCTTTCATTCAGCGTCTAATAGACCTCAGATGGGGAAACTAACAAGGCCCTAGTGTTTGACTGACTTTTCCCATACTCCATTCGGTCACGGGCAGAAACGTGACTGCAGCTCAGGTCTCCATGTACTAATTGGGTGTTCTTTCCACTTCACCATCTGTTTCTTCCTATTCTTTTCTTTCTTTCCTTCCTCCCCTTCCTTTCCTTTTCTTTCCTTTCCCTTCCCTTCCCTTCCCTCCCCTCCCCTCCCCTCCCGCCTCACCTCTTTTTCCTCTTCCTTTCATTCACCTCTTGCGTGTATGGAATATAACTAAGGTAAAGAATTGTTAAGGAGGGCACGTGATGTGATGAGCACTGGGTGTTGTATGCAACTGATGAGTTACTGAACTCTACATCTGAAACTAATGATGTACTATATGTTGGCTGATTGAATTTAAATTAAAAAAATTTACCCATCAAGGAGGGCACATATTGCATGGTGCACTGGGTGTTATACACAACTAATGAATCATCGAGCCTTACATCGAAAACCGGGGATGTACTGTATGGTGACTAACATAATATAATAAAAAATCATTATTAAAAAAAAAATTTAAAAAAGAAATATGTTTAATAGACACACAAACGCACACACCTTATAAGGAAAGCTCTCATGAATCACTACCCAAGCCAAGAAGTTGTACAGTATAACTGGCCCCTTTTAAGCCACCATGTATTGCCTCTTGATCATAAATCTTTCCCTCTTTCAATGCACCCCCCCACTCTGGCTCCACTCAAGATAAGCACTATCCTGAATTGTCAAGATCATCATTAACTCACTTTTCTAGTTTCACTATCAATGTATGTAATGTTTTCATAGTTTTATCATCTATGGGCACATCTATATATTTGATATAATTTAGTTTTGTCTAGTTTTACAGGTGTACTGAGGTATAATTAATATATAATAAACCACACATACACTGTAAATTTGATAAATTTTGACATATGTAAATACCCTTGAAACCATCACCATAATCAACATTATAAACATATCCATCATCCCAAAGTTTCCTTGTGCCTTTTGTATTTCCTCTTTCAGGTCCCTTCTTGCTCCCTACCCATCTTCCTCCCATACCTCTAGAGGACCACTGATCTGCTTCCTGTCATTGTCAATTTGTTAGCATTCTCTAGAATTTTATATATGTGGAATCAATAGACATGTACTGTTTTTTTGGTCTGGCTTCATTCATTCTTGCAGGTATGCAGTGATGCCTTATTGTGGTTTTGATTTTTATTGCCCTGATGATTAATAGTGTTGAGCAACTTTTCATATATTCGTCTTCTGCATATATGCTTTAGTGTAGTGTCGAAATCTTTTGTATAATTTTTATGGAATTATTTGAGTACTTCTGAGTCATAAGTGTTCTTTATATATTCCAGGTACAAGACTTAGATATATATTTTGCAAGTATTTTCCCTAAGACTGTGGCTCGTCTTCTCATTTTTGTAAGCACCATTTGAAAAGCAAACATTTTAAATTTTGATGAAGCACAATTTCTTGAACTTCTTGATAGTTCATGTTTTATGGTACGTTGTATTTAAGAAATCTTTCCGCAAATCGATGTTACTAAAATTACTGTTTTCTCCTAGAAGTTTTATAGTTTTAACTTTTACATTTGGATCTATACTCCATTTTGAGTTCTGTGTATATTGTGAGCAAAGGTTAAGGTTCATGTTTTTTGTCCAAAGCTAACGACTGTTAGAGAACTATTTGCTGAAAAGACTATTATCCTTCTACTGGGCTGCCTTGGCATCTTTGTCAAAGTTAATTTACCCTACGTGTATCCATCTCAACATCTTCTATCCTGTTCCATGTGTGTCTATTTTATGGCAATATAACCCTATATTACTAACTTTATAGTAGGTCCTAAAACCAGGAAGTTTGAATCCTCCAACTTTGAACTTCTTTTTCAGAATTCTTCTGGTGAGTCTGGCTGATTCGCATTTGTGCACAAATTTTACAATTCGTTTGTCAATCTCTGAAACTACTTTGAGATTTTGATTGGGATTACATTGAATCTCTAGATCAATTTGTAGAGAATTGATATCTTAAACAATAACGAGTCTTCCAACCCATGAATGTTTTCTCTCTTCCACGCATTTAGGTCTTCTTTAATTTCTCTCAGTAACTGTTTCTCGATTATAATGTTCTCTGGCACTGTTTATTCTGCTTGAGGGTCTTTCAGTTTATTGGATCTCTGTGTTTATAGTTTTCATCAAATTTGGGAAACTTTAAGTCATTATTTTTTTTAAGTTTCTCTTCTCCCCCACCTTGTCTTCTTCCTCTGGGACTTCAATTTCAAGTAGGTCAAATTATTATCTACAGCTCACTGATGCTATGCTCACATTTTAGGTTTTTTTTTTTTCCCCCTCTGTTATAGCTTAATTTTGAATAGTTCTACTGCTATGTGTTCAATTTCTCTGACCTTATCTTTTGCCAATGTCTAGTTTGTGCTTGGCCCCATTCTGAGTTTTTTTCATATTGATACTGTGTATCTTTTCATTTCAAGAAGATCTGTTTGATTCTTTCAGATTCTTTTATAAAAAAGAATCATTTCTCTCCTCTTCCTTACATTTCTCTCATCATGCTCATGTTCTCCTCTATGTTCATGAACTTGATGGAGTAAAATTCCATACGAAAAGGATTTTTCTAAGGTTAGATGCATGCATGTAGCTGTTCCTGGGGCCACTTGCAGATTTTGCCATAGATTAGAGGATGAGAATCTTGCCTAGGTCCATGATGAAGTTCATTGCTGGGAGATTGAAAATCAAAGCGAGCCTATAACGGCCTCATGAGGATGGGGTGAAAACACTGACGAGTTAAGGGACTTTCTACATACGACCGGTTTCTTTGAGTATACAATCAGTCTGAAATCACCTTAAGCCAAGGTCGAGGGTAGAAGTATCTCTTGAATGATCTAGGTAAATCAAGCCTAGCTAGACTTTAATTTTATGCAAGGTTCACCTACTTTTCATTCACTTTTACACTGATCTTGTAACTTTTGAGTCCAGTTTATTTCAGGGAAGGTCTGTAGATTATATGTTTTATGACTGACCTAGACATGGATTTCTGTTCTTTTTACTTTTTTAAGGTCAACAAAATAAAAAATTTTCAAGATGGACAAATCCTCATTGCAATATCCCCTTCAAGTTCTTCAAATTGCCTTTATCTCTCTTTTTTTAAGCTGTTTTGGCAGTTACTGATGTGAACTCTAAATTTTAAATACCCTTTTTCCAGCTCTACAATAATAAGAGTTGGAACCTGTATTTACAATGGAGTTGTATTACTTCTTTGCCAAATGGCATGTGTTAAGCTTTGTCAGTAGAGGGTACTGGAGGGATATAGGAGGAGGACAGGCTTTCCTTTTTGATTCTGGTGTGTTTATCTAAGAAGGCTTCTCCTGTGTTTCTGTATTTGGCTTTGGCAGTAGCACCTACCTTCAGCAGTGCCCAGTGGCTGGTAGAAATTGGGAGTGCCCTGTGTCAGCTCCCTCTGGCAGCCCCCAGCTATCTTTTCAGAGCCCCATGCATGGACGGTTTTGCCTAAGATTCCCTTGGTTAGCTTGGATAGTTTGGTGGCACCAGCTCATGGACAGTTTCCTCGGGCACCCCAGAGAGCAGTTTCCCAATGAATACTACGGCACTTTTCCACAGATGGCTTCCCTCAGAACCCCTCAGGCAGCTGTCTTACCTACTCTTGGATGTGTCTAAGAATATGTGATTCTCTCCAATCTAATTTATTTTCAGCAGAGGTGTTGATTTAAATAACTAAGCCTATGTTTACAAGAGATGGAGACACAAATTTTTTTCAAAAATGGCAATTTACTGAACTTTGACAGGAAAGAAACAGGAAAATAGAGTAGAGTTTAGACTCCTGGGATGGAGATCATGCCACTCTTCTAATAACTAAAGCCTTTAAAAAAAATAACTAAAGCCCTTTTTGGCTTTCCATTTGCCTCAAGACAAACTCCAGGCTCATTAGATGGATGGTGTAGATGACCCACCATGACTTTGCCACAATCACCATTCCAGACTCACCTCTTGCCACATTTTTACAGTAACACTAAGCTCCAGTCCCTCTGAATTCCTTGCATTTCCCTTGATGTACCATGGCTTTTGCATATGGAACTCCAGTTGCTAGATTAATTCTTACACCTCAGTCTGTAGTTTGGACATGACATCTAAAATCTCCTGGTGGCCATATTTATGTGCTCCTCTCTAGTACTCCATGAGCTACTTCTATTGGTACTTAACACATTTTATTAATCCACTGATTCAGAAGGTCATTTATTCACATTCAGCAAATATCTGCTTACCATCTTCCCCCTGCCTCCTCCACTCTGAGAAAATGAAGATATGAAGACAAATAGGACAACGTTTAACCCCAGCTTTGTATTTTGATTTGTATTTAGTGGTCTGTGTTCCTTAGTCTATTATGAGACTGTTACCTTTTCAGGACCTGATAGTACTTGCACATAACAAGTACCAAATAAACGTTTCTTGAACAAATTAATGAGTGCTACAGCAGACAAGGGAGGAATTAGAAAGTTCCAAAAGATAAAACTCACACTGAGATATGTCAAAACGTAAACAGTGGTTTAGCTCTTTGTAGTGAGTTTTCAGATAAACTTTACTTTCTTCTTTATACTTTTCTGTATGATTTGATGTTTCCATGATAAACATATTTATATACAGAATAAAATAATCAAGTTTTCAAAGACTTAAAGCAACTCTGCAGTTACTCACTGCAAGCTCAGGCATTTCTGTGTTATCCCAGAGCTGCCGGAAGTCAACACACCACGCTCTTTCCCTCAGTTCTGACAGATCAGAGATTGGGTGGTTCACTGTACTAAAAATTAACTGAGGACTTTTGGTTAACTACTTTAGAAGCTGAAGTACAAATCACTGTCAAAGAGGATGTGTGAAAAGCTGGTCACTTAAAACGTATCTTTTTCTTAGTAATTCCCACAATCCTCTAAACCCAATTCTCTCTGGCAAAATTCAAATCTGCATTTGTATCATTTTCAAAAGTCTGACATTCTTAACCAATACTTGCAGTAGCCCATTTCAGCACTACTTGAAAAACTGCTCACACTCTTTCAGTTGATGATACACTTTTAGAATACCTGCCTTTTCCCATGGGTTTCAAGGCTTCGCTTTTGCGCCTCCTGGGATGGAATATGGCAGAATGGCCTATGGTGAGGACATACTGCTGCTACCTTGAGCAGTCAGCTTTAAAAACTGTCGTGGGCTGTTCAGAGGTGGACAGCTGAGTCAGAAGCCACAGTGAGTGAGTGATTCATTTTGTCAGACTCTTCATCAACTGGTAGGAAAGGAAAAATTTGAAAACCAGTGCAGGGCTACTTAACATTAGGGAAAGTGATGTTGCCGAATGCCAGGTGTGAGTGTGTGACATCTTGGAAGCACCATGACCCAGTGGTAGGGGTATGGGCTCAAAGTTCAAACAAAGCCTTTGTCACTTATGGCTTGTGTCTTTGTCAGCTTAAACTCTTGGAATTTGGGGTGTCTGGGTGGCTCAGTTGGTTAAGCATCTGTCTTCAGCTCAGGTCATGATCTCGGCGTCCTGGGATCAAGCCCTGTGTTGGGGTCCCTACTCAGTGGGGAGTCTGCTTCTCCCTTTTCCTCTGCCCCTCCTCCTGCTCATGCTTGTGCTCTCTCTCTCTCAAATAAAATAAAATAAAATAAAATAAAATAAAATAAATAAATGAAATCTTTAAAATAAACTCTCAGAATTCAATATTCACATCTATAAAAGGGGGATAGTATTAATAATTATCTCAAAGGGATGTCGTGAGGCTCATCCATGCTCAGCATATTCACAAAGTACAATACATGTTACTTTCCCTTTACTAGTCAAGTAAATGAAGAAAACAATCCTTAATAAATGCATGCCTTGGTGGTTACTTAAAATCACTGTATTGATTTCTGGATTTCTAGAATTTTTTCCATGAGTATGAATTACTTTTATAAATTTTTAAAAAGTTTTAATAAAACAAGAAATATCAGAATCTGAAATAACTATCAGTATCAAAAAGATCACCTATCAAAGCCATACATAGGTCAAAAACCAGCAATCCAAAACTTTGAAGTTAAAGCAACAAATTCAAAGAGCCTTATGGAAAGGAAAAAGAGCAACTTGCCAATCAATGGAGCTATAGTCCAAGGAGGGAGAGGGACCCCCCTTTAATGTGCCTTCTCACTCCACATTCTCTCCCCTTCTCCCCTGATTCTTCTCCTGAAACCTACCACTACTTGAGTCCAAGGTAGGGACAGCAAGACAAAAAAGTTACTCCAGGAAGACTGTCTGTTTTGCTTTCATTGAGAGCAGGAAGTCTGCTAGACCATAGAAGTGGGGCCATTCCATGATTATGGTGCAAGGGGGGCATTTCCAAATGAAAAGGCAATTTTAGAAAACAAATGAGTAAATGGCTGTCTCTGTACCAAGGAGGAAACTAAGGAATTGCAACTTCTCCAGCCTCCAAGTTGAAGATCGTTTACTCTAGATCAAGCTACAAATGCAGCTAAATGATGAACTCAATGAAGGCACATGACTGGGTTCAAACAGAATCCCTTGGACGGTTTTCAAGACACAAGTAAAATTGTGACATGATGCAACTGAGTGACCTTAATTGAGAAACAGAGTGTCAGCAAACAAGTCTCTGGAGGGGAATTTTGGAAATAATAATAGCTAGCACTTTTTAAGATGTGGCGGAAGCTATTATAAGTGCTTTATATGTATATTATTTAATCATCATCATGATCTATGATCTATGTCCAATGCAGGAGCTCAGGCACAGGAAGATAAACAATTTGCTAATTATCATGTGACTAATAAGTGGCAGGGCTTGAATTCTTAACCACTACGCTACGTTGCTTGATACATTTCAATCTAGTAAATGGGCAACCATACTGGGGATTGGATGATCATTACGGCAGTCCTTGGCTATTGAAGAGAGGCCTTAAAAGAAGAAGGGAGGAGGTCGTGATCTATTTGTTATGAAATGACCTTAGCAATTTGTCACATACATCTGTGAGGTCCTTGTTGGTATTTAGTTACTGCTTACACTCTTCCTACCCACTGATAATGAAAATGACTATGTAATCAAATTCTTCCATACATGGATTATTTACTAGATATTCATCAGCAAAGAATGCACAAAAAATTTCCTACATCATATTCTCTAACCTCAGTTAAATTTCAGCTTTCTGCCTTTGTGTGAGAGTTTCACCAGGCAGACCAACAAAATTTCTGAGGCCAGATTCTGCATCACTAAGTGATAGGCACCCTGTAATTAGAATTCTCCTAAACTGATGGCTATAGACACAGAACTGATTAGGACTCACGCCATGGACTCCAGCCACAAAGGTGAGGGGTACACACCAGGGTAGACTCTTACACCTTTTTCTTATAAGAACAGAGAGCATCTCTTAAGCAGTTTTAGCCAACACACATGATCACTACATCCACACAACTAGAACACCTTTATTTTCTTCTAAGGAGAACCCATTTCTAATATTCATCATGCTTAATAATAAGCCACTGCTTCTGAGAATAAAAATGCATGTTGTCTTCCAGTATGCTAATTAGCAAACTAACAATTGTTGATTGAGACACCAATAGATGAATGGCTTGTGGGAGCTGCCTCTGGAGTGTGGCCCTTCAGGTAACAAGCCAGCTGACTTCTCTAAAATTAAACTTTAACTGGTGCAAACATAATGTCACACAGATTATGCTGAAATATTTCAAAGTAAATCACAGACCTTGTAACAGAACTGCGTATTTCTGGCTTACACATTCTTTGGGGCTCCTTTGTTCTGTCTTTGGATTCTGCTTGCATTTTTGGAAAAGCAGTTTTCTTTCCTTGTTGGCTTTTTGGTTTTTCTCATAAAAAAAATACTGAGATGCTCTTCTGTGATGTATAGGATATTGTATCTGTAGTTACAAAATTCAAACCATTTGGATACTAATAACCACATCTATTAAGTGCTTACAACAGTACTGGGAATTTTATTGGGCACTTTGGAGGTATTGTTTGATTTAAGCCTCATGGTGATCCAATGATTAAGTTATTCTGGTTTTCAGGAAATAAATGTGAGGTTCTAAGAGATGAAATAATTTGGCCAAGGTCACTCATGAAGTGACAGCAACATTATTCAAACCCTGGCCTATAACTTCAAGGCTTATACGCTTAATCAATTCACCACACTACCCTAATGGGGTTATTTGAAAACACAGGTAGTTACTTGAAGACAGTGCATCATTTACCTCTAATGGTTAACATTTTAACAAATGTTCAAGAATAACTATAAGAGGATGAGGTATTGTGTGTCTTTTTATGGTGGCTATAGATAAAAGTGCATGAAGACAGAGCGAGAGATGGGGGGGGGGGTGTGCCTCTGTGTGTGTGTGTGTGTGTGTGTGTGTGTGTGTGTGTATGTTTGCTTTCACTTACTAACACCAGTTTTTAAGACGATCTCAACATATTTAGAATATATTCTGTTATCCAGAGTAAAAATGGCCCGGACTAGTAGCTCTTGGTAATTTTCATTTAATAATCCAGAAATCCTTTTAATAACTAAAAAAGTGTCTCTCTCACTCCCACCTCATGATGCTTTTGTTGAAAGTTCTTTGGGCTCCAGAGATGTAGAGAACTATATTCTTGTGTTTATAACACAGGAAATAAAAACCTTAAGGATTTGTCAAGTAGCTTGAAGATAACTCTCACGCAATGACTTTATCTTTGCAACCATGCATATAAATATTTGCAAATATGGTCGGATCACTGTAAGATTAAAATATGTATAAAAACCACAAAATGTTCCCAGATCTTTGTCCTAAACTTTTGTAGATGATGAAAAGGGCTAACTAGATTTTTATTTCTTGCTCACGCTAAGTCCAGTCAATCATTGGTAGAGGTCACGCTCCACCCAATCATACAGCCATTCAAGCAATGGAGATCTGCTTCCGAAATATAGGACTTTTAAAGTCACCCTGGGCATTGAAATCCAGCCTGAAGTTAGGAGAAAAGTGAAAACTGATGATCGCATAGGACGCCGATGTGGATCAGGCTTGAAAGTGAGACATGATTTTTCCACCTACATTTCACTAAGCACAACTCAGCTTCTTAGGCCCTACTTAGATACGGGGACATTGGGAAATGTAGCCTCCTTACGGGCAGAAGCTTTCAAAAGAAATCTCTAAATTAAAAGTAAACAGAGGCATTACCTGTAAAGAACATTGGCCCTAGTCTTGCTACATACTTTAACAAATAAACGGAGGAAAACAATGTGCAGAAAAATCCTTAAGTCTGTAAGTGGTATAAAATCATTTCTGATATTTTAATTTCTTATTTGTGGAATTAATATGTGGGAAGACATTTTCTGGAATTAAAATGCAAGAAAACCCATTTGCTTAGAAGTTGTCCCTAAGATATTATTAAATGTCAACTATTACATGAAAAAATGATCTACTACCGTTGGGTAATATTATGTTTTAAAATAACTCCATTAAAAGCAGTAGCGTGTATGAATTCAGAGCATGAGCCCTGGAGTCAGCCAGACCATGGGAGCTAATTTTTCAGTACAGGAATGCATGAAATGGTGTACTGGAAAAAAGTATTTCAGTGTCTACTCAAAGGATAATGGGCATTAAAGTTCATGCCTCAGGGAAGGTCTGGGAGTTACTATTTATTTTTCTAACATCATCAGACCAGTAGATAGCTAGGACAAAAAGGCTCACGATTTGCTGAAGATTATTACAAAAAATCCTGAACACAAAGCACAGAACATTAGTCTTAGACAAACATGGCACAACCGACCTTGAATCACCTGGTTCTGCCACATTTGTTGAAGATAATACCCAAAGCAGAAACCATTATTAAAAACAAATACTTTTGAAAATAGAAATGTTAATAGAAATACAGCTTCTACATTTCCTTATTGTTTCTCTTATTCTATTGGGTGACTCATACATATATATAGCTCCATGCTTATTGTTTATGAGTGTGTGTGTGTGTGTGTCCCACACGCACACACACTCCTTTCAGGCTGTATGTCTGCAGTAGTTTAAGCTGATAGACAAAACCATGTTCCTCTAAGTTGACACCGCAGGACTACGGCTGCCAGATGCTCAAAAGAAACATCTGTTCCTGAAGGCCACAGGAGACAGGAATGAAAGAAAAACAGAAAGATTTTACATGACAAAGTAAATCCAACAAATGTGCAAATATAGCTCATCCATCCTATTTCAAAGACATTGGCACATAAGGGGAAATAATAAACAGTAACGCTGCTTATTGTGCTGTAGGGATCGATTTCTTTTTTTAGAGGTGTGATATCAAACACGTCATTATTTTTATCAATTTTGCTGTGAGGGTGTGGATGATGGTAATGAGGGGAGTGGCAATGAAGACAAATCTCACGTATATCTGAATTTTGCCCCAGTTTGTCTATACAGGACCATGTGGTAGCCATCTACCTTTACTCTATAATGACGGTGGAGTCATTCTCCTTGAAGCCAAGAGAAGTCAATGCAGAAAGTATTGCAAAGTAAGCATCATTAAATTATAAATTCAGCTTTCATGGTAGAATATTGTGTGGTTGGGCTGTTTGTTGGAGAAAGAAAATAGAAGGTCAGAAATAAACTAGAAGGTGGAATATCTCCAACTTATAAACACCAGGGAGTGGACACCCATTGAGTCAGGACAGGGCTTCTAAAAATTCTTGGCCCAAGTGCCTTTCAGTGGTGCTAGTGATACAACCAGTATTTGAGTAGCTCTTTGGTCACTGTCTTCAATAGCCTGGCTCCTCCTCCCTCTCCTGTTATCCTGAGTACTAGGAAGGGCAAAAAAATGGTTGGGAATCAAACTGACCCATGAGGCTATCTGTGGGAGGGAGGGCCACCAGAGGCACATAAAAAGGAGGAGGAACAGACCACGCACAATTTACCCCAGGCATGAGGGACCCACACTGGGGAGGAAATTCCCACAATACCTGGCTTTGAAAACCAAAGGGGCTTAACTTTGCAAGTCCTTATAATCAGTGGGGCTTAACACCTGGAACTTTAAAAATCAACTGCTTGGCTTTTTTCCTCTTTCTCTCCTTCCTCCCCTCTCTCCTCCTTGTACCTCCACATATTAATAAACACAGAGAAATAGTTGTCCAATTTTTAGTCAATGGATACTGTAAAAATAATATACCAATGAGAATCTCTTTAGTTTTTTTAAATTAATCAATTAATTAATTAATCTTTCTTTAGTTTTATGTTATTTCCTGAGAACTATACGTTCCCATATGAGAAAACATATTAAAGTTACAAAGGACAAGCAGAATCATCTTGTATCCTGTGTAAGATCACATAAAAAGAAATCAAGGATCACCCTTAATAGGGAATACACAGAGACATTTTTAAGTGTCCAAAATTTGACATCTATTATTTCCTCTCTTTGGTATATTACAAGGCTGTAATCATCAAGACAGTATGGTAATGGCACAAAACCAGACACACAGATCAATGGAACAGAACAGAAAACCCAGAAATGGACCCTCAACTCTATGGTCTAATCTTCGACAAAGCAGGAAAGAATATCCAATGGAAAAAAGTCTCTTCAACAAATGGTATTTGGAAAATTGGACAGCCACGTGCAGAAGCATGTAACTGGACCACTTCCTTACACCATACACAAAAACAGACTCAAAATGGATGAAAGACCTAAATGTGAGACAGGGACCCAACAAAATCCTAGAGGAGAACACAAGCAGCAACCTCTTCAACCTCGGCCACAGCAACTTCCTGCCAGACACATCTCCAAAGGTAAGGGGAAAAAAGGCAAAAATGAACTACTGGGACTTCGTCAAGATAAAAAGCATTTGCACAGCAAAGGAAACAGTCAACAAAACTGTAAGACAATGGACAGAATAGGAGAAGATATTTGCAAATGTCTTATCAGATAAAGGGCTAGTATCCAAAAATCTATAAAGAACTTATCAAACTCAACACCAAAGAACAAATAATCCAATCAAGAAATAGAAGACTTGCACAGACATTTCTCCAAAGAAGACATACAAATGGCCAAAAGACACATGAAAAAATGTTGCACATCACCTGTTATCAAAAAAATACAAAGATAAAATGAACTTGTGGGACTTCATCAAGATAAAAAGCTTCTGCACAGCCAAGGAAACAGTCAAAAAAAACTAAGAGGCAGCCCACGGAATGGGAGAATATATTTGCAAATCATACTACAGATAAAAGACTGGTATCCAAGATCTACAAAGAACTTCTCAAACTCAATCGCGAGAAACAAACAAATGAAAAAATGGGCAGAAGATATGAACAGACACTTTTCCAATGAGGACATACAAATGGCTAACAGACACATGAAAAAATGTTCAAAATCATTAGCCATCAAGGAAATTCAAATCAAAACCACACTAAGATACCACCTTATGCCAGTTAGAATAGCAAAAATGGACAAGGCAGGAAACAACAAATGTTGGAGAGGATGTGGAGAAAGGGGATCCCTCCTACATTGTTGGTGGGAATGCAAGTTGGTATAGCCACTCTGGAAAACAGTGTGGAGGTCCCTTAAAAAGTTAAAAATTGAGCTACCCTATGATCCGGCCATTGCACTACTGGGTATTTACCCCAAAGATACAGACGTAGTGAAGAGAAGGGCCAAATGCACCCCAATGTTCATAGCAGCATTGTCCACAATAGCTAAATCATGGAAGGAGCCGAGATGCCCTTCAACAGATGACTGGATTAAGAAGATGTGGTCCATATATACAATGGAATATTACTCAGCTCCCAAAAAGAATGATTTCTCAACATTTGCTGCAAAACGGACGGCACTGGAGGAGATAATGCTAAGTGAAATAAGTCAAGCAGAGAAAGACAATTATCATATAGTTTCTCTCATCTATGGACCATTAGAACTAGGAAGATCGGTAGGAGCAGAAAGAGATAAAGAAAGGGGGGTAATCAGAGGGGGGAGTGAAGCATGAGAGACTATGGACTCTAAGAAACAAACTGAGGGCTTTGGAGGGGAAGGGGGTGGGGGAATGGGATAGGCTGGTGATGGGTAGTAAGGAGGGCACGTATTGCATGGTGCACGGGGTGTTATACGCAACTAATGAATCATCACACTTTACATCAAAAACCAGGGATGTACCGTATGGTGACTAACATAATATAATAAAAAATATTTAAAAAAAATATAAATCAAAACCACAATGATATACTACTTCACACCAATCAGAATGGCTAAAATTAACAAGTCTAGAAAGACAGATGTTGGCGAGGATGTGGAGAAAGGGGAACCCTCCTACACTGTTGGTGGGAATGCAAGCTGGTGCAGTCACTGTGGAAAAGAGTATGGACATTCCTCAAAAATTGAAAGCAGAGCTACCGTATGATCCAGCAATCGCAGTACTAGGTATTTACCCCAAAGATACAAATGTAGTAACCCGAAGGGGCACCTGCACCCCAATGTTTATAGCAGCAATGTCCACAATAGTCAAACTAGGGAAAGAGCCCAGATGTCCATCAACAGATGAATGGATAAAGAAGATGTGGTCCATTTATACAGCGGAATATTAGTCATCAAAAAAAATGAAATCTTGCCATTTGCAACAACGTGGATGGAACTAGAGAATAACTGTCTTTCCCTGATTGATTTATTTTACTTAGCATAATTATCATATGATGTTACTTACATGTGGTATTTAAGAAACAAAACAGAGGCTCATAGGAGAAGGGAAGGAAAAATCAAATAAGATAAAATTGAATAAGAAAAAAATCAGAGAGGGAGACAAACCATGAGAGACTCTTTAACCATAGGAAACAAACTAAGGGTTGCTAAGGGTAAATGGGTGGGAGGATGGGGTAACTGGGTGATGGACATTAAAGAGGGGATGCGATGTAATGAGCACCGGGTATTATGTTAGACTGATGAGTCACTGAACTCTACCTCTGAAACTAATAATATACTATATGTTAATTAATTGAATTTAAATAAAAATAATAAACATTTATTCCTTTCTTTGGGAGAATAAACTCGTTCCATTGAGTGTGTATTCCAGGTCTCATCTTTCAGACTCTGCGCGTCTTGTGCAAAATTCTGGGAGAGCATCTGTGAAGGGAGGGTGGTCCCACTTAGCTGGATACAGTAATGAACCAGAGATCCAGGACACTTTGCAAGTTGGTTCGTCTCTGTTTGCATAGCCTTGCAGAGTCTTTGACTAAGCACCTTCCAATGACTTACAGTTCCCATTTGAAGTCATCAAAGGCAAAGATGAAATGGGGAGCTCTCCTCCCCCTGAGGTTCAACATTATGGTTTTAAGATATGGACTACAGGCTCCCAAACACATGCTCTTGGATGAAAGACCAGTTGGTGCTTTACAATCTGGCCCCTGTACACAGAAAGGAAAGGGAGGCTAAAGAGAGTAATAAGTCACTCCACATTTGTAGGTGGCAGTTTTAATAGGCAAGGGACTTTAAGAGGCTTCTCTTTGGTGGCTGAAGAATGCTAAGATTTCCACACCCACCCACCAGAATCCTAAAGGTGTATAGCAGCCTTAACCGGCTTCAGTCATGTATACTGTTCAGATGGGCTCAACAACATATTATCTCATGGCCATATCCCACTGCAGGAAAGGCAAGTGGAGCGTACACGTGAAAGGGGCCTCTTACTGCTTGGGTACAGCTCACAGGTCAACCTGTGGTCACACCCTCTTGATGACCTCCTCCAACATCAATTACTTCTGAATTTATAGTTGTATCCAGAAGCAATCCGAGAAGCTACACCCCATCCCTTTCCAGTTCACTGGCACTTGAAATCCCTTGAATATGCTCTGTAGACTCCTGGAAAGGACAGAGCTTGGCTGACTCTAAAGAGATGTTAGTGACAGCACGATGCAGGGCAGACCCTATTTTAAACCTGACAGGCATTGTGAAGGTGCTGAGAATATGAAGACAGGTAACATGGGGTCCTTTCTCTCAAAGGCTGTCTACTACAGTGGTTCTCAAACTTTAGCATTCATAAGAAAGAGAAAGTTGTTTAAAATGTGGGTTATTTTACATCAAAAACTAGGATGTACTGTGTGGTGACTATCATAATATAATAAAAAATATTTTTAAAAAAATGTGGGTTATTGCCCTTCATCCTAGGTCCTGGTAGAATTTAGGATTCCACATTTTTAATGAATGTTCCTCAGTGATTCCATTCCAGAATCATACTCTGTGATGTACTGAGCTAATGGGAGGAATGTTAAAAAGAAAGAGAGAAAGAATGAGGGAGGGAAGGAGGGGGAGGGAGAGTGAGAAATGATGATGAACAGGGCAAAAGGAAATGTTTCATCACAGAATTGCCACCAATTACACCTGGCCGGAAAATGTTCTTTATCTGTCCTGTGCATACATGACACAGAGTCTTCGGCTCATCTTCAGAAGCAAGTCATCACATACACAATTTACACATTTGTCTTTCATTTGCCTCTGCTGAAGGAATGGCGTGCTCGTGCACGCAACTGAGCTCAGTTCAGGGGATTCCTAATTGAAAATGCACAACTCAGAGTAATACACAGGCACGATAATGTCGAAAGGGCCGTGAGCCCTATTTCTTATTTTCTCTTTTAACCATGTTTTTCTACTGGCAGAAAAGGAGGCAGTAACATCTCAGGTATATGTGGTTGCCATAGGGACAGAAGTTGTGTTTTGCTGGGGAACATTGCTGTAAATAGCAATAAAATAGCAATTCAGTGGAGGTCAGAGGCACAAATTCACTGAAGCTACAATCAAACCAGACAGCTTCTCAATCCAGTCAATAGGAATTTTACAGTTGCCACTGCAAGGTAGGTGGAGGCACTGAGAAATCAAACCAAATGTTTCACTCCTGTCTCCAAATGCCCTGCAGTCCTATGGCCCTGAGCTTTCAAGATGCTGTGCCACGAATTCTGGGTAGTAGAAAGGTCAGACAATAGACAACAATGTTGTTTTTAATCCAGTGACTCAAAAGTAAAAATTCAGGACTTCAGTGAGATTCTCAAATCTGAAACCTGATGATCCAGCACAGAGACAAGTAGGTTTATATACTGAAAAGAAACCTGGAGTTTGCTGTTCAAGTTAACCTATGAAGCAATCTCTCTCTTCCTAAAAGATACAACTTAAGTACTGCTCACAGATGGACATCATATATATGTATTACTATATATAAATATGTGTGCGTATACGTACATTAAATGTATATAAACTATAGGTACTGTTGTTTTAAGTGTAATAGGTTTAGCTAATAACGACCTGTCTCACTTTTCTGCCCCCTACCCCCCCCCCTTTTTTTTCTGGAACACAGTGCTTGGAAGATATGGGTCCAACATGTCTTTCTATGTCTTCTCCCTCATTTTCCAGGATAGGTGCCTGCAATCCTTACTCTGTTGCCTCTTACCATTTTCTGTTACAATTTGACTAGGATTTGGTGGCAGGGTGGTGGTGATGTTCTGAAATGTGTATTTTAGACTTTACCTAAATATTTACATTTTCTCTTTAATCAGCAAGTAGTAGCCTATTTGGTGCTTATTTCCAAGGGATGGACTATGGAACATAGCATATGTTCTCTGTGTGAAACAGTGTGGACAACACAGGAAAAGATTAAATGTGATGTTGCCTTTTATAAAAATGCCATTTAAATATTGGAATGATTCCATGTAAGCTAAGTGCCTTTGAAATGATGTGTTACAAGGTATGCTTCAGAATGTCCCCTCCTTAAAAGCCCTCAGTCTAACAGGAGAAAGGAGGTTCCCAGATGCATGTGTCTCATCTGTTGATGGTCTGGGGGAAGCCATTGGTTTATACACATCTGTCTTCTTTAATCAAAGCAGGCAACTATTTTCTCTGGGCTGAAGCAAAGAAATGATCATTTGTACCAGTGCTGGAAGAAAAACGAGCTGTTTCGACTGTATGTCAGTCTCCCATGTTTCATGTTCTTGATTCGAATTGTATCTTTTTCCTTTTGAAAGTATCTTTACATTTGTTTTGTTTTCAATAATGAGGTGAAGAATTGAGTGAATGAGAGTGTAACGCACTGTCATTATTGTTCCTCTAGAATTTTATTTCCCTCTTTCAGGTAATTTGCATCATAAAGAGATGACCTACCCTCAAATGCCTTTTCTTCATTTATTACAATAGTATAATGTTGTCTTCCTTATTCCATTGGTGTGAATTATATTAAACAATTTTTGATATTAATTTATCTTCTCATTCCAGAGGCAAAACCTACTTGATCATGACGCATTTTCAATATACTACTGAAACTGGTTCGCCAAAATTTTATTTAGATTTTTTATGTCTATGACCATAGTGGAGTTATATTCCTCTTTTTTCCCAGCTTCAGCTGAAAGCTTAACATATTTGTTTCCTACCTTTCTTATGTTTTTCTGATACATGTATTTAAAATTTTAGTATAAATTTCTAAGTATTTCTTTAGCTGTGTTCCTCAGAATTTGAAATACAGTCCTTTAATTTTTATTTAACCCTAAATACTCTCATACTGCTATTGATTCCTCATACCAGAAATTCTATTTGGTAGCATGTTTTGTAGTTCCCAGATAAATGTTCCTTTTTAGCTATATTTTTGTAATTGCATTCCAATTTTATTGCATAATGTACTCTGTATGACAGCATTTCTTTGGTAGTATTGATGCTTTCTTTGTCGTTATTACATTTTTGGACTATTCCAATGTGGGCATGAAGAAATGTGAGTGTGTATGTGCATACACATCTATGACACACACATGCACAAAAGCGTATATATGCACACCTATCAATATGAATTTATTTCTCATGTTACTGAGATTTTTAAGTGCTTATTTTTGGCTACTTGATCTATTAGTGTTTAAGGGGAGTGGTTATAATCTGACTTCAACTTTTGTTATCCAAGTTTACAGATATAGTTAAAATATCAGAATTACTATGAGTCAATACATTAAAAAGTCCCCTGTCCCACATCCCTTAAACCTCATTTTCTTCCCAGAAGCAAGGAACTCAAAGTTTCTTACTCCCTTTTAGTTACCATTGACCTGGAATATTTTCTCCCATCCCCTCACTTTCAGCCTGTGTGTTTCCTTAACACTAAAGTGAGCGTCCTGCAGACAGCTGGATCTTGTTTTTTTTAATACATTCGGCCACTTTGTATGTTTTCACTGGGGGAGTTTAATAATCTCCATTTAAAAAGTTGATAGGAGAAGCTGTGAGCTAGGGGTTCTCTTCCTCACTGGTTTTGCATTCTCCCAGAGTGTAGTATTCTTTCAGTTAGCTCCTGGTTTCTCCCCAAAAGAATCTGCCCATGAATTGTTGCCGAACCCATGTGTTTGCAGGGGAAGGAAGGTCCAGAGCCTCCTATTCTACCAGACCGTTAATATCACTCACTCCTGTCTTAGACTTTCCATTCTAATCCATTCTCTACACAGTAGCCTGTCTCACCTTTTCAAATACCTCAGCCGAGCTCAGCAGGGCTCAGCAGGATCGGGTTCTCACCTTTCTCTCCAATCTAAAGAAATGCTATTGTCTGTCCATCTCTCACTAAATTTCTGTTCCTAAAACACACCCCATTCTTCAATAGGCCTCTGTACATGCTGATTTGTGTGCGTGAAATGTTTCCCCCGTTAATTATTGCTCATTTTTCAAATGCCCACTTGAATAGTACTTCTTCGAGAAGTTTCTCCTGACCATTTATTCCGAAGGGATTCCTCCCCAGCATCCTTTCCTCTGTTGTCACTTTCTTTACCTCTATATCACTTACCACAATTATAAAAATGGCGGCATTTTTTTTTTTTAACTTTGCGTCTATCTCCCCAGGTGGGTTGCAAATGCCACAAGGCAGGTGCCATGTCTATTTTGCTCACCACTGTATCCCTACCTGAGGGTGCCTAGCATATTATAGGGATATGGTGAACATACATGGACTGCTGGGAGTGCATTTCTCTGTAGATTTGGCTAAATAAGCTGTGGCATGGGCATGTGGGTGTTTTCTGCATCCTTATGGTCAACATTTCATCTTTCGTAGCTGATGGAACTTAGAAAATGAAAAAGAACAAAGGAAAATGGTTTTTGTTTTTTTTTTTTTTTGAGATTTTATTATTTATTTGAGAGAGAAAGAGAGGGAGGGAAGGAGAGTGAGAGAGAGAAGCAGACTCCCTGCTGAGCAGGGAGCCCAATGTGGAACTCGATCCCAGGACCCTGAGATCATGACCTGAGCCAAAGGCAGATGCTTAACCGACTGAGCCACCCAGGTGTCTCAGGAAAATGGTTTTTAAAATGTCCCAATTTGTTATGTGAGTTTTGTGGAAGAGGAAAGGGGAAATTAGAAGATAGGGTGCTTCCGTGGTAATAAAATTAATTCCGTGCATTTACAGTTTCCTGAAATGTGGAGTTGTTTATTAATTCCCTGAAAGCCTACTATGTATGGGGCTCTGAACTAGATACAAGAGAATATTTAGATGTACACTCTGATCTCTGAGAATCTATGCTTAAACATGCAATGGTGTATGTGGAGAAAAACAACTGTGTAAGTAGCTATAATACAAAGCATAATCATTTAAGTATAGTTTATTCTCACAGAGCTCAGGACCGAAGCTGACGGACGGAAGAGGGGGGAATCAGGTAAGACGTGAGGACCAGAAGACAGCTTAGCACTGAAGCACCCTCAGGATTTTGAGAAGCAGTGTTTGCCTTCCCTGCCTTTCCAATAATGTGAGCAATACTGTACAATGGATCAAACTCGATGGTCAAAATGAGTTTAATCGGATTGTCTCCTCATGGGTGTTGGCATTGCAGATGAAACTATATGCTGTCTTAAAACTGCACACAAGTTAAAGTTTTGAGATATTGAATATGAGAATGAAAAGAGGTAATTTTATGCTAATCAACTGAATTTTTGTTTTGTGATCAGCCTAAAAGGAAATTAAAACTAATCTGAATCATGACTTCTCCTCAGTGAGCCATTATGAATTTGAGAAAAAGGTATTTTCAACACTCTCCATGAATTTTTAAGCAAGTGCAGTCTATGCACTTTTTTTAAAAGCCTAGAAATAATGTAATTCATCTACCAAAATATTTTTGTTTATGTAAACCTAAACCTACCTCTACTTAGGACAAAATCTGATTCACTTTGAACCTAATTCTTATTTTCCTTTATAATCTTCCTTAAATCATACCGTATACAGCACAGCTAATTGCTTCTGAGAATTTTAATGTGAGAGGGGACTTCACTCCCCTCTCTCAAGGCAATTTGGTACGTAAATAGCAAGGCAGTGTTCTGACTCATGTTAGTCACACAGCAGTCTGTAAATGTTACCACCCTTCTTTAAAGGTGAAATGATGAACGCAAAGCGACCCCAAAGGATTTAATAATTCATAGGGATCTAGTTTTCTGTTACATAATCTCCTTTTCCTTAGAAAACGTTTAGTTATATGCCCTTTACAATGGCAAATTAAATAGGAGGATATAAAAAAGGAAACCACATATGAAATTCTCTGTCTTTATTGAGGGCAATAGGGGTCTGCAATATAGCAGAGGGGCCCACTGAGGAGTGACCAGTCTTACTCTTCGCGGACTTAGCTATACGTCTAGATAAGCACAAGAGAGCCTTCAATTTCATAGTACTTACATTAGGAAAATTAAATCATAATAAACTAGATGATGCAGTAGAAAAATAAATATCAATCAGAGATTTGATTAAAAAGATCAAATCGGGAAGTGAGAAAAAATCAGGCTCTATGACAAGAGATTCAAAATTGTAAGGTATAAATTGGAAAAGTCTTAAGTATCGTCATTTTGCAAGGATGTCTGGTCACATACATTTAAAGCAAACCTACGTTTAGCCTCATGTCTAAGGTAGTTTACATTTAAAATATTGAAATGAAATGAAAGTTGATCCTGCCTGCTTACCACTGCAAGGATCAGCAGCTCAGTCTCCAGAAAGTTCTAAGACACCAGATCTCAGCCCACCTTCAAGGCTTGTAAAACACACTCAGGAAATAGAATTAATGTTTAACCTTTGAATAACTTTTGGTTTTATATGAAGTTGTTTATAGTCACACAAGATTCAGGAGATAGAGCGACTAGATTCAGGCTCTGGATTCTCAGTGAGATGTTTAGCGGATTCTGTCCCAATCTCTTCATAGGACAATGAAGCATCTATTGAAGGTTTATAAGAATCCAACACACAATTTTTTTTTAATAACAGAATCTGTTAGAGCAATTTTAAGTTCACAGCAAGAACAAGCAGAAAACACAAAGTTCTCCTATATTCTCTACCCCTTCCCAGCCTCTCTCACTATCGTCATCCCCTACCAGTGGTACATTTGTTACAATCTGTGAATCTACACTGGCATATCATTATCACCCAACATCCATAATTTACATTAGGGTTCCCTCTTGCTCTTGCAATACAATTTTTTAGTTTTGATAACACAGGAAATTAATTTGAAACAGATCCACAGGGGCACCTGGGTGGCTCAGTTGGTTAAGTGTGCGACTTGATTTTGACTCAGGTCATGATCTTGGAGTCCTGAGACTGAGCCCCAGGTGGGGCTCCACACTCAGCGGGGAGTCTGCTAGAGGATTCTCTCTCTTCCTCTCCCTCTGCCCCCCTACCCTCAAATAAATAAATAAATCTTAAAAAAAAAAAAAGGAACAGACCCACAAATTTGAAACTCTGGTGAAAGAAAAATTGCATCAGGCAAGTGAGACAGTCAAGGAAGCCTTTATTCAAGACTATTGAAATAGGGGTCAAAATAGTTACAGTAGAAGAGAGAGATTCGACTCTACTCCATTGAAATAAAAGGTAAGAGAGTCTGTAAGTGCTGAAATGAGCTACTAGAAAAGTACTGGAGGATGTTAAGGGGGAGTTTTAATTAAGGAAATTTAATTTTAATTAAGGGAATTCCTTAATGTGATTAGGCCATCTGTGTTTGCTAATAGATTACCTAATTTACTGGAGGAAAGGAGCCGGGAATATCCTTGAGGATTACATTTCAAAGGGATGACCCCCAGTGCCTGAGAAAGATGTTCCTGGGTTGTGAAGCTAGCAAGAGGCTGGGAGAGGATTTACATCTTACAGAAGCAGAGAAATTGCACGTTTTCTAAGTAAGTGCTATAAGGAAAGGGAAGTTGGGGGCTTATAGTCAGGAAGAAGCCTGTCTGAAGTTCAAACTGAAGGGAACGTTAATTTCCTCCTGGTCAGTTCCATGGACTAGATTTCAGGGGGTCACCGATGAACTGGCTTGCTGTCTCTCCTCAATTCCTTAAAAATGAAACTTCATATATGACGACTAAAGCTGACCCCAGAGTTTCCTAAATCAGGACAATTTCTGGGGACTCCACACTGGTATAGAGACCAAGGGGTGGAGCAGTGAGTGCAGGAGGCAGCAGAGAAGGAGGAGTGGAGTTGGCATTTCTGAATAAAAGAGGTCACTGAGGACTGGAATTGTAGGCTTGACAACATCACCTTCTCCCTCTGGTTTTCCCCTCTTTCTCACAACTCTCGGTGACTTACTTACTGCTCTTTTATGTCTGTTTTCTTCCTGAAACTACCCTGGTTCCGCAGGTGTATGCATACTGGAGTAAAGCAATGACAGAGTCAACACCAGCGTCAGCCCTGTCTGTACGTAACGCCTTTATAATTCAGATCCGTGGACGTGACCTTCTTTAGGGACTATAGAAGCCTCTCAATTCTAGAAGTACCTTTAGGTTCAGGGCAGCAGGTAATTAATTGCTTTTTAAGATGAAGCTTCAGGCTGTGGTAGTTTGGCTTATTAGGAGAGATGTTCTTGGACTCCAACCCTGAGTATCATGGTCTTAAAAAGAACTCAAGGCAGTGGCCCTGTGC
Organism: Ursus arctos; assembly: GCF_023065955.2. Classification (NCBI taxonomy): domain Eukaryota; kingdom Metazoa; phylum Chordata; class Mammalia; order Carnivora; family Ursidae; genus Ursus; species Ursus arctos. The sequence continues at coordinate 55,180,115 of NW_026622764.1, read as the reverse complement.
GCATCGGTGCTGGAGGGGGGGAGCCTAGACCATGACCAGCTGGTTCAGCCTGACCCACCTCCTTGTGCAAGCAGGGTCTCTTTTCACTCTCTCTGGTCTGTGCCCATCCCTTCCATGGGCTCAGAGGACAAAGGCTGAATTCACACCACTCATAGCTTCAGCAGGGAGGCTGAGGTTTGGATGTGAAAAATCTCTTATTCTGGCTTCTACTTTGATTCCCGGTCCTACTGATTTCGACATCTTCCTTAGAGCTAGACCCAAAGAGCAGATAGTAGGCAGCATGGACATTTATGAATTTCTTTTACTCTTGAATTTGCCACTCTTCTCCTTCTCTGCCATTACGTCCATTTGTTTCCTTGTGGAAGGAAAAGACTCTGAATGGCAAATTTTTCAGAGTGAGGGGTCTGCCTGACCCAAGCAACCATCTCTGGCACAAGAAGGCCTTTTTCTACATGGCCCTGGGTGTCTGCCGTGGCCTGGCCATCTGTAATTCTCATGCCTTCTATGCCCAGGTGCAGAATTCGACCAAGAAATGGACTGGTAAGTCAAGGGAAATGCTGCTGACCGCTTGCCACCTACTGTGTGACCTTACCTAAGTCACTCGCCCCTTCTCTGATTAGACTTCCTCATCTGGGCTAGGGAGACGTGATGTAAATCATATGGCTAGTCTACTGTTTTAAAATTATCTTTTATCTTATATGATAATAAAGCTGGTCATCAGGAACATTAGATTTAATTATCGCTTTTGAAATGAAGCATCAGAAGAATACAGGTGGAGCAAATGGAAAGGAACAGGGTATCACAAAGTGTGAAAAGTCTTTTAATTGAAGAATAGAAAGTAACAAAAGGCTCACAGACCAGTAAGAAGTGAACTGAAAGGTCACAAATCTGAATCACAGTCACAAAACTAAAGAGCACTGTGTTCTCCTGCCAGACACATGGGGGTGGGGTGGGTGGTAACAAGGATCACAGAGCTCATGGAGGCCATCAGCAGGTTTATTTGACCTATGTATTTGAAGCACTTCCTTCTCCCCTACAGACTACATATTACACTGGGACTAATAAGGTGAAAGTGTTAGGAAGTGCTTACTTTCTCAATTCCCCTCTTTTGCCCATTTCCTGATACCTGCAACTTCTTTGCCTAAAAACAAGACAGAGTAGCCACTGAGAGTCACACTCCTAGGAAAATGACTAATACCAGGTCTGTTTCTGAGAGCATGTTTTGATAAGGAAGAAGGCAGCAGAGAGAGAAAGAGACCAAACTAAAGGAAAAAAATGAGCCTCATGTGGCAGGACTGATGGAAGGAACAGAACCATCCAGAGTCACCTCAATACCTGCGGAGAAAAAGGTTTCTAAGTTTCTATTGAAGCTACTGAAGAATATGAGAATGAGAAAAAGAGCCATGTTATATTGGAAGAAGAGCTTCCAAACAACGTACAAATTGTTGGGACTTTTAAGAAATGTCGGGATTATTATTCTCATTATGCAGAAAAAATTGCAGCAAATAAGTCCAAATCAAGTTCAACCTCTCTTCCATGTTAGGTATAAATAACATGCATATATTTTTATTACTGAAAATGTTTTCAATTATGCTTGATATATTAAAGACTGAAAACTGTATTAATGCAATATTGAATTTATTTATACAAGTTTTTGAAGAGGTTATTTTTCTGTAAGACCAGGAGTTCTAACTTAATTTTTTTTTAAACTGCAAAATAAAACCAGAATCTTCCTTTGTGCAAAATAGCCTCATTTATAATTGTTAGATTCATGTGTGTCTTTCGCTTTTAGGATGTAATAGTCATTCCATTACCAAAGAGAAAGATGCCTATCAACTTTATACCGGGAAACTATGTATTTGCTTGTTTGGGGATGGCTCAGAAGGAAATGGTTAAGAGTATTAAAAACAAGAGGGATGGATTTCCATTATTCTGCTATCCCTATTTGGTTTCACGATGAATGGAGATGAACCAGGAATTTCTCAGGTGGGGTGGGTTTCCAGTCATGGTTCTCCTATTTATGTAACAGGGGAAGTTTGAGGCAGTCATTGAATGAATAGTCCCATAAAACCACACTTTCCTTATCCACATTGGGAACACAATCCTTTCACCCGCTGCCCACCGATAAGCACCTCAGGAAATGTTCCCAGCAAGGAATTTTACTCACCAAAACAACCTCTGGGCAAAGGAAATGTATAGAAACATTCTGCTTTTAACTGAATTATTTGGGTCATAAAAAGAAAAGCAAAAGCATGGACACTACATTTCAAGTCCCCATTAAGCCGTATGAAAGGTGCATTAGGCTCAGGAACCTAATATAGGCTAGCAGTTTAACCAGAGGAACTGCTTGGAGGATATCGAAATAAATCATTTTGGTAATTTCAAAGAGTTTCTATAGATACGCACTGGGTTTCTTTTTAATTATTCTACATCTGTTTAGAGAGATGCAATTTCCAACTATGTAATTGGAATTTAAGTACGTTTTCATTACTATAAATAAAGTGTTACATGCAATTACATTGAAAAATCCGCAGCACAAAAGCAAGCTGCAGCCCACAGGTTACGGCACTCGAGCACACGGAGGATGCTCTTCTCGTGGTGCGACGATAGCCAGACTCGAAAGAACACTTTACTTCCGGCGCTAGATAATAGGCTGATTATATTTAGAGCATATACACTTCCCACAATCATCTGGTAGGAAAGAGCCCTCTTCAAACTTCATCTCCTTCGCTGGACAGTATCATGACTACGAGGAATTATTAGTGGAAGAAAAGAATAAACCCACCCAGCATAAAGGTCTAGAATGCTAATCAGAGTTTTGAAGAGAGAGATCTATTTTTGAGATCTTTTCCAGAATAGAATGCTACTTTCCCTCTGTGGGGGCAATTTTGGGTAAAGGATTAGCAGTTATGCGTCCTTAGCGTAAATTTCAGCCTCGTCTAGCACACCAGTCTCCATCGTAGGAGGCCTCATTCCACTCCTCCTTTTCCCAGTTTTAGCTGGTAAAAAGTTCAGGTGTTTCCTCACAGCTGCTGGATAGGAGAGGCTGGTAATCCTAAAGCCTTCTTAAGTGAAGTTCCTAGATTTAACAATCACTACAATTGACAGGGACATCAGAGATCTCTTATAGACAAGGAAAGTGAGGAAAGTTCCAGGAACGTTGCTTGAGATAGAGCAAACTGCCAGCAAACTCATCTGTACCCTCGTCAACTTACTTGCCTCTCTTTCACTCTTCCCTTTTTATTTACCAAAACAGCCTCTCCATTTTAGCTCTGCAGTATGCCAAGCACTTTACCGTTGCTCATGCTAATTTCCTTCCTACCTGCCTCCCGCCTCACCCCGCACCATCTGCTGAATCGTCCTCCCATGTCCTTTCTTGCTTTAAGACTCAACTCCAGTGTCAGCAGCTCCCACTAGAAGGTTTTCTTAACATATTATCTATTCAAATCTATGCAGCCTCAGCACACACAATGTATATTCTATACAATAGCCTGGCTTTTAGGCGGTTTCCTGCTGTGCCCTCACTGTTTTGGGTGCCCATCTTACTTCCCCTCGCAGCTTCTCCTTTTGCACTCTCTCTGGATCTTGCCTATAGGTTTTTGACAAAATGTGAGACAAAGGTCTTCCAGTCATTGAGATTGTGCTTTAACAAGGGAGAAGGACAATGTGCAAAAGTCCAATCTGTTTGGTGCGACTCTGAGTCAGTGATAGGTGTTCAGAGAAGGGGTGGTGCGGCTCCTTCATACCAACCCGTTAGCCTCTGTTGATTGGAGTCAATATACTACAACACCTTGAAGCCCGTCTTACTACAAAAAATAAAATATTAAAAAGAGCTCCCCATAACTTTGTGCTTTGGGATAAAAACATGAGAGAAGCACACTGTGGGTGTGCCTGGGTGGCTGCATTGGTTAAGTGTCCAACTCTTGATTACAGCTCTGGATCCTGGGATCGAGCCCTGAGTTTGGCCGGGCTTTGCGCTCAGCAGGGAGTCTGCTTGAGAATCTCTCTCTCTCTCCCTTCCTCTTTCCCTCTCCCCCCTTGTTCTCGTTCTCTCTCTCTCAAAATAAATCTTTTTTTATAAGATCATTTATATCATTTAAAGATAGGACAACTTTGTTTTCGTCAAGTTTTGGAACAATTTGCTATGTGTCCAGATCCAATACCTTTTTTGTGTCATCTTAAACATCTTTTTCATAAGCATTTATGATGGTCATTTTCTGTCCTTCCCAGTAAGCATGATCATTATTTATTCCTCTCAGAACAGACATGGAATCAGACTGAGAATTCTTTTGGGCTGTTTCCTTTCTTAAGAAATAATGGCTAGATGAGTGAGACAGTGAGTTAAAATTCACCAACATGATCACTAGGAAGTGTTTTTTGGAGCTTGTGCATGAGGTGTTTGGAAAATTAAATATCCGTTTGCATTATAACCTATTACACATTTGCCTGCAGATTAAGCAACCCTCTACTGAATTGTATGTTAGGAACTTTAAAAATTGACACTTCATTTAATTTAACACCAATGAAAGATAAATGTCATCATGTCCAATTTCATATTTTAAATACAAGTCTTATCAGAGGTTTTTTTTTTTTTTTTTTTTTTGTATTTCTCCAAGTCTGTGGCTTTTCTTTTCAGTCTCTTAACAATGTCTGTGACTGAGCAGAAGTCTTTACTTTTAGTATAGTTACATTTATTTTTTTTTCCCGCAAATTGTGCTTTTGCTGTTGTATCATCAAAAGCCATCGCCAAATCCCAGGTTATGTAGATTTCCTCCTGTGTTTTCTTCCAGAAGTTTTATAGTTTTGCATTTTACACTTAGGTATATGATTCATTTTGAATTAATCTTGCATAAGGTATAAGGGCTGTGTCTAGCTTTATTTTTCTGCATGTGCATGTCCAACTGTTCCAGCACCATCTGCTGAACAAAGACTGTCCTTTCTACATTGACTTGCCTTTGCTCTTTATCAGAAATCAGTTGATTATATCATGTGGGTCTGGTTATGGGTTCTCCATTCTGATTCATCATCTATGGGTGCATGCTTTTGTGGTTTTGCCCAATTTTAATAGATAAAGAAATCATCTCAGGGAAGTTCAATGATCATCTCAAGTCACACAGTCACTAGGTTACAGAGTAGGAATTTCAAACTATGTCCTTTGAAGTCTTGTATAATACCCAGCTTATGAACCTCCAGCTACCTTTCTTCCAATGCAGAACAGAAAACATGTGTGACCGTTAACCATAATGCAATAACCAATTCGTTTCCCTTACATTCTTCTCTTTGGCCCTAATACCTGCTGCACGTTGGCCACAGGGGGGCAGAGTTGCCAGAGAGAGTGGCTGCGGGATAGACGATACATTGTAACACAGTAAATCCCATCCACTTTGCAATCGGAACCTTGGCATTGTTTAATTTGAAGTTGATTGCTTTACCGAAATGTGCACAGGTGCAAATTTAAAAAAGTCCCTTCACAATCTAAGATGGAAGATTTCTGGTAACACTGTATGGGCTGGATAATGACGTGAGCTGCTAATGATGCAGCTGCAAAGGGCTTAGTTGTCGTTCCTGCTCCCGCTTTATAGAAAGGAAGTTTATAGAAAGGAAAGAGGGTGTAATCAGTTGAGCTGGGAGGAAATGTTCACAGAGCCCTAATTTTACCGCTATAGGCATTTAGAGAAGGAAAGGTTTAGTTCCAAGATTTTTTTAATTTTTAATTTTTTAGAAAGTACAATAATAATTTAGAACTATGTGAGGCTGGAATTCTGTAAGACATAGTTATCATTTCTTTAAAGTTAAGAAAGAGATGGGCTCTGCAACCTAGTGACTGTGTGACTTTGAGATGATCACTTAACTTCCCAAGGCCAGTGTGTCCTTGCTTTCAGGATGGAAGGACTTTCTGGGCTTTGGCCCACAGAGAGTTATTCAACCAACAGTAAAAGGAATTCAAGACTTCAATCACCTTGCATGGAACTTGGGTGAAATCTAGGGGGAAATTCTGCATAATGAATGTATTCTAAAATTTTAACAATTTTCACATAGGACAATTACAAATCTTCCTTACCCCCATGTTTTATGATGGCTCAGTGGGACTCTGACAGGAGGATGAATGATAATCTGATTAGGCTTCTTTTCATCCTGAGATCCTATAGACAGTTTCTACTTCATGGTGTACTTCAAATACTTAAGTATCTCAGATATAAACCTTGTCTCCCAAATATTTTATGCTTTTCAAACTTAAAGGTTAGAGATAATTTAGAAGACATACAGGTTGTAGGATACAGTATCACAGATTTTCTAAAATGATGTCGGCAAAAAACACTGTGAGATGTTTGGAATTTAAAGTCTAGGTTCTTTAATAATACGTGGTGCAAGAACTAAGGGGTCAAGATGTTATTAGCAAATAATTTATATAGGTAGTAATGTTGAAACGGATATTCTTGAAGATGTTTTATTTATCAAAATAGTTCAGACAAAACTCTCTTACTGAAATGAGATTACTCCCCAACTGCTGTTTTACAGATTTGTTTTTGCACCGTGTAATCTCGGCAATTCCTCATATCTCTCAAAAAGCATGGATCCGCATTTATACTATCAAAGTGTTCAGAACTCTAAACTTCCTCTCAGGCATCAAAATGCTTTGCAACATCTACAGTGCAAATATGGGCTAAATACTTTGCAATACATATTCTCTGTGCTAAATTTGAACTTCGCAATAGAGTAATTTTCTACCAGAACAGCTGCAAAATAAATCAATTTTAAACTTTACAGAAAAAAAACAAAACCCTACACTTTGTTGATGTTTGAAGGGCTCTTAAGAGTCCTTGAGTCCAACTCTCTATTTCTACAAATTAGGAATGTATGGTCAGAGAATGAGATTCCAGAATGCACTGGCTGGAGAGCCAGATCTCTGGACTGTCTGCACAGTTCCATATTTCCCTTTAGCATGAAAATGAGTCCTCACTGCTGCATATTTATTTTATATGAGTGAAGACAATATATGTTTAGGAAAGATCCTTTCAGTTTTTCAAGGACAAGTTTTTAGTCCAAGTTGTCTGGGCCACATTTGGAGGCTAAAAATGAAAGCTGGTTACCCCCCCTTTCTTTATCCCTTTCTTCCCCTACCAGTCTTCCTAGTTCTTATGTATACATATCAGAAGGGGGAATGAACCATGAGAGACTATGGACTCTGAGAAACAAACTGAGGGCTTCAGAGGGGAGGGGGTGGGGGAATGGGACAGTCTGGTGATGGGTAGTAAAGGAGGGCATGTATTGCATGGAGCACTGGGTGTTATATGCAACTAATGAATCATCGAACTTTACATCAGAAACCAGGGATGTACTGTATGGTGACTAACATAATATAATAAAAAGACATTAAAATTTAAAAAATGAAAGCTGAGTCAGTGTGAGGGTATGAGGTCTTAACAAAGATAGATCCACACGTATCAAAAGTTGTAATTAAAAAAAAATCCTCAGAGGGTGGATCTGTTTCTCCAGAATCAATGCGCTCCTTCTTTGCTGGCAATGAGCATACTAGACTAGAAAGGTTTTCCAGCCTTTCTCTATAGGAACACTGAGTTTTTTAAGTTCCCATTAATCAAAGATGTACTCCTAGATTCAAAGCAGCAGTACAAATGGATAAGGAGCTAGGACCCATTACAGTAACTCAAGATGCATTAATATCAGGGGTTCTCAAAACTTAGAGTGTATAAATACCATCTAAGGTTTGTTCAAAATGTGAATTGCTGGGTATTACCCACGTATTTTGGTCCAGTACACGTGGGATGGAGTCTAGAGATTTGCATTTATGAAAAACAATACCACGTGTTTCTAAAGCAACTCTGTAGCCAGAGCTTTGAGATTTTTCTCTAGATGAAATAAAACCTTTAAGTCATGTTTTGGTAGTTGTTAATTTACTTACTATTGCTCCCTTTCCTTTCAAGCTTCAATCTCTTCCACTGCAGACCTTTTAATTCTCTATTTTTAAAGTCTCAGTGTATTTTTTAAGACTTTCCTTTCTCCCTTTATTTCTATCTCTACGGAGATGCAATGTTCCTGTAAGACCTAAACTAAATTTAGGCAGCCTCTCTCATTTCCATGATATTTCCCACTTTTCATTTTAACTTCCATTGTGTAGACAGACATTTCCTTCTGTTTTCTGTTGTACGTGCTTTGGAAACCCCTAAAAATCACAACTATAATTCAGAGTCCACTTTGAATTCCAAGTCCTTGAGTAAATAAACCGTCTTTTCCTAAGCAGTAGACAAATCACAAGGCCATTTAGTGCGGAGGATTTGACAATGAGTTCTCCTAGTGAAGCTCCCCATTCTGGACAAAACTCCTAAGCAAATTTGGGTTGAATCAGTCATCGGAAGGAGATGCTTTATTCTCCAGAATAGAATTAATAGAATTGATGCCTAGCTTGTTTCTGATATTCTGTAAGGCCTAATAGATTTTAATTCACACTTCAGGTGCTAGGCCAATATCCATAACATTTTTAGGGACAAGGAACTTTGGTCTGCATCAACAACATCTACATAAACTGGCCATGGTGTTAGAGAGTGGGATTTTTCTTGTGATTAGTATAGATTTAAAAAGTTGCATTATTGTGTTCTCTTTGGGTTCTTTCATTTGGAATCCTTAGGGTTCTCCAGAGAAATAGAACCAATAGGAGATAAATGTGTCTGTGTAACCGTCTATCATCTATCTAGAGAGATACAGATACAGTTAAGGAACCGGCTCATGTGATTATGGAGGCTGAGAAATCCTAAGATCTGCAAGCTGCAAAGCCAGTAAACTGACAGTCTAAGTTCCAGTCTGAGTCTCAGTCCAAGAGCAGAAGAAAACTGATGTTACAGCTTGAAGACAGGAAGAGAAAGCAAATTCTCCTATTCTGAACCTTTTATTCTACTCAGACCTTCAGCTGATAGGATAAGGCCCACCCACACCGTGGAGAGCAAGCTGCTTTACTCAGTCTACAGATTCAAATATTAAACTCATCCAGAAACACCCTCACAGACATACACAGAATAATGTTTAACCACATATCTGGGCACCCCCTGGACCAGTCAAGTTGACACATAAAATTAACCATCACAGTCTACTTTTGAATACTTTCCTCTCCTTGGGCTGGTACTAGAAGATAGTTCATGAACTGATTTACATTTGTAGAAAAAAATAATATTATACTCCACCTCTCCCCTGACTCTTATGCCCCAAACCCCAAACTATTTCCTTTAGAGTGCCAAGCTAGAACAGGTCGAATCAATGGGGATGTAGCATGAGTCAGAGTGAACAGGCCAGCCTCCATCTAGGCAGAAATAGTTGTCATGGTTTAAATGAAGCCTACCTCATCTCTGCAAGAGACTATCATGGGATTTTAGGCCAAACCCTGTAAGAGGCAATGCCATTTTCCTGGCTTCATCCTCTGGGAATGTCCCTTTAGGGAAAAATAGAAGAGAACCAGCTACAACTTGTAGACTGATTTTATCTACATACAAGATATAACTGATAGGAGTTAGTAGCAAATTCTCACCACTAACTGACCTGGGGTGCCTAATCAAACTCCTTTATTTCATTTCTTCAATGAATACTTTTGTGTTTCCTAAGTAGCGGCATCAGAGGTAGAGTGTAGAAATCGGGCATGATCTCTGTCCTTCTAGGGAAGATGAACATACCGAGTTTGTTTTGTATATTTAGCCTTTTCTGGTGCCTATGTGTCGACAATCAATAATGTTATTAAAAATAGTATGCAGAACCACAGTGTCATTCCAGTTGAGCAACTTTATTTTACTTGTCCAATTTCCCAGAACATAGACCAAGACTGCCAAAATCAGTTAAAGAAAACAAGTTGCTGAAAGGGATAGAAAAATCTCTTGCCCCTCTTGAGTGGATTTCAAGGGCTGGCATGAAGTGATTGCGAGGGAGGGGGGATTATACCCAAGGGTGACACCTACGGTCCTTCCTGCTGACTCCCCAAGCCCTGCTAGGGGCACTACAAGCGAATGCGAGCAAACTATTGTGATGAGTTTAGGGGATAATAATAACACCTATCTACCCTTCCCCCCAAATTAATAACTGATTAAGAGATAGATGTAGGAACCTTATATTGAGATAGAAATATCAGCTTTATTACTTGTGAAGCCACATTGAAGAAGGTTAGGAATATGCACGGCTGCAATCAAGCTTCCTAATAGAGTGCTACTCCTCAGCCTCGGGCAGAATGGATCATCACAGCTCTCCCTGATGAGGCCAGGTTGCCCGGGGTAGAAATTCCTATTCTAGGTTAGGGCAGACCCCTGGGAAGAGTGGAGGCTTTCTCCTTTCTACTCTGTCATTTCAGAATCAGTGAATGCAGGTTTGTGCCACACCCTTCAGATTCATCCCTGGCTCATAAATTTCCTTCTTCTTCCATGACACTTTATGAGAAATTACACCACAATCCCCATCACCCCCTTCTGGGAGAAGTTAGTAGAAATACAACACAATGTACCATCAGCTGATGTCTACTACCCAACTAGGCCTTCCACGCAATTTCTCCGCAAGGGACCCCCATTCATGAACATCTCAGAATTCAACAAGCCATACATCCCATTACACCCAAAAGCTAACCCAACTTTTTACTTTATATAAGAGTAGGATCATACCTATTTTCTGCTTTTAAAATACTTCCTTTAGTCACATAGGAATGACTTTACATAAAATCATAAAGAAGGTAAATTTATCCTCAGGGAAAATTTGTTTGCTCCTCAACTTTAGCAAACCCTTTCTCAGGGAACCGAGGCTCATTGTAGGGCAGAACCTTTCTCTAAGGCACCTGCCATGTTGAGAAACACTGCAAGCTTTATCTTTGTTCTCTGGTTTACTTCCTACTAAAGGGGGTATACCGGTGGGCTTTAACAATGAAACAAACTCCATTGCAGAGTGACCTACTTTAGGTCTCGTATAATGGTAATGTTTCACCTAGTTAAAAAGCACTTGCTCCTAGACGGTCTTTATACACTATTTCCCAATGTATAAAATACCATTTCCCTGAATGTTAATTGGTACTATGTGGTAAGGGAAAGATTTTTCTGGTCAAAGGACACTTTTGGATAAAAAAAAATTAACAGATTTCCTTGGCTTATGACTTCTCAGAGTCCTTATATTGCTATAGTTCTCTGCGAATCTCTGTGGAGGAAACAGAATATGTGACCTTTTATTTCTGTAGCATTCCATGGGACCAGCATTCCATGGAAGACAATTTGTAACACACTACTCTAGAGACTTCAAACAGTGGCAATTACCGTCATAATGACAAATGACAGGTATCTATTTGTGGCCAGTAGAAAGTAGGTTCCCTTTATTTCATCATGAATTACTAAGAGACCCAAGACAGTTAAATGTATTTAGGAAAGGGCAGTAGAATCCAAAGAACGACTTTTACAGAGAGTAAGATCTGGATTTGAACTGTGTACTGAGTGAGATGAGCAAATTCATTAACTCTCAGTGCCTTCGTTTCTTTATCTATAAAAGTAGTAATAATGATTCTTATTTGTTGGGGATATTCAGATGGTTACCTGAAATATTCTGCAAGGACTTGAACAGAGCTTGTAACATAATAAATACACTTTATTTATTTTAATAAATTTTAACTTCTTTCTCCAAAGTTTTGTCTCTACCTTCTCAGGGAATAAATGTAAAATACTAGAAAAATATAGTCTTTCGTATCTCTAGATAGCTTCCTTTTACATAATTTCCTTAATATGCATTTAATATAAATAATATATGTTACACACACACACACACACACACACACACATATATATATATTCTTTTTTTTTTTTTTAAAGATTTTATTTATTTATTCGACAGAGATAGAGACAGCCAGCGAGAGAGGGAACACAAGCAGGGGGAGTGGGAGAGGAAGAAGCAGGCCCCCAGCGGAGGAGCCTGATGTGGGGCTCGATCCCACAACGCCGGGATCACGCCCTGAGCCGAAGGCAGACGCTTAACCGCTGTGCCACCCAGGTGCCCCCATATATATATTCTTAATGGGAATCATTAAGATAAAAGAGATGCGGATTCAGCCTTCGTGCAGCATTCTGCGTAGCATTCAGTCAGGTAAACAGATGCAATTATGTCATATAATTATATACAACAATTTACCATTTTTGCAGCATCTTTCATGTATATTATTTAATTTTCACCAGAACCTTTTGAAATATATATTACCATCCCCACTTTTGTATAAAGAAAAATGAGACCCCAGGGAAGTTGAGCAACTTGGTCAAGGTCCCCCAGCTGACAATCCTGAACAAGAACAAGGACCCAAGTCCTCTAACTCAAACCCTGTGACCTTTTCACTCTATCACACAATGACTGTACTCACTACATTTCCAGTGAAAACTTCCTAGACAATGTTTTTCTTTTTAAAATAAACACCAAGGGGTAGGCTGACAAAACAATGACTAAGAAACTGAAGACACTCTGTTGCTTAAGGCTGGTAGTTTCAGCTACAGGCCTTGAAATGTACATCATGGAGGGTTTGGGGACCCTCTACCTAGCTATTAACTAGTCACGTGGCCTTAACATATTGTCTTGAATAAAACAAGAACAAGAGCTAGGCTTCTCCTTGATAACAGGAACAAATGAGATATTATCTGAAGTACTTTAGAAAGTATCAAATGCTGTATAAATATATTAATTTTTAATTATTCTAACATGGGAAGCAGTGATAACACAAAAGTAATAACTGGTTTGCAATACATTTCATGATTATCTTTGTTGGACAAGAATAGCATTCACTATTAATCGTATGCTCTCCCTGGGTATTCACCAATGAGTGGCCAATCTTGACGATTTGGAGGGTAGGTTGTTAATATGATTTGCTACATATAGAGCAAACACATCCAAGGACTGATTGTGTAAGCAGTGTTTCCAAAAAGGGAAGCCCATTTAACAGTAAAGCTTTATATTTACTTAAAGCTCTTTGGAATATTTTCTTACTTCACTGAAATGTCTGGGAAATAAACTGGTATTGTGCTTAGTTTGTTTCTTCCACATAAGGTGCTAAGAATTTTAAGCTTTTCAAAGGACCGCTCTGTCAAAATCAGTAATAACTTAAGCCCTCAGAGGTAGAAAACTTTCCTAAAATTCATTGTTTCTTTCCTGCATGATCCTTTCGTGATATGTCTATCATATACATACACACTTACATACACACACACACAAATACACACACACACGTAAATTTTTTTCCAAATATATTTTAAGGCATACTTTATTAGTATCTAGAAAATTTGAATTAAAATGATAAAACTCTTTTTTTTCCTTTGCTCCTTTGTTATGTTTCTTAAATACCAAAGGGGAGGTGGGTGGCAAATGGGTGACATAGATGATGGGAATTAAAAAGTACACTTACCTTGATGAGCACTGAGTAATGTTTAGAATTGTTGAACCACTATACTGCATACCTGACACTAACAACACTGTATGTTAACTACACTGGAATTAAAATAAAACACTTAATAAAAAAATAAACTGATAAAAGTCATTATTGGCAGGACTCTGGGTAGACATTCAGAAATTGTCCTTCTGAAGAGTGATCTGGAAATATTTATTTTTATTTATTTATGTTTCACTTGGAAATAGTTATTTAATAAACGTTAAGCACCTGCTCTAGGCTCTGTTAGATGATGAGAATATTAAGGTGAACGTGGTTTCTGCTTTTAAGGAACTCAAAGTCTACTAGGGAAGGAGCTTAAGTGAACAGATGTGTTCACTTAACCGAACCTCTGCAGAGGCCCTAACTAGGCTACCCACCCTTCTGGTAAAAAACTCCACCTCTAGTATCCCAGGTTGTGGTAACCTAGGACTCAGACCACGTCTACCCAAATCCTTCTCTGAGATTTTTCAAATTGAAGAAGGTTAGAGAAACTTTTTTTCTTTCTAGACTGGGTGGTACAGAGCTGAGGATAGCCATGCCCCTGGCAACATAAAGTAAAGCTGGTTTGAGATCATGGAGATCTCAAGGCAAAGAAGAGATGAGATATACAGAGAGGGTTCTAACAAACTTAGCTTTTGAATATGGGCATCTTATCTCCTCCACTGTTTGGTTACTCCAGAGCCAATTAATCTGCTTGGTCAAGGTTTGGTTTCTGCTATTATCAATATGACTAACCCACATCCTTGGTGTTCTAATGGAGGCATGATGTAAAAGACTATTCATATCAAAAGATACAATAATTTAACTTTTAGAAATATAGTTGATTCACATTACCCACAGATTCTGTAGTTGTGAATTTGCCTATTCACTAAAACTTACCTGTAACACCCAAATTAATACCTGGGGCATTTCCTGGTCAATCACAGACATGTGAAAAGGGGTGAAAAATTTGAGTCTTCTAAAATGTAAACAAGTGTTCTTTTTACCACTTTTTTTGTGTGCTTTTGTGTTCGTCATTTTGTTTAAAATGGCCCTAAACATAGTGTTGAAATGCTGTGTTCTTAAGTGCAAGGAGGTGCGACTTTCAGAAAAAATACATTAGATAAGCTTCATTCAGGCATGAGTTACAGTGCATTTGACCATGAAATCAATGTTAACAGATCAACAGTATGTATTAAATAAGGTGTCTTCAAAACAGAAACATACATGAAACAAAGTTTGCAGTGATCGATTGACAAAATAAATGTGAATAGAGGATTGTAGCAACCTAATCCTGTATTTCCCCGGAGCAATGGCTCAGTATTTGCTAATTCAGTTCAGAGACACCTTATAGAACGTGAACTACTGTGAATGACTACATACTTTAAGGAAATACGCCCTCTATTTAAAAAATTAGATGTTCGTAGAAACACTATTTATAATAGTGAACAGCTGGAGAAAAGCCAATGTCCAACAAATGAAAAGTAGTTATACTGTATAACTATTGTGATTATAACTCTATGGATATTTCCTTACATAAAAACACATTTATAAAATTAATAAAGTGGAATTGTTGGGACAGAGTTCACTGGCCTTAAGTAACTTGAAAGAAGGAACTATATCTTACTTATTTTCTATCTATATGAACTATCCTGGCATGCAGTAGATATGGGAGGTAATTCATATTCACTATTGACTACTATGGAACCCATATGGCATTGTTCTGGCCAATAAGGGCTAAGTGAAAGCTTCTTGGGTAAAGATTCATGGAAAGATATTTTTTAAATTATTAATCTATCTTTCTTTCTGTTTTCTTTTTCTTTTTTTAGAGAGAGAGAGAGAGAGAAATTGAGAGCGTGTGAGCAGGGAGGTGAGGGGCTGAGGGAGACAGAGAATCCCAAGCAGGCTCCGTGCCTAGTGTGGAGTCCAATCATACGACCCTGAGATCATGACCTGAGCTGAAATCAAGAGTTGGATGCTCAACCAATCGAGCCACCCAGGTACCATGGGAAGCTATTTTATTAACTGGACACACTCAGTGGCACCCATATTTTGCCCATTATACTTTCCACATTTTCTAACTTGGAACTTGGATGGTGCTACTGGTGCAGAAGACATCTTTTAGTGTAAGTATGAAAGATACAAAGTCTGTCATGTTGCCTAACTCCAAGAAGAAACAGATTATTAATGGTGGATGCTATTCCTGTCTAACAAAGAAAATCATGAAATGTATTGCAAACCAATTATTAATTGCTTTTGTATTATCACTGCCTCCCACATTCAAGAGGATAATTAAAAATGAGTTCGTTTATACATTTTATATCTTCTAAAGTACCTTCAAATAATAACTCATTTGCTCTTATTATCAAAGAGAAGCCTACTTATTATTCTTGTTTGAGATAATATCTTTAGGCCATATAGTTTGGTAATAGTATGAAACATTTCAACGGCATTTGAAAGGACATTCTGGAGCTTAAACTATCACCCTTAACCCTTTGGAATATGAATATTAAATATTTTCTCTGAAGTGGTGTAATATAGTAACCTTGAAATACAGATCATCAGGCAGCCGCATGGAGAAGAAAACATGCATGGCCAATGAATATAAAAAGATGCTTAAACTCATTAACAGAGAAATGTAAACTAAAACCACAATGAAATATTTCATACCAATAAAATGGGAAAAAATTAGCCTGGCCTAACTAAATGCTGGAAAGAATGTCAAAATATAAAAACTATCACATCTTTCTAATAGAAGAAAGATGCAATCATTTGCAGAGCAATTTGGCAATACCTTAAAGTTGAGGGTGTTTATATTCTGCAACTCAACAACTCTACTCTTAGAAATACATGCTAGAAACACTCAGGTACATATGCCCTACACGACAAATACAAGAATATTCACAGCAGCAGTTTTGGTGATAATAAAAATATGGAAATAACCTATGTATCCACCGAGGGAGAATGGATAAATTATAATATGTGCAGAAGATGGGATACTCTACAATAGTGAAAATAAATAAACCAGTGGTACCCATATAAATCTGGCTAAATCTCACAAAATATTACTGAGTGGAAAAACATTATATAAGACTTCATGTTTCATTTGAGCATCTCTGTAAAGGAATACACCTGCCAAAGAATTCTAGAACAGATTCTAATATGAATTAGAATGATCAACACCAAATTGTGTTTGAATGTTCACTTCTGTGGTGAGAAAAAAAAACAAAAAAGAAAAAGTAAGGCGGCACAAAGGGCCTCATTTCTGTGATTTTTTATTTGTAAAGAACGATCTGAAGCAGACATGGTAAAGTGTTGGGATATCAATGGGCTAAATAACGGCATATAGCCATTTTTACTGCATTAGTCTACATGTTTTAAGTATATCATAATTTAAGACTATTCATATGAACAGACTGATTATTAGTAATGAAACTGAATCAGTAATGAATAAACTCCCCCAAAAAGTCCAGGACCAGATGTATTCACAGGTGAATTCTAGCAAACATTTAAAGAGGAGTAATGCTTATTCTCCTCAAACTATTCCAAAAAATAGGAGGAAGGAAAGCTTCCAAATACATTCTACATGGCCAGCATCACCCTGACTCCAAAACCAGAGAGACACAACAAAAAACGAACAAAAATACAGACCAATATCCCTGATGAACACAGATCCAAAATTCCTCAAGAAAATATTAGCACTCCACATTCAACAATACATTAAAAGGATCATTCACCACGATCAAGCAGATTTATTCCAGGAATGGAAGGATGATTTGATATCTGCAAATCAATCAACATGATACACAACATTAACAAAATGAAGGATAAAAACCATAAGATCATCTCAGTGGATGCAGAAGAGGCACATGACCAAAACTCAATATCCATTCATGATAAAAACTCTCAAAAAATGGGTTTAGAGAGGAAAATACCTCAACATAATAAAGGCCATATGTGACAAACCCATAGCTAACGTTATACTTAGTGGTGAAAAACTGATAGTTTTTCTTCTAAGATCAGAAACAAGACAGGGATGTACACTCTTGCCACTTTTATTCAACAGAGTACTGAAAGTCCTACTCGCAGCAATCACACAAGAAATAAAAGGCATCCAAGTTGGTAAAGAAGAAGTAAAACGGTCACTATTTGCAAATAACATTATACTATACATAGAAAATCCTAAAGACTCCACCAAAAAACTTGGAATAAATGAATTCATTAAAGTTATAGGACACAAAATCCATATACAGAAATGTGTTACATTTCTAGACATTAACTCGCAGAAAGAGATATGAAGAAAACAAATCCATTTACAATTGTACCAAAAAAGAATAAAATACCTAGAAATAAACTTAACCAAAGAGGCAAAAGATTTGTACTCTGAAAACTACAAAACACTGATGAGAAAAACTGAAGATGACACAAACAAATGAAAAGATGTTGCATGCTCAATATCTTCTCAAGGAATTAATATTGCCAGAATGTAGACCACCCACAGAAATCTACAGATTTAATGCAATCCCTATCAAAATACCAATAGCAATTTTCACAGGACTAGAATAAGTCTTACATTTGTATGAAACCACAAAAGACCTCAAATACCAAAGCAAACTTGAAAAACAAGAACAAATTTGGAGGTACCACAATACCAAATTTCAAGATACACGGCAAAGCAGCGGTAATCAAACATCATATTACTAGCACAAAAATAGACACAGATCAATAGACCAGAATAGGGAGACCAGAAATGAACCCACAATTATATTGTGAATTAATCTATGACAAAGGAGGCACGGATATTCAATAGGGAAGCCAATCTCTTCAACAAATGGTGTTGGAGAAACTGGACAGCTACATGCAAATTAATGAAATTGGACCATACACAAAAATAAACCCTAAATGGATGAAAGACCTAAATGTGAGACCCAATACAATAAAACTTCTAGAAGAAGACATAGGCACTGACATCACTGACACTGGCCTTAGCAACATTTTTCTAGATATATCTTCCCAGGCAAGGGAAACAAAACAAAAATAAATTACTGGGACTACCCCAAAATAAAGAATACTTACATCATGAAGGAAACCATCAACAAAATGAAAAGGCAACCTACTGATATAGGAGAAGATATTTGCAAATGATATATCTGATAAGGACTAAATATCCAAAATATATAAAGAACTTATACAACTCAACACCAAAACAGCAGTTTGATTAAAAAATGGGTAAAGACATGCATAGACATTTTTCCAAAGGAGACATCCAGAGGGCCAACAGACACATGAAAAGATGCTCAACATCACTCATCATCAGGGAAACGCAAATCAAAACCACGATGACATATCCCCTTACATTTGCCAGAAGAGTTAGAATCTGAAAGATAGAAATATCAAGTGTTGGTAAGGATGTGGAAAAAAAGAACACTTGTGCACTCTTAGTGGGAATGTAAATTGCTGCAGTCACTGTGGAACATAGTATGGAGGTTCTCAAAAAATTAAAAATAGAAATACCAGATGATCCCGTAATTCCATTACTGGGTATTTTCCCAAGAAAATAAAAACACTAATTTGAAAAGATATATGCACCCCTTTGTTTACTACAGCCTTATTCACAATAGCCAAGATATGGAAGCAACCCAAGTGTCCATCAATAGATGAATGGATACAGAAGAAGTGGTGTGTATGTGTGTGTGTGTGTGTGTGTGTGTGTGTGTGTGTGTATAGACATACTACTCAGCTATAAAAAAAAAAAAAAAGATGAGATCTAGACATTTCTGACAACATAGATGAACCTAGGGGGTATTATGCTAAGTGAAATAGGCCGGACTGAAAAAGACAAATACTATATGGTTTCGTTAATATGTGGAATCTAAAAGAACAAAACAAATGAATAAACAAACAAAAAGCAGAAAGAGCCTGTAAATACAGAGAACTGATGGTTGCCAGAGAGAAAGGAGTTGGAGGATGGGCAAAGTGGGTGAAGGGCAGTGGGAGATACAGGCCTCTAGTTATGGAATGAATAAGTCATAGGGATGAAAGGCACAAGGTAAGGAACATAGTCGATGGTATTGCAGTGTTGCATGGTGACAGATGAGAGCTGCGCTTGTGGTGAGCAAAGCCTGACACACAGGCTTGTCTAATCACTACGTTGTACACCTGTAACAAATGTAGCATTGCGTGTCAACTATACTTCAGAAAAAAAAGTTTTAAAAAACAGTTATAATATTATATAGTTGAGCCTTGAACACCATGAGTTTGAACTATGTGGATTCACTCATACCTGGATTTTTTACAGTACTGTTCGATAAATGTATTTTCC
The DNA here is from genome assembly GCF_023065955.2 of Ursus arctos. NCBI lineage: Eukaryota > Metazoa > Chordata > Mammalia > Carnivora > Ursidae > Ursus > Ursus arctos. The sequence goes on along the minus strand of NW_026622764.1, from coordinate 55,160,388 downwards.
CTTCCTTAGGATTTTCTAATAACATTTTCTTCTCTCTGGCTTACTTTATTGTAGGAACACAGTGTATAATGCACATAACATAAAAAATACGTGTTAATTATGTTGCTGGTAAGGCTTCAGTCAATAGTATGCTATTAATAGTTAAGTTTTTGGAAAGTCAAAAGCCCACGTCGGGCTCCCTGCTTGGCGGGGAGCCTGCTTCTCCCTCTCCCTCTTCTGCTCTCCCTGCTTGTGCTTGTTCTCTCTGTCAAATAAATAAAATAAAAGAATATCTTGAACTAGTACTAATTCTTATAAAGGTATTTTCCACATTAAACTGAAATTTGCTTTTAAATAGCTTCTACTGGCTAATTTTGCTCTGCTTTCCACAGCTATATAGAGTCAGTCTTGTTTGTGTTATACCTTGTTAATTTGAATTCCTCATCCTTGCCTGCTCAAGCCTTTGGTTTCTGATTCTGTCATGTACCTACCAGGAAACCCTCCAGCTTCCTGAAATCTGCAAACTAGATGGGCTTCCTCTTTGTATCTTCATCCAAATTGCTGACAGAGACACTGATGACGACAGGAAAAACCTCTGCAGCAGGTAACAACATAATTCCATTACAACGACCTTGCTTTTCATCCATGAGCCCTTACTCATCCTTCAACAAGATCCAAATCTATCTACGTATATCATCAGCCTGCATAGGAGTATCTTGTCCAAAACCTTAGCTGAATTCCAGTATTCCCACTTTATGGCACTCTCTTTACCTACCAGTTCAGGAGGTCTTTTTAAAAAATAAATGAGATAGGTCTGGAATAACTTGTGAACACATGAGTGCATTCTGTTGTCATATCCTTTCCTAGTTAATAATAGACTGAGCTGAAACTGTTGGTGAGTCAGAGATTAGGCTGATCCCATGACTGTGCTAAGTGTTACATTAGCAGGGTTAGCTGAACTCTGGGAAGCACGTGGTCATCATCTTACAGAGGATGACTGGAAATGTGTCTACTTTTCCACCTAGGCTTCTCATAGCCGCAGCAGATCTTTCTGGAATTCATATCCTTCCAGAACCACAGCTGTGGTATCTACTTCTTTCCCTTCTGCAACTTGTGTGCTATCCAACCTTAAAACCATAAATCACAAAAAAAATTTTTTGCTGATGTCGCAAGGCAAAGAGGAACAGATTTTCCTCCTCTCCTAGTCTTCACACTTTTCCCTTTTAACTGGAAAAAGACTGTCGTTAAAATCTGGGCCTTGAACACTGGGTGATATACTCAACTAATGAATCATTGAACATTATATCAAAAACGAATGATGTACTCTACCTTGGCTAATTGAACTTAAATAAAAAAAATCTGGGCCTTGAATCAGATTGCCTGTGTCTATAACCTATGTCTGTATTTTCTCAGTTGCCATTGTCAGTTTACTTAATCTCTCCAAGTGCCATTTTTCTCATATGTCAAATGGGAATAATAATACTGTCTATTTCACAGGACCGCTATGAGAATCAAATTATTGCATGTTAGACACTTAGATGTATTCTTGGCTCATAGTAAGCTCTAAATAATAATTGTTGTTTTAATTGTTATTGTTGCTTAAAGGATGTGGGCCTTCTCAGTTTGGAGAAATGTTGGTTGCTTGAGGGTTACAGCTCTGTTTTGGTTAACTGAGGCTACCCTGCATACATGTTATTGAAATTATTTTCAATCATGGATAGTTTAGCTCCTCAGAGAATTATGGAACTAGTGGCAAATGTTGGGTAATATAGTCCTGCTCCAGTAGGTATTGCTTTAATGATACCAGTAATGACTTGTTTTTCCAAAGCTTCTCTCCATTTTACAAGCAGAAAGCACTCTATAGACATTATCACATAATAATTTTGAGAAGTTGCTAGGCTACAAGAACTATGTGATTATTTCCATTTTGCACAGGGATTCTAAGTAACTTGCTTATGTTCACATAGAAAAATGGCAGAAGAAGGAAAACACAATTACACGAGCTTCTAAAATCCCACCTAGAGATCTGGGATCTCCACATAATTTGGGGGCAGTCTACACCACAAATACTCTATATATTTAAGATTATTTAATGTAAATCATTTTAGACTGTGAAATCTGGCAGTATGACATCACTGATTGAACTTGGACTATGTCCAGCTTGATGCAGTAAGTCTACCAATCAATCATTAGGTTCACAGAATCCAATATATTTGGCAACTGGAAGGAAGAAGTGGTGAGACAATCCACAATTTCAGCCAATTAGACTTTCGATCCACTTTGACAAATGCTATGAGCCTGGCACTACGCTGCACACAACTGAGGGTAAAGGAATTCTTAGGGACTTACAATCAAGTGACACAGGAAACACAGATGCTGCAGATAGCGATGAAGAGCTAGCTGTTGGTACAGATATAGGTTCATACAGATGTAACACTGTAATAGACAAGTGCATTAGATAGTAAGTTAAGATGTTCATTTTGATGTGGAATCTGGAAAAGACTTATGGGAAGACATGATTTCAGTGAGGTCTTAAAGAATCATCAGGTCACCAACTGTGATGAGTATTTGGTGAAGGGAGAGGAAACACTATGTACAGGTGCTGGAAGGGTCCTCGAAAGCCTCCGCTGATATGGGGTAAATGGGCAATTATGCCTCCTCTGTATATTCTCCAGAGTTGGTAGGGACCTCAAGTTTACTTTTCCACAAACTTAAGACCAGGTTCCTATTAAGTATTTGGAAGAACAAAAAAAAAAAAAAAAAAAAGAGAGAGAAATGAAGGGGAAAACAAGGAAGGAGTTCAATTTTTCTTTCAAGCTTCTTTCAGAGGGGGATGTATACGTCACAGACCAAGTATGTCTAAAATACTGACATATCCTTAGCTGCCTTGCTTCAGAAACTAAATTTGTGTGTCAATCTTTGGTATTTCTTTATTTTCTTGTTTAATTAAGAACTTGGTATTGGTGAGCTTTGTACTTGTTATATTACTGATGAGGCTTTAGAATACTGATGAATTATACTAACTGCAACCCCCTGGTGCACCTACGTGGGGAGGGTAATCACTAATCAAGATCACCTTCAGCCTGTTGTGCTATTACCTGAGGTTGGGAGGGATAACAATAGACTCCTTGTATAACCAATGTTTTAAAATAATAGACAAAATATTTCCAGCCAAATACTCAAAATGACAAGGATTTTAGGCTTGCCTAGCTTAGTTTGTGTATTTTTAAAAGATAAGGCTGGACTTTGTTGAAGGACATGAGTTGTCCTGCATCAATGACAATAATAAGAGCACTTGGGGAACTCGATTAGCTTTGATAGAGCAGGAACAATGGTGACATAATTACATCAAATGTCTATAGTGTGTTTGTCACTGCCCCCTATTCATTATCATAGAATTTGATGCATATTTTTATGGCAGTAATGCTGGGGTCTTTAAAAAATTAGGCATTACTGAGTTTTCTAATCTTGCAGTTGAATGTTTTTTTCCCAGTGTAGACTGACCCTAGTTAATGGAACTATACTGCTCAACACAAGGTAAGAAGATTTTGCAATAGGAGACCCGGGTTTGAGACCTGACTTTTCTGAATTCCGTCTGTATTATTTTGGGCAAATAACTCTGTTCCTGAATCTCAGTATACTTAGTTGGAAAATAGGAATAATTGTACCTGCTAAACTGAGTTTTGAGAATCACAGGAGATACAAACATTGGCAAGCATGAGGAGAAAAAGGAACCCTCGTGCACTGTTAGGTAGAATGCAAACTGGTGCAACCACTGTGGAAAATGGAATGAAGGTTCTTCAAAAAATTGAAAATATAAATACCATATGATCCAATAATTCCAGTGCTATTTAACCAAAGAAAACAAAAACACTAATTCAAAAATATCTATGCACCCTAATGTTTACTGCAGCGTTATTTACAATAGCCAAGATATGGAAGCAACCTAACTGTCCATTCACTGACAAATGGATAAAGATGATGTGGTACATCTCCCCAAGACACACACTGGAGTATTATTCAGCCATAAAATGGTTGATGCTGTGCCATTTGTGACAACATGGATGGACCTAGAGGGTGTTACTCTAAATAAAATAAGTCAGCCTGAGAAAGACAAAAGTCATATGATTTCACTCATATGTGGAATCTAAAAAAAAAACCCCATATAAACAAACAAGCAAAAATCAGACTCAGACCTATAAATATAAAAAACAAGCTGAAGGTTGCCAGAGGTGAGGGGAGTGAGGGATTGGGCGAAATGGGTGAAGGGAAGTGGGAGATACAGGCTTCCAGTCACGGAATGAATAAGTCCAGGAATAAAAGGCACAGCATAAGAAACACAGTTAATGATATTGTCATCGTGCTGTATGGTGCCAGATGGTAGCCACACTTGTGGCAAGTACAGTTTAAAGGATAGAGAAGTTGCATCACTGTGTTGCATACCCGAAACTAATGTAACACTGTGTGCCAACTATAGTCAAATAATGATTTAAAGAAAACCCCTATGCTACTTTGAATTATTTCGTGGTGATATTGAATTGTTACTTAACTGTCTTATATAATTGTCTCACATAATGTCCTAAATGAATTGATCTTGATCTAACAAAGGCACAGGGTTTTTCAAATTCTCTTAGGATCTGAAAGTTGGTGACTGTTCACTCACATACATTATACTCCCCATTACACACAGTGCAAGTGATTGAAGCTGGTAAGGTAAAAAAAACAAAACAAAATAGGTTTCAGTATAATTAAATTGGGATTTCTTTCACCGAATAAAATAAAGAAGAATATCATGATAAAAAGGATTTTGGGGGTAGGTACTGTGTTATGTATTTTAGGAGAAATTAATGAGGGACTGAAGAGGAAAATGAAGACTAAGAATGCTTTAAATTGTGTGTCTGAGCCACGGAAAGGTGTCTTTTTGGCCTTTTGTATTTGTCTCAACAGACATGGTAAATTTCTTTTAAATGCATTTATGACTGAATTTTTATAGTGTGAAAAATGGTGTGGGGAATATAGAGATGAATACAGAAAAACTTAAGTGTATTTGGTATTACGCCATGGCTGAATGCTTTACATATATTACTTGGTCTGACTCCCACATACACATTTAGGGAAAATAAGTAAAATCAGAAAAGTAACAGTTAAGAGTAGGGCATGTACATGAGATGAGGTCTCCTTGTCTCAAATTCTAGGCTCTTTCTGCCTCTCCAAGGAACTGAATATGTGCAGCAAAACCTATGGGCTAATAGGTTCTCTATTAACTAGTAACATAGCCAAGAAAATTTCATTTGGATGACAGCAAACTTAACAGTAACCAACCCATTGTTTCAAAGTATGACTACTCTTGTTCCACACAAATTTAAGGGCTGTTTGTTCCAGCTCTTTGAAAAATGTCATTGGTATTTTGATCGGGATGGCCCTGAAAGTGTAGATTGCTCTGGGTAGCATAGACATTTTAACTATGTTTATTCTTCCGATCCATGAGCATAGAATATTTTTCCATCTTTTTGTGTCTTCTTCAATGTCTTTCAAGAGTGATCTGTAGTTTCTAGAGTATAGATCCTTTACCTCTCGGTTAAGTTAATTCTGAGATATCGTATGATTTTTGGTGCTATTGTAAATGGAATTGATTCCCTAATTTCTCTTTCTTCAGTCTCATTGTTCATGTATAGAAACGCAACTGATTTCTGAGCATTCATTTTCTATCCTGCCACATTACTGAATTGCTCTATAAGTTCTAGTAATTTGGGGGTGGAGTCTTTTGGGTTTTCCATATAGAGTATCACGTCATCTGCGAAGAGAGACAGTTTGACTTCTTTGCCGATTTAAATACATTTTATCCCTTTTTGTTGCCTGATTGCTGTTGCAAGGACTTCCAGTACTATGTTGAAAGGCCCCGAATTGCCAAGGAATTGTTGAAAAGGAAAAACGAAGCTGGGGGCATCAAGTTGCCTGATTTCAAGCTATACTACAAAGCTGTGATCACAAAGACAGCATGGTATTGGCACAAAAACGGACACATAGACCAATGGAACAGAATAGAGAAACCAGAAATGGACCCATGGCTCTATGGGCAACTAATCTTTGACAAAGCAGGAGAAAACATCCAGTGGAAAAAAAGACAGTCTCTTCAATAAATGGTGCTGGGAAAATTGGACAGCTGTATGCAAAAGAATGAAACTTGACCACTCTCTCACACCATACACAAAGATAAACTCTAAATGGATGAAAGATCTCGATGTGAGACAGGAATCCATCAAGGAGAACATAGGCAGCAACCTCTTTGACATTGGCCACAGCAACTTTTTTCATGACACATCTCCAAAGGTAAGAGAAACAAAAGAAAAAAATGAACTTGTGGGACTTCATCAAGATAAAAAGCTTCTGCACAGCCAAGGAAACAGTCAAAAAAAACTAAGAGGCAGCCCACGGAATGGGAGAAGATATTTGCAAATGACACTACAGATAAAAGACTGGTATCCGAGATCTACAAAGAACTTCTCAAACTCAATACACGAGAAACAAATAAATCAAAAAATGGGCAGAAGAAATGAAGACACTTTTCCAATGAAGACATACAAATGGCTAATAGACACATGAAAAAATGTTCAAAATCATTAGCCATCAGGGAAATTCAAATCAAAACCACCTTGAGATACCACCTTACACCAATTAGAATGGCAAAAATTGACCAGACAAGAAACAGCAAATGTTGGAGAGGATGTGGAGAAAGGGGATCCCTCTTACACTGTTGGTGGGAATGCAAGTTGGTACAGCCACTTTGGAAAACAGTGTGGAGGTCCCTTAAAAAGTGAAAAATTGAGCTACCCTATGATCCAGCACTTTCACTACTGGGTATTTACCCCAAAGATACAGACATAGTGAAGAGAAGGGCCGTATGCACCCCAATGTTCATAGCAGCATTGTCCACAATAGCTAAATTGTGGAAGGAAACGAGATGCCCTTCAACAGATGACTGGATAAGAAGATGTGGTCCATATATACAATGGAATATTACTCAGCCATCAGAAAGAACGATTACCCAACATTTGCAGCAACATGGACTGGAGGAGATTATGTTAAGTGAAATAAGTCAAGCAGAGAAAGACAATTATCATATGGTTTAACTCATTTATGGAACATAAGAAATAGCAGGGAGATCAGTAGGAGAAGGAAGGGAAGAATGAAGGGGGGGTAAACAGAAGGGGGAATGAACCACGAGAGACTATGGACTCTGGGAAACAAACTGAAGGCTTCAGAGGGGCGGGGGGTGGGGGATTGGGATAGGCTGGTGATGGGTATTAAGGAGGGCACGTATTGCATGGTGCACTGGGTGTTATACGCAAATAATGAATCATGGAACACTACATCAAAAACTAAGGATATACTGCATGGTGACTAACATAATAAAAATTATTATTAAAAAAACAAAGTATGACTACTCTCAATTTTTTTTAATAAACCAGAAAAAAAAAATCAGGACCCCAAGAAACAGAAACCTCTCAGTGTTTCACTCAGACTTTCTTCTCCACTAATTATGTAACTATCAGAATTACTTACAGGTCTCATAGCACATAATAATTATTTAAAGTATTTTTATTGTAAAAATTAAAAACATTTAAAAGTCAAGAGAATAGTATCATCAGCTCCCGTTTACTCAGCACCTGGCTTCAGTAATTACCAATATTTTGCCAATCTAGATTCAGTCATATCACACTATTTTTTCCCTGATGATTATTTAAAACACCAGATGCTGTATAATTTCACCTGTGTATCCATCATGTACCTCTAACAAGTACTGACACTTAAAACATCCATTATCACTCTGAAAACTACTAATTCTTAATGTTATCTAATATCTAGTCCCTGCTTATTTTTCCCTGTGTGAAAATGTCCCTTTAGAGTTGTTTTGCAAGGCCCACATATTGCTTTTGGTTGGTAGGTCCCTTAAGAATATTTTTTCACGTCATTTATTGGTGGAACTAAATCTTTTATCTTGTTGAATATCTCAAATTCTGAATTTGGCTCTTTGCATCTTTGTGGTACCTTATTTAACACACTTATCTATCTCCTGCATATATGGAGATACTTGCTTAAATTCAGATTTTTATTTTATGGGCAAGAATCTTTCATTGGTGTTATTATGTAGTTCCCATTGTGTCATAGCAGGAGGTCCATGACACCTGGTCTTTTAGTGATGATACAACATCACGGTTAAGCTCAGATGATGCCAGCCTAATCCATTCATCATAAAGCTTCCTCATAGGCTTAATGGTTTATACAGTTTCTGATGGTAATTGCCTAGATCCATTCTTTCATTAGAGATTTCAAAACAGTGACTTCATAATTCTCTTATGTCTTCTGCTTTTGTTTACTAAATTTCTACTATAGACATGAATTTTCTATCAATAAATAGGTGTTTATTTTGAAATTGTTTGTACAGGAAAGATTATTAAGGGTTTGATTTTTCCCTTTATTTATAAGTTTTCAGAATAATGATGCTGTCCTAACAATCTTCAAAGGTGAGCAATTAGTTTGTCTTTTCTTACTACCATTATGAATGAGCGGATTTTAGCATATTTGTCATCTTTATCCTGAATAAATTTGCTTTGAAATCTATTTATGATATTAATTTAGATACTTTGGCTTTTTTTTAACCCTTGTATGTATCCTTTTAAAATTGTGGCAAAACATATATAACATAAAATTTACTGTCTCAGATATCCTGGGAATCCACCTTTCCCAGCCCCAATCCTAACACCCTCAACCACTCCATTAACCAGCTATTCTTATTCTCAGACTCAGGCGAGATAGCATCTCAGTATATAAAGTCATGAATTCCTTTCCTCTTGAGCAAGGGCACCCTGACAGATCTAGTCAGTGGTCCTCTGGCCAGGCTGCATATCCATGTAAAAGACTTGGACCAAAAGCCTCAGGATCAGAGAGCTTTTCTCAACCGTGGGTCATAAGGGGAGAGTTGCCAAGTGAGAAATGGGTGGCATCACTTAGATATGCCTCTCGTTTTCCTTTCCCAGTTTCTAATATGCCCGGAAAGGGAGGAGATATAAAATTCTGTAGCCATATAATATTACCCTAAGGAAAACAATGAAGATGAACTTTCCTGAGATATCTCATTCTCTGTCATGATTCACTCACGTAGATGAGTCTACATGGCCAATCTTGCCATGTGGAAGTTCATGGTTCTCCAGGAATCCAAAATGCCTCTTTTCTGACTATTTTTTTCTTAAGACAATTTCCAATGAGTTTCTTGCATTAGGCAGAATAAAGAGAGTTTGCTTTGGCAGACTGTATTTTCTAAAGAAGGCCTCAATGATAGTACTCATCCTGCATACTTTTATTCAGTGTGGCCACTGTATGTAACCCATTCCTTGTGTCCATTTGTCTTGAAATTTGGTGGCTCGTAACCACGGCAGCCAGGAGAGTATGGCAGGAGAGACGCTGCAACTAAGTCATAAATGGTGCTGCAGGGGGGCCTGGGTGGCTCAGTCGTTAAGTGTCTGCCTTCGGCCCAGGGCGTGATCCCAGGGTCCTGGGATCGAGCCCCACATCGGGCTCCCTGCTCCACTGGGAGCCTGCTTCTGCCTCTCCCACCCCCCCTGCTTGTGTTCCCTCTCTCGCTGGCTGTCTCTCTCTCTCTCTGTCAAATAAATAAATAAATAAAATCTTTAAAAAAAAAATTGGTGCTGCAGCTCTTGCCTTGTTGGCTGGAACCCTCAGAGCCCTGAGCTCCCACAGGAGAAGGCTGGCTACCTTGTCACAGGCATCTGGGCTTCTGAGGATGCTCAGCCCAAGTAGAGACACCACACACAGGTGACATGGTAGAAACACCAGCTGAGGTCCCAGCTGACAGTGAGTTTCAAATGAAAACGTGTTAGCCCAGTCTTTTTAAAAAATGGTGTCCACATAATGGACTATCCATATGCAAAAAATAAATGACCCATAACTCATACCTTATACCGGCTACAAAAATTAGCTCCTCAAAATTAATCTAAATGTTAACATTTTAACTATAAAACTTCCAGAAGAATACACAGAAGAAAATCTTTGTGATCTTAGACACTGTTTCTTAGACAAGGCCCCCAAAATTCAATTTGTGAAAAAAAATTATATACTGGACATCATCAAAACTAAGGATTCATAAAAACATTAGAATCAAAAACTAGAACGGAAAACCAGTTTCTAATTCTGTAGTGCCTGGAAGGGCCAACTGAAGGATACAAAAGGCAAAGCTGTTAATATTAGCTCAGCTAAACTGAGAAGAAGCTTGGATCAGAAGGAACTAAAAATTATGGGTGTTATGAAAGAGGGTCTGACTACAAAATAGCATAAGAGAACTTTTTGGGGTGGTGGAAATGTTCTATTTCTTGATTATGGTGGTGGTTATGCACTGTGCATGGTCAAAAGTCAAAACTGTATACTAAAAAAGAGCTTTTATTAAATATGAAATACATGTCAATAAACGTGATTTTTAAAAACAGTAGGAGTCATAGCTCAAGTGTGACTTAAACCTTTGAGAGCTGATCCATATTTCAGTGAAAAATTATCTTTAATTATCTCCCAATAACTATTTATTTTAGTCCCTACATGTGAAAATCATCTTTACTATATTTTCAAAGGTTTAAAAACGAAATAAAGTTATTTACTGCACTGTGGTCAATGGGCTCTATCTGGGTGTCAAATCCACCTTTTTCATTCCTCACCAGATTTCGATAACTTGTATAATTATTTCTAATATGGTCTTTGTAAGAAAAATTTGCATCAGTAGGAAAGAGCCTAGAGTAAGGTCAATGCTAAAAAATGCTAATATTCTGGTAATTGTGAAAGTTTAAGATAATGACTTTATTACTCAGAGTTTTGGGCATATGAGGAATTTGCTCTCATGACCTGGTATCATTCTAGAATTTCTCCACGAAAGGCAGCACTCAATCACGTGTGGAAGTGCTGAAGACTCCCTCGGCATGGTTATGTAATGTCCTCTTACCATTCTAGCAATGATAATAACACTAATGATAAAGAAAAGTAACTTTTCAAGTCTCAGTGTAGAAAAATAGGCAGGTTTGCGTAGGCTTACACTCTGTAATCACACTTCATGAGCTAATATTTTAATGACACCTCCTGGATAATAATTAGCCATCTTAGCCTCTTACTTGTCATCTGAAAACCACAGTCACTGTTTCAGGCTTACCAGATACTGTTTCCTTCTCTTTCTGCTCGGTGAATAAGATATTAATATTCTTCATTTGGAAAATACTCCGCCCAGCCAGGCTTAAATTTCACCCTCATACAGAATTTTCCTAAGACTTATCAATGTACTTTGGTTGCAAGAGCAGACTGAAGTACAGTCACTAAAAATTCTGTCCAGTTTTTCATTTCAATACGTGCTTGAATAGCCTATGGATTCAACCAGAAGAATCAGGCTAATTGCAGTATCTTGGTAAATAGCCTGTATTTTTTTCTAAAAAGCCGAGGATATAGATCTGTCTTCTAATGGTTTCTTTCTATTTTTAAAACAGTGAAATCAAGGGGAAAGGGAGACTTTAGCTTGATCTAGCTCATCCCAGCATTGGACTTTACCTACAGTCTTTTCAATGCGAATTTGGACATTTCTCAAGGATTTTAATGCTAGAATAGGGAGAACTCTGGGCTCATTTAAATGTCAGGCTGTGATGAGGTTGGGTTCTGTCCCAGGGGACCCATTAACACAGGAATCAGGGCTGCTGCACTGGGAACCACAGTGGCCCTTCTCTAGTGCTCTAGCGAACAACTGAAGATAAAGAGGGAAAAGAGCTGGTGTTAGCTACATTTCGAACCAAAATTGTGGTATATTACAAAACTAGTATTCTCCCCTGCCTCTCCGTACTCCCTACTCTCAGCCGGTGACTGCTCAAGTGTAGCAGAATGAGCACCAGGCTGGGTTTCAGAAGAGCGGCACAGGAGTCCCAGCACCACTACTGCAGTCCTCCAATCCCGTGCAGGCTGGTGGTACGCAGTCCAAATCTCAAACTTCCAAAATGAGAGCTCTGAATTAAATTATTTCCCTGGCTTCTTGTAGCTTAAAACCATGCTATGTTGAGGTAGGGGAAGACCTGACCTTATGTTAATTTAATATGTGCTAAGGCTAAATATTTATTCATGGAAGAAAGATTCCAATTCTAATTGAAAGAAATTTCCCTACCACTGGATCCATGATATGCAAATTTCTTATTGTCTTTCTAGGCGTATCATAATTACATTTTGTACTGTGGCATTTTTACATTCAACAGACTGAATTTCACATCCATAAATGCCTTTGGACTTCCGTTCCTTACTCCAACACAAGAAAGAGGCAGTGACTTCTAAAGAAACATTGCAGGTTGGAGGGTAGAGCAAGATGGTGGGTAAAGAGCATATTCCCCTTAAGATTGGCCAGGCTCTTTGACATATTGTATAAAATGCATAACATTATGCTTGGCTTACATAATTGGTCCAGAAGGTAGGCGGGCTATACTATGCTCAGCATTTCATATATTTTTTTCAAAACATTCTATGAGACAATCTGGACTGCCCCATTATCTTCTACATGAGGAAACAGACTTAGCATAAAAGGCCATCTTGTTCAATTTTCTCATTATTCAGACAAGAAAATCAAGCATCAGAGAAATTGAGGAATCTGTCCAAGGCCACCCAGGTGACCAAAGTGGGCCCGTGTTCCTTCTGTACCAGAGTGCCATCACTGACCAAGTTCTCCTTTGTTTTAAAAAAAAAGATAGTTTGACTTGTTGTGATGAGCACCAGGTGTTGTGTGGAAGTATTGAATCACTGTATTGTACACCTGACACTATATATTAACTAACTGGAATTTAAATAAAAACTTAAAAAGACAATTTGAGATAGGGAAATTTAGTAACTCAAAGTTACTTCTTGAGAGCATTACTAGGACAAGCTTGTAAAGAAAGATACATTAAAAAAGAGAAGGTTCAAATTCAATTGAGACAAACACAGATGGGCTTGTGTGGTCATAGGATCTGAGTTTTCCGGTTGACAGCTCTCAACACTTGGCATTTCCTAAGAATATTAAGGATTTTAAGATGCTTTTGTTGAATGGACTTTTATTCGTTAGGATGACTAGGGTTGATAAAAGATCCCAAATTCCTTGTTCCAGAAAGAGTGAAATAAATCTGGGTTTGGTATTCAGTTATGAGCCCCATGAAAAATGTGTGTGTGTGTGTGTGTGTGTGTATACATATATTTTTTTTCCCCACTCTGTATGAGACGGTTGAAGAGGAAAGTAAGTCCACTTTCCTTTTCTCAGTAGTATCCATCAAGGGCTTTCTGTATATTTTGTATTGTGAGTTATCATCTGTTGAAGGTGTAGTATAGTACTATGTTTAAGATCATAGTTGCTCCTAGACTATTGGGGGGAATTTGCCAAGCTATCCTGAGTGTCTCTGAGGTTAATCTGGGTTAATCAGGCCTACCTAAAAGTGACAAATCTCTAACTAGAGTTTCACCCTTTCTCCTCATACTTCCCGGGGGTTGTCTGAACTTCCCAGAGTAGAAATCTCCTGGTTACTTCAATCTAGCAAAAGCTCCTTCTCCATCCTTCATAGGCCCACTTTGGTCCTGGCCTGCAAATCTGAACCTAGATTAAGTCCTCATACAGTCATGGTGACTAGACCAAAAATGCATGGCCATGCTCCAAGAGAAATCCCACCTTTTCTTTAGAAATCATAAGCTCCTTTAGCAGGTATGTCCAACATTGCAGGAAAACTTTGAATAAGCAACTTTCATATCTCTTGGGAGAACATACAGATTTAATGATTCACAGGTTGTGAAATGGTAAAATCATATTTACGGCTACCAAAAGTAAATGGGGCAAGAGTATTGAGTCAGGGTAGGAATTCATTTAAACACTGTATATACCGAAAACAAGATGAATTCTGGGGGAAATGAACTAATAGGGTACTATGACATTATTTATCTTTGTAGCCACTAAAAATGTCAAAATAAAAAGTCAGTGCTGTTTGCACACTGTACACGGACAGCGTACCAAATGATTTATGTACCCTCTACCACAAAGTTCCTCTACCAATAGGAAAATACTGCCCTGGTTGCTAGAAAACAAACATTTGGTGGGCTACATAGGGCTACATATTCCCGTCCATGTCCTCACCTCTGATCAGTCTCATACGTTCAATGGTTATTGCCAGGACAAATACATCTGTTGATCATTTCAGTCCCATGTATATATATATATATATATATTGGCCTGCTAGACAAACTGTTGATTTGTATCCAATTTCAAAGTGAAAAAAAGACCTTCTTAAGAAAATATACATCTCCTCTAAAGATAACTTTAGGACAGAAATTGCTCCTGGGTGACAGAGGAAGAAGAGCTTGTGTTCCACGCACAGAATGGCTATATTCTACCCACATGAGAGCTCTCAAAATGTACGGCTCCTTCTTAGACTTGCTTAGAAGCAAAATGAATAATATACTGATTGGGACCAAGATTCTGGATCAAATACTAATTTTTCCTATTTTATGGGTAAGAATTTCTTATGTAATTGCATCTTTTGGACATGTGTACATGAACTTGTGTAACTCGAAACCCAGGATCCAGCGGTTTCTGCCATGGCAAATCTCACATGGTGGGTTACGGGGATCCACTCGACACATTATACTCATCTGTGTTCGAATACTCCTGGTGTACTGGAGAGATGAATCTGTTAGTACCACTTTGTGCCAGTCATGGCGATGAGCATGAAGAGTTTGCTTTCTCTTTTTAACACTTTATTTCAGCCTATGGGTTGTAATTTATGACAGTGATGTTCAGAGCTCAGAGACTCTACGTTTTCTAGAAGTTTTGAAGGGACTATAAATGCTTGATTATATTTACTATTTTAAAATCACAATTTAAAACCATCATGCCACTCATAGGTGATATATTGCACTTTTAACATGAGAAGAACCTCTAATTTGTTAATGTGTGGTGTTAGTAAATTCTCTGTGTTTGAATGTGTCTATATGTGTATATGTTTAAGACTTGGACTAAGTCTTCTCCTACCATTTCCACAGATAGGTGAACTTTCTGTAAAAGGGCGAAATAAGGGAAACTGTAGGACTTTCATGCAAATTCTGGTCTGCATATGTCTTTTTACATGTAAATGTAAGGGAAGTACAAATTTATGTTATATACAAACCTCAATAAATTAAATGCCAAGAAGTACTTAGACATACCTTCTCAGTTGATGTCCCTGCCACTGAACAATCATGAATTGTGTAATAACAAGTGAATATATCATCAGTTGCATCACAGTGAATTGAATTATAGCTATTCTTGGGACTTTTAAGTTTTGGGTGCTTTTGTTTAACTTTCATGCTCATAGGTTTTGACCTTTGGAACATAATTTCATAATACTCCTATTTAAAGTTTTAGAATCATGATTGCCGAATAATATATTGAGGTTTCAAAGCAAGCTATTAAAATTTCCACTTTTGTAATGCTTATCTGGGTGAATTACATTTTTCTCATTACTATGCAACCCAAAGTAGACAGGAGTATATTGGATGTGGATTTTAATATAAGACTGTAACTGTCAATCAGTCTCCTGATTTCAAATTTTTGTTTGTCAAGTTGATTCCAGTGTTCTTACTGAATGATGTTAAAACAAGTATGTTTTGCATATTTTAACATAAACTTTGTAATCACATATCCCTTATATCTTTTTTATATATTGGGATTTTGAGTAAAACTTCCTTTGAAGTAAGAATTTTACTACTAAATATCTGGTACTAAAAAATCTGTCTCAGGAGGTCAGTGGTTTGCATCCATTCTATTTTTAGGCTCCATGACTTTGAACATAGACTTTATACCTTGAAATTTCCAATAATAGACAACTTAATTAATTCCTGTAGTAAAAGACTTGGGATCAGGCTAAAATCTACTATTAATCGCAGTAGCTTAGAACCAAAAAAAAAAAAGAAAAAAGTAAATGTAATTCTGTGTCGGGGATATTCTAATAAGGCAGGTGAGGAGGGAAATTAGTAGATATTGTTATTTCAGACCTAAAATTAAAGCACAATGTGCTGGGATCCATGCAACACGTATAATGGAAGACACAGATACAGGGGAGAAGATGGTAATTTGAAAATGTTTACTCTTTGATTTGTGATCATTTTTTTCCAGCAGATTTGTTTCCCAGTAGAATTCCTTAGAAGAATGTCAAAGCCAATTTCATTCCCTAAACATACCAGCAAATGAGTGGGACAGGAGGCTGGAATTGAATACTTGCTCTATAGAAG
This sequence comes from Ursus arctos, assembly GCF_023065955.2. Taxonomy (NCBI): domain Eukaryota; kingdom Metazoa; phylum Chordata; class Mammalia; order Carnivora; family Ursidae; genus Ursus; species Ursus arctos. The sequence continues at coordinate 55,144,101 of NW_026622764.1, read as the reverse complement.
TCACAAGTGCCACAATGAACAGATTTCAATTTGGGGACTGCTTATTTCTGCTAGCCCATCTATTGCACACATCTCCTTTTATAGCTCCCAATGCGTGTTCCAAAAAGGATCACCTGCTTTGTCATCACTGACACGTCTGGGTCAGAGTACCAAAAGGAATACGTGGAAACCACACAAGAGCAGTAAAACAAGTCACAGTACAAGGTCTCACTTCCGTCCTCCTGGCTCCCTTCTGAGTCACGAAGAAGCCCACTGGCCCTGGCAGCCCCTGCTCATCCTCAACAATGTGCTTCTGTCTGAAGAGCTGTGGATTCTATTGCCTTGAAATGACTCCGAGAGAGTCACAGAGTACATAACCCTCCAATGGAGAAACACATCTGAGTCACTGAGGGTCATTTCAGTTGAGAGCATGTCATAGCACTTAAATGCTGTGTCAAGAGAAGTCACTGTAATTCTTTGCAAAACTGTCCTCTCAACTCCAAAGATCATGATGTTTTGATGGTCACATTCTCAGTCTGTAGGTTCTAGCCAGGAGCAAAGAAGGCTGAATCAATAGCTAAATATTAAAGAGTATGTAAGACAGGATGAGTAAATTGAGATCGACAAGTTTCACTACACAGTTCAATGTCTCATGGAGATGACACAGTGTTTCCCTTTTCATCTCAGCTCTAACTGTGCGACCCTTGGAAAGCAGCTCAGCCTCTGTGAGTCCATTTTCTCCTACAAAGGGAATTTATTAGAGTGCACTAGGTGGCTCAGAATTGCTGACAGGGCTAGAGAAATAGACCCTACATAAGCTTTCAAAACCAATCATGAAAACCGTGCTGCGGAAGTGACCTCAGGAGGAACCTGCTGCTGCTGCCTCCACCTGCTGCAAGAACCCAACCTGACTGCAGCTGCCGCCCATTCCAGGACCTTGACCTTCGTACGACTGCTGTCACTACTTTCAAAACTGGACTCATCATGATCACCCATATCAACAATAAATGCCTTGGCAAGCCTTCACACCTACATTGCTCACTTCCAAATAGAAGTCTCATGTGGATGTATCTGATCGGTGGACCCGATTGAGGCCTCTTGTGTGCACCACAGTGAGCATGGAAGGCAGAAGTGATGCCATGGGGAATGACAAACACGTAAGGCAGGTGGAGAGCGCACACGTGCCCTTTCACCCTTAGCTGTGTCCCACAAAATTGTCCTTTGTTCTCATGCAGAGTCACTTTGCTAGCACCTAGGAAATGGGCATGAGGTAAGAGAGACGAGTATGTTCCCTTCCTCCTTCAGGGGTACTTCCTAAAGGAGGCACTAGCCAGACTTATGACACTAGGATGGAACCCTGGGGATCAGAACTTGGTGAGGTAGGTGGTTTGCCTAGAGTCAACACAGATAAATCAGGTCTGTCATCAAGCAAAGGCCAGAGCATGAGACACTTCCTAGAAGGATGAGGGCCAAGTTGATGTAAGAAAGCAGTAGAAAGCAGTGTGCTATGATGATAGAAATCAGGAGCTCAAAATAGAAACTGTGAAGGCCCAAATGTGTTCTGTTGTGTGCTGCCCAGGTGGATGGGACATCCTATAGAAATAATACTCTTCCAATTGTACAGTTGTCTGAAGTTTGTAAAATAATTTCACATTTTATACCATGTACTCTGAGGATAAGGTAACTAGTAATATCCTAGTTTTACAAATGTCAAAGGATGGTGAGTAGAAATGAAGTGGCTTTGGCCAAGGCTACGAGGCTACTCTGTGGAATCAGGACTCCAGCTAGATGTTCATTCTTGTTTAGCAGCTTGAGCTGTGGCTAGCAGTCTACAAAACATTTTCATAAATATTCTAGACAGAAATATGGGAAGACAAATGTATTGTGGGAGTTTTATTCATTTTACTTTACATGGGCTTACACGGAGATGTGTTAAATTTGATCTCATGGATATTTTCTCTAGGGTTCTGACTGAAAATTCCAGAATCATGCAATTTAGTATTTGCACTTTAAATGACATTTGGGATGTTCTGTTTCAGACTGCTCTATTTAGCCCTTTCCACACCATCCTCACCTATGAGAGCAGGTGCTTGCTAATTATAAGAAAGACCAATTTCTTCAAACACTCAGAAATGATTCCTTCCTTTGTGACTCAGCTGTTGAGCTGAAAACAAATGACAAGTCTTAAGAGAGAGAGAGAGCTTACACACTTGGTTGGCTGTTTCAAAGTGATACCCAGATTCAGAAAACTAACTCCTAGAGGTCTGGGATGGTCTTGGAGGTCTGGAGCCACTTCATGAAAGTACCCTTCCAATGTGAACCTTCAATGTCTCTCACAAGGTTCCTGTTTGAATAAAGTCAGCCTCCATAAAGGCACCAAATTAGTCAGATTTTTTGTCATGCACAAAAGCTTTCTTGGTTTGCTTCTCTCACCCACCCCCCCTTTACTTGTTTGTTCCTTAAATTCCACATATGAGTGAAATCATATGGTATTTATCTTTCTCTGACCGACTTTATTTCACTTAGCACAATACTCTAGCTCCATCCATGTCATTGCAAATGTCAAGATTTCATTCTTTTTTTGGTGGCTGGATAATATTCCATTGGGAGGTGGGTAGGGGGGTGGCTTAAATTGGGAATGGGGATTAAGAGGAGCATGTGTGGTGATGAGCACTGGGTGTTGTACAGAAGTGTTGAATCACTATATTGTACCCCGTAACTAATATTATACTTCACGTTAACTAACTGGAATTTAAACAAAAACTCAAAAAAAAAAAAAAAAAAAAAGCTTTCTACTGAACGATACAGGTAAACCATGAAACTATTCAGGGTTATTTCTATATGTCTACAGAGTCTGGGAGAAAAGCAAAAGTGTACTTAATCTTTTAGAGGTTTTAGCTACTTTCAGTTTAGTTAGGATATTTGATTGAATTTTAGTATTTGTCACACCTTTTTCCTTGGATTGAGTAAAAAAAAGAGATATTGTTTGTGAGAATGCTTTGAAAATGGTAAAGCACCAAACAAATTATTGTGATTGTTTTAAAGGAACTGATCACTAAATTCTCAAATATACTTTCAGGTAGGGAAAAAAGAAAAAAAAAAAAAAAGAACTTTCAGCTACATATAGCTGATGCTGTCTCTCTTACCACACCACTTTTAGAGGCTGATTTTGTCATACCTACGTGATTGACTGAATAGTACAGCTGGTGCTGACGCACTGGCAAAATAACTGTGAACTCAAACGAAGCTTCGAAAGCAGCAAACTGATTCTAGTGGCCCCATAAAATATGAATCATTGATTTTTCCCTCTGAACCTTCTTAACTACAATTTGCTGTATCATTGAACTTGAAATGAGGACTGCATAAGATTTTTTACACTTCCAGTGGCTTAGCATTCATTCCAGTTGAAGGAGCGGGAGATGGGATAGGAGTTTCCGAAACTCAGTAGTGATGTTTAAAAGCCTCCCTCACCCATAATCCTCCTGCGGGAGCAAACCTGCATTCTCTTCCTGAATACTGCTTCTTGGGCTACTCTGCACTCAGCAATGCAGTGTTCATGTCAACTACCCCCTGCTCCCAATGATTACGTATAAATTGCTCTTTAGAGCATTGACGATGAGTCTTTTGGCATTAGGTACTGATCCTGGCAGAAGAGAAGTTACGCAATATAAATAACGTGGCCCATCTAGCTCAAAATTAATTCTGATTCAACAAGTTAGTCACATTCTTCCCAATCCTGTTTTGTTTCAATGACTTATTATTAATGAACTATAAATTTATACAACCTAATGGTTCTTCACAATTTATATATGTAATTGTGCTTCAGGGGTGAGCATCAGAATTCTCTGGAGATTCTCCCCCCCCCCCAAATACACTTGGTACTCCATCACCAAATGACAAATCAGAATATCCAGGATTAAATCTGAGCACATGTGTTTTGAAGCATCTCCTTAGGTGACTCTGCTACAAAGCTCTGATTAAGGACTACTCCCCTAAACTTTCCCTATATATTCATAGCCTAAACATACAATGAACAAAATGCATGGATTGTTATCAATATGTACCTTTATTTTTTAAAAACCTACTACCCCTTTAAACTTTCTTCAAAAGGGATAACTTTCCCCAGTCTTTAATGAAAGTTTTGGCAGTTCCCTTTGGCGTCTCTGATCTCTTGTGTGATCTGTGGTTACTTTAAATGACAAACACGACCTCAAACTGTAAGTAGAATAAATGTCCAGCTCCACATAATAACCAAAGCTCTAAATATAACTTTGAGATTCATCTTCTCCGTCCCCCGGTTTGGACCTTCTGGTTGTGAACTGCATGTAGGGAAGATGGGCTTGCCCTCCAGGTCTCTCCTCTTAGCCTGCTTCCTCCCTCTCCGATATGCTTGGATTATTTAGCACTTCTCCAAAGTCTAAATTCAGGTGGGGAGTAGAGGTGAGGGATAAGGCAAATTCCTACCTGGCTGGGTAGTTTTGTGCTCACTGATCCTAGCAGCTAATTAAAACTGTCAGACCCGGAAGGGCCAGACTGGTGGCTCTGCATCTTTATAAATGTGATATTGTCATGGGCTCTTGAGAGGTTCCCTACAGGTCCCTCCCTGCTGTAGTTCTTATGACCTGAGCGGATGTTTCTCTACTTTGGACAGTCACTAATGCCCCACCCTCAGCCCTGGGCATTCAGTGTAAACTTACGGTCCCTTTTTGCTAAGCATTACTCTTCTGTTTAAGTGATTCTTTTAGGCAGGACTCAAAACTTCCTCACACAGGAGTTTTTCTAATAAAACTGACTTCTGATCTAGGCAAATACTCACATATCACTCGCTTTCATGAGCAGTAGAGTGTGGAGGCTGATACCAACAGGGTAGCTCTCCTGGTTCTGCCCTCAAGCTTCCTTCAGCCCCTCGATTTCCCAAGATGGAGTCATGTCAAAGCCCCCCCCCATCTGTGGTTAGCAGAAAGTACCAGCCCCTCCTGCAAAAGGGGTGTGTATAACATACACCTTGACAACAGCTATTTCCAAGCAAACCTTTTCACTAATCTGCCCACCCTCTCTGAAGCCTTTTTCTGTTCCTGATCAGGCTGAGGAACCAGGAGTCATGGAGCAGGTTCTTGGGAACATTTCTTCAGTTAATCTGCACATGGGATGGGACAGTCTGTCTTACATTCACTTTAGTGTCTGATCTCTGTCAAACTGGCATCACAGTGGAAACTGATAAAGGCAAATTCCCATTCAACCCTTCTGTTACATATATGAATTGTAAGTGTTTAAACACACCATAAAACCACTGGTCAGGCATATTAAAAAAGGATTGACCTGCCCTCCTCACGGGAGAGTGGCAAGATGCCAACACAATTAGTTTCATTTTTCTGCTTATGAACTTTCTAGATAATTCATGTTGGGATATCAGCCTTTATCCCCTGTTGGGCTGAAAGCTAGTTCTGCTTCTTTTTCATTTACTCATTCCTTAGAGGACCAGTTTAGGCCGCTCTAGACCAAGAAAGCAACCTGTCTCAAGTGCTTGCAAGTATAGTGCTCCATTCTCAGCTTTGGAGGTCTGTGGTTGAAAGCTTCCTGAGGTCCATGAACCTCCTGAAGTTGAACACCATCTCACTCTATGGTTTCAAGCAGGACAGTAACTTCAGAACAGACAGGCCAATATCTAGCATTCTGTATTGACCAATCTTAAACAACCACATGTTCAGGATAATTGTCCAGTTCAGGTCAAGCCTAAATGAATTTCATTTCTAGTTTCTTTACCAGCATGAGATGAATACCTCGCATTACTCTCTTCCTTCCATGTGTTCCTGCTCTACTGTAAACATGGGCATGCGCGAGAACCCTCTCAAATTGGTCCCTAAGAACAAGCACTAATTTTTAGCACAGCCACTCTATATTCATACAGTCAAGATGCATCATTCTCCCTCCAAATCTCTCTGAGGGATACAGAACTCAGGCTCACATTTCACAACTCACATTACTAATGAAACCCTTAACCTCTCAGTCTAAAATGCAGGCATTAGGTTGGAGTACCTGGCTGGCTCAGTTGGAAGAGCATGAAAATTTTGATCTCACTGTTGTGAGTCTGAGGCCCACACTGGGTGTAGAGATTACTTAAAAATGAAATCTTTGAATAAAATACAATAAAGTAAAGAAATTAGGCTAATAAAGACTTTATATTCCTCCTCAGGAATACTTATTGGGTAACTTTTTGAACTTTTTTTTTTATTACAAACCCAGTTTTGAATTATTTTTTTAGATGATACAGACCCTCTACCTTAAATGTAAATTCAAGTCTCATTTTGGATTCAGAAAATAGCTTGTAGCTTCAAATTCAAAGCATTTTTTGTTTGTTTGTTTAGGCCTCCTGGGAGGAACTTCAATTACTACAAAGCTGACAAGAAGGTTTAGGCTCTACTCTTCGAAGTTACATGTTAGCCTTCTTACATTTGTTTGAACCCTTAGTAGCAAAGACATACTGAAATAAAAGCATGGGCTCTGAAACTTTAAGAAACAAACACAAATCACTGGATATTTAAAGAAGAGCTATAGGGTCACTTCTACAAAATCATCTCAATAAACCACTGTTTAGAAGTATTTGGGTAGGGGCGCCTGGGTGGCACAGCAGTTAAGCGTCTGCCTTCGGCTCAGGGCATGATCCCGGCGTTATGGGATCGAGCCCCACATCAGGCTCCTCCGCTATGAGCCTGCTTCTTCCTCTCCCATTCCCCCTGCTTGTGTCCCCTCTTTCTCTGGCTGTCTCTATCTCTGTCGAATAAATAAATAAAATCTTAAAAAAAAAAAAAGAAGTATTTGGGTATCCTTGGAAAACTTTGGTTAAGAGATATCACAGTCAATACAAGAAAATATCTCAGTAGAACTTAAAGACTCAAAGTTAAAGAGACATGACTAAAATGAGTCAATATTTTCAGGAAATGTGAGAAATACTTCAATATGCCAGTATTTTGCTATTTTAAATAGAGATCCGAGGTAATCCTGTTTTTTAAAGAGAGATATCAAAATTTGAAATTCTTTTTGAGAGCCTAGAAAGAATGTAATACTTCCCAGATTCTGCCAAAATCAGTTTTTCCATTGTCCATTTTAGAAGACTTAAAAAGAGCTTCGTCAACACACCAAAACAATTCACATTTGACTTATTTAGAATGATGTTTCACAGCTCAACCGACGAGGCCCTGAATTATGCAGATGAATTACACACTTTGCTTCTTAACTGTGCTTTGGAAGCTTAGATGCAGGCTCTCAGTCTGGGATAAAGAAATGTTGACTGTACATTCTCTGGAAGATGTTTAAAAGCAACAGAAATTCAAAGATAAGAGAAATACTGTCTGATCTACTAAGGGATCTGAATGTATAATAAATAAAACTAGTGATTGTGGGGTTTTTTCTCCCTCAATTTCTCTGTAGAGTTTATCCAATAGAACTTCCAACCAGTTTTAAATGAAAAAGAAAAACCACCACCACCACCACCACTACCATCACCAACCTAGATGTCCTTAAATAACCCTGTTGTAGTTCCTTTATTTAGGCTGAAGACTGTTTGAACATTTTTCTCCATAACAGAAGGACCACATAATGTTAAAATGTAGGAAAGCTGGAAAAGCTATCATGGAAAAGAATCTTAAACTGCTGGCTATTACCTTTTCTAACTTAATCCTCTGCATGTAGTGTTCTGGCTTAGGGCAGACAGGCATTCCAGGATCGATCTGAAATGCTTTAATTCAGCACCATCAAGCTGTCTCATGACTCAGGGAAAACATTTTTTTTTTTAGTTGTGGTGTCATCATAGATTTAAGCCTCTTTTATAGCTACAGTAGTTACAAATGACTATAAAAGATTACATTTTTAATTAAACTCAGAGAAAAAGAAATCTGTAATAAAGTTGCATTTAAAATGCCATGTAATTTAGCCTTTATGATTCACCATATTAGTTTGGTTTAGTGGGTTTCCTTTGCAATTAATATTTACTTTGACACAAACCAGTAATACAAATACAGGTATATAGCAACTTAGATTTTTTTTTTTCCACAACACAGATTCTTTTTATTTGGTAGTTTTTTTCTTCCTTCATCACGAATCTACCCACATATGCAGTTTATTATAGTTGAGTACTTATTATCATTTATATAATACTCTCATATTAACAATGCTTATATTTTATCCTACTCCAAACATTTTAAAATGTAAATGTAATCAAGTTATATTTTGTCATTATTACCCTCTTTTAAAAATACTTTAAGTTACAAAGCTAGTTAGTAAATCACACATTTGTAAGCCTAAATTCTAAGGCCAACACACCCAACTTCTAAAGTTATTTTATTTTTGTTTCTTTGTATTTGATAATGTATAATCTTCCATTTTCCATTGTGAAAGTCATGTTTATGTAGAATGGAAGTGAGAACTTCCAGGGCCACTTTTCCTACAAGGCTGAAAGGCATATTTCAACAACTGTTTTTCCTGTGAGTGTAATTAGCTAGTGTTCTTTTTAAGATTTTTTATTTAAATTCAATTCAATTAACATATACTGTATTATTAGTTTCAGAGGTAGAATTTAGTGATTGATCAGTTGCATACAACACCCAGTGATCATTACTTCAAGTGCCCTCATTAATGCCCATCACCCAGTTACCCCATCCCCCCACCCATCTCCCCTCCAGCAACCCTCATGACCCAGCAATTGCACTACTAGGTATTTATCCAAAGGATACAAACATAGTGATTCAAATGGGCACATGCACCCCAATGTTTATAGCAGCAATGTCCACAATAGCCAAACTATGGAAAGAGCTTATATACCCACAACAGATGAATGGATAAAGAAGATGTGGTATATATACAATGGCGTATTACTTAGCCATCAAAAAGAATGAAATCTTGCCACTTGCAGTAACATGGATGGAACTAGAGGGTATTATGCTAAGTGAAATAAGTCAGTCAGAGAAAGACAAATACCACATGATTTCACTCATATGTGGAATTTAAGAAACAAAACAGATGATCATAGGGGAAGGGAAGTTAGTGTTCTTTTTAAAAACTGAGATGCCCCAGAATGGAATTTTGATTAATTACAAGATGCTGCTATGCTGTTCCACTTTCTTGCTGCACCCATTCTTACTTTGCTACCCTCATTAGTAAGTGAACTTTCTTCTCAAATGAGACGGCAATAAGCCAAGTGCCTTATACTTGTCAGTACCACTACAAATAGCACTGCTATTAGAATCTGGAAAAAAACCCGAAGTGACTTATTTTTAATATATAAGATGCCATTATTTAGCCTGCTTAGCAATACCCTCATGAATTGTATTGTTTACGAGAAAGTTACTTGTTTATCTATGTCCGGTGTGACTCTCAACACAAGTACATTTGCTTTTACACGATTGTTTGGTTTTGTTTGCATTTATATCAGAAAGCCAAATTCAGTAAACCTTTTAAAATTCTGAAGCCTCTGATAAAACCTGAAGTCTTCTGAAATAGCAGACTCTGTTTATAGATCAACTCGAATAAACAAACTGTCATCTCAGTCATAAAGGAACTAACTTTATTTCTGACTAGACAGTACCCGCCTTAACCAAAATAATCCTACCGATTCTCTTCTTATATCAGAATCCACCCTTAACCAGGTATAACAATTCCACCTCAGGTAGGTTGATTTCCCTCCTTCTCTTAGTCTTTACGATTTGTCTTTTAGTCTATTATTAGTCTCTTTACTCTGTATTACTTTTTTTTCCTGAACAGGAACTGTCACAGGTTTCCTATCTAAGGCAGGAACAGCTTTAATTTCAAGGTTTTCTTGTTATTAGTGCTTCAGAATGCTTCATTTTAATATTGAAGATCAATGTGCTTCCTGACCCCGACATGCCCACCTAATCCTCACTTGGAGTTCTTTTTCAGTCCCTGGTTTCTGAGCACTCCAAGTTCTAGGCTCATCTCTTCCTACTCCCCATGGGAAAGGAAATTCTTAGGCTTTATTAGGTTCTCCCCACCTTTCTACTTACTCTTTTTTCAAGTTGTATAACTCTAGTATAAGCTTCTTTGAGTCAAAATTGGAATCTTTTTGAAAGAAAGATAATGAATGTGCTTATGTGTGGATGTGAATGGTAAGGGAAAGTGAATAATCAAGAATAAGAACACATCCCCTCAGATGAGGGATGTACAACTGGTATGACACAGTACCCACGGATTTCATGCCACAGACTGAGATGGAGATGCCTGCAGGAGGGAAAGGGAACGGAGAGAAATAACAGTTTCATTTTAAATATATTAAGTCGGGATACCTACTGGATATCTAAGCAGAGATAGTAAATACAGAATTGGATATATGGGTGGAAGCTGTAAATTCAGACTGTGTCAGGTGATAAATGTATTTCAATTTATGGACCTGGATGAGACGAGCAGGTAGAAAAAGGAGGAGATGGGCATGGATGGAGTTTCACATTTTTGGCAGTTTAGTGCTAGAGGCAGTGGCAGTCACAGTGGTAGAGGCACCCGGAAGCCCGGTACTGACCTTCAGCCAAAATAAGGATGAAAACAAGTAGTTGGTGATTTATAACATGCTGAGAAGAACCAAAAACTCCCCTGTATGCCCCTTGTAGAACTTTCTCTGTACTGTTAACTGAAAATGTATGGCTTGATGGTTTGCCCTGATTTAACTGGTTATGCAGCTTGCTTTTAGCCACAAAACCAGTGGGATGTAAAAGACCCTCAGTAAACATGTCTGTTGGCTCTCCTGAGGGCAAGGTATCTCTGCAACTGATTAGAGGTCAATAATCAAAGGTGAAGCATAGCCTGTGCTACTGAAAGAGGATCCTGGAAACTCTATCTGAAAGTCTCAGAACTCATAGATATTTGCCCACATTTTCCTTTTCCTGAACTGTATCCTTACTTTCACTGAACCCCTAAAAAGAGTATACCCTATGAAGGTCCATGAGTCCTTCAATTTTCCAACTCTGTGTAATTGCTGCAGTGATGAACCTCCTGGATGAGACCTAAAAGCAGGATATGACAGGCTACGGCAATGGTAGAAGTTAGGCAGACTGCAGCATTGCTCAAAATCTTTAGTCTGTTCAGACACGTCCTGAGAATACTGGGAGGTGGCCCTGTTGTTTAGAGGAAAGGATGGGCAAGAAGAGGGCAATGTTAATATCATACACCTAGTGGAACTAGAACAAACAAAGCCTCAGGTGAGTAGAAGGAAGGAAATAATAAAGACCAGAACAGAAATCAATGAAATAGAGACTAAGAAAACAACAGAAAAGATCAATGAAATCAAGAGCTTGTTCTTTGAAAAGATAAACAAAATTAATAAACCTTTTGCCAGACTCAACAAGTAAAAAGATGACTGAAATAAATAAAATCAGTAATAAAAGAGGAGAAATAACAATATGACAAAAATACAAAAAAAAAAAAAAATCATAGGAGACTACTATGAAACGTTACATGCCAAACTGGACAACCAGGAAGAAATGGATAATTCCTAGAAACACAAAATCTTTAAAAACTGAATCAGGAAGAAATAGAAAATCTGAACAGATGAATTATTAGTAATGAAATTGAATTGGTAACCAAAAAAACCCAACAAACAAAAGCCTAGGACCAAATGGAATCACAGGTTAATTCTACCACACATCTAAAGAATAATTAATACCTATTCTCCTCAAACTATTTCAGAAGATAAAAAAGAAAAGAGAGCTTCCAAATATATTCTAGGAGGTCAGCATTACCCCGATACCAAAACCAGACAAAGATGCTAAAAAAACAAAACAACCACAACAACTACAACAACAAAACTGCAGAAAAGAAAATACCCCTGATGAATGTAGATGGAAAATTCCTCAACAAAATATTAGCAATCTACATTTTAACAACACATTAAAAGGATCATTTACCTCAGTCATGTGGGCTTTCTGCCAGGGATGCAAGTATGGTTCAATATTCACAAATCAATCAATGTGATAAAACACATTAACAAAACAAAGGATAAAAATCATGTTATCATCTCAATCGGTACAGGAAAAGCATTCAATGGAATTCAACATTCATCCATGATAAAAACTTTCAACAATGTGGAGTTAGAGGGAACATACTTCAACATAATAAAGGCCCAATATGAAAAACCCATGGCTAACATCATACTCAATGGTGAAAAACTGAGAGCTTTTTTTTAAGACCAAGACAAGACAAGGATGTTACTGTAGCCATTTTTATTCGATTCAACATAGTACTCGAAGTTGTAGCCACAGCAATCAGATAAGAAAAAGAAATGAGACATCCATATTGTTACAGAAGTCACTATTTACAGATGACATACCTTTCATTGAAAATCCTAAAGATTCCACCAAAAACTATTAGAATAAATGAATTCAGTAAAGCTGCCAGATGCAACATGAATACACAGAAACCAATTGTTTCTACACTAATATTAAAATAGCAAAGAAATTTAAAAAAATTCCATTTAAAACTGCACCAAAGAGAATAATATACATAAGAATAAACTTAACCAAAGAGGCGAAAGATCTGTACTCTGAAAACTATATAACACTGATGAAAGAAGCTGAAGATGACACAAACAAAAGGAAAGATACTGCATGCTCATGGACTGGAAGAATTGTTATTGCAAAAATGTTCATACTATCCAAAGTGATACACAGATTCAATGCAATTTTTATCAAAATACCAACAGCATTTTTCACAGAACTAGAATAAATAATTCTAAAACTTGTATGGAACCACAAAAGACTTCAAATAACCTAAGCAATCTTAAGAAACAATAACAAAGCTAGAGGTATCACAATTTCATATTTCAAGATACACTACAAAGCTTTAGTAATCAAAACATTATGGTACTGGCACAAAAATAGACACATAAATCAACAGAAGAGAACAGAGAGCCCAGAAATAAACTCCTGGTTATATGGTCAATTAATCTATGACAAAGGAGGCAAGAATATACAACTGGGAAAAGGCAATATCTTCATTAAATGGTGCTGGGAAAACTGGACCACTACATGTAAAAGAATAGAAATGGACCACTTTTTGGACACCATACACAAAAATAAACTCAAATGGGTTAAAGTCATAAATATGAGACCTGAAACCACCAAACTCCTAGAAGAAAACATAAACAGTAATATCTCTAACATTGGGCATAGCAAAATTTTTCTATATATGTCTCCTCAGGGAAAAGAGAAAAAAGCAAGCATAAATTATTGGGACTACACCAAAAAAAAAAAAAAAAAAAGCTTTTGAACAATGAAGAAAACTATTGACATAATAAAAAGGCAGCCTGCTGAATAAGAGAAAATATTCACAAATGATATATCCAAAGGGGTTAATATCTAAAATATATAAAGAACTTAAACAACTCAGCACCAAAATATCTGATTAAAAAATGGGCAGATGACATGAATAAACATTTTTCCAAAGACGACGTACAGATGGCCAGTAGACACATGAAGAAATGCTCAATATCACTAATCAGGGAAATGCAAATCCAAACACATAAAAAAAAATGAGAAATGATAAGTGTTGGTAAGGCTGTATAGAAAAAGGAAACTTGTGCACAGTTTGTAGGAATAAACTGGTGCAGCCAGTTGGCGTTTCCTCAAAAAATAAAAGTAGAAAAACCATACGATGCACTAATTCCATTATGTGGTATTTAACCAAAGGAAATGAACTAATTTGAAAAAATATATGCACTCCTATGTTTATTGCAGCATTATTTACAATAGCCAAGACATGGAAGCCACCAAAATCTCTATCAATAGATGGATGGATGCAGAAGATAGGATATATATGTACAATGGAACATTACTCAGCCATAAAAAAGAATGAGATCTTGCCATTTGTAACAACATGGGTGGACTCAGAGGGTATTAATGCTAAGAGAAAGAAGTCAGATAAAGAAAGACCAATATCAAATGATTTCACTTGTATGTGGAATCTAAAAATCTAAACAAATAGAACAAAAAGCAGAAACAGACCCCTAAATATGAAGAATAAACTGATTGTTGCCAGAGGGGAGGACAGTGGAGGTATGGGCAATATGGGTGAAGGGGAGTGGGAGATACAGGCATTCAGTTATGGAATGAATAAGTCATGGGGATTAAAGGCACAGCACAGGTAGTTATAGTCAATCGTACTCCCTCATACTGTGTGGTGACAGATGGTCATAGACGCTATATTGTGGTGAGCATAACATAATGTATAGAATTGTCCAATAACTATGTGGCATACCTGAAACTAATAGCATTGTGTATCAACTACACTTCAATAAAAAAAAAAAAAGAATGAGGCAACATCATCTTTGTATATGGTATAGCCTCTGGTACATAGCAGGCACCTAGAAAAACGTTTTTGAAATAAGTGAATGAATAAATGAATGCACAAATGAAGAGAGGTGGTCATAGATCCTCAAAGTTCACTCCCTTACTTCATTCAGGATAGTGCTCAAATCAGGACACCCTAGAGAGATGCAGGCCTTGTTAATCACCAAATCTAACGGTGCCCCCTAGTCTATCCCTCTTTATGCTATTTTACTGTTCTTCATAGAACATCCCACCACTTGATCTTATCTTATCTGTTGGTCTGTGTATTTAAGGACTGCCAGCCACAGCAGAATGTAAGGTCCATTAGAGTAGGTGCTTTGTATGTTGTTCACTGCCCTAATTCTAGCACCTGGAACTGTGGCTGGCACAGATTACATGCTCAAAAAACATTTGTGGGATGAATAAGCTCTCATGCCCACACTGTGGGTGTCACCCATATGGTTGGACATTAGAGTGAGCAACCATCCTGGTTGCCTGGGACTGAGAAGATTCCCTGGCTGTAAGACAGTCAAGTAAGTCATGCTACTAAACTTCTGTTTTAGCTTCTTGCTTTATCATTCATTCATTTGTTGATCAATATTTATTCAGCACCTATCATAAAACAGACACTGGCTTAGATACTGGAATCACAGCAATAAATAAGTCAGATGAAGCTCCTGCTGTCATAAAGCTATATTCCTCAGCAGGTGCATTAGCCTGGACAAATGGCCCCTGGAGGCTGAGGCTCACCCTACACAGTATGACTGAAATTAAACCCCGGGAGACGGTGGGTTGGTGGCCAGCAGGTGTTGCTCAGGAGAGATGCAGGCCATGGTTGGAGTTGAGTCCATGCTGTCGTGGAAGTTCTAGTGACTTCCAGCAAGAACTCTGATGTCCTGGATTCTGGCCAACACCTTCATTCAGTCTTTAGCTAAGATATATCAAAACTCAGATATGCTTCAACTCATAAGTATTTTAATTTCTTTTCCCAGTTAACATTATTAATAATAGTTAAACTTCTGGTGAAGGGAAGCATCAGCAGAGCTAGCCTTAGGCAAAACTGGAGGAAAGATGAAATTCCTGCTTCCTTCCTACATCTAACCTTCATGGCAGAGTCATCATATAACAGTATCCTTTCAGGTCAAACTTAACCAGTTTGAGGTTTTCCTTTTATTCTCCAGTATTCTTCTCATTGTCATTGTTCTGAGAGAAAAAAATTCTTAATTTCTTGTAGACATATATGCTTGTTAGTAGATCATCAACCACCAGATAACCTATGTGCATCTTAGAATCCTGAAGGTAAGTTACCCAAACTATTGACTCTAATGACTGCAATTTTGTGGGGTGTATCATGCCTATCATGGGGAAAGGTAACTCTTCACATATATGGGGTTAGCCTTGACCACCTCCAAGAGCTGCAAAATTTAAATTTTCCATTTCAGTTCTCACACATCTTATTTCCTCCTTGGTGGAACACCATTTCTTTCTGCCCTCAGGCCAGTAGGCCCATGATAAAAGTCTTGATTTCATAAAATATATGCCATGGACATTTTATTTTGTTTTGTTTTTGACATTTTGAATATCAGTATACAGCTTCCACTTTCTCTTCAAACGGTTTAACAGTTTCCCTTGAATAGGGGAGACAAGGATAAGGACGGTATTTGAAGAATAGTTGGCTCTGTGCATGGCTGTTTGACTTTCCCAGCATCCCTGTCAAGCACTTTAATTATGCAAATGAGCACTCCTTAGCAGAGGGGCTGGGGGAGGTGTGTCAGAGAGAGAAACAGTACAGACAAGTGCTAGACAGGAATTAGGCCAAGAATATCCACACTTCCTATACTGAGAAAGCTCCCAGGGATTTTTTTTCTTTCCCTCCAAGATGAAAAATAATTTGAAAGTCTGCTCTTTTAACTTCTTTTACAGTTTTCTTCTGTCCTATTTCCCGTTCCAAAAAAGAAGTGTAGATTTTTAAATGCTGTTTTTTTTTGTTTTAGCTTTTTGAGAGTCTCTTTCTCCCTGTAAGAGAATGCCATAGTAAAATAACAGTGGTGTTGTTCATGTCAACGTCTTTAAGTTTCATAGTAGAAAAGAATTTTCCTTGTTGCCTTCCTAGGCTCAGTAGGTTCTGACTCAACGATGGAATCTAATCTGCAGAAAAAGCACTTGACAAAGTACAACATCATTCATGATAAAAACCTTCAACAAAGTAGGTTCAGAGGGAATATACCTCAACATAATAAAGGCCATATGTAAAAAACTACAGCTAATATCATCCTAAATGGGGAAAAACTGAGAGCTTTTCCTCCACAGTCAAGAACAAGACAACAATGTTCACTCTCACAACTTTTATTCAACTTGGTAGTAGAAGTCTTAGCCATAGCAATCATACAACAAAAAGAAATAAAAGCTATCCAAACCAGCAAGGAAGAAGTAAAATTTGCACTCTTTGCATCTGACACAATACTCTATATAGAAAACCCTGAAGAGTCCACAAAAAACTGCTAGAACTGATAAATCAATTCAGTAAAATCGCAGGATACAAAATCAACATACAGAACTCTGTTGCATTTCTTTTTTTTTTTTTTAAGATTTATTTATCTGAGAGAGAGAGATAAAGAGAATGAGTGGAAGGGACAGAGGGTGAGAGATAGGGAGAAGGAGAGAAATTCTCAAGCAGACTCCATGCTGAGCATGGAGCTGGAGGCAGGACTCAATATCATGACCCCAAGATCACAACCTGAGCTGAAACCAAGAGTTGGGCACCCAACTGACTGTACCACCAAGGACGTCCACTGTTGCTTTTCTGTACACCAATAATGAAGCAGCAGAAGAGAAATTAAGGTATCAATCCCACTACAATTGCTCCAAAAACAATAAGTTAACCAGGAATGAACCAAACCAAAAATGTAAAAGACTGTACTCAGAAAACTATAAAACACTGATGAAAGAAATTAAAGATGACACCAAGAAATGGAAAGACATGCCATGTTCATGGATTGGAAGAACAAATACTGTTACCCAAAAATACCCCCAAGCAATCTACACATTTAATGCAATCTCTATCAAAATACCAACAGCATCTTTCACAGAGCTAGAATAAACAATCCTAAAATTTGTATGGTGCCACAAAAGACCCTGAATAGGCAAAGCAATCTTGACAAAGAAATGCAAAGCTGGAGACATCACAATTCTGACTTCAAGTTACATTACAAAGCTGTAGTCATCAAAACAGCATGGTACTGGTACAAAAAATCGATTAATGGAATAAAATAGAAAACTCAGAAATAAACTTATAATTACATGGTCAATTAATCTTTAACAAAACAGGAAAGAATATCCAATGGGAAAAAGACTGCCTCTTCAATAAATGGTGTTGGGAAAACTGGAGAGCAACACAAAAAAGAATAAAACTGTATGTACCACTTTCTTATGCCATACACAAAAATAAATTCAAAATGGATCAAAGACCTAAATGTGAGACCTGAAACCATAAACAACTCAGGAAACAACAGATTCTGGTGAGGATGTGAAGAAAAAGGAACTCTCTTACACTGTTGGTGGGAAAGCAAACTGGTGCAGCTACTCTGGAAAATAGTATGGAGATTCCTCAAAAGGTTAAAAATAGAACTACCCTATGACCCAGCAATTATACTAGTAGGTATTTATCTAAAGGATACAAACATAGTGATTCGAAGGGGCATGTGCACCCCAGTGTTTATAGCAGCAATGTCCACAACAGCCAAAATATGGGAAGAGTGCAGATATCCGTTGACAGATGAATGGATAAAGAAGAGGTGGTGTGTATATGTATATTTATGCAATCTCTATCAAATGTACATATTTATTTATTATCTCATTAATTGATTTCATATATTTATATACACACAATGGAATATTACTCAGCCATCAAAAAGAATGAAATCTTGCCATTTGCAATCATGTGGATGCAACTGGAAGGTATTAATGCTGTGCGAAATAAGTCAGAGAAAGACAAATACCATATGATTTTACTCATATGTGAAATTTAAGAAACAAGACAGATGAACATAGGGGAAGGGAAGGGAAAACAAAATAAGATGAAAACAGAGATAGAGGTAAACCATAAGAGACACTTAACTCAAGGAAACAAACTGAGGGTTGCTACAGGAGATGTAGGTGAGGGGATGGGGTAATTGTGTGATGGGCATTAAGAAGGGCACTTGATGCAATGAGCCCTAGGTGTAACCTGCAACTGATGAATCACTAAATTCTACCCCTGTAACTAATAATACACTATATGTTAACTAAATTTAATTTATATAAAAAATTAAAAAATAGAAGCAAACACAGGCAGTAAATTCTTTGACATCAGCCATAGCAATTTCTTCCTAGTTATGCCTCCTGAGGCGAGAGAAGCAAAAGCAAAAATAAAGTATTGGGCCTCATAAAAATTAAAACGTTCTGCACAGCAAAGGAAACAATCAACAAACTAAAAGGCAACCTATGGGATGGAAGAAGATATTTGCAAATCCCATATCTGATAAAGGGTTAGTCTCCAAAATATATAAAGAACTTAAAAACTAAAGACTCCAAAACCAAATAATCCAATTAAAAATGGGCAGAAGACATGAATAGATATTTCTCCAAGGAAGACATACACATGGCCAATGGACATGTCAAAAGATGCTCAACATCAATTTCATCAGGGAAATGCGAATCAAAACTACATTAAGATGGGAGAATATATTTGCAAATGATGCTACAGATAAAAGACTGGTATCCAAGATCTACAAAGAACTTCTCAAACTCGATACGTGAGAAACAAATAAACAAATCATAAAATGGGCAGAAGATATGAACAGACACTTTTCCAATGACGACATACAAATGGCTAACAGACACATGAAAAAATGTTCAAAATCATTAGCCATCAGGGAAATTCAAATCAAAACCACACTAAGATACCACCTTACGCCAGTTAGAATGGCAAAAATGGACAAGGCAAGAAACAACAATTGTTGGAGAGGATGTGGAGAAAGGGGATCCCTCCTACATTGTTGGTGGGAATGCAACTTGGTACAACCACTCTGGAAAACAGAGGTCCCTTAAATGTTAAAAATTGAGCCACCCTATGATCCAGCCATTGGACTACTGAGTATTTACCCCATAGATACAGATGTAGTGAAGAGAAGGGCCATATGCACCCCAATGTTCATAGCAGCTTTGTCCACAATAGCTAAATCGTGGAAGGAGCCAAGAAGCCCTTCAACAGATGACTGGATTAAGAAGTTGTGGTCCATATATACAATGGAATATTACTCAGCTATCAAAAAAAAAAGATTTCTCAACATTTGCTGCAACATGGACAGCACTGGAGGAGATAATGCTAAGTGAAATAAGTCAAGCAGAGAAAGACAATCATCATATGGTTTCTCTCATCTATGGAACATAAGATCTAGGAAGATCGGTAGGAGAAGAAAGGGATAAAGAAAGGGGGGTAATCAGAAGGGGGAATGAAGCATGAAAGACTATGGACTCTGAGAAACAAACTGAGGGCTTCAGAGGGGAGGGGGTGGGGGAATGGGATAGGCTGGTGATGGGTAGTAAGGAGGGCACGTATTGCATGGTGCACTGGGTGTTATACGCAACTAATGAATCATTGAACTTTATATCAAAAACCAGGAATGTACTGTATGGTGACTAACATAATATAATAAAAAACATTTAAAAAACTACATTAAGATAACACCTCACACCTGTCAGAATGGCTAAAATTAACAGCACAAGAAATAACAGGTGTTGGTGAGGATGTGGAGAAAGGGGAACCTTCTTGCACTATTGGTGGGAATGCAAACTGGTACAGCCACTGTGGAAAACAGTATGGAGGCTCCTCAAAAAGATAAAAATAGAATGACCCCATAATCCAGCAGTCACACTACCAGCTATTTACCCAAAGAATATAAAAAGGAATATAAAAACACTAATTCAAGGGATATGTGCACCCAGATGTTTATAGCAGCATTGATTTCAATGGGCAAATTATGGAAGCAACCCAAGTGTCCATTAACTGACGAATGGATAAAGAAGATGTGGTATGTATGTGTGTGTGTGTGTGTGTGTGTGTGTGTGTGTGTGTGTGTATAGGAAAATGAAATCTTCCATTTGTACCATAGATGGAGCTAGAGAGTATTATGCTAAGTGAAATAAGTTAGTCAGAGAAAGACAAATACCATATGATTTCACTTATGTGAAATTTAAGAAACAAAACAAATGAGCAAAGGGGGAAAAAAGAGAGAGAGAGAGGCAAACCAAGAAACGGACTCTTAACTAGAGAAAACAAAGTGATGGTTACCAGAAGGGAGGTAGGTGGGGGGATGGGTGACGTAGGTGATAGGGATTAAGGAGTGTACTTGTGATGAGCAAAAGGTAATGTGTGGAAATGTTGAATCACTATATTGTACACCTGAAACTAACATTACACTGTATGTTAACTAACTAGAATTTAACTAAAACTTTAAAAAAATGATGGAATCTAATGGTGATATTGGTGGGGATAGCAATGGATCCCCTCCAAGTATGCCTTGTGCTCTAAGGCCTAAATTACCCAATAGTCTTGGGGGCAGGACTGGCCAAAGCTGCCTAGTCTGAGTGTAGCTTCCTTGGAGGGATGGAAACCCACAGAACAAGGGCTAAAAAGTAATGTTTAAACAGCCAGGATCCATCTAGGTCTTGTGGAGTAATGTAAATCTTTGACTTTACTGACTTGTGTAATGAAAATTTCTCAAAATCCTTAAAGAGTTCAACTATAACTAAAACACAGTATAATTACCTCAAAGTTCCAATGCATAAGCAATATCATATAAATTCTCAGAGAACAAGTTTCCTCATATATAATGGGCATTATGGAGGGCACATGATGGGATGAGCATTGGGTGTTATATACAACTAATGAATCATTGAACACTACACCAAAAACTAATGATGTACTATATGTGGGCTAATTGAATTTAAATTAAAAAAAATAGAGCTACCCTGTGATCCAGCAATTGCACTACTGGGTATTTACCCCAAAGATACAGACGTAGTGAAGCGAAGGGCCATATGCACCCCAATGTTCATAGCAGCATTGTCCACAATAGCTAAATTGTGGAAGGAAACGAGATGCCCTTCAACAGATGACTGGATTAAGAAGATGGGGTCCGTATATACAATGGAATATTACTCAGCCATCAGAAAGAACGATTACCCAACATTTGCAGCAACATGGACAGGACTGGAGGAGATTATGCCAAGTGAAATAAGTCAAGCAGAGAAAGCCAATTATCATATGGTTTCACTCATTTATGGAAAATAAGAAGTAGGAAGATTGGTAGGAGAAGGAAGGGAAGAATGAAGGGGGGGTAACCAGAAGGGGGAATGAACCATGGGAGACTGTGGACTCTGGGAAACAAACTGAGGGCTTCAGAGAGGAGGGTAGTGGGGGACTGGGATAGGCCGGTGATGGGTATTAAGGAGGGCACATATTGCATGGAGCACTGGGTGTTATATGCAAATAATGAGTCATGGAACATTACATCAAAAACTAAGGATATACTGTATGATGACTAACATAATAAAGGATTATTATAAAAAATTAAATTAAAAAAACACAAAACTCCCAACTCAACAAATATTTGTAGAGGACCTACTACTTGCTTAGAACTATGCTAGACCCTAGACACATGAGAATGAGTAAAACAGACACAAGCTCCTTCCCTAATAGAACAGGGCACTAGTGGTGGAGACAAATAGCACATAATATAACTACGTAGGTAGAAATTGTATTAGGGCAATGAAGTAAAAGAATGGTTTTCTATTAAAAAAAAAAAAAAGGAAGAACCTAATATAGATGAGGTGGTCAGGAATGGTTTCTGGAGAAAGTAGCATCTGATCTGAGGCTTGGGAAATGAGTATAAGCTAATTGGAAGAAGAGAAAAGCTAACAGAGTTCCAGGTGGAAAGAGCAGCATAGAGGACATTTTCCAGAATGGAAATAACTAATTACTAATTATCCGAAGGTTTTTTTGTTTTGTTTTGTTTTTCAGTTTCTCAGTACAGAAATTTTGTCCTTACTCATTTTTATATCCCAAACACTTAGGATAATACCTGGCATACAATAGGTGCTCAGTGAATGCTTGTTGGATAACTATTGTTAACTTTCCTTTTAAAGTAAAACATGACAAAACAATTAATTCAGAATTCAATATGAGAGAACTCAAATTAAGCAATCATTTGGGAGAGTTATGGAAACACATGGAGCTAGCTTTGGGAAGGATGGGTTGGACTGAGTGTCAGGTGATAAACAGTGGAGATTTCTAAGCACTCTACCCATATGGTCCTCCTCCAGGTAGCTTCCTCTGACCCTTCCATGGCATTAAGTATCTTCCTTTTGGCTTCCTTAGTGCTCTACAACTATCCAGTGGTATTCACCATATGTCATCTTACATTTTCAGTGGGCTTCCTGCCTTCCCCACTACACTATAATACACTGTATCACAGTGAGGGAACGCTCATGACTTTATTTCTTATGCATGATGGGTATCTTATAAATGCTTGATGAATGAATAAGTGGGATTCGGTTGGCAGGGACAAATTGAAGGCCCTTAAGAACACTTGGTGACATCTGATGTCTCTTGGCAACACAATCCTAAATATATCCATCACATTGAATATCCATTGAAATTCAAATATCCATGCAACACTTGTCCAGAAAGTGGTTTTAGTGTGAAAAGTCAAGTAGATACAGCCATCTAAAATAAGTTCCCTTAAAATCAACATTTCACTACAAGATAAGTGGGATGAGTGTTTGTTGGGTAACAAGACAGGAAAATTCATAGATACAGGTAAAGAAGGCTTGGGGCAGAAGGACATGTAGTTCTGCTTTTATAAGCACTGCTGCTAAAAATACACATAGAAAATGTACCTGCTAGAAGGGACATCATAATTATAGAACCAAGCATTAAAATCCTTTGTTTCATAACCAATTTCTTTTAAAAACAGTGAAGTAGCTTATAGCAGTCAATGAAATTCCATCAATGTTTGCCATCACCCTACACAAAAGCTTTCAAGTCTACTGTTACTCATGTGTCAGGATGCATGTGCACTATGCACACGACACATGCACACACACATACACATGTGCGTACTCCATTTCTTATTAAAAAGGCAATGAACACATAGATACCTTTAAAAGACCACCCTGCAGAGGGATTAGAAATAAAGGATAAAGGTTATTTTCCTGATCATCCTGAAGACAACACAGCCAGACTATATATGTATGTCTATATTATGTATGTATGTCTATATATACACACATATATATGTATGTATGTATAGACACACACACACATATATAGACATACATATGTGTATGTGTGTGTGTATATATATATAATTTATTTGAGAGAGAGTGTGCAGGAGAGCTCATGCATGGGGGGAGGGGCATAGGGGGAGGGAGGAGCAGACTCCCCATTGAGCAGGGAGCCTTACAGGGGGCTGGATCTCAGGACCCCGAGATCATGACCTGAGCTGAACGCAGAGGCTAAACTAACTAAGCCACCCAGGCACTCCTACGTATATTTTTAAAGTTGCAATAATCCTAAATCACAGCTAATTTTCCCCTGGAAAACCAATGCTTACTTTTTGAAATATATATTTTATGTATTTAGCACAAAATAAATAATTGTTTTTCTCAATCGTCCCCTTCCAAGAAAAGATTAAGAACAGTAAAGCCTATGTCTTCTGGAAAACTTAATATTGAAGGAATAGGCAGTTCATTTAAAGAGGAAGGTGGAGGGGCGCCTGGGTGGCTCAGTCATTAAGTGTTTGCGTTCGGCCCAGGGCCTGATCTCAGAGAACTGGGATCGAGCCCCGCATCGGGCTCCCTGCTCCGCTGAGAGCCTGCTTCTTCCTCTCCCACTCCCCCTGTTTGTGTTCCCCCTCTCGCTGGCTGTCTCTCTGTCAAATAAATAAATAAAATCTAAAAAAAATAATAATAAAGAGGAAGGTGGAGGGAGACACAAAAAGTGAAGTTGGAGAGGTATGAAAAGATCAAATCATGAAATGCCTCAGAGATTAAACAACGGAACTTCTGGTTTATCTTCGAGGGAAAAGGGAGTCATGGAAGGGACATGTTTGTCCGTTTTAGGTAGGTCACTACAGAAGCTTGGGAGAAGTGATAAAACTGGAGATAGGAATTGGGAGTTTGTTACCATAGTCTAGACCAGACACAACAAGGGTCTGAAATATGGCATGGTAAACAGGGTCAAGTAAAAGGTGAGGAAACGGATTTGTGTGACAAAACTGGCCAAATATCTATTGGGTCGAAGATGTGAAAGACATGGTAGAACCACAGATTACTTTTTAGGTTTCTAGCTTGAGTGACTAGATAAGCACTAGTGACCGTGAAATAAAGATGGGGACAGAAGAGCAGGGTTGGAGGAGAGTATGACAAATTTAGTTTTGGACAAGATGAGTTTGAGATTTTTATGGAACAGTTAAGATGCATTTGCATTTATAAGTCTGAAGCTCACGGATGGGGATGTTCTTTTAGCTGAAAATGTAGGTCTTGGAGCCATCAGCATATTGGTAGCAACTCAAACCATAAAAAGTTACATGGCTGGGGTACCTAGGTGGTCCAGTCAGTTGATCGTCTGCCTTCTGCTCAGGTCATGATCCTGGGATCCAGCCCGGGATAGGGCTCCCTGCTCAGCAGAAAATCTCCTTCTCCTTCCTCCTCTGCCCCTCCCCCTGCTTGTCCTTTCTCTCATGCATGCTCTCTCTCACTCTTGCTCTCTCATGTACACACTTGCACTCACTCTCTCTCAAATAAACAAATAAATAAATCTTAAAATTAAGAGAGAGACAGAGAGAGAAGTTACATGGATCACACACAATGAAGTAAGAGTATATATAGCATCAAAGAGCTGTGGGCCAAAGATTAAATTTGGGTATCACCAACAGTTAAAGATAGGAAAAACATGAGAAATGCACAAAGAAGATAGGAAAGAAATAGAGGTCTAAGATGAACAAGAGACATCCAAGAAAGAGATGATGACAGTGAAAAATATAGAATATAAAATTAATTTCTATAGTAGTATGCTTAATTTGTTTTCATCAAAATTGAGAAAAAAACAAGCCAAGGAAAAGCAGATCATACCCCAAGAAACTTGTAGCAATACAGAGAAGCCAAGTGCCTGGGGTCTATTATACCCCAAGCTGACATTTCTTCTGGTCAAAAAGGTTGCTGGAGACTTCTGGTGACAAAAGAGAAAGGGCAAAATTTCCATCATCTTGGAAGAAAAAATAATTTAGAATCAACAGAAGAACATTTTTTAAAACAATGTTTTATATTTGTTAATTGTATCTTCTTTCTTTTGTAAACATTCCAAAATTCTGAGAATGGCATATCCTTTCCTACCCCCTGGATGTGACTTGTTACCCTGCAAAGGGCTATACTTACCAAGACCAAGGTATTTTATGAAATTGTGCCCGAGTATATTTCCAGAGCTTAAGTGGCATATATATTGAGGTGTTAACAAAGGATTGGTTGAAAAGTTACAATGCCTTCAAAATACCAATTGTAACATAATAAAAAATTATTAAAAAAAAAAGGGATTTATGTCTTCTGTCCTGTGGACAATGCAGACAAACAGTGCCAACAATACATGCCCACTATGTCTAAGACCGGCAGAGGAGGACTCCTCCGTAAGAGATGAACAAGAAGAATTCAGGAGAATGAACATTATGGACAAGGGGGAAAGCATGAGCAAAATTTATAGCTAACAGTATCTTAAAAATGTTACACAGACAGCCTAACTGCTGCAGAATATTTATATAGAGCAAGCGAAGGATAAATTTAGAGAGACAGAGGCCTTTGCAATAAGAACTAATTCTGGAATTTATCTTTTATAAGAAGCATTTCTTACCTGCACTGCCTACTCTGGGCACCAGCGTTTTTATTGTAATAGTTAATTAGGGTACATACAGCCCAGATATTTATAACAATACCTGGAGAGTTCTTAATCCGATACTTTATTAAGATGTGATGAGCACTGGGTGTTATATGCAACTAATGAACATTGAACACTACATCAAAAACTAATGATGTACTATATGTTGGCTAATTGAATTTAAATAAATTTTAAAAAAGACTACTAAAAGAGTAAAGTAAGAGCCACAACAACGGGTAGTAGAAAAAACCACATATTTGATGCATAGCATACCTGAGTTTAAATCTCAATTCTTTTATTTTCTATCTATACACTTACATAATAAGGCTTACTTTGAGGAGTTGCAACAGCGTGTAGAAGTATGTGCTATGTTATAAGCTTCCAATTCCTCTTTGCCAGAAACGTGTAAGAACTTGAGCCCAGCACATATTTCTGTAGCAGCCTGGTCTGTCGCTCTCATCTGGAGGACTTCAGACGCTGCTGATCTTACCGATGCCACATGTTGCTCTTTTAGAACATACAGTTGCCCGGGGATGGCCACTTCAGTGATTGAGTCATACTGTTTCAAGAATATTTTTGCTTACTATACCTGCATTATTGTAGGGAATTTGTGCCTCTCCAATCTGGTTTACAAAATGCCTGCTGCTGGAAGCCTTTCCCTTGAGATCAGGAACACGACAAGGATGCCCACTCTCGCCATTATTATTCAACATAGTACTAGAAATCCTTGCAACAGCAATCAGACAACAAAAAGGGATAAAAGGTATCCAAATCGGCAAAGGAGAAGTCAAACTGTCTCTCTTCACAGATGACATGATGCTGTATATGGAAAACCCAAAAGAATCCACCCCCAAACTACTAGAAGTTATAGAGCAATTCAGTAATGTGGCAGGATACAAAATCAATGCTCAGAAATCAGTTGCATTTCTATACACGAAAAATGAGACTGAAGAAAGAGAAATTAGGGAATCCATCCCATTTACAATAGCACCAAAAATCATACGTTACCTTGGAATTAACTTAACCAGAGATGTAAAGGAGCTATATTCTAGAAACTACAAATCACTCTTGAAAGACATTGAAGAAGACACAAAAAGATGGAAAAATATTCCATGCTCATGGATCGGAAGAATTACCATAGTTAAAATGTCCATGCTACCCAGAGCAATCTACACTTTCAATGCTATCCCAATCATAATACCAATGACATTTTTCAAAGAACTGGAAGAAACAGCCCTTAAATTTGTGTGGAAGCAGAAAAGGCCCCGAATCACCAAGGAATTGTTGAAAAGGAAAAACAAAGCTGGGGGCATCACATTGCCAGATTTCAAGCTGTACCACAAAGCTGTGATCACAAAGACAGCATGGTACTGGCACAAAAACAGACACATAGACCAATGGAACAGAATAGAGAACCCAGAAATGGACCCTCGGCTCTTTGGGCAACTAATCTTTGATAAAGCAGGAAAAAACATCCGGTGGAAAAAAGATAGTCTCTTCAATAAATGGTGCTGGGAAAACTGGACAGGTACATGCAAAAGAATGAAACTTGACCACTCTCTCACACCATATACAAAGATAAACTCTAAATGGATGAAAGACCTCGATGTGAGACAGGAATCCATCAAAATCCTAGAGGAGAGCATAGGCACCAACCTCTATGACAACGGCCACAGCAACTTTTTTCATGACACATCTCCAAAGGCAAGAGAAATAAAAGATAAAATGAACTTGTGGGACTTCATCGAGATAAAAAGCTTCTGCACAGCCAAGGAAACAGTCAAAAAACTAAGAGGCAGCCCACGGAATGGGAGAAGATATTTGCAAATGATACTACAGATAAAAGACTGGTATCCAAGATTTACAAAGAACTTCTCAAACTCAATACACAAGTAACAAATAAATCATAAAATGGGCAGAAGATATGAACAGACACTTTTCCAATGAAGACATACAAATGGCTAACAGACACATGAAAAAATGTTCAAAATCATTAGCCATCAGGGAAATTCAAATCAAAACCACCTGAAGGTACCACCTTACACCAGTTAGAATGGCAAAATTGACAAGGCAAGAAACAACAATTGCTGGAGAGGATGTGGAGAAAGACGATCCCTCCTACATTGTTGGTGGGAATGCAAGTTGGTACAGCCACTCTGGAAAACAGTGTGGAGGTCCCTTAAAAAGTTAAAAATTGAGCTACCCTATGATCCAGCCATTGCACTACTGGGTATTTACCCCATTGATACAGACATAGTGAAGGGAAGGGCCATATGCACCCCAATGTTCACAGCAGCTTTGTCCACAATAGCTAAATCATGGAAGGAACCAAGATGCCCTTCAACAGATGACTGGATTAAGAAGTTGTGGTCCATATATACAATGGAATATTACTCAGCCATCAAAAAGAACTATCTCTCAACATTTGCTGCAACATGGACGGCACCGGAGGAGATAATTCTAAGTGAAATAAATCAAGCAGAGAAAGACAATCATCATATGGTTTCACTCATTTATGGAACATAAGATGTAGGAAGATCTGTAGGAGAAGAAAGGGATAAAGAAAGGGAGGTAATCAGAAGGGGGAATGAAGCATGAGAGACTATGGACTCTGGGAAACAAACTGAGGGCTTCAGAGGGGAGGGGAGTGTGGGAATGGGATAGGCTGGTGATGGGTAGTAAGGAGGGCACGTATTGCACAGTGCACTGGGTGTTATACGTAACTAATGAATCATGGAACTTTATGTCAAAAACCAGGGATGTACTGTATGGTGACTAACATAATAAAAAAATATTATTATAAAAAAAAGAGTTAAAAAAAAAAAAAACGCCTGTTGGTGATCATAAATTCTCGCTCTTGAAGTTCAACAGTTTTCTGGCTGTTGAATGTGTCCTCATCTCTCTTCACTTCTTCCTTGGTCTAATGCTGTTTTCTGGTTGAAAAAGTGGCTGTTGTGGCAAGGGTATTAAGGGTAATCCTCTTTCTGGTAGGTAAAGTAACTGCTTTACTGAAGGGAAGTGTCATGGGAAGAGATGGGAAATGAGAGGAGAAATGGATAGAGCAGCGGTTCTTTATATGTTTATTTTGTGTGAGCATAGTTGGGATGTAACTCCTTACCAAATGGAGTAAAGAAAATTAAAACGATACCACAGGAACTGAAAATTATATTTTTAGAATACAGTTTTAAACATTTTGTTATTTAAGTAGCTAATCTGAATATATATTATAGAAAACAAAATGTAAAATTTTAAAAATTATATATGTAAAAATTGAATTTTCCAGTTTATCCTGTCCTTGTTGAATGTTATTAATTTCATTCATATTTAGATTTTTAATCCTCTGTGGAATTCCAGAACTAAATGAAATTTAACAATTTTCTTAAACAAGTTTGGCCTTTCTTTCCTCCTTTTGATACCAAACACTACAGACAGGTTATGATTTTAATGGAATAAGTATCTTTACCCTTCTCCAGTGTTTCCACAGCATGCTTTCTTTAGTTCTCCCTGCAGTGTTTCTTAACTGTTGCTTTACATGCTTTTCTCTACTACCAGACAATCAGCTCCTTGAAGATTGGTAATTTAGTTTTATATGTAGATATCTAGTATTTTTCCATATAATCTGATAATTGAGCTCCTAGTACCAACTGTTTTAAAAATTTATTTCCACACAAAAACCTGCATGTGCATGTTTATAGCAGTTTTACTCATATCCTTAAAAACCAGAAGCAACCCAAATGTCCCTTAATAGGTGTGTGGACCTGTGGTCATACACAGAATACTATTCAATGATAAAAGAAAAAAGAGCTTTCACACCACATGAAGACATGGATTAATTTTAAATGAATTTTGTTAAGTGAAAGAAGCCTATCTGTAAAGGCTATATACTGAATGATTCTAATTGTATGATATTCTGTAAAAAGAAAAAACTAGAGAGACAGCAAACAGAGAAGTACTTGCCAGGAGTCAATGGTTGGGAGGGAGGACTGAATAGGTGAAGCACGGGGGATTTTTTTTTTTTAATGGGCAAAACTATTCCCTGTGATACTGTACTTTGTTAAAACCCAAAGAGCTCTATAACGCCAAGAGTAAACCTTAATCTATAGAAGCTTAAAAAACTCATTGAGGTGGTTCAGGGGTCTTGGGATGGAACACAGAACGTAAGCAAAGAATCTAACTATGGCACGTGTATGAAACAACTTCACTGAATGCGGTGGGAAAAAAAGGAGCTGAACTTAATTAGCTCTGGAAATGAATGTACTCTGCATAACTAAAGGCAAAAGGAACTGCACATAAGCACTGTCTTCTGTAAAGTTGTTTCTCATCATGGTACGGGTTAACAATTTTGAAACCACTATATATGTACAGTGAAACTAAACAATTAAGCAAATGTATAGTTATGGCAGGAGCCCTGTATTTCTCACTGTTGAAGATTATAGATAAATAGAGGGAGAAGTTAAAAAGATCAATATGGTAATACAGTTGCAGACAGTATGAACTCCTGTTTAGCTTAATACAGATAGAGGTCACTATATACAGAAATACATGTATATAGGGGCATCTGGGTGGCTCAGTCAGTTAAGTGTCTAACTCTTGATTTCAGCTCAGGTCATGATTTCAGGGCTGTGAGAACAAGCCCTGCATCAGGCTCTGCACTGAGTGTGGAGTCTGCTTAAGATTTTCTCTCTCTTCCTCTCTCTGCCCCTCCCTGCTCATGCACTCTCTCTCTCTCTCAAAAAACAAAAACAAAACAAAAAACCCAACAACATATGTATGTGTGTACAGAATTTAATATAAATGCATATATTTCCTTGTTATGTCAGTGAGAGACTGAGAAAGTCTAGAAGTAATAATAATCCAGTAGCAATGAGCACATCTAGCACTCAGGACACAGATGGGAATACCTCTGTGACAATCTTGGAGTTCACTGATGTTCTAGCACTCTCTATCAGCAAAAAAATTGAAAACAGAAGCATTGGAGAGGGCAAAAAGAATGGTTTCACCTTACCCATGTCATCCCTATTCTAAGATCAGTGCCAAGAGAGACCCCTTTCAGCCTATGATTTCTCCCACAGGGGAAAGTGAGAGGAGATTGAGTGGCCAGCTTTTCTAGCCTTGTGGAACATTGCCTAAGAGGCCCACTTCTGTCTTGCCTCACCCAGATCATGGAGGGGATCAGCACATCTCAGCAATCTGGGGAAGCTAGGAGCAGTAAAAGTAACAGCAACTCATACCAATCATGCACATATTTCAAAAACTGGCCACAGATCCTACGGACAGCTTCATCAAGAGGTCCACTCATTAACCCCACGGGACCCTTCACTTGTAGCTCCCCATGCCCCAACTGGCAGACACTTACCCACAGCTCTCTGAATGCACCCCAGGATAGTACATATGAACCTACAGAGAGTCTGCTGTTTTCTTATAGATAACACATGTGATCCTCCACACATGGTGAGCACAAGCCTCCACAAAAGGCACATTCAAGTCCCCAGAGATATCACATGGACATCAGTAGCTGGCTTGAGTCCAGAGAATGGGGGAGAAGGCAACTTGAACACTTCAGGACATTGCCATGGGGGATATAAATGAGAGGCTCTGTGCATAGGCCTGATTCTATGGGATCAAGAGATGGTGTGCAACCCTAGGACTTCTTATCTGAGACAACATAAGAAGAGTAGGGTAGGAATATCCATTAAAAAAGACCACAAAATCTTTAGCTAAGTTGGCTGGTGAAGTTCTTTCTCTCTTGAAGCCAGTCAGCAGACTGATGGAAGACGTTACTTCTCCAAATGTGAAGAGAGCAACACAAGACTTCAAAGAACATGAGGAATCAAGCAATATAACACCACAAAGGAACAAAATAAAGCTCCAGTATCTGACCCCAATGGAAAGGAGATCTACAAATTGCTTGACAAAGAAATAAAATTGTCTTAAACTCAGCTACAAGGAACAAAGAAAACTAAAAACAAATCAGGAAAACAATATATAAACAAAACAAAAACTTCAACAGAGAGATACAAACCACAAAAAGGAATTCAAGAGAAATTCTGGAGCTAAACAACACTATTACTGAACTGAAAAAAAATCAATAGAGAGCTTCAACAACAGACTTGATCAAGTAGAAGAAATAATCAGCAAACTCAAAGGGAGATCAAAATTATCCAGTCAGAGGAACAAAAAGAAAACAAGAATGAAAGAGACTGAAGGGATCCTCTGAGGCTTTTGGCACATTGAAAAACAATAATATATGTGTGTTGGGAGTCCCAGATAGAGCAGAGAAAGGGCAGAAAGTTTATTCAAAGAAATAATGACAGAAGCTTTCCAAAGCTGGGACGGAAATAAATATACATGATACCCAAAGTACTCAGACTAGTCTGAATATTAAAAGCTTTTCACCAAGATACACTATAGTCAAAATGTCAAAAGTAAAAGACACAAATGCCGGTGAGGATGTGAAGAAATGGGAACACTCATACATTACTGCTGGGAATGAAAAGTGATACAGCCACTTTGGAAGACAGTTATTGATTTCTTACAAAACTAAATATACTCTTACCGCAATCTAGCAATCATGTTCTTGTTATTTATCCAAAGGTGTTGAAAACTTGTGTCTACAAAAAAACCTACACATAAATGTGTGTAACATCTTTATCTATCATTGCCAAAACTTAGAAGCAACCAAAATGTCCTTCAGTAGGTGAATGAATAAATAAATTGTAGTATATACAGGTATAAAATACTAAGAGCTCAAAAAAAGGAGCTCTCAAGCTATGAGAAAACATGGAGGAATCTAAAATACATATTACTAAGAAAAGGAGCCAATCTGAAAAGGCTGCATACTGTAGGATAACAACTATGACATTATGGAAAAGGCAAAACTATGAAGACGATAAAATCAGTGGTAGCCAGGAGTGGGGATGGAGAAGGGATGAATAGGGAGAGTACAGAGCAATTTGGGTTAGTAAAATTATCTTGTATGATATTTTAATGATGGTTATATCATTATACACTTGTTCAAATCTATAGAGAGTACAACATCAATAGTAAACCCTAAGGCAACTATGGTCTTTTGATGATTAACTGGTCCTGATGCAGCTTAATTCTTGACCACCCAAGTACCATTCTGGTGAATAATGGTGATGATGGAGGAGGCTATGGATATATGAGGGCTATAAGGAGTGTATGCAGTACAATACACATTCTTCTCAAACAGTCATGGAATGCATCATATATTAGGCAAAAAAAAACCCAAGTCTTAATAAATTTAAGAGGATTAAAATAAATTCATGCATCTTTTCCAACCAGAATGGTATAAAACTAGAAGTTATTAATAGGAGGAATAACAGAAAATTAATAAATACAAAGTTAAACATACTCTTGAATAAACAATGAATCAAAGAAGGAATCAAAAAGGAAATACAAGAGAACAAATCTTAGAAGTTCTCATTCCAAGAAAAAAAAATTTTTTGTAACTATGGTAATGGATGTTAACTAGACTTATAGCGGGAATAATTTTGACATATACAAATATCAAATCATTATACTGTATGCTTGAAACTAATATGATGTATGTCAATGATATCTTAGTTAAAAAAAAGAATTATACACATATAAAAAAAAGGGAAATAAAAATATATCTTGAAACAATGAAAATGGATACACAACATACCAAAACTTATGGAATGCAGCAAAATAGTTTTCAGAGGGAAGGTTTTGTGATAAATGCCTTAAGAAAGATCTCAAAGGAATAATATAACTTTACAATTAAGAAACTCAAGAAAGAAAACAAACTAAGCCAGAAGTCAGCAGGAAAAGGGAAATAATAAGTATTATAGCAGAAATAAATGAAATAGACTAGAAAAACAATAGAAAAGATTATTAAAAGTATGAGCTAATTTTTTGAAAATATAAACAGAATTGACAAACCTTTAATAAGACTAATTAACTACAAAAAGAATAATCACCCAAGGGGTACCTGGGTGTCTCCGTAGGTTCAAGCATCTGCCTTCGGCTCAGGTCATGATCCTAAGGTCCTGGGATTAAGCTCCACATTGGGCTCCCTGCTCAGTGAAGCCCGCTTCTCCCTCTCTTCTCTGTCCCTTTCCCCACTAGTATGTGCTCTCTCCCTCTCAAATAAATGAATAAATAAAATCTTTAAAGAAAAAGAATCATCCAAATAAATAAAATTATAAATGAAAGAGGAGATATTACAACTCATATTTCAGAAATACAAAGGATAATATGAGGGTACTATAAATAATTATACATCAACAGGTGGGATATCCTAGAAGAAATGGATAAATTCCTAAGGCCCTATGACTTATTAAGACAAAGTCATGAAAAATAAGAAAATATGAACAGACCTATTACTAGTAAGGAAATTGAATTAGTAATCAAAATCTTCCCCAAAAAAAGAAAAGAAAAGAAAAGAAAAGAAAACAAAACAAAACATGAGAGCAGATGGCTGCACTGGTGATTCTATCAAACATTTAAAGAAGAATTAATACCAGTCCTTCTCAAACTCATTTGAAAAATTGAAAAGGAGGGAACACTTTCAAGATAATTTTTTTAAGACCACCATTACCTTGACACCAAAGACAGACAATATTCCACAAGAATAAAATTACAGGCCAATATCCCTGATGAACACAGATGTAAAAACTCTCAACAAAGTACTAGTAAACCAAATTCAACAGCACATTAAAAGAATATACACCATTATCAATGGGATCCCTGGGATGTAAAGATGATTTATCATAAACAAATCAATAAGTGTGATATACCACATTAACAGAATGAAGTATAGACATCACATGATCATCTCAATAGAGAAAAACTGACAAAATTCGACATCCTTTTATGATAAACACTAAAAAATTTAGGCATAGAAGGAAGGTACCTCAATATAATAAAGGTCGTATACAACAAGCTTACAGGTAAGGCATATATGACAAGCTTACAGGCAACATCACACTCAATGCCGAAAAGCTCAAAAGTCTTCATCTAAGATCAGTTATAAGACAAGAATACCATTCTCACACTTCTCAACATAGGAGAAGTTCTAGCTAGAGTAATTAGGCATGAAAAGATAAAGCATTCAGATTGGAAAGAAAGAAGCAAAATCTGTTTGTAGATGGCATGATATTATATATAGAAAACCATAAAGACTCCACCAAAAACTGTTAGAATAAACAAATTCAGTAAAGTTGCAGGATAACAAAATCAACCTACAGATACAAGTTTCTATGTTGTTTCTATGTACTCACAAGAAACTATTCAAAAAGGAAATGAAAAAAAAAATCCTATTTATGATAGCATCAAGAAAGAACAAAGTACTTCAGAATAAATTTAGCTAAAGAGGTAAAGATCTGTACACTGATAAGTATAAAACATTGCTGGAAGAAATTGAAGAAGACACAAATTAGTAAAAAGATATCCCATGTTCATGGATTGGAGGAATTAATATTGTTGCAATGTTCATACTACCCAAAGTCATCTACTGATCCCATGCAATTCTTATTAATTCCAATGGCATTTTTATAGAAATAGAAAAAGAATTAAGAAATTATATGGAACCACAAAGACACTGTATAACCAAAACAATTTTGAGCAAGAACAAACTGAGGGGATCACACTTCCTGATTTCAAGATATATTACAAAGCTATCATAATTAAAAACAGAATGGTACTGGAATAAAAACAGACATGTAGACCAATAGAACATTATAAAGAGCCCAGAAATAATCTCATTCATATATAGCCAACTAATCTTTGACAAGGGAGCTAAAGAATACATAGTGGTAGAAAGATGGTCTCTTTGATAAATTATATAAAAGATATAAAAGAATGAAATTTGACCCTTATCTTATACTTCATATAAAAATTATTCCAAAATTGAAAGACAAATATAAGACTTGAAACCATAAAACTCTAAAAAGAAACACAGGGGAAAAGTTTCTTGACATTGGTTAGGATTTTTTTTTTTTTTTGAAATGACATCAGAAGCATTAAGCAACAAGACCAAAAATTAATGAGTGGGAATATGTCTAAATAAAAAGCTTCTGCACAGCAAAGGAAACAATCAACAGAGCAAAAAGGCAACCTATGGAATGGGAGAAAATATTTGCAAATGATATAGTGGATAAAGAGTTAATATTCAAAATATATAAAGAACTCGTGCAACTCAATAGCAAACCCCCCAAAAAAGCTTGAATAGACATTTTTCTAAAGCAGTTATACAAATGGCAACAGGGATATGAAAAAGTGATCAATATCACTAATCACTAATCATGAGGGAAATATAAATCAAAACCATTATGAGATACCACCTCACATGTGATAGCTATTATAAATCACCTCACATTAGGATAGCTATTATTTAAAAAAAAAAAAAAAAGAAAGAAAAAACTAATGATAAATGTTGGTGAGGATACAGGGAAAAAGGGCTCTGGACTCTGGTATACTGTTGATAAGATGAAATGATACAGCCATTATGGAAAACAGTATGGAAATCTTCCTCCACCCCCCACCCCCAAATTAAAAATAGAACTACCATATGATTCAGCAATCTCACTTTTGGGTATTTATCCAGAAGAATCAAAATTAGGATCTCAAAGAGGTATCTACAATCCTGTGTTAGCATTATGTACTATAACCAAGATATGAAAACAACCTATCCATAGACAAGTGATTGGATAAAGAACACACACACACAGACACAAAAGAATATTGCCTTTTGCAACAACATAGATGGATCTGGAAGACTTATGGATACTCATGTCCCATTTTTATAATTAAACATAGGTACCAATATTTTGAATTTTTTGAGATATTTTATGGCTCAGAATAAGGACAATGAAATTTTTATGCACCTTTTATTATTAAACTCCCCACTTATGGTGGACCCTGGGCTTTCCTCCTTCACTCTAGAATTTTTGTAGAAAAGCAAAACTCAAAACTAAAGGTTTATCAAATGACCCCATGGAAAATGCTGTCTCTTTCACCTTGTTTTCTGCCTCAAAAAATTTCTTAGTTAACTGTACAGTATACTTTCTAAAGATTTCAAATACATATGTTATCCAATGTTTTAGTTGGAAGAGTCATCATTATATTTACTATTTACTGTATATATTTACTGCATATGTTTACTGTATATATTTACAGTGTGTGTGTGTGTATACACACACACTACTATACCAGCCAAAATGAATCTCATAATTTAATGGATGTGGAAATTAAATAATTTGTCCAAGATTACACAAGTAGCAAACAGTGAAATCAAGATTAGACACTGCATGTGTTTGTTTTTTTGCTAACCTTTGTTGCCGACTGCTACACTGGCTTTTATTCCTGCTAAAATTACATGTCTGCGATTGGACAAAGTGGATGAATTTGCTGTGGGAGTGGTCTTCCTTCAGTTTTACTACTCTACTTGGAGAACAAGGGGTTCTCAGCCAGACTAGAAGAAAGTACTAATGTTCCAACTTTTGTACTAAAATTCCTCCATGGCCCTTCAAGGGCCCATGAAACTTTCATTACACTTTGTCAAACATTTTTAAAGTCACAACCTGTTCCATTTATACTCAGGGGTGAGGGGGGAGTATGAATTCTGAATTTTGCCTCAATTCTCTCTCAGAGAAATGGATTGGAAAAATGAAAGATTATCTCTAAATGGCTTTGAGTTTCTTGGAAGGAAATTAGACATGGAGATTTCATGATTTCTTTTTGGCTTTAGCTTTTTTTTTTAAATTATGATGGGAATTCATATGTACTGGAGTATGGCCAACTTTAATTTTTAACAGTTTTCATTTTGTGACTGAGGTTTCATGACCAATGGATTAGAAAAGTTCTTTCTCAGAATATAAAACTATGGTATGCCAAACACAATTTACCTCTTACTTACATGGTGTCTTTTGTTGTTAGCATGTAGTCAAGTTTTTCTTATAAAAAGCTTTCATTTCTTTGAAGAATAGTTTTTGTTTTTCTAGTTCTCAGAAAGCCTAGAACAGTGCTGGAAACATATTAGATATTCTATAAGTACCTGCTGACTCTGGTTAGATTTGATTTTCAATTCAACTACCAAACTAAAATAAATGTCCAGTATCTTGTCTAATCTGCTTTATTCCTGTCTTCTCTGCCAGCAAGTCTGAATTCATGAGTCATAGGCTTAACTGCATCGGCCAGAAGGCCAGGTTACTTTTTCCAGGATCAATAATTTCCTTTGGGACAGAGATAAAGTGGAAAAGTCTGAAGTAAGAAAAAACTGAAATGTGAGAATGAAATTGAAAATGAACGGGATGCAAAGGTGTCTAGCTCAGAGGGACGGAAGTGCAAGTCAGAGAAAAGAGTATTCCAATTTCTTATGTTCAGTTTTAATTTCAGTTTTTGGGAAATATATTTGATTGCTCAGAGTACATAGTCTAATTCTGGAAACAGCCATAAATTTAGTATACATCAAAAGCCTAAAAAGTGAGAAAGCAAAATTCGGAAGAAGTTCGAATATGACATAAATAGAGCAAAATAAATACAGCAACTTGGAACTGGAATTCAGGACACTCCAACTGTAGTGCTGGCTCTATAGTAAATAACTTCAGTAAATAACTTGAGTTTCCATGTTCTTTTCTGTGAAATAAGTGAATTTAACTGAAGCTTACTGCCTCTTGCTCCAATGTGCATGTCACTATACCAATCTCAGGCTCTCCTTCGTTATTTCTAAGGACTGCATATCCAGTCTAATATTGTGGCTTGTAGATTTCTCTCACATCACCTCTTGTGTTTCCATAGTTCCTTGGACTTTCGACACTTGTTTGTTTTCCATTAAGGTCCCTGCCAACAATAAGGGTCTATGGTTTTACATGTCTAGGTTTTTTGGCTATAAACAACAGAAACAGATCCTATTAATCTAAACAAAATAGGACTTTATTGGGAAGAAATGGAATGACCAAGACAACTTGAAAGGCTATATAATCAGATTTTAGGAAGAACGCTTTTCTCAAATATTTCATTACCAAGAAAGAGAGGCTGAGTGGGAGAGCTTAGGTCACATGCCCAGGGCAGGTAGGGGAAGAGGCTCTATAATTATCAGTCCCAACAAGACTGAATGCAATGGGAAAGTATTTTTTCCAAGAAAAGAAAAAGTGCTCCTTTTACTAAATGTAGGCTGGGCAAGCGAAAACAAAGCTATCTAAGGAAAAAAAAAAAAAGAAAGAAAGAAAGCTTTTTATGCAATGATTCCATGATTTGGGGCCTATTCTCCATGATTTTATGTCCTGAGTGAGTCAATCATTTGGTCTCCTCAGTGGGTAGAATCAGGCTAATGGCATACATTCCATGATACCAGGATCAGGCTATTCGCATACAATCCTCTGTAAGGGATGTGAATCCTGGTAAAACACATCAGTTTAATGTCTGGGGTTGTCTGTGGTGATATGATGCTAAGTTAATGAACAGTTTACTTTGGTGCTTCAGCCCATTATAATCTACCAGCAATTTTCACATTTGACTGAATCTCCTAGGCTCTACCAACAACAGAGTGAAATGACTAACTCTGAGGACTTGAATTACAATGGAACCTGACTTTAAGAATTACGAATTGGTCAAAGGAAAGGGAGTCTTGCCTGTTAGTTTACCTTCTCATTTTTGAAATCACTTAATGTAAACTCACAGCATTTACACACTCAGAGCAAATGTTTCTGAAGGGCTCTGAACACTTCCAGAAACTTTAATAATCTGTTTATTTTCTCTAGGAGATAAGTTGGTTGTCAATAATAATATGAAACTTTTTGAACAAATTTCTAAGACAAAATTCATGAACATAGAAAAGAACCGGTAATTATCTACATTTTAATGATAATATAGAAAAATCAGAATGTTTACCACTGTAGAAATAATAGCCATCACACTGGCTAACTTGTTTGGCTCTTCATTTTCATCTACAAAGTAGATAGCTCATTATGATCACCCTAATCAAACCATCTATTGAATACCTTCCTGCTTATAGCGCTGCTTGGAGCTTGTTAAACGGGCATAATTCCCTCCATTATCACCAAATATTAATATTTAACAAGAGACCTCTTTTAGATTTTAAATGAATAATTACAACACGTAGAGCCTACCCAAGTAGATAACATAGGTTTTATTTGTTTTCAAGAGGAAATGGGGTTCAGGGTGCTGAATTAAAGAGACATTAAGATAGGGGCACCTCGGTGGCTCAGTCATTAAGCGTCTGCCTTCGGCTCAGGGTGTGATCCCAGGGTCCTGGGATCGAGCCCCACATCAGGCTCCTCCACTGGGAGCCTGCTTCTTCCTCTCCCACTCCCCCTGCCTGCATTCCCTCTCTCACTGGCTGTCTGTCTCTCTGTCAAATAAATAAATAAAATCTTTAAAAAAAAAAGAGAGACATTAAGATATGCTGATTTATTCGTGTGTATGCCATCTCTCAGATTTGATTTTTAAACTCTGATCATCAGCACTGTCAGTCTCTCAAAAGACAGGCAGGTCGACAATCATAGCCAATCTTGCTTTTGTTCATATTCTATGGCTCAGAGACACACTCTCCTCTTGTCAGCTTTATGAAGAAGAGAACATAATTTTCATTTGCCTGCTTGAAGGACAATCATCTGACGGTCTTAAAGTGAATTTTACCCAGAGGCATAATATTAAAATAGAATTTGACTTTATATATAGATCTGCTCTTATTAACCATATCTCCAGAACATTTTAAAATTCCGTGCTAACAGTTTAGCTTCCACTTGGGGTAAACAGACTCCACCCCAGGATGTATTCTCAGAGTGGGAGTTGTGTTGTTGGACTCCCACTCTGTCAAATGGTGAATATGTACTTAAAACCCCAGCTACCACTTTCCTAAATTCAAGGGGTCTCTAACCAGCAGCAGCCACTGGATCTGGAGTACTGATAACTTTGGGGAAAAAAAAATGTAACATCTATTATTTGGTGACTTAATGCCAGACTTCGAGCATAGGAAAGAATGCTCCACACTGGGCATCATTTTCTGTAACAGAAGGGCATCTAGGTATATTGTCAATAGCAAACAATAACAACAAAAACAACATTCTGGCTGGCAGACTGGAGTCATGCCTGAACAGACAATTGGCTACTTCACACAGAGTTCACTATCCCTGGTTGTACTGTCTAAAGGACAATGACTGTATCTTAAATAAGTGTCTCAGTTAGCACCGAGGCCCTGGTGACTCAGTTTTATGATGCTATAAAGTTTCACATGAACAGAATCATTGAATCCTATAACAACTATGCCTTCCTGTCTTGTCATAAGTGATGACTGACAGCTGTGTTGTAGGATTCCAAGTTCTGCTTCAATGGCATTTCTCTAATTCACTTCCCTTCCCCCTCTAACCTCCCCTCACTCTCTTTATATGGCTTGATATTCTAGAATTGCTTTTATGATCTTCTTGCCACCCCTCCTCTTCAAATGAACAATCTTAACCATACAGTCTAGGATTAGTTTGGTCTTAAGCATAAAGCCGATGACTTTGAAAAAGATTCTAAGAACTTGTTTCTTCAACACGTTGTGTACAGGCTAATACAGGGCCTTGAATATAAATGTTCAATTAATAATTTGTGATTGTCAATTAAAAATAGGTAATAATTTTGCTTCTTTATTAACATGTGTACTATTTAAATACATAACAAAGTGTGAAAGAATAGGAATGTGGGTAGCTTTCTTGAATGCCCATCACCCAATTACCCCTCTCCCCAGCAACAGTTTGTTTCCTAGAGTTAAGAGTCTCTCGTGATTTTTCTTCCTCTCTGATGACTTCCCATTCAGTTTTCCCTCTCTTACCCTATGATCCTCTGAGCTGTTTCTTCTTTTCCACATGAGTGAAACCGTATGATAATTATCTTTCTCTGTTTGACTTATTTCGCACAGTATAATACCCTCCAGTTCCATCCACATTGATGTAACTGGTAAGTATTTATCCTTTCTGATGGCTGAGTAATATTCCATTGGATATATATACCACATCTTCTTTAACCATTCATCTGTTGATGGACATCTCAGCTCTATCCACAGTTTGGCTATTGTGGGCATTGCTGTTATGAACATTGGGGTGCAGCTGCCCCTTCGGATCACTACATTTGTATCTTTGGGGTAAATACCTAGTAATGCAATTGCTGGGTCATAGGGTAGCTCTGTTTTTAATTTCTTGAGGAACCTCCATACCGTTTTCCAGAGTGGCTGTACTAGTGTGCATTCCCACCAACAGTGGAAGAGGGTTCCCTTTCTCCACATCCTCACCAACATTTGTTGTTTCCTGACTTGTTAATTTTTACCATTCTGAGTGGTGTGAGGTGGTATCTCATTGTGGTTTTGATTTGTATTTCTCTGATGCCATATGATGTAGAACACTTTTTCATGTGTCTGTTGGCCATTTGTATGTCTTCTTTGGAAAAATGTCTGTTCATGTCTTCTGCCCATTTCTTGGCTGGATTATTTGTTTTTTGGGTGTCGAGTTTGATAAGTTCTTTATAGATCTTGGATACTAGCCCTTTATCTGATGTGTCATTTGCAAATATCTTCTCCGTTCTGTAGGTTGCCTTTTAGGTTTGTTGACTGTTTCCTTTGCTGTGCAGAAGCTTTCTATTTTAATGAAGTTGCAATAGCTCATTTTTGCTTTTGTTTCCCTTGCCTTTGGA
This sequence comes from Ursus arctos, assembly GCF_023065955.2. Classification (NCBI taxonomy): domain Eukaryota; kingdom Metazoa; phylum Chordata; class Mammalia; order Carnivora; family Ursidae; genus Ursus; species Ursus arctos. The sequence continues at coordinate 55,101,156 of NW_026622764.1, read as the reverse complement.
GACATGCCTAGCAAGAAAGCAAGAAGTTGCTGTGGCTGAGGCCCAAGGGATTTCTGCCTGTGTTCTCCTCTTGGACTTTGATGTATTTCTTATCTCACATTTAGGTCTTCCATTTTGAATTTATCTTTGTGTATGGTGTAAAAAAAGGTTAAGTTTCATTCTTCTACATGTGGCTATCCAATTTTCCCAACACCATTTATTGAAGAGACTGTCTTTTTTTCCCATTGGATATTCTTTCCTGCTTTGTCGAAGATTAGTTGACCATAGAGTTGAGGATCCATTTCTAGGTTATCTATTCTGTTCCATTGATCTAGGTGTCTGTTTTGTGCCAGTACCACACTGTCTTGATGATTACAGCTTGAAGTATGGCATTGTGATGCCACCAGCTTTCATTTTCTTTTTCAACATTCCTCTGGCTATTCAGGGTCTTTTCAGGTTCCATACAAATTTTAGGATTATTTATTCCAGCTCTGTGAAATATGTCAATGGTATTTTGATAGGGATTGCTTTGAATGCTCTGGGTAGCATAGACATTTTAATAATATTTATTCTTCCAATCCATGAGCATGAAATGTTTTTTAATTTCTTTGTGGCTTCCTCAATTTCTTTCATAAGTGTTCTGTAGTTTCTAGAGTACAGATCTTTTACCTCTTTGGTTAGGTTTATTCCTAGGTATCTAATGGTTTTTGGTACAATTGTAAATGTGATTGATTCCTTAATTTCTCTTTCTTCTGTCTCATTGTTAGTGTATAGAAATGCAACCGATTTCTGTGTGTTGATTTATATCCCGCCACGTTGCTGAATTGCTGTATGAGTTCTAGCAATTTTGGGGTGGAGTCTTTTGGGTTTTCCACATAAAGTATCATGTCATCTGTGAAGAGTAATAGTTTGACTTCTTCTTTGCCAATTTGAATTCCTTTTATTTCTTTTTGTTGTCTGATTGCTGAGGCTAGGACTTCTAGTACTATGTTGAATAACAGTGGTGAGAGAGGGAATCCCTGCATTGTTCCTGACCTTAGGGGAAGAGCTCTCAGTTTTTCCCCATTGAGAATGATATTTGCTGTGGGCTTTTTATAGATGGCTTTTATGATATTGAGGTATGTTCCCTCTATCCTTACACTGTGGAGAGTAAAATGAGTGATTTTAGAATCTGAAACTCGAGAGTTTTGCTAAGCAAAATTATGGATTGTCATTGAATATCTAGATCAGATCTAAATAAGAGAAAATAATGTAACACTACTGAACACAGGCTTATCCACTTTGGCTTATTACAGAGAAACTTAAGATATCAGTAAACATCTGTTGTGCCACATTGAAAAATTCAGTTATGAGAAAAAAATATAGCTCCAGAAATTTTGAATCTGTTTTTAATGAAGTGTTTTTTCCATTTATATTTAATAAAATTATGGATATTGTGTTTAAGTCTATAATCTTGCTATTTAATATTTTTCCTATGTACTTTTAGTCAGTTGTTCTTCCCTTGTCTTCTTTTATATTAATCAAGCATTTTTTCCCCATTTTTGTTTCACTATTGCCTTACTAGTTGTCTTGGGGGTCCCCAAGACCACCCTACGTTTGATGATTCGCTAGGAACACTCATAAGACTTACCATATAATCATATTCATAGCTATGATTTATTGCAGTGAAGGGATACAACATAAAATCAACAAAAGCAAAAAAGACATATGGAGTGATGTCTGAAGAAAATAGGGCAAGTTCTCTCTCAGTAGAGTCATATAAAAGGCATTTAATTCTTTCAGCAATGAAATGCAACAACACATCTGAAAAGTTGTCTATCATGGGAGTTCTTTAGAGTCTCAGTACCAAAAGGTTTTTTACTGGGATCAGGTTATGTAGGCACTCTCTGCCTGATGTGTTCCAAAATTCCAGATTCCCAGAAGAAAGGCAAATGTTTAGCATAAACCTTGTTTTCACACTTAGGGAACAGTGAGAATTCCAACAAAATCCAAATTCCAAGACAAGCCAAGGGCCAACCTTGCAAGAACTTTCTAAGGATATGTAGGAATGCTGACAATACTGACTCTAACTTTGGCCCTCCATCTTGTTCATGTCCACACAATGACCTCCCTCTGGGCTACATGTTTTAGGTCCTATGGAGGTTAATGTAGGCTCTGACCAGAATGAGGGAAGGCTTGTTTTGATTTTCCCTAATGTGGCAGACAAAAGGTGCCACTTTAAATAACTAGTAGAGATTCTCTGGTGCACAGATGGCCCCACTTTAGGTAACTACCTTGTGACCACAGGATCATGCCCTTCATTCTATAATAGCTGGAGATTAAGTTCCTAATGTGGCAGAGAATGGGGGCTAGAGAATAGCTGTGCACTGTCTGGATCATCTGTCTGTCAGATCCCCCGTTAGTAACTTACCCTAAATAAGACTCTGTGTAAAGACAGTACGGAGTGGCTTGCTTCATTTTTTAGTATTCAAGTACCTTCTCAGTCTGGAGGATATTTTACTGGCCCTTCTCCACCTTCTAACAGGGTACCAAACCATCTCAGGTCCACTATGTTACTCTTTTTTATAGACTAGTTGTAACCCTTTGATCAATCTTTCTACTGGCTTCTTTTATGGTAGCTATAGGTATAGGTATTTAACAGGTATAGATATTATAATAAACGTAACTTATCATAGCCTATAAGAACTATCCAAAAGTATAACCTCATTTATCCTATTGTGTTATTATATATTTCTACTTCTGCTTTAAATTCCCAAATTATTTTTGTAAATTTTGCTTTAAGCAATTTATAGATTTTTAAAGAAATTATGTAGAAATGTAAAAAAAAAAATTACCCATGTATTGACCAAACCTAATAATACTCATCATCCCTTCTTACAGATTTGAGTTTCCATTTGGCATCATCCACTTGAATAACTTGCTTTTGCTTTTCTTACAGTGTAGACCTCTGGGCAACAAATTTCCTCAGGTTTTATTTGCCTGAAAACCTTTTTTATTGTCTTCATCCTGGCTCCCTAGTTCTCCGATCTCATTTCAGATTTCACAGCATGCTGGAACCACTCTACATTTTGTGATTCATTGTGTATGGAGAATTTGGTTAAGGGGAGAGTTGAGTGGCGCTCTGAGCTTCTGAGCTCCTGGAACGAACAGAACCCTGAAACCCTGCAAGGGACAGTGGGGCAGAGAAAAAAGATGAAAGTGAGAGTACCAATAAGAGATTTGATCTTGAGGTGACAGAGAAATATTCAGATACAGGTAATCACATAAATTGAAACCAAGGAGTATTTCAAGTCAGAAGAGTCTGTAAATTAAGTGGGAACAGCTCATGTAAAAGAACATAGGCTTTGGAGTCAGACAGAACCAATTTAAAACCCAGTTGTGTCATTTACCAGGTATGTGTGATATTAAGCAAGTTTTCTAATTTTCTTCAACCCTAACACACTCTATGAAATGGGTGCAATGCCCAGCACGGTACTGTTGCAAAAGCTAACTCCTTATATCAGTTACAGTACCTGGGACTAGAGACCCAGTCTGTTTCTCTTCTCTTCTAGAAGATCAAAACTGAATTCTGATTCGGATTACAAGCATATCGCTTTGTGTAAAATCTTCATAGACATTGAGTAACTTGCCCTGAGAATCCCACTCCTCAAAATAAAATAGAAAGCAGAGTTAACACTGTTGAGTCACTGTATCAATCAGGGGCCTGGCAGAAAATAGAGATTTTAATGATGGACTAGCTACAGAGATATGGACGGTGGTAAGGGGGAAAACAGCAGATGTGGAAGAACCAAAGACTAACAACTCCAAGAAATCATTGCCAACTTGAGGCTGATGGGGTAGTGGGAAGAAATAGCGTTCCTGAAGCCCAGTGGGAGCCAGAGCTGTGGAGGAAGTTTTCCCCAGCCGATGCTGCTCACAGAGGAACACAGAAGAGCTAAGGCTGGGTGAGAGTGGGGGGAAAATACTCCGAACACTCTTCTCTTCCCACTCTCTGATCACCTAGCAATATTTTTCTTTCACTGAATTAAATCAGAAGACAAAAAGAAAGGGAGTTCAGATGGTGCAGCTGGTAAGCCTGCTAGCGAAAGAAAATGTATCTGGGGGTGGAGCAAATGTGCAAGTAACCAGCACATGCGCCACGGAAAAATGTACCAATGATGGGAGACTAGCTCCTAGTGAAGATAACTTGTGCCTCCCGTTGTGAGGGTCTCACTCTTACTTTTGACTGCTGTGAATCCTGAGAAGCCAGTCTTACCAAAAGATCTTATTCCATCTGCTAAAACTAGGATGCTGCTCCCTGTCTCAAAAGTAACCCTTCCTGTGGAAAACATCTACTCTCATCAGTTACCCACCTGCTAGAAATATCAGCCTAAGTCCATGAAGCTTTCTCACCTGGGTTCCTTTCATCTCAAAGTTAATGATGTAACTCCTACTATGCCTTTCAAGAGATTTCTTTTTACCAAAATCCACATTCTCAGCAGACAAGAAATCCTTTCTGCACATCTCTCAAAGTTGGAAGCCTGAAATGAATATTTCCTCTTCTCGGAGTCAGTTATCATCAATAGGAACTGGGACACACAAATTTACTATTGTCATCCCTGACTACTTTCCACTCATTCTTCAAGTCCAGCTTTGACATCACCTCCTCTAGGTGGGCAAGATACCCCTCCAGTATACTCCCCAAATACCCTATACTTCCTTGCTTACCACTTCTACCCAGATTTGATATTGTCTGTTTTCTTGTCAGCATCCATTCCATGGGCTCTAAGTGTTTAAGGAATGAAACAATGACTCCTCAGGCATTCACACAGTGCATGACACTCAGGCAGTGATGAGTAAGTATTTATGGAATCAATGAATGAAGGAATATGTGCATGAATAGGAATCATATTGTAGCTGTGCTTGCTCGAAGCAGGTGCACATGAGTTTACCTGTATTGTTACAACTCTTCTGGGCCTTGTCTTTAAAATGAATAAGGTTACCCTGATCTTTAAGATTCTTTCAGTACTAAAATGAGACATCTGTGTTTTATGAAAAATAACAAACATGGCAATAGTTATTGATGTCTTTTGAGAAGAAGGATGGCATGTTTATTTTCAGAGAATAAGGAGGTGGCCTGCAGGTATCACAGCACATCAAATATTGCTTTCCCATCAACCCTTGAGGATCCACTACCATGAGAGCTGAGTATGGTTATTGTTCACATCAGCCCTAACTGTAATGATACCAGAATTATTGACTTTTGAAGAATTCATACCATCACGCCTTATCACGCACTTAAAAGAGTCATACTCTTCAGATCACTTTGATTTCCCTAAACACACTATAAAGTACTGAAAATGAGAGTGTACAATAAATACAGAGGGCCAAGGACTGCCCTGGGATTCCAGGGAAGTAAAGATCTCTGTGGGAGGCAGTACAGAAAACAGGGCATAGTGTGGTTTAAAGTCAAGAGCAAGGTTCCAGAGTCAACTAGAGATGGGCTGAAAGTCTAAGAGGCACAGGCCTCTTAATGAGCTGTGTGATCTTGAACAAGCCATTTAATCTCTCTTAACCTATGACATGGAAATCATAATTCTTGGAAATGCAGTGAATATTAAGTCAGATATGAAATATAAAGAACCCAGTACATATTACGGCACAAGTGGTTATAGATTCAAGGGTTCCAAGAACTCATGTAAGTTGTCCAGTTAATCTTGATGAATTTAAGTAACATGTCCATTATATCAGTTTTATCATTGTGAGTGTTTATGAGCTGATTTCTTCCATCAATAAGAATACTTTGCACATGAAGGATGAAGTTTTAGTCCAGCATACAAACCAAATGAGAGGTTCCAAAAGCCCTCATGCGAAGACTTATTGAACAAATTATTTGGATCAATCTTTTCTTGGGTACAGCTATGCACTGGATTTGATTCCTTTCAAATGCTAAAACCACTTTTCTGTCTATTGACTTTAGAAAACAACTAGCAGTAACTTGATTAACTAGTTAAATTGCATGGGCTCTTTGGACATATATATATGCTTCAGGTATAGTGATCTGAATATCCAAACATTTTCCATGTATTCTGCCTCTAGCACCAAGCTATTTCAACAAGGCCTTACTTTGCAATTTTCCTCAAAGCTTATTCTCTTTTGCCTAGGACAGATTTTGAAAAAGGAATTCCACACAAATTAATGAAATAGCAGCTAAGGACAAAAAAATGTTCTTTGGGTAGAATTAGTGAGCCTTTGTTATGCAAGAGAAGTGTAACCAGCAATGGCAGGAGCCAATACAAGAAAGTCACCAGAGAAACAGTCCCTTCTTCCCATGGACTCTGTTCACACTGGCCGTCAGTACATAGCACCGTGTGCCTATTTCGTCTAACAGTTAACACATCATTTAATTCGGTCTCCCTGCTGTATGAAAACAAGTTTGGACCTCTTCTGATGACAATAAATGCGGACAGCAATTGTGTTTAAGTAAATCACAAATTGAATAAATATTGAGGGACTGTTCTGTTAAAGAGCTTACTTTTTTTTTTTTTTAAGATTTTATTATTTATTTGAGAGAAAGAGAGAGAGAGAGAGTGAGCCGGGAGGAGAGGGAGGGAGAATCTGAAGCCAACGCTGCACCAAATACAGAGCCCAACGTGGGGCTCTATCCCAGGACCATGAGATCATGACCTGAGCCGAAACCAAGAGTCAGAGGCCTGACTGAGCCACCCAGATGCCCCCAAAGAGCTTACTTTCTAACAGGAGGAAATAAAAATCACATACGAAATGCTGCAATACAAAGAATGAAGCAAAAACAATAAAAATAAGGACTGAGATATAGTTAATATCTACTCATGCCAAGAGTTATTCTAAATAATTTACAGGCCCTGTATCAGGTGATCTTGTGATCACCCTTTGAGAAAGGCACTGATACTCCTTTTGTTTTACAGGTAGGGAAACTGAGGCACAGAGAAGTTAACTATCTTGCTTAAGGTTACTAAGCTAATAAGTGCTAAGCCTAGGATCTGAATTCTGATAGACCCCTAAGCCAAAGCTTTTAAACAATACCTTTTAAATAATACCTTAAACTATAGACAGAACAAGTGCCAAGGGAACAGAGAGGATGGAAAAAATTATTTTCTGATCTCAGCACCCTCACCTGTAATATGGAGATAACTATGATGCATACCTATGAATGCTATGAGATTAACCAAGACAATACTTCATGTAAACTACTTCAACACGAGAATGAAGTCCACACCTGAGCCACGTGGGATCCCCAACAACAGAGTAGGTATCAACCTTTCAGCACCTGGCTGAACAGCTTTACCCAACTAGGGGCACCTACACCCACCCTAGCCAGAGCCTCACCCTGGGCACTAAGCATGTTAGGACACAAATCAGATTTCAGGGACAGTGGACGGAATTTACACTGTCCTAGGCACGTATCCAGGAGAGCACTCCATGATATTAGCTATTGGTGTGCCAACTCCAGTCCACCATCTGAGATGGATTATAGACACCTGAGTTAAAAATAGGGCTCTAAAGAATCCTGGGAACTTTTCTCACCTCTGAGTTGGAGAGTTTCAAGGGGAAACTTTTAAAATGCCATTGAGATTTATACATCAAATTAAGTTGCTTCAGACACATATTTTCAAATGAACAAAATTTCTTAAAGCCTTTTTAGAGCAAAGCAAAACATAAATAAGAATGAATAGATGAATATATCTTCCTTTTCCCTTAGAGAATAATAACTATAGAGTAGAATGCCAGGATACAGATGTTAAAATATCAAACTTCTCAAACCAGGATATATGTCATCTTTCTGAGGTAAATCTTGTTCTGTTCAATAAGATACTGTGAAATTGTTAATGTGGGGGAAATGTCAATACTTTTGGATACTACTATATTAGAGATAGTCACAAAATCTAACTCTGGGATTTAAAATAATCTCAACACTTAGCTGGGAAATCAAGTATAAACCGCAAAAGTATGACAGGAGTAATTTCAAGAACTCAAAAGAAAATTAATCTCTGACTGTAAATCTATTAGAAGATACCAGATGTTTAAGGAAACCATAAAAATTAAAGATGGCCTTCTGAACAGTCTACCAGCTGGTGTCCTACAATTACCCTAAAGTATACCCTTTCCTGAACACACTGAAGGCTAGGAATGTGATGATCTGCTCATACCATAGTTCCTATATCTTTATTTTGCATTTGGTGGTATTTTTAGTATCAAAATGAAAGTGCAAAATCAGCTTTGAAATCTGACAGATGCCCTCACATACATACATACACACACACGCACAATTGCTTCAAAACAAAATTTTGTTAGGATTAAATCATATATAAAATGTTATTATATGTGGTTTCATTTATCTTCCAAAAGAATCAATATGCTACATAACTTCAGAATTAACATTTTTGACAATACTGTTAATTACTATAGTAGGCTGAACAGTAATCCCGTAAAGATATCCATTCCTAATCCCGGAACCTGTAAAATATTACTTTACATGACAAAAAGGACCTTGTAGATGATTAAATTAAGTGCCTTGAGATGGAATGATTATCCTAGATTATTCAGTGGACCCAATGTAATCATAAGGGTCCTTATTAGAGGGAGACAGAAAGGTCAGGGAGAGAAAACAATGTAATGATGGAAGCAAATGTCAGAGAGAAAGTGAAGTCTGTGCTGCTGACCACGAAGATGAAAGAAAGGGCCATGAGTAAAGGAATGCAGGTGGTCTGCAGAAGCTGGAAGAGGCCAGAAAAAGGATTCTCCTCTAGAGCCTCCAGAAGGAACTAGCCCTTCTAAAACCCTGACATTAGTCCAGTGAGGCTGATTTTGGACTTCTGACTTCTAGAACTACAAGATAATACATTTGCCTAATTTTAAGCCACTACTTTGTGATCATTTGTCATAGCAGCCATAGGAAACTACTACAATTACTATTGCCAGTAATGGTAATTACTGGTGTAATTACTGGTAATTACTGGGTTTATTGGTCCAGACCAGAGCAGAGGATGAACAAAAAGATTATTGACACAAAGAGGTTTCCATTCATCCAATGTACACCACTTCTCTTTCCCATCTTTATAGCGCTGCTTAAATAGAAACCAAAAGTATGAGATGAAGCCCATTCGGTTTCCTTCCTGGTTCATGTTTTTAGTGTTGTATCAAAAATATTTTGCTTAGCCCACTGTCGTAAAGATTTTTTTTCTTTTTTTTAAATTTTAGGTAGTTAACATACAGTGTAATATTGGTTTCTGGAGTAGAATTCAGTGATTTGTCACTTACATACAACACCCCGCGCTCATCACAAGTGAATACCCATCACCCATTTAACCCATCCCCCACCCATCTCCCCTCCAGGAATCCTCAGTTTGTTCTCTACTGTTAAGAGTCCCTTATGGCTTGTTCTCTCTCTCCTTTTTTTCTTTTCCCCCTTCCCATGTGTCCCTCTGTTTTCTTTCTTAAATTTCACGTATAAGTGAGGTAATATGGTATTTGTCTTTCACTTAGTATAACATACTCTAACTCCATTCATGTCGTCGCAAATGGCAAGAATTCATTCTTTTTGAATCCTGAGTAACATTCCAGTGTGTGTGTGTGTGTGTGTGTGTGTGTGTGCGCACATTTTCTTTATCCATTTATTAGTTGTTGGACACTTGGGCTCTAGCCGGAGTTTGGCTATTGTTGATAATGCTACTATAAACATCGGGGTGCATATACCCCTTTGAATCTGTATTTTTGTATCCTTTGGATAAATACCTAGTAGTGCGATTGCTGGATTGTAGCATAGTTCTATTTTTAACATTTTGAGGAACCTCCATACCGTTCTCCAGAATGGCCGCCCAGTTTTCATTTCCACAAACAGTGTAAAATGGTTTCCCTTTCTCTGCACCCTTGCCAATACCTGTTGTTTCTTGTGTTGTTAATTTTAGCCACCCGGACGGGTGTGAGATGGTATCTCATCATGGTTTTGATTTGTGTTGTCCTTATGGTGAATGATGTTGAGGGTCTTTTCATGTATCTGTTGGCCATCTGTATGTCTTCTTTGGAAAAACGTCTATTCACATTTTCTGCCCATCTCTTAACTGGGTTGTTTTTTGGGTATTGAGTTTGATAAGTTCTTTGTAGATTTTGGATATTAACCTTTTATCAAATATGTCATTTGCAAATATCTTCTCCCATTCCATAGGCTGCCTTTTAGTTTTGTTGATTGTGTCCTTTGCTGTGCAGAAGCTTTTTATCTTAATGAGGTCCCAATAGTTCATGTTTGCTTTTGTTTCCTTTGCCTGTGGTGACATGTCTTGTAAGAAGTTGCTATGGCCAAGATCAAAGAGGTTACTGCCTGTGCTCTCCTCTAGGATTTTGATGGATTCCTGTCTCACATTTAGGTCTTTCATCCATTTTGAATTTATCTTTGTGTATGGTGTAAAAAAAAAACAAAAACCGTCCAGTTTCATTCTCCTGCATGTGGCTGTCCAATTTTCCCAACACCATTTGTTGAAGAGACTGTCTTGTTTTCCATTGGATATTCTTTCCTGCTTTGTCAAAGATTAGTGAGCATTTTAGTTGTGGGTACAGTTTTGGGTTCTCTATTCTGTTCCATTGATGTATATGTCTGTTTTTGTGCCAGTACTATACTGTCTTGATGACTACAGCTTTGTAATACAGCTTGAAATCTGAAATCATGACGCCTCCAGTTTTGTTTTTCTTTTTCAGAATTGCTTTGGCTATTTGGGGTCTTTTGTGGTCCCATACAAATTTTAGAATTGTTTGTTCTAGCTCTGTGAAAAATGTTGGTGGTATTTTGATGGGGATTGCATTAAATGTGTATATTGCTTTGGGTAGTATAGGTATTTTAACAATGTTTGTTCTTCCAATCCATGAGCATGGAATGCTTTTCCATTTCTTTGTGTCCTCCTCGATTTTTTTTTTCATAAGTGTTCTATTGTTTTCAGAGTATACATCTTTTACTACTTTAATTAGATTTATTTCTAGGTATCTTATTGTTTTGGTACAATTGAGAATGGGATCAATTCCTGGACTTCTTTTTCTGCTGCTTCATTATTGGTGTACAGAAATGCAACAGATTTCTGCACATTAAGTTTATATCCTGCAACTTTGCTGAATTCATATATAAGTTCTAGCAATTTTTTGAAGGAGTCTTTTGGGTTTTCTGCATTTGCTAGTAGTGAAAGTTTGACTTCTTCCTTGCTGGCTTGGATGCCTTTTATTTTTTTTAAATTTTATTTATTCATTTGAGAGAGAGACAGAGAGAATGAGAGAGAGAATGAGCAGGGTGCGGGGAAGAGGGAGAAGCAGGCTCCTCGCTGAGCGGGGAGCCTGATGTGGGGATGGATCCCAGGACCCTGAGATCATGACCTGAGCTGATGGCAGATCCTTAAAAGACTAAGCCACCCAGGCACCCTTGGATGCCTTTTATTTCTTTATTGTCTAATCGCTGAGGCTAAGACTTCCAGTATTATGTTAAATAATAACAGTGAGAGTGGACATCCTTGTCTTGCTCTTGACCATAGGGAAAGGCTCTCAGATCATATTAGCTGTAGGTCTTTTGTATATGGCCTTTATGATGCTGAGGTATGTTTCATCTAATCCTACTTTGTTCAGGTTTTTATCAGGAAGGGATGCTTTATTTTGTCAATTTTTTTTTTTTTGCATCTATTGACAGGATCATCTGGTTCTTTTTCTTTCCTTAATATGGTATACCATGTTGATTGATTTGTGAATACTGAACTACCCCAGCAGTCCAGGAATAAATCCCACCTGATTGCGGTAAATCATTCTTTTAATGTACTGGTGAATTCAATTTGCTAGTATTTTATTGAGAATTTTTGCATCCATGTTCATTAGGGATATTGACCTGTAATTCTCCTTGCTAGTGTAGTCTTTGTCTGGTTTTGAAATCAAGGTAATGCTAGCTTTGCAGAATGAGTTTGGAAGTTCTCCTTCCATTTTTAGGTTTTGGAACAGTTTGAGAAGAATAGGTATTGACTCTTCTTTATACCTCTGATAAAATTCCTCTGGGAAGCCATCTAGCCCAGGACTTTTGTTTGTTGGGAGATTAAAAAAAAAAAAAAAAGATGTATTTATTTATTTGGGGGGGGGGGAGGGCCAGAGGGAGAGAGACTCTGCACTGAGTGTGGAGCCTGACATGGAGCTCAATCTCATGACCTTGAGATCACAATCTGAGCCAAAACCAAGAGTTAGATGCTTAACCAACTGTGCCACTCAGGCTCTCCTGTTGGGAAATTTTAGATTATTGATTCATTTCTTTGTTGATTATGGGTCTTTTCAAATTTTCTATTTCTTCCTGTTTCAGTTTTGGTAGTTTGTAAGTTTCTAGAAATTTGTCCATTTTTTTGAGGTTGCCCAGTTTGTTGGCATATAATTTTTCATAGCATTCTCTTATAATTGTTTGTATTTCTGTGGTGTTGGTTGTGATCTTTCCACCATCATTTGTGATTTTATCTATTTGGTTCCTTCATCTTTTATTTTTTGATAAGTCTGGCTGGGGTTTATCAATTTTATTTATTCTTTCAAAAAACCAGCTTTGTTTCATTAATCTGTCTACCGGTTTTTTGTTGTTGTTTCTATATCATTGATTTCTGTTCTAATCTTTATTATTTCCCTTCTTCTGATGACTTTAGGCTTTATTTGCTGTTTCTTTTCCAGCTCCTTTAGGTGTAAAGTTAGGTTGTGTATATGAGACTTTTCTTACTTCTTGAGGTAAGCCTGTACTGCAATATACTTCCCTTTTAGGATTGCTTTTGCTTCACCCCAAAGGTTTTGGGCTGTCATGCTTTCATTTTCATTTGCTTCTATGTATTTTTTTAATTCTTCTTTAATTTCCTGGTTAACCCATTTGTTTTTTTAGTAAGATGTTCTTTAACCACCATGTATTTGAGGTCTTCCCCCATTTTTTCTTGTGGCTGACTTCCAGTTTCAGAGCATTGTGGTCAGAAAATATGCATGGTATAATCTTGATCTTTTTGTATTTGTTGGGGGCTGATTTGTTACCCAGTATGCCATCTATTCTGAAGAATGTTCCATGTGCACTGGAGAAGAATGTGTACTCTGCTGCTTTAGGATGAAATGTTCTGACTATATATGTGTTAAGTCCATCCAGTCCAGTATGTCATTCAAAGCCTTTATTTCCTTGTTGATTTTCTCCTTAGATGATCTGTCCATTGCTGTATAAAAGCCCCCTACTATCATTGTATTTTTATGAGTTTATATTTGTTATTAATTGATTTATATATTTGGGTGCTCCCAAGTTGGGGGCATAAATATTTACAATTGTTAGATCTTCTTGATGGGTAGACCCCTTGGTTATGATATAATGCCTTTCTTCATCTCTTGTTACAGTCTTTGGTTTAAAATCTAGTCTGTCTGATACAAGTATGGCTACTCTGGTTTTCTTTTGATGTCCATTTGCATGATAGATGGTTCTCCACCCCCTCACATTCAATTTTCAGGTGTCTTTAGGTCTAAAATGAGTTTCGCACAGACAGCACATAGATGGATCTTGTTTTTTTTTCTTTTTTCAGCCATTCCAACACCCTATGTCCTCTGGTGCATGTAGTCCATTTATATTCAGACTGATTACAGAGAGATAGGAATTTAGTGCCATTATGTTACCTGTAGAGTTGGTGTTTCTGGTGATGTTCTCTGGTCCTTTCTAGTCTTTGTTGCTTTTGGTCTGTTTTGCTCCACTCAAAGAGTCCCCCTTAAGATTTCTTGCAGGACTGGTTTAGTGGTCATGAACTCCTTTGGTATTTGTTTGTCTGGGAAACTTTTTATCTCTCCTTCTATTTTGAATGACAGCCTTGTTAGATAAAGAATTCTTGGCTGCATATTTTTCTCATTCAGTATGTTATTTCCTTCTCCTCCTTTCTGGCCTGCCAAGTCTCTGTGGATAGATCCCCTGTGAACCTGATCTGTCTTCTCTTGCAGGTTAGGGCCTTTTTTTCTCTTGCTGTTTTTAGGATTCTTTCCTTATCTGTGTATTTTGTGAATTTGACTATGATATGCTTTGGCAATGGCTAGCTTTTGTTGAATTTAATGGGAGTTCTCTGTGCTTCCTGGATTTTGGCCTCTGTGTTATTCCCCATATTAGGGAAGTTTTCAGCTATAATTGAGTAAGTCTCCTGCCGCTTTATCTTTCTCTTCATCTTTTGGGACTCCTAGCATACAAATGTTATTATATTTCACTAAGTCACTGAGTTCTCTAAGCCTACCATCATGGTCCATTTCCTTTCCCTCTTCTTTTCGGCTTCATTATTTTCCATAATTTTATCTTCTATATCACTGGTTCACTCCTCTGCTTCTTCCATCCTCATTTTTATGGCCTCCATTTGGGTTTGCATCTCGGTTATAGCATTTTTAATTTTGGCCTGACTAGATTTTAGCTCTTTTATCTCTATAGAAAGGGATTCTCTAGAGTCTTCTACGATTTTTTTTAAGCCCAGCTAGTATCCTTATAATTGTTGTTTTAAAATCTAATTCAGACATTGATTAAAATTTAAATTTAAAATCTAATTCAGTATTGATTAAATCCATGGCCATGAGTTCGACCTCATATTCTTTCTTTTGGGGTGAATTCCTCTATCTTCTCATTTTGTCCAGAAAAGAAAAGAAGAGAAAAAAAGAATAGCAAAAACAATTACAAAAAACAAAACAAAAAAAAAAAACTAAGAAAAAGAAAAAGAACAAAAGAACAAGAAAAAAACACAAAACGTTCAAGAACCCCTCCCCCCCCCAAAATAGATCCTGGGTGTGTTTTGGTCTGCTTCTAAAAAGAATCTAGATCCAAAATAATAAATAAATAAAGACAAAAAAATAAAAAATATATATATATATGAAAAGTGTGTGTGTTTATTAAAAAAACAATAAAACATTTAAAAAATGAATTGGAAAATACAAGAAAACAAATGAATAAAAATAAAAGAAATAAAGGATAAAAGTAAAAAGGAAACCCAATCGTATTTCGCCAGAGCTGAAGCTTTGCAGCACAACTATGATCAATAAACGTGGTGCCAGTGCTTTTTCTGTGCTGGTCTTCTGAGGGAGGGGCCTGCTGGGCTGATTCTCAGGCTGACTTGTTTCAGTGGAATGCTTCTATAGGGCACAGGGGGGTGGGGCTTGGTGTACATGGCTCCAGTCTCCACTAGGTGGCAGTGTTTTGCTCCCCGAAATTCAGGGATGAGCAGGGATGAGCTCTCTACCTTCAGAGCTGTTAGTTCATGCCCCCTACTCTTCAGTGAGTCCTCACAGAAAAGCAATCAATCACCCTATTTGTTTTCCAGTTCCATCTGAATCCTGTTCACCCTGTCCATGTCCAGCCTTTTTATCTCAGGTGCTTGACCAAGTTTCAAAACTCCAAATTTCAGGGATGCCAGCAGCTTGGACCCACACTGTTCCTCCAGGACAGGTTCTCACCACGCTTGCCAATCCATCCCAGGAAAGTGGTCACATGACCACAAAGAGGTTCGAAGTTTATAGCAGAAAGCTGTAACCAAGACCTGCTACTCTCTGCAAGATTCCCAGCTCCTATGGCTAGGAACAGTGAAGCACTTTGGCACCACCTGTTCTTCCTGTGACCCAGGGAGTCCTCAGACCATCCTGTCACTCCTGGGATTCTGCCCCTTTTTGCCAACCTGAGCACCTTTAATCCAGGTACATCTCCATGGTAGCAAACTTAAAAGTTCAGATTTTGTGCTCTGTTGCTTCTAATACTTTGAGGTGGACTCTGTAAGTAGAGTCCTTCCCTGCTGCTGCATCCACAGTTATGTCTCCGCCAAGTGAACTTCCACAACTCCCACCTTCCAAAAGGTGGCTGCTTTTCTACTTGTAGACTTGAGATTTTTGTTCTCTCACACCTCTGATTGACTTCTTGGGTGTTCAGAATACTTTCATAACTATCTACCTGTGTTAGAGGGACAAGACAAGCCCAGGGTCCTTCTACTCCTCCTCCATCTTAACTCCTCCCCCCTTTTCATCTAAAAAGTTTATAAATTTATCTCCTACATTTTGGTCTATGATCACTGAGTTTTGTGTATGGTGTGAGGTAAGGATCTAAATTGATATTTTTGGATGTAGATATTTAATTATCCCCGTGCCATTTGTTGAAGGGATTGTCCATTCTCCTAATAAACTGTTTTAGCAATTTATTTTAAATATAAGGGTTTATTTTTGGACTCTCAATTTTGTTCTATTGATCTATTTTTCTATCCTTATGCCAGCACCATACTGTTTTGGTTACTGTAGCTTTATAGTAATTTTTGAAATTTGAAAGTGAAAGTCCTTTAACTTTATTCTTCTTTTCAAATTTGTTTGCCTAATCTGGGTTCTCTGTATTTCCATATAAATGTTTGGATTAGCTGCTGCTGCCTTTTTTTTAAATTTATTTATTTGACAGAGATAGCCAGTGAGAGAGGGAACACAAGCAGGGGGAGTGGGAGAAGAAGCAGGCTCCCAGCAGAGGAGCCAGAGAGGAAGAAGCAGGCTCCCGGCGGAGGAGCCTGACATGTGGCTCGATCCCAGAACTCCGGGAAGGCAGCTGAAGGCAGACACTCAACGACTGCGCCACCCAGGCGCCCCTGGATTAGCTGCTTGCATTCTGCTGGCATTTTGATAGATTTTATGTTCAATTAATTTAGGGAGAAGTGTCTCCTCTTTCTTAAACTTGGCTTGCCCAAGGTTTAGATACTTCTACATGTACCCAGTCATCTAATTAGTTTTTGGCACCTATTGGGTCTTAATATTGATAGGACAGAGATATGAAATCTTTTCCTGGAAGAAAATTTCATCTTTCAATTACTGATCACCCTGCTTCAATCATATACCAATTTGGCAGGTATGGCTCTACATTTTGCACCACCTCCCACAGCTGTTTCCTTTCCCATGTCCACTCAGCATTGTTCATTCTTGTTTTGGCTTCATTCCCACTGAGCCATTCTTCTACTTTGGCCCTGTGCCCCATTCATTTTTAGACTCTCTGCTTGCCTCTCCCAAGAGAATGGTTTAGTTCTAAGTCCTGTGACCCAGAGGCCCTTTATGAAAATATGAGAATTTGACTCTACCTGGTCTTGTCTGGAGGACAAATGAAGCAATTACATTTCAGAAGATGTGGCTTGTCTTCCTGACCATGTCACATACCACCTGTGTGATCACAGGATGGTATAAACTCCCTATATTGGCTTCCTCATCCTTAAAATGAGGATATTGATAATTGCTTGAAAGTCAAAGTAGATAACATATTTAAGAAGTTCATTAAAAGCACCAAAATTATTATTATAAGATAGTATTTTCATTAAGCATTTAAAACCTACATATACAATTTTCTCCTCAACTAAATTATATGATATCAGTATATTCCTGTGGTATCTAACATATTATGAGGCATACAGAAGGGGTTCCATAAATATTTTAGTTAAAATAATAAAAATCAGTGAAATAGTTAGAAATAACAATTTGGACACCAGACACACCATGTAACTTATGTGAGCACATACATGTGTGTGAGTATTTGTATGTGGGAGAGAGAGAAAGAGACACATTCAGAGACAGAGACATAGAGTCACAGAGACAGAGGTATTTCCTTTCAGTTAACATCTTAAGACAGTCTAGTGTCTTCAATGAGATACCACCTCACACCAGTCAGAATGGCTAAAATTAACAAGTCAGGAAATAATAGATGTTGGTAAGGATGTGGAAAAGGGGAACCCTCCTACACTGTTGGTGGGAATGCAAGCTGGTACAGCTACTCTGGAAAACAGTATGGAGGTTCCTCAAAAAGTTCAAAATAGAACTACCCTATGTGACCCAGCAATTGCACTACTGGGTATTTGCCCCAAAGATACAAATGTAGTGATCTGAAGGGGCATCTGCATCTCAGTGTTTACAGCAGCAATGTCCACAATGGCCAAACTATGGGAAGAGCCCAGATGTCCATCGACAGATGAATGGACAAAGAAGACATGGTATATACAATGGAATATTACTCAGTCATCAAAAAAATGAAATCTTGCCTTTTGCAACAATGTGCATGGAACTAGAGGGTATTATGCTAAGCGAAATAAGTCAACCAGAGAAAGACAATTACATGATCTCACTGATATGTGCTATTTAAGAAACAAAACAGAGGATCATAGGGGAAAAGAGGAAAAAACAAAACAAGATGAAACCAGAGAGGGAAACAAACCATAAGAGACTCTTAATCATGGGAAACAAATTGAGGGTTGTTGGAGGGGAGGGGGTGGGGGATGGGGTAACTGGGTGATGGACATTAAGGAGGGCATGTGATGTAATGAGCACTGCATATTATATAAGACTGATGAATCACTCTCTACCTCTGAAACCAATAATATATTATATATTAATTGAATTTAAATTTAAAAATATAAAAAAATAAAAATTAAAAAAAAGACAGTCTAGTGTCTTGTGAAGCAAACATCGGTATAGTGGGTCTTGAAAATAAGCATACAAAAATTGAAGCTTGTAACTTAGAGGAAGTCACATATTAAAGCTCCACATTAGGGGTTTATAGTGAAAGATGATCATTTCCCCACCTCACCAAAAACAGCACAATTTTCAAAAAACCAAAAAATATATTTCTTTGCCTTTATTTCATTGTTCCTTAGGAACACAAAAGGATATAGAAGGAGACAGAGGAGAAAGCTATAGCAAGACATCGGTTCTAATCTTCTAAATATCAGAATCTAGATCTACTTGGGTTTAAATCATTACAGTAATTAAACCTTAATTTTGAAGATTTCACCACAATCTAAGTGTATGTCACCATATGCAGTAAACTCTCCCAAGCCTTTCCTTGTTCTCTCTGCATACCCTGATAGATGTATTCTCCAGAGTTATACATGTCTGGCCTCATTTCCCATTCCCTCCTCCAAGAGACTGGTCAGAAGAGCTTCCTGACTCATCTTTACGTGCTCCGAATCCTACATGGGGCTTGGTCTGCACTTTGTGCTTGTGGAAGTAAGCTGGCTCCTGGACATTCTCTTCCTTTTCTCTTTTCTTCCAACAGAACCAAGTTTTCATTCATTCCTTCCTCATACTTATGTGTTTACTCCACACAGACACAGTACAGAGCACTAAAAATATATTAAACTCTGTAGAGCACTTTTTTGTTGCTGTTCATTATCACTTATTTTTTTCTTTAATTTAAATTCTAGTTAATGTACAGTGTAATATTGGTTTCAGGAGTAGCATTCAGTGATTCATCACTCACATATAACACCCAGGACTCATCATTATAAATGCCCTCCTTAATACCCATCGCCCATCCAGCCCACTTTATAATTTACAAACTGATTATTCTTGAATTATTAACTGTAGTCCCCTGCTATTCACCACCTTTCTTGGAAGAGCTCCTTCAGCCTCCAAACGGTGGTCAGAAGAAAGCTAGAATATAGGTCCATCTCACTCAGCCCTGAATCTCCCACATCTTTCTCTCATAAAATCCAGAGGGCTTATTATTTCTCTTTGGAAAGTGTGGTTTTTGTTACTAGTGCAAAACACTGGCTAATGATGACAAAGGCACACAGTGAAGTAAGCTGGCTTGCTGCATTTTCTGGCTAATGAACCCAGTAGGGGTGGGGGCAGGTGGTGACTGCTGCCAAAACAGCAGCAGGAGGAGAGAGCTATAAGGGTTCAAGGACATAGGTTTGCCTCTCTTGTCTTCATGGATGACTCGTAAAAATTGAGGAAGCAAAATATACTTCACCTCATTAGTCTTCTGTTACTCTCCCCTCCTCTTCCCTGACAATACACAATGACTACAGTAACCACAGAATTGACCAGTTATTATTTCACAGTTGGTCTCTTTCATTAGCTATCTTCCATCAAGGAGACTGATGGTACTCATATAAAATCTGCCATGAAAAACAATAAAAATGTTTATGGGCATTCATTCTACACACATATGTTGAAATCCCGGTTCCATGCTAAAAGCTGAGGTTATAAAGATAAAGGGCATTGTTCCTCAAAAGGTTTAAAATGTAGATGATGGGACAGAAAACACACCTATGTAGAGGGGTTCAAGTATCACGACAAAGGACACATTGGTGCCATGACTGCATAGAGCATAGAGGAGGAACTCTAAGATCACCTGGAGTACAAAGAGAGGAGTGATGGCCAGGTGGGGCATCCTGGTAGGAAGTGAGGCTTTCGATGACTCTTCGTGGGAATGAGGACCAGGAGGAAAGGGAGGAAGAAAGCATTCTAGGTTAATGGAACAGCTTATACAAGTGGAATTTGGAGTCTGTAATATTTTCAGATTTAATTTCCATCCTTTTCTAAAATAGTATTGCTGAAAGATACCTTTCTGAATGTTCTGGATCAATCCAATTTTGTTGTTGTTTTTCAAAACAAAAATGAAGATGGTTAGTCTCATCTCAAGTTTTACTTAAATTTCTTTCAATAAGAAATAAATTCATCATTAGAAAAACAACTAAGAACTCTCTGTAGTATCAAGTTGTAGGAAATAAGAATTCTAATTCACATAAAATATATTCTCAGAATCGTAGCAGGAAATAGGACAAAATTATTTTCAGTGATATGAGATGGCATGCCTCCCATGAGAGGCATCGAGTGGTTGATAGCATGGAACTCCAGCTCTGACACTAACTCGGTGACCTTGGACAGGTTACCCTCTCTGTACCTTACTTTCCTAATTTGTGAAATGAAGTTCCTAATAGCATTTATCACATAAGGTTGTTAACAGGGAATGAATACAGTCATGCATGCAAAGTGCTTCAATAGTTCCTACTGCATGGTAAATGTTATATATTTGTTGTTATAGGATATCATTTAGTTTGTATGTTGCAGAATATTTTATGTGTCTTTCTCATGTTTGAGATCCATTACCTATTTGGATGGCAAGGCTTTTGAGGACAGGTTTTGGTTTTGAATGGGGTGTGTGTGTGTGTATCCTCACACCATATCATACAGAGCTGCTAGTGAAAGTTTTACTTGCCTCCTCCTAAGGTCAGCAACTCCTAAGGTCAGCACCATCTTCACTGTGATAATGCCAAGTATCATGTAGTTGTAATGGGATCATTAGATGCAAATCTGAATTCTTTCTACTAAACCAAGCCCAAAACATGAAAACTAAGACTTCTAACATGCAGAGCCACCAAGCATATCATTTGCAAGAACCTATTTCCTTTGATTTTTGTAGGTTTTTCCCACTTATTAGTCTCTTTAAATTGGGAGTGATCCTGATTCATCTATGTGAAAACTGAAAATCTAAGAAGTTAAGTGACTTAACAGAGAGGTTAGAGAACTCGGTAGTGGTAAAGCCAGGACAATGATTCCCTGCTCTTAGACCAGAATTTTCTTCACTTAATCAAATTGTCTTTCTAATTTCACGAGGGAGACACCCAGGAACGTATCTTGTCACCAAGACATGACATGTCCCCAAACCAACAGTGGAATATAGTCATTTGGAACATAAACTTTCTAGAAAAGATGTTTGGCCTAGAACAAAAGTTCTAGGAGCCAGATACTCTACTATAAAACTTCAGCTCTAAGGATTTACGCCACAGTTTGACAGCTGAGACGACCAATTTAAATAAAAGCTGTCAGCAATTATAACCCCTAAAGATGCCAAATAAACAGACTAACCACTTTAATTATTTGAAATAAATACCTGTAAGGGCGCATGGGTGGCTCAGTTGGTTAAGTGTCTGCCTTCAGCTCAGGTCATGATCCCAGAGTCCTGGAATCCAGCCCCATGTCAGGCTCTCTGCTCAGCGGGGAGCCTGCTTCTCCCTCTGCCTCTGCCCCTCCCCCATGTTCCTACTCTCTCTCTCTGCTCTCTCTCACTCTCTCTCAAAAAAATAAAATCTTTAAAAAAATGAAATGGAATGGAATATGGAGTTTGTACCATTTTTCAGATTTCATTTCTGTCCTTTTTCTAAAATAGTATGGTTATTTGTAAGTCAGAAGGCCAGGAGGCTCCTTGCCTTCTTTCCCATTACCCCCCATATGTAATCTTGCATTATGTCCTATTGATGTTACCTCCTACACTGGGCTCAAATTTGCTCATCTTTCTTTGCTTCTACCATCACAATCACCCCTCAAGTCCAAGCTACCATCAGCTCCTACCTAGACTACTTCAACTGAGCTGTTGCATCCATTCATGTCATTATCATTTACAATTAATTTCCACCCTGCATGGACTGATCGTTGTGAGCTGCAAATCGGATCATCTCACCTTCCTGCTTAAAGTACTTTAATAACTCATCTTAAGAGAAACAGTCAAATTCATACTATGGTCTATGACGCTCCACCGACAATTTACTTTTTGCCTGTTTTATCCAGCCCCAGGCTGCTCCTTACTCACTATGCACTGGCCACACCATTCCATTCCCTCGAACACCCTATGCTCACTGCTGCTACTGAACCTATGCACCGGCTGTACCTTCTGCTAGACTGTTCCCTGTCTTCACCGTCACCCAGCTCTCATCAGCTCTGCTAGATCAGTCAGGAGAGCCTCCCCTGGCCTTCCCAAGCAGCTTAGGTAGTTGAGCTGTATGCTGTAACAGCATTATGTATTTCTCTTTGAGACTTTTAGCACAGTCGTCATTTCAGGATTAGTTATGCGATTCTAGTATCTGCCTCACTGAACTGTAAGCTATGTGAAAGAGACATCATTTCTTTGGGGCTGAGAGCTGGCACATAGAAGTTCTATGTAAATATCTGTTGAATGAATTGATGGATAAATAGCAGAATTCGAAAGAGGGACAGCGAAAGAAAGATTGATCCACTTAACGTGATAGTGGGGTCCCGTTCAAGAGGACAGTTGTTTTTAGCCTACGCTTTGAGGGACAGATAAACTTCTAATAGATATTGTGAGAAGAACATTTCAGGCAACAGAGGTGGCATGAAAAGTGCAGAAATAGGAAGATACAGGGTGTTCAAGAGCATTTGGTTCAGCTCTGAAGAATAAATAGAGAGAGATATAACTAAAAAGGTAGTTAATGTAACGAAAAGCTTTACTAGCATGCCAACCTACAGCAGACGGCCTGCATATGGTAGGAATGTGGAGGAACTAAACATTGACAAACAAGGTTGATGTTTTGCTGATGCATTCGATTGGGAATGAAGGTGAAGTCCTGGGTGAGAATGTAAGGGTTGTGATAAATAGAGAGTATAATGGGAGCTTACAGCGATACATAGGAGTAGACAACTAACTCTATGTGAGAGGTCAAGAATCAACTGTCCTGTAAGTTTCTTGAGGTGAGGCCTCACACCATGCTCATTTGTTGAACATTGTTTCCTACTCTACCATCCTTAAGCATGCTTGGCAATTTGTGTGTTAAACATACAGTTAAATACTAATGATTTACATAGAACCTGGTATAAGTTGTGGAGATACAACCGCAAACTGCTCCCAAAGCAGAATGAACCTGCGTCCTGGTGGAGGAAGAGAGATGAACAAAAAATAGGTTACTAAGGTATAATGGCAGCTAGGAAGGGGTTACACTGCCTAGAAAGTCAAGGAAGGCATCTTTGAGGAAGAAATATTTGAACTCTCAATTTTATGTACTTGTGAATTTGCCCTTCTGAATTTATGATGCAAATGACTGAGCCTTAGGCTATAAATTAGAGGAGGAAGCATTTATAGATTCAATAAATAGACCGCTCTTATCAATCAATTCCTTATTCACAAAGCATGTAATCTGTACAGGTTCTCAATGAATTAAATCACCCATTCACTTCTCAAAGCTAAGAGTTACAAATTCAGAAGCCTCGTGCTCAGGTAGAATTTATGGCCATGGTTTCTTCAGCTCAACTCTTGGAATTTTGATCCCCACCAAACGATATATTCTGACTCACAATGTAAGTCTCTGCAGGTCATATCTTTCCTGGTACACCCCCTCTTTGGTCTCTTTGAAACTGAGCATTTGCCCACCAGGGCACTGGAGCCAAACTTTTCTGGGAACACTGATAAAACTATGCATTAGCTAATGGACTCTTAAGATAATTAAATTGAATTTCTCCTTCTCCAATCCAAATACTAAAACAGAAAATTTTCTTCACATTTTTTACTCCAGGATCCTAGGTCTCAACTTAAAATGAAATAATAAACTGCCTGTAGACATGGTTGTTGCTCAAATTGATCTGTGTCCATCTGATTAT
The DNA here is from genome assembly GCF_023065955.2 of Ursus arctos. Lineage (NCBI taxonomy): Eukaryota > Metazoa > Chordata > Mammalia > Carnivora > Ursidae > Ursus > Ursus arctos. Next base: position 55,077,003 of record NW_026622764.1, on the reverse strand, counting down.
TTGATTCATCAGAAATATATATGAGTCTACATTAGACATTGGTCTGCTTGGATAGTAGGAAAGGAGGAAGGGAAAGAAGGAAAGGAGAGAAAGAAAAAGAAAAGGAGGAAGTAGAAAGAAAGGAAGGAAAAAGGGGAGAGAGGGAGGGGAAAAGAAAGAGAAAAGAAAGCACCTTTTACATTCCGAGTTTATCTGAGCCCCATTTAAGTTGAGTTGTAGGATGTAGCATTATTCATTTACCAATATACTTTGCTCAGAAGGTCAGATTCCCTTTCAGGGCTGCGAGCAATATTACATTCATACAAATCACTTGACATTTATACAAACAGCAAGCAGGAATGAAATCTTTATATCGTATATTTGAACAAATACACAAGTATTTCTCCACCTCCCCATCCCTTTTCCTGAAAAACAAAATAAGACAAAAACATTTTTGACTCATATAGCAATTTCACTCCAATAAAAAATTCCCCTCAGGAGAAATGTCCATATGTATACTCTTTCAGCAACTTCAACAAGTAATCAATGTTTAAGAATTAGGGTTCAGGATGTACTGCATGGTGACTAACATAACATAATAAAAAATTATTATTATTAAAAAAAAAAGAATTAGGCTTCATTTCTGATTCCTGAGGGGAATGTTTTAGAAAAAGAAGGAATTTCTCCTAAGAGAATATAGAAGGTAACAAGAAAGAATAAAGGTTTCTTGTTCTCCCTAAAGAACACTCAGGTGGGTGTGGGAAGAGAGACGAGGAGGAAAAGAAAGTTCTTACAAGTGCACTATAGACACTGCTCTAGGGTGGATGGAACTTGAGAGCTGTCAAAGGAGACTGTTAATGCAAGACTGAGGCAGGCAAGGACCTGAAACCCGGGAACTGGGGATGGCATAGAAGATCACATTCAAGTACAACTTCTTAGTATGTATTATTAAAAGCAACGTAAGATAAATTTGCCAGCATATACTGAAACTACAGAGAAAAGAAATCTGAAAACTTTTTAAGGATCAGGATATGGTGGACCTAAATTAAGAATATGATGCCTATCCTACTAGAATGGAAATAATAGGTCTGGGTTGATGCCTGTGTTTCCCCTGCTCCCCTGCCATCTTCCAAAGAAAGGTCAGTCTTTCCCAGATAGGTTCTGCATACAGAAAAGTGAACAAATTGTAAATGTCCAGCTTGATGAATATTCAAAGAGAGAATATATACCCATGTAACTGCCACCTACCATCAGAAGAAATGGAATATTAGCAGCACCAGACAACCTCTGTGCACTCTTGCTCGGTCAAGACCCCACTCCCCCAACAAAAGTAAACACTGTCTTGTCTTTTACTAGCATTGGTTATTTTTTTTACTGTTTTTAAATTTTTTATAGATGGCATTATACAGTCTGTACTATTCTCTGTCTTCTTTTGCTCAACATTACATCCAGAAATTATCCATCCGTACACTAATCATTCATTCCTTTTGCCATTTAATATTCTGTTATATGATTATATTACCGTGTATTTACTGTTACAATTAGGTTGCTTTCAGATTAGTGTTACTAGGAATAGCACTGCTATGAACATTATGTTTAATAAACATATGTACATACTTTAAAGAACACATGTACACCTTTATAGCAATGGAATCATTGGGTGCCAGGGAAGCTTTAGTGTCAAACTTTACTGTCAAACACTTACATGCCCACTGGTATGAGTTCCAATTTGTTTGTTGCAATATTTGATATTACTCATCTTTACTTTTAGCTCTTTTGCTGTTTAGTGAATTATTGTGATTTTAAGTTCTATTTCCATAATCACTAATTAGTTTAAACACCTTTTTATATGCTTCTTGACCATTTGGATTTTGTTTTAAAAGTGACTGTTCAACTCTACTGACAATTTTTCTAGTGGGTTGTCTTTTTCTTATTGAGGTGTAGGAGTTCCTCACATATTCTGGACACATGTTCTTGCTACTAACCATGTATACGTACTGAAAATATTTTCTCTTACTCCATGGTTTGACTTTTCAGTTCATTAATAGTGTCTTTTGATAAAAAGTTCTTAATTTGAATGTAATTTATCAGACTTCTCTGTTAGTATTAGTGCTTTTTTCTATTCTGATACAAAATCTTCCCCATCCCACAGTCATAACGATTTCTTGACCTCTACCTCCTATTCTACCCCCAGATCAATTCCTGGTGCCAATGTACTCAAACCTTGCGCCCGTTTTGTACTGGGTTGTTTGCTTGTTTGGAGTTGTAAGAGTGTCCTGTGTCAGATATACGTTGTGCAAATACATTTCCAAGTCTATGACGGCCTTTTCCTTTTCTTAACCTTGTCTTTTGAAGAACAGATACTTTTAATTTTTATAAAATCCAATTTGTTTATCTTCTGTTTTATAGTTTGTTTTTTATGTCGTATTTAAGATATTGCCCAGGTGCCTGGGTGGCTCAGTCGGTTAAGCATCTGCCTTCAGCTCAGGTCCTGATCCCAGGGTCCTGGGATGAGCCAGGCATTTGGCTCCCTGCTCAGCAGGGAGCCTGCTTCTCCCTCTCTCTTTGCCCCTCCCCACTCTCATCCTCTCTCTCTAGCTCTCTCTCTCTCTCTCAAATATATAAATAAAATCTTAAAAAATATCATTGCCAAGCACAAGGTCACTAAGAACTTATCCTATATTTTCTTCTGGAATTTTATAGTTTTCATTCTTATATTTAGACGTATGATTTGAGCTGCATTTTGTGTGTTGTTAGAGGTAAGGATTTCTATTTTTGCATATGGATATCCCAGTGGTTCAGCACAATTTGTTGGAGGGATTATGCTTTCACCATTGAATGTCTTTGGCACATCTGTCAAAAATCAGTTGACCATACATTTGTTCATCTATTTCTGGATTTTCTATTTTGTTCTATTGATCCATATGTATATTTTTTATATCAATGCCGCACTGATTACTGTAGCTTTACAGTAAGTCCTCTAACTTTTTTCTTTTTCAAATTTGCTTTGGCTATTCTAGCATTTTGCATTTTCTTTATAAAATTTAGAATAAGCTCGTCAGCTAAAAAAAAAAAAAGTCTTCTGAGATTTTGATTGGGATTGATTGTTGGTTCTGTAGATCAATTTGAGGAAAATGGACATATTAACAATATTGTATCTTCTGATCCGTAAATAAATCTGCATTGAAAAGCTTTTTTATATTTATCTCATCAATGTTTTGTGGCTCTCAGCATACAAATCTTGGACATCTTCTGTCAGATTTATCCCTAAGTATGCTATGGTTCAGATGCTCTGATTAAGTGTGATTATTTTGAAAATTTCAACTTCCTCTTGCTCTTTGATAGTCTACATAAATACCATTGGTTTTGTGTATTGAGCTTGAATCCTACAACCTTGTCAAAATCATTTACCATTTTTAAGTAGCTTTGTTTTGTATATTTTGGGGGCCTTTTCATGTATGTGGTCATACTGTCTACAATAAAGACAGTTTACATCTGCCTTTTTAATTTCTGTTTTTTGCCTTATTGTACTAGATAGAATATCCAGCTCAGCAGAGAGAGGAGGCATCCTTGCTTTTTCTCCCTAATAGTATGGGGAAAATATTCAACTCTTTACGATTAAGTATAGTATTACCTGTTGGTTTTCAAAAATACTATTTATCAAGTTGGAGGAGTTTCATTCTATTCATGGTTTGCTGAGATATATTTTTAAATCATGAGTGGATACTGAATTTTATTAAATGTTTTTACTTTGAGTTGGTTAAATTTATTTTTAGTCTGTTAATCTGTAAAATACATTAATTGATTTTTGAACACTGAACCAATTTGTATCCTGGAATAAACCCCTCTCGGTCATGATGTAATTATATCATTTTTAACGGATTTCCAGATTCAATTTGCTAATACTTTGTTAAGGGTTTTTGTATCGATGTTCAAGAGGAATGTTGATCTGTAGTTTTTTCTTCTTAAAATATCTTTGTCCAGTTTTGGTAGCAGGGTGATGCTGGCTTCATAAAATATGCTGGGAAGTGTTTCCGAATTCTATTTCCTGGAACAGATTGTAAATCTTACATTTTTCAAGAAATTCGTCCATTTCTTCTAAGTTGTTGGATTTAGACATGTAAAGTTTTTTTGTCATATTCTCTTAATATCCTTTTAAATGTCTGAGGATCCAGGTGAAATTTCCTCTTTTATTCCTGATATTGGTAATTTGCATCTTTTTTTCCTTGATGTTTCTGACAAGAATTTCATCAATTTTATTGATCTTTTTGAAAGAACCAGGTTTTGGTATCATTAGTTTTCTCTATTGTTTTCTGTATTCAAGTTCATTCATTGATTTTTCCTTCTTTTCCTCAAAGATTTATTATTCATTAACCTTGATATAAATTACTTATTTTGATTTTTGTTATTGTTTGCTTTCCTTAAAGAATATAAGTGAGGCTAGATTCTTTGTTTGCTTTGTTCACTGATGAATTCCAAACACCTAGAATAGTGCCTAGCACAGACCGGCAGCAATCAATACTGGTTGGATGAACTAATGAACTTTGGTCTAGCATATATTTTATGCTAAATATTGGACTCGACATTTCACAGTTAATTGGATTCAGTAGACTGGCTTAAAAGAGTATAACATTATGATTGTTAATATCCAGAATTCTGAATTAGATCATTTCTGAATAACATTCAAGTCATAAGAAGGGCATTTGAAAAAAAAATGCCATTGAGAAGTCTATGGTTGGAAATAATTTATAAGGTATAAGGAATTAATTTAAAAAGGCAATTAAGGGGGTTTTCTTGGTGGGTTTTTTTTTGTTGTTGTTGTTTCTTTTCTTTAAGGAAAGAATTATGTAAGGTCCCTGTTTCTAGAATAAACCTGAATGCACAGATGTACCTCATATATCATGGCAGATTTTTAACATTACTATCTATGTTTTGAACATCTTGTCTTTTTAACTTATCATGACATATTGACTAGTATAAGGACCTTCCATGGCAGTCTTTCTAACAAAGTAGGCTCATTAGATTACCCACATTATCCCCCAAATTTTTCAGCAAAGCCTGACTACAATCTCAGAATCCTTCAAAGTGTAAATAACTAGCAGCATACTCTATTCATGGAAGTCTATGGATGTCTGCGAAGAAGTTTCCCAACTTTTAAAGGTCATTTGTTAAAATACTTCAACTTCCCTTCTGAAAACTTCACCTGATAATCTCTTCATCAATCTGACCTTAAAATTAGATTGTCCCTAATTTTAAGTACTTATCTATGGAGAACTTTGATATCAATTTATGAACAAATGCTACTTCATTCTTTATCTAATCCTCTCCTTCAGCGTCTTCTCTGAGAGGGGTCATTCATTCACGCAACAAATACTTATTGAGCACTTATGGGCTGCCAAGCACTACTGAAAGGCTCTGGAGGTAAAGCAGTGTGGAAGGCAGAAAGATCCCTGTTCTCATGAAGCCAGTTGTTCAGGTTAAGTCTCCTTCTAATCCAATTCTCTGTACTTCAGTCCTTGTTGGGGCTCTCTTACTCTCAGGTAGATTGGTCAGCCACAGAGGTCCTCAATTAGGACAAATTTTATCCCCTAGAAGACATGGGGCAATGTTTGAATATAATTTTGAGAGTCATAACTGGGAGCGAGTGATAGAGGTATCTAAAGGATAGAGGCCAAGGATGCCGCTAGCTTTCCTACAATGAACAAGGAGGTGCCACAACCAAAAAAGTATTAGGTTCAAGATATCAATAGTATTGAGATTGAGAAACCCTCGTCCAGCAGGCACATAAATTCTGTAGTAATGTTAGTGATATATTAATGCTGGAAATATTCAAAGCCAAGTTCAAACAGAAAATAGATGAGTTTAATTTCTGAACCTGAGAAATGTTTGTGAACATATTTATCAACTACTGAGACATTTATTCCATAATATGGCAAATGCAAAAGCAAATACTTACAAACTGACCTTCATGTCATTTTTACCATCATTTGCTTTCAAGAGACATCACGGAGTAAGGATATTTTAAAACCTGCTGTTCAAGTTATACTGTTAAAAGCAAGAATATGCCATCCATGCTGAGCCATTTAATTCAGGTCTTAATAGCTTTGGAAAATGCTGGAAGAGAGAATTCTCTTGCCCTTGATTCATTATCTTGATGAGATCAATGTGTCCTTCCTTATGTACAATCTCTCCTTCAAATCCATCCTAATTTTTATTATTCATATGAATCCCCAAAACTTGATACTTTCAAAGCATCTATCATTTACTTATCGTTTCCAGAGATATAAATTCCAAGGATGGATGTGCTTATGACACAAGACATCTGGATTGGAATGGTTACTTCTTCATGGAAACTTTCTCCAGGAATAGCAATCTGAATCAAATTCAGAATATATTTGGTTACGTTTTTTAAGTATCACAAATATTACTTGCCTACTCATGATTTGGTGAAATTGTCCTAAAATATAAGCTAAATCATAATATTTATTCTCCAAAACAAATAAGCATCTGTGCTGTCCCTGACTCCATTGTCTCCCCCCTTCCTAAGAATATGTCAGACATTTTAGCCTCACATTCATATATCCTCTGATCTAAGCACAAACTACCTTCCAGGCTTTTTCCCTGCTTGTTTGTTTCCTCCTCTTGGTTTAATAAGATATAAGAAGGTTCAGACTAATTACTAGCATGTTCCCTGTGTTTAATATATTAACAACTTGTGCATTCTGGCCATATATCCGTCCTCATTGTGGATTTGTCAGCCATGAGTAATGATGGAAGGAAGGCTTCAGTGGTGGAGGGTGGCCACCTTTTCAGAGTAACTGCCAGGAGGTTGAGGCAGGACTTGGGGCAGAGACTTCTTCCTCAAGACTCCCCATGCATATGGCCTTAGATCAGATTCTGAAGGCAGCTTCCTAGAGAGTTGTTGAGTTAGAAGTTTAGGTAAGACAGCCACAATGACCCATCATTCCAAAAGGCTATGTAAAAATGGGAGCTGAGGGGAGCTAGGAAATTAAAGGCTGAGGAGTGGTTGGATAAAGAATATTCCCCAAAGCTTCCTATATCAGTAATCCACAAAAATTTACAAGTTTACTTAAATTGCAATTCATTTCAATAATAATATAAATAAATGATGTAAACATATTTCAGATCATTTGGATGAACAGTGATTTCAATTTGCATTTTCCTTATGCCTAATGATTTTGAGCATCTTTTCATGTACTTCATGGTCATCTGAATATCTATTGCTATGAAGTGTTCAAAGGTTGTTTCCATTTATTTATTTATTTTGAAACAGTTGTAGATTCACAGGAGATGAAGGTTGTTAAATTTGTATGTGCAGAGTTGGTTCTTATTATTCCTTTATTATCCCTTGATGTCCATAATCTTATTTCTTGCCTGTTGTAATCTGGTTTCTTTCCTGATATTGGTAATTTGTGGCTTCTCTCCTTTTTTTTTTTTTTTTGGTCAGTCTTGATAAAAGTTTTCCAATTTTATTGATCTTTTCAAAGAACCAGACATTTCCTTGATTTTCCTTATTGTTTTACTGTATTCTATTTCATTGAAAAGTGCAATTATCTTTTGTTATTTCCTTCTGTTTGCTTTGGATTAATTTTGTTCTTTTTTTAGTATGTTGAGATTATTGACTTGAGACTTTTCCCCTTTTCTATTTAGTACTTTAGCATTTAAGTACTATAATTTTGCCCTCAACACTTTATCTACATCTTACAAATTTTGATATAATGTGTTTTTAATTTAATATAGTTCATTTTTTAAAAATTTCTCTTGAGGATTCCCCTTTGACCTATAGATTGAGAAGTATCCAGTTTTGTTTCCAAGTGTTAGAGATTTTCCTACTATTGATTTCTAGTTTCATTACATTGTGGTAAGGGAACACATTCCATATGATTTAATTCTTCCAAATTTGTTAAATTTGCCTGATTGCCTATTGCAAATTGCAAACAGTAAATGTTCTTTAAGTACTTGAAGAGAATGTTTTCTTGTTGGGTGGGGTGGTCTGTAAAATTGCTGATAATGTTGAATTCTTCTATATCTTTGATTTCTCTGTATTCTATCAATTTTAATGAAGTCTCTTCTCCAACAACAATTATAAATTTGTCTATTTCTATTAGTTTTACCTGTTTTTGTTTTACATATTTTACAACTCCATTTCTTCACAGATTAATCTTATTAGGTAATGTCTTTTCCATTCCTGGTAATTTCTTTTGCTGTGAATTCCAGTTTATCTGATTTTTATATTATATATATATATATATATAGTTTTACTTTCAACTAGCATATATTGTTATATTTGAGATGAGTTTCTTGTTGACATAATAGGATAATTTTCCCCCCACTCTATCTTTTGTCTTTTAATTGTTGCATTTAAACCATTTATATTTAATGTAATATACCTAACACTGTATTATTTTTCTGTTTGTTCCATTTTTCCTTCTGTTTTCTTTTTCCTACCTTCCTATAGGTTACTTGAATATTTTTGGAATTTCATTTTAATTTTTCTGTAGAGTTTTTCTGTAATATATTAATCTTTTTGTAAATACATTTTTGTATATACATTTTTGTATATACATTTTTGTATATACATTTGTATATACATTTTTGTATATACATTTGTATATACATTTTTGTATATACATTTTTAGTGGTTGCTATCAGTGTTACATTGTACATACATAACATTATAGTCGATTGGCATTGACATTTTACCAATTTAACTGGAATTTGGAGGTCATACGTCCCTTTTAAAGTCCTTTTACTCTTCCCCATTTATATGATCTTAACTATTTTCTCTACATACATTGAAGATCTTATCAATGTTATCATTTTTAACCATCAAACATAATTTAGAAATTCAAGAGGACAACAAAATTATGTCATATTCATCCATATTTTCCTCTTTCCTTCTTTTTCCCTCTTTTATGATATTCCAAGATTCCTTCTTTTATCATTTTATCTGTTTCAAGAATTTCCTTGGGGCGCCTGGGTGGCTCAGTCAATTGAGCATCTGCCTTCAGCTCAGGTCGTGATCCCAGCATCCTGGAATCGAATCCCACATTGGGCTCTCTGCTTGGGGGGGGGGGGGCTTCTCTCTCTCCCTCCCCCTGCTCGTTCTCTCTCTCACAAAGATAAATAAAAATAATATTCAAGAATTTCCTTTAGCAATTATATTAGGACAGGTGTGCTAGATGCAAATTGTCTTAATTTTCTTTCATTTGAGATTATCTTGATTTACTCTTCATTTCTGAAGGATATTTTCATTGAGTACAGAATTCTGGGTTGATAGTTCTTTGCTTTCAGCCCTTTAAAAATCTTGCATCGGGTGCCTGGGTGGCTCAGTCGGTTAAGTATCTGACTCTTGATTTTGGCTCAGAACATGATCTCAGGGTCATGGGATTGACCCCCATGTCAGGCTCTGTGCTGAATAGGGAGTCTGCTTGAGATTCTCTCCCTCTCTCTCTGCCTCTCCCCCACTCATGTGTTTTCCTTCTCTCTCAAAATTTTTTTTTAAAGATTTTTATTTATTTATTCGACAGAGATAGAGACAGCCAGTGAGACAGGGAACACAAGCAGGGGGAGTGGGAGAGGAAGAAGCAGGCTCATAGCGGAGGAGCCTGATGTGGGGCTCGATCCCAGAACGCCGGGATCACGCCCTGAGCCGAAGGCAGACGCTTAACCGCTGTGCCACCCAGGCGCCCCTCAAATAAATAAATCTTTAAAAAGAAGTCTTGTGTCACTCTTTTGGCCTCAATTTCTTATGAAAGATCCACTGTCATTCAAATTATTTTTTCTCTATAGGTCTCTTGTCTTAAATGTTTTTTGCTGCTGCCTCATTACTGCCAGGCTTGGAGTAGAATTCAAGTTCCTCACATGGTCTCTGTTTATATCCTGGAAGTGATTACAACTTACAGCTTCTCTCTCTATTGCCTTCACTGACATGGAAGTGTGAGGACAGTACTTGCTACTGCCCAGGAGGCATGACAGTCCTGCGCCGCCCTCATTCAAACTTCTCTCATTTTGGTGCCTCCTTACGGCCAGGTAAGTCCAGTACCTCTCACTTAGTCTTTGCTGACTGTAATCAGTTGAGGTCACAGTTTTTTCTGTAGTGTTTGCTTAAAGTAGGACAGTTGTTGTCTAAGTTTTCTCTCTTGCTATCACACATTTCTCTTGACCCTCTGACTTGAAAGAGTACACTTTTCTTAAGTCTTTTCTGTCTGAATCTGTTGGTGTTTCCAGTATTTAAGTACACATGCTGTTATGTTTGAAGCAAAAAGAAGATCCTGGGAATTCACTGCCATGTTCCTACTCAGGGTCTGAAGTCCCTGGTCAGTGTGCCTTCTTCTTACCATCTTTTAGAATAATGTAACATTTTCTTCTATGTAATGTCCAGGTTTTTCAGTGGACCTTAGTGGGAGGAATAAGGAGGAACTCATTTACTACATCTGTTCTAGAACTAAAAATCCAATTCCATTTAAAAAATCGAGTTGTTCAGGGGCACTTGGATGGCTCAGTCAGTTAAGCATCTGCCTTCAGCTCAGGTGTGATCCCAAGGTCCTGGCATCAAGTCCCACACTGGGCTCCTTCTCCCTCTGGCCACCACTTTGCCTGCTGCTTTGCCTACTTGTGCTCTGTCAAATAAATAAATAAAATCTTTTCAAAAAATTGAGATGTTCATATTTTTATTAAGCAATTTTTATTTTCATTCAGCAATTTGATAACAACTGATATCTTAAAAATAACTAATCTATAAACATAATTTGTATCTTCATTTATTTATATCTTGTTGAGTTTGTCTCAGTAATGTGTTGTAATCATTGCAGACATCTAGCACACTGGGTTTTTAAAAATTTTTTTTAGCACACTAGTTTTAGATATTGTGTTTTCAGTTCTAGAATTTCCATTTTTTCCTATTTCTTTTTTATCAGAGTATAATTAATATACAGTGCTATATTAGTTCAAGGTGTACAGTGTAATGATTCAACAATTCTATACATTTCTCAGTGTCACCAAGATAAGTACTCTTAATACCATTTATCTATTTCACCCATACCTCACTCACTTTCCCTCTAGTAACCATCAGTTTATTCTCTGTATTTAAGAGTCTTTTTTTTTAAATCTTTTATTCTATATTTGTTCATTTATTTTGTTTCATGAATTCCACATGGTAGATATAATAGTTTTGATCTTTTTAAAATATTTTATTTATTTGAGAGAGAGAGAGCACGGATGCATGTGTGTGAGATCAAGGGGAGGAGGAGCAAGGTGGAAGGAGAGGGACAAGCAGACTCCATGCTGAGTGCAGAGCCTAATGCAGGGATCGATCTTAAGATCCTGAGATCATCACCTGAGCCAAAACCAAGAGTCAGAAGCTTAACTGACTGAGCCACCCAGGCACCCCTAAACATAATAGTTTAAAATCTTTCTCTGCTAATGTCAGTTTCTGGATCATGTCTGTGTCTGCTTCCTGTTTGTTTTTCTGTTGGTAATGGATTACATTTTCCTTTTTTTTTTTTAGTATATATCAACAATTTTTAGGTTTTGTTTTGGATATTGTGTTGTAAGGAGTTTAGACTGAAGTGTGATTTTTTTATTTGTTTGTTTTTATTTTGCTTTGTTTTCCTAGAGAGTACAACTTTGTTCTTTGACTACTAGGGTAAGAGGTGCTTATTAAGATTCCAAAAAGGATCAAGTTTAGCTGGTTCTCATCCACAGCTTTAATATATTTGATTCAACTCTGGTTAGCACAGTTTCCAACCTCTCACACCACTGCCATCAAGTTTTGATCTTTTTATTCTCAAGAGTATTTGAGCTATAAAGGGATTGTGCTGCAGTTTCAGCTAGGTTGGATTAACTTTTGGATTCAACCCCATCAGAATTCTAGAACTTAAGCACATTAGAGCCACTCATTCTCTCGGCTTTCTGCCATCTTCTTTACTGTTGCCTTCTCACTAAAATTTTGTAGATGAATGAGAATTATCAACCTGAGTGATTTGTTTTTTGCATTTGGGGGTCTTCTGGATGTCAATCTGTTCTTCCATCTTACCCTTATTTTCAAAGTTCAATATGTTTTACTTTTTCTTGCAATGGCACTTATTGTAGGTTTTCTTCTTTACCTGCTCAGACCAGGTGATTGATCCCATGTATGCGAGCTCACATAGCTCTCTGCTCACCTATTAAGTGCTCTTCCTTCTCAAGAATTCAGTTCACCAACATTTCTTTAAGCGCCTCAGTTCTTTGATAAGCTAATACAAAGTATGATGTTTACTTTTTTTTTTTCCTTGTTGTTCCCATAGGAGCAAAGATGTTTTGCATCCTTCAACATCCTAACTAGAAGTTAATGAAAAGCAGTGTTCATCTGAACAATTGGTTTAAATGAAGGTGAAGCTGTAGTAAAGACACTCTCATTCATTGTCGAGGTTACGTAAACTGCTGAAATCTAGCTTCTGCTAAATTACTATATATCAAGAACTTCTAAATTTTTCATGCCTTTTATTTCTCCATTTAAGCATAAATATTAGGGAAATAATCAAAATTATGGCCAATTATTTATGTTCAAAATTGGTAATCACAATAGTATTTATAATAAAGACAAATTGGAAACCCTCCAGATCTTCAACAGAGGAGGAATGCTTAGCTAAATAATAGTGAAGCTACATGAAAAAATATTATTCAGCTCTTAAAATTATTTTTAAGAGTTTTTAATAATGTAGCAAGTTATGATATGCTAATAAAATTAAATAAATACATAATACAGACATCTATACTCAGTTGAATCTCAATTATGTAAAAATACATAATCATAGAATATATGTCAATATATCAAAACACTATCTTTGGTATAATCATATCTTTTCTATGTTTTTGTAATTCACTAATTTTTTTTTACTGTGACACTTGTGAGAATAAATGTTTGACATCCCATATTGTAGTCTCTTAGAAAAAAAAGTAAAAACAGGTGGATGATTATTAGCACTAGAAAGGAATAGACTTGAAAACTGGGGAAGAGAACAGAGTAAATAATAGATGCTGTGAAAAGCTAATATAATTAAAGAAACAGTGAAGTGGAATGGTGTCCTTTTCATGAGACATGTTACATTTTTGGGGGGAAAGCGCTCATGGAAGGAAATGTGCTCAGCAAACTACTAAGTAAGGACTGAGTTAATATTAGATATATGTTAGGCCAAAGCAAGGACTGAGGAACTTGTACATTCTTTACAAACACTGTTTGCACACAGTAGACATTTGCTAGCACAAGCAAAACAGTGGTAAGTACTCTTTTGGGTTATAGCTTGCTCCTAGGTGATTCATCTCATTCATTCATTCATTCATTCATTTCTTAAGTGGAATGCAATGATTTCATCAGTTGCATATAACACCCAGTGCTCATCTATACAAATGCCCTCTTTAGTAGGTGATACTTTTAAAATCTGAGACACAAGCACACTAACTAAATAAGCCACAAACTAAAAAGGAAACCTTTTACTCCTTCACAATTTGGTCTTAAAAGCTACAAGAGACACAAGGAACAGATTCTGTCTCAAAACCTCTAGAATGAACCAATCCTGCCAACATCTTGATTTTGGACTTCTTAACTTCAGAACTATGTGGAAATAAAATTTCTGTTGTTTTATGCCACCCAGTGTGTGATTTTAGGATTTATTTGTTTGAGAGAGAACACACTAGTGTAGGGAGGGATAGAGGGAGAGGGAGAGAAGCAGACTCAGCACTAAGCATGAGCCAGAAGGTAGGCTCCATCTCACAACCCCGAGGTCATGACCTGGGTCAAAATCAAGAGTTGGATGCTTAACCGACTGAGCCACCCAAGCACCCCTGTGGTGATTTTTTATGGCAGTATCAGCAAACTAACACAGAACCTAAAAATATTACTTCCTCTTTAGTGATAGACATATTAACTTACAAATCATTCAGTTTGTAAAATTGTAACTAATCACTTAAGACAGAATGGTATGATAGATTGCATGTGTGTGTATTTTAAGAGAATAAAAATCTAATTATTCTATCATGGTATGTCGCAGAAATTATATTTCTCCAAGTAATAATATATTTTATAATAATAACATAATATCATTAGTATAATGGACAAAGAGACATTTATACTATAGCAATTAAATGGTGGGCCCTGGAGCCAGACTGCTAGTGTTTGAAATCCGGCTTTGTCCCTATCTGTGTGACCTTGAACAGATCACTTAACCTCTTTTTGCCTCAGTTTCTTCATCTGTTAAGTGAGAAAAGAGTGTCTGCCTTCTAAAGTTAAAGATTAAATGACATGTAGTAAGGTTTATTCTATTATTGATTCTATGATTATATGTCAGTTATGGTTCTTCTTTTCCTTTGTATCAAGGACAGAGACAAGTCCCTGGGAATGAGTTAGAAAATTTGACAAGCACATTAGTATCTCTGTGCCACGATATGGTACAGTCTTAAAAGGAAAAACCAGTTTCCACCTTCTTGGCTCCCTCAACCATATGTGTCACTGGTCTTCCTCTCCATGGTGTGATTTTCCAAGATATACTAACAGAATACAACCTGAGTTTGGATACTAAGTGTAGCATACATACACACACCTGGAGCTAAAAGTAAATATTCTTGTTAACATTTACAAATAAAAGAAAACATTTTATTTAATTCAAAAGATGTAGGTGGAAAAGAAAAGTGAATTCATTCTTTCAGAATTAAAAAAGCACAAATGCAGCACATATGTCACTCACCAACCTCCCACATTACATTCTCTTTTGCAGGCTTATTCATATTTTTGGTCTCATGCAAAACTTCTGGCCAATCTATTGTAGCAGAGTAGTAAAACTACTAAGTCGTTTTTATTCCCAATTTGAACACATTTTTTTATCTTTGATTAAAAATAATTTTCTAGATCTTGCATACACAACTTCTATTCTTTTGTGAAGAAGTTATGTTGTAATATAAAATGGGAATAATGATTTTTGATATGGAATTTGATCTGTTAAAAATATTAATTCAGCAGCTTCTGTCAAAGTCTGTGTTCAATACTGAGGGTAATACAGTTAAATTATAAGGCATAGCTCCTTCTCCAAGGAAGCTGAGAGAACTCTTAGGAAATTAAAATTAGAGGAGATACTCAACAAATAAAGATGTAATAAAATGCTTAATTGTTTGGTGGAGACCGTAAGTATCTTGTTTAAGCTAGAGAAGGATCTCCTGGGATTCAGGTGGTCAGGACAGATTTCACAAAAGTAGTAGAAAGGAGCTGAGACTTAAAGGGTGATTGCGTTGTAGAGAGAAGATGATATCAAGGAGGAGATGTTGCATATAGAAAACCTTCTCAAAAAGGGCTTGAAGAGGTCAGTGAATTATATGTGCAAATAAGAAATGAATACTCATTGGAGCACAGGATGCAAAATGGAGAACACAGGTTGAGAAAGTCAGGTAGGCCTTCCATGTCAATGTAAATAATTTTGGCCATTCATAAGACAAACTGAACTGGAAATTTATTATTTTAATTCATGTAAAATAAAGGTCTACATAAATAAAGCTAAATAAATTCTTTAATGCCAAGGATGCTGACTTTTCATACTTCACTACAGAAGGGCCCAGGATATACTGTGGGCTATGTAGTTTGGGTTCCTAGGAAAGGAAGAGGAGCAACCTAATGAATTAATAGATATATACGTATATTCGTATGTATGTATATATATGTGTGTGTAGATAGATAGATAAATTGGGAAGCCAGTGAAGAGAGCAGCCTGAGGAAGGCATTGAAGATTTTGCTTTTATAGATGAAAAATATTAATGATTCCTGGCAGAGGAATACTCTTCATCTTAAACTTTCTGTGTAAAGGCCATGATGCAGATAATCAACATGAAAATACCTGGTGCCAAGAATACAGTAAATTCAAGAATGAATGAATGAATAAATGAATGAATGGACAAAAATGTCATGAAAAAATATTTAGCACAAATACTTGTAACTTAAATAGAAGTGATCTTTGATGAAAATATGTTACCATGAGGCAGACAATGATATAGTGAAGAGCAACAATTAAATCTATTAAATGCTTTGATATGTCGGGAATTTAACAAGCATTATCTTAGGTAATTCTTAAAACAATCTAATGAATAAGTCCTATTATTTCCACTCTACAGTTTAGGGAGCTGAGACCAGTAAACATTAAGGCTGGGGGTAGGCACCTACGTATGGCTAACTCCAAATCTCACACTTTCACCACCAGACTCTACTCTCTTCAAAGTACTTCAGGCCTAGTTTATGTCATCCTGTGTTATGTTTCAAACTGGTGAGTGTAACAGTTTTTTAATCTCTTTCTGCACCAGCCTCATGGAAATCAGGCCTCTGACTCAAGGGATGTGCCAAAGCACCTAATTTCCAGGATTATGATCATGTACCAGGATATAACACTATCCCCTTTGTTTAGCAGAAGCATTGAAATATCTATCCTCAAATGGGACTTTTTGTGTTTGTACATATAGGCTTCCTCCTAATTTTAAGACCATTTTTAAACACACAATTTATAATGAAAAATAATTTCACAAAGATTTCCTATTTTGGCAAAGACCAAAATAGCCTCCACCCTTTCCAGTATGTTCTCCACATTGCCCCTGGCTATTTTTAAAAGCACAATTCTGTTGTCGAACACTACATCAGAAACTAATGATGTACTATATGCCGGCTGACTGAACATAATAAAAAAAATAAGAAAATAAAAAAATAAAAGCACAATTCTGATTATGGAGCTCCTCTGCTGAAAAAGCCCCAAAGGCTCTCTATTGAAAGGCCATTTGACTCACATGGGTAGTCAAGATCTTTTATAATCTGCATCCAAACTACTTTTCTAATTTCTTCCTCAACAACATCTTCTATTTGCCACAAACTATCCCATTTCCCAAACATTCCACATCATTCAGACATCAAAGACTTTGTCCCTGCTGTTTCTTCAATATAGAATGTACTTTCCACCCCTATTATACACCTGTTCAGTAATCGTAGTCTTCAGCACTCAGTTAAATCTTACAGTCTCTGCAAGACTTCTGTAACTCCTGCTTCTCCCAGTCAGAAATTACTTTCTGTTCCCTTTGAGTCTCCATGGCTTGGTTCTTATGCCCTTGTTTAATACTTATCCCCATCTACCATGTGATAATTGCCTATATTCCTGTTTTCCCCATTAGATTATCAGCTTGTGCACAAAAAGAATGGTTTATTGGTGTTGGTATCTTGTTGGACAGCCCAGTACCTTTAGTGACCAAAGAACAACCATTACTCAGTTGATTTTAATCAATTTTTGATCACAGTTTTATGCACCAGACTCTCGAAGTCAATAGAATAAGTGTTCCGAGATTAAATTTTCAACTGGCTTTATTTTAATGGAATTTCTTTTTCTAAAGATGTATAAACAATGTGGAGCCCTCACATTATTTAGTTGGAGTGCCTCTTTCACCTTCCAATTAATTTTTTCCAGCCAACATCAGGAACTTGTTTGTAATTTAGAGAAAAGACACTGGAGGGTCAAAAGAAACATTTCAAATGCAATACTTTACTGTGACACACACTGGCTTAAATAAAGAGAAGATAAACATACTTAACAGACATCCTGGTGTTTAGACCAGTTAAGGAAAAATTTAATCAAGAGGCCAGGAAACAGCTCAATGACTCATGAATATTTAACATGAATTTCATTAAGTCTAAGAACATTGAGAAATGCTGTCATACTTGAGACATACCTGTGAAAATGGTCTATAATATCCAAATGCCAACTATTGGATAGCTCTTTAATATAGGTCATATATCTGAATAATTCAGATTATACTAGAATTAAGAATTGTTAATGGAGCTAAGTTAGGTACCTGATAAATGTAATCTTGTGCCTGGCTTAAACTGCCATTTTGCCAGGGAATGAGTATTGAATATAGACAAATATGGGATAGTATTTTGAGAATTATGGTGTGGTTGTAGTAACAGCAACAAAGAGAGAACAACTTGTGGACTCTAGATATTACTCAAACTTTCCCAAATGACTTAGTCTGGGAGTCGGGCAATAGGAAAGGAGAAAGGGGAAGTATGTTTTTTCTCCCAATTGTCATGTGCCAAATGTGGTGCAAGTTAGTAGGTTTCGTTTACTTTCCTCCTTGCTTCATGCGGCTGGACATTCAGTGGTGTTTGAGATGAGGGGTGAGATACCATTTGCAGCTTACACATATTCATGATCTTTAGACTGATTTCTCCTTTTTATTTACTATATTCCATCTTGATTTCAAAAACTTCTATCTCGATCACACTAAGGAGATTTCTGAACTACCACCCATTCTATTTTGTTATGCTGCCTTATCTTCTTTAAAATTTTTTTATTATGTTAGTCACCATACAGTACATCATTAGTTTTTGACGTAATGTTCCATGATTCATTGTTTGCGTATAGCACCGAGTGCTCCATGCAATACGTGCCCTCCTTAATACCCATCAGCGACCTAGCCCAATCTCCCACCCCCTCCCCTCTGAAGCCCTGTTTGTTTCCCAGAGTCCATAGTCTCTCGTGGTTCATTCCCCCTTGTTTACCCCCCTTCATTCTTCCCTTCCTTCTCCTACTATGCTGCCTTATCTTAAATATCTCCTATAGACCAACCTTAGTAAAGTGAAGTGCTGGAGGTAAGAATTATGTGGCTGTAACAGGTGTCATCTAAGCCACTAAAGATTATTTGATGGGTCATTAAGGTGACTTCTCCTTCACTCACTCTTCCATATGCTTCCTTCAAAGGTCAGATGATTGGTAGATGAGAATGATCTACCCAGAGGGAGGAGAGCCAGTTTTTAGTGATGCGTATGATACATGAGGGAAACAGTGCATGAGGAAGCTTAGTTAGGAAATAAAGGAATTGGTGCCCAGGTTATATCTTTGTGTTCTCCTGGTTTGAGAATTACATTCAACAATTCGATTTTTTTTTGTTGTTGTTGTTCTGATGTCCAGACCCAAACATTGAATTCCATCCTTCTAACACCCATGTATACTGAATCAATAATAGCTTTTACCCATTTTATTTAATGGTAAATACAGAAGCTTGCTTAAAGTTTTAAAGTGCTTTATGATAAAGAACTGTAAAACAGAGAATATTTTAAATAGTGGAGAAATATTGATCATAATACCAATAAGATGGTTTTTTTTTTTTATACTACAAGGACAGTGAAGTGGTAGTAGACAAGAGGACAGAAATCTACTCTGGTCGTTGGTGTATTTCTGAACAAGATACTTTCCTCTCACTATATCTCACTGCTTCCGTTTCTGATGATGATGTTCGTTAACATCGTTAAGATCCTCTTGATTCCAAGTAATTTAAACTCAAACTAACTTAAGCTGACAAAGGAAACTTTTTGGAATGATGCTGGGCATCCCAACTGGGCTTCTGCCTGGAGGAAGTAACTGGAAGTCTTCTGAACCATCGTCTCAGCCCTGCTCCGCTCTGCAGATCTGCTGCCATTCTCCAGGCATAGATCACCCTGTTTCCCAGTCTTACTGGGACAAAGTGGTTGCTGTTCACAGAGTAAGTTTATATGCTAGCTCCAGTCACCCTGAAGGAAGCTTCTTGCTCCCTCCCTCTCTCTCTTCCTCCCTTCCATGCTCCCACCCCCCCACCCCACTTCCACCACCTCTGCCACAGTTACCACAATTACCAAGAAAGGGACAAGAGTAAATGGACTTGTCCAAACAAGTCCTGATATAATATATCTTCAATCTTTTCAGGTAAAGTAGCTATTTCCTAAGAATAAGATAGCATTTAGAAGTACCCAAGCTACAGACTCATTTATTAAATTGTGCCCTAATTATACTCATTAACTTCCTCCAAGTACTCCCATTAAGTTAAGGTGCCTACCAAACAGTGTACCTGGCATTTTGATGTAGCTTATTCACCTGAGAGAAGCTATTTGAGATCTGCGAGCTGGAAGTATCTTAGAGCCAGAAGGAACCCTTCTCGGACAGTGTTTTTATTTATATCTTTAGAAGCAGCAATTTAACTTCTTGGCAGGAGATTCTTTCTGCCTTGGGAGGGTATTACCGCCATCCTTAGAGGCAGTAAATGAGTTAAGGTCCCTTCCACATTCACTTCATTTTTAGAATTCCAAAATAATTTATTTAATATGAATTGAGTAGGTTTGTTCCCTATATGTGTATTACAGGTAATACCACCATAATGACTTTCTCTTATTTTAAAATGAAATTAAATACTCTTCTCTTAGGGGGAAAAAAAATGAAGTGACACCAGCTGAAAAAACAGTTGGTGACTGTGGATTCTCATCATGAATTCATCTGAGCTTCTTTGAAATAAGCATAACATTAAAGATGAAAGAAAAAAATGTATCCTGCAAACTTAGTGATACCCATAATTTATTTGTGTTTATAAGCACCTTCCTTTAGAGATACTAAATCTTTAACCCCAAAATGCTAAATATGATTAGTGGTTAAGTATCTAGTACATATCTTAACATTTCTCTGGGTGTAGTAGTCCTTTAAAAAATAAAACTAAGGAAGAAAGCAGTTGATTTGTATTTAATTTTTTCTGTTTTGCCTGAAAACTGAAGGAACTCTAAAGTAAGGTTTAGTGTTCAAGTTCCTTGCTTAAGGAAGCCCTTTCCCATGACAGACTCAGTGTCAATTCACGGGACTCCATCATGTCTGTTTGCTTCTGTGTTGAGTATTAGAACATCTGGACCGAGAGTGGAAGGTGACCAAATGCATATTAGAAGGAGACACTGTACTGTCACCTAATTCTGAGTCAAATAATAACTTACTGCTTGACAAGGAGATTCCTGAAATGTCTCCTCCTCCATCTATTTACTGAGAACCCGTATGTGGTTTTCTCCCAAAGCACTTTGCTGACTTAATAGGAGAATGTCAAGTTCATAGTGATGTCATTGCCACCTGAGATAACTGTCCTTAGGAAAAATAGAAATAGGCAGGGGAAAAATCTCTGTAAATGTTAGGTTGAGGAGTCAACAAGGAGTCTGTTCCAAGCCCACATATTAGGGACTGATATTGTTTGGTTAAATATATCTAGAAAGTCATGCTTCATTCCAAAGCTGCACACACCACTCATGGCTCATTATGTAACCCTTTGCTTTACAAAAATGACTTAAATTTATACTCAGATCTAGATTAGAATCTCTATTTTTCATGAAAGGAAGCTCCAACACAGAGACAGATGTCAGGGCTGCATAAGAGCAGCAAAGTCAATGTCAGCACCCAATTAACATTTTCTAATGCCCACTGGGTGTCTAAAATTTTATCACAAGCTTGATGGTTTTTATACAAAGAGAAAAGGCAGTTTCTGTCTTGCAGAGGTATGAAGAACAGTTCGGTTTACATTTTTCCGTGCAGTACTAGGACCATGTTATTAGTATATATATGTCCGATATCATCTAACTATACATGGTTGAGAAAGAGTCAACCCAAACAAAAGTTAGATCTTAGCCAGCTGTTCCCAAACTTTAAGCTATGAGAACATTTTAAAATTGATTCCTCTGAAAATTTTATTTTTAGTAACTCCCATTTTTTAAAAAAGGATATATCCATATCAAAGATTTATATTTAAAACTATGTATTAAGTGTATATTATGTGATAGGCATGATACTGAATAAACATAGTCTCTCCTCTCAAGAGCTTTATAGATGAACTATTACTTTAATGCAATGAATTTGCATCTTAATAACCACAGCAGCATCTACTTATATTTTAAAATACAAATGCATAGCGGTGTGAGATTATTTAATGTCTAAAAAATGTAGTTGACATATACCATTGGCAGATCCTGGCATCAAATGATGTCCCACACTTCTTATATCCACCCAAATTCTGTGACCACTGTGTGGTCCTGGCAGACTCATGAATGTTGAACCTCTTAGATACCAGAGCTAGGTGAGTTGAGTGCCAGTCCTTTGGGTGGCAGCCGTAACAATTAGGGTACTGGATGTGTGCACAGGCTCCTTCTACAGACAATCTGGAGACTTGCTGTGCCTACTGGATGGAGCCATGGGGAGACAGAGGGAGATGTGACCATCAGCCATATCAGGCAACCAGTAGGATCCCTGTCAGCTTCCACATGCAGGCTGATTAAGACCAGAACCTCAGGCAGCAGCTGGGAAAGTATGAATTCAAATCTTTTCCAGGGAGAAACTAAGAAATAAGTGTTTTTGTCTGCTCCCTCTACTAAGTCCAAGAGGATAGCTGCAGGATGTGCGTGCATGCCCATTTGAAACTGGTTTTCTGTTTGTCCAATATGTCCTGAGGGACTCCTGAATGCCAAGCCCCACTGGATCTCATAGCTGCGTGATTTGAGGCCTTCATATAGCAGCCACAAAAGTTGACATACAAGATGTGTATACCAGCTTCTTTCAGGGAGAAATTAGAGACTTGGCTTTAGTGTTGGGGTGAGCCAGAGGGAGAACGTGGGGGGCGTGCCACTGGCTCCTTTGGGCTCTATGGGTGGTTATAGTCAGCAACTTGCTGCAGGCTGATCAGAAGCGTGGACCCTGAAGAAGCAGCTGGGAAAGCACGCAGTCAGACCCCTTCCAGAGAGAAACTGGGAGATGTCTTTTTGCTTATTCCCGCTGCACGGAGCTCAGGGGTACAGCCACAGGGAGTGGCTGCACATCCGTTTAAAAACTTCTTCTGTGTTTGCTAAACTCCTGTGGAACTCATGAAGACAAGCCCCATTGGCTTTCAAAGCTAGGTAATTTGAGGGCTGTACTGCAGGTGGCAGCTTTAGAAGTGGGGTCCAAACCCTTCACTCCTTTCAGAGAAGCTGGGAGTTCCCTTCCTGGATGTGAGGTGCTGTGGGATGCGGGGTTTATGGTGAGGATATATCTTGGCCTCTCCTACCTTCAATATAGGTATTTTCTCAGTTGCCTGACGTGTAGGAGCCACCCATTTAGTTTCTAGTTTTTTCTCAGAGGGAACTGATCCTGTGCAGCTATATGCATACTCTGTGTCTGTGGGAGGAAGGAACTTCAGGGGCCTCCTATGTCACCATCATGGTGATGTCTCCATTTCTTTCTTTAAAAGGGAGATCACAGTAATGGTACCTATATTACAGCATTGTCGTGAGAATTAAACAAGTTAATAGATGTGCAACATTTAGAAATTACTACTTATTACTCTTATTACCTATTACTCATTATTACTTCTGCTACCACAGCTGCTAGTCAATGTTGTCAAGGTAGGTACCGCATGAGTGCCTACTTGACCTCTAGCGCTGACCAAAGAGCACAACTTATTAGTCAGTCGTGCATGAGGGTATGTCAGCATCTGTGTCCCATGATTAAAGCTTCCATTTCACATGCTCTAAACTTTGGTTCATTCTGAGGGGATGCAGATGATTCAGGACAGTTCACTGTTTGCCAAGCTGGTACACTTACCCTTGTTTAATGCTTTATTGATCAGGAAAGTGTGTAGGCACTCTGCTCGGGAAGCTTTCTTGGAGGAGGGCTCGTCCTGATGTCTGATTGCCAAGGAGACTCTGCAGGTTATTTCTTTTCTTCATAGGAGCTGCTTAATAGCATCAGGTTATCGATCCATTTACTGTATTTGGCCCCCTGGCAATGGTTAATGCTAGAAAGACTATGTAATAAAGTATTTTGCTTAGAGGGTTGGAAAATGAATTTTGTCCTTGACTGAGGGAGGCATGGCGTAGCTTTTAGATAGCTCTCTACTGCTCTTAAGCAAGCTCTGGCCACTGACGGTGCCCTTAAACACGTTCCTTTATTATATGTTTAGAGAACCTCCATTTTCAGATAATTCCCTCTCAGAGGACTGTACGAAATGCAATAAGGAGATGTGTTTCGTTTCTGTTAAAGTTAGAGGAATAGAAAAGAACCATATTTTAGATTAGAGACAAGAATGAATTTGGGGTGTAGAGGTAGAGCCTCACCCCAAAAATCTGCATATTCTTTTTCTGAAGCTATTACTTATAGGGAAAAGGCAATTATAGACTAATGTTCCCTACTGATTACAATACAGTGTGATGTAGAAAGCATGGTTTTTGATTCTGGTAAACAGAGGTTCAAATGTTAGCTCTAACACTTACTGTTCTGTGGCCTTGAATAAGTTACATAAAATTCTTGACTATGAAAAAAGTATTATAAGAGCTGTCTTTACTGGCTAGTGTAAGTAAATGAAATAAATATACGAGAAGTAAAACCCAGCGGGCAAGCCGTAAAGGTTAGCTTCTGTTGACCTGTCTGCATTACTGTGGGTGGTTGATAAGGCAGAGGCATTAGGTTCCCGACCGAGCCGTCAAATAAAACTAGTGACAAGGCCTCCTTCTAGCCTCAGTGCGAAAACAATTTTGGGGAGGTTCACTCCTTTGGAGGGCACCGTACTAGGCAGGCTATTGCTTGGTTGATGGTTCTGCCAAAACAAAGCCCTAACTGGGGACAAATGGATGGATTCTCTTTATCGCTTGATTTTTCATCTATTCTTAACGTCCTCAAAAATACCACTAGGTAAATAAATGCAAGTGATAAGGTAGAGGAGAAGTTTGGGAAAAACGTATTTCTATGGCAAATCTTTATTAAATAAGTTAACCTATGTGCAAGCACTTTGGTAAATTGTAAAGCATTAGAAAAATGTTAGCTCTGATTTCAGGGGTTTTTAGCCTAGGATAGAGCTCTTTTACACTTGCTAGCATACAAACCGATTTCCCTTGGCTAAGAACACCTCAGTGAGCACAGTGCAGTAAAAGACATCCTACCCAGCAGACCTTTGCAGTGATGGGAAGGCCAGCCATAACCAGCATATACCAAGAAGGCCCCTGGTGAGAGCCTGCATCTCACAATGACTGAAAAGTAGAAAGGAAAATTCTTGCAACCACGCACTCCCACATTAGCAACTCTCCCTCCCTGAAAACACACAAACAAAAGTTCATGGACGTGCATACACACATACTCACATTGCTGCCAGGTTATCAGGGGCAGGAGAGAGTGAACCACAGCTCCGGCTTCTCATTAGTCTAATGAGAAGACATGGGGATGAGATAGTTTGTCTAGGTAATTTTCCCTCCACTTGCAAATTAAAGAAAATTAAAGCTAGAAGTGATTGAGATTCTGGCTCCGCATGGTAAATTTGAGCCCCTGATCTCAGGATATTTCACCCTTCCTTCTTTCAGTGGTTTTGGAAACAAAAGGAATTCAGAGCTCTTTGTACTGCGAGTCATTGTAAACAGGTGCACACTCCAGAAAGCTGTGATTTCGCCGCACTGGGAGGAGTGTATCAGCGTGCAAGGGGGAGAGAAAGAAAAAGCACATAGTGTTCATCCGGTATGTGTCCTGCCCTCTTGACAACAACTTTGTGAAGTGATCTAACACCACTCACCAGAACACAGGTTCTGAATCATACATAGAGAAGCCATATGCATACTGTGCTCCTTGAAATTTGTGCTCTTACTGGGGATCTCAGGTTTTTTTTTTCTTCCATCTTCAAAATATTTCAGTAGAAGGAAACTGTATGTCTTGAATGAGTCATCCTCTCCTTAATATTATCCTGAGTTAGAACTGAGGGACTACCAATTCTTTCTGCACGTGCAAAAACCAAATTCTATATGAAGCAGGTCTTGCAGTTGGAAATGTCCACCTCCCTTGATTAAATTCCCAAGAGATCTGACTGCCATGCAAGCCATAGTCAAGTAAGACGTCACAGATGGCAGAGATCAGAAATGTGATAATAAATAATAATAAATCTCCATCTGTCCTTCTCTCTCTCCACACCCTCTCCATCTCCCTCTCCCTTCCTCCTTCCCTCCCTCTCTCCCCCCTCTCTTTCTCCCTTTCTCTCGCTCTCCTTCTGGATAGAACAAGTTAACTACCTGCTAAGGGCCAAGTAGTTACTTGATAGGTAGTATTGGTATCAATGTGATCTATCTGCACTTTCAGATGGGAGCAGCTGGCATGGGCCAGGCTGAAGCATGGTCTTTCCTCAACTGGAAACTTGAGTGGGGGATCAGATATCATTTGGATTTGCTATTCTGCAATAATCCATATACAGGCAAAAGGTAAAGATGAAATACTTTAAAATAAAAGGGAATCCTTGTGATCAGAAACCCTTTTAAGTAAATAACATTCTGGAGGTAAGAGGTGACTTGAATTATATAGGAATAGAAAGTTGAAAAAGTGTAACTTTAAGAACCCTGTCCCTTAAGGATGGGGCCCCAAATAACTCAATATTAATAGTCTTAAGTTTTCCTCAAAAATTATAGCTGTTTTATTTTTACTAACAGACATGCTCGTTTGTGTTTGGGTGCACTCTTAAGTTTTTCTTTATCCTTATTTCTTTTTTCTTGATCTTGAGAATTGAAAAAAATATAAATTTACCAAAGTAATATGTCAAAGACACAAGTAATCAACACCTATATGTGTATGATTTTTATGAATGTTCTTCAATTTTATAAATGAAGAAAATGAATTTAAGGGCACTTTTTCTCCTGCACCTGCCTTCTCCCACAGAAACATCCACTATGGTAAATTCAATGTAAATCTTTCCAAGTTCACGGTTTTATATTTTTAGAATATAGATACCCATAGCCATTTTTAGCATACATAAAACTTTATATGCAACCTGCTTTTTCATTCAGCATGTTTTCCAGATCTGTGCCTGTTGGTATAGCATATATCCACCACATATATGGCACGCGGTATATCTCATTTTCTTCAACGGGGTCATTGTCTAATTTGAATATACCATATTTCATGCATCCACTCCGCCAAGCAATTTAAATGGTTACAATTTTTTCATTATTATGAGTCACGCTCACTAAACACTACTGCATATCTCTCTTCATGATATGGGTCTAATTTGCTCCAGGGGAGTCCCCAAAAGTGGAAATGGTCAGTAATAATTACACCAAATTTACTCACATAATACTATGTGCAAGTTTGTGTTTTTCTCATGGTCACTAGTGAACACCGCTGTAAATATTTTTTATTCATTCTAGTTAAATGGGTGTAATAGGATTTAAAAATATTGTTTCAATTTCTAATTTCCTGGGAATTGAAGTAGGTGTCTTTCCAGATCTTTACTAGCCATTCTGTTTCCCTCCTCTGTGGATTGCATCTTCATTTCCTCAGCCCACTTAAACTATCTTTCTCTACAAATCAATCTTACCTTTTGTGTGTGGTAGACATTGACGTCCAGTCTTTCCTTTGTCTTTTAACTTTATTTATGATGCCACTGTCAGGCTTAAATCTTATCTTTAATGGCATCAAATTGATTAATCTTTTTCTTTATGTGTTGTGCTTTTAGTGACCTGATTAAACAATACCAATTCCAAAGACACAAAGGCTTTTCCTACATTTCTTTCTTATAGTATAACATCTTTCTAATTTAGGTCTTTACACAATCTAGAACTCACTTGTCTGATGAGAGATAGGGATCTTGTTTGATTGTTTTCTAAGTAGAGAGTGTATGGAGAGTATTCTCACACTATTTACAGTATTAACTTTGTATCACCTTTCACAAAGGCTTGGATATAGTTCTAGACTATCAGAACTAATCCCATAAAGTCTTATATTGGTATAGATATTAGCATGAGTTCTAAGGCTCTCAGGACACCATCATCATCTAGAGTTCTAATCTGATCTCATCTTCAATCTCTTACCAGGTCTACAAAGTTTCTTGTTCTCTGAAGGTTCTTTCTCTCTCTTGCTTAATGAAACATGCCTAACATCTGTGGACACTGCCTCTCAACATTACTAGGTGTCTTGGTTAATTAATTCTATTCTCCAGATCCTTCTCTCCTTTTCTTTCCTCAAGCCTTCTATTCTCAGATCACCTCCCCTTACTCTCAGATCTTGATTGCCTTCTATTGATAACTTTTTAAGTAATCAAAAGAAAACTGCTTCACTTCTCCACCACCAAATCTATCAGCCTATATGAATACCCACAGATTCTCCCCTTTTTCTAACACAATGAGCAAACTGTTCCAGCTTTAATCTAATGGCAACCCCTTCATTTATACACTGAACCCATGTCCCCTTGCCTATAAAAGATACGACGCCTAAAATTGCCTTTTTTCTGCATTTTTTTATTATTACCATATAATGTATTATTTGTTGCAGGGGTACAGGTCTGTGATTCATCAGTCTTACACAAAATTGCCTTTCAATCTTTTATGTCATTAACCTCTCTCTTTCTCTTCTGTAACATTCACAACAGTATACAAGTATACTATAATAAATAGTGATTAACCTTCCCTGGGCTCCACGTCTCCCTTCTGTCACTCTCTAGCCTCTTTCTTTTATATAGCAAACCTCTCTGAGAGAGTTGTCTAGATTCAATGTCTCCACTTCCTTGCACTCATTCACTCATCTACCTATACCAGGCACCATGTTGCCCCCGAAGTCCAATGAGATTATATTTAATGATGTTACCGACTTGCCAAATCCAATAGCCAACTTTTATTTTTCATTTTATTTGAACCACCAGCAGCATTTAACAGAAATAATCATTCATTCCTTATTAAAGAAATTTCTTTATTTGGTTTCTAACATATCAAACTCACCTAATTTTTCTCTCCCTCCTCAATAGCTTCTAATCTCAATTGCCTTTAATGGGTTCATTTCTCGCTCCTGGGCTTTATTAGATGTTCTCTGGTCTCAGTCCTTAGCCCTCTTCTTTTTTTTATTGAAGATACCACGCTTCTTATTGAATTTGGAATGGAATCTGCTACAGTTCCATTTTATTTGGGGCAAGACTGCAAGAAGAAGAATCCTAGTGACTCAGTTTTCTGAGTAGCACAAGGTCTACATTATTCATATTGTGTTGGATCAACTAATACAAGGCTGGTGATTTTATTTTCACTGCAAGCAAAGAAATCCATATTTTTATCATCAATGTATTATGTAGAATAAATTAATAATATGTACTCCATGGGCATCCCAATTAAAATGGAAGGTTAAATTTCTGGGAGATTAGATATTTTTGGAAACTTGCCCTCTCTCAGTAAATAAGAGGCAGAGCATAACAAGATTTAAACGAGACCTTTCCTCCATATATCCTCCCACAGTGCTCTGTGTTTATTGATCACCTGTGGTCCCAAGATGTTAATATTCCATGCCTTATTTTCCTTATCTTTCTGAAAAACCTAATCAGTAATAATATTTTGAGAATTTATAGTACTCATATAATCAAAATTCTTCTAAGTTTTATTCTCAAAAAACTATTGTGACCTATAATGTTTACTTTCATTTTGACTAATTAGAAACTTTCATGGTTATAATCTTTATTTCCTTCCTGCCCACATTCCCTACCTTGGTAATTAAATAAAGTAATAAATGAAATCCTCAAAGAAACAACAATAAATTGTCAGTGGACATAAAAATATTATAAGTAAAATGATGTAAAATTATATGATATGCAAACAAAAACCAAAAAAGAAAGTTTAATGACTATAGTAATAGCTAAAACAGAATTTTTATATATTGTATCTTGTATTTACATTATTCCCCTTGTAAAACACACAAAGCTCTGAATATCTTTGTGGTTTTTTTAGATTATTTAGTCCATTTAGATATTTTTTTAAGTTTTCATTTAAATTCCATTTAGTTAAAAGTGTAATATCAGTTTCAGATATACAATATAGTGTTTTTTTCATTTTTCATTTTTTTAATTATGGTCAGCTAGACACTGTATAGTACATCATTAGTTTTTGATGTAGTGTTCAATGATTCATTAGTTACATACAACACCCAGTGCTCATCACAGCACGTGTCGTGCCCTCCTTGATACCCATCATCCTGTTACTCCCCACCCCTCCCCCGCTCTGAAACCCTCAGTTTGTTTCCTGGGGTCCATGGTCTCTCATGGTTCATCTCCCTCTCTGATTTCTCCCCCTTCAGATTTCCCTCCTTTCCCCTATGGTCCTCCTTGCTATTGTTTATGTTCAATGGGAAAAAAAAGAGAGGCAAACCAGGAAACAGACTCTTAACTATAGAGAACAATGTCATGGTTACCAGAAGGGACGTGGGTTGGGGGATGTAAATAGGTGATGGAGATTAAGGGCGCTTGTTGTGCTGAGCACCTAGTTTTGTATGGAAGTATTAAAACACTATTGAGTTTATCTTTGTGTATGGTGTAAGAAAATGGTCCAGCTTCATTCTTCTACATGTGGCTGTCCAATTTTCCCAACACCATTTGTTGAAGAAGCTGTCTTTTTTTCTACTGCATATTCTTTCCTGCTTTGTTGAAGATTAGTTAACCATAGAGTTGAGGGGCTATTTCTGGGTTCTCTATTCTATTCCATTGATCTATGTGTCTGTTTTTGTGCCAGTACTATACTGTCTTGATGATTTCTGCACTGTAATATAGCTTGAAGTCCGGCATTGTGATCTTTTTCAATATTCCTCTGGCTATAGAGGTCTTTTCTGGTTCCATACAAATTTTAGGATTATTTGTTCCAGTTCTGTGAAAAATGTTGATGGTACTTTGATGAGGCTTGCACTGTACGTGTAGATTGCTCTGGGTAGCATAGACATTTTAACAATATTTGTTTTTCCAATCCATGAGCATGAAATGTTTTTCCCTTTCTTTGTGCCTTCCTCAATTTCTTTCATAAGTGTTCTGTAGTTTTTAGAGTACAGATCCTTTACCTCTTTGGTTGAGTTTATTCCTAGGTATCTTATGGTTTTTGGTGCATCAATCAAGTGGGATTGATTCCTTAATTTTTGTCTCATTGTTAATGTATAGAAATGCAACTGATTTCTGTGTGTTAATTTTATATCCTGCCACGTTACTGAATTGCTGTATGAGTTCCAGCAATCTTGGAGTGGAGTCTTTTGGGTTTTCAACATAAAGTATCATGTCATCTGCGAAGAGTGAGACAAATATAGTGATCCATAGGGCACCTGCACCCCAATGTTTATAGCAGCATTACACAGACATGGATGAAAATAGAAGATATTATGCTGAGGAAATAAGTCAATTGGAGAAGATAATTATCATATGGTTTCATTCATATGTGGAATATAAGAAACAGTGTAGAGAATCACAGGGGAAGAGAGGGAAAACTGAATAGGGAGAAATCAGAGGAGATAAACCATGAGAGACTCTTACTATAGGAAGCAAACTGAGGGTTGCTGGAAAAGAGGTGGGGGGGATAGGATAACTGGGTGATGGGCATTAAGGAGGGCACATGATGACGTGATATGATGAGCACTGGGTGTTATATGCAACTGATGAATAACTGAACTCTGCATCTGAAACTAATGATGTACTGTATGTTGGCTAATTGAATTTAAATTAAAAAAAGAAAGGTAATTCATTTTAGGCTGCAGCCTGGATTATACAGCATGTATTATAATCAGTTCCCATAATGTCTTTAAGCTCAAGTCCTTCATGTCTACTTAGAAAGTATGTCACAAAGCAAGTAATGAACTTTGGAAGACATGTTATTACCAAAAGAAAAATCTTGATTCTGCTCTAATTGGTTTAAAAATGAAAATTACTTCCAACTTTGATTTTTTTTTACTTCTGATAATAAATTATTTGCTACATACAGCAAATACAACAGAGCTGATCACAACGCACAGCTTGTCATGACACTGGTTGACGATCACTGGTATATTCTTCAATGTAAGGCAAGGCTCACAGTAAGTTCTGAAGAGAATGGCTAAAAACGACATTTTTCAGAAAAGTTGAAAATCTTCTCACTCTATCATTAAAATAATCCTGCTCTGAAGCCAACATACTTTTGGAACTTTATTCTAGAGGTGACATAGGCAAATATTAAAAGAAACTCGGACCACCCTAAGGATACCCAGTGATGGGGTAAGGACTATAGTACAAATCTGCTCTTGAGTCTATGTGGATTTCATGATAGATTATTTTATTCAGCACTGTCTTCTGCCCAATTCCTATTTCCCTGAGTTCCATTTCTCTGTTTGGTTAATAATGATAAATTTGCCTACATAACAATTTTATATGAAAGCTTTCAATGAATACTTTGAGTACAGGAAAAGGACATACTATATGGATTATAAAAATCAGAAGAATTGCTGCAATTTTTAACCTATGTAAAATACTTTGTTTTATTGGATTCAAGGAATTCTTGACCCAAGTGCAGATGGATTTGCCTAAAATAAATGCAAGTATTCTATGATCTCCAGACACCTGTTCTCAAATAAATAAATGACTTTAATCACTAAAAAGTAATTAGACACCATCTTATCTAAAAGTAGTTTTCAGAGAAGTGTGTAGGAAAGTTACGGAGAAGTTATGGGGAAGACATTTGTAAGCTTGAAATAACAGTTTAACTTTTCAAACCTTAGTAATCTTATTTTGGTGTTTAAAATATGTTCTTACCTATTCAAGTATACTTGAAATTGTTTAGTAGTGAAGGAGAATCAGTGTTTAAAATTATTGGGGAAAAAATAAGGTAGAGTTTCTGAAAGATTGATACAAAACACCTTCATTACAATCAGATGACTGCCTATTTACAATGGTATCTCTCGATCCGCTCAGAGCTCCCAGTTTAGCACCTCTGGGATTCAGTCCACTAATCTCACCCCCTATGTGATTCTTGTCCACACCGATCAAATCATTCACTTCAGGTTAAACAACAAATATGTAACTTTAGTTCCTGGAACTCCTAGAGAGGTCAAACTGGGAGGATGTTATTACAACAGAGTCTCATTTCAGATATAACCATAACTCTGTGTCTTCATAGCTGTGTGTGTGTGTGTGTGTGTGTGTGTATGCACGTGCACGCATGCACATGTGTGTTGCTCACAAGGAAGAGAGCACACCAGGACTGGGGCGGAGGGAGCTGGGCAGAGTGAGCAGGGACCTATCTTGGTGAATCGAGAATTACATGCAGAGGAGGCAAAGTGGGAAGCAGGTACCTTGAGTTAACTGGGAGTGTTGAAGAGGAACTTAATGTTTTCTGATAATTTTAAAGCAGATAGTTAAAGATGGGGGTGTAGCTTTTCTGAGGTAAAGCGAGCTTGAGTTGACTAGGCTGCAGCAAGCAAATGGGAACTCCAGTGAACATTTATTTTTAATCACTTGAGAAATGTAAATGTTCTCTTCAAATTAGCATAAGGAAGACTAAAGGTAAATTTAGCAGTAGTTGATAAGAACAGTGGAAAATTAATCAAAAAGTTACCAGACTATACCTAAGTACTCTACATTTTAATATCTTGCATGCATTCTTAAATGTGTGATAAAATATCTATTTTGAGGGTTTGATAATTTGTGTTCTTACTAATAACTAATAAATAAGAGGTAAAGTATAAATCTCCAAACATAATTTAGAAAAAGAAAAAAGAGATAAAGTTAATGGACACACCAAACACAGGTCAGATCCATATCGGAAGAAATTCGAGAGCATCAGAATCATATTAAAATTAATAATTATAAGAAGGTCAATAAGGGAAAAAACAGTTCACGCACCATGATATAGAGGAACAAAGGAAATACTGTGCTTGATATTAATCCTCAAGAATCCTTAAACCATAATGATAAAAAAAAAATAAGTCAGAACACTTTTAAGACAGATTAGCTGCATCTGTGCAGTGTTAAGACCTCACGTAGTAAATCAAAAATTGCCACAACAGGGAAATCGGCTGCAACCCTCAATGTAAGTCACAAAAGTCTCAGAATGCAGCCCCCTCATTGGAAACACTCAACAGCTACTCTAATATGACAGTGTGTTGGCCAAAAAGATCTTGACAGAGAACTGTATGCAAGAGAAGAAAGCAAAAGAATCAGGTGTTGTATTTCTAGGCAATGAATGAAGGAAAAACTTAAAACTAAAGGGGAAACGCTAAAGAGAATAAAAGATAAGGCAACAGAGCAGCCCTTGGGCTCTTCTACAGCAAAGCCCTCTTAGAACCTGTGCTTGAAAATGGCAAATTGGGGGCGCCTGGGTGGCACAGCGGTTAAGCATCTGCCTTCGACTCAGGGCGTGATCCCAGAATCCTGGGATCGGGCCCCGCGTCAGGCTCCTGCACTGGGAGCCTGCTTCTTCCTCTCCCACTCCCCCTGCTTGTGTTCCCTCTCTTGCTGGCTGTCTCTCTCTCTCTGTCAAATAAATAAATAAAATCTTAAAAAAAAAAAAAAAGAAAAGAAAATGGCAAATTGAATTCAAAGACTGTTATTACTTGACAGATCAAACTTACTACATGTATAGACTTTTCTCCATCATCTTATGAACCCCAGGGAATATAGCCATGTTGTTGTAATTATTAACGAAAGCTACAGAAATTCTCAGTTGTCAAATATCTAAGACAAATACCCAACTATTCTAATATTTCCAATTCTTATCAAAAATGGAAAACCCATTTCTTTTTAAGTGTATGGTTCATATTTTGTCATTGCAGATGATAGGAATAGGGTTATTAACTCTGGCAGGTCATGTGGCTAGAAAATAAATCTTATCCCAGCTCTCATTTTACAAACTCTGTGAGCTTAAGCAAGTGGCTATCCTGTTTTCTGACTCTCCCAGTCCCAGTGATTCTTCCTTTCTGTCTCTCAAGAATTCTGCTAAGACAACAATTATGTAAATAATTTTTTTAGAAGAGTTAAAAAGCATTATACAAATGTCATGTCCAGCATTGCTTTTGTATGACTGAAGAGAAACGTAGAAGTTAGGAAATATGAAATTCCCTCCCCAGGCTGAGCTAGGAGAAAGTCTGCCTATCCAGCCCCCACTGGTCATCCAACAAGCGTTTGTTAACAGGTGACCTACAACGAGACTTTGCTGAGCCTCACCTGAACCCATTTGAATGGTTCAGCTTTAAAAAGAGAGAGAGAGAGAGAGAAGTGGGAGCTGGAGAAAAGACAAGGCAAGATCCTTGGTGTTCTGGGAGAGGACAGTGGCATAGATGGTTAAGTCCCACTGCTGCTTTGTGGGTAACACTGGGCAGTGATGAAAATCCACCTCCACTACAATCTCAGTTTCCTGTGAATTACAGGCCAGAAACAAAGGGGGATATTGAACAGTGATGTCAGTAAAAAGCAAAAATACGAAATGAGAGAAATCAGTAAATGGATTATTCAAGTCAAGTCTGTAGATTACAGGGGGAATGGGAATGAGAGTTTTCCCAGAATGTCAGGAACATGATGTATGCACAAAAATGCACTTAAGCCAGAGTGAAGGATTTAACAATAAACTCTGTCATGGCTCCGAGACGTTGCCTTGGATAATAGAGAGCCAAGTGTCTTCCACAAATGGCAGGCTGTTCTAACTCAGCAAATAGAGCAGAAGACTTACAATGAGAGACAAAATAAATGAGTGTTAAAGTGCTTCTTTAGAAGAACTCTTAGTTCTCATTTGGCCCTATGTGAAGGTTCTGCTCTAAGGCAGACTTTAATGGAGATAGACCAACCAACCAATTCAATTACCAAGGATTAGAAAGGTCAAAGTAATGAAGATGGCTGCTTTGACTAAGTGAATGAAGAATCAAGAACATGATTTTGCAACCTGTAAAAAAGCAGCAGACACCCAATTCTAAAAACAACAATCCAAGGATGGACCCCAGGTCATCCTGCAGTGTGGACAGATGGGCACTGTTTAGGGTCTCCATGTAAACTCAGATTGGTGGGCTTTCTTTGAATGTATAAATCCAAACCAACTCAAGACCTAGGGGCCTGTTGCCAAGACTCCAAGAGGAGAAAGATGTCATTGGTGATCAGGAGAATCAGGAGAACCTCAGTAAAGGGAACATATTAGCCTGCCCAGAGGACTTCCGGAAATAGCAGAGCAAAGTGGTAAGGATGGGAGATGTTACTTTTTCTATGACCTGGGGAAAACCACACTGTTACTGGAAAGCTTTGTGATTAGATTTCAATCATGCTTTTCCAACTGAAAGACGCATCTCCACATATCCCTTTCAAGTAAAAGTTTAATCAATTACGAAGCACTTTAAGAAGTACCCGTGAATGAGCTAGATTCCCTGAGATATTATAAGAAAAAGATAGCTCATGTTTCAGGTCCAAATGGAGGAAATGAAAGACCAAGAGAAGGAATATGTGTTTTACCCAAAGTTATAAAGATCCAGGACAGATGTCCTAGAACCTCTTTTCAGTCCAAAACTCCCTTAGGTCTGTGTGATGGTTTTCCACTAGAAAGTACCTCAGGACCAAAAGAAAGTACCTTTCACAATACCAGGCCTGGTTCACTGGTGGAAGTGTTACTGATTATACTGAGGTTGAGGGAAACCTTTTCTCCCATAGATGTTGAAATACATTCAAAGAAAGCCCAGCAATCTGATTTTATCTTGACACTCTAAATTGTGTAATAATTGTATGTTCTTTTCCACGTAATGTCCACAGCCTAATTTGTACCTTGCTGACAGCACATGTACAGGACTCTAAGTTGTGAAATTTGTATAACCTTATATCTGGTACCATTTTCATTTAATTCCTGCCCTACTTTGATTTTTCTATTTGATTTCTGAAAGGCAATTAGGTATAATGTTAAGAGCCCAATCTTTAAAGTAGGACAGATATGGGTTTATATTCTGGCTTCACCATTGCTGTGTGACTTTTTCATTCCCTCTTACCTCAATTTCCTACTGGAAAATTATGCTAAAAATAATACCTGTTCCTTAGTGTTACTACGAGAATGATGCATATAGTGTATATAGCACAGTGACCGGCACATAGTGAGTGTTCAAGAAAGAGAAGCTACCACAATTATTATATAGGTTTATTTGATCCTTCTACTTTTTATACAGCTGTAGTCTGGCGGTGAACGCAAAGAGAATAAAGGAAAAAAATAAAAGATTTGCATTTACAGAGCATTTATGTTGTGAAAATTCATTTAACATATTATTTCTTCTCATTGATAGAAAAGACATTATCCCTGTTTTCAAGGCACAGAAGCTCACTCAGAGAGGTTTAGTGGTTTACCCAAGATCACACAACTTGTGAGCAAGCTGTAAGCCCACACCCTCTGATTCCAAGTCTAGTGAGCCTTTCACTATATCAGATATCTTCATTGTGACTCAGACTACCAAAATTCTTCACAAGTCTTCAACAACTGCATGAATAACAGTCAACAACAACAACAACAAATCCCAATTTTTGATGACACAAGCACCATTACTAAGTATCAATCATCTTCCTACTAAACAGTGTATAGCATCAGAATCTCAAAGTAGATTGAGAAAATCTTGCTAAACTGTATTTTTGCTCGGTTGCTTCTTTTCATAGGCTTTTGCTTATTTCCAAAAACAAGTTACCTTCTTTTCTCCTTTCCCAAACACCTGCTTTACCAACTTACCCTCCCCTTCTTTTCTTACAGCTAGATATCTTCATTCACCCCTTCCCTTCATTATATGTAATGCAGCACTCATCCTATCACACTTTACTGCCTCCCAGTCCCCCCCACTCACTCTGGATTTAATGACTACTTTCTAGGTGATCTACCTGCCCACTCCCACTACCCTGCACGTCAGGACTGCACGCAGGAGAGCCTGCATGTTTTTCTCTTTCAATACAACCTTTATCATGCAGACTTTGTGGACCTCTGTTAGAGTCCTTTTCTCCATCTGCCACATGAGAACCTCCGTATCTATAGCTGCTTAGCATCAACAATACTCACTTTGAGCCTTGTGCTCCCTGAAAATAGGGACAGTTAAGAAAACCACTCACCTTTTTGTGTTCTGGCCCACATCATCAGGCTCCCTGCTTAGCAGGGGGCCTGCTTCTCCCTCTCCCTCTCCTGCTCCCGCTCCCCCTGCCTGTGGTCTCCCTGTCAAATAAATAAATAAAATCTTAAAAAAAAAAAAAAGGATAATGATATTACAGCCTCTCTGCTGGGTGGTCTCCGGATTGGAAGAGTAAAGTGGGCAGTCTTTCATGGGGCAAATAATTTTAAGGAAGGTATTTAATCTCATTCTCTAAATTTGGCTTCACAGATCTACATAGTTAGGGGACACTTTGTGAGCCATGCTCTGTAAACAGCCACTGAAGCCCATTAACAAACCAGAGATTAAACTCAAACAAAATGAGAACTCACTGGATATTAATGACAGTAACAGTGATGGAATCAGGTAATTCATAGCAGGAAGTCATTAAAGTATGTGCATACAAAAGTGGCCATAAGAAGTGCCCCAGCCCCAAATTCAAGGGGTGGGGGGAGAGGAGAGAGGGAATCCCAGATTGGGAAGTCATCTGGCTTAACATAAAGGTTAATTATTTTTTCACATGTGTGTACACACACACGTACACACAC
The DNA here is from genome assembly GCF_023065955.2 of Ursus arctos. NCBI lineage: Eukaryota > Metazoa > Chordata > Mammalia > Carnivora > Ursidae > Ursus > Ursus arctos. The sequence continues at coordinate 55,038,788 of NW_026622764.1, read as the reverse complement.
ACACACACACACACACACACACATTACATTGTTTTTTCACAAATGCGCCTGGGTCATGCAACTCTAAAATTTAATATTAAAATTAGGTCTTATACCCTCAGTATTACAATAAAAAGCCTGATTATATTGCTGTTACTTCTTTTTGTTTTTGTAATTAAAACCCTACTTGGTCTGAATTCAAGCAAAGATTCTTTTTTATTTTTTTAAGATTGTATTTATTTGAGAGAGAGAGAGGGAGCACGTGCGCATACGCAGAGAATGGGACAGAGAATCTCAAGCCGACTCCAGGCTAAGCGTGGAGCCTAATGCAGGGCTCGATCTAACAACCCTGAGGACCACGGCCTGAGCTGAAATCAAGAGTCAGACACGCAACCAACTGAGCCACCCAGACACCCTAGGCAAAGATTCTTTTCTTTCCCCAGGTACTGTTTTCCCAGTCATCACTACCTTGCTAGGTTTTCAGTGACCAATAGTCCCATTCACTGCTCCATCCTATGCCTGAATGTGAATCAGTGGAGCAAACTGGACCTAGAATACCCAGACCCTTAATGGATCTGCACAGCTTTGCCATGTTTCCCAAGGAAATAGCCACAGAAAAAGAAACATATATAATTCTTCCTTGTATCTTTTGTTTCACATATACGCAAACATAAAAACTCCTCCACGTACCTATAAACAATTTTGTCTATTGGAACAATTTTGTTTAGGGGAACCAGCACTTTTCATCTCTCTCATTCTCTTCCTCCTACTTCTCATTTTAGATATGCAACCAGTTTATCAAGGAGTGTCAACATGTTAGCCTGATATTTTTTTTCCAATGATTACCTCCTGTGATGGCTAATTTTATTTGTCAGTTTGGCTAGGATATGGTACCCATTTGTTTGGTCAGACATTAGTCTAGTTAGAGCTGTAAATATATTTTGTGGATGTGACGTAAATACATATACATATATCCTATTGACTCTTTTTCTGGAGAATCCTGACTGATGCACTTCCTAACATATTCACTACCAGAACTGCCCAATGGTTGGTATTTGGAAAGGTTCCCTGGTTGGTTTAGACATTAAGGCCTCTGTTGGAGTGTTGGCTTCCACATAAATGTTGTCTATGGTTTTCCTGGGGTCATGTTAAAACTCCTTCCACTCCTAAAAATAGGGGCCACCATGATTCCCTTCAATCCAATACTGGGACCCACCCTCATTGCTTCTCCTGGCTAAAGTGTCCTTCATTTGGCCCAACAGTACAGCTTTGAGGTTACGACCTCTCCTCCAACCTCTGTGTGGATCCTGGAAAGGATGGTTTCCCTTTCACATATTCTCAGTGGGAGACCAGAGAACTGGAATGGGTAGAGGCTGACTCCACTTTCTTCTCAGTAACATTACTGCGCAGACCCTTGAAGCCTGGGGAAGACTGGGAGACAACAGGTCTTTTATCTTCAGAAATGACCAGTCTAGAAGGAGGCCTAGTGTCTTGGTCAGGTATACCCTCAAACTTCAGAGGATAGATAGCAAGTCCCTCCTTCCCCACATAAAGGAAGAGGAATAACAACAGACATCTCTAATGTGAGCTGAACACCTGGAGGTGTGCTCCATACACGCTGCTTGACCACATGCAGCCCTGCTCCTGGAACCCAGGAGCTCTCCCTGGAGCTCTCTTACCAGATCCCACTCAGGTGGCAGCACAAGTATGGGAAGTACTTTGGGCAGCTCAACAAGAATACAGCCAGAAAGCAGACGCCAGTCTCCTTTTAGTCAACTCAACTCCAGAAGGGGAAAGTACACCTTCCCCTCCCCCACACAAAATTATTAGTAGCTTCTCTATTTGCATAGCACTCCCCATTAATACAGTGTCCCTCCTCCTTTCTCTGTTTCTCATTATACTGATGTACAGTGAGGTGGCAGCCACTGTTGCTGGCTCACTGACCAGTCTCATTAAAGATGCATGTACTAGTTTATATCCTCAGTATGGGGCCTTAACTATAAATCTGGGACATCTTGTTACATAGCCAAATACGTGTTGGACCTACTATAAAACATATTTAGTAATAATTTTGATAAACTTTAAATAGTTTACAATTAAAATGCTGTGCTGTCCCTGACTAGCATGAGAAATATCCTTTTACTTCTGATGCCAAGAGGTGCTGGGACATGGTAAAGACAAAAGAGAGTCTTTGGGTCCTAAAAGCATGAGTCAGGACAACACAGAACCTATAGGAATAGCATGAACTGAAGATTTTGCAACTTTCACTGGTGATTTTGGTTCCATGATGGGAAAAGATTGTGTAGCAAGGAACGAATAATCTGATTTCACTCTATCTACCTTGATCTCACTCACCAGATAATTGCTTGGCATTTTCATTTGCTTTAGTGGGCATCACCTAAGAGAACAGTTTCTGGCTGACTGCCCCATTGGTCTGTTTTTATGTATCTTTAACATGGAAACAGCCAGCTACACAATTAAAATTTCATGCCATGACTGGTAAATAAGTAGGGCAAATAAGACGGGATAAAAGAAGGCACCACACAGCAAATGTGAATATAGTACTGTAAGAAAATAAAGTCTTGCTACTTATTCCCGTTCCTCACTTCCATGAGAATCTATTGCCATAGCAACACATTAAGTCTCCTTTCTTATATCTTTAGTCAACATCAAGTGGCATAACCAGTATCACGCACTGAAACGCACAGGAGGTATTAACATAACATTGCATTTAGCAAGACAACACAATAAACAGATCCACCTACTAAGTATACCTAATGCAACATCTGTTTCCAGGAAGTACAAATGCCTTTCAGAATCTATTCTCATTGCTGCTGATCTCACTGTGGGAAATGTAAAACTCAAGTATCAGAATTACCTTTCTTTACAGGAGACTGAGAGATGATTTGCCCAGTAGACTATGGGGGAAACCAGAATTAGAATTCTAGTTTCTATCTAACTCTCTTAGTCAAAGTTTTGTTCATCAATCCTCATTGATTTTTCTGAGGAATTAATTTACCTCCCCAAAAACTATTATCAAAGAGAAGTGGAATCTCCTAGAGCTATGTTGTCCAACAGAGCAGCCGCTAGTCATGTGTGGCCTCTGAGCACTTGAGATGTGGCTAACCCAATTAAGATGTGCTACAAATATAAAATACACATCAAATTCCAAGTATTTAACACAGGAAAAATAATGTAAAGTAGCTCATTAACAGGTGTTTATAACAATTGCATATTAAAATGATAACATCTTGGCATAATGGGTGTCTTACTTTTTTAATATATCTACTAGAAAATTTAAAACACCATGCAGAGGTCACATTTGTGGCTTGCAACATACTTCGATGGGACAGCACTGCTCCCTCTGGGAGCTGAAAGCTGCTTCTTTCTCCACTTCTCCCCTAACCAACTCGTCTTATCACTCTCTTTTCCATGTTCCTCATCATTTCTGCTTGCTATTTTGATCTTTGTTGCTAATTCTTCCTTCTTTGTTCTATTTCTCTGCCTGAGATTTGAAATACAGAGAAAGCAGGTGGTGTTTGATGGGAGGGAGAGAGGAGGATGATGAAGTGGGAAGTGCTCTGTGGTTCGTGGCCTTCACTTTGTGTACATATGTCACCAGTTTTGAAGCTGGCTCTAGAGATGAAAAAAAAAAGAGGCAATCATGGGATTCAGCATCTTCTTCCCTCACTCCCCTAGCGAACAATCTCTAATCACTCTATTTCCCCCTGAGGAGATACATACCTTTTTCCTCAGGAGGGAACAGTAGCGAGCTATTTCACAGATCCTCTCTACCAACACCTGGACTTTCCCCTCAGGGCAAGTGGTGAATTTGATTAGTAAGACTTGGGGAAAAGCCTGACAATCATTGGACCACAAGAAATAAGAGGTGGGGCGTTACATTAAATCTCAGACAGCACCTGGCTCCTTCTCTTTCAAGTTCTGAGACCACTGTTGTAGGCAGAGCCATTTTTTGGAACCCAAAAGTCCAAGTCCTAATCCTTAGAACCTGTGAATCTTATTTTACATGACAAGAGACTTTGAAGATGTGATTAAGATCTCTTTTTAGATTTTATTTATTTATATGAGTGAAAGAGAGAAAAAAAGATTAGAAATATTCATTGCAAAATCACTATAAGAAAAGTCAAAAGAAAAATGACAAACTGAGATTTGCAATCTTATCACAAAGGACATATTAAGAGCTCCTACCAACCAAGAAAGACCAGCAACCCAATAGAAAAATTGGGTCATCTATTTACCATTTCCCACTTTGATATTTTTTTAGAATCATCTAAATATACTATATTTTCAAAAGGCTTACTAAAATAAAAAATTTTTTAAATAGTGATTACCCAGGCTACTGTTTGGTAATGCTTCAAAAAAGACGATTACACATAAATTCTGACTTGTGTGAGTGGATATTTTTGTAGAAATTGATAAATGTTGTGAGTTTCATAGCTGAGCTGACACAGTTTGAAATTAATACATGAATTACTAGGTCAGAAAATTGACCCAAGAACTGAAGAAGCAGCTCATAACCAGGGATAATTGTAAGAACTTAAACAGATTACACACCCACTTTTCCCTTCTCCATCACCAACTGTTAAACTGACAGAAATTTTAGGAAAGAATTTAGACTTCAAGGAAAGAAGGGGAAGGGCAAAACTGGATATGCAGAAAACCTTCAGAGGCAAGGTGATCAAAGCTGACATTTGGGTTATTAAATAATAAAGCACTAAACTAGAAGTCACAAAACCTGGACCCCAAATTTATCTATGATGGCTGATAGGACACTTGGACACAAAATTCAATGACAGAATGATGTGATTATCCCAAGAACCCCAAGTACTAGCATGGTGGGGTGCTGGCACAAAGAAAATTACCCATTCTAGTTCTTTCACTTATCTTTCTCATTCTGATAATGGTTTTGTTTACATGATGGTCTCAGTCTGATTGTGAACAGTTTGAAGCGGGTGTATTAGTTACCATTTAATTGCACTGCATATATCAGGGGAACAAATATCACATGGTTTAAACAAGGGAAAGTAGTATTTCTCTTTCACATTAAAAAATAACCAAGTTTAAGAAATCCCAGGCCAGGGGCACCTGGGTGGCTCAGTCAGTTAAGCGTCTGCCTTCAGCTCAGGTCATGATCTCAGGGTCCTGGACTGAGCCCCACACTGGGCTCCCTGCTCAGCAGGGAGTCTGCTTCTCCTTCTCCCTCTGCCCCTCCCCACCACTTGTGTGCTTGCTTTCTCTCTATGCTCTCTCTCTCGAATAAATAAGTAAAATCCTTAAAAAGAGAAAGAAAGAAAGAAAGAAAGAAAGAAAGAAAGAAAGAAAGAAAGAAAGAAAGAAAAGGAAAGAGAAGAGAAAAGAAGAGAAAAAAAAAGAAAAAAGAAAAAAGAGAAAAGAAAAGAAAAGAAAAGAAAAGAAAAGAAAAGAAAAGAAAAGAAAAGGAAAACTAGTAGTCCGGGGCTGGGATAGCAGCTTCACAGCTGTCATCAGAGACTTGGGCTTCTTAACATTCCGCTCACTATCCTAGTGCATGGCTTCCATTTCCAAGGCTACATCATGGTTTTGGATGGCTGCAAGGGCTTAAGCTATCAAAACCAGTATGCATATAATTACAGATGAAAGAAAGGCAAACACAAAAGATCGTATGTTATATGTGGCAGTTGTCAATTTATTGCCTCTCAGCTCCAGATCTGCTTTGTGATACTGGGTCTTGACCCTGAAAATATTGCCCTTGGTCAGTTCATTCAGTATTGGTCTTATCGGTAAATGGTTTTGCGGGAACACTGCGAATCTGTAGGAGAAAGAAGGAGCTCCTCCTCCTAATTCCAGAACACTGTTTTTGGTATGCATGGAAGCTGGCAGATTGGCATGTGGGTGTCCTGGTGGCACTCACCTGGCAGCCCTCACAGACTCACACAGGCCTGTGTTCTCCACCAGCAGGTAGACTATAACTTCCAGCAAGGTTCCTAGGCCCCACCAGGCTGCCTGTTCCTACCAGAGCCTCTCCAACCAGGTCCAAACCTCAGGGGTGAGGGTGGAGCTGCCTTGAAATTCCTATCATCTTCCCTGATCACTCTAAGCCCCAGAAGTAGTAGCTACCATCTGTATGTGCTATTTTTGTACTAGTATTTTGTATTTTATATTGTTATGAGAATCCTTTTACCAATTTTAGTGGTTAACTTTAAGTCATTAATAATTCATTATATTAAATTTTCCCTGTTAACAATTACCGGTGTGGTTTCCATCCTCTAATGCGACCCTGTCTGTTGACTATGTGATTCCACTTACGTGAAATTTGAAATTAGGCAAAACTAATCTATGGTGATAGTGGTTACCTCTGGGAAGTTTATTGACTAGGACATTCATAAGGGAGCTTTCTGGGGTTCTGGGAATACTTTATATTTTAATCTGGATAATGGTTTCATAAATGTATATACATATAAAATTCCATTAATCTACATGATTAAGATGTGTACACCTTCCTCCATGTAAATGACTCCTCAGTCACAACAGTGGGAAAAACCTATGTTGCAAGCTAGAAGAGGAGATAAAGGGACCGATAAACAGGACTCTTCCTAGCTGAACCAACCCGCTTTGAGCAGTTCCCTTTAATATCACAGAGCAGGTACTTTGAACGCCACAGGCCTGAACAAAACCACATGACCAGAATGAGCTGCAAAAAAAGTTAAGTGGACAGGGGGCTTAGCTCAAAATCAGAGTTCTGTTAGCTAAGGAGGAAGGAAAGAGGGGGTGCTACAGTAGACAACTAGTAGCCTCTGCCACAACCAGTACTATTATTAAATTTACTAAAAATTTATTCAGTTATAGCCACTGGATTAAGCCTTAGGGAGGTAGCCATAAACTAACTGCCAGGGCGCCTGACATCACGGAGTTTACATTCTAGCACTTGGCTCTTAGCAGATCCTCAAATAATGTTTATTGAATAAATACGTGAATGATTAGGAAATGAATGAAGGAACAGTATTTGTTTCAATGGGAATAAATTACATAGGGAACCACAACCACAGCTTCTCATGTTGGGAAGAGTATCTGCCTCGCTAGGAAGAAGTGAGCTACCTTTGAAAGGCAGGTAGGGCTGATACACCGTGCACAGAAGTTTTAGAAAGCTCTAGATCACCGCACAGAAATAACTTCTCAATGGAGGCCAGGACTGAACTCTCAACTGGGAATATAGATCAACGTGTTACCTCTTCCAGAGCCCAGCTGGAGTTTGTGGTCTCCCAGACATATGGTTTTAATTGTAATGATTTAAAAAAAACACGCCAACTAAAATGCCTAATAACCAAATTCCAGGAAAATACAGGCTGCCCTTGAAAGATCAGGAAGCATTAGACACCAAAGGCTCGTCAAGGAACAGTTCACCTTGGATGAGGTCTCTGAGCCTCAAGCTTGGGTTTAGCTGCAGAAGGCCCTGCACCTTTTTTTAGGACCTCCTGGGACATTTTTGGGGCTCTCATCACTGGGCAGCACACACGCACGTGCGCGCGCACACACACACACACACACACACACACCAAACTTTAATTTAGAGAGCTGAATTGGACAAGACCCACTGTCTGCCTTAAGCGTGAGCCATGCAGACGATCACAGGGTGTGGGCTTGAGGATATTACGAGAAAGGGCAAAGGGGGACAAAATTTTGAGAGAGGAACGTTCACAGGACTACGGAAAGAGAAGAGAGAAGGAGCCAGAGTCATAACTGTTTCAGACGTCAGATCTCGTAATTCAAGAGAAAGGCCAGAGCCATGGATAATATACCAAAGGGAGTTAGAATGGGAATGCATAGACACTGGCTACCACGCTCTTTTTACAATGGCGGTTTTTCCTAAATTAGAGAGTTTAATGAAAAAATAGACCAGGAGGACAATGCTGCCACTCCCTAGGTGTGGAGCTAAGAGCTACCTCTCTAAACCCAATATTGTCAACCATAAAATGGAGGATTATAACACATGACAGCAGTAGCAGCCAAAAAAAGAAAGTTCCTTAAAGGATGATTAAACTTTATCTGCCAGATAGGTAGTCACTCTTAAAGAAAAGTTTACAGGGGCGCCTGGGTGGCACAGCGGTTAAGCGTCTGCCTTCGGCTCAGGGCGTGATCCCGGCATTCTGGGATCGAGCCCCACGTCAGGCTCCTCCGCTATGAGCCTGCTTCTTCCTCTCCCACTCCCCCTGCTTCTGTTCCCTCTCTCGCTGGCTGTCTCTATCTCTGTCGAATAAATAAAATCTTAAAAAAAAAAAAACTTTAAAAAAGAAAAGTTTACAAATGAATCATAAATCATAAATTGCATTGCCATTTCCTGTCTGGAAATGAGAAGTTCTAATAGGCAGTAGCCATTTAACAGGTGCCTCACACATAATGTTTATTCAAAGCAGACCTTCTGTATGTTTAGTCAATTCATTTTATAATGAGATGGAAATGTTCCTATAATGATGCCCAACTGTAATGGAAGGGTTTGTAATAGGATGCTCTGGTATAAAGAATACTGAATCATGCTTCTATGTATTTATTTATTCACTTATTTACATACACTCTGACTCATTCTAAAAAAAGAATTTGCAGTGATTTGCAACAGAAACATAATAACATGATAAAATATAAATGAAAAAGGGAAAAACACAGTTCAGGGCAAAGATAAATTAGAAGAGCAGGTCATGACATCGTGGAAAACAAAGAAATGTATTCTGTAAGGGATTACACACTTGCTATGATTTATTTCTGAAGTTGTTTCTGAACTTCCTGAAACAAAGACAAAAGAGATGGACAGTGACATAGTTCTCATCTAAAGGGAAAAAGAAAACCATACTATTTCCTGAGAAGGACAGGGAATCCAATGACCTGAATTGTAAAATTAGTTGTATCACCTTGGGTAAGACATCCAACATTTCTGGGTATCTCTGATTCTTCATAGAATGAGAAGCTTGACCTGACCGGATGACTGTGTTTTAGCTCATGCTGTGAGTGGAAGGGATGTGTGCCCCTTTCAAATCAAACCTTTTGTGGGTGACCTCCTGTGTCTTCTCTGAAGGCTACAAGCCAATTCTCAGAGTTTCTCAGGTTGGAATCTGTAGCAAGCAGGCTCTGAGCTACATGTATATTAGCTTGGGACTAGGGACCAATACCTGTGGAAGGGAGGGGCCCGCAGGAGTGGGTAGGGGGACAAGTCGAGCTATGAAGCAAGCCTGATGCAGCCGTGACTGACCCTGTGGGATCTTAGGAGTTAAAACAGCCCAAGAAAGTCAGTTCGGGTTGAGCTGAAATGACTAGTGTATCTACTTCAGTCATTTTCTGGATGTGGGCTACTCTAGAAAGTGACCCTGGTCAGGCAGCTCTCTCCAGCTGAGGCTGTCCCTAAAGACGGTAACATCTGAAAGCACATCCAACAGCTGGAGCACTACACCCTTCTTTGAAGGGGGATCTGGATGGTTCATCTCCGTTTCCACCACAAAGAGTGACCTTCCAAGTCACAAGCTAATCCATAATCCAGCCCAGCATCCCTACCTTCCACTCTTTATACTGAACAATTTTAACTTTAAGGTTTACCTGTTACAGCAACTAGTTGTATTATTTAACACACACACATACAATCCTTACACATGCTTAACACTTGAATGAAAAAGCCTCTAGTGATCACACACTATAATGAATATTCCTACTTCATTAAACTGAGAGTTAATGCAGGGTGTGAACAGAGCTGTGAAGTTCACGGAATTTGTTTTCAACTTTTGTCCTGTGACTTTCCCATCTTCCCATGCCCACTATCAGCCGCTCTCCAACCTACTTCAAAAACCAAATATTTATATTCATATCCTTCGCACTTGCCACCTTTTGAAAATCTTTTATCATTGTCACATACTCAAAATTACTTCTAGTAACACTTATTACTTTTTCCACTAGGAAACACATATTTTTAACCCCAGAAATAAAGAGATGTAACCATTACACGGCATTTCATACAGACACTGAAAGAGGTGAAGGAAATTTTGAGATATTGGGAACTCAACCAATCTACCAAGAGGGAATACAGTTGTGTTTTTAAGATCAGCCCTCTTTTCAACTACATGGCTCCAGGCCTGGGTTCTAAATGGTCTTAGGCTATAGCAGATAGGAAGTAAAATGTGGTTAATTCATGAGACTTACCCATATTTATCTCCGAGGAGTCTTGCGGGAATTATCAAGTAGTCTTTTCATACTCCTCTCCTTGATTCTTCTCATCACCGGTGTTCATTGCCTGAGAAACCGCGTGAAGCAAGACTTACCTTTGCAGCCAGTCACACCGAAGAGGGTGGCATTCCTGCCCAGGATGCTGTCCTTACAAGCTGCCCGCGTGCCTTGAGGTGTCAGTGTGGAGTCACTAGCAGAATGTTCTCTAGGTTGGAGCTGCTGTTCCAGATAGAAGGGTGGAGAAAGACTCTCCTAGTTATGGGGGCAGATTCTTGAGTGAACACTGTTGCTGCACTCTCACATCCAGAAGAATCCCCTGTAAGAACAATGCCTCATGAGAAGCTACACTGATTTAGAGTATAGCTACCTCTCTATAGATATCAGTCCTCCATTCTTGGAATTGAGTCATTTGGGCTTGGCCATGCTGGGCCATGATGAGGAGCCACTCTGAGGAGGAAGATGCCAAGATATCTTCCTTTACGCATTTGTCATTACAGCAATATTCTCATTCTCCTTTCACCTAAAAATCCTCATTCAAATTAACCCCTGGCAGCAGCCCTGCTAGTTCCTATCCAAACACAGTTAAATCCCAGTTTAGAGATAAGTCAGGACTTCTACTACATATATGAAGAAGTAAATTTAAGAAACAGGGCAGTAATAATAAGAGCATCATCAATATAATAACAGCTAATATTTATTGAGAGCTTACTACAAAGCACTGTGCTAAATGTTTTGGAAGCAATTTCTGCTTTGACTACTATCAAACACTATGCAAAATCTATTCTTTTTCACCATTAAAAAAAATTAAAGTACAGAGAGTCAAAAAACACATCCACATTCACAAATCGAGGAATTTGCTGAGCCCAAATACAACTCCAAAGCTTAAGTTTACAATCACTGTCCAAGGCACTGACCTTCATGTCAGCATGCCCCGCTTAAAGAATTTGAGCACTCATTTCTTTAGAAGTGGTTAGACAAAATGTATGCAGCTTAGCTGACCCTTCAGATTTTGTACTATCTTAGATATGAAGAAAAAAGACCCCATTAGCCCAAAAGAGTAAGGAATGACAAGTAATAAGGGGTTCTACCAAGAGAAGAACATCCTTCTGGGTGGGCACCGGTATCCACCCACTGTCTTTCACAGAATCCGAACATCCTTTAGGCTCAAAGTCTGTTGGACCCCCAGGAGACCCTAATACAAAGGACAGCTGAGTAAAGAAAAACATGCTCTTTCTGAGGGCTATCAGGAGACAGGAGGACAGGAAAATAACAGGGAGGGATTGGATAACCAAGAGGGCGTGTGTCTGAAATAAACTTCATTATCTGACCAAGGTTAAGTCCTGATCTTGGATACATGTCAAGCATCTTATAGTATTCATGTATTTAGAGCATACCATATTCAATACCTTCTCCCAATTCCCATGGTCTGTGATATCTGTTGTGTGACACCTTTTTTTCATGCCATCTTACCATCTCTCTCCCCACAAGAACTCAATTTCACCGTATCGGTCAGCTTTGGCTGCACCAACAACCAACTGCCAAAATCAATGGCTTATAAAGCATATTTATCTCTTGTTCACAATACATAAGGGTTGCAGGGTAGGACACATGATGATTAGCTACCATCTGGTCTGTGTTGTTCTCATAGTGGGGGACAGAAACAAAAGAAACAGGCATTCCATGCACATTAATTAAAGCTTTTGCTCAGATGTGGTATTTGTTATGCTTGCTAACAACCATTGGCTTAAGCAAAGGAGCATACTTTATCCACTGTGCTTGGTGGGGGGCATGATAAGGGTGAGGAGAAAACGAATAATTGGGAGCAAAGAAGATCTACATAAACTGGGTCACTTCCCCACCCAGTCACAAAACTGTTCTCTGCCTGACCCTCTCAAAATGCTGTGTGCTCTAGATTTCTGTCCTTGCTGCCTTTTCTTAATCCCACTACACATCTTCCTTAAGTCAACCTGTCCATATCCATGGTAGCAGCTACCAACACTCTCACATCGGTATCTTCAGCACCACTTCTCTCCTTGATTTCAGGCACACCTTTTCCCTATGTACTGAATACCTCTACCCAAATATTTCCACTAGCACAAACTCAAGTTGTGCAAAAAAAACCCCTAACTTATTAGTCTATTTATCTTGATATTCCTTAAATTTGTGCTTCTCTTCCACGCTGTGATTTATCTATTCCAACCCCTAGTCCTTCTGTATATTAATCATGAATACAGAGCCTTAACTCATCTCTTTCCCTAAATCCAAGCATCACCATAGCCTCTTTCAGTCTGCCCCACTCCTCACCCCTACTGCCCTGGCCCTTACCCTTGCTGTCCTCTCAGCAGTGAGCCACTATAATAGCTTCTAACTGGTCTCCACACTATTCCTTGAATATGACATGTGTGCTCTCATCTCAGGGACTTTGCACACACTTACTGCTTCTTTGGTCTCAAAGGGTCTTCCTCCAATGTGCACATGGCTACTGCTCTCACTTTCCTCTAGTCTGTGATCAAATATTGTCTTACGATGCTTTCTCTGAACACCCAAATAAAATACTATACAGCCTATTTTTAAAAATCCTTCTTTGTTCTTATTAAATGTATCAATACCTGACATTTTATTTATATATTCATTATAGATTTGCTATTTGTTAATTACCTGTTATCTCCCTCCCTATGGGCAGGGGATACATCTGTTTTATATTTCCTCTCTCCCCAGCCCCGAGAACAGTGCTGGGCATGTGAAATATTTGTTAAATGAACAAATAATAAATTCCTTTTCTGCTTATTAATCTTAGAGTAGATTCTGTTTTATGTAAATGTACAGCGTGATAACAGCTGCTACTCTCCTAGAAGCTTCTATATCCTGGAAACATAACCTGCTGTGACTTCCAGGCCTGCCTTTGTTTGAGATCATACCTGATCCTACCTCTGAACTCATTTTATCAGATCTCTTCCTAGGTGATCTGTCTAAAATGAGTGCCCTACAATCCCTAAACAAGGGTAAGATGCATTTTTCAATAATAAATCCCTATAGATTCTTTTGGAAACATTCAATATCAAAGAGAAACACTTCTAAACTATGAACAAACAACAGTAATTGAAATCAAAGCTAAATTGTTGATTTGCAAGAGTGAAAGCTATAATGTTGATCATCATGTAATGCGAGTTTTAGATGATTTTTCAGAGAAAGCTGACTGATCTCTTGAGGAGGAAATATTGGAACACAAAAGTAAAGGCCAGTTTTGTAGAAAAATACTTGTAATGATCTCTTCCCATGCCCTTTTTCTCTTTACCCCTGCCCCATTTGTCTTCGCGTATAATCTGCTCCTGGCTCCCCACTCCAGAATCTGTATCTGGCTTCAGTCCTCCCTCTGACCTCTTTGGAAGTTGTTCTATCTTCCTCTAGACATAAGCTTTACAATATGTACCACTACCACACGTGGCTACTTAAATTAACGTTAGTTAAACAAATTAAAAATGCAGTTCTTCAGTTATACTAGTCACATCACAAGGGCTCAGTCACCACATGTGGCTGGTGACGACTGTAGTGGACAACACAGAACGTTATAGAACATTTACATCATCTTAGAAAGCTCTACTGGCCAGCACTTCTCTAGACCCTCAGGATCCCACTTCTAGAAGCCCACTGTTTTTGGGTTTTTTTGTCTATTTAATATGTTCATTCTTCAGCCTTTGCCTCAGGTTCCTACTCCCACTGCAGTTCCAGCCCCCGGAACTCTTGCACTGGGCTAGGCCAGCCCCTAGTCATAATAACGTAACAATCAGATAATGGCAAATCTGCCTTCAGATCCTCATTTACATTAAAGGTGGTCATCGCACCTCTAATGTCACAGTTTGCTGGAGAACAGTGAGTGGTACTGATCAGAGGAAAATCTGCTGTACGGGAGAAAGGGCGAAACAAGAAGAAACAGGAATTCGGTGGACAACTCCAGGGAAACTACCACAGGTTATTAAAACCTCAGAGCAGTGGAATGACCACTCAAGAAAACAGGCAGGACCATGGACTAGTTTGCTTCCTTGCCAACACATAAGAGTAATGAGAGTCTGACTCCGGAGAGTCAAAGGTTTTGCTTACACTTGGACTGTGCAGAGTCCACTGTATGTGCGATGCCGGCAAGACCCCTTTTTCATGAAAGTAGGTTTCTAATAGAGGGGAAAACAGTAACTGAAGACAGGGCCAGTCCTGGGACAAAGGCTTGGATAGCAGTTGTAGATGGGTTCGTGCTCCTAACCACGTCACAAGAGGGAAGAACACGGTCAGTGTATAACAAGACAACTCCTTCCAGGCCTAGAGAGAGTGCTACTGGATCGTGTTTGGAATTCCTGCTTAGAATGAACCCTTTTACACTGCTGGCAGGAATGCAAGCCGGCACAGCCACTCTGGAAAACAGTATGGAGATTCCTTAAAAGTTAAAAACAGAGCTATCCTAAGACCCAGCAATTGCATGACTAGGTATATTGTACTGTGTACAAATACAGTGATCTGAAGGGACACCCCAATGTTTATAGCAGCGATGTCCACAATAGCCAAACTATGGAAAGAGCCCAGATGTCCCTCGACAGATGAATGGATAAAGAAGATGTGGTGTGTACACACACACACACACACACACACACACACACACACAGACTGGAATACTACTCAACCATCAAAAAATGAAATCTTGCCATTTTCAATGATGTAGATGGAACTAGAGGGCATTATGCTAAGCGAAATAAGTCAATCAGAGAAAGACAACTATCATATGATTTCACTCATATGTGGAATTGAAGAAACAAAACAGAGGCACATGGAGGAAAGGAAGGCAAAATAAAACAAGACGTTATCAAAGAGGGAGACAAACCATAGGAGACTCTTAACCATAGGAAACAAACTGAGGGTTGCTGGAGGGGAGAGCGGTGGAGGCTTGGGGTAACTGGGTGATGGGCATTAAGGAGGGCACATGACACAATGAGCACTGGGTGTTATATACAACTGATGAATCACCGAACTCTACCTCTGAAACTAATAATATACTATATGTTAATTAATTGAATTTAAATTAAAAAAAAAAAAAGGAAAAAAATAAAGTGAGTCTGTGTAGACAACAAAAACCAACCAACCAACCAGCCAACCAAAAAACTAAGATGCTCAGGAGCCAGGCTGGGAGAATGCAGATTATTCCTTCTTCCAGAAAAGTGCTGACTGTGGGTTCCAAGTAGTATAGGCAGCTGTTTGCTGGAATGCTCTCCATGACACTCAGTATCACCTGAGACAGAGTGCGTTCTTGCCAGGGCTCCGGGATAGAACCGCGGTGCCCGTGGGTGGGGGTGGGGGGATTTATTTATTCATCAAGAAACAAGGCCTTAAGTGAAGGAGTTGGGTTTTAATTATAGAATGTCAGGCATCATGGAGGATATGGAGGGGATGCCTTAGTGATTCTGACTCCCTGAAATCACACCACAAAAATCCACTTCTGTGTTCTCAGCTACCCACTTGGCTCACAACCCCCTCCACCGCCCCCCAACCCCACCCCAGGGAGAGAGCTAAGCAAATATGCTGACACTGAAATCATTCTACTAGTGGCGATTCTAAAAAAGCGGGTTGACAGAGTCTACAAATGCTCTACGATGCTTTCAGTTCAAGCAACAAGCTTCAAGAAAGTTAAATTTTTATATCATTTCCAGCATCAAATCAGTAGATTAAGTGCTACAAATGGAATTCAAAACTATTAAAAAACCTGTAGCTAAGTCTTTGTATAAAATAAATGAGAAACGTATTTCAACATAATGTACAAGCCGTTCTTGCTCTAGGCTGATATCTCTAATCTGCAGAATTTCTTTTTGAGACACAGGGATACAAAGGCAGAAGAATGAAAAAGAAAAAGAAAAAGAAACACAGCCCTTAAAATCTTCAACGCTCTGGAAAAGCTCAGTTGCCTCATTTCAGAAACCTGGCAAGAAACTACTGATTTTCTCAGAAACAAGCAAGGATCAGCTAATTCCTTGAGGCAATTAATGGTTGTTATTTAACATAACATTTTTTATTCAAAAACTGCTTATTGCTTAACATTGAAGGGCTTATCATGCATTTGTTGTGAAGAACCCTTCCCAGGGGGATCCTTTGGGATCAAGGCCAAAACACGGAAGGGAGGTGGAAACCTTAGCATGAGCTGAAGACCTGCATGCCTCTAGACTGGTTTGTGTGGGTGAGCTTAAGGGTATTATCGCTCCAACCCCTGTCCTTACTATCTGCTCTCAGGGCGGACCTCTTGTGCTTTGAGGAACCATTGGAGTGAGAATGAACAGCATAAATCTGCCATTAATGAAGCATTTACTAAGAAAACTAGTTGAACTGTGCTTCTTTCACTGCATGACTTTATAAATACTTCACAGCAATCTTGAGGGGCAGGTATTAATAGTCCACATTTTCAGATGCAGAGAATTTAGGTAACTTGTCCATGCTTGCACAGTTTTACCGAGTGGAGGTAAAGTCAAACCCAAGTTTTGAATTCTAAGTCCACATTATTTCATGGGAACTAGAACTGTCCTCATTGTAGACAACATATGGGGACATATTCCTTAACTACAAATCTCTCCTGAATAATTCTAATTTCCACAAAATTTTATTCAGAAGAGCTCTATAGGTAAAGAACATGTTTTTATATATTTGCTTCTAATGTGAACTTTCCCCAGAAATTACATAAAGAGACAGATGAAGACTCAAAGAGAATACGGTACTGAACTGGATGGCAGGGACATGCTGCATCCTGTCTCCCTGCCAAGCTGCATCCAAAAGTCACAAGAGTTCCTAGTCAGGTCT
Source organism: Ursus arctos (assembly GCF_023065955.2). Taxonomy (NCBI): domain Eukaryota; kingdom Metazoa; phylum Chordata; class Mammalia; order Carnivora; family Ursidae; genus Ursus; species Ursus arctos. The sequence goes on along the minus strand of NW_026622764.1, from coordinate 55,021,784 downwards.
GTAGACCTTCCGGAAGCTTAGGAATTCAGCTGAAGAGGAACCTGAACATTTCTTTCCATGAAGGCATAAAAGCAAGTGAATGAAGCGAGATCGCAAATTTCACGAACTGCAAGCATGAAGCTGTGACGCACTGTATTTACAAGTGTGCTGTTTGTTGATTAAAATGTACATATACATGTATATATGTAAAGTTTGATAAACACTTGCACATTTATATATATAATATATATAAACATATTTATATAAATATATATAAAATATATAAATCAAATATATTTATATAAATATATAAAATATAAATATATATAATACATAAAATATATAAATAAATATCAAATATAAATATATATAAATAAATAAAGGATGTGGTACTCAACACTTAGAATTGCAAGAGTTCCTTTCAGGCAGGCATTCTTTCTGAGAGCTATGCTGAAGCCATTAGCGACATATGAGAAGAAAATAAGACATTTTGTAATTTCACATTGCCCAAACGAGACCACTGTGTTACTTTCAGCAAGAGGACGGTCGCAAGAGCTCACATCAATTGCCTATCATTCAGCAAGTTTCCTGGGAATATCTCACAGGACTCCTGAGAAAACAGTGGGGGATACATCGTGATGTGGTGAACCATTCTCATGACTCAATAACTTTTTATCCTTTCCTCAAGCCAAATAGTTCAGAAGATTGCTTGCTATTATTCTTAGCTGCTGGGATGTAGCTTCCTGTTCTGTGTTTTCATCACAGGTGGTGATCGCCGAGAGGAAAAGTTGTTCAAGAAAATAACTTGTCACAAGGTAATGCATGACTCAAGCGTGGAAAGTTATCTGAAGTTAAATTCTGAAAACAGAAAGTCTTCCCTTGGGAAAGGCTCAGATGTGCAGAGATGTGACCGGTATTATTTGAATGCCTACTATCTGCCAGGCACTTTATAAATATCATTTGATTTAACATCACAACCATCACAGCAGATCCTTTTATCTTCACTTCACGTGTGAGAAAGATAAGCTCAAACAAAATTTTAAGAAATTACGAAGATCACAGAGCCAGTGAGTGGTAGAAATGATTGGGTTTTTAAATTTTTTTTTGAGGTATACATTCAAATAGTAATGTGCCTAAACTATACTCATCTTAAATTTGCAGTTAATGAAATGTTACATGTATTTATGCCCATGTAACCACCATCTAACTGAGGATATAGAAAGTTGTCACTCTGTAGGAAGTTCCTTCTTGCCTTTTTCCATTTAATATGCAACCCAGAAGTGACCTCTATCCTGACTTCTATAAGCATGGATTAATTATGCTTGTCCTTAAACTTTATACAAATGTAGCATGACTAGCCATCCTAGTTTGCCTGGAACTGAGGAATGTCCCAGATGTGGAGTTTTTAGTGCTAAATCTGGGACAGATGGTCATGCTTTAAAGTGAATCACACAATATGTATCCATTTCTGTTTTGTTTTGTATAACATAATGTCTGTGAGATTCATCCAGGCTGGTATGTGTAGCAAGGTTTTGTTCTTTTCATTGTTGTGTATTATTCCATTTTATTACTATTCTATAACGTATTAACCATTCTCCAGTTGATGGACATTTGTTTCTAATTTTTGACTTCCATGAATAAAGCTAACAACAATGTCATCTGAGTCTTTTGTGGATATAATTACTCAATTCTCTTAAAACAAATGCCAGCTCATAGCAGGTACGTTTTAACGGATACCACCAAAATTTTCTGAAATAGTTGTACCAATTTACACTCCTAGCAATTTATGGAAGTTTTAGCTGCTCCACATCCTTACCAACATTTGGCAGGTCAATTTTTTTAGTCATTCTTGCCATGCGATAGTCTACTATTAGAAATATTCATGCCCTTATGCAGTCTCCTTCCACACCGACTTTGGTCTTGGCCATGTGATTCACTTCAGCCAATGGGATATTAGCAAGTATAACACAGACTAAAGTTTGATAAACACTTGCACACTGAGGCTTGTTCTTTTGAGACACTCACTCTGAGAGACCTGATCCACCATATAAAGATGTCTGGCTATGCTGCTAGAGAGACTACATGGAGACGTAGAAGAGGGGTAGAAACATTAGCATGGACTGCTTAGCTGGGTCCCAGCTATTCCAGCCATCTCCACTGAAGTGCCAGACCTGTGAGTGAAGAAGCCACATTGGAAATTCCAATTCCAGTAAAAGCAACATGGAGCAGAATTGCCCAATGGAGTCTAGTCCAGATGAAGAACTGGGAAAAATATTGTTATTGTTCAGGTCACTAAGTTTTGGGGTGGTTTATTTCATAACTATAGGTGGGTTCTAACACATAAGTATATACTAATACCTCTTTTTGGATTTGATTATTTCCCTGAGGAATGAGGATACTAAGAACCATTTCAGATGTTTATTGCCTACGTGGATAATCATGAAATTTTATTTTATTCCATTTTATCACTTAACTTTCCCATTAGATCTTTTGTCTTTTTCTGTTGTGATTAAAAATCCATTACTTTAGTCTACTGCAAGTTCCTTTACTTCTTCCCAAACATTCCAAATACCTTAAAGAGTTTAATTCCATGTCGTCCTTCAACACTTTGTGCTATGACTTCCATTTTAACATGTTATAAGCTCCATGATACATTGCTGTTATTTTTGCTTTAAATAGCCATTATTCTTTTATATTTTCCTACATATTTACTCTTTCCAGTGCTCTTCAGTTCTTCCTCCAGTTTTGCACTTTCACCCAGGCTCATTATCCTTCAGCCTAAAGAAGTCAAATTCTTTGGAGGGTAGATCTGGGAGCAGTGAATTCCCTGAGATTTTGTTTGAAAAACTTCTGAAATTTCACCTTAAACTTTTACAATTAGCTTTCCTTCATTCATTTTTCAGGAGGGAATGATACCCAGTGCCATTTTTTCCTACTTCATAGAAAATACTTTTTATATTATTTTTTAGTGTTTAAAATTTTCAAAATTTATACACAATAAAATTCCACTTTCTGGTGTATAGTTCTATGGTTTGTAACTCAACCACACAGAATTCAGTAGCCATAATATAATCATGATACGGAACAGTTTGATTATTCCCCAAGTTCTTTCATCCTGCCCCAATCTCTGAAGATGACTGATATGTTCTCAATCCCTAGTTTAGCCTTTTTTAAGAGTGCCATATAATTGAAGGATATAGTATATAGCCCTTTTTTAACCTTTAACATTTTTTTCTAGTTTTATTGAGAAATAATTTACATCACTTTATAAGTTTAATGATGATTAGGTTTGTACATGTTATGAAATCATTATTGCCACAGATTCAGCTAACACCTATAATCTCATGTAGATACAATACAAAGAAAAAAAATTTCTCCTTGTGATAACTCTTAGAATCTACTCTCTTAACAACTTTCCTAAAAATCCTATAGCAGTGTTAACTATAGCTATCATATTGTATATTATATTCCCTAGTACTTACTTATCTCACAACTGGAAATCTGTATCTTTTGGTCACCTTCCTCAAATTGCCCCTCCCTCACCCTTCATCTCTGGTAAGCACATGTCTGATCTCTTTTTCTATGAGTTTGTGTTTTGTTTTGTTTTGTTTTGGGGTTTCTGTTTTTAGATTCCACATATAAACGAGATCATACAGTATTTCTCTGACTTATTTCACTTATCATAATGCTATATACTTATGGCATCACATTTTTATCCATTCATTAATTGATGGACTCAGGCTGTTTCCATGTCTTGGCTATGTAAATAATGCCATTATGAACATGGAGGCATAGACAATTATATGGTCACAATTATATGGCCAATCTTCAACAAAGGAGGCAAGAACATGCAATGGGAAAAAGAAAGTCTCTTCAACAAATGGTGTTGGGAAAACTGGACAGCTACATACAAAAGAATAAAACTGGACCACTTTCTTATACACAAAAATAAACTCAAAATGGATTAAAGACCTAAATGTGAGACCTGAAATCATAAAAATGATAGCAGGAAAAATAAGTAGTAATTTCTCTGACATTGGCTGTTACAATTTTTCTATATAGGTCTTCTGAGGCCTATATAGAAAACGAAGAGCAAACATAAAGCAAAAATAAAGTATTGGGACTACATCAAAATAAAAAGGTTCTGCACAGCAAACAACCAGAAACAACCAACAAACTAAATGACAACCCACTGAATGGGAAAAGATATTTGCAAAATGACAAAGCCAATAAAGGGTTAGTGTCTGAAATATATAAAGAACTTATAAAACTCAATAACCCCAAAACAAATAATCCAATTAAAAAATGGGCAGAAGACATGAACAGATATTTCTCCGAAGATGATATCCAGATGGCCAACAGATACATAAAAAGGTGCTCATAACCACTCATAATCAGGGAAATGTAAATCAAAACCATAATGAAGTATCACCTCACACCTGTCAGAATGGCCAAAATCAATAACACAAGAAACAAGAGGTGTTGATAAGGATATAGAAAAAGAGGAACCCTCTTGAACTGTTGGTGGGAAAGTAAAATGGTGAAGCCACTCTCAAATCAGTATGGAGATTCCTCAGAAAGTCAAAAATAGAACTACCCTAAAATCCAGCAATAGCACTACTGAGTATTTACCCAAAGAATACAAAAATACTAATTCAAAGGGATACATGTGCATCCCTATGTTTATAGCAACATTTATAATAGTTAAATTATGGAAGCAGCCCAAGTGTCCATTGATTGATAAATGGGTAAAGTAGATGTGGTATTCGTGTGTGTATGTGTTTATGTGTATGTGTGTGTGTGTGTGTGTGTATGTGTGTGTGTATGAATGACATGGAATATTATTCAGTCACAAAAAAAGAATGAAATCCTACCATTTGCCAAGACATGGATGCAGCTAGAATAACATACTAAGCAAAATAAGTCAAAGAAAGACAAATACCATATGATTTCACTTATATGTGGAATTTAAGAAATAAAACAAATGAGAAAAGGGGAGGGAGGGAGGAAGGGGGAGAGAGAGAGGGAGGGAGAGAGAGACAGACAGACAAACCACTAAATAAGACTCTTAACTATAGAAAATCAACTAATGGTTACCAGAGGAGAGGGGTGGGGGGCATGGGTCAAATAGGTGATGGGGATTAAGGAGTGCACTTGTTGAGATGAGCACTGGGTGATGTATGGAATTTTTCAATCACTGTATAGTACACCTGAAACTAATATTTAGCACTATATTAACTGGAATTTTAAAAAAAGATAAAAATATATACACATGTATTTTGACTCTAAAAAAAAAACGAATCTTGGGAAATCAAATTATGCTTTCCTTAAGCTTACTTTTTTTCATTTTTCATTATTTTGTCTTAACTTTTTATTATTTATGCTTATTATTTTGCATTGTTCATTATTTTGCCTTAAAACCTTGTTTTAAAATTCTCAGCCCTTGTCTCTCTAAACACCTTAGCACACTTTCTAAAGCATGTACACTTTTTAAACTCTATGATAATTTTTGAAAAGAGTGGAATCAACTATTCCTTTCCCTCTGCCACATTTCCAAGCCTTGAGTTAAATGGATATCATATTACTCATTCTTTCCCACGGGCTATGAATAGAAATGATCTATTTACTTCCAGGTTAAGACAATTAGAGCTGATATTCCCCCTTCATCCTCTGCTTGCCCTCTGTAGTGACCTTAGAGGCTACATTCAGCACAGTGATAAGATGGCATGGCCTCCATTAGCCTTGGTCTCTGAAAAGCCATGTGCAGCAGAGTCCTCTGCCCACCAACCAGCAGCAAGTAATGAGTGAGAAATAAACTTTTACTGTGACAAGCCACTGAGATTTCAAGTGAGTTAAACACAGCACAACCTCTCCTTAAACATAAGATTCTTTTATAAATTTAATGCAATTGGGGTCAACATGTAAACAGCATAAACATATACAAATAAAAAATAATCTTTTCTTCCAATGACTATTCTTATTTTGCCTTGGGATTCTACTCTAATATCCCAGAAAACAAGGTAAAATGCCTAAATTAAGAAGTCTTAAGCTTAGGCCACCATTTTCAGGTTAACTCAGCCTCATGTGATACTTGACTCAAAGTGTGAATTCCCAATCATAGCCATTTCTCCTTTCTCAATAGAGTTTACATCTCTCTTCTGCCTCCTGAGTCCCATGAGTGGGTTCGGAATGAACCGTACCCTCATGCATTTAAGGGATTAGCCTCCAAGGCACAGTTTTTCTTCCTGCTCTCCTAGTCCCCGTGGTGGTGAGGTCGGTTTGCTCTGGAGCCCATGCTGACATCCACCAGGATGTTCCCACTCCAGCTTGGACTTCTGGGCATTCTATTGGCTCCAGATGCTGAAGTTGGCAGTGACTGAGCTCTGCCTTCATTATGAGGTCCCTATGTTCAGAGGCTGGCACACATTTTCTGTTAAGGGCCAGAGAGTGAGTATTTTAGGCTTTGCAGGCCACATGCAGTCTCTGTTGTATATTTTTCTTCTTTTTTCTTGTTCTTCTTGTAGTGCTTGTAGTGGTGATGGTTGGTATTCTTCTTTCCCCTTTTCTTTGCCTTCTCTTTCTCCCTCCTCCTCTTCATCACTATTTTTTTTTTTGAAATTGTAAACACCATTCTTACCTCAGGGCCACAAAAATGAATACTGGAAGGATTTGTCCCCTCGGCCACAATTTGCCAACCTCTGACATACAATCTTTTCATTCTGACTGTGGGCCTCTTGTAGCTCCCTACACTGATTTTAAGAACTCCTGCGTTCCTGGCATGCCCCCCAAAGTCTGTGAGAGGTTGTGGACTATTTCAGGTCCATTGGCTGAGAAAATTCCTCCTTTCCAGGTGTTGTTTTTGTTTTTTTTTTTAAACTATTACTTCTGCATCATGCTGATGCCAGAACCAGAGCAAGGGCTGGCATACTCTTTCATTCCCTCTCAACCTGATGCAATTCTACTGGAGTGCGATGGCCTGAGGTTAAAGAAATACAGGGTGCAGTTAGTTCTGTTGTCAGGGACCCACATGGCAGCCTTTCTGTCCTGTGAAGCTTCTTTAAATACTTCTTCTTTTCCCCTCAGCAAATAGTTTTCTACTTTTTCTCTGTTGGGTGGATCATGTCCTCTGATCTTCTAAACTATGGTTTATAGGAAAACTATAAAAAACCCCTGTGCTGCACTAGTCTTGCATTTTACTATGGAAACGGGACATTTTATAACTTAGAAAATGCCTCTTTCTCCATCAAAGACCAGTTTTTAATATATATTCCAACACACTCCTGAAATAAACATCATAAATCTCCATACTTTGTAATTAAATACTTCCTAATTTATCTGCTACTGATACAAGTTTTTTGTTTTTTTGTTTGTTTGTTTGTTTGTTTGTTTGTTTGTTTTAAACAGGGGCATATGCATGTATTTCAAGCTACCAAACATCTAAACTGCTCAGCCATGGAGCATGAATTTTCCATACTTTGCAAGAAGCATTTAGCTTCAAGGGTAATGTAAAGCAAAGTATTCAAAAGTTATATACTATAATCATCTATTAAATATTTTAAGTGATCACTTATTCATAAGACCCCACTTTTTCCTTCCCAAGATACTTGGCATGATGCAGCAGCAATTAAAAGACACTCATAATCATAATCACAGCAATTATTATGTTTTCTGGCAGCTCTGTGCCACCCTTACATAGCAAGCCTCCAGAGATCTAGTTCTGCCTCTGGAATAGAGAGCATCTGTCCTTAACAGAGGTTTTAGTCTGTGCTCCTGGCTGGGTCACCCACAAGAGCGTCAGCAGTGACTCAGCGGCACCCTGGGAAGCACTGTCAGTGACTCAGTGTCACAAAGCAAAAGAGAAAGCTGCTATAATACTTGGCCTTTCTTTTCTTCTTGTGAGAGTTCTTTCTGTGATAGCTGTAGGGTGAAATACAGCAGAATTAAAATTTCAAAACATTCTGCTTTAGATGCCCTGCAATATGGTTCAGGCTTTGATTACAGAAAGGAGTGGCATTTGTAAGATGGTTTTATAACTTTGGAAAGAAATAATTTCTAAAAAAAAAAAGATTAGTTTCATTCAGCAAGGGCCAAACTGCTTACCTATGCTTGTGTTCATCTCCCTCTCCCTCTCCTCCTCATGTATGTGTGTTTAGGAGGGAGAAGGAACATCCCGTCCAGTATCACACATCTTATACCTCCTTCTTCCTGGGATCCCTGGAGAATATGAAATGCGTGCCAGGTTGCTGAGGACTGAATTTCAGCATCAGAACTACCACTTCTGAGAAATTTCCTCCTGCCTGTGTTCAAGCAACCGCATTTAGGCTCATAAATATCCAGGTCCCTGCGAGTCACGCTCACTATATGTGAACTCCTTAAAGGCAGAAGTTATGTCAAGCTTTCAAAAATTCGTTGTTAAAAGAAGGAAGGAGAGCTTGAGAGAGTAATGAATGAATGAACACATGACTAATCAGTCTGGTAAGATGATTTGTAGTTTCGAAAGGTTCATTTATCATTTTTTCTGAGAGGAAAGGATGGTAGGCTTCATTCAGTAAATTTACGCAGATTAGTGCATCAAATCCAATCAAATATCTGGGTTATGTGCTTGAGTATCATGACTGAAACAATACTGGGATCACCACCAGGAAGGGTAAGTACTGAATGAAACCTTTCATCTGACTGCTTTCATCTGACTGCTGAAAGGGATAAAACCACCAAAGATGACGGCTCAGGCTGAACACAGGCTCTTTCTAAGAGGGAAAGACAAATAATAAGGATCTTGTTCCTAATCCAGCTTTTTTATTGGTAAGTGAGCCCATTTTATACAGTTTGTCATGTAAGAAGATCATGGGCTATCCACAGCTAAATTTAATGTATTACCTTTTCTTTCCATTCAACTGAATGAGTGTGGGAGCAGCTATCAGAGCGCTGTGGTAAGTGCCAGAGGTGAGAGGGGGAGGAACACGAAGGCAAAACACTGGCATATCAAAAGGTGGTATGAAATCATAATTAGTGCAAAGACCCTGAGCCAGGTGGCCTGGGTTTGAACTCCACCCCTCCCACCTTCTAACTCTGCGACCTTGCACAGGTTACGTAGCATCGCTAATCCTCAGCTGCCTCATCCATGAAATTATAACAGTACCTATCTCTTGGGGTTACGGAGAAAAATGACACAGGAAAAACACTTAATTCAGCATTTGATAAAGAAAGTTCTCCAAAGTCACAGTAATTATTATCGTTTTGCTACTGTTGCTATTTTCATTATTATTAAGAAAGCGTCCTTGACATGTAGGAGCCATTTGGCTGCGAATGACAAATACCACTTATTGATTAACTAATTTTCACAAACAGATCATAGCAAATTGAAATATAGTCTGCCAAATACACTAATAACCTTAAATATTCTTAATAACATGCATGGGTTAAAAGAAGTTTTGATCATTTATCAACATTCTCTTTCTGGTTATTAAATCATACTCTTGCATTATGTAGGTAGCTATTGGATATTTCTTTAATAGACCACATGTAAATTTAATAACAATGGTAATGAATTCTTGTTAGAGTTTCTCATAGAATGAATTAATCTTCCATTCACACGCCTACTGAGGTCAAAAACAATTCCTTGCACAATACAATTATAAGTCCTCAGACCTATAAGAACAGATTCAGTCTCAAAACAGTTCCATTAGGCCTGCAAGAGCCCTGCGAAATTGATGGAATCCTAAGGCCTACACAGTGGTTCAATTCTAAGGGGAATGACTCTGAGGATTTTCTTGCCAAATGGAGTAGTGCTCCAAAGAACGAAGCCCACTCCCCAAATACCAAAGTCTTTTAGTGCCGACCCCCAAGCTCAAGAGGTGAAGATGAATTCCATGTAAAGCCTTTCTCAACAGCGAAAGCCTTCATAGCACAGTGAGCCTGGGATAAAACAAAGCAGCGCAGGCAGGCTTTATCTGATCAGGTCCTTCGCCTTTGAGAGGCCTGAAAGCCTATAGTGATGGGCCGCCAAGAGAAGATGGTTGTAGCACTTAACCTTCCTTAATTTATGGGGGGGAAAAAGTAAGACGTATTATTATATCTCAAAGATCTGCTTCTCAGTTTCATGCTATTCAAACCTACCTAAAACGTATATAAAAGATGGTCACAAGACTAAGCAAAGTCTCAGGGCAAACATCACGTCTTCCTAAGGCATCCATTTTTCTAGAAGCTTGGTGGGAAAGCATTATCTTTATATTTAATCAGACACAGATACCTCATGAATTCTTACAATAAATCAGGAAATCTATAAATATATGTGCCTCTCTGGGGCTGCACCTTAGGAATATCATGTTTACTTTCCTATTCTGAAACTTCAATGGGAGTTTGAATATCCAATATGACAAAATGTACCCACTGGCCAAACATAAACAGAAGTTCCAAGATTTTATGTTCTGAATTTCTATTCATTTCTTTTGTCTCACCAATACATAGGCATACACAAAAGCAAACTCTAGCTATAATGAATATGGGATTCGCTTTGCCCTCTTCTCCAACCCAGGTCCATGCCCTTATATCCCCTTCACAGCAAAAGGATTTTGTCCTTCTGTTATGCTTTCACTTGAGGATGCAGAGCTTCACAAAAATTCACAACAGCTGGTGATACTCCTAAGATCCCTACAAGGCAAATGCAGATGGTGATGATAACCACCCACACACTGTCCATCTGCTCAGATGTTAACCTCAAGGGGAAAAAAATCTACACCAGTGAAATGAGGACATTTTCATGCCAGCAAAGAGCAGCTGTTAAAAGGTACAATGAAGATCCCACCCACTCACCCAGGCTCTGATTTGACAGTACTGTAGTCAAACACACAGGCCGCAGGATTGTTAGACCACAGAAGCCACTCTGACTTTTCCAAGTGTGATTAATAACTTTGCAAGGCAGTGAGCAATAGTGGTCTAGGCATTTGGGTTTCAGGTAGAGGACAGTGTGTGGACCATGAACTTACAGAAGACTCAGATAGTCATCTTTATATCTCTGTACCTTCTGTGGTTCCTGGCAGGGGGGCTGGAGGGTACAAATAAATGTCGGAGAAGAACTAAATGAATAAACAGGTTTTAGAAGATTTTTAGTTCAAGGGAGGTTGAAGCCCAGGAAAAACTTAATACAGTTAGTTTGTCACACTATCATGGTTAGAATTCCATCTCCACTAATTAACTGTCAAATCTTGGGTAAGTTATTTAAACTTTCCAAGCTTCTGATTCCTCATGCATAAAATAATATACTCACAGGGTCATTATAATAACTAAATTATATAAAATAGCAAAGGTACAATGATTAACTGAGTGACTGTCACAAATAGACCTTGAATAATTTAATCTTCCTTAACAGGTAGCCAGAAAAGTTCAGCCTCTCCTTTGTTACAGAGCTCAGAGTGGAAATCAAGGTATGAAAAATAGAACTTGCATCTGAAAAATGATGAAAAATGAACTGAACTGAAAAAGAGTACTGCTTGGAGCCAGAGATATTCATCCATTCATTTTGCCTTGATTTTGCTGTTTAGCGGCTATGTGATGTTGAACAAGTCTTTTAAACTGATATTCCCAGGGGTGCCTGGGTGGCTCAGTCGTTAAGCCGGCGGCTCAGGGCATGAACCCGGCGTTCTGGGATCGAGCCCCACATCGGGCTCCCCTGCTGGGAGCCTGCTTCTTCCTCTCCCGCTCCCCCTGCTTGTGTTCCCTCTCTCACTGTCTTTCTGTCAAATAAAATCTTTTTTTAAAAAACCCTGATATTCCCAGTTATGTCAGCCACAAATTAGGACTATAATTTTGTAATTTACAAACTAAATTTTATAAATTTTATAATTTTAATAATTTCTGCTCATCCCATCATATAGTTCTATTTTGAGACTTTGTGTAAGGTAGAACCATGATTTGTAACTAGTGACAAACTATACAAATATAAGGCGCTATTATGGATCAATTTTTTGGGTTGCTAAGTATAGAAATAGATTATAAATACACTTGAATTGAATAGCAGGCAAAGGGCTCATAGTAAGATTTCTCTTACTATGGGAAAGAGAAAAATCATGCTTTCAAGAAAGGCCAAGTTATAAGTCAGAGTCCCTAACTTTAGATCTAATAGGCTCACAGGTCTTATCTTGCATGCTTGGAAAACTAAATTGAGAAGATTTGAGAAGATGTTGTTGGGCCCAATTTTAAAAAGTACTATTGTAGTTCAATGCTGGCTGCAAAGGATCCAGAAGGTAGGTGTGTCAACATGTATGCTGCGAATTTTCCATCCTAACACGATATGTTCTTTATGCCCAAAATATTGCTGACAACCCACTTCTTGAAACTCTGTTCCATTAACCCTAACTTGTTTTGCTTGCCAGTGGCTTTCAATGCTCATTCTCTGCTTCCTGACATATCTTGCTTCCTCCCACTATTTTTGTTTTCATCAGTTTCTGTCTAAACTCATTTCCTCAGGGACCTCTCTAATTCCCATGGGATTTCCCATGTGAAATCCTAAATTCATATTTATTACCCTAATATCTGTACATATTTTTTAAGTCACTATCACCTCAATCAAATATGGCTAAAAATTTATAAATCATTCTCCTATCCCCCTTATCCTCTTTAGTTCCTCATTCCTAATATTCCATTTATCTCACGGTGTGCAATGCTTTATATGCAGAGAGCCATAAAATTTAAATGTATTCTATTATATTGGAGGAAATAGAATATCAGTCAATTCAGAGATTTTCCTGTTTTCCTGGGTACATCTAAGCTCCAGGGCTTTCACAGAGCTGTGGTATCATGAAAAGTGGACACTGTGTCCTTGCTATTATCTGTTCATGCTGGCATCTTCTGAGACTTCCAGAACACTGATCTCTGGACCTTCGGCCATCAGTCCATGTGTTTACCTTCTGAGCAAGCCCTCATTTGCATCTGCTGGGACCCTTGGGGATATTGTGGTTGTTATGGCTAGCAACTCCTTGAATGAGGATTAAAAGTTAAGGGGCAAAAAGGGCAAAAGTAAGCACAAGGGAAAATACGTTAATTCATATTTCAAAACCAAAAATGCTTTCTGACTTTACTTCCAAATACAATGGAATAATGAGGACTGATTTACTCTTGTACCCAAAACAAACAAAAATGGACAAAAATTTTTTTTTAAGTTTTCACATCACACATCAGGCAGTGAAGGGTACTGAAAAATAGGATTTCCTGGGAGACAGAAAACAAACAAGGTGAGCACCTGAGCACTATAACAACTCCAGATTACTACCTGGAGGGAATTTTCAGACTGTATGTGATGAGGCAGAATCATGAAGAGTCTGGTTGTCTCCACGAAGTGGAAAGATGCAGCTGCGAGTCTTAGGAAGTCAGGCATCTAGAATTGACAAGGCAGAGTAGCAGAGAGGAGATAACTCCAAAGAGAGGGAACTCCAAAGACCTGCAGAGGGTCTACCTCAATTATTTGTTAGAGAATTTACATGTGTGTGAGGAAACTATCTAAAGCCAGAAAAAAAAAAAAAAAAAAAAAAAACTCAACGTGATTGATTGGAACTCACAGAGCACCAGCAATATTTCCTGTTCTAGCCAGTCAAAATGGAAAGCTTCATGATTCAGAGGACGTTGAGTATAGTACTCAAAAGGCAATTGCCTCAGTGGGGAAAAATTAACCCCAGATGAAGCAATGCTCTAATTTTGCCAAAGTTCAGAAACATTTATAGGAATACAAAAATATCCAGAACCCAACAGGACAAAATTCACACTATCTAGCATTAAATAAAAAATTACTAGGTATGCAGGGAAGCAGGAAAATACAACCCATAATGAGGAGGAAAAGAATCAATCAATACAAACAGTCCCAGAAATAACACAGCTGACAGAATTTGTAGTGGGGAAAAAACAAAATTATAACTTAACTGGATATGTCCAAGAAACTAGAAGAAAGATTGAACATGTTTAGTAGTAACATAAAAGATGTAAAAGAAACCCAAAGAGGGGTGTCTGGATGGTGTAGTCAGTTAAGTGTCTGACTCTTGGTTTCAGCTCAGGTCATGATCTCATGGGTCATGGGATTGAGCCCCAAGCTCAGCCAGGAGTCCGCTGGAAGATTATCTCCCTATGCCCATCCTCCCCTCTCTTTCAAATAAATCAATCAATCTTCAAAAAGAGAGAGAGAGACCCCCAGAGTGAAGATCTAATGATGAAAAATAGACCAGATAAGATTAATGGCATATTGGATATTGGAGAAGAAAAGATTGGTGAACTTGAAGACACAGTAATAGACACTATACAAAAAGCAGGGGGAAAAAGTGACTCTGTGAAAAATGGAGTATCACTGAGTTTTGGGACAGTTTAAAACAGCCAAATATATATGTAATTGTACTTAACAAATCACCTGTAAGTGCAGGAGAAAGTTGAAAAAAACAATTTTGAAGAAATAATGCCCAAAATTTTTCCAAAAATTTTTTTTGTGATCTTCATATATATTCTTTATTAAAGTGGTTACATGAATTCCAGTAAGTTAACATACCGTATTATACTAGTTTCAGGTATATAATATAGTGATTCAACACTTCCATACAACACCTGGTGCTCATTAAAACATGTGTATTCCTTAATCCCCATAACCTATTCTTATATATATATTCTTAGGCAAGCCAAGACAAATGGCATGGTAAAAATGCAGCCATGAACCAAGGTTTGCTTGGAAACTGAAAATACTGTGTTAAGCACTTTGCAGTTTGATTCCATATGAGTTGTTCTCAAATTTTTCCAAATTTAATGAAAACTAAAAACCACAGATCTTAGAAACTCAACATACTTCAAGCACAAAAAACAAAGAAATCAACACTGTAACTCATAATCAAATTGATTAAAACCATAAATTAAGGGAATAATATCTAAAAAGTGACCACAGAAAAAAGACACATTAAATACAGAGGACAAAAGGTAAGAATTATGGAAGATTTATGTCTGGAAACAATGCAAGTCAGAAAAACATAACATTTTTAATGTACTGGAAAAAAATCAATTTATAATCTATATTCAGTGAAAATATAAAAAACGAAGATGAAATAAAAACTTTTCCTTATATACAAAAGCTGAAATAATTTATCACTAGCAGACTTAGAGTAAAAGATGTGTTTTAAAAAAATCAAGTATTTCAGAAAGAAGGATTATGACACCAGGTAAAAATTTGGTTTTAGAAGAAAGAATAATAACCACCACAGAGGATATTTACATGGAATGTATAAATGATTTTTGTCCTTATTATTGAAATCTTTGTCAAGGATAAGTGACCACTTAATATAAATAACATTTTCTGGGGCTTATGGCATACATAGTAGGCATTTAGTAAGAACTTTAGAATGTGAAAATACTCTGTATTTATTTGTTAACTGCTAAAGCACAATAATGATGTTGTCTTGAATAAAAAGTAAATAAAAAGTTGAGTACAAAGTAAATAAAAGTTGGTGTATTAGTTTCCTAGGGCTGTTGTAACAAGTAACACAAAGTGAGTGACTTAAAACAATAGCAATTTCGTGTCTTACAGTTCTAGAGGCTGGCAGCTCAAAATCAAAGTGTCACAGGGCCATACTCCCTCTGAAATCTATAAAGGAATCCTGCTTGCCTCTTTACCTCTGACGGTTTGTCAGCAATCTTTGGTATTCCTTGGTCTGGAGCTGCATAACTCCATTCTCTGCCTTCAACATATGGTATTCTCCCTGTGTGTGTCTCCACATGACTTTTTTTTTTTTTTTTTTTTTTAAGAGAGAGAGCACACAAGTAGGGGAGGTGGGGCAGAGGGAGAGGAAGAAGGAGAATCTTAAGCAGGCTCCACGCTCAGGGCAGAGCCCAGCATGGGGCTTGATCTCACGACCCTGAGAATAAGACCTGAGCGAAAATCAAGGGCTGGACACTCAACTGACTGAGCCATCCAGGCATTCCAACAATTTTCTTATAAGGACACTAGTCATATTGGATTAAGTGTTCACTGTACTGGAATATGGCTGCATTTTAATTAATTATACTTACAATGACCCTATATGCTAATAAGGTCACATTCTGAGGTACTGGAGGTTAGGACTTCAACATATCTCTTTTTTAGAGAGACACAACTCAACCCGTAACAGTTGTTATGCCTTAAAGATACTTCTGTGACAATCTTTCTAAAGATGCCTGTAAATATACATAGGCATTTTGTGGTA
Organism: Ursus arctos; assembly: GCF_023065955.2. NCBI lineage: Eukaryota > Metazoa > Chordata > Mammalia > Carnivora > Ursidae > Ursus > Ursus arctos. The sequence goes on along the minus strand of NW_026622764.1, from coordinate 55,005,603 downwards.
TTAATAGGCAAATACACAACAGGATCAGAATTATTTATAGAACTGTTGGTTTTTCTTTTCAGCACCCTAGAGCAACAGGATTCAATAGCAACACTAACATTTAGTTCTTCTCTCAGTTTCAAGATCCCCTGAAAATAATTTTTGACAAATCACCAACCAAAAAATACCAACTTTACAAAAGCTGCATCCCACACAGAACTTCTCTGCTCTGAGAGACAACAGACGATTAAAGTTTCAATTTCAAAGCTAATGATAATCTAGTAATAAACTGCCATCTTTAAATATTAATTTTTATTCTAGGGGAATACGAGGAATGTCAAGATCTAGGCACTTCACATACTACTTTTCAGGTAAACAGGCCTCTTATTTACAATTCACATTTGTAAAGGACACAATCACCAAGTGTATGATAAGTCATTTCACAGAATGCTGACTGGGCAACTTCCTAGCTAAGAAAAATAACACCTATTTTTCAAATAGAGTTTAAAAACATCTTCTCTGATAAAGATTCCTCATTGTTAATTCAGACCTCACTGAGAAAGGAGACATTATCAGCAGAGCGTGAACATTATTAGTAGGTGAGAGAGGAAAGAAAGAAAGATAAAACAAGAAAAACAGTGAGACTTACATTCAGAAAACTTTCCTTTCATAGACATTGAACTACTAAGAGGACATTTTAAAAAGAATGAGATACAGGTAAAATCAGAGCAAAGTCAAGTGACAATGAATAGAGTGAAGACACTGGGAATCCAATAAAACAAAGTTTGAATGCTGGCCAAGACACTACTAATTATCAGAAAAAATGGGCAAATTACACATATTAAGCATTCAATAAATTTCAAAAGTTATTATAATATAGTTATAATTATGCAAATAACACATACTGATTAATCAGTAAAAATTAGTTGCCTAATTATGTTACATAAATACAGGTTAAATGCATAAATTATTTTAAAAAATACTAAGTTTTAATACAATTATTATTATCATTATAGTGAAGACAGAGAAGTCCATGCCTTAAAGAGCATTAGGAGATTTACCAGGTTCTGGTCCTCTGGTGACATAGATTCTCCTGAATTCACCTCCTCCCATGGACACACTAACTCTACAGCTATACATGGAACAACTGCCTCTGAAATTAACCCAGAAACTAACTAAGTGACTCTATACATCAAGTGAATGAGAAAATATCCTTGTTAAAATGGGTAGGACAGTCTGAGACACACTCTTGCCTAAAATCCCCCCAAGCCACAGTGATCTACAGTCAGGTGGGAACTCACAACTCCCGGCTTTTCTCTGAGGATTGAAGGGTTTGGATCTAGCACCCCAACTTTTAAGATTTCCACCTGAATGATGAGTACCCCAAGCATCTAGCTCTGAAAACCAATGAGGCATGCATTCATGAGACCGAGGAGACCACAACAAACAAAGAAACAGTTCTTAATACATTTGAAAGTACTTGCTGTAGCTACTCCCTACCCACACTCCCTAGGACTCAGCAGAGAGCAAGCAGACAGAAATGCCCATCTCCAAGCCTTTCCTCAAAAGAGGGCTATTTGTATATTTTAAAAGCTCTAGACGAAAGTTGGGCATCTAATTCAGCTCATGTCCAAGGGCTCACTGCAGTCCTCCCTAGAGACATATGGATGACATTTCTGTTCTCCCTTTAACCCATTAACGCACTAGGTGTCCTCCTGGAAGAAGCTTGTGTGCACTTGTCTGTACCCTGGCATTTGTTGGCAGCCACCTAGGGGATGTACCCTCTGATTGACTGAATCTTGTGGTGATTGGGTCTTGCATTTGTGACTCCTACAGAACTATAGAAAATAAACAGCTCTTAACCAGGTACCTCCCAAAGGCTACATGCAGAGGGAGCAGACAGACATGCCCATCTCCAGTCATTTCCTGAAAGAGATCCATCTACTTACTTTAAAGATGCTGCCAGAAAGTCTGGCTACCAATCAGCCTACATCAAGGTGAGAAATGACAGTCTCTCTTTTGGGACACTGACAGGTCTCGGTATACCTCAACCACAGGGGGGTCAGTAAAAACAAAGAAGGTGGCTTAACCACCATAAAGGTTTAAGAGACAATGAAACATTTTAGGCTGGCTGAAAGATAAGTTTCATCTCCAACATAAGACCATTTCATCATGGGAGAGGCGGCTGTTTTACCTAAAGTATAGAAACCAATGCAGAGAGTCAAGGAAATTGAAGAAACAGGGGGCTATGTTCCAGACAAAAGAATAAGATAGAATTCCAGAAACAGACCTTAATGAAACAGAAATAAATGATTTACCTGAAAAGTATTTCACAGTAACAGTCAAAGATGCTCAGTTAAGTCAGGAGAACAATGCATTAACGGAGTGAGAATTTCAACAAAGAGATATAAAATATTAAAGGTACTAAAAAGAAATCATGGAGCTGAAGAATACGATAACTGCATTGAAAAATTCAGTAGTGGGGTTCGATAGCAGACTAGATCAAATGGAAGAAAGGAAGAGCAAACACAAAGGCAAGGCAGTAGAATTAATCCAGTCAGAGAAGAAAAAAGACAAACGAAAGAAAAAGAATAAAGATATCTGAAAGGACTATGACACATCATCAAATGGATTGATATTCCCATTACAGGTCTCCTAAAAGGAGAAGAGAAAAAGGAGCAGAAATCTTCTTCAAAAAAACAAAAACAAAACAACAACAACAAGAAAAAAACAATAGCTGAAAATTTCCTTAACTTAGGTAAAGAAACAGACATCCAGACTCGGGAATGTTAGAGAATTCCAAATAAGAAAAATATAGAGGGGGCGCCTGGGTGGCACAGCGGTTAAGCGCCTGCCTTCGGCTCAGGGCGTGATCCCGGCATTCTGGGATCGAGCCCCACATCAGGCTCCTCTGCTATGAGCCTGCTTCTTCCTCTCCCACCCCCCCTGCTTGTGTTCCCTCTCTCGCTGGCTGTCTCTATCTCTGTCGAATAAATAAATAAAATCTTAAAAAAAAAAAAAAGAAAGAAAGAAACTGTAGGCCAGAAGAGAGTGGCATGATATACTCAAAGTGCTAAAAAGAAAAAAAAAAACAAAAAACAAAAAAAAACCTGCCTTCAAAAAGTTTTCTCCAAAGTTGTTCTTCAGAATTAGAGAAACAATCTTCCAGACAAGCAAAGACTGAAGAAGTTGGTTACCACAAGACAGCCATACACAAAATGCTAGAGGAACATCTTCAAGCTGAAATAAAATGGATTCTGATTAGTAACGGGAAAGTAGGAAAGTCTAAATCTCACAGGTAAAGGTAAATTCAGTTACATCCATATACCCTAATGTTCTAATGGTGATGGATAAATCACTTATAAATCTAGTATGAAGCTTAAAAGATAAAAACACTGAATATAACTATATCTACAGTAATTTATTAATAGATACACAATATAAAAAGATGCAAATTGTGTCAAAAATAAAATTGAGGAAGTGGGGGAGTAAAAACGTGGAATTTTAGTATGCTTTTGAAGTTAGGTCATTAACAACTTAGAATGTTATAAATGTTTCGTATAAGGCTTATGGTAACCACGAAGCAAAAACTCATAGCAGAAACATAAAATAAGGAATATAAACATACTGCTATACTAAATTAGCACATCACAAGGAAGAGACAAAGAAGAAAGGAACAAAGAAATTACAAAACAGCCAGAAAATAACAAAATGGCAATAATAAATGTAGATGTGTAACGACTTTAAATGTAAATGGACTAAATGGTAAGGTAAGGCAAGGCAGTAGAATTAAGGTAAGGACACACAGACTGAATGAGTTAGAAAAAGCAATTTCACACAAAATGAATACCAGAAGGAAGCACAGATAGCTATACTTCCATTCAGACAAAATAGACTTTATGCTGAACAAGAAATAAAGAAGGTCTAAATATAATGATAAAGGGATCTATATCCAACAAGAAAATAACATTTGTAAGTATTTATACGAACACAGGAACACCTTAATATTAATAGAAATGAAGGAAGAAATAAACAGTAATATGATAATAAAAAGGGATCGTGATACCCTACTTTCAATAATGGATAGATCATTTAGACAGAAAAACAGTTAATGAAATACTGGACTTAAAGGACACGTTACACCAAAGAGGCTTAACAGATGTTTATAGAACATTCCACCCAAGTGCAGCAGAGTATCCAGTATGTACAAGTACATATATTCTTCCCAAGGGCACTGGGGGCTATTTCCAAGATGGATCACATGTTAGGCCACAAAACCAGTCTTAATAAATTTAAGAACATTAAAATCATATAAAGACTCTTTTATGACTATAATGGTGTAACACTAGAAATCAATTACAAGAGAAAAACTAGAAAATTCACATTTATGTAGAGGTTAAACAACGTGTTACTGAACAACCAATGGGTCAAAGAAGAAATCAAAACAGAAATTGAAAAAAAAATCATTAGACAAATAAAAATAGAAATACAACATACCAAGTCTTATAAAATGCAGCAAAAGCAGTTCTAAGAGGGAAGTTGGTAGGAATAAATACCTATATTAAGAAAACAGGAATATCTCATATAAACAACTTTACCCCCCAAGGAACTGGAAAAAGTACAACCCAAAATTAGTAGAAGGAAGGAAATAACAAAGATCACAGTGGAAATAAATGAAGTAGAGACCCAGGGGGGAAAAAAAAGTCATTGAAAGTGTTTTGTTTTGTTTTTTTAAAGATAAAATGGACAAACTCTACCTAGGCTTACAAAGAAAAAAAGAACATTCAAATAAAATCAGAAATTAAAGAGGACACATTCAACTGATGCCCTACACATAAAAAGGATCATAAGAGATTACTGTGAACAATTACATGCCAACAGATTGGACAACCTAGATGAAATTGATAAATTCTGAAACATAAAACCTACCAACAGTGAATCATGAAGAAAAAGAAATCTGAACACCTGCATTACTAGTAAAGAGATTGAAACAATAAACAAAAATCTCCAACAAATATATGATGAGCAATAGGTGCTGGATCGAAGTGTTGAAACAATATATTGTACCCCTAAAACTAATACTACACTGTGTGTTAACTGACTGGAATTCAAAGAAAACTTAAAAAAAAAAAAAAGTTAAAAAAAATGCCATCAAATAAATGTCCAGAGCCAGATAGTTCACTAGTGAATTCTACCAAACATTCAAAGAATTAATACCAAACGTTCTTAAACTCTTCTAAAAAATGGAAGGGGTCAGGGAGGGGGGCACTATCAGACTCATTTTACAGTGCCAGCATTACTGTGATACCAAAATCAGACAAGAACACTGCAAGAAAAGAAAATTATAGGCCAATATCCATGATGAACATAAATAAAAATCCTTCACAAAACATTAGCAAACCAAGTTCAACAACACATTAAAAGGTTCATATACCATGATCATATGGGATTTATGCCAGGAATGCAAATATGGTTCAACATCCGCAAATCAATGTGATATACCACCTTAACAAAATGAAGAATAAAAACTATGAGCATCTCAGTAGATGCAGAAAAAACATTTGACAAAATTCAACATCCATTCATGATAAACTCAGCAAACTGGGTATACAGAAGCTCTCTCTGTGCTTGGATAATGAAACTGGAGGACTAGAACATGGGATTTGCAATAGTCCTCTTACTGTAGGAGTGAGCCTGCCAACAAAGTAAACATGGAGAAAAGAAGAGCCAAGAAATAGAGAAACGGGTTCTTCACTGTAAGCATTATGGTAAAGACTGTAATGATCATCAAGTGTTTTATGAATCCCCTATATTTCCCAGACTTTCATGGGGTTATGTTGGAGCCATATACCACTTCTGATCAATGAACATAAATGATGTATTTCGTTTACATGACAAAGTATTTCAGAGCAGGTACGGATTATTCACAGTCTCTCTTCACTGGTAACAGCAACACAAGAAACCACATAATAAAACGGTGGCATCACAGATGACCACCAACAATGTGAAATAATCTACTGATCCGCATTAAACAGCATAAGAAATATTAAGGCTTCAAATTCTTAGGTCACATTAAAAAAAAAAAAAAAAAGATTATCTGAGCAGATTCACCCAAGCATGAACAAGAGGAATAGAAATAAAATGGAAAATGAAAATTCTAGAGCTCCAAAGAGGGAAAATAAATATCTCATGCAAAATTCAAAGTATTCCTACTAGAAAAATAATTATCCCAAATTAGAAATTAATTTTTCATAATTGGAGGAACAGAACTTCTTAGTAAGGATATTAATTAAAACAAGAGCTTAATTATGAGACCAAAGTCAATAAAATAAAAGCTCAAAAGTGAGATGATAAAACAAGAAAATAAAAAGGTGGCTTCTAAATAAATGTAGGAAAATAAGTGAAACTAAAAATATTACAGACAAAAATGGTGTTGAAAATGGAACTATTGGCATAAAGAAAAGTCTTATAATAGTAGGAGGGAAAGTGAATGCAGTTTGTTTAAGACAAAGATTACTCTAAAAAAAATAATAGGTATAGAAAAAAGATAAAATATAATTTATCACAAGGATAATTAATGCTGCTGAAATAGATTAATAAATGTAATGTAAAATAAATTTATATAAGAAAAATTCTCCCCCAAAAGAATTTTAAAAAGAGAAAAAAATGTCCTAATTTTTTTAAAACCCTTGATTCTTGTACATAAACACATTTTATTCCATGGAAAATATAAGAGAGCACTTAATACCAGATATAAACTGGGTAAGCTATTGAACCCTCAAGGAAAACAGAAATTATAATTATTACTATAATTATTCTGGTATCCAGTCATAGTAGAAAAATATCAAGGAAAAAATAGATTAATTTCATATTTCTCTAAAGTATTAGTCAATGCCAGAAGACAGTATGACATGCATATAAATTCTGAAGGAACGAAAGTGTGACAGAAAAATATTACATACAGCAAAATGTCCATCAAACACAGTGGAAACTAGTTGATATTCCCAAATATGATAGAGCCTGAGTTTTTCTTTAAAAAAATTACTTCACACTGGAATACAGCCACTAAATAAAAATTAAATTTAATTAAAGAGATATGCTAAATTTAAGAGACATGCTAAAAGGACTGGTTATAAGCAGTGATGAATTTAAAGATTAAATTGATTTATAGATTATAAGATTTGTTAAAATTGTTTTTGAATTTCCCTTTGGATTTTGCTTATTTGAATTCATTATAATAGCATATATGATTTTCCCAAACAGCGCTTTTTCTAAAAAAAAAAAAAAAACTAAATTGGAACGTTATTAGCAATTGTTAAGACCATGGCAATACATCATTTGTTTAGGTCAGTACTATACCTTAATTTTTTAAAAATTATTTTTTACAAAGAATCCTTAGTTAACTCTATATCATGAGTTCATACAGTAATAAAGAGAAGCTAGGATAATCTGTAATGGTGACACAGCATTAATAAAAGGCATGAAAATTAAAGATTTATTCAGAGAATGGGGAGCAGTCCAATAAAACTGGAATTCAGTTCTGGTGAGACATAGCTACAATATGGAAGATGAAAATACACCTGGTAACCTAACTTGAATCTACATTATAAACTCTATTAACACTTTTCAGTAGAAAATGGGAAGGTTTGGAACCAAGATGAACAAGGTCCTAAGAGATGTAGAAGCAGCATAATCTCTGAGACACCAGTTTTAGGAATGCATGGTAATCATATATTCAATGAGCTCCTTAGCTATGCTGATAAAAATCGGGATATTTGCAAAAAAATAAATAAAAGTTCAACCCCTCTTTTAGATAGACGATGAAGTATTTATATATGCTTATTTCATGAAAATAGTTGAGTCATAAGAGAGTATGAATAGGTAAGAGGTCAGGAAGAGCCTTAGGTAAGTTTTATTCATTGCACTGGGAAAGCAATATAGGGTATGGAAACAAAGAAGCTTCAGTCATCACCATTTATCCCAAGACTTTCCAGTACATTATTTTGAAGTGCAGTTGATAAGAAATGAGAAGCACAGAGCTCAGACTAAAAGTAGAGACAGATCTAATACTCCCCCCTTATTGTTAGAATGAGCTAAAGACCACTGACGTATAATGGAAGGAACACTGAGGTTAGACTCTGGAAATCAGGGCTTCAATCAGGATTCATAATTTCATGATTCATAAATTCATTATTAGTAACTAAGACTGAGTAAATCACTAGTAACCGATTTCTCTGGTATTTCCTTATGTGTATAACCAAAACAGTACTTATCCTGCCTAAAGGATATAATTCGTGCAAGGATCAATAATGGGACGACACAAGACTTTTGCCATGGCAGAGGACGGAATACCCCCAAATTTTTTTCTCCACGAAGCAATGAAAACACTGCCTAAAATTGTCAAAACTGACTTGCTCAGAACTCCAGAAATTAACCAAAAGCTTAAAAAAACCCAAGGAGTGTTTCTTCAAGAGAACTGACTGAATCTCTGAGCACATAGGTGGCTCCGTCAGGTTGAAGCATCTGCCTTCAGCTCAGGTCATGATCCCAGAGTCCTGGAATCAAGTCCTAGGTAGGGTTCCCTGCTCAGCGGGGAATCTGCTTCTCCCTCTCCCTCTGCCCTTCCCCCTGCTCCTTCTCACGCACGCGCACTCTCTCTAATAAATAAATAAAATCTTAAAAATAAAAAAGAAGTGACTGAAGCTCAGTAAGAGCAGTTAATTATGTGTCATTTAAACTAACTCTACTCCCATTTCCCTGTCATAAGCTCCAATACAGCCTTGAAAATGAAAAGTCTTGTAAACACTATAACTGTGAAAACAATCAGCCTAACAGGCACTAGAGGAATGAGACAGGTTTGAGAGCTTTCCAAAAAGTCCCATCCCAAGGTAATCGTCATTATTTCATCTGTCTGGAAGATCCCTAGAAAAACCCATTCACAAAAGTTGTCATATTTTGACTTAGAGCTTGCTCAGTGGGAAAAGCCCTACCCTAGAGCCTATGTCAAAAACAATCAGTGGCAATAGATTAACATCACAGATGCCTGAGGCAGGAATATCAGATGGGACAACCAAGAAAATCCACCAACATTTTAAAAGCAAAATTTGGGAATGAGATGTAGTTTGGGGCCCTTGAAAAACTCAGACATGTTCCCAGGAATATATAAGGCCAATCATGTGTTCAGAGCTGTGCACATACCCAGGAAAAACCTGAAAATGGTGTAACATCTCACCTCCAGCTCATCTGGAGGTCTTACGTAAGTGGGAAGTAAAGAATAAGCAGAGTTTTAAAGTGCTGGAGCACTGAGTCATGCCCAACACACACAGAACTCCCGAACAAAGAGTGGGAGATTTTTTTTGTTTTAAGGCTTTTAAGAAAAAAAAAATGAAACTGTTCAATCATTAACTGATTACTAAACTAATTGAGTAGAGACACAATTAGCCATCAATGACAGAATACAGCCTTTACAGAATTACTCTTAAGAAGTCACAAAATAAACACAGAAACAGTAAGAATAACACTGACCAAAAAAACCAAAAATAAAACCAACAAACAAAAAACAGTGACAACAAACCCTAAAAGAGGGGGAAGGATCTGATTTCCCACAGCTGTCATATAATATTTAACTGTCTGGTTTGTAAGAATAATAACATCTGGCTGGCTCAGTCAGTTGGGCATCTGACTCTTGATCTCAGGGTTGTAAATTGGAGCCCCACATTGAGTGTAGAGATTTAAGAAATAAAAATTATTAACAGAGGCTTAGACATCTATGGGACGTCAAGCACATCAACATGCACATAATGGGTATTTCAGAAAGAGAGGAGAAAAAGACAAAGGGGTAGAGAGAATATTTAAGAAATAGTGATTGAAGACATACCAGATTGATGAAATACAGTGATACACAAGAAATTCAATAAACTTCAGGGCTGCCGGGGTGGCTCAGTTATGCACCTGCCTTTGGCTCAGGTCATGATCCCAAGGTCTTGGGATTGAGCCCCGCACTGGGCTCCCTGTTCAGTGGGGAGCCTGCTTCTCCCTCTCCCTCTGCCTGCCACTCTACCTGCCTGTGCTCTCCCGAGTGCCCTCTCTGCCAAATAAATAAATTAAATCTTAAAAAAAAAAATCAATAAACTTCAAATAGGATACCCTCAAAGACAGGAGAATAGATATAGGAGTTAAACTATTGAAAGCCAAACACAAAAAGGAAATTCTGAAAGTACCCATCATCTTAGAGAATACACAAATTATCATAAACATAATGGCACTAGAAATATGAACACCAATGGTGATTCTGGGGGTTCTCAGATGGAAACGAGGAACAGGTTATTCGACACTGGAGGAAAAGCAATCCTGGTTACAAAGTGGCAGAGAACCTGTTTTCCTGTTGGGTGAGATATAGAACTTGTAAGTGACAAACTTGGATATTTAGCTGAGGAGATTACTAAGCAAAATGTGAAAAGTGTAGCCTTGTTTCTTCTTGCTGCTTATAATGAAATGTGACAGAAGAGAGATAAATAGAGGAATAAATGATGAAGCAAAAAGGAACCAGTACTTGAGAACTTGGAAAATTTTAAGCCTATCCAGACATAGTATTCTGGAAACAGAACCAAGGGTGTTGCTGAACAACCATTTGCTAAAAAGATGAGGTGTGTGACACATGGATCCAACCAGCCATTTCAGCAGAAACCAGAAATAGAGATGTGGTTAACTAGGAAAGAGCTGTGGAGGGCTCTCTTGTTGACATCTTGGACCCCCGTAAATTACATGGGAGAACAACAAGATCTTCGAAAGTTTTATACCAGCAGAAGTACTGCCAGCCTGGACTGAAAGGAATAGAGATAGGATGAAATCAAAGTATAACCCTGAGGGCAGAACCGTGGATGCAGACGCCTGCCAAGAGGACCTCCAAAGGCAAAGAAGGTAAGGCCATTGACCCACTGAGCTTGAAGGGTGAGAATGCTTACCTTCAGGACAAGAAGATAAAGCACTGAGCCAAAGAGGATTATTCTTAGGTCTCAATCTAATGGAATTTGCCCTGGTGAACTTTGGACTTGTTTAAGACCCGTGACTTCTTTCTTCCTTCCAATTTCTTCCTATTGCAATAGAAATGTCTACCTTATGGTGGTCCTATCATTCTGTTTTACAAATAGATAGCTTGCCGGGTTTCACAGGCTTACAGATGGAGAAGAATTTTGTCCCCAGATGAATCATACTGATTCTCACCCACAAGTGATTTAAATGATTTAGATTAAGAGTTGAGACTTTGAGCTGGAAATACTAAGATGTGATTTGGAACTTAAAGGTGATGTTGGAATGGTTAACATTTGGGGGAATTGGGAGTTATAGTGAATGTATTTTGCTCTTGAGAAGGACAAGAATTTGGGGGTGTAAGGCTAGAGTACAGGCTGTTATGGGTTGACCTGCACATCCCCCCCCCCCAAAAAAAAAGATATGTTGCGATCCCAACCCCCAGTCCCTCAGAATATAACTTATTTGGAACTGGGTCATTGCAGATGTAATTAAGTTAAGATCATACTGGACTATGATGGGCTCTTAATCAGATATGGCAGGTGTCCCTATAGGAAGAGGAGAGAGACACACAGAGCAAGACAGCGATTATGATGATGGAAACAGAGATTGGAGTAACGTATATACAAGCCAAGGAACACCAAGGATTCTCAGCAAAGGCCAGAAGCTGAAAACAGGCAGTAAAGGATTTCCCCCCACAAATTTAAGAGAGAACATGGCCCTACCAACAACTGATTTCAGACTTCTGGTCTCCAGAACTGTGAGACAAGAAATTGCTATTGTTTTTAGGCTCAATTTTTGGGACTTTGTTACAGCAGCCTTTGGAAAGTGATAGACAATTCAATCATCAAAGTTTTTTTTTTTTTTCAAAAAATTGTGTTAAGACAACTAGATATTCATTTGCAAAAGAATGAAGTTGGACCTTACCTCACTATATCTATAAAACTTAACTCAAAATAGACCATAGACTTAAATGTAAGAGTTAAAGCTGTAAAACTCTTAGAAGAAAGCATAGGTGTAAATCCTCATGAACTTAGATTGGTGATGGTTTCTTAGATATGTCTCCAAAAGCACAGGCAACAGTAACCAAGAAGATAAAGTGAACACTGAAGGCCATGAAAATTCCAAAATTAACATTTTTCTTGTTTCAAAGACACCTTTCACAATGTAAAAAGACAACAGACAAAATGGGAGAAAATATTTGCCAATAATATATTTGATAAGGAAGCTGTATTCAGTGTATACAGAGAACTTTTACCACTCAAAAAAAGAGAACCCAATTAAAAAAAAAAAAAGAATAAAGTGTTGCTATATGACCAAACAATTTCACTAATAAGGACATACCAAAGAGAACTGAAAACAGATGCCCACATAGAAACTTGAACATGGATATCCACAGCGGTATTATTATAACAGACAAAAAAAAAAAAAAAAGGAAACAATACAAATGTTATCAACGGATAATTCAGAGACTGGATTGTCACTGGGTAATAAAAAACACGAAACACTGATACGTGCTACAATATGGATTGACCTTGAAAATATGATGCTAAGTGAAAAACAAAACAAAAACTAAAACATATTGTATGATTCCTTTCAAACAAAATGCACAGAATAGGCAAATCCATAGAAAATATAAGTAGACCAGGGTTTACGTAGAATTGGGCAGGGAAGGAATGGATACTAACTGCTAATTAGTGTGGGTTTTCCTTTGGAGGTGATTAAAATGTCCTAAAATTAGATGATAGTGATGAATTCACAGCTGCAAATATACTAAAACCACTTTATATGCTTTTAAAAGTTGAATGTTATGGGATACGGTCATGTCACATTGTAGCCATTATAAATATGCTCTAGCGAACCACATGGGTCCGCTCTACATTTCAAATGTAGTTACTATGAGCAAATCACACTGTTTATTAGTTGAGCATAAAATAAAAGCAGTTCTGGAGAAACGAAACAAGTCAGTTCTATGTCTTTTCTAGACCTGTTTCCCATTTTTTTGTCTGTGCAACAGCAGTGCTATTGGATATTAGTACTTAATAAATACAATCAGTTGATCATATGTCACATAGTCAAAAGTTGGGAAAAGCTAAGAAAACTCAGGATTTTTCTACAGTACTTTTCAAACCCAGTATCACAATAATGTACCCAAGAATTTCCAATGAAGTTATACATGTTGCATATCCCTAAATTAATCATTCCAGGCAACAATGCCCCACGGGAGGTTGTAAATTATTCCTGATCTCTTCATTCCCTGGGATCAAGGTAGAAGTGAAGTCATTAAAATTTCTGCTCCCTATAATTGAGCAGTCAGGTTTATAATGAAGCTTTCCTAAAATTAAAAAAAAATTATATATATATATAATTTGATAGAATGAAAATATTTGATAGAATGAAAAAATATATATATTTGATATATATACCAATGAAATTTGATATATATATCAATGAAATTTGATATATTGAAGAATGAAAAAATACATTGTCATTCCATCAAATGTGTGTAATAACATGTATATTTTAGATAATTTGTGCAAAGTTCAGAGTGACTGCTACATATTAAGAGCTTAATAAATATGTCCTTCTGTTGTTGATATTGTTATTATTCTCAACTAGAAGATCCTGCCAAAAAAAAAATACCTTAATATCAACGTAAGGATGTCAACTACTCTATCTTCTTATTCCATGCAGCATATAATTTCTGTCAAATTTAAAAGAGCTTCCAAGAAAACATGAGGAAAAAACAGGGGAATTTTAGGGCAATTATTATTCTGGGTGACACTACAGTGGTGGATTCAGGTCCTTATACATTTATCCAAACCCATACAAAGCAAAGAGTGAACCCTAATATAAGCCATAGACTTTGGTGATAATGATGTGCCCATGTAGGTCCATAACTTTTAACAAATATACCACACTAGAGCAAGATGCTAAAAATAGGAGAAATGGGTGGATGGGGAGGGTAAGGCAATATTTTGGAACTCTCTGTACTTTTCACTCTAATTTTTTTTGTAAATTAAAACTGCTAAAAGAATAGTCTATTAATTAAAAAAGAAAAAAATGTGAAATTAAATATAGTTTGGCCATATTGCCCCAGAATAAACAACATCATGTCTTTTATGCTGAAAATCCAATAGAGAACATCATTCTAGCACATCATGTGTTGCTTAGTAAATGATGTTAAGCAATCGATCAATCAGACATGCTTTGGGTAGACAGCTGATTCACCCTGACAGTTAAAGGACAGAACAATCTGTATTAGAGACAAAGGTTCCGCCGAGAACCATAAATATAGAATTCAAACTCTGAACTTGTTTCCTAAGTCCCCTAGAGAACTTCACTTCGGTGCCCACTGGTAATGCTTACAAGGAGTCTGGCAAAGATATTCTGTCGTGCATTTATAATCGCTTACTCCTCTTTCGAGAAGCATCAGGAGCTTGTAGCATTGAGAGCTGCTCCCATGTCATCTCAGACTACCCCTTTCTCACCTGAGCCTGGGGGTGATTTACTATTGCTTAAATGACTCTCAGACACAATTATGATCACTAATGTGAACAATTTTTCTTTGATGTTGAATTTATAGTAATCATTAGATTGTCCTAAATATTCATTAGTTACCCCATTTGGTCTCAACAGCTTTGTTGTTTTGCATGTTTTGTTTTCTAAATTAGGTAAATACAAAAGATAAAACAAGATACCACATCTTTGTTGGTGAGAACATGCTTCTGAGTGTCTCGAGTAAAAGCAAAACAGTTGGGGAAAAGTCAAGAATCAAGGGCGTTCAAGAGGTCAAACGTTAGAAGCCGTAGCCCTGGACACAGGAAAGGGATCATATGGCCCTTAGGGGGCTGCTGTTGCTCCAGTGAAAGTAGCCTCCAAACAATGACTGCTGCTTTGAGTCATTTGCTCAATTTTCAGAGACTCAATCCCTGAAAGGAATATGTGATTTGCCAATCAAGCTCCATCAGATTCCATAATAGAGATGGCAGTGGAAGGTGGAAATAAGAGGCTGGCACCAGGAACTACCCTCATTCAAGGAAACACAAAATGGACCGTTCTCTTCAGAGAGAAACTGGCAGGCTATTAGTAAAGAAGAGAGGGGTAGAAGTGAATGCCAGACACTCGCCCCCCAACAACATGACAAAAATTTCCTATGAGTAGTGGTAGTGATACTAATAATGATCTTTAAGATTTTATAACTTTTAACATACCACAATCTCATCAGTCACCCCTCCAAACCTATGGGCTGCAGATAGTTATGTCCATTTCATTAAAGCAGGTAACAGATACTCAGGTAAGGTGAGCAGTTAGATTCCCACAGTTATATGGCCTTAATATGATTAAGTCAAAACTCATACTATGCAAATAATGTACTCTCTTCACTAATACTTGTTGCATAAACAAATGAATGACTGATAACTTTCTTTATAGAATCATATAAGCATATCACCTCTTGGAAATAGGTTCACAAATGGAAGGATTCCTTAAAAACATTTAGTCCAACACTATTTTTCTAAAATTCAGGAAATACACGCTGACTTAACATGATTTGCATAAGACAATACAACCAAGATTGGAATTTAGGTTTACTGAAACTCAGTATCTTGTTCTTATCCCTACATCACATTGCCTTCCCCAGGTTCCCTCCTTGTACTCAACTGGGTATCACTGTTATCATTCCATGAAAGGAAATGAGAAGCATAATGTAGACTGTTCTGTGAGCTCATGAGCAACTTGAAAGTTAGTGTTTCTTGTGCATCAGACCAATCTAAAGGGATTTATAGGATGTGTCAGATGCTTCTTGAGGAACTGAGGGCTTGTGAAGCTCCTATCCGCTGCCCTTCTGGAAGCCATCCCTGGAGAGCCCTCTCTCCCACATAGCTCCCTCCTCTGGAATTCTTATTATACATTCATGAAAGCCACAATGGGGCAGTCACCAAAGGGTCTTCACCCAAAGCCTCTAGCCATCAGGTCAATATAGAGTGGAAAGTCCCAGCTAAGTGAGATAGGTATGAGTAGGTTTCTATGTTGGTAGTAAGACATATATGACTAAATGCAAAGAATTTCCCATATTAACAAGTATCTACGGTGATTAGCTCTATTCAACCAGTTGATTTATAGTTACATACGGTACAGATAAGCCTTGAAGTCCAGACTAGAGTATCAATTGGTAGGCTCTGAATTGCAACCACCAGAGTACCCAACTAAACGTGGCTTAAATCTTAAGAATTTATTATGTCCAGTGGTGTGCCAACAGATTCTCCAGAGGACTTAAAATCTCTAATTTGTACCATTTGCAATTCCCATGGTATAAATACTCTTGACATGGCTGATTTCATGCTATCGACACACTAATGCAGAACTGCGAGGAGATACACACAGTCGATTCCTACCAGGAAAGCTGGCTGTAGCCAATCACATGACAAGAAACCCATTGTGGAGGAATGTGGAGTTACAACTCAGTGGTAGAACGATATAATCAAGGACCCAGCTCTCTTTGCTTTGCTCTTCTGTTCTCTTCAGCATATGGGCTATTAACCTCAGGCTCAGCAATTCATGATTCCAAGATGGCTGCCTCCAGCCAGACAGCATGTTCTTGCACAACTGCAACTAAAGGCAGGAAGAACAGGTTTGTTTACTTGTTTCCTTCGTTTTTCTTTTCTTCTAAGTCAGGGTGAAAACCTTTTCCAGAAGTGCCTCAGCCTATTCATTGACCAGGAATGACTCAAAAGCTATTCCCTAACCACAAGGGAGGCCGGAAAACGTTTTATTTGGCACTTTCAGCCCCTATAGTGGGAATGGGTTCCAACCAGCAAAGAATCAAACTTGGGAAAGGAAAAGGAGGTATGGGCTGTCAGTCTGAGAATAAATAGGTCTGCCATGACTGAGAAGTTTATCACCACGCATCACACAGTTTTTATTTGAAAATGAATTACCTAATTTAGAAGATAAAGTACAAATTACATGTTATCTGTGTCTTTGATTGCATTTGGGAGGGGACACATGGGTTTGCCTAGTGCATGACTGATGAGGCTACTTTTTTTTGGCACTTGATTTTTATTTCATTAGTAATTAATATCAAGTTTGTTGTTGTTGTTGTTTTGTTTGGGGTTTTGTTTTGTTTTGTTTGTAAAGATTTGTTCCTATTAGTTAGCCAGCCATCTTCTCTTTCCCTTAGAATACCGTTAAGTTTCTCCTGTCAGAGTTTTCTAGTTTTACAAGTTATCAAGATTTTTGGTAATTTTCTATAGCTTTTAAAATGGAGTTCTTATAATCTCTGATTATAATTAGAAACTGGAAATACTTGGCTTTCCTAGAGGGTAGCCATGTGCCCATTACTAGGTACCAACATTATCGGTTACATCTTCCCTAATACCCACTGTTTGACCCTTTCCTGCTCTCATTAAGAAAAACAGCTACCCGGAGATTCTGGACCACACGAGTTGAATGAGTGTGTGGTAGTGTAGACAGAACTATGCACTAAATGCTTGGAGACCCCAGCTCTGACTCTAACCCTGTCACCAACTACCTGTGTGGCCTTGGACAGCTTACTTAATCTTTTGCAATCTTGGCTTCTTTATCTCTGAACAGAGGGAATTTTAGGAAATAATCCCTAAATCCCTCCCAGGTCAAAAGCGCTGTGGTTCAAATAATTAGTAATACCAAAAAGTTTTCTAGGTAACTTGAACAAGTTAATTAACCTGCTGGTCTTGGTTTCGTTTCATTTTTCTTTTTTTTCTTTTCTTTTCTTTTCTTTTGTCTTGGTGTCTTTACTCACAAATCTGCCTAATAGAGTGAGGTGTATATGTACCTGCCCATAAGGATAAATTACATAAAAGTGAGTTGATGCATTGAGAAAAAACAATACCAGTTAATAAAAATAGAAACTCACTGTACTGATGATGGGTAGAGACTGTCATCTATCTCCAAAGATAGGTCTAAGTCAAGCAAGCAGTAATCAGGTGAAGCAGAATGAAATCAGGCAGAAACTAATCTTTTATAAATCTATTTACAAGAGATAATATGCTTTAGTATTAAATGGAAGAATCCAAAAAGCTTTAGTAAAAACAGAAAAAAGATACAATTTATGCACATAAAACAATTACTTCATGCAACTTATGGATTGTTCCAAAAGTCCAGGTATACATAAGATTTTTGGAACTCAGAAATTAATGTTATACATGGGATTGATTTTCCTGGATAGATCATAAAATATTTTTATTTTTTATTTTTTAAAAATATTTTGTTTATCTGACAGAGCAAGAGAGGGAGAGAGAGAGCACAAGTAGGGGGAGTAGCAGAGGGAGGGGGAGAAGCAGACTCCCCACTGAGCAGGGAGCCTGATGCAGGGCTCGATCCCAGGATCCTGGGATCCTGACCTGAGGTGAACGCTTAGCCCACTGAGCCACCCAGGCACCTCACATAAAATGTTGTTAGCCACAATATACACATAGGAGAGTCTGGCACTTGTGAACAGAGGTAAGGACGGCAGAGACAAGACTAAAGGTAGATGGCATGGGAATCAAGCTTTGTTGCTGGAGCAATAGTGAAATCAGGGACACTGCAAACAAATGCAACGTCTTGATTCTTTTTATCTGTTCTCCTCTTTCTACATCACTCTATGTTCTCATTACCCGTGCCCTGGTTGTGTACGAGCATCTGTGCCGAGCTCAGGATCCTCTTCTCTCCCTGTCACTTAAGCCAAGCCTGAGTTGCCAGGTCTCCCTTGTTCTATCCTCTGTCCTGGCCCTACTCAATCATTCACTGCAGGAAGCACGTCCAAATTCCCGTTCCATCTTTCTGTACCAGCTATAGGAGAGGAAAACCAATTCTGTGTGTAACCTATCATACTTGTTCCCAGTAGATGACTTGTTTCCTTCTTCCCTCTGTTTCTATCCTGCGCGTGCTACGCAGCTATGCCCTACTGCAAACAGAATTGCCTTCAGAGAGTAAGAAGAGAGATCTATGTGGTTGTCAAGAGGATTGGAAATACTTCAGTTGGTGATAAAACCCACTGGAAATAACCATGGCAAAAAAGAAAACTGGGACATTGTAAATTGACATTCTCTCATGGAAGCCTGTCACAGTGTGGCCATATATAATGTCTCTGTTCACTTTGTCTCCTGTAAGAAGGAAACATCCAAACAATATCAAGGGTAGGCATATTTATCAACTGAATGTCGTGAAAGATTTAAGTTCAACTGTAAAATCCTTTGTTTCATTTGGTTTTGAATTTCAACACCTGTTTTGGAAAAACATCCTTGAATTTATTGGTCTACTTTCCTTAGTGTATAGAGTACAAAAAGAAAACTGAATGTTCTTTGTTTGTGGGAGAACTTGCTGGTTCCTAGGTTGTTCAAACCTTCAGTTGTTCTACTTCCTTCTACTCAATCTTAGGTATGTAGAGAAGGCTGTAGATAATCTGTATTACTTCTAGAACTTTCCTGGAATACCTCTTTCAATCTCTCCTGTGAGACTGCTCTGCAAGACAGGTGCACAGGTATTCCAACTAATCAAGATTTTACTGCGCAACTGGACCTCTCCAAACAGCAAATAATGATACTTGATTTAAGGAATACAACTACACAGACCTCGTAGCTCCTTCTCCAATCCCCTTTAGTGGTGACTAAACGGAAGCATTTGAGTAAAATTTTCTCTTCTGTTTTTGCACCAAATCAATATAGTGCAATTCTAGGGCTGGTTTGCTTTTTAGACTCATCTCTATGCTTCTGGAAACTCTCTTTCCTGATTTAGGATTTGTAAATAAAATTCAAGGTGTTAGTCACCATACAATATAAAAAAAAAAAAAAAAATTCAAGGTGATGTGTGTCCTTGCTATCCAATTAAAGTCACCAGGAGAAAACAGGATCTACTCCTGGATAGCTTATTTCAGTGTGTGCCAACTACAAACAAACAGCTTAGAAATGTAACCCACTCAGTGGAGACATTTAATTTATAATACAACTTCCTGTTTTTGACGGTAGTGTTTATGCTGCTTTTACAATCTAAACACCTAAAATGACAAGCTGATGAGTCAGAAGTTAAAATTAAAACTGAATGAGTTTAGGTACCATTTGTCCTTCCCCTCTTTCTGGCCACTATTCTGTTATCCTCACTTCCTCCTTGAGCCCGGCTCACTTTAATTCTCCATAGTTCTCCATTTAGTCATTCTGTGACAGAACCAGCCACCTCTCACTGCCTTCTACTTCCTAGCCCTGCCCTTACACACTGCACCAGCCCAGGAGTTTCCTCGGGTTCCTTGTTTGTTTTAAAACCACTTTATTCAGGTATGATTGACATAAAAAAGCTGTAGATATTTAATGTAAAGACCTTGATGTGTTTGGAGATAAGAATACATCCATGAAACCATCACACATTTGTGTGTGTGGAAAGAACACTTACCCAAGGATCTATCCTCTGCAAATTTTAACTACATATATAGTTAAATATATATAACTACATATATTGTTAGCTATAGGCACTATGTTGTATAGATCTGAATTTATCTTACATAACTATACCCTCGAATCATCACCCCCCCGCCTCTCATCTTTTCCTCCAACCCCTGATAATCATCACTTTGATCTGGCTACAAGGACTTTGACGATTTTAGATTCCACATAGAAGTGACATCATACAGTATTTGGCTCTCTGCATCTGGCTGACTTCATTCAGCATACTCTCCAGGTACATCCATGTTGTCCCAAGTGGCAGGTTTTGTTCTTTTCTTTAAAGTTCAAATAATAATATGTTTATACACCATCTTTTCTTTATCTGCTTATCTGTTCATGGTCATTTGGGTTGTTTCCATAACAGAGCTATTGCGAATAATGCTACAATATATGTGGAAGTGCAAATATCTCTTCAAGATCCTAATTTCAGTTCTTTGGTGTAAATACCCAGAACTAGTACTGCTGACTCCTATGATAGCTCTACTTAAAAAATTTTAAGGAACTTCCATACTGTTTTCCATAATGGCTGTATTAATTTAATATTCCCACCAACAGTGCACCAGGATTTCAGCTTTTTTAAAAATAATAGCCACCTCAGCAGGCATAGGTGATGTCTCATTGTCATTTTGAGATGCATTCCCTTACACTTAGTGACTTTGTTTACATTTTCATATACCCGTTGACCATATGTATGTTTTTTTAATGTCTAACAGGTGTTCCGTCTATTTTTTTAATTATTTGGTTTTTGCTATCAGGTATATGGTTTGCAAATATTTCCTCCCATCCCATAGGTTTCCTTTAGCTTTGTTATTTCAATTGCTGTGAAGAAGCTTTTTAGTTTGATGTATTCCCACTTATTTATTTTTGCTTTTGTGGCCTGTGCTTTTGGTATTATATCCAAAAAATCATGGCCAAGGCAAGTCGAGAAGCTTTCTCCCTATCTTTTCTTCCAGAATTTTTACGGTTTCAGGTTTTATGCTTTTTAATTCGAGGTGGCTTGTGCGTGTAATGTAAGAAAAGGGTCCGATTTCATCCTCCTGCATGTAGATACCCAGTTTTCCTAAAACTAGTGAAGAGCAGTATCCTTTGCCCATGTGTATTCTTGAAGACTGTATGTGTGCATTTATTTCTGCACTCTCTCTTCTGTTCCACTGGTCTGTGTTTTTATGCCAGTTCCATAGGGTTTTGATTACTATAGCTTTGCAATATAGTGTGAAAGCAGGACGCTTAATGCCTCCAGCTTTATTCCTCTTCCTCTTCCTGCTTTGGCTAGTCATGATCTTTTGTGTTTCTGTATGAATTTTAGGATTTTTTTCCTATTTCTATGAAAAATGCCACTGGAATTTTGATAGGGACTGCACTGAATTTGTATCAAATCACTTTGAGTAGTACGGATATATTAACCATACTAATTTTTCCAACTGATGAACACAAGGTATTTTTTCATTTGGTATTTGTCTTCAATTTCCTTTAACAATGCTCTATAGTTTTTAGTGTACATATTTTTCCATTCTGGGTTAAATTTATTTTTAGCTAACTTTTGGCTTATACTATTGCAAACAGAATATTTTTTTTAATAGTTTGCTGTTAGTGTATAGTAATACCACTAATGTATGTTGGTTTTTTATCATGCAATTTACTGAATTCATTTATTACTTTTAACAGGTGTTGTTTTGTTTTTGTTTTTTTTTTGGTAGAGCCTTTAGGGTTTTCTACATATAAGACCACATCATCTGCATATAGACAGTTTTACCTCTTTTCCATTTTGGATTCATTTCTTTATCCTTCCTAATTGCTCTGCCTAGAGCTTTCTCATGTTTATTCTTAACCTCCTAAAATGTTAAAGCTGAAGAGGCCAGACTGACTTTCTAATGTGTGTGTGTGTGTGTGTGTGCACGTGCGTGAGAAAGAGTGAGAGAGAGAACACATACTAGTATTTACTGAACATTTCTAGGTTCCTAGGTACAAAGTACTTCATCTACACTGCTTCTGTTAATCTTCATACTAACCTATTTATATTTTACAGATAAAGCAAAACTCAGAAAGCTTGTATAATTTGCCTAAAGAGCTAGAAAGTATGAGCTCATATTCAAATCCAATGCTCTTATTTCTAAAGCAGATGTCCTTATTATTCTATGAAACTACTCACAATGAGGAACCCTCAACTAAGGTACAGAGTGTTCAGTCCCAGGCTGGACAAGTTGAAGACCACGCACTGGACCTAACCTAATTACAGGTTTGCATTCAGAGACACATGAAATTTTCCTTTCAAACTTTCCCCATAACTCTGTTTCTGACATATCTCCTCATGTCTACTGATCCAGGCAATTCCACAATTAAAGTTTTATTTCTTTGGTTAAAGTCTTCTTGTTGCCTGCCTAAATGAAAATTTCTCTGAGAGTATCACATTCAACTTGAAAAAAAAAATCTATTTGCACCTCTATATGACAAGTTTACTAGATAATTTCCTGACTGAGGATTACAATGGGAAGGGTCAGAATGGAGAGAATATGAGGCCACTGGTCAGTGAGTAGAGGGAGAAACTACCTGGAAAATATGAAGGAACGGGGAAAGGAGGACTTAGGGTAAGAAGAAGGGTATGCCAGTAGACATATGCTATTGCACATTTTGGCTTTGCCCCAATTCTAAATTTGCATACTGCACTAAAAAATAAACCGAAATACATTAATTTAGGATCCTCTCACTCTATTATCTCAATATGTAAGTGAGATATAGCTGAGGTGTCTTTGGTTTATAAAAATAACCACTTGTATATAGAATACAAGACAGTTATTTCAAACTGCATATGCATCATATGCAATGTATTTGCATAAATGATTTAAATATTGCCTTTTCCAGATGTCCACATAACCACTGAATAAACACTCTTGAAATACTTAAACAAATACTGAAGGTTAAATTTAAGTATCTATCCTGTTGATTCTTCCGGTTACAGAATTTATTTAGGAGCCAGAAGTGGGGCTGGTAGCTGAAATGGGGAAATGGGTGAAGAACTTACCTGGCAGCTACAAGACTGCTGTTACAGCCTTGCTTTATTATTACCAACATGGTAACAATTAGAAACTTTATTGCTCAATTACAATTAATTCAGTCAACAAATATTTATTAAGCAATTATTGTGGTTATCTTCTTAAGGAGCCCATTTGGTCATCATTAGCTTAGCAAACAGATTTTCTCCATGATAGTGTGACTAAGAGTATATTAGGTTATTTTAGCTAAGGGACCCAAAAATATTAGAAACCCATCATGAACCAATCATTTTGCAAGATGGTGGTGGAGAGGATAGAGACTGGTAATGACCAGTAAAGTAAGGTAAATTAATTCTCAGTTTTCATAAGATAGTGATTTTCCAACTACCAACACAGAGTCATAGTCTGGACCACACAGAAGATTCATTTCTTCTATTGGTAAGTCAGACACAGGGTCAAAAGACAAGAACCTCTGAAGCATAGGAAACCTACTCAGGGCTCAAAAGTGAGTCTTAGATCACATCATAGCAGCTTGATGAAAGGGACTATCACCAGTGCCAGAAGAAAGGGAGTAAGAGAACTGAGTGCTTGAAATAGCTCCTTTATTTATAACAATGAATCTCTAACTATAGAAAAGATAACCCAAACAGAGGTCAGGAGCCTTCCTCTTCCTTGAAAGAAAAGAAGAAAATA
Source organism: Ursus arctos (assembly GCF_023065955.2). Classification (NCBI taxonomy): domain Eukaryota; kingdom Metazoa; phylum Chordata; class Mammalia; order Carnivora; family Ursidae; genus Ursus; species Ursus arctos. Next base: position 54,981,458 of record NW_026622764.1, on the reverse strand, counting down.
AAAAAGGGGAGAGCGTTGAAGCAGTAAGAAGTCCTGGGCTTACCCCAGAACACAGTACCATCCATTGGTATATACTTTCCCATGGTACCATGGTGTGTGCTGTTCACACAATGCTGTACCAGACACTCCCTGAAAGCAGAGAAGAGAACATTTTCAAAACAAGTGGATGACATGGTTCTTACCCCAGTAAAAACATTAATGAGCAACTAAAACACAAGGAAACAGAATTTGGGGTCAAAAAATCATTAGTAATCATTCAATCCAACTCCAGAAAGGTGAAGAAATTTCCCCAGGATCAAAGCTCTTGGGTGACAAAGACTCAGGACCAAAGATAGCCTTTACAACAGTGGTGTTTCCACACAATGCCCACTGAATTAGAATACAGGTTGGGCTGGACCTCCAAAAGGCAGCAAGTGAGCCCCCCATGCAAGCTGATAATATGCAAGGCTCTACTTATAGAATTTTGATGGTTTTGATGGTTACTACATGAACCAATCCTTGAGTTAAAAATCTGTATGAGAATTTGTTACAGAGTTGACTTCAGAGACTTTGTTTCAAATATAGATGAATCCTAGCATAAATCTTCTAAAAATGGTGGGGATGCTTCCAAGATTCTCCCAATATCCAATATCTAAACAGTCCCAGGTCATCTGTGCCTTCACACTCAAGTCAAAACAAATACATAATTTTAGATTACAGAGTAAACCCAACGAGAACGTCAATGGTTTGTCAAAATTTAAGAGTTGCATTCAGTGAAGTAGAGAAAAGGAGCACTACAAGCCTTGATTAGGGCTTAGTGGCAACCGCAGGGCTTTAAGTTTCTGCATCATTGATTCTGAACCTTGGCTGCACATCAAAGCCACCTGAGAGGATTTTGAAAATCCCAATGCCCACACTGCATCCCAGACCAAGGCAATCAAACTCTCTAGAGATGGGGTCCAACTTCAATATTTTTTAAAGGCCCTCAGGTGACTCTATGTGCAACTAAGGTTCAGAACCACAGTTAAAACTAGTAATTTTAGATGTTTACAGCTGCCTAAGCACTATGACTCAAAGTGGTCTAGGTCTGTCACTGGTGATTGTTTCTCTTACAATATTGTTTCCAATATTTGAAACTTAGGAATGCTTTTAACATGCTCTCAACCATAGCATATTACAGAGATTATGAAGGTTTATTTAACTCAAGGAAATTGGAGCAAAGTTCACATCTGAAGAAAGAAATCATAGGTCTCTTAGTAAAATGATAATATGCATCCTCATAGTCAACCTGTACTTAATGTCCATGCAGTATTAACCTTATCTTATTGTAGAACTTTCCAGAATATTCTCCTGCAGTTAGTGGGCTTTTCAACGGGGTTGGGCACCTCTGTTCCCATCAGCTAAGATATGCACTTGTAAGAAGCTAGTTTTATTTGTTCCTTCCAACTAACACCCATTATAGCTATTACCCTAATTTTATATTTGACAAACGAAAACCAATTTACATGTGTGCAAAAGGAAATTTTTCTTCTGTGGAAGTAAAATGCATAGAAAAACTTGATAAGAACAAATCACTAATATATACGTAATTGATTATATATCTCTAGGAATATATTTAATATCACCACCTAAATTTATACATATATATTTGTATTATTTACATATTATGTATATTTGTATTTATATACTACATATATATGTAAAATATGTATGTGTATATATAGTATGTAAAATATGCCAGACAAATTCAAAGGCTTTTTGAATGAGAAAAAAAAAGTCTTCTATTATAAAAGGATGAGTCCTGGCCAAGGATTTTGTCAGAAATCATGCTTTCCTTTCTAGTGTGAGTAAGGACATTTTCACTGAAGCTCTGTTCTAAACAGACAGGCAGAGGGATAAGAGCACAGTCTTGGGAATCAGACAATTTAATTTCCAATGACTACTCTGACACTGACTAGCTCTGTCATTTGGGAAAGTTATTTGCCCTCCCTGGAACTTATTCACCTTACTTTAACATAAGCTTAACAAGAGGACAATGAGTGGGTCACAAATAAGATATGTGGAGTGGAGTGTACGATACGGTTAATAGTTTGGACCCTGGACTCAGAGATTTTAGTTTAAATCCCTGTGATGCCATTTATTAGCTTTATAACCATAGGAAAATTTCTGAAATTTTCTGAACCTCCATTTCCTCTTGTTTAAAGACGAACAACTTCTAGAAAAACCATAATGTATACTTTATAAGGTTTTTGCAGGATTAAATAAAAGAATGCATATAAAGCGCTTAGAATATTGTCAGGGACTTAGTAAACACTAGACAAATATTAATTATTATCACTGTCAATAACATCAGGCAGCTAAAAAGTGTTTAGGGTGTTACATAATTAGTAGCTACTGCAATTATTAACATTATTATTAAGATTATTTTTGTCCTGGTTTTAAGATACTCTGTGGTAATTTAGAATATACTGTAAAATTCCATTCACTTTGACTCACCTTCTGCATAGAGGGAAATGCTATGGTCCTACACCAAATAGGAGTTTAAGCAATTAATAGCAGTGTGGCCTTTTGAGTTCTGTGAAGACAATCCTATTACACTAAGATGAACTTGCTGAGTAATAGCTGAGGAGTTTTTATCTAGCGAAATGCTCTGTGATCTTTGAACTAAATTGACAGTAAGGAGATTCTGATTTAAAGGCATGGATTTGTGATAATTGGATGCCAGAGTTTAGAAATAACAATGGGAAGTAACTGCAAGGGAGGTAGTACGGAAGAGAGAACTTGACTATACTTACTTCTTTTTAAAAGTGTGACAAAGTTTTTAATTCCCACCTATAACAAAATGTAAAAGATACACACGTTTTCCATCCCCCTTAAATCTCTTTCTCCCCCAGCCTCAGTGAATTCTTACTCATTCATCAAGACCCAGCCTTCATTTTACTTGACTCCCTTTCTATCACAGTATGAAGTAATCAGAACTCTCCCTTTTCTCCAAGAAATAAATTTATTCAAAATTAATTAGATTTAATAACAAAATCCAACATAGGTTTGGAAATCATTTCTTAAAGATGAATTCTCAAAAAACTTGACATGAATGAAAATAGAAAGTGTAACGCTAAGCAGAGTAAGTCAGATAAAGACAAATACCATATGATTTCACTTGTATGTGGAATTTAAGAAACAAAACAAGCAAAGAAAAAGACACAGACAAACCAAGAAACAGACTTAACTATAAAGAACAAACTGATGGTTACCAGAAGGGAGGTGGGTGGGGGATGGGTGAAATAGGTGATGGGGATTAAGGAGTGCACTTGTGAGGAGCACCAAGTGATGTATGGAGTTGTTGAATCACTATATTATACATCTAAAACTAATATAACATGGTATGTTAGCTACACTGGGAATTAAAATAAAAAATAAAAAATGGAAAAACAACATAATACTAAACAAGTGGGTCAATGAAACACTCGAAGAAATTAAAAAATAGGTGGAGATAAATGAGAATACAATTGTCCAAAATCTCTGGGATGCAGTGAAAGCATTGCCAATATAGGCCTACCTCAAAAAACAAGAAAAAGTACAAATAATTTAACCTTACACCTAAAGGAACTAGAAAAGAACAACAAAGCCCAAGGTAAGTAGAAAGAACAGAATAATAGCAGACCAGAAATAAATTTAAAAAAAAAGAAAAAGAAAAAAAAAATCAGTAAATCCAAGAGCTGGTTCTTTGAAGAAATAAACAAAATTTATAAACCCTTAGCCAGACTCATCAAGGAAGAAAAAATCAGAAATGAAACATGAAGTAAAATCTGACACCACAGAAATGCAAAGAAATATAAGAGATTACTGTGAAAAAATTGTATATCAATAAATTGGACAACCTAGAAGAAATAAACTACTAGAAACATAAAATGATCTAAAACAGAATCAGAAAGAAACAGAAAATTTAAACAGACTGATCGCCCATAACAAAATAGAATTAGTGATCAAAAAACTACCAAAAAATAAAAGTCCAGGACCAGATGGATACACATGTGAATTCTACCTATAATTTGAATTTGCTAGGCTGAGAAACTTCAGAAAAGGACAGCAGACTAGGAGGATCCTAGGCTTACCCTGTCCCGCAGATACACCAAGGTAACACATTAGTGTAAGTAACCCAGAAAACCACCCCAAAACTGGCAGAATAGTCTCCTAATCATAGAGAAAAGGCCACATTAAAAATGGTAGGAAAGGCAGAGACATAGTTAGGAACCCAGGTGACCTGTGAGATTATCTGTAGTGGGGAGGGACACTAGACCCCACACCAGGCACCAGAGGCATGGGGGTCGTGCACTGGGAAGATGAATCCCTATAACATTTAGCTTTGGAACCCAGACAGACTTAACATGATAAGTTTTTACAACCAGAAGGGCTTAACACTGGAACTTTAAAAATCAGCTAGCTCTGCTCTGGACAGCCTGGAGGGTAATAGGAAACTGAGTCCCTGCTCTTAAAGTAACAGCATAACAAAGAGCCCCATTAAGATACAGCACAGAAAGAGCAGTTTGAAAAACACCTGGAGTATACAGGAAGGACATTTATTTACTCATCTCAGAATGTGTGCTGGAAGGGCAGGGATCTTTAGGAGACTTCTCCAAGAACAAAGGGCTGACTGGCACCATTTCCATCCTCAGCTCCCCGCCCCCCCTGCAACACACATATGCAGACACTTGCAGGAACCAGCACAGTGTGAACACCTACCCTGCTAACAGTGCAACCTGCCTCCGTATACTCCTATGGACTCATGCCTCCAACCCACCCTCAGCAGTTCTCCAAGCTGGGACATTTCTCCTCCCACGGCAGACCAGGGCAAACTTTGCAAACACCAAGTGCCCTGCCCCCATCCTCTTCTTCAGACTTCTCCCTCCAGCCTGCCCTAGGCAGGAGTCCATCCAAAGCAGTGCCACAATTCTGCCATTGTGCAATTTAAATGGTCATAAAGATACCAATAAGAGAGTAGGACCTCAGTGAGACCCTCAACAAAGAGATAGAAAACATATATTTTAATAAATAACAGCTGAATCCTTCCCCAATCTTGTGAAGCAGATATCCAGATCCAGGATGCACAGAGAGCCCCCAATAAAATCAACCCAAAGAGGTCCACATTAAGACACATAGTAATTAAAATAGCAAGAAGTAGTCATAAAGAGAATTTTAAAAGCATCAAGAGAAAAGAAAACAGTTATATAAAAGGGAAACACCATAAGGTGATTAGCTAAATTTTCAGTGGAAACTCTAGGCCAGAAGAAAGTGGAATGAAAAATTCAAAGAGCTGAAAGAAAAAAAATCTGCAGCAAAGAATAGTCCTTACAGCATGCTTATCATTTAGAATAGAAGGGGAGAGGAAGAGCTTCCCAGACAAACAAAAGTTCAAGGAATTTATGAATAATCTAGCCCTACAAGAAATGTTAAAGGGGACTCTTTGAATAGAAAGGAAAGACTGTAAGTAAGAGTAAGTAGGAAACACAAAAGTAGTAAAAGTAAGTATATGTATAAAAATCAGTCAAGGGACTCACAAAACAAAAGGATGTAAAATATTACACCATATATCTAAAATGTGGGAGGAAGAAGAGTAAAGAATGGGTTTAAATTTAAGGAACCATCTGCTTCATACAGTCTGCTATAGTCGTAAGATGTTATATACAAATCTAATGGTAACCACAAATCAAAAACCAGCAAAAGACAGGTAAAAAATAAAGAGCATGAAATTCAAGTATATCACTAAAGAAAGCCAACACACCATGAGAGAAGACACCAAGAAAAGGAACAGAGAACTACAAAAACCACCATAAAACAAGTAACAACAACAAAAAACAAGTTAAAAAATGACAATAAGCAAATCCTATCAATAATTACTTTGAATGTAAATGGAATACATGCTCCAATCAAAAGACGTGGTGTGAAGGAATGGATAAAAAGCAAAACCACTCTATATGCTGCCTACCAGAAACTTATTTCAGAACTAAAGACACAAGTGGATTGAAAAGTGAAGGAATGGAAAAGCATTTATCATGTGGATCAAGTGAAAAGAAAGAAAAAAAGTAGCAATAAAAGAGAGAAAAAAGTAGCAATACCTGTATCAGACAAAGTAGACTATAACAAAGACTGTAATAAGAAACAAAGAAGGACACTATACAGTCCAACAATGATTATAACAATTGTAAATATTTATGCACCCAACATGGAGCAGCCAAATACACAAAGCAGCTAATAAGAAACATAAAGGAAGTAATCAATGGGAATACAATAACAGTAGAGAATTTAAATATCCCACTTACATCAATGGCTAGATCATCCAAACAGAAAATCAACAAGGAAACAATGACTCTGAATGATACACTGGGCTGGATGGATCTAAGAGATATATTCAAAACATTCCATCTTAAAACAGCAGAATACACACTCTTCTTAAGTGCACATGAAACATTCTCCAGGATAGATCACAGACTATAAAACAAGTCTCAACAAATTCAAAAAAATTGAAGACATGCCATACATCTATCTGACCACAATGCTAGGAAACTAGAAATCAACCACAGGAAAAAATCTGGAAAGAACATAAATACGCAGAGGTTAAATAACATGTTACTAAACAATGAATGGGTCAACCAAGAAATCAAAGAGAAAACTAAAAAAAACAAAACAAAAAAAACAAAAACAAAAACATGGAAACAGATGAAAATGAAAACACGACAGTTCCTAATCTTTGGGATGCAGCAAAAGCAGTCCTAGGAGGGAAGTTTATTGCAATACAGGACTACCTTAAAAAGCAAGAAAAAATCTCACACAACCTAATCTCACACCTAAATGATCTAGAAAGAGACAAACAAAACCCAAAACCAGGAGAAGGAAGGAAATAATATATTAGACCAGAAAAAAATGAAAGAGGAAAAAATACAATAAAACAAATTAATCAAAGTAGGAGCTGATTCTTTGAAAAGATTGACAAAATTGATAAACTTTTAGCTAGATTCATCAGATGGGGGGACTCAAAATCAAAAACAGAGAAGACTGACATTACAGAAATACAAAGGATTATAAAAGATTACGAAAAATTATATGCCAATAAACTGGACAAACTAAAATAAACAAATAGCTAGAAACCTATAACCTTGCAAACTGAATCAGGAAGAACTAGAACATTTGAACAGACTGATGACCAACAATGAAATTGAATCAGAAATCAAAAAACTCCCAACAAACAAAACTCAAGGACTAGATGTTTTCACGGGTAAATTCTATCGGAAATTTAAAGAAGGATTAATCTATTCTCAAACTATCCCCAAAAAATGGAAGAGGAAGGACTGCTTCCAAATTCATTCTATGAGGGCAGCATTACCCTGATACCAAAATCAGACAAAGGTGCCACAAAAAAAGATAACTAAAGGCCAATACCCCTGATGAACACAGATGCAAAAATCCTCAACAAAATACTAGCAAATGAAATCCAACAATACATTTAAAAAATCATTCGCCATGATCAAGTGGGATTTATTCCTGGGATGCAAAGGTGGTTCAATATTCATTTATCAGTCAACATGACACATTACACCAATAAGAGAAAAGATAAAAACCATAGGATCATTTCAATAGACATAGAAAAAGTATACGACTAAATACAACATCCATTCATAATAAAAACCCTTAACAAGGTAGGTGTAGAGGGAACATACCTCAACATAAAGGCCATGGGTGAAAAACCCACAGCTATCATCATATTTAATAGTAAAAATCTGAGAGCTTTCCCCTAAGATCAGAAAGACGACAAGGATGTCCTCTCTCACCACTTTTATTCAACATAGTACTGGAAGTCCCAGCCATAACAATCAGATAACACAAAGAAATAAAAAGCATCCAAATTGGTAAGGAAGAAGTAAAACTTCTATTCACAGCCCTATCTCTTTCTGGCTGTGAGGATTTGGACTTAATCTCTCGGAGCCTCAATTTCCTCTCCTGTAAAACTAGGACACAATAGCACTTCCCTCATAAGACTGTCAGGAGAATGAAATTAAATAATTTAAATGAAACGTTTAGCATAGTGCCTGACACGTAGGATGCACTCAACAAAAATTAGTTATCATTCTTCCTACTATGCTTTAATTGAACTGAGTAAGGTTTTCTGTCTCATGTCCACCACTTCACGTAAGGGGTTTGTGGAAATAAAAGGAAACCTAGATATACAGCAAGGTGATTTAATTTTATAATTCCTCATGACGCTATCCATCCCGTCTGAATGACTTGGTCATGGTTCCTCCCTGAGTTACTGGGTAGTTGGTTGGTTGACATTCTTTCACTCTTGTTTGATGGAATCACATTTCTTGTAAGGTATTATAAATGCTCAGAATATCATGAAAAACATCTGACTGGGAAAATTTTGATTTCTATGGATTTTACAGTTGCTGTGATTTCTCTGCCTACTTAGACTATTTCTAAGGCCAGAAAGGTATGTTTTGTTAAGTCACCCCCAAACCAATGAAACACTGGATACTGTTACAGACCGTAACATCAATGCATAGAATAACCATACCTTAGGGAGCAGTTCAAGGTAGGAGGTGGGCACATGGGAATATGAGAATCTCAGGAGGAGGCTGCTTTATCGGCACACAAGAAAATCCAACTGCTGGAGTTTTTACTCTGTAAATAAAGATATCAAGAAATATCCCTGACAAATAGCAAAATAAGAGGAGCTAGAAAGCTAAACCACCAAAATATAGTCACCAAATAATCCCAAAGACTCACAAGCAGTCCTAATATCTGTTATAACAGCAACCTACTTTACTTCCTATCCCAACATAATTGTTTTCCTCCAACTATTATTTGTTTCCTTACTTGACTTGATTTCCAAAGAGGATTTCTAAGAAGTCGAAATGCTAACAGGTTCAAAAATTGGCTCTGAGGACCTGTGGGAATTTCATCTCTCAAAGAGCTTTATTTCCACAAGCAGACCCACACTGCAGATGGGCACAAGAATAGGGAAGAGACATCGGCCTCTGGAGGTTCTCAAAGAGTTTGCACACACAAAATCTCAATGTGCCACCCTAAATTCCACAAACCACAAAAGCTTCCAATATTGTTTGTAGGTTTTCCAGGGCTATATGGTGTTTTGAAATAAACTGTGATATTAATGTAAGCCATATTATGTTATCATGCATCAAACATACCTTGCCAAAGCATAAATGCTATCTGCTTGGCTCTCTGGAGGAGATAAAACATTAAAAACACATTTATGTATGGAAAGGGTATAGAAGGACTTCTGGTTTCTGGCCTGACATCTCAAGAGCTTAGAAGTTACACACCATCCTCACAACAGCAATAACAAAAGCTAAACCAACTGAAAACCCAATAACTCTTCTTAAAGAACTGACGCCACAGGGCAAACTGCTGTCTAGAAAACAAGAGAGACAGGTGGATACAGAGAATCACAGCTTCCTGGGAGCAGAAGTCCCCACATGGAGCCAGTACTATCGGAAAATTAATTTTAGTGGCTCAACGTAGACTAACTTGAGAGTGAAATACTCCAGAGGGGTCCCCAAGTTTCATGAGTTTCAGAGTTTCTTTAAGTTTGCACTATGAAGATCAAAGAAAAATTACCTCTTGCTTCTAGCCAGAGGACGGGGAAAGTAACCATTTAAAAATACACATAGAACCTGCTGGTCTCCTTAACAAAGACCTACCCTCCAAGAAAACGCTTTTCCGAAGGCTAACTAACCTAGGGGAATACTCGTCTCCATGGCCCATTACCTTCAATGTTGGGTAAGGATAATACCCAAATCCAGCCCCGCTAGCTTACTTCTCTTACCTAAGGGCAGTGAAGATGAGAAGCACTTGTGAAGGTCACAGACAGGAGACATGAGCTCATTAAGAGACTGAGGTCTAATAATGAGATTATAAAATGCTTCCCCTCCCTCAACCCCTTACGACCATATTAATAAGGTTCCTATATAATAACAGAGTATAGCTAAAAGAACTGCAAGTCTCAAACCCGAAAAAGAAGAAATCTCCAGTGAAACCAAAGACGATAGGGAAGAAAAAGAACGTTAGAAAAAAATTTAGTCGGTGTTCTCTGGTATTATAGGTAGATCAATAAACAGAGTCCTAATCCTAGCCAGATAAACATAAAACTTTACACTAAAGGCCTGCTTATCTCAATTCCTTTTACTAGATATGTCATGGCTGGATTGCAATAAAAAATTACAAGGTATGATAATGCTGTCAGCCATGTCTGAAGAGACCAAGCATCATAACAAGACTCAACTATAGCATAGGTATTGGAATTATCAGAGCGGGGATTTTAAATATTTATGGTTAATATGCTAAGAGCTCTAATGGAAAAAGTTGCATAGATGAACAGATAGACGGAAGCTCTAAGAATCAAAAGAAGCTGTTAAAAAAGGTTAAAAAATTTAACACATTTGGGACGCCTAGGTGGCTCAGTCATTAAGCGTCTGCCTTTGGCTCAGGGTGTGATCCAGGAGTCCTGGGATAGAGCCCCGCATCAGGCTCCCTGCTCAGCTGGGAGCTCCCTGCTCAGCTCTCTCGCTGGCTGTCTCTCTCCGTCAAATAAATAAATAAATAATCTTAAAAAAAATTTAACAAATTAAAAATGTCTTCAATGACCCATCAGTAAATGGAACACAGTTGAGGATAACCAGTAAGCTTGAGTATATATCAATAGAAACTTCCAAACTGAAAAGCAAACAGGAAAAAAAAATCAAAGGAAGAAAATTGCCTGTGGGACAATTATAAATGCATAATGGGAATACCAGAAAGAAAAGAATAGGAAAAAAAATGTTTGAAATAATAATGTTTGAGACCTTCCCAAAATGAATAGCACACATCAAACTACAGATTCAAGAAGTGCAGAGAACTTCAAACAGGATGAAGGAGAAGGAGGAGGAGGTAGAGGTGGAGGAGAAATATGACACCTAAGAACACCATATTCACACTGCAGATAATCAAAAACAAAGATAAAACCTGAAAGAACTCAGAGGTGGGGCACCTGAATGGCTCAGTCAGTTAAGTGTCCAAATCTTGATTTCTGCTTGGGTTGTGATCTCAGGGTCATGGGATCAAGCCCCACATTGGGCTCTGCTCAGCCTCTGCTTGTCCCTCTCCCTCTGCCGCTTCCCCCACTTGATCTCTCTCCTTATCTCTAAAATAAATACATAAAATCTTAAAAAAAAAAAAAAACTCAGGGAGAAAACAAACATCTTACCCAGAAAGAAACAAATGCAAGAATTATATTAAAGATTTCTTCAGAAACCAATGAAACAAGAACATAGTGGAGTGAATTTTAGGTCAAGCACTAAAATGAGTGTTAAAAGGTCTAATCGATATGTGAAGTGAAGACGGACAATAAAATGTTGAATTAGAATAGGCAGGGAAAAAAAGGAAAACAAAAAACAAAGAATAAGGTCAATCAACAGAAAACAGTTACAAATATGTTATCTATTAACCCAACTATGTCAATAATCACTTTAAATGTGAATGGTCTAAGTGTACCAATTAAGAGACAGATTGAGGTGGTTAAAAAAACCAAACCAGACCCAACTACATGTTGTCTTCAAGAAACCCACTTTAAATATAAAGACATAGACAAAGTAAAAGTAGAGGAATGGAGAAAGTTATACTATGATAACATAAATCAAAAGAAATCTGAAGTATATTAATTTCAGACAAAGCATACTTCAAAGTAAGGAAAATTACCAGAGATAAAAAGGGGTATTACATAATGATAAAGGCATCAAATCTCCAAGGACAATAATGTGGTATGTGAATGTGCCTAACAACAGAGTGTCAAATTACAAGGGTCAAAACTAATAAAGCTATGAGGAGAAATAGACAAATCCATTACTACAGATGAAGAGTTTAACGGCTCTTCATCAGTAATTGGCAAATCTAGCAGGCACAAATAAGAATACAACTGAACCGAATAGTACCGTCAACCAACTGGATCTTATTGGCATTTACAGAATACTTGATGAAATCATAGAATACACGTTCCTCTCCAGCTCACGTGGAACATTCACCAAGATAGGTGATATTCTGGGCTACAAAGCATATTTTAACAAATTTAAAAGAAACCTGCAATGCATGTTCTCTGATCACAGTGGAATTAAACTAGAAATCAGTAACAGAAAAAAAGCTAGAAAATAGCAAGGTATGTGGAAATTAAACAACAATGTCTAACACATGAATCAAAGATGTCTCAAAAGACATAGAAAAGTACTTTTAACTAAATAAAAATACAACTTATCAAAATGTGTGAGATGCAGCAAAAATAATGCTTAAAGGGAAATTAGTAGCACTGAATGCGTTTGTCAGAAATGAAGAAAGACCTAAATTCAATAATCTGTCACCTTAGGAAACTAGAAAATTAAGGGCAATATAAATCCAAAGTAAGCAGAAGGAAACCAACATTAAACTAATTTGATAACAGGAAAACCAGAGAAAACCAAAGCTGGTCCTCTGAAAAAACCAAAAAAATTGATAAACTATAGTCAGGTTACCCAACAAATACTAAAGAAAAGACAAGAGTGACCATCACTACTGATCCAATGGACATTAAAAGGATAATAAGGAATATTAGAATAACTCTATGCCCCTGAATTTGATAACTTAGGCGAAGTAGGCCTATTCCTTAAAAGACATACTGTAACAATACGGACACCAGTAGGAGTAAATAATCCATACAAGCCCAAATCCATTACAGATATTAATCGATAATTAACAATCTGCCAAAACCATAAAGCACCAGGGCCAGACACTTTCACTGTGAATTCTAACATTTAAATGATACCAATTTTCTACAATCTCTTCTAGAAAATTGAAGTAGAGAGAAACCTCCTAATTCATTCTATGAGGACAGCATGACCTAAGCACTAAAACCAGACCAAGCCATTACCAAAAAAAGGGAAATTACAGACCAGTAACTTTCATGTGGAAGTAAAAATCCTCAACAATACGGTAGCAAATTGAATCCAACAATACATAAAAAGGTTTGTCAATTATACCTTAATAAAAAAATTATACATCATGACCAAGTAGGATTCATTCCAGGTATGTAAAGCCTGTTCAACTAAAAATCAATTAATGCAAACATCACATCAATAGGCTAAAGAAAAATAATCATACAACATTAATAGATGCAGAAAAGGCTTGACAAAACTCAATACCCATTTAAGGTAAAACTCTTAGCAAACCAGAAGTAAAAGAGAACTTTCTCAGTTTGGTAAAGAATATTAAAAAAAAAAATAGTTGACATCATTCTTGATAGGAAGAAATTAGACCTTAAGATGTGGAACAAGACATGGACGGCCTTTCTCACCACATTATTGAACATTATACTAGAAGTCCTAACTAATACAGCCAGATGAGATAAGAAAGTAAAAGATACACAGATTGGAAATCAAGAAATCAAATTATCTTTGTTTGTGATGAAGTGGTTGTCTATGTAGAATATCTGAATGAATAGAAAAAAAAAATCCTAGAAATAATAATTATAGCAACTTCGCTGGACACAAAGCTAATATACAAAATGCAATTTCTCTTCTACAAACCAGCAGTGAATGATGGAATTTGAGAGTAAAAAGAGCACCTTCACATTGACACCAAAAAAATAAATACTTTCATGTAAACTTAACAAAATATGTATAAAGTATATATGAGAAAAACAACAAAATGAAAAAATCAAAGATCCAAATAAATGGAGAGACGTTCTATGTTCAATGGATAGGAAGATACAATATTTTTAAGATGTCAGTTATTCCCAAATTGATCCATAGATTGAAGACAATCTCAATCAAAACCCAAGCAAGTTATTTGGTGGATACTGACAAACTCTAAAGTTAATACAAGCCCAAAAATATATAAATGCTTAAAACACAATATGAAAACAATCCATTTTAAAAATGAACAAGATACGAAATAGACCTCTCACCAGAGAAGACAAACAGAAAGGAAATAGGTACATGAAAAGAAACTCAACATCATATGTCATTAAGGCAATGAAAATAAAACAATGAGCTATGTACCTATTAGAATGACTAAAATCCAAAACACTGACAGTACTGCGTACTGGTGAGAACGTAGAGCGAAAGGAACTTTCACTCATGCATGGAAGTGCAAAATGGTACAGCCACTTTGGAAAACAGTTTTGCAGTTTCTTAGAAAGGTGAATATAGTCTTACCTTAGTCTTGCCTTCTAGGTATTTAAGCGATTGAATTAAAAACATATGTCTACATAAAGACCTGCATATAAATTTTTATAGATTCATAAATGGCCCCAAACTGGAAACAACCAAGATATCCTTCAACAGGTGAAGAGATAAACAAACCAAGGTACATCCATAGAATGTGATATAAAGAAAGACATCTCAAGCCACAGAAAGAGAATTTTAAATGTATAGTGCTAAGTGAAAGAAGTCTGAAAAGGGTACACACTGTATGACACCAAATATAGAACATGCCAGAAAAGGCAAAGCTATAGAGATAGTAAGAAGAAAAAAATAGGGGCGCCTGGGTGGCACAGCGGTTAAGCGTCTGCCTTCGGCTCAGGGCGTGATCCCGGCGTTATGGGATCGAGCCCCACATCAGGCTCCTCCGCTATGAGCCTGCTTCTTCCTCTCCCACTCCCTCTGCTTGTGTTCCCTCTCTGGCTGTCTGTCTCTATCTCTGTCGAATAAATAAATAAAATCTTAAAAAAAAGAAAAAGAAGAAAAAAATAATAAGTGGTTGCCAGGAATTTGGGGCCGGGAGGGATGGATAGGGGAGCAAAAGGATTTTAGGATAGTGAAAACTGTTCTGTACAATACATGAAGCTATGCATTTTTCAAAACCCATTAAAACTATATAGCATGGTGATCCTTAACATAAAGTTTAGAATCTATATAGTAAAAATTTATCAACATTAGTTCATGAATTATAACAGATATAACACCAATTCAGGATATTAATAAAGGAAACTGTGGGCAGGTATAGGTACGGGGGTGGGGGGAGGAAGAGACAGGGTATATGGGAAGTCTCTACACTTTCTGCTTAACTTTTTTGTAAATCTAAAACTGTTCTAAAAAATAAAGTCCATTAAAAAAAAAAAAAAAAGTGGGGAGGGAGGCAGGAGAGATTGTATAATACCTCTCTTGCTATAGCCCAAACAGCTGCTTTGCATGCTCTTCGTGGTGGCTGTCAGAGCTCAAGTCAGTGTGGTAGGCTGAGTAGCATGTTCAGCACTATTGATTTTTGCCTCACTATAAAACAATGTGACTGAGAACACCTAGTAATTTGTCATTGACTAATCCTGATATATCTTAAGCAGACAGAATAGTTAATGGAGATATGAGAAAGGAATTATAAAGAATCCTGTATGTCTAATAATTCTCAACATTTGTGCAGATGTGACATATCCAGATATAAAAATTCACATATGCACATTAACATATTAGTATAAGCTATTAATTAAGTATTGCTACGTAGTAAGATGTTGCACTGTGACATGTGCATTGTGTGAATGATGGAAGGTAAGGAGGGAAAATTTAAATATTATAGTCGAGGTAGGTAACTTTGAGGGGGTGAAAGTTTACTCAAGTATGAGAAGTAGTTATCTACTTGAAGAGATCAAGAGAAGCATTCCAGATAGACAGTAGAGCAAGTGCAAAGGCTCTGAGGCTGAAAGGAGCTTAATGTTGTGGTGGGGTTTTTTTGTGGGTTTGGTGTTTTGTTTTGTTTTGTTTTGTTTTGTTTTGTTTTGTTTTGTTTTGGAAGAAAGGTGCCCCATGCGACTTACATGCTTATGCTCAAATAACTATTTAACATACATAATATATAATTGTTACATCATGCAATATCTTTGCTTTTGTGAGTTCCTCAGCCTAGAACAGTTCTCATCTTATAGATCTGTTAAAATTTAAGACCCAACTCAAATGCTTCCTACTCCATGGCATTTCTTATTGTACTGTTTTGATCGCCCAGCCAAAATTATTTACTATTATCCATTATAATTAGCTATTGGCATGTTTTCTTTCTTCAATGGGTAAAAAACATATGGGATTGGATTAAAAAAATGTTTATTGAACTTAATTGAAATATCCTACTCCTACTGATTAGTCAGGAAACTTTCATAAGACCCAAAGAATCAAAAGAGACACTATGTTTTTCTTCTTTATTAGGAACAATAGCGTAACTAATTTATGAAGAATTTCAAGTACACGAGATCTGCTGTACAACACTGTGCCATGGTCAACAATATTGTACACTAAAAAATTTGTTAAAAGGGTATATCTCATCTGAACTGTTCTTACCACAATAAAGTAAAATTTAAAAAAAAAACATTTACAGTACATGTATTAAAAGAAAAAGCATGTAACCTCCTGGCAACACCCAAATAAAAAAAATTCATCACAAAATGGTATCTGGTCAATAATTTCTACTAAAGCATATTTCAACTTCTCAGTAAAATACTTACAGAAAAAAGATGGGAACTCATAAGGCTACCAAATATTACAATGAAAGAAAGCTATAGAATTTAGGAGGCCCTGTCCTTAATTTTAAGGCAGATGGACATTGGACTAAGAAAATCCTATCTATTTTTTAGTCCATGGGAGATACAGAATTTGGTTATTGAAATAGAAGATGCTGCACGAAAGTTAGGAAGACTCTCTATGTTCACAATCTGGAAGCTGGAACAGCATTCTCCCTTCCCTCCTGGGTGCTTCAAAGTAAGGTGGAAAATATGCACTCTACCTTTTTCATCCCACTCTTCCTATTATCATCATTCTTTTTTTAAAAAAAATTGAAATATAATTGACATACAATATCTTATTAGTTTCAGGCATACATCATAATGATCTGACATTTTTATATATTACAAAATGATCCCCCCAATAAATCTAGTTACCATCTGTCACCAAAGTTATTACAAGATTACTGACTCTAGTCCCTATGTTGTACATCATTCTTTAAAACAGTGTTCATTATGAAATATACATATATGTACACAAATAAGTTTGAAGAAAAATAATAAAATACTACCACCCAGTCTAGACATCAGTTCTAAGGACTCCTTCATCTACTCTACTCCAGATGGAATTTCTCTTGCCTGGGGAGAAGGGACCTGAAAGCTTAGGCCACTCTGAATGGTTGGTTGAAGGATATTCCATAGGGATAACTAATTCTGAGTCATGTCTGACCTGCTGTGCCCCAGACAGAGGGGGTCTGACAGCCCGGAAAAGTTCAGATCTTTCCACGTCTATGGCTTTCTTCATTTCACACACACATACTGAGTTTGGTAAAGCAGGGACTGCCATTTAAAAAAAAAATAATGTAAATGAAGGAAAGAAAGATTAAATCTTGGTACATAGTAAGTTGTTTCATCTTTGTTTGCTAAATGAGTTCATGATGGCTTGCTGTAACTGACAATGCAATTTTGTGGGAAAGGATTTTGGTGATTCTTACAACTGCCCTAGGAATGACTGTTTTGTTTCCTTCCCTCCCTCCCCCATATATAACTTTTTAGAGTAGCCACAATTGGTCATCAATTGATTTTATGCAATAACCAGTCTTAGAATGGTGAACCGTTAAAGTTAACTTTATAAGGAAAGGTTAATTTTTTTTCATTTTTGTAAGTATGATAAAACTAAAATATCTGGTAGTCAAATAAAAGAATTCTGTTATTAAAGTTTTATAAAATTCATTCCTTTAGTTTGACTTTTAAACTTCTGTAGTCTTGCACTTTTATATGCCATCTTTTATGAAGCTGCTGGTGTCATTATTTTGTTTCACCATGAAGTGACATTTACAAAAGATCGGGAACAGAGATACTCAGGGCTTATGATGCTGAAGAAACAGTTCAGCATTTCTAAAACCTGGCTCTAGAAAGATATCCATGTAATAAATTTTGTGAAGGAAACAATTACCCTATAAGATTGTTTGTAATTGATGTGATGGTATGTTTTAGAATTCTCGGCAATGGCAAAGGAGAAACTTCACTCAAAAAAGCTCGAGTTATTCCTTCCTACCCAACATCAGGGAAATTAATTATTTAAAAAAAAACCAACCGACTCAGCTCTGTAATGTTCATGCTTTTCAGGAGATGTCAGTTTTGTGGAAGAGACGAGATAGGCACATGTAGATAACAATACAAGTGTTGCTGTGTAATTAAGTGCTGAAGAGATGCTCTCGGTGAATATATCATAATAATCAGGGAAAAGAGAGATCATCGATTGAAGAAAAGACTAAGGAAGTGAAGTTTTAACTGATCCTTAAGGGATGGAAATGATTTGAACAGATGGGTGGATCAGGGAGGGTATGACAGTTTGGAAGAACAGCTAAAGTTGAATATGAACATATCAAAGCAGGGTTATAAGAAAAATAAAATGCAGTGATAGGCAAATTGTCTTAAGTTACAAATTTAGGTTAACAGAATCTCAAAATTAGAAGATATGAATCTTCTTCTGGCTCAGTGCTTATCTGCTCATTAATCCCCTCTACAGCATTCTTAGCAAATGGCCACCCAACTTTTGCTTTGATACCTTCAATAGTACTCCTGTTGCAGTGCTGAACTGCCCTAGATATTACAAGATTACTCTTTGCATCAGGCCAAAATCTTACCCCTGTAATTTCTACTCATTAGTTCTTATTTTGTCTTCCAGAAATAAGTCTTTGCAGAATTGCTTATAAGCCCTTTAGATGCATATAGTACAAATATCTAGTTCAGCTAATCCCACTTACTCTATAACTAAAATTAAGTATCAGGGAGAAGAATAGAGAGCTGACCTATAAGCCATTGTGAAGAGAACAGTTATATTCTTCAGTGGAAAATAAACACAAAGAAACAGAGATTAATGTGTGATAGACCATAAACCAAGCAAATGATGGGAAATTACTCCAAAATAAACTAAAAGTGTCTGCTCTCACTTCCATGAAAGGACCAAGGGAAATAATTTAAATACTCTAGTAAGAATTCAAAACAGTCAGAAATGTGTTTTCTCCCTTCATCCCTTTCCCTTCTCTTCATTTACAGACATACCTTAGAAGGCACTAAATTCTCTGCTCATCGGATAAAAACACCAATTGCAAATGAACAAGACTGATCCTCAGTTCTCATTTAATAGTTCCCACTGGACAAGTGAACTCTGCAGCTATTCCAAACCCTACTCTGCCAGTAATTTTCACCTTCATCTCACATAAACCTTGTGTGATAGCTGACAAGTAGGAAAATTGATTTATAAAATACATTTTTCCCTTTCTCTTTGCAAATCTTCCACTAGTGAAGGTGCTAATGAACTGGACAAAGGGTAGGAGGAAGATGGTGGGAAGTTGAGGGATAGAAGGAAAGGAAGGGAAAGAAAGTCAAACAGTCAAGCTGGTGGCTTCTTGGACCTATGAGTGTGGTCATTTCCAGTATCCGCACAGCCCCAGAGGCTTTCATCTTTTGCCAAAGTCTCTGGGGTTCTCCACGTGCTTGCCATTCTCACCACTGCAGTGAAACAATCGGGATGTACAATCAAATTAGTGGCCTTTAGTTTATGCAGTTTTCTATAAACATAGACCTCAGGGCAAAAAAACAAAAACAAAAAAACCCTAGACTTCAGACCATTAATTTCACTTAAGGATCTCTAAGAATACGTAACACAAATTCCTTAGGACACATCAGCAAGGGGGTATCATAAAGTCGCTTTAATAGTAAGAACTCAAATGTTACCGGGGCATTACCTCTTACCAATGTAGGATTCCAAGGGATGTTTCCCACAAATTTGCCAACTTGCTTACTTCTATTTCTGTGGCTCCACTGGGCACAGTGGTCTGTACTTCTCTACACCATTTCAGCTTATCCAGCAAAGCAATCGCCTTCATACACCTCTAACTCTTCAGTGGAAAAGTACACTGACCATCTACATGGGTCCAGTGAGAACACAGCTAAGAGACAAAGCTGACTGTCAGAAACCAAGCTGTCTTCAGAGGTGTCCATCCGAATGAGAACTAGTTCCCTGCTGCCAATCTACAAGGTTACCACAAACTTAGAGCTTAAAACAACACAAACTTATTACGATAGTTATGGAGGTCAGAATTCTTAGCTGAGTCTTTGGGGGCTAAAATAAAGGTGTCAGATGGGCTCGTTCCCTCTAGAGGCTCCAGGGGAGAATCTGTTTCTTGCCCCTTCTAGCTCCTAAGGTTGCCCATGTTCCTTGGCTTGTGGCCACATCATTTCAATATCTGCTTTTGTCTCCACAGCACTCTTTCCTCCTCTATAGCCAAATCTCCTTCTGCTTCCCTCTTGTAAAGACACATATGATTATGTTCAGGACCATCTGCATAACCAGGATAATCTACCCCAACTTGAGATCCGTAATCATATCTGCAAAAGCCCTTTTGCTATAAAAACTAGTATTCACAGGCTCTGGGAACTAAGGCCTAAATATCTTTGGGGGCCATTATTCATCCTACCACAGCTCCACCACCAGATCAGACTTAAAGTACTGGCTTCTCCTTTCACATTAGTTTTATGCCAAGGCCTTGAATGCAACTAGTGAGCATAGCCTTGACTTGAGCTGACAGCATGTATTATTGACTTTGGTCAGACATTTTTTCAGATACATCCTCACTTAATGGAAACCTGTAAGCCAATATTATTATCCTGTTTTATAGATGAGGCTGTATACTGCTCAGAGACATGGAAGTCCTTTGCCCAAGGTAACTCACCAATTAAAGGACAAAACCAGCACTGGAATCGAGAGTCCTACTTTCCTCATCAATCTGAAACTCCTCTGTTAACATCACAAAGATTACAACCTGAACTTACCTCAGTCTCCCCAACTTATTTCTACCCTGGCTGGAGTATGCTCTTTCCTCATGAGGAGTCTGGCTCCAGTCCAGATCCTATGTGTGAACTTCCAGCCTTGACCCTAGGCTATTCCAAGACTTTGGCTACCAAGCCCCATGGAGGAAGGCTACCCACCCCACACCAGACTTGGGGCACAACCAATCAACTGCAGTTTTCTGCAGGAAACTGCTGTAAAGGATTTGCCTTCCAACCCATCACTCCTTTGACAAACCATATACATGGGCATATCTACATTCCTGGCCTAGGGGCTTCCATTCAGAGACCTCATTATTGGGGACCTTGATGGAGGTACTTTTCTGCACTTTGACTCAGGACCTTTCCACTCTTAAGCCTCCCTACCCCATGGGTCCATAAAAAAGTGGAAGCCTTTGTGGGGGTACTCTTCAGAAGTAGGATGATTCCTCCTGTGTTGCATCCACTCGACTCTCACCCAGTGCTGTTCTATGGGGGAAAATGGAATACTGGAAAGCTGGAGGCTCACTTTACGTCACTGTTGCAGTGATTAAAAGCTTGATTGTTACTTTTGGTGTAGCTCATTTCTCTGACCCCCTTAATACCTGACTGTTCCACACGTACCCCTACCAGTTCTGCCCTTTCTCACTCCATATATTTGATGCCTACTCACTTCCTTTTTTTTTTTTTAAGATGTTATTTATTTATTTGACAGAGAGAGAGAGAGAGAGAGAGAGTGAGAGAGGGAACACAAGCAAGGGGAGTGTGAGAGGGAGAAGCAGGCTTTCTGCTGAGCGGGGAGCCTGATGGGGGGCTCAATCCCAGCACCCTGGGATCATGACCTGAGTCGAAGGCAGACGCTTAATGGCTGAGCCACTCAGCCACCACCTTACTCACTTTTCTAATCCCAATCTAATTCCCATCAGATGTTCCCCATCACCACATTCCTCTTTTACTTTTTTTTTTCCCCTATAGTTTATTGTTCATTTGTCCACTACTCTATTGTTTCTGTTCCATGAAACCTAGTCTAACTTCCCTAATGGATTTATGTCTAATGTAAGTATATAATATCATGTATCTTTTTATTATTATGTTCGGTTAGCCAACATATAGTATCTTTAATAGTAACTCAATAGATACTTGACTAAATAGCCAATTTATAAGAATCTATTAGAGAACAATTAACAGACTACAGCATCATTTGTCTCTTTAGAATATATACTCACTACAGTCATAGTGTGTAGGTCATTTATGGAGCTACTGAAGACCAAACAAAAACTATCAATTACGACATCGTTCTCTTCTCCCCAAGTTCCCATTGGGATATTACTATTTCATTTTAGGAGAAACTTATTTTGTCCTAAGGCACTTACTGCATATGTGCATAATAGTCTGTTGAATGCCTGGGAGAAAGACTTGCAGAGGAAGAGAAAATTTTTACCAGACAGAAATCCTGGAGCTGGTATCCAAACTTCAGAGAAAGAGATGTGATGCCTTAAGGATTAATAAATACACTCTCCAAAGGATTCCTTTGTAAGTATGTGCATGTGTATCTATGTATATGTATACATACCCATTTGCTAAATAAATGTTCCAAACTCTTTTAACATTATTTGTATCACAAATTACTTGAATAATAATTATTTGTGTTCACCTTTCTCAAAAATTTGACATAATGATTCCTCAAATTTGTTTAGTTTTGGAAACATTCAAAATGATTTCACATATACAAGATTTCTTACTGCCCCATCCTACAGCTTAATGCTGAAAAGACATTCAGTAAAAATATTTAGATGACCTGGAGCCTCTGTTGTGGCAGAGTGAGTTAGCTCATCATCCTCATTTTACAAATGAAATTAGTGAGGTTCTGAAGATTAAAGGGATTGGCCCAGAAGTTTTTACCCAGTAAATTTCATCTCAACTGCTACTGTATCCGTGGATTCCTGACTCCTAATACAAAATGTTCCCAATTTAAAAGACTTATTCCAAACTAGGAAATAAGATAATCACAGAACAAGTAATGTGTGTATTTTAAAGCACAGTTAATTTCCCATCAAAAATGAATGTTTTGTATAATGTAACTTAAATAGATGAGCTATTTGATGAATCTGTTCTTTATGGTGCTTTTGAAGGCATCAATTAATCTTTCTATTAATCTCTGTAGCAATGTTTGTCAAAAACAAAAATGTCAGTCTCATTCACTTATTCTTTTTATAATGAGTGAAATTCTTATCTTCTTTTCTACCATTTCCATCTTCTGGCTTATCAATAGCTCCCTTTAGAATACAGACTCTTCTATTCTCTGTCTTCAAACAAAATAATGTGAGATGTAAGGTAAATTTATCTAGACAAATAATATCTTCATGTTTCACTTATCCTCCTACGGAAGACTTAAATGTGGAGATTTTCCTGAAAGCACCCTGCCATCCAGGCATTTCTTCTCTAGCTACAAAAGCTTAAAATTAAATAAAAAGCATCTCTTCTTTCCAGTTTTCCACAAAAACAACACCACACCCGTTGAAGTGCTTATTCCTGGGTATACAACGTTATAAGACATGAGAACAGAATGTAAACTTTTGTCTATACAGGTGATTCCATAGAGACTCAAACTCACAGGTTATAGTCCTAGAGGAGAATTTAGTGTCTGATAATAATGTAATCTCAACTCATCTGCTTATGACTATTCAAAAAAAAAAAATTCTCCAGCTGTCACCTCATCTAAATGTACACATTTTTATGTTTTTGTTTCATTTTTTCCTAAACCATTGCCCATGAAGCTCTGTAGAGTTGTTCATTTCTCTAGAACCATGATAATCAAGTACCACAAGACTAATTATCGACGTGATCACTGATCTGTAAATAGGATCACAGCCCCCAAAGTTCCATTTTATCCCTGACACTTAAGACTATTTTTTGCCTCTGCTTTTTTGCCTCTGAATTTGGGGAGGAGTCTGGGCATGACTTTAGTGAAGTACTTTCCCTTTTATTTTGGCAAACAATGGTTTTCCCACTTATTACCATACCTGCTTCACTGAAGATGAGCCCAAAACAGCATTCCTAAAGGATTTTGGCCTGCCATAGAACATTTGATGGCTCAACTAACTTGTTTCACTAAAGAGTCTTAGAAACAAATTATGAGTTTTTTCAGAACAGAGTCCATTAACGCCCCCTTGACTATTTTGATGGAATCAGTCCTGATAGAAATCATTCCACCAAATGACAGTAAAGATACCTGGATTGTGGCAGAGTTGTGCCTTAATAGTTTCTGCTCTGGACTATTTTAAATGTTAAATTGCCTAAAATGGAAGTCCCTCTGGTACCTCAGTGACTAAAACTTTTAAAATGGTATGTCACAGATGAAGGCCCTTAAAATAAGATCATGCACACATTATCCTTCACCTATAATTCTGCTTCATGTAAAAGAACCTTGTGACAAGATTTCAATTAATCTAGTATTATAAACAATATTCATAATTAAAATATTAAAGTGTAACCTTTATTATTTAGAGAGCAGAGGGCTTGTTCTTTTAAAAATAACTACAAATCAGCGACCTCATAAAATACAATCAAGATGTTGCTTTTATTATGTGGTGACTAATACTGACAATATCCTTTTCAGACAGTAGTGATGAATGGTCAGACACTGTGCTTAGCATTTTAAAACCATAATTGCCCTTAATCCTTTAATGAATATTATTATCCCCACTCTAAGGTTGAGGACCTGAAATCTCAAGCAGTTAAAAAGCATATGCCAGTTTGATTTCAAATGTCAGGTGCTTAGACATTGTGCCATCTTGGCTCCCTTAGAAGAGTGGGATTTATTTTAACATTCCCTGCTCCCTTGCTTGCAGCCTATCAATTGCAAACCACAAAAATTGTAACTTGATGACACGGCTTCTATCCATCTCTTGTACCTTCCACTGTTGGCAACAACCATGATCTTCATTATCTCTACCCTGGACAACATTCAACAGTACGTTAAGAGGATCATTCCCCAGGGTCAAGTGGGATTTATTATGAGGATGCAAGTATGGTTCAATATTTGCAAATCAAGAAGCATGACACACCACATTTAAAAAAAAAGAGGGATTGAAATCATATCATCTGAATAGATACAGAAAAAGTTTTGATAAAATTTGACATCTGTTCATGATAAAAACTCTCAACAAAGTAGGTTTAGAGAGAATATACCTCAACATTAATAGGGCCATATATCACAAACCCACAATTAACATCATACTCAACGGTAAAAAACTGAGAGCTTTTCTCCTAGGGAACAAGACAAGGATGTTCACTCTTGTCACTTTTAGTCAACATAATATTAGAAATCCTAGCCACAACAATCACACAAGAAATAAAAGGCATTTAAATTGGTATAAAGAAGTAAAACTGTCACTGTTTGCAGATGACATGATACTATACATAAAAACCCTAAAGTCCACGACAAAAATCTGTAGGAAATAATACATGAATTCAGTTAAGTTGCAGGATACAAAATTAATACTCAGAAATCAGTTGTGCTTCTATATATTCATAACAAAGTAGCAGAAAGAGACATTAAGAAAACAATTCCATTTACAATTGCATCAAAACAATAAAATGCCTAGGGATATATCTGACCAAAAAAGTAAAAGACCTGTGCTCTGAACATTATAAAACGCTGATAAAAGAAAAAATTGTAAATGACACAAATAAATGGAAAGACATACATGCTCATGGAATGGAGTAGTATTGTTAAAATGTCCACATTACACAATGCAATCTCTATTAAAATAACAACGACATTTTTCACTTAACTAGAATAAATAACCTTAAAATTTGTATGGAACCACAAAAGACTCCAAGTAGCAAAAGCATTCTTAGGAAGAACAAAGCTGGAGGTACCACAATCCCAGATTTCAAGATGTATTACAAAGCTGTAGTAATCAAAATAGTATGGTCCTTACACCTGACACTGATATAACACCATATGTTAACTACCCCAGAATTAAAATTAAAAACTTAATAAAAAAAAACACAGTATGGTCCTGGAACAAAAATAGACACATAATCAAGAGAACAGAATAAACAGCCCAGAAATTAAACCACAATTTATATGGCCAATTAATCTAAAGAACCTACAATGAGGAAAAGACAGACTTCAACAAATGGTGTTGGGAAAACTGGATAGCTATAGGAAAAAGAATAAAGCAAAACCACTTTCTTACAACATACACAAAAATAAACTCAAAATGGATTAAAGACCTCAGTGTGAGACCTAAAGCCTTAAAACTCCTAGAAGAAAATATTGGCAGTGATCTCTTTGACATCAGTCTTAGAAACATTTTTCTAGATATGTCTTCTAAGGCAAGGGAAACAAAAGCAAAAATAAGCTACTGGGACTACACCAAAATAAAAAGCTTTTGCACAACAAAGAAAGCCATCAATAGAACAAAAAGTCAACTTACCTAATGGGAGAAGATATTTGCAAGTCATATATCCAATAAAGGGTTAATGTCTAAAATATATAAAGAAAAACAACTCAACACCAAGAAAGCAAAAGACCCAATTAACAAATGGGCAGAGGACCTGATATTTTTCCAAAGAAGACATTCAGATGGCCAACAGACACATGAAAAGATGCTCAACGTTACTAATCATCAAGGAAAAACATATCAAAATAACAAGGAATTATCACCTTAAATCTGTCAGAAGATATCTTAAATAAGACAAGAAATAATAAGTGTTGATAACGTTATGAAGAAAAAGGAACACTTATACACTGTTGGTGGGAATGTAAATTAGCACAGCCACTGGAGAAAATAGTATGGAAGTTCCTTAAAAAATTAAAAATAGAAATACCATATGACCCAGTAATTTCACTACTGAATATTTACCAAAAGAAAATGAAAACATTAACTTGAAAAGATGTATGCAAGTCTATGTTTATTGCAACATTATTTACAATAGCTAAGATATGGAAACAACCAAAGTGTCCATCAATAGATGAAGTGGCATATACACACAATGGAGTATTAGCTATAATAAAGATGATCTTGCCATTTGCAATAATGTGGATGTACACAGATTAAATGGTGAGCACTGAGTGATGTAAATATTTAATTATATTGTACACTCAAAACTAATGTAACTGTATGTTAATCATACTTCAATTAAAATAAAGAAAATGTTCTGGATGTCAAATATGATTATTTCCACTATTAAAATATTTTACCATAGGAGAAGAAAACATACTTAATATTTTTAAGCCACTTTATTGAGGTGTGATTGACATAAAAAAGTTACACATATCTAATGCATACAATTTGATGAGCTTGGAGACAAGTATACACTTATAAAACTAAGACCATCCTCTGTGTAATAAACATATGTATCATTTCTGAAATTTTTCTCCAGCCTTTTTTTTTGTATGAACACAACATAAGATCTACCCTCCTAGCAAAATTTTAAGTATACAATGCAGTACTGTTAACTATGTTGTACAGTTAAATCTCTAGGACTTCCCTTGTATAATTGAAAATTTTTACTCTTTAATACCTTCCCAGTTTCCCGTCCTTACAGGCCCTGACAATCAGCATTCTACACTCTGCTCCTATGAGTTTGACTATTTCAGATTCATCATACAGTGGTATTATAAAGTATTTGTGTATCTATCTGGCTTTCTTCTAGCATAATGTCTTCCAGGTTCATCCAGGTTGTTACAAAAGGCTGAATTTCCATCTTTTTAAACACAGAAGAATATTTTATTTTATGTATATGCCACATCTTCTTTATCCATTCTTCTGTTATTGGAAATTTAGAACACTTCCATGTCTTGGCTACTGTCGGTAATGCTGCAACTAACAGGAATTCAGGTATCTCTTCAAGATTCTCATTTAAATTCCTCCGGAAATATACCCAGAATTACGATTACTGGATCATATGGGAGTTCTACTTTAATTTTTTGAGGAACCTTGATACTGTTTTCCACAGCGGCTACATGAATTTACATTCCCAACAGTGTAACAGTTTTTTTTTTCCTCTACATACTCACCAAAACTTGTTAGCTTATATATATATATATGTATATTATATGCAATTATACATATATAATTATATATAATTATATATATGCAATTATATATATGTAATTATATATATATATGCTTTATATAATTCTATATAGCACTATTATATAATATACAACATAATACAACTCATTTTTATCTATATACAAAATGGTCATTCTAGCAGGTGTAAGGTAGTATCTTGTTATAATTTGCATCCTCTTTATGATTAGCGACGCTGAGCATTCTTCATATGCCTGTTGGCCATTTGTGTGCCTCTTCTGAGAAGTACATATTCAGTCCCTTTGCCTATTTTTTGAGTTATCTGGGTGAATTTTTTGTAGGTTTAGGGTTGTTTGTTTGCTATTGAGTGGTCAGAGTTCCTCATATAGTTTGGATACTAACCCTTTATCAGGTGTACGGTTTGTAAATGTTCTTTGGTCTGCCTTTTCTTTCTGTTGATTGCTTCCTTTGCTGTGAAGAAGCTTTATAATTTGACATAATCCTACATGTTTAGTTTTGCTTTCATTGCCTATGCTTTTGGTGTCATATCCAAAAATCACTGCCATGGCCAATATCAAGAAGGTTTTTCCCTATGTTTTCTTCAGGGTTTTTTCATAGAGGTTTCAGGTGTTACATTTAAGTCATTTATATCTTTTGGAATTGACTTCTGTGTGTCATGTAAGAAAAGGGTCCAATTTCATTCTCTTGCATGTGGATATTCAATTTTCCCCAAACCACTTGCTGAAAAAACTATCTTTACCCATACTGTATTCAACCTTGTTGAACATCAGTTGACTATATATGTAGGTGATTATTTTTTGAGCTCTCTATTCTATTTGTCTATGTCTGTTTTTATGCCAGTCATATTGTTTCCATTATTCTAGTTTAGTAGCATACTCTGAAATCAGGAAGTATTATGTCTCCAGCCTTGTTTCTCTTGTCCAAGATTGCTTTGGCTATTGGGGTGTGTGTGTGTGTGTGTGTGTGCGTGTGTGTGTGTGTGCGTCCTTAGGGACTCTACAATAGATTTTATTTTTCTATTAGGATTTCTATAGGGATTTCATTGAATCTATAGATCACTTTGGGTAGCATGGACAGTTTAACAATATTAAGTTTTCAAATTTGTAAACGTAATGTCTTTCCATTTATGTGTGTCTCCTTTAATTTCTTTCATCAGCATTGCAGTGTTCACTGTACATCTCTTACACCTCTCTGGTCAAGTTTATTTCTAAGTATTTTGTTTTTCTTTTTGATGCTATTATAAGTGGAATTGTTTTAGTTTTAAGTTTGGTCACCACCATTTTTTTCTATTGCTTTTATAGTCTCAATTTCGTTTCTGCTCTAATTTTATTTTTTTAAGTTTTTACTTGAATTCTAGTTAGCTAACACAGTGTAATACTAGTTTCAGGTGTACAATGTGATTCAACGGTTCTATACAACACCTGGTATTCATCACAAGAACACTCCATCACCTGTTTAACTCAACCCCACGCCCCACCCCCTGGAACCATCAGTTTGTTCTCTATAGTTAAGAGTCTGTTTCTTAGTTTGCCTCTTTTTTTTCTCCCTTTGCTCATTTGTTTCTTAAATTCCACATATGAGTAAGATCATATGGTATTTGTCTTTCTCTGACTTATTTCACTTAATATTATACTCTCCAGCTCCATCCATATTGATGTAAATGGCGAGACCTCATTCTTTTTTTATGGCTGAGTACTGTTTCACCTTATTTATACCACATCTTCCATATCCATTCATCAGTCAATGGACATTTGGTCTGTTTCCAAAATTTGGCAATTGTAGATAATGCTGCTATAAACATAGGGATGCATGCATCACTTTGAATTGGTATTTTTGTATTCTCCAGGCAAATACCTACTAGAATAATTGCTGGGTCGTAAGGTAGTTCTATTTTTAACTTTCTGAGGAACCTCCATACTCTTTTCCAGAGTAGCTATACCAGTTTGCATTCCTACTAATAGTGCAAAATGGTTCCCCTTTCTCCACATCTTCACCAACACCCGTTGTTTCTTGTGTTGTTGATTTTAGCCATTCTGACAGATGTGAGGTGATAACACATTGTAGTTCTGATTTGTGTTTCTGCTCTACTCTTTATTTTCGTTCTTCCCTAACTTTGAACTTAATTCATTCTTTTTCTATTTCCTTAAAGTTTAAATTTGGGTTGGGATCTTTTTTATTATTGGCATTTATTGCTGTAAATGTCCCTCTTAGTACTGCTTATGTTGTAAACCATGAGGTTTAGTGTATTTTCATTTTTATTTGTATCAGAATTTTCTAATTTCTTATTTTTAAATCTTTTTTTATTATGTTAGTCACCATACAGTACATCCCTGGTTTTTGATGTAAAGTTCGATGATTCATTAGTTGCGTATAACACCCAGTGCACCATGCAATACGTGCCCTCCTTAATACCCATCACCAGCCTATCCCATTCCACCACCCCTCTCCCCTCTGAAGCCCTCAGTTTGTTTCTCAGAGTCCATAGTCTTTCATGCTTCATTCCCCCTTCTGATTACCCCCCCCTTTCTTTATCCCTTTCTTCCCCTACCAATCTTCCTAGATCTTATGTTCCATAGATGAGAGAAATCATATGATAATTGTCTTTCTCTGCTTGACTTATTTCACTTAGCATTATCTCCTCCAGTGCCGTCCACGTTGCAGCAAATGTTGAGAAATCATCCTTTTTGATAGCTGAATAATATTCCATTGTATATATAGACCACATCTTCTTAATCTAGTCATCTGTTGCAGGGCATCTCACTCCTTCAACGATTTAGCTATTGTGGACAATGCTGCTATGAACATTGGGGTGCATATGGCCCTTCTCTTCACTACTTCTGTATCTTTGGGGTAAATACCCAGAAGTGCAATGGCTGGATCATAGGGTAGCTCATTTTTTAACTTTTTAAGGGACCTCCACACTGTTTTCCAGAGTGGCTCTACCAACTTGCATTCCCACCAACAATGTAGGAGGGATTGTCTTTCTCCACATCCTCTCCAGCAATTGTTGTTTCTTGCCTTGTCAATTTTGGCCATTCTAACTGGCGTAAGGTGGTATCTTAGTGTGCTTTTGATTTGAATTTCCCTGATAGCTAATGATTTTGAACATTTTTTCATGTGTCTGTTAGCCATTTGTATGTCTTCATTGGAAAAGTGTCTGTTCATATCTTCTGCCCATTTTATGATTTGTCTATTTGTTTCTCATGTATTGAGTTTGAGAAGTTCTTTATAGATCTTGGATACCAGTCTTTTATCTGTAGTATCATTTGCAAATATATTCTCCCATTCCGTGGGCTGCCTCTTCATTTTTTTGACTGTTTCCTTGGCTGTGCAGAAGCTTTTTATCTTGATGAAGTCCCACAAGCTCATTTTATCGAATTTTTTTTTTTTTAACTTTTGGCCTCTTTGGTCTATTGGTTTTTCAAGTGTGAGTTACTTAATTTCCATTAGTTTGTGAATTTTTCCATTTTTCTTTTATGAATAATTTCTAGTTTCATTCCACTATGGTGAGAAAAGATACTTGGAATGCTTTCAATCTTAAATTTTTTAAAGCTTGTTTATGACCTAGCATGTGATATATTCTAGAGAATGTTTCATGTGCACCTGAGGAGAAAGTATTCTGCTGCACTTCAGGTGGAATACTCTGTGTATGTCTGTTGGGTCTATTTGGTCTGTAACATAGCTTAAGTCTGCTTTTTCAATATTGACTTTCTGTCTGGATGATTTATCCATTACTGAAAGAGGGGTATTGAAGTCTTCTACTGTTTTTGTATTGCTGTCTATTTTCCCCTTGAGTTCTACCAATGTTTGTTTTACATAATTAGGTGCTCTGACGTTGGGTACATATATAATTGCTATACTTTCTTAATGAATTGACTCCTTTATCATTATGTAATGACCTTGCTTGTTTCTTGTGACAGTTTTTGACTTGAAATTTATTTTGTCTGATATAAATACAGACACCCTGCTGTCTTTTGGTTACCGTTTGCATAGAATATTTTTTTTTCCATCACTTCACTTTCAGCCTATTTGTGTCCTTAAATCTAAATCGAGTCTCTAGTAAATAGCATACAGTTGAGTCTTATTTATCTATTCAACCACTCTGTATCTTTAATCAGTGAGATTAATCCATTTACATTTAAAGTAATTACTGATAAGAACTTACACTTGTCATTTTGTTGTTTTCTTTCTGCTTTGTAGTTCTTTTCTTCCCCATTTCCTTTCTTACTGTCTTGATGATTTGATGGCTTTTCTATAATGATGTATTTTAACTCTTTTCTCTTTTTTGTAGGTACTATAGGTTTTTCTGTCATGGTTACCATGACACATAAAACTTATCACAGTGTATTTAAAGCTGATAACAATTTAAATTCAAACATATACAAGTAAAACTACACTTTTACTTCTGTCACACTTTGTTACTGATACTAGAATTTGTTTATATTGCGCATTCACTAACCATTTTTTTTGTGGTTATAGTTAATTCTTAATATTTTTGTCTCTTTTTATACTAGGGTTAACCGTGACCTATGCATCACCATATCAGTGTGTTATTCTATATTTGCCTATA
Organism: Ursus arctos; assembly: GCF_023065955.2. Taxonomy (NCBI): domain Eukaryota; kingdom Metazoa; phylum Chordata; class Mammalia; order Carnivora; family Ursidae; genus Ursus; species Ursus arctos. The sequence goes on along the minus strand of NW_026622764.1, from coordinate 54,949,009 downwards.
TATTTACCTTTTCCAGTGAGATTTAGAGTTTCACATGCTTTTCTTTTGCTATTTAACATCCTTTCATTTCAACTTGAAGAACTCCCTGTAGTTTGTTTGTTTTTTGTTTTTTTTTTTCTGTAGTGGTGTTAAACTCCCCCCGTTTTTTTTGTTTTGTTTTGTTTTTTCATTTTTTTAATCCTGGTAAGACCATCTCTCCATTTTTAAGGAATACTTTTGTCATCTATAGCATTCTTACCTGACAGTTTCTTTTTTTCTTTTGAAAATTATAATGTCGCAGTATAGACTTCTTTAACCTATTTGTATCCTTTAGGCTTCATTAATCTGGATGTTCATTTCTCCACAGAGATTTGGGCAGTTTTCAGCCACTCTTTTTAAAATAAGCTTTCTGCCCCTTTCCCTTTATCTTCTTGAGATTCCCATCAGGTGTATATTGATTCTGTTAGTGGTGTCTTGTAAGTCCCATAGGCTTTGTTCACCCTTTTTTATCCTTTCTTGTTTCTCTAACTGGGTAGTTTCAAATAAACTATCTTTGCACTACCAACTTTTTTCTTCTTCTTCTGCTTGATCAAGCTTATTAAATTTTTTTCAGTCATTGTATTCTTCAGCTCCAAAGTTTTTTCTTTTTTCCATTTCCACCTCTTTGCTAAACTTTTCATTTTGTTCATATATTGTTTTCATGATTTGGTTTAGTTATCTATTTCTGTTCTCTTGAGTTTAATACTATTATTTTGAATTATTTGTCAGGCAATTTATAAATCTTCATTTCTTTAGGATCATTACTGGAGCTTTATTTTGTTCCTTTGGTGGTATTATATTCCCCTTATTCTTCATTATCCTTATAGCCTTATGTTGGTGTCTGAACATTTGGGGAAAGAGTCACCTATTCCAGTCTTTCCAGGCTGGCTTTCACCTTTCAGCCTAGCCAAAGATTCTAGGTGGGCCAGCTGCTGGGGCCCATGGGCAGCCTGCTGCCATGGTCCACAAGCAAACAGGTCTGGTGTTCTGGTCCTCAGGTGGGCATGCCTGGTCCTGAGACCTGCAGGTGAGCAGACCTGCTGTTAGAGGTGCAGGCAAGTCTGCTACCAGGACCTCAGACCAGCTATTGATCTGCACACTGGTTGCTGAGAGCTCCCTCCCCTTCTCTTTGTTCTTAGCTACCCCCAGGTGATCAGACTGTACCAAATTCCCTCAGTGTTTTGGGTGAGGAATGACAGAAGCAGTTATCTCAGGTAGTGCCCCAAAGGCTAAGGAAGTCAAATATTCACTTTATTTCTCTTTTTCCTGCATAGGAGGATTTATGGCTAACAGGATCTTTCAGCACTATGCTATGCTGGCTTAGGAGAGGAAAGTGATGCAGGTAAAGTGAAATTGTTCTTCTTACCCTTTAAGTGTTTTTTAAAGTCGTTTCTGTGTGCTACATGGGGGTGTTATAATCTCTCATCTGGATTCCAGAGCTCTCATGGAGGAGTTTTCATGTGTGAATAGTTGTTAAATTAGTATTTTTGTGAGGGATGAAGGCTGGAACTTCTATTTATGCCGTCTTGTTGATGTCGCTCTCTTCTTCATACTTACGACACTCGATTACAAGTGATATTTTTCCCATACACTATATTTTCTATTTCTAATAAAAATACTGACAATTTATAAAACCATTTTTAAAAGGCCAAATTTCAAACTATGTATTTATGCTGAGTGATATTAATTAACAATTTCAGACTTCCTGAAAAAAAAAAAATTCAAACGGACCAATATTTTGTTAGTGGGTGTTTCTTAGTAGTAGCTTTCCTTTAGAGAGAAGGAATTTCTACAGTAATTTCTTAGAACCTTAGTAATTCAGAAAGTGTTTTGTCAATATTTATACCTTTGACAAGAAAGCTATTTTAACTATAAGATTGCCTCTGAAGCTTATTTTAACTTGGTCAGAGTGTTGACCAACCCTTTCTAGATTTAAAATCATAGATCTCCCAAAATGCAAAACTAAAATAGCCTATAGAAAACTATTAGAAATGCCAAATGAATTACATATTCACACTTTTGCTAAAAGAGTTTGGGGAACATTTCCAAACACTTAAGTACTGAAGTAAAGAAGGGAAAAAACAAGTAACAGAGAAGATAAATCAGAGCTACCAAATGTACTAAGATGTCCCACAGACCCAGAAACTCTGTTTCTGGTAAGTAGAATATTATGAGGTAAGAACACACTGAACATTCTTTTTCTCCTACAAAAGAATCAACGATAACAAGAAATATGTTTTGAAATAGCTATATTCAGAGCATTACCCAGAGAGAAGCTAGAGTTAAAAGCTTGGAGCTGGCTTTGCAACCAAAATCATTACCTTGTTCAGTCTCAATTAAGAGCATACTTATAATCCTAGTAAAATGCCACTCTTGCGATAATGCCAAATCCTGAGGAAAGTTTCATATAGAATTGTTTGCCTGCGTTATTCTTATTTGACCTACTTTTCACTGCCAAGAGGAAAGGCAGTTATACCCCACTCCTCCTCAAAATGACTCCTTCCCTTCAGTGTAGTGAAGCAGAAAGAGCATGGGCTTCTCTATTAGATGTATGTCTGCGGGCTTCACTTTCTTCATCTATAAAATGAAAAATTTCATGTATGGTTGTTGTGAGGTTTAAATGAAATAATATAAATCAACCATGTGGGATGCAGAAGATGTTTAATAAATATTAGTGCTCTATTTTCTATTGGTCTTGACTTCACTGAGCAGTTCTTTCACATGGTTGTCAGATAAGAGTTACAAATTCATCTCTCAAAAGAATATTTACAATTTAGCAAGAGGCTCTGAGGATTTACAAGACTTCCGGGCACCAAGGGCACTTACAGAAGTGCAGTTTGGGTGTTCTTCAACACATACTTATTTAGTTTCTTTCTTCTTTTTTTTTTTTTTTTCGGCCAGTACGGAAAACACAAAGATCAATAACATAGTACTTGGCCTCAATGAAAGTAGGATAGAAGGACAGACATTCTGCTACCTCTTTCTTATTTCTCAGAGGAGAGCAATAGGATAGTGCAAGGACAAGAATAGGAGATAAATTTTTGATAGAAGGAATGCAAAAATCATATTCCTCAGAGAAGAAAAGAGAAGGGAATTTCCTTCCAGCGGACCTCTTGGCTGTGCAAAACTTTTGGGCAGGAAGATTAAATGATCTTCTGAACTCTGCCCTGATCCTTGTGGTCATGGGCTGTGAGGTTCCTAGAACCTTGAGTACAAGATTTTTTTTTTTTTTTAATTTGTACAAGGACTATCTTCTGCATTGATGACATCTTTGACTCCAGAAAACTGAGAAGGGTTTAGTTCAGGCTCAAATAAGAGAAAGCCCACTGTTAATTCCACAGAAATAGTTTTAGCACAAGCAAAGAGGTAAAGGGAATCTTCAGATGTCTTACTATCCAGCCTAATTCATCAGGGTGGGAAAGGAGGGAGTTTCTAGTAAGAATTTCTATGTAAAGAATGTATATTTGGCTGAACTATGCCTGGTTCTGTATCTTGCGGAAACCTGAGAAAGAAAATGAGAAACTCCAGCAGCAGTAAACAGATATTGGCCATTGTAATTTCTTACTACTGCTGAAACAAATTACCATAATTTGTTGGTTGAAAACATCATAAATTCATTATCTTAGAGTTCTGGGGGTCAAACATTAGAAATTAGTCTCACTGGGGCTAAAATTAAGGTGTCAGCAGAGCTATATTCCTCTGCTTCTAAGGCAGAATATATATTTTTTTCTTTTTCCCTAGTTTCTAGGGGCCACTTACATTCATTCCTTAGCCCTTTCATTTTCAAAGTCAGCAACATATTCAAATTTGTCCCTCACTTTGATGCTTGCTATGAGGACTGTCTCCTTCCTGCATTCTTACCATGTGTCTCTCTCTCATGAGAACCTTGTGATTACACCGGGCCCACCTAGATAACAAAGGAGGATCACCCTATTTCAAGATCCTTAACTTGATTATATCTGTAAAACATTTTTCTATGTATTCTAAGATCACATATTCATAGGTTTCAGGGATTAGGGATATTTAGGAGATCATTGTTCTGTGTACTATAGCTGGGATCTGAGAATGAAGATATTAGCATTAACAGAAGCACAAAAATAAACATTGTGATAAGCAAAACTGGGATTTCAGCTTTGCCTTCTTACCATTATGTAAACACATTTGCCTTTCACCTGATGAGTAAGCAGGTCCACTGTAATAAACTGTTTTTAGCCCCAATGCCAAGGGGAGAGAGAGACTTATTCTGTGAGATTCTGTAAGATTCTATTATTTATCCAAACCCCGCCCCTGTCCCTTACGAGTCACCTTGACTCTGCATATTTACTACTGAATGATTACTTGCCTCCCTCTTTAATGTAGGTCAGCCACTAGAGGATCATGATTAATTTCTCTTCATCTATTTATCCTTTGCCTTTCTTGACCCTACTTCTAATAGATCCAAGGTTGTGAATTCTGAATTCCCTCACCTTTGGCTGTAACTAGACATGAGATAGCAGCAAATTAAGCACCGTGTTTCTGTTTTGCTACCCATTGGAAGAGTAATGTAAGCAGCTGTCACTGCAGCCATTTCACTTCTGTGTTTCATATAAATCATGCCACTCTTCTCATACATAAACATCTCATTGGAGATAATGTGCTGGAAACAGATGTTCACAGGTTGCCCAGTTATCAGAAATCTGTCCCTAGTTGGTTGCTCTGTGGAAAAGCTGTGAATCTAGACCTCTGGTTGGCAAGGAAACAAAAATATCCATAGGAGGCTACTAAGGAAATTTCTTATTATCCTCAAACCTGACTAAGACAAGGAACTGAAAACAACAGATATTCACTACCCCAACTTACAGATCTGAGAGCTGTCACTGGATACAGCCTGTTTCCTCCTTACAAGTTTCAGCTTGCTTCATGGTGAAAGTACATCAATTCAAATGTGTACTATATAATATAGATACTCTTTCGAAAGTCACATCAACTAAGAAGAACTGCATATGTCCTATAAAATAATCGTAGGTTGGCGGGGGGAGGTAAACATAAAGATGCAGAATTTATGTCATCAGTGAGGAGCTGGGAAGACAGTGGAGTAGGAGGTCCCTGAGCTGATCCCATCCCACATTTACAACTAGATATCATCCACATCCAAGTAGGTAAACCAGAGAGTGAACTGAATAAAGGCAGAACAAACGCCACTACTAAATGTAGAGAAGAAGCTGCATCTGAAAGATTAGAAGGTCAGAGTGAGAGGGAAGCTTCCTGCAGGACGGAGGGAGCAGCACACAAAGATAGGTCAGAGAAACGGTCTTTGTACCAGGGAACTCACGTTGTGGGGAGGGGGAAAAGAGACTAATCCCCATAACATTTGACTTTGGAAACCAGAAGGGCTGAGTTCCATTGAGTGTGTATAAACCACAGGACTTGGAGCCCGGGTTTTTAAAAGTCAGATGACTCAGCACGGGGGAAGCTGGGAAGGCCAGTGATAGCTGGGTCACTGCTCTTAAAGAGGCAGTAACCTGCATGGAGAGGCAACATAAAAATGGCAGCCTACACATTGCCAGAGGTCAGGGGTGGGGTGGGGAGGAGGGACACAGATCTGTTCACACTAATTTCAGAGCATGTTACGGGACTTCTCCTGAAATGAGGGAGGTGGCAGGTACCATTTTTCTCGCCTACCCAGCATAAACACAGGGCCATCTGTGGGAGGTGAAGCTGCACAGATATTTGCTACCTAATCTGCTAGCAGTGTGCCGTGCCCATGAGTTCCTCTAAGGACTTGCCCACCCCAAACCTGCTAGCTTCAGCCCTGGGCCCAGGGCAAATTTTGTTAAAGTCACGTTTGTGCCACACCCAGCCTTGTGCCCCCAGTCACTCCCTCACAGCTCTCAGCCACTGCAGTGCTTTGAGGGACCTGTCATAGGATTAGTGGCCCCGCACATGTTTTGTTAACACTACCGCCCTGCTCTCAAGTTCCCACCCCCTCAGACCTGGCCTGCCTGGGACCCACTAATACCACAGAAAGCAAGCAAGCACAGCCCACAACAGGTAGAGTCAGTGTAGACAACTGCATGGAAAGAAAAAGTCACAGACACAACAGCAGAGCACAAAAACATATAGGATACTCTCCTAAAGTGCCAAGTTCTGGTGAACAGGGGACACTGAACTGCAGGGCACTCCAGGACCTCTTCTTCATAAAGTCACTACTTTCAAAAACAGAAGACATAGCTGACTTTCTTAACACAGAGAAACAGAGGCAGACAAAATAAGGTGACAGATAAATTTATCCCAAATGAAAGAAAAGGACAAGGCCACAGCCAGAGATCTAAGTGAAACAGATCTAAGTAACATGCCTGATAGAAAATTTAAAGTAATGATTATAAGGATACTCACTGGGACTTAAGAGGGGAAGGCGCTGGTGAGACCTTTAACACAGAAATAAGGAATAACATAGCAGACATAAGGGTCTCAATAAACGCAACAAGAAACACTCTTGATGGCATGAACAGCAGGATGGAATAATCAGAGGAACAAATTAGTGACACAGAAGACAGAGTAATGGAAAATAATCAAGCTGAACAAAAGAGAGAAAAAAGAATTATGTAAAATGAGAATAGACTTAAAAAACACAGTGATCCTATCAAACATAGTAACATTTGTATTTTAGGATTCCCAGAAGCAGATGAGAGAGAAAAGGGGACAGAAAAATTATTGAAGTAGTAATAGCTGAAAACTTCCCTCATCCGGGGAAACAGATATCCAGATCTAGGAGGCACAGAGAACCTCCAACAAAATCAACAAAAGCAGGCACACACCAAGACACACTGTAATTAAATTTGCAAAATATAGTGATAAAGAAAAAAAAAAATTAAAAGCATCAAGACAAAAGAAGTCATTAACTTACAAGGGAAAGCCCATAAGGCTAGCAGAACATTTTTCAACAGAAACTTTGTAAGCCAAAAGACAGTGGTGTGATAAATTCAAAGTGCTGAATGGGGAAAATCTGTGGCCAAGAACACTCTAACTAGCAAGGCTATCATTCAGAAGAGAAGCAGAGATCAACAGTTTCCCCAACAAAAACTAAAGGAATACATGACTACTAAACCAGCCCTGCAACAAATAAAGGGGACTCTTTGTGTGCAAAAGAGACCGAAAGGGACAGCATGAAAAGCAAAAAACATGAAAGTGGTAAAAAGAACTATGGCTGTAAAAAGTCAGTTAAGGAACTCACAAAAAAAGCATATAAAATATAATTACATACCTAAAATGTGGGAGGAGATGAGAAAAGAATGGGTTCAAGGTTAAATAACCATCCACTTAATACAGACTGCTACATGCAGAAAACATGACCAACACATCTATCAAAATCCACTAATACATATGTGAAGAATAAAAAGAAATTTAAATGTATCACTAGAGAATGACAACAGAGGATCAAAGAGTATCTTCAGAAAAAAACACAAACAAATAATAAAATGGCAATACGTATCTATCACTAATTAATTTGAATTAAATGGACTAAATGCTCCAATCAAAAGACATAGGCTGACAGAATGGATAAAAACAAACTAACAACCAAAAAAACAACAAAACAACAAAAAACAAACAACACCCATCTAGAGGCTACCTTCAAGGAACTCATTTCAGATGTAAAAACACCTGCAGATTGAAAGTGAGAGGATGGAGAAATATTTACCATACAAATGGACATCAAAAGAAAGATGGAGGGGTGCCTGGGTGACTCAGTCAGTTAAGTGTCTGCCTTCAGCTCAGGTCATGATCACAGGGTCCTGGGATTGATCCCCATGTTGGGCTCCCTGCTCAGCAGGGAGCCTGTTTCTCCATCTCCCTCTGCCTACAGCTCCCCCTGGTTGTACTCTCTCTGTCAAATAAGTAAATAAAATATATTTTTTTAAAAAAAGCTGGAATAGCAACACTTATATTGGTCAAAATAGACTTTAAAATAAAGACTGTAACAAGAGACAAAGAAGGCCATAATATAATAATAAAGAGGACAATCCAAGAAGAAGATATAAAAATTGTAAATATTTATGCACCCAACACAGGAGCACCCAAACACACAAAGTAGTTAATAATAAACAAAGGAACTAGTCGATAATAATATAATAATAGTAGATGACTTTAACACCCCACTTACATCAATGGATAGATCATTTAAACAGAAAAGGAAACAATGACTTTGAATGACATGATGGACCTGATGACTTTAACACACATATTCAGAAATTCCACCCTAAAACAGTAGAATGCACATTCTTTTTGAGTGTACATGGAACATTCTCCAGAAAAGATCACATATTAGCTCACAAAAGAAGCTTCAACAAATTCAAGAAAATCAAAGGCATACCATGAATCTTTTCTGTCTGCAATGCTAGGAAACTAGAAATCAACCACAAGAAAAAATCTGGAAAGAACACAATACATAGAGGTTAAATAACATGCTACTAAACAATGAATGGGTCAACCAACAAATCGAAGAGGAAATTAAAAAAAATACATGGAGACAGATGAAAATGAAAACACAATAGCCCCAAATCTATGGGATGTAGCAAAAGCAATTCTAGGAGGGAAGTTTATAGCAATACAGGCCTATCTCAGAAGCAAGAACTATCTCAAATGAACAACCTAACCTTACTCCTAAAGGAGCTAGAAAAATAACAACAAACAAAACAAAGATTAGAGCAGAAGTAAATAACATATGAACTAAAACCAAAGACTAGATTAATGAAACCAGGATCTGGTTCTTTGAAAAAAAAAAAATCGATAAAATTGATCAACAAACTGAGGTTTGCTAGAGGGGAGGTGTGTGCGGGGGAATGGGTTAAATGGGTGGTGGGTATTAAAGAGGGTACCTATTGGGATGAGCACTGGGTGTTATATATAAGTGATAATCAATAAATTGTACTCCTGAAAACCAATACTACACTACATGTTAACTAACTTGAATTTAAATTTAAAAAAATGAAAAAGAAAAAAAAATTGATAAACCTCTACTCAGACTTACCATGAAAAAAAGAGAAAGGACTCAAATAAATGAAATCACAAATGATAAAGGAGTAAATACAACCAACACCACAGAAAAAAGAAATAATCGTAATATTATTATGAAAAACTATGTGCCAACAAATTGGACAAGCTAGAAGAAACGGATAAATCCCTAGAAACATATAAACTAGCAAAAGTGAGACAGGAAGAAATAGAAAATTTGAACAGACTGATAAGCAGCAAAGAAATTCAATCAGTAATAAAAAAAATTCCCAACACACAAAAGTCCAGGACCATATGGCTTCACAGGTAAAATCTACACCAAACATTTAACTAAGAGTTAATACCTATCCTACTCCAAAAAATAGAAAAGGAAGGAGAAGTTCCAAATTCATCCTATGAGGTCAGCATTACCCTGAAACCAAAACTAGATAAAGACATCACTAAAAAAGAGAACTACAGACCAATATCCCTGATGAACATAGATGTAAAAATCCTAAAAAAAAAAAAAAGAAAAGAAAAAAAAACCCTATCAAACTGAATTAATACATTAAAAAATAATTCACCACGATCAACTGAGATTTATTCTTGGGATGCAAGTGTGGTTCAATATTTGCAAATTAATGTGATATATCACATCAATAAAAGAAAGGATAAGAACCATATGATCATTTCAATAGACACAGAAAAAGCATTTAAGAAAGTACAACATCCACTGATGATAAAAACCCTCAACAAGGTAGGTTTAGAGGGAGCATACCTCAACATAATAAAGGCCATATATGAAAAACCCTTACCTAACATCATCCTCAATGGGGAAAAACTGAGACTGGACCTCCTGACTAGGAAAAAGACAAGTATGTCCACTCTCACCACTTTTACTCAACTGAGTACTAGAAGTCCTAGCCACAGCAATCAGACAACAATAAGAAATAAAAGGCATCCAAATCAGTAAGGAAGAAGTAAAACTCTCACTACTTGCAGATGACATGATACTCTATATAGAAAATGCTAAGGACTCCACTGAAAACCTGATAAAACTGATAAAAGAAAAAATCGGTGATGTTGCAGGATACGCATTAACCAATGGAACAGAAAACCTAGAAATGAACCCATAACTATATGGTCATTTAATCTTCAACAAAGCAGTAAAGAATATCCAGTGGGAAAAAGACAGTCTCTTCAACAATTGGTATTGGAAACCTGGATAGCAACATGCAAAGGAATGAAACTAGAGCACTTTGTTACACCATATGTGAAAATAAATTAAAAAATGGGTTTAAAGACCTAAATGTGAGACCTGAAACCATAAAAATTCTCAAAGAGAACACAGGCAGTAACTTCTTTGACATTGGTCATAGCAACATTTTTCTAGATAGGTCTCCTGAGGCAAGGGAAACAAAAGCAAAATAAACTATTGGACTACATCAAAATTCAAAGGTTTTGCACAGCAAAGGAAATAATCAACTAAACTAACAGTCAACCTATGGAATGGAAGAAAATATTTGCAAATTACATACCCAATAAACAGTGTCCAAAACACATAAAGAACTTCCGTGAACACCCAAAAAAATGAATAATCCAATTAAAAAATGAGAAGATATGAACAGACATTTCTCCAAAGAAGATATTTAGATGGCCAATAGACATATGAAAAGATGCACATCACCACTTACCATCAGGAAAATGCAAATCAAAACTACAATGAGATATCACTTCACATTTGTCAGAATGGCTAAAATCAACAACACAAGAAATAACAGGTGTTGGTGAGGATGTGGAGAAAAGGGAACCCTCTTGCATCGTTGATGGGAATACAAACTGGTGCAGTCACTGTGGAAAATAGTACAGAGGCTACCCAAAAAATTAAAACTAGAACTACCCTATGATCCAGGAATTGCACTACTGGGTATTTGTTCAAAGAATATGAAGACACTGATTCAAATAGCTACATGCACCCCTATGTTTATTGCAACATTATTTACAATAGCCAAATTATGGAAGCAGCCCAAGTGTGCATCGACTGAAAATGGATAAAGAGGTGATTGTATATATATATTGAATATTATTCAGCCATAAAAAAGAATGAAATCTTGCCATTTGCAACAACATGGTTGGAGCTAGAGTGTGTTATGCTAAGCAAAATAAGTCAGAGAAAGACAAATACCATATGATTTCACTCACATGGAATTTAAGAAACAAATGAGCAAAGGGAAAAAATGGGACAGAAAAATAAAAAATTAGACTATGAATTATAGACAACAATCTAATGATGACTACAGGGAAGAGTGGAGGGGGATGGGTTAAATAGGTGATGGGGATGAAGGAGTGTACTTCTGAGGAGGACTAGGTGATGTATGAAATTAATGAATCACTATATTGTACACCTGAAACTAATATAACACTGTTAACTAATTTGAATTAAAATAAAAATATAAAAGAATTTATGACAGAAGTTTCTAGAAGTCTAATTTTGTGAGGCATACTGGTACATCACACCTATGGTTTAAAACCAGTTGTTGGGGTCTGGGTGGCTCAGTCAGTTAAGCATCTGCCTTCGGCACAGGTCATGATCCCAGGCTCCTGGGACTGAGTCCTGCATCAGGCTCCCTGCTCAGTGTGGAGTCTGCTTCCCCCTCTCCCTCTCCCTCTGCCACTCCCCCTGCTTGTGCACTCTCTCTCCAATAAATAAATAAAATCTTTAAAAAAATTAAAAAAACAAAACAAGTTGTTGCCTTTCCTATTACTAAGAAAAGCAAGCCTCATTGTGGTCCTTCGATTTCAGACACAACACATATCACATTGAGTCACACTTCTGTAACTCATTTAACAGGTTATGTGGAATGCTATCAGTTTGGAGGGGCACTGCTCCAAGGGACCTTGGCATGTAGGCCATAAGACCGAGCAGATAAAATGTTACTAAAATTATTTGTGGTGATACTATGTGCAATATCTAGCATGCCCCCAATAAAGCCACAGTGTAGATCCCTGGACTCTAGAACAAAGCTGTGTCCTCTGTCACAGGAAAACTCTTCTCTTTCAAAAGCAACACCTGATGTGCTGAGCTGAGCATCTAAAACATTCTGTGATGGTACAAGTTCAGGTGATTATCATGAAGGGACCAGGCATAAGGTTGGAGACACAACAACTTCATGTATGCTACAAGTGGTACGCTCAGGAATAGGTTTCCTGAGGGCCGAGGGACACAAATTACATAAATTGGTTGGTCAATTCCTGTTACCTGCCTCAAATGTCTCTCACTCCCCTCACACCAATTGCTCCTTAGGCATCCCTATAATCAGCTAAAGGAGAAGAAAAAATCCTGCCTGAGATTCACACGGGGTCAATTCATTGTCTTGGTGTAAAGCGATAACATACTGCTCCCACATTATAGCCCAACACAAGGGCCGCCCAAAAGGAAAGTGAAGAAAATCGTCCCAATAGGTAGATGTGACAGCAGTACATTGATTTTTCTGCTTAATGTGGTGGAAGCAGTGACCCATGACACAGATACTCATGAACTCCTAGGCTGTGGTGAATGACATAGTTGATAGTGTCTGGGAGGTGGTAGACTTACATGGAGACATTAATTTGAGGAAACATTATCCATAGGATAGATTTATGGACGTGGGCAGCAAACGTGGATCTTTGTATTTCAGGTTTATGCTCACCAGACAGAACCCATGGCAAACAAGATTCTCAGTAACCATTAGAACACAATGACTCAGGCTGTGGACACCTATTACTCTGTTTTCAGCCACCCCAGTGCTTGTGCAGTGGACCCATAAATGGAATGCCATGGCAGAGATGGAAGCTACACATTTAATCCACAAGACTGATCTTTTTACTTCCACTGTTGTTTAACTCACCAACAGTTTTGCTGACACTGAACCCACAATATAGCAACATCCGTCGAGGAGTCTAGTTTGATCCTTAGTGTCAAGTGAACTGTATGAGATCACTTCTGTTCTAAAGAGATAGTGATTTAGGCTTACCAAAATTGATAGTTATACCAGACTGACTTCCCCACTTGCAATGTCTCTGTCAGAACCACCATTTTAGGGCACACTTGCATGAAAATTTGTGCAATATTCCATCAGATGAAGGGACCTGCTTTACAGCAAAAGAGGTATGACAGTGGGCACCTGTCCAAGGTATCCACCCAAAAGCTCACGGTCCAGTAGAATGGTATACAAGGGACTATTAGAAGTTTGGCTAAAATGTCAGCTCAGGGATAATACTCTGTGGGGTGCTCTTTTCCAGGATGCAGTATATGCACTGAACAAACTGGGGAATGTAACCCCAGTATTTAGCATATGTAGATTGATAGTGTATTGAGGAATGAAGAGGCATTGACCCCCAGTTTAACATCATGCAAGTGACCTGCTTGAAAAATGCCTGCTTCCAGTCTCAACAAATTTAGGCTCTGCTGGATTAGAAGCTCTGGTTCCCAATTGGGGAATGGTTCCAGCAGAGGAACAGAGTAATGATTCCACTGGATTTAAAGCTATAATCACCACTCTGTCATTCTACGCTCCTCATGCCAGTGAACTGGCAAAGACAGGAATAATAAAGGAGGTACACATGAAAAGATGCTCAACATCACTCATCATCAGGGAAATACAAATCAAAACTATAATGAAATACCAACTCACACCTGTCAGAATTGCTAAAATTAACAACACAGGAAACAATAGATGTTCATGAGGATGCAGAGAAAGGGGAACCCTCTTATAATGTTGGTGGGAGTGCAAACTGGAAGAGTAACTCTAGAAAACGTATGGAGGTTCCTCAAAAATAGAACCACCCTACAGCCCAGCAATTACACTATTAGATGTTTATCCAAAAAATATAAAAATACTCACTTGAAGGAGCACATGCACCCTGATATTTATAGCAGTATTATCAACAATAGCCAAATTATGGAAAGAGCCCCCAAGTATCCATTAACTGATGAAATGAATGGATAAAGAAGATGGTCTGTATGTGTGTGTGTGTGTGTGTGTGTGTGTGTGTGTGTGTGTGTGTGTAATGGAATATTACTAAGTCATAAAAAGAATGAAATCTTACCATTTGCAGTGATGTGGATGGAACTCTAGAGTATTATGCTAAGAGAAGTAAGTCAGAGAAAGACAAATACCATGATCTCATTTATATGTGGAATTTAGGAAACAAACCACATGAACACAGGGGAAAGAAAACAAAAAAGAAGAAGAAGAGATAGCAAACCACAAAAGAGAGTCTTAACCTTCAACTGAGGGTTGTCAGAGGGGAGGGGAGTGTGGGGTAAGGGCTAAATGGGTGATGGGTATTAACGAAGGCACTTGTGATGAGCACTGTGTTACAGGTAAGTGATGAATCACTAAATTTGACTCCTAAAACTAATACTACATTACATGTTAACTAACTAGAATTTAAATAAAAAAATAAAACAGAAAAAAAAAAGGAGTTACTAAAATGGCAGAGTTAACAAACCTTAATTATCATAACAGTGTAGAATCTACGTAACTAGGGCAAAAAAGAGATGTTTGGAACTCAGAGTATTTAATCGAATGTTTCTTGCTGATTTCAGGATCAGAAATAATGGCAAAAAGGCAACTGGAGCATTAATAGTTCAAATAGAGAAAATTAACTAACGGTTCAGTTGTCTCGAGATAAAGATCTGAATTACCTCACTATAATAAACAACACAGACCAGCAGAAATGCTATATGAGGGTAAGAGAAATCCAGGCTAGATAATTAAGTAGGAAGATGATGAATATTAAGTTCAACCTTGGATGCAACTGTAGCCAAAAAGACTAGCTGGTTCCATAAACTATTTAACATTCTATTTTTGTAGCTATTGGTTGGCACCTACCTTGAGAAGTCTGTGATGGATTTCACTTAATAGACAGCATGATCTGAGTGGTGGAAGGGGTATACTATATTGTAAACCTCATGTGCAAAGCTTCGCATCTTCATGGTTTTAATTCTCTTTTCAGTCATGGCCCTGAGAATTTCCTTCCTCTCCTAGTTTACTTCTTTCTGGTCCCACACCTGCTTACTTTTCAGATACACTTCCTGTATACAAAACTTTGTCTAAGGCTTGCTTCTAGGTGACCCAAGGCTAAAAGAGTATCTCAATCATACCGTGTAACACATCCGCACAAAAATTTCTAAAGATTTTCATCTCACTCAGTAAAATGCAAAGACCTAGACTTAATTTATGTGCTCCTACATTATCTAGTTCCCATGACATTTGTGACTCATAGGGCAGAGACTGTTAACTGCCTACTCAGTATCTACTATTCATGTTCTTTCCTACTGGAAGTACTCCAGTGTTGGGGGTTAGTAATTTTCCAGCTAAAATACCTCACTGGTCACATGGCCATATATAGCTTTCTTTGCACCTATGGGTGGTTCATGTGATACACTTGTGGCCAATAAACAGAAGTTTCTGGGTAGTTTCAGAAAATGAAAAAATAAAACTTTATTAAAGGAACTGATTCAGCTGGCATGTGGCCTTTGGCTCTTCATCTTTCACTGTCTTTCCACCTGAAAGCTAAAAGGGAAAATAGGAGTGGACCAGTCATCTCAAAATCACAAACATGTGCACTGAAGCTTTATACTTAGACTGGTGCAGAGAAAAACCTAAAAAGAACTTGGGTTCCTGATGGTATCATGAAGCTTCCATATAAGCCTCTTCTGCATGATGCAACAAAAACTTCTATTTCACTAAGCCACTGTAGATGTAGTTTTCAGTTGTGTGCAGCAGGACATAGTCCTGATTGATGGCTCCACTCCAGCTTGAAGAGCTTCTTTTTAATCTTCAAACACATCAAGCACGCCTCTGGCTGAGATTTTGCACTTGCTATCTCTTCTGTCTGGAGAATTCTATCCCCAAATGTCTACGTGACTCTTGACTTCACTTCATTCAGGTCTCGATTCCATGACACCTTATCAAGAAGATTTCCTTAGTGATCCTAAGATCTCCTTCCAACTTCTTCACTTTTTCCCTAACTATACTTTGTCTTTTAATCACTTACTACACCTGACATAACGCATTTATTTATATTCATTTCTTTAAATATTTTATTTTATGCTATGTTGTTTATTAAGTTCCTTGATAGGAGAAATCTTCCATTATTCATTACTATACTCCCAAAGCTTAGAACAGAAGTAAAGATAGTAGAGTCATAGTAAATTATTGAGTGTGAGAGTAAACTGTGCACCAGAGGTAGGATTTAACATCTTCACAGCTGCACATGAGCTCTCATTATCCTCAACTCTGAACCCTGCTTAAAAAGCAAGTACTGACAAAAACCAACTAAACAACAACAACAAAACCATACAAGAAACCCACAGTCCAAAATCTCTTACAGATAAAGACTCATAAAAAGGACTATGCCCCAAGACCACGTGGAATTTATCTCAGAAAAGCAGGTTGTTTTAACATTCAAAACTCAATTACTGTAAAACTTCTTGTCAATTAAGGGCAAAAGATCATATCAAGGTACAGAAGAAAAAAAACCACTTGAAAAAATTCAACACCTCTTTATGACAAAAACAAAAAATAAAATGCTCAATAAACAAGAAATAGCAGGAAACGTCCTCAGTCTGATAAAACCTATGAAAAACATATACCTAATACCATCAGGTGAAACATTTCATACTTCTCCCCAAGACCAGGAACAAGACAAGGATATCCACTTTTGCCATTTCTACTCAACCTTGTACTAGAGGGTCTAGCTATGACAATTAGGAAGAAAAAAAAGACATCCATGGGAAATGAAAAACTAACTTATCTCTATTCTCAAAAGATGTGATCTAAAGAAAATCCTAAGGAAAGGAATCTATTAAAAGTTAGAACAAAGGAGTTCAGCAAAGTTGCAGGATACAAGAACAATATACAAAAATCAATTTTATTTCTATATCCTTGCAATTAACCTGAAAATGAAATTAAAAAAAAAATTACAACAGCATTAAAAAGAATACTTAGGTTTAACAAAAAAGTGCAAAGCCTACACACTGAAAAATTTTAAAAAAATATTTTTGCAAGAAAATTAAAAACCTACATAAATGTAAACCAATTCCATGTTCCTGGAATTGAAGACAATGTTAATCTGGCAGTACTCTCCAAATTGATCTACAGATTCAGTATAATTAACTTGTCAAAAGTCCAGCTAACCTCTTTACCAAGATTACAAGCTGATCCTGAAACATATAGGATAATTCTGGGATCCAAAATAGCCAAATTGTCTTTCAAATGGAGAATAAAGTTGAAAGATTCACAATTTTCAATTTCAAAACCTACATCAAATCTATAGTAATAAATATAGTGGACAGTGTGGTACTGGCATGAAAATACATAGATCTATGTAACAGAAGAGTCTAGAAGTAAAATCTCATATTTATGATTAATTTTTGACTAGAATGAAAGGCAAGTGAATGGGAGAAAGAGTAGTCTTTTCAATAAAAGGCGCTGAAACAACTAGATAGCCACATGCAAAATAATGAAGTTGGAACTCCAACCTCACACCATATTAAAAGATCAACAAAAAATTATCAAAAACCTAAATGTAAGGATTAACACTATAAAACTCTGAGAAACATAGGCATAAATCTCCATGACTTTGTATTAAAAAATGGATTCTTAGATATAATCCTCAAAGCACCAGCAGCAAAATAAAACATAAATTAGATTTAAAATTAAAAACTTTGGTGCTGCAAAGGACAGCATTAAGGAAGTTAAGAGAAATCAGAGAGGGAGACAAACCATGAGAGACTCTGGACTCTAGCAAACAAACTGAAGGTTATAGAAGGGGTTGGGGTGAGGGGATGGGGTAACTGGGTGATGGGTATTAAGGAGGGCACGTGTTGTGATGAGCACTGAGTGTTACATGCAACTAATGAATCGCTGTACACTACACTGAAAACTAATGATGTACTCTATGCTGCCTAATAGAATATAATAAAAAATAGATGAATAAAGAAGATGTCACACATACATACACACACAGGAATATAACTCAGCCATTAAAAAAGAATGCAATCTTGCCATTTGTGACAACATGGATAGACCCAGAAGTTATTAAGCTAAATGCAGTGTACAAAATTGTCAAGTCACTGTGTCATACACCTGAAACTAATATAACACTGTATGTCAATTATATTTCAATAATAAAAAAAAGGATTTTGGAAATTTCAAAAAACAAAAGACAACTTATGATGGGAAAAAATTTTGCAAAGCATACTTGACAGAGGATGTGTATCTAATATAGATAGCATTTATATATGTGACTATAGATATTAGATATAAGTAGTTCTGTATCTAGAATATATAAAAACTCTTAGAACTTCAATAAAAAAGACAACTCAATTTAAAAATTAACAAAGTCTATGTATAGACATTTCTCTAAATAAGACTTAAAAAAATAGCTAACAAGCACATAAAAAGAAGCAGAGCATCATTAATCATTAGGGAAATGCAAACAAAAAGCATAATGAGGTACCATTTAACACCCACTAAGATGACAGTAATAAGGACTGGCATGGATGTAGAGAAATGCTAATCAAATGATAGGTGGATAAACCAAATGTAATGTATACATACAATGGAATGTTAGTTAGCAATAAAAAGGAAAAAAACACTGGCATAGGCTACAACAGGGATCAATCTTGAAAACATTATCCTAAGCGAAAAAATCCAGTCACCAAAAGCCATATACGATTCCATTTGCATGAAACATCCAGAATATGTAAATTTATAGAGACTAGAAGTAGATTAGTAGTTACCAGAGGAAATGGCATGCAGGGTATGTAACGTGACTACTAATGGTTATAGTCTTTCTTTTGGTGGCAAAGAATATGTTCTAAAGTTAAAAAGTGGTAATGACTGAACTGTGAACCTACTAAAACCCACTAAATGATATTTTTTTAAAAGGTAAATTTTATGGTATATGAATTATATCTCAATATAACTATTATTTAAAAAATACTATAGTGGTATATGTAGGTCTGTTCAGTATTTTCAATATGGCTATTTATGTGCCAATTACTTTGCTTGTCAGTGGAAAAAATGAAGTTCTGGAGAAATGAAATGAATCATTTCTATGCTTCATCTAGATTTGTGTTTCCTATCTTATATACACTTTAAATGTATGAATTGTATAGTATGTAAATATAGCTCAAGAGAACTTTTAGAAGGAGAGAAAAAGCAAACATGAAGAAAAGAATTGTATTCTTACATAAGAATCTCCTTACTGTGGGCCCTTGAGAGTCTCTGTTTCTGTTGGCTATACCAAACTTGTGACTGAACTCTTGCCCTTTTGAGTAAATGAGAAAGTAATATTTGTATAACTGGTAGGAATGATTTTGAATGTGAACATATTACAGGCCTTAATATCATAAGCTAGCCACCCTCTGGTCAGTACAGATTGGCCTTGGTTCCCTCAAATGACCATCCATCTGAAGTCCTCTTAAAAAAAAAAAAAAAAAGGTAGAAAATTCAAGTGGAATGCCACCTCTTTAAGAGGTATGGCATAATTTGTGTCTGAGGGAATTAAATTTTTCTAGTTCTCTCTTCCTTCAACTGGTAGGGATAGGAGAAAGGACATAGTGGAATTTGAGTCCACCAGGGCTGTATGGCCAAAAATAGAGATGGAATAGGAGAGCCCTTATTTACTTAGCACATAAATGGGTCCTTGGATATGCCAAAGTACCTTGGAGTAGAAAAGGAGAAAAGGCTAAATTATCCTGTCTAATTAAACACAAAGAGAATGTCAATTCTTGGGAAAAACCCTAACTCACTACTGCCACTAGAAAAGGGAACACGAAGTCCTGAAGTTGGGTAGATACAGACGAGCACAGTCTTGAGAAGGAGGGACCAAAGCAAAATGTCAGGAAGCTGGAGCCCTCAGAAGAGAGTAGCCAGTGAGCAACTCCTAGTCACAGGAGTGCCAAAACTACACAAAACAGGGATGTCTAATATTCAACTTGAGGTTGTTATGTATTGTTGTGATATAAACCACAAAACTTCAGTAAAGTTTGCAGCATATACAAATGTATCAGTGGGATTTTGTGGGATGAACTAATCCCTATAGAAAAACATCTGTACTACTCCAGGGCTGGTGTGACATAGAGAAAAAACAACCATAGGAGTAGACAGGATTTTAGAAATAGACAATCAGAAAACATAAGGCACTGTAATCTGCAGAAATCATGGGACTGGCAAATAATACCCCACAGGACTTGAGAATGGACCTAAAGCCAATTTCAGTTACATTTAAATGACAGAACAACCTCAGCTAACATCTAGCCTATAACAGCAATGTTCACTTGAAAATAAAGCCATGCTGAACACAATTTTTCTTTGAGGATTTTAGACTGTGTTTGGGTATTGTTATCATAGAGATTAGTCAGAGAAGTGCGATGAGCCTGTCAGTAAAAAGATGTCCATTTCATGGAATGCTACTCACTTTTAAAATTTCTTAGTGTTATTTCTGTTTAGGCATGAGATTGTGCTTTATGTTTTTAACCTCAGAATAGTTTCTTATATGTTCTTTTGTTAAGAATTATCTTGTCAAAGATATCTTTCCAGCTTTCCTATTTAACAAATAATGCATGAATTAGTTATCCTAATGTGCCATATTTTACCCAAGAAAACTGTAATCAAATACTTTAATTAAATTTTTTAGACTCTTAACATGACTTTTGATCAGAAAAGGACTGTAAGGGTATAAGTGCGTGCATCTATGAAATGACATGAACCCCATACTAATTATTTTCGATATCGGAATATTTTCAATATTTACGTCCCTTGACTAGTAATTTCACACCCCTTATATAATGACCACTGTCATACTGATTTTTAATTCTATAAAAGCAATATTGTTTTGATTTTATTCACATATGGCAGACAAAATTCTAGAGTTATCTAAATAAAACCTGGTTCATTATGGCATGAGCTAATAAGATTGATATTTTACTATTTACTGTTAGTTTAGTTTTTTGGAACTTCCTTTGAACACTTGAAAAAATGAAAGAAACTGCCCCAAACTTAGCATTAAATTGTTCTCTGTATAGAATACACCCAACTTTTCCTTCCTCTTGCACACACAACCTACATAAATTATATTTTCTTGAAAGCAGGAAATAAAAAATCTTCCTCCTCCCTCACTTGGTCACCAGATCCCATTAATGCTACCTCCCAAGTTCAGTCTCCTAACCTACTTTCCTGTCTCCTCCTGCTCCCATCTCTTACAGCACTGTTAACTAGCTTTTTGAGCATAGCCATCATGACACTCTGCTTAAAAACTTCTGATGCATGTTGGCAGGGCAAGGGGTAGATGGGAACTCTCTGTACTGTTCAATTTTGAGGTGAATTTAAAACTCCTCTAAAAATAGTAAAAACAAAACTTAAAAACTTAAAAACAAAAACAAAACTTCCAACGCCACTACACTGTTCAAAAGTTAAGTTCCTAGATCCTTAATGCAGAAACCTCCTTTGTTAGTCTTTTCCCTCCTACACTATCTCTAGTGGCCTGTCCCGCAGAAACAATGAACTCAGATCACTCTAAGCACAGTATCCTCTGCTGAGTGTCCCTACTTCTCTGTCACTCATGAGGCCTTTCTTGTTCATTCTCTCAGAGCCAATTACTTCTTCCTGCACTCCTGCTGTGCTGACTAGAGCCTTGAGCATAGCAAGCATCTCATTGCATAATTATATATTTACACATTTCACTTTCTCCCTAGGCTTCTTTGAAAGCAGGACTGAGCCTAATTCACTTGCTCCTTTCCAATGCCTAATTTTACATGCTTTCAACTAAAAAAAAAAAAAAGTAATGTTTAATAAATAAACAAGGCCCGATGAGGGACAATTTAACAAGGTTCTTAATCTTCCAAAGTCTCTCAGCTACTCAAAACCTTTGCCAGCCTCCCTGAGGCCTCTTCACCCTTCTGTTTACAGCGGACAAAATGACGCCTTATCTTACTGAGAAAACTGTGACCTCACTGTGGATCCTCTCTCATCATCTGTTCCCACCACATCTATGAATCTTCTCTAAGGTCAATGACTGTGTAACTGCCAAATAGGAGGGCACCCCCAGACCTTTAAAGAAGGCCAAGGCCAACTGGGCCAAATGTAAATTAAGTCCACAACGAAATATAATTTCATACCCACCTTCGCAAGGTGTGGAGAAAGGGGAACTCCAATGTATATAGCCACTAGGAAGGTAAATTCATATAATCATTCTGAAAAAGCAAAGGAAGGACTACCTAAGTAAAATGAAGATTTGCATAATAGCCTCTTCGACCCAGCAATTTCTCTTCTTAGAGTCAATCTCAGGAACATTCTGGTACATGTACACCAGAAAACATATGCAAAAAATCCTTAAAGTAGTTTAAAAATAGGAAACAACTGAAATGTCTATTTCCAGAAGAAATGTTAGATGGATTGTAGTATATTCCTCTAACGGCGTAGTATACAGCATTATAAATGAAGCATAAAATACAACAAAAACCATCATGGTTAAATGAGCAAAATGTTAAGCAAAAGAAAAAAAAATCTGACAAAATTTTTTACAACATACAATTGATATACATTTCAAAAATGTACAAAAATCATGTGTGATTTAGAATTCAAATACTTGTGTTAAAACCCTAAATAAGAGAGAGTAAAGCTAAAAATTCATGACAACGGTTCTATTTTAGAAGTTTAGGGAGGGGCATAGGAGCTTCACGGTTATGGGTTTATGTCTTAAGCTCAGCACTAGATACACGTATGTTCATTTTACATTTAACTAATACAAATAGTACTCTCACATATAAGTAATATCAAAACATCCTTATATGTTTCAATATGTTTAATTTTGAAAGGTGAGAAAAAATATACCTCTAATATGGCCACATTTTTCTGGCAAATTGGAGGTTTACACAATATCTGGGTTAAAATATATTCCTTTTTTAAAAAAAAAAATTTCAAGGTTAGTATGAATGAGAGAGATTGTCAGTTCAGAAACCCATCCCAAAAGAAAACAAGTAGTCTCAAATGCATCCTTTTATGGGTAAACTAGCAAAATTTGGTTCTTGGAAAAGGTCTTTATTTTAATTTTCCAGTGACTCACCACTGATATGCACTCAGTACAGCAATAGAAGCATGGCTTTGTCTTTTCTAAGTGCAATAGGTTGAATTCATCATTTTCTTCATAGAAAAAGTATCTTAAAAATATATAGAGAGAAAAAGTTTCTTAAATATATACATATAGAATTGCAGTAAGCATCATGCAATATCATAGTTGGCATTAAACTAATGCAAATGATAAGGCAGACCAAAAATAAGAATGGCCATTGAAATGCTACTGGCAGTTATCACCTCCTGAGAAAAAAGAACGGACATATAAAACAAATTTCACTTTTTTGCTTTCCTTCCTTCTATAATATTCAAATCTTCTACAGATATGTGTTCCTTTTGGAATCTAGATGATCAAAAAGACGTTTTGTATGTATTCATTTATTTACTTATTTTTAAGGACATAGTTTTAATATGTTTTCTCCAGTTCAAAAATTAGATTTCCTAATAACTGTAGCATTTTGCGTAAGGCAAAATTGTGAAGCAGGGGCAGTCACCCTGTAAGCACCTTCCAGTCTGCCCTTCTTTCTGTAGACTTGTGTCATACCCTTGACCTAAGCTAAGGCAACCACCCTCTTGTCTCTCCCTGCAGCTGTAACTCTCCTCCCTGTTGAACAGAATTTCCCCTCCTTCTCTATCTAAATTCCCATACACTCACTACCCCGATTGCAGCTAGCCGTCTCTCGAGTATCATAGGCTCAAATGCAAGCACATTTTCCTTTGTACTATTCCGAAAAACACAAATTTCGGATTCCATAGTATAGTTAAATACCACCAGTCCCCTAAAAAGAAGACTCAAATTCCACTTACCACAGTACATTAACCATGAGTAACTGCATAAAGTACACACTTCCCCGTTAACTTTTCAGTCCCCAAATCACTAGGTAAACAAACGTACATCATGACTAGTGACTAATCACGTTACGTCCTTCACCTTTTTTCAGCGACTGATCAATGTCCATCAGTTACTCAATTCCAGCACGGGCAGCAATGTACAGTTGTGTTGCCTTATCTCCCAGAGATGGACCTACACGACACTTTACAAAGACAGATACTCGAAAGAGGGACTTGACCAAGAAAGATGAAAGCACAGCAAAGCAACGTAAAGTGCTAACTTCGGAATGTGAAAATCAAATCCAATGTAAGTGGAGTTATGGAGGAAATAGCTGATCATGGCAACTTTAATGCTGGGGTGGTTCAGAGACTCTAGATATGCAATGGAGGGAACTTATTGAAAAAGCAAAGTTACTGACATAAATGTGACAAAGGGACACTGGTGAACATCTTCAGATTAAGGGAACTCTGAGATATTTTCTAACATTAAAAGAGAAAGGATCAATTGTTGGAAGCTGATCCAGATCTAGAAAGGAGTATAACCACTGGCTAAGGCGTAGAGAAGATGCTCACTCCGTAGCATAGGTTATGCAACAAGAAGGCAAGTACAATTCAAAAACTACTCTTGATCCCTTTTAACAACAACAAAATAATTCTTAATGTCTAATGATTTAAATTATAGTGTACTAAATGTTAGTTTTATTTTTTACTTACCTATATATAATTACAACAAAGTTAACATTTTAACAAAAAAAAATTACAAGTCATGTAACATTTCTAATTTCTTCATTGCACACTTTCAGCTGGCATCATTTTTACAGTTCTGTGCTACTCCTGTGCAAAGTGTGAATTGGTTGTATTTGACACTAAGGTCAATTACTCTAATTGGAACATTAGCAGCAGCAGACAGTAGGACTAGCACAGAGTGTAGATGGGAAGACTGGGGCTAAAGCTCTGTGAAACCTGTTTGCTGTGACCTTTGCTTTTCCAGTTAATCTCTCAGCTTTAGTTTCTCCCGCCTTTGTACAGAAGGGATGTAGTAATACCTCATTGGCAGCACAGGTGTACAGACTACATGAGGTAAGGGGACGAAAGCAGTAAATTATAAAGCGTGATACAAATACTAGATGCTATTAAAAAGTGTTAGATTTGCAGATTAATGTTCTGTCCCTTTACACATAGCACATTCTGTGAAACACAACAATCGGTGATGTATGCCCTTCCAAAAAAATTAATCTTAAATAAGAGGTTTTTCAAACGATATTTTAGCAACTGCTAAAGACGTTTAAAAATAGAAATCATTCCTGGAATTTCAGTCCTAAGACAATCTTTGTTCCCTACCCATAAGTTCCTGTTAATGATGTTTAAACTAGCCTCATAACTAAACTTATTTCTTTTATTATCATTTGGATTCCAAACTTCTTGAGGTCTGTATCTGTTCTTAAATAATAGCTCCCTGTTGCACTCCTGAATTGTTTCTTTGACTTAGTAAAGTGAGATTTCAATTAACTAATGTTAATTATACTCAGTACATAAAGAAATAATGAGGGGAGGAAAATGTTTAATTGGCTTGAAAAAATGATGCTTTAAATTTAGTTTAAAACTCCTGAATTTTCCTGAAGACTAATAATTTCAGAACTGGCATTGAGTGATAAGGTCGTATAAATTAAAAAAGTGTCCCTTTTGAAAGGAGTGACTGAGCCAGGTTCACAGTAAAATCTACAAATGATCCCAACTTAATCTGCAGTCCCAGAACACAGTATTGATCTCAAAAATACACAAATAAGTCCTCACAATAGGCCCAGTCCTTGGCTGGGTAATAAAGCCAGATCTGCCCTCAGAAGTTATCACTGCATGAATTTCATTAATTAGATGACTTAATTATTGTGTTGACTCCATATAAAAACTATCAAGGACTGGTTGGTTCTCACGAGAAAGAGATGTGGTTAAAGTCCCGGAAACCTAACTCCTCCACCAGCCGGCTACTCCAGTCACAGCTTCAGAAAGGAGGTAAGTAATGAATACATTCCTGATAAATGAATGGTCTTTAATACTATCTGGGGGGTCTGAAATAAGGCCCTATTTGAATGCTATATGGTCTCCTAATCTGCGTACTACTCCAGCCCAAAGCCTAATCAGAAGAAGATCAAAGAACTTTTCAGTTCTTTTACCCAGAATTTCAATCTGATTTTGGTCTAGAAACTTTCATCTTGCAACCATGAAATTGCCTCAGGTAGAGACAAACAAAAGACAAGTCAAGGAAAATACCTTCTTTATCTAAGACCCAGAAGAGAACCCACTTATGCCATGGACACACGATGCTTCCCTTTCCTCAAATCCAAATTTAGACATGTTTGGCTGGAAAAGCATAATCCGCTGCTCCTACTTCCACCTCAAGCAGGGGATACCCTAGTAGTTTCATTACACACAAGCTTCAGAAGAGCTGCAGAGCCCTTCTAAGAGGAAAATGCTATCAGGCCAGAAGAAGGAAAAGGCCAGAAGATCAGGGAAGAAGGAAAAACCACAAAGATGAAAGAGCTCACCCCATCAAAAACTCCTTCCCCAACATCAAGGCCAAATCCTTACTCCCTGAACCATTTCACGATCCGTCTTGCTGGTGGAACAAGAGGCAATTCTTTGACTCTCTGGAGGTTATAGCCTTGCCACTTGATCAAGTGTAAAATCTAGCCCAAGCAGTGAGAATTCACAATAATTTTACCTAAATAGTTGCCTGTTTTTCCACCACATCCAGGGATATCTCAGTTGGCACCTTTATTTTCTCAGTATAGACTCCATTGCCTTTCCTCAAACTTGTTAGGAAATTGGTTAGCCAGCAAACTTCAGCAATTCTTGGTCAAGATGATGATCTCCAAATTTTTAAAGTTATTATAATTCTTAACCACTTAAAAGTAAAGAGAAGAGTCAAATGAATCCCATGTATCCATTAGCCAGCCTCTACAATGATCAACATTTTGTTAATCTTTCTTGGTCAATTATACCAGGGGTCAACAAACTTTTTTTTTTTTTTTTTAAAGATTTTATTTATTTATTCGACAGAGAGAGAGAGACAGCCAGCGAGTGAGGGAACACAAGCAGGGGGAGTGGGAGAGGAAGAAGCAGGCTCATAGCAGAGGAGCCTGATGTGGGGCTCGATCCCGGAACGCCGGGATCACGCCCTGAGCCGAAGGCAGACGCTTAACGACTGCGCCACCCAGGCGCCCCTCAACAAACTTTTTAAAAATATTTGGAACTATGTGGACCATATGGCCCCTGTCACAACTATTTAACTCTGCTGTTGTCATGTGAAAGCAGCCATAGACAACATATAAACAAATGAGCATATCTACGCTCCAATCGAATTTTATTTATAAAAACAATCTAACCTCATCACTCCCAGGCAACCACTATTCTGATTGTATCTTCATAAATTATGCCTGTTCTCAAACATTATAAAAGTGTACTCCTTGGCGTCCTTCATTAAGCGATTTCATGTTGCTGTATCAGTTCGTCCCTTTTATTGCTGAATAGTTTTCCACCATATGAAAGTAACGTATTTGTTTTGTTTATCCCTTCTTTTGTTGATGAACATTTGGGTTGTTCCCAAGGTTTTTGCTATTATGAATAAAACTACATTTGATATTCTTAAGTATTTTTAGAGAAATAATGTTGAACTTTCAGGGCGTGAAATTGATGTATCATAAGGCAGATGTAGGATTAATTAAAAGTTACTACTACAGTGGGTGTATCACCTCCAAGAATGTGCAAGAGTAGTTACTCCACATCCTTGCAAACTTTTGGTATTACAAGTCTTTCAAAATTTTAGCCTTTCTAGCTATTATTCAGTGATATTTCGCTGTGACTTTAATGTGAATTTTCATGGCAAGTACTGACATTTTTTCAAGTATTGACCATCTAATACATGACTTTTATGAAATGCCTAAGACTTTTGGCCATTTTTTAATTAAGTTGCTTGCCTTTTAATTATTGATTATAGAGTTGGGATTTATATTTTTTTTGTCAGATAAACATATTAGGAATATTTTCTCAAAGTCCATAGCTTCCTTTCCTAATAGATTATTCTTTAGAGCAATTTTAAGTTTATAGAGAAATTGTGCAGAAAGTAGGGCATCACCTTTGCCCACTCCCATTCCTTAACCCCCACAGCTTTCCCACTAACATTATGTATTAGTGTGGTACATTTTTTGGCAATGGAATACTGATATTGACATGTTATTAACTAAAGACCATAATTTAGAGTTTACTTTTTTGTTGTTTTTCAATTCTGTGGGCTTTAACAAAAGCATTGTCATGCTTCCTCTTTTACAGTATCATACAGAATAGTTTCATTGACCTAAAATATCCATGCACCACTTATCCACTTATTCGTTCCTACCCCTCCCTCCCCACCAACACCTGGCAACCACTCATCTTTTTACTGTCTGAGACTTTTCCCTTTTCCAGGATGTCACATAGTTGGAATCATACGGTACATAGCCTTTACAGACTGGCTTCTTTTACTTAGCAGTACACATCTGAGTTTCCTCCATGCCTTTTCATAGATTGATAGCTTATTTCTTTCCATTGCTGCATAATAGTTCATTGAATGGATGTATCACAATTTGTGATCAACATTCATTTATTGAAGGACATCTTGTTCATTTCCAAATTCCTACTCTGAGCCTGCTCCTGGCCCAGGACCTGCACAATGCCTTCTCAGTTTTCCCCACCCCCGAAGTGAGACAGCAGGAGCTGATGCTAGCCTTCCCCAACATGGAAGGCTAGGAGGAGGTGGAGTGTGGTATTTATCTTTCCCTACTTCAAAGGCTAGAGGGGGCTGGAGTTGGGTATTTTCTTTCCCCACATGAGTTAGGTTTTGGTTAAAACACACTTTGGTTGGGCTGTGGTAAAAAAGCTTCCTTTAAAAGTCGGCCTTTTTAAGGACTGAATCCCCCGGCAGTTTTTCAAAATGGTTCCTTTCCCCCTCCCTTGCTGGAAGCCAGAGGGGATTATTTCTGATTCCAGTGACGACCTGGTTGGTGCACTGGAGGTAAAATTCACAAAAATTTAGGGGCCTCCTAAGCCTGCATCCTCAGGAGTTTTCATCTTTTAAACTAGTCCACTCAGGCTCCAGCTACCCTTTAAGTATTCCTGCCAGTTGCTGGGTACCGGTAAGTGTTCTGCTCCTAATAAATTTTATTCTCTGTATCTTTCCATCTCCATGTTTCAAGACAGCTGTTTGCTTTGAGACTTCAATTCTCTGATGCATTTAAGAAGAGTTGTTGATTTTTACTATGTTCAGTTTTTTCTTATTTTTCCAGGCTCCTCACATGTTAGATCAGAAACTAAAATTTTCTTGCTTTTAGTTAAGTGTCTTTTGAGAACAGAAGGTTTAAAATTTCAATTAACTCCAGTTTATCTTTTTTCTCTCTTTTCTAGTTAGGGCTTTTGAAGTTCCATACAGAAAATCTTTGCCTAATTTCCAGTTCGCTAACATTTTTCCTGCATTTTCTCCTGGGAGCTTTATAATTTTGGCTTTTGTATCTAAGACCATAATACATTTCATGATAATTTTTGTATATCATATGGAATATGCATCAAGATTCACTTCATTTCCACACATATCCAGGTGCTTATATAGCACTTACTGAAAAAAAAACTGTCCTTTCTTCACGCCTTTTTCAAATACTTGTCTCTCTCTCTCTCTCTCTCTCTCTCTCTCGGTATATTTTTGGACTCTGATACAACGATCTATCCTTACTCCCAAGCCAGACTGTCTTCATTATTTTATCTTAAAATCAGGTAACATAGGGGCACCTGGGTGGCTCTGTCAGTTGGATGTCTGACTCTTGATTTCAGCTTGGGTCATGATCTCAGGGCCATGGGATCAAGCCCTGCATTGGGCTCCATGCTTAGCGGGGAGTCGGCCTGAGGATTCTCTCTTCCTTTCCCTTTACCCCTCTCCCCACTTGTGCGCATGCTCTCTCTTAAATAATCTTTTAAAAAAACAGGTAACAGAAGTCCTCCAACTTGAACCTGTACATTAATTGGGGGGGCAATATTAAATTTTCCAAATCTTCCCAAATAAATTCCATGATTTATCTCATTTATATTTACAGTCTCATTTCTTTTTGTACATATAATCTTCCTTAATTTCTCTCAAATATTTTTTAGTTTTCAATGAGGTCTAAGATTTATCCCTAGATATTTATGGGATTTTTATGTTTTAAGTAGTAATTTTTACATTTTATTTCTAATTGTATTTGCTAATATTTATCATTTATTACAGTTGGATTTTATGTAGATTTCCTCATATTTTCTAATAGTCTGACTATGACAGGTGATGGTGGGGATATCAGCATATTTATTTGGAATTTCATCTTCTTAGAGTTGTAGATTTATATTTTTCATCAGTTTTGGAAAAATTTCAGTTGATATCCCTTTACATATTTTTTGGGGGGGTCCCATCTTCTTACTCTTTTATTCTAAGGTCTCCAAATATGTTTGTTAGGCCACTTGATATATTGCCCTACTGCTATCCAATATTCTCTCTCTAGTCTTTTTCCTTCACATGCTTCACTTTATTGCATTTAAATTAGGCTACTTTCAACTTTGCTTAAATTTTCTTCAGTATTCATTTTGTTCTTAAAACCATGCAATTTGTTTTCTATTTCAGATATTTGTTTTACATATCCAGGATTTTTATGTGATTTTTCTATGCCGATATTTCTTCTCTGTTGACCCATTCTGTGTTTTCCTAGAAATCCTTACGCATTTATAATAATGTTAAAATCTTCATCTGTTAGTTCCAATATCTGGTTCACCTATGTATTGGTTCCTTCCTCTGCCCAGATCCCCAATTAAATTTGGATCGTATATCAACATGGATAGAACTGGAGGGTACTATGCTAAGTGAAATAAGTCCGTCAGAGAAAGACAATTACCATATGGTTTCACTCATATGTGGAATATAAGGAATAGTGAAGATCATATGAAAAAGAAGGGAAAAGTGAATGGAAAGATTTTAGAGAGGGAGACAAACCATGAAAGACTCTTGACTTCTAGAAACAAACTGAGGGTTGTGGAAAGGGGGGTGGGTGGGGGGATGGAGTAACTGGGTGATAGGCATTAAGGAGGGCACTTGATGTGATGAGCACTGGTGTTATACTCAACTAATGAATCATTAAAGATTACATGTTAGCTAATTGATATGTTAGCTAATTGAATTTAAAAAAAAAAACTTGGATCCTATATTCCTGCTTCTCATGCTGAGTGTTTTTTTTTGATTAATTAGGAGATATTATACATAGAAAAATATTGTTGCATTGCTTTGTTATTCCCAGAGAGCAGGAGTTCCTCCCTATGTCTGGTGGCTAAAATGAAAGAAGCAGGATTTCACTGAGTGTTGATTTCATCTGTGACTGAGCTTCCGCTTGAAGAGATTAAATTCAAGTACAGTTTGCCCAACTTCCAACCTCCAGTGCTGCCAGTGCCGCAGCCACTACAGAACTATCTCGATGAGGGCACTCCCACCTCCACTGCAAGCCAGGAGCTAGCTAGCTAGTTTGTTTGTTCTTTTTCTCTCCTTCCTTCCTTTTCTTCTTCTTCCCTTTTTTTTTTTTAAGAGTTTGAACATCTAAAAGGGTCTTCACTTGACAAAAAAACAGTTCATCAAGGCTTTCTCCTATCTTTTCTTAGACAGTCCTATAGAAATACGCATCTTGAGGAGCACCTGGGTGGTGCATTCAGTTAAGCCTCTGACTCTTGGTTTTGGCTCAAGCTGTGATCTCAGGGTCATGAGATCAAGCCCCACCCCAGGCTCC
Organism: Ursus arctos; assembly: GCF_023065955.2. Lineage (NCBI taxonomy): Eukaryota > Metazoa > Chordata > Mammalia > Carnivora > Ursidae > Ursus > Ursus arctos. The sequence continues at coordinate 54,917,241 of NW_026622764.1, read as the reverse complement.
ACACTCTGCAGCGGAGTCTGCTTAAGATTCTCCCTCCCCTCTCCCTCTGACCCTCCTCTCTCCAATCTCTCTCTCAAATAAATAATCTTTTTTTAAAAAAAATACACATCTTGGTTCCCAAAGATCAAAGTTAAATCAACATATTTATTTAAAGGTGAAACACTAAATCTTATGGGAAACTTAAAAGAGACTATATAAAGGTTAAATAACAGAGACTTGAAATGTCCAAATGAAAATCCAAGACAAAATTATGGGATGGTAAATCACCTACCATTGGGTTGTATGGTCTACACTCCAGGTGCTACAAAAATTTCTAAATTATAGCTGAGTACACCAAGATCTTGGGCTTGGGCTGAGACTTACCTGGAATGCTAGATTTGCATTTATAAAGAAGCAATCCCAGGAAGGGAAATAGGTCTAGAGACAGGGAGTGAATGTGCTCCAAGAGGGATTCAGTGTGGTTATTGACCACATGCATGATTTGGGTAAGATGAAGAAGAGAGGTCTGCGTTAATCAGGCCAGTGAAGCTAGTTGAAAAGGGCCATGAATACTTTATTGAGAAAGTTATGTGAGTTTCAAATGTTCCATTAGACCATAGGCCCTTTGTAGGAAGGAAATCCATCTTGTTGACTACTGTATGCTCAGTGCCTTGCCCAGTGTCAGACAGGCATTAAGAAATGTTTGTCAAATAAATAATAATTGAATTGATCCAGGTCAAATGGCTAGTTCTCTTTTTCAATATGAAGCTCAAAAACTGACAGAAATGAATACTAGCTCAACCAAACCTAAAGACTACCTCATCCTACACCAGTGTACAGTTTTAGTCTTAGTACTAAATTGTTTCTCCTAAGAGTGCTACAACATTGTACAACAGCTCTCAAGTTATTGGAGAATGGAAACTGTTTTAATTATAAAGCATCTACATGAATCTGTGTTTGGGTTTGTAACATTAATAGAAATTTTTATACTCAAGGGATAAATTATTACCCCTACATGGGGATGTTTGTGAGCTTTTAACTGTTTGGGATATACACTTTATTTGGGAAGCTATCACTTTCCCCCATAAACATTTAACTCTAATGAGGCTAACAATCATTCTCTTTCATTCCCTTGCCCAAGGTGTGTACATGACCCATGTTCAGACAAAGCCAATCATAGTCAATTGCAGTGTAAATATTTCAGGCTTAGAGGACCAAAAGTCAAAAAAGATTTTATATGCTTCTATGTTGTAAAAGACATTTAAAATTTAATCATTTTAAAGTGTAAAAAAATCATTCTTAGTCTATAGTATAAAAAATAAACAGGTGGCAGGTCACATGTGGCCCATGGACCACACTGTGTCATGTCCTGGTATATCCCATTCTCCAGGCCACAGTGATTGTTTCAGGAGTAGACACGTGAGTCAAGCCAGACCAGTGAAAGTTAGTCTCTGGGATTTTTTAATTTAGTGCTGGAAGAATCATGGAGCTAAACTACATGAATCATTCTGCCTGCTCTACGTCTGCTAAAGAGGAGAATAAGACCAAAACTCAGAAAAGCAGACACACTAGGTGAAAGAGAATGAGAGCACAGGAGAGGTGCTTATTCCATTAGAGGCCTGAGATTCGTTTGCGTTTGGAGCTACCCACATTTCTTATTAAATAGGCCAATTAACTAACTTTTAGGCTGACGCTTGTTTAATTGGGTTTCTTTCACTAGTAACCAAAAGAACTCATATATACACACACTCACACATACATGATATATATGGCACACAGATATACATATATATATTTGTATACATATAAACTTGCAAATGCATACACATTTATTGAATTAACATATATTGAAGGCCTAATATTTCCCAGATAACATCCTACACACTAGAGATTCAAATATAGAAGACATATTTATACATGCTTAAGAGCATAATTTCTTAAAATTCTGGGTTAAGATGGCATTTTAAGTACACAGTTTTTCTTTCATTCTCTCCAAAAATCCCTCTGAAATTTTTTTTTTTTTGAAGGCATAAACTTATAAGGACAGAGAGAATGACAGCAACAACAAATTCTGGTAGCTAATAGGCAGATAATTGAGAAAGCGCTTTTTTGGTAGTCAATAGCAGAAAACCCCGTTACTCAATCATGACCAAGAGTGAGGAAAGCTAAGAATAAACCTGATCTATGCCCCCAAACAGAAACCCCAGATTTCAGAAGTTGACAACACCAATTACCTCAAGTGGGATACAGCTGGCTAAAAAATTTAAAAAAAAAAAAAAAAAAGAGGAGGAGGGGTCACAGTGTTTGAAATTCAGTCAGATCCTCAAATATTTCTCCTCCTCAATATTGGAATTACCTAATAATTTGGGGAAAGGGTAAAACATACGGTTTTTGGAGTTGGGCAGGGTCACCAAGCGGGGTTGAGTATAGAAATATCACATGATCACAGAGAGGTTAAGTGAATATTTACACCTAGAATAAGGAGATTCACACCTTTTTCTTCCATCCTTCTTCAAGAATTCTTTTTTTTTTTTTTAAAGATTTCATTTATTTATTTGACAGAGATAGAGACAGCCAGCGAGAGAGGGAACACAAGCAGGGGGAGTGGGAGAGGAAGAAGCAGGCTCATAGCAGAGGAGCCTGATGTGGGGCTCGATCCCATAACGCCGGGATCACGCCCTGAGCCGAAGGCAGATGCTTTAACCGCTGTGCCACCCAGGCGCCCCCCTTCTTCAAGAATTCTAAGCAGCCCAAAAGGCTGAAGAAACTCTCACCATTAGACATTCCAAGGAAATGTCCTGGCCAGGTATCTCTAAAGTACAACCCACAGTTAGAGAGTCCCAAAGTGCAACCCACTAGCTCAGAGACTTCAAACAGATTTTTATTGTCCAAATCGTGAATATAGATAATCAAGGATTAGCAAATAACTGAAGAAAAGAATCATGTAGCTAGGTAGTCTGAGCAAGGACCAATAGGATCATGTAGCAGTCATGCTCCTAGCAGAAACAGAGACTCTTCCAGGAGACAATAATTTCAAAGTAACTACCATTAATGTACTCACAGAAAAAAAAAAAAAAGGAAACAATAAAATCCTTTTAAAAAGAATATTCGGAGAACAAAGACAAGCTCTTATAAATTTAAAATACTAGGGAAATGGAAAATGCCATATTATAGAAGACAAATTTATATGAAATTAGCCAAAGACATGGAAAATAGGAGGAAGGGGAAGAAGATTATAAGAGTAAATAAAGAAGTTCAATATCCAAACAGTAAGAATCCAGAAATAGAAAACTGAGAAAATAGAAATAATCAAAAACAAATTTATGAAAAATTCCCCATGAATAAATGACAAATGTTTCTTAGATTAAAAGGATTCATTAAAGACCAGAAGAGTAGAAGAACATAAACCAAGGCCCATCATCATAACCTTTCTGCATTTGAGAACACTGAGAACAAGGTAAAGATTCTAAAAAAAAAAAAATGAGACAAGGAAGGAGAGGGGAGAAGGAGATGGGCGAAGAGGTGGGGATGTTACTTATGAATGCTAGCAATAGGAATGATTTTTGACTTCTCGACAACATGGAAGCTAAACAGCAATGGATAATGCCAAACTAAGCCTGAAGGAAAACAATTTCCAACTCTATCAGAAGGGTCTCCAAGGCCACCCCCAGGTTCAACGATTTGCTAGAAGAACTCACAGGTTTCAGAATCTAATTGTACTCTCTGCTGTGGTTTTTAACAGCAAAAGGGTACCAAGCAAAATCAGCAAAGAGAAAAGGCACATCTGGTGAAGCCCTGAGGATAGCAGGCTCAAACTTCCAGAAGTCCTCTTCCAGTTAAGTCACAAATGACGTGTTTAATCCTTCAAGCAGTCCTTAACTCTTTGACACGTGACATCACGTGTGGCAGACTGTCTACCAGAGAAGTATGTTAGAGAGGAAATTCCCAAGGTTTTTTTTTTTACTGGGGGCTGGTCAGGGAGGCACCTTCTGCCTAGCATGTACCAAAATTCCAGACTCCCAAAAGGAAAGCAGGTGTTCAGCATAAACCATATTACTTGCACAAACAGCTAAGGCATAGTAAAGTACTCTTATCATTCAGGGAACGTTTATATCAGTGTAGGAAACTGTTTACAATTCGAGTTTGCAGACACCAGTCAAGGGCCAACCTTGCAAGCAGGCCTTTCTAAAGATAACATTATCAAGCCTCATATGTTAACTCTTTTCTGTATACCAAGCCGTAATTCTTGATCAAACTATCAACTGAAAATGAACATCGAATAAAAGATAATTTCGGATATTCAAGACCTAAAAAAAAAAAAAAATTCCATCCTACATATTCTTTCTCAGGAGAGTACCCAAGTATATACTTCACCAAAATGATAAAGAAAACAAGCAGCAGGAAGAATGGAAAAACAGGGACTCCCACACAGAAGAGAAGTAATGGAATCCCCAGAATGATGGTGAAGGAAGATCCCAGGATGATAGCTCGCACCAGGTATTGATGACAGGCAGTTTAAAAAGGAACTGATTAGAAGGTTCCAGAAGAAATTTCTTCAGGAGTTATCATTAGGAGATTGGATGGACTGAATAGTTGGAGAGCACATTAGATAAGGTGCTTAGGTTTGAATAATAAGTTCACAGAAAAGGAAGCAAACGTGAAATCAAGACAATTATTACCTCTAGGGAAAGCAAAAAGTTGTGCTGGAAAGGAAAGGTAATCACAGCAACAAATATATAACTGGAAAAATGCAAAGTACATTTTAACATGTGTATATTATGCCAACATTTGTGATTTTCTAAAAGGAATGTACAAACACACTTATCCATGCATAGAATATCACCAGAAACTGAGTCAAGAACAGTTGTCTTTTGAGAAAAAAAACTAAAGTAAGAGATTGAGTGGGAGCAAGACATTTTTTTTTTTTTGCTTAGTCACTATTTGAGTTTTTGAGACCTTCTGCCATAAACATGTGTGATTTTGCAAGCAAGTAAGCAAATAAAATGACCCCTCAAAACCCAAACACAAAAACAAGAGTAGCAGAAACTAGCAAGATCCCTTCCTCAGTCCTACCAGATAGCCAGCTTCCTTCTGCAATCATGGAACCCTGGCTTCATGCCTCCCTAACAAGCTGGGAAAAGCACATTTGCCCACGTGTAGAAAAGGTTAAATAATATTTATTTCCCTTTAATAAGAAATATCTAAGAAAAATAATCTAGCTTTTGTGAACTAAACTATTATTTAAAAAGTGTGGATGGTCTTCCTTTGGTCTGCAATGCGCATCTAAAAAAAGTTGTGCTCACTGATAATTTTCCCTTCAATTGCATTATCAGATAATTACTGATGATCATTTTATCATGGTCATGATAGCACAAGAGGAGGATGGAACATAACGCAATAAAATATTACTGTTATTATCTACAGCACTATTCTAATGGAACAGTTGACTACACCACTCATCAGTAAACGAAATGGAACGGCTCACCCTATCTACCTCACGGAAACCCTGTAAATATAATCAAACATTTTTTCATCCATCAAGCACAAAAGTTCCTTAGAGGTTTTTTCTAATATGCCTACATTCAAGCTACAGATAAAGACAGAAGAGCATATGAATTACTCTGCGGTAAGTATAGCCCAGAGGCAGAAAACTTCATTTCGGCTTTTCTGCTTTCCCCCTTCCAGTGCTGCCAGCGTAAGATCTCCTCTAGTCCCAACACACCACCGCCAAGCATCCCACGGGCCTTTTCTCCTTCAAAAGCCTGCCAAGCAGGAAGCAAAGCAGCAGGCAGGTGTAGCTTTTAATAATGAGGAGATAATGGGTAATTCAGAAGCAGGAGTCTTGCAAAGGCCCTGAAAACAAGTTTCACCAAAAAAAAAGAAGAGCTATCAGAAATTTAAGGTATTACAAGAATCATGATATGCAATGATGGGGAAAAGATTTGAGAGGCCATGGTCTCAGCACTGTTTTTCACTGGTTAAACGTTGCATGTATAGGAGAGGGTGAGCACGACCCATCTTTATTCTGCCATGTTCCTCCTCTATCAGAAAGAGAATTAAAGTCCAGAATAGACAAGTATGTATGTGTATATGTATGGTATGTATGTATTTTTCAGAAGACAATTTAAACGACACTTTTTACAGACTATGAACGCATGCAGGTTGCTGGGCATCTACTGGAGTAACCTGCAGAGCCCCCAGCATCCAGTAGTTCATGTTGTTTACCGTTTTGATTAGACTGGGTAGGAAATCGTACATATAAACTCTTCTGTTCATGGATATCTGCACATCGCATAGCTAAACCACACAACAGATTTACTTACACGGGATGGCAATCACTGGACCACTGCTTGGACGATATACTATATTTTTCCAAGTGTGTAGCAATAATCACTTCCACGGGAATCACTTTTCGGGTTAAAAACTGATCATGCTAAAAATCATGTCAAAAGTGGTCCAATCCAGTCCAGTCCCCAGACTTATTGACTCAGTCTTCAGAGAGTGTATCTTAGAGATTCCCCCCAACATGGGACTTGAACTCACAACCCTGAGATCAAGACCTGGGCTGAGATAGTCAGATGCTTAACCAACAGAGCCACCCAGGCACCCCCTGGAGATTCCTTTTAAATGACTGTTAACTACACTGGGGTTTGAGAACCGTGGGGACTCCCAGTTCCCTAACATAATCCATAGTACTTATTGGAAACTCTGAACTTGCTTTTTATTTGCATAATCAATGTATTTGTTTAATGAGAAACTATTTACTGTGCTCTATGTGTTATACCTTTTTCTAGGCAAGGGGGTATGGTATTGAGTAAAACACACATGGTCCCTTCTCTCACCAAAGCACTTACATCCTAAGGCATCCCAGTATTTCATGAGATTATCCTGAAAAGTCTTGGCTGCCACCTGACAAATATCACATAGAAAGCTTGTTAAACATCATGTATATTCAGCAGACCTGGGGTGGATTTTATAATTAAACTTCCCAAATGATTACAACCATACTTTGAGAAACCTTATTCTGGAGGGTTGGTATAGAATACATAATTTGTTATGTATGTTCAGGCTTAAATTAATATATTGTACAATGTCTGTGGTTTGAATTTAAAAAAAGAGCAGATATAATATATAACAACATATTAATTATAATCACAATTATACACAACATATAATTATATTAATATATAATACATTAACAATACAATCACTACAATGATATATCAATATATTGACACATTACATACTTTATATATAAATATACAAATTAGTTCATTATATAAATTATGTATAACATAAATTAGAAATTATATTTATGTATTTCATATATATTGCATAATGTATATTAATAGACATATTATATATTAAGATATTATATATAATTATAAATGCATGTATTTGTTACCTCATGTAGTATCAAGTACTGTTGAACACCTACTGTATATGTCTGGCTCCCTGATGAGCACAGAGAAAATAAAGATAGAAGAGACCTCTCTCTACCCTCAGAGTTCATAGGGCGGGAGGCTTGTCCGCAATGAATTTCCTCAAAAGCTATTATTATTACAGACAGAAGTGATTTGGGAACACAGAGGAAAAATGATTAGCTGTACCTGGGGAATCTGCAAAGCATTCACAGAGAAAGCAACATGGAGGCAGGCCTGCAGAAGAATCCTACCAGGCAGCGAAATACAGGATTACACTAAATGCTAGGCATTGTGCAAAGTGATCTCGTTAATTTTCACTTCTTAGCTAAATGCTCTTGTCATCACAATTTTATAGAAAAGGAAACTGCAGCCAGAGGGGGCACATGATTCATTCCAGGTTACATGCGTGAAGTGGCCGAGCTATCACCCCGACTCTCCAGGACTTCAGAGTCCGCAGGCTTTGCCACTCTACTCTGTCCCTTCACAGATGGGGGCAGTCTATGGACAAGAGCCCGAAGGCTTGGGGACCCTACCGTTCAGGGATCTCAGGCACACAGTCCAGAGCAGAACATATGTGGAAGGAGGGGGAGACAAAAGCAGACACATGAGTGGGGTCTTCATTCACACATATCGAGTTTCATTACCTTACACTCTAATCTGGTACACTTAAATTTCCAGGAGTCAATACAAGAATCCATTCATGCAGGCAAAAATAATTACTATGGTGATCCTGTATTCACAGAGTCCATATTTGTGGAATAAATAAAATTTATTTGTAATCTCCAAATCAATACTTAGAAGTTCTTTCATGGTCATTTACAGACAGACACATGTGCAGAGCCATGAAAATTCTGTGTCCCCCTCCCCCCCACCATGCCAAGTTCTCAGCTGAAACAAGAGGTTTCAGCTCTCATAATTAATATGTTTGTCCTCAGTCTACGTAGGGCCACATTTGTCACATTTTTATGCTTTTTGTTGGTGATTCTGCTGTTTAAATGGCCTCCAAGTACAGTGCTGAAGTGCTGTGTGGTGTTCCTAAAAGACGGCTGTGATGTATTTTATGGAGAAAATACGTGTGTTACATAAGCTTCCTTTAGGCATGAGTTATAGAGCTGTTGGCTATGAGTTCACGGCTACTGAATTTTATGTATACATTTTCACATATTTCATAAATATGTAATGAATATTAATGAATATCTGTAAAATCATATTACAATGTATAACAAATACTGTAATATATACTATAATTTTTCATTATATATTTATAAACTTAATATAAAAATATATTTATGTGTATATAAAATTCATTAACACTGAGCTCATAGCCAACAGTACCATAATTCATGCCTAAAGGAAGCTTATTAACATGTGCACATAATATCTAACACACACATATAATAAGGTGTCTTTGAACAGAAACACACAAAATAAGGTTAACATATAGATCATCTGACAAATTATCACGATCAGAGTTTTGCCAGAACCGACAGCTATGTTTTACTAAAGGACGAAGGTTTGAAATTTGCTAATTCAGTGTTCATAGTGACTGTACAGACTATAACTACAGTAAACAAGAATAAGCTGTATTTGAATTTTCATCAATAAAATCAATGATCATACCTTTAATACAGAGAGCAATTGCCCAGATACCATGCTAAGCACCTACCACGTATTAAGTATTTTAATTCTTTTGACAACCATATGAGGAAGGTACTTTTATTGCTTTTCTACAGAGGAGGAAACAAAGACACAAAAAGATTAATTACCTTCTCAGGATCACATGGCTAATTAAGTGATACAGCCAGAATTTGACTTCTAAGCCCCAGTGACTGTGTAAACACCTCTTCCACTGTAACCTCAGAACTAAAGAAGCTCCACACATTTGTATGTACCTACTCCATCGTCACAGTCGAGTAGATGCCATTTTGGATAAGGATTTTATCTATTGGGTCACTGTTGTTACTTTTCCCACCTTTCTGCACATTACTAAATTTGGTCCTTTGGTGTGGATACCTTATTCTTCAGTTCTTGATGGGTAAATCTTCAGAACAGAGTCTCCTCAGTTCTAAATGGATAAGTCTTAAAATGCAAGGTGGGTCATTAAAATAAATAGCCTCAGATTTGCCTCCATTGTTTTTGCAACTTCCCGCAAACCTATTATTTCAAAATAAAGTTTTTTTCTTTTAAATGACCTTGAATATCCCTTCCAAACCTGAAATTCCATACTTTCCTGAACTTGCTTTACGTTGGTCCTTAGCACAACATAATATACTTGTGGGTATTAAACCACAGAAGACAGGTACAGTGACAGGAGCACATCACTTCCCTGCCGCGCCCAGGGAGATCAAGTTGTCAGACAGTGAGACCTCAAGAGGTCTGGGACTATTTAAAGACAATGTACCAACATAGGAACTACACAGACACTATAAGGGCACTTTCAGGGGAAGGCCAAGTTAGTAAAACAGAAGTTGACCCCTTCTGTATTATAGAAGGCATCAACAGTATTACCAGAGTGGTAACATTTGTTTTAAAATAACTTCAGCTTTCCTTGTTGGATTAACAGAGTGACCACCTATCCGAACACCCAAAGCTGTTTTGAAATGATATCACTGGAAGACAATTCAAGCACACCAAATGCTAAAAAGCAAAACAAAAAAAACCCAGACATTTTCCCCAGTGAAACACCATATAATGAGATATATATTTAGAAATCTAAATTCATCTGAAATACGATATGCACAATATGGACAAGTTTGGGATTTCATGACTTTAGGGCCTACATTTTTAGCCAACTCATTAAAATCGCTTTTTGGATTTCTAATTACACTGTTTATAGAAATGTTGTCACCAAAAAAAAAAAAAAAAAAGCTAGTGCACAAAATCTAGCCTAAGAATAAGAAAAGTCAAAATATTTGAGGCTCTCCAGTCTTTCCTTATATTGATGACTCAGGAAACCTAACTGGCTCAATATTGAAGGCAATTTTTTTAATGTTCTTTTTAAAAATCACTGAGGTAGCTGCCAGTCTACTACATGAACAGCCATAATATAATGGAATTAGTTTCTGGAAATTACATATCTAGCAGGAAATGAAGGTCATTCTTACAAGGTATTAAACCATCAACCAAAACTCTAATGCCCACAATATACTCAGTAGGAAAGCTGCATTGAATATTAATTTAATTTTCATTCGTGTTTGTGTTCCTTCTGCTGAATCTGTGATCAAGTATTCATATCCTCAAAGGGTTGGAAGAAGTTTTATCTATGCCAATGATGTCACTAATGTCAATAATGTTGCACTGACATTTCAAGTTGTACAAAGTAAGACAAGAAATGTCACCAAGGAAGAGCCAGTTAACCATACAGACGACTCCCACAGGGTAAAATATTCCCAATTATTTTTCTTTTCTCATTCCCTATGTTTTTGTGTATATTCACCAATATGATTTAATCAAAAAGTATTTTTTTTTGTTTGAATCACATTGGCCCTTGAAGTTAAATGCATTTTTTTTTTCCCAAACATGCATCATCTACACAATAGACTCTTACAGATCCTGGAAATTACTTGTAAGATGAACCTAAGTATAACGCTACCATGTTTGGAGATACTGAGTATATTCGATTCTCAGACCTCCAGATTTCTATAAGAATTACTTGATTTTAAGCAGAAGCAGAAAGCACATACCTGCTGTATTTTAGATTTAGAAACTTTCTTCGGAGCAGAGCTAACAAATCTGAATTTCGTCTAAACAGCAGTTAGGCTTTGTCTATAGATAATAGTGCTGAAACTCTGCATGATAAACTGAAAGCTACAATTCTGAAATAATTGATAAGCTGGACATCATTAAAATTAAAAACTGCTCTTCAAAAGACAGTATCAAGAGAACGAGAAAATAAGCCACACACTGTGACAAAATAGTCACAAAAGGCATAGTTGATAAAGGACTATTATCTAAAATGTACAAAGAACTCTTAAAACTCAACAATAAGCAAACGGCCCAATTTAAAAATGAACCATAGACCTTAAAGACTCCTCACCAAAGAAGATATACATATGGCAAACAATTCTGTTAATAGATACTCCATATTATGTATCATAAGAGAAATGCAACAGAAAACAATGAGATACCATCACACACCTATTAGAATGACCAAAATCCAGAACAATGACAATACCAAAAGCTGTCAGGCTGTGGAGCAATGGGCAATTGTCTTTCATTTCTGGAGGGAATGCAAAATGGTACAGCTACTTTGGAAGACAGTTCAGCGGTTTCTCATAAAACTAAACATACTCTTAGCATATAATCCAGCAATCATGCTCCTTGGTATTTACCCAAAGGAGCTGAAAACATGTCCATACACAAACCTGCGCATGGATGTTTACAGCGCTTTATTCATTATTACCAAAACTTGTAAGTGCTCAAGATGTCCTTCAATAGGTGAACGGATAAGTTAGGTAATCTTGAAAATGACTTATTCAGTGTTCAGAAGAAATGAGCTATGAGCTATCGAGCTATGAAAAGATGTGAAGGAAACTTAAACACATATTACTAAATAAAGGAAGCCAATCTGGAAAGGCTACACACTATATAATTTCAATTATATAATATTCTGGCAAAGAGAAAACTATAAGGACAGTAAAAAGATCAGTGGCTTCCAAGGGTTGTGGAGTAGACAAAGGGAGGACAAGGCAGAGTACAAAGGATATTCAAGGCAGGGGAAACACTCTGTATGATATCATAATAATGGATACATGTCATTATACAGATGTCCAAATCAATAGAATGTACGTCGCCAAGAGTGAGTCATAAAATCAACTGTGGGCTTTGGGCGATTATGAGATGTCAACGTAAGCTCACCGATTTTAACAAATGTAGTACTCGGCTGGAGGATGTTGATAATAATGGAGGCTATGCATGTGTGAGGGCAGGGGGTGTATCTCCATCTTCCCCTCAATTTTGCTATGAATTTTACACTGCTTTAAAAAAATAAAGTTTATGGGGCGCCTGGGTGGCACAGCGGTTAAGCGTCTGCCTTCGGCTCAGGGGGTGATCCCGGCGTTATGGGATCGAGCCCCACATCAGGCTCCTCTGCTGGGAGTCTGCTTCTTCCTCTCCCACTCCCCCTGCTTGTGTTCCCTCTCTCGCTGGCTGTCTCTATCCTGTCGAATAAATAAATAAAATCTTAAAAAAAAAATAAAAATAAAAATAAATAAAAAAATAAAGTTTTAATTTAAAATATTGAGAGCAGCTTTTGAAAATCAAATTCTAAATTTCAAGCATAAAATTTGAGTTGTACCCTCAATAGTAACTGAACCACTGGAAAATACAAGAGTTAGCCATGTTTTTGTTGAAGACCAATTTAAAATAAATTGTCAGCCTACGAAAGGGTTCATAAACTTTTTTCTTCATTCTCTATTACCATAACCACAATGCGACCACTGATAGGACTGTAAGACATCATTTCACATTTATAGTTTCTCATTTTATTAAAGTTGTCATTTCTGTCAAGTCTACTTTCTTTCTGCCACAGCTTAATTTCTTTTTAGACCCCCGGTCTGGCTGCCGCTGTTAGTTTGAATGCTCAAACTCTACTGCTCTCTTGTGTATACTGACTTTTATCTTGCTATGAAAACATCGCACACAAAATCACCTACTGGACTCCACGTGATGTGAATGCTGCCCTCATCTCTGGCCTCCTCATCTTGTCCTACTCCCTTTCTCATTAGGCTGTATCCACATGCCCATGACTGCATTTTATTTGACTGTGTCAAGGTGTCTCTTGTCTTAAAGCCGTTACATGTGTTATTCTCCACGCACTACATTCTGCCCCAAATCTATACTTAGCTGAATTCTTCTTGTAATTCGGTTCTCAAAAACCCTGTGCCTTCCCCCAGAGTCTTTCCCAACAATCCAATCAAATACAGACAACCCGTCGTGTCTTCTTCCCTAAGCAAATGTCTGTCAAATCAGCTGGCTTCATTGTCTCTCTGGATATACCACCATCTAAAATGATACCGCTGTTGTGATGAGCACCAGGTGATGTATGGAAGGGCTGCATCACTATATTGTACACTTGAAACGAATATTACACACTGTATGTTAAATTGGGATTTAAATAAAAACGTTAAAGAATGAAAATAAAAATAAAGCGATCTGCTAACTCGTTTTTTCCACCTTTTATTGAGGTAGTCCAACTGTATTGTATTGCAGTTTGAAAAATGCCAAGCCCCAGTTCTATCACTGACATGGAATGACCCAGAGAAAGCCCACAGGTAGGACAACCCTTTGCAGAAACCTCAGTGGCTTCACAGTAAAAGGATTGCCCCGTCCATCTACTGTAATATGAAAATACATTTTTAAAGAAAAAATTAGCCTATGGTATAGATAACATAAATGCTGTTGAAAAGTTGTGTTTTTTATTTAGAAGTCATTTTTTAAAAAATTTCATTAGGTAAGAAACTCACTATTTAAGGAACATTAATGCAAATTGCTTATAAGTCACTTTTTCCCCTAATCAGGATTTCATTTTTTCTTTTTTTTTAGATTTTATTATTTGTCAGAGAGAAAGAGAGAGAGTGCGCAAGCAGGGGAAGCGACAGGCAGAGGGAGAAGCAGGCTCCCCACTGAGCAAGGAGCCCGGTGAGGGATTCAATCCCAGGACCCCGGGATCATGACCTGAGCCAAAGGCAGATGCTTAACCGACTCAGCCATCCAGGCGTCCCAAGATTTCATTTTCTAATTAAGAAAATAAAACTTATTCATCATAGAAAAATCAGAAAATGCATAACAATTTATAGAAACTAATATAAACATCTTATTACAGAAAACATTTTGATAATATTTCAATTTAGTCTTTTATTCTATGCACATAAACATGGATATTCATTATGAATGTGAAGCCCTGCAACTTAGAACTCTAACATTTAATATTTAATGTTTAATTTATTGTCCTAGGTCATGTTTCTTAAAATATGTGAAAGCTATAGGATATTTTTCCCTTTAAATAAATGATACCTTATTTAGCCAAACCTTTATTATGGAAATTTGGGTTACTGAAAAAATTTGGTTAATATATAAAAGTGTGATGAGTATCATTGAACAAATGTATATCTTAAATTATGTCACATTTAAACCAAATGTTTCGCCAAATAGACCTGTATATCCAAGAAACACATACCTGACCATTTTATTACGGTAAACCTTGTTGATACTTTTTTAATCAGATAGCTAATATGAAAAATCAAGTGGTGACTTCCTACCAAGTGATTTAGCTAAAAGATTTACTACTTCTCTTCACCAGTGCATATCAGTTAAATGAAATTAAACTGCCCTTGCCTGAATACATAGGACCTAAGACGCTTCAGAGGGAGGATAATTATGTGATAGACATAACATTTCCATGCTTTTCTAATATTACAGTCAGAAAGAGAATTTCGAAGTCAGAATGGAGCAGTCTAGGTTAAACAACCAAGGAAAAGATCAGGGAAGATAAAACAAGGTCGGAAGAATTTGTCGGATACCATGTCTTGGTATAGTCAGAAGACATGCACTTGGGAGCCCAACTCAGCTGGTTAGACTCCTGGGTACATTACTTCTAGAGCTTTGATCTTGAATAGTTCACACATACTCTGAGATTTTTACTAATAAAAAGTGGAGATAAAAGGTGTGTGAAACAGTTATTAAGGATTAAATACGACGAACTCCTAATCAGCATACTTAGCACATACGTACTAGATGCTCGATCAATGTTAGTTCTTTTTTCCTATAAGGATCCAAAGCAAAACAATGAATCACACTCTAAGTAATCACAACCAAAGCCCCAAACTATAATCAAATGGATACAAATGTCAGAGCTCAGATCAAGCCCAACGGTTAGAACAGAAACAGTCAAGAATCAGAAGGAGGCAAAAGCTAAGGGGATTGGGAAGGCGGGTAGATAAGAAATCTAAGGCAAAACAAACACAAATCTGGAGAACATGACCATGCAGGAAAGGGTGGGGCCAAGCAAGCACAGTCAAACAAGGAAAGGTTCTTAGGTGACTGAGACAACTCTTGGCATAGAGTGTTACACTTTTTTTTTTTTTTTTTTTTTTTTTTTTTTTTTTTTTAGGGCAGCTGTTATTCCAAAACAGGGCTAGTATGGGTCTTAGGGGTAAGTTCAAGCACCTGCTGGAGTTGGGAGTGATAGAACAGCCTGAAGCATTTTAAACATATTCTTCATTCGTGTCCCCCAAAACAGTGCAGATGAACAACAGCTGTGTAGCTTTTAGAATCTAGTCGGGTGCAAATAACTGAAAATCTGATGGAGAGGATTTAAACAAATATGTTTGTTTACTTCACAAGTCCAGAGGTAGATGAGGCTGGTCTGAAACGCACTGATAGCATGGTCCCAGGAGCTTCCCATCCTTTCAGAAACCATCCTCTTTACACCAAAAATGTCTGCCCACATGCTAACAAAATAGATGTCCACTGCTTCAAATCTCACATGACAACGTCAATGATGGGAACCAAGAAGCGTGCTAGGGGAAAAAAGTTCTTCTCATTGTATTCCTCTTTCATATGAGAATACTCTAAAAGGCCCCCAAAGACCTCCAATTATGTTGCAGTGGACTGAACTGGGCTCCTACATCCACTCCTAGAGTGATCACTAGCCAAGAGGACCATGCAGCTGCTCTTCTCTCAAACTAATCATGATTTCTTTCCTGGAGCTGGATACATTAAAGAGAAAACAAAACTGGAGTTCTTTTAACATGAAAGAACCTGATTCTGGCTGTTGGGGAGACCACCACAAATGTGCCACAGGTTACAAGATAATACAAAGGGAACTGGATTTAGGTCAAAGGAACTAGGTATTAGCCCTCCTCTTTCTAAATCCACAGCTTAGCAATTTTGATTATCTTTAAGACAATGTTCATTCTTCTGTACACTGGAGAAACTGCTGTACTCACAAGGGTTTATCATTACGAGGATGAAATGAGATAATGTGTGAAAATGCTTTTCAACTGGCACATGAAAGGGTCCAGATAGGACTTCAGTTGAACAACAGCAAGGCTCTTCTATCTATAAGATGAGTGAAGGGGGCGCCTGGGTGGCACAGCGGTTAAGCGTCTGCCTTCGGCGCAGGGCGTGATCCCAGCGTTCTGGGATCGAGCCCCACATCAGGCTCCTCTGCTATGAGCCTGCTTCTTCCTCTCCCACTTCCCCTGCTTGTGTTCCCTCTCTCACTGGCTGTCTCTATCTCTGTCAAATAAATAAATAAATAAATCTTAAAAAAAAAAATAAGATGAGTGAAGGTTTATTCAAGAGGAAAGGAACCACGAGGTACCATTATTATTATTACAGCTTTGAGAAAGTTGTCAAAGCATTGTAATTGGTAATAGACACTAAATAAAAAATTGAGTGACCTGGAGCTTTTAAAAACATACCAAGCCTACCCTGAGGGTAGAATACTGAAAACTGTTTACAGTGTATCTGACACAGTGGAAGCCACTTTATTCTGTGAAAGACAGAAAAGTCCTGACTGCACCCCAGCAGGCAAATAACTTGTTGAAATCTCAGCAGGAGCAATTTTCAATTCATTAGAACTGAGTATTATATGCTTGAGTTACCCTAGAACAAAACTCCATGCATGAATAAACAGATAAATGCAAGGGAGACAAACCAGATGTTTTTGTAACCTGTTCTCTCATGGGAATCAGCTAACAGCAATGAGTTGGTGACTGTTGACTCTTTTTCCTGATAAATCAACCCAGCATCTTGGCAGTGGCAAGAGAGAAAACATTCAACAGCCTGAGAGTGATGTAACCATCTGATGAGATTCAGTTTGCAAAATCATCTGTCCTTATGCCAAGACTTTATTGATTTCTATGTCACACTATCATGGCAGCCTGGAAATTGCTTTGTGAATTATTTATATGTTGGATCAGGAATTAGAAGCTCCTGAGTCAGGATGGTTGGGTAATTACTAAGGGTCATCAGGCTGCTGGGGCCTCCTTTTCTCTATGTGTAGAAAGAGAAGTATAAATGAGGTAACATGGTGAGTCCAATACTCTGTCTCTCCATGGGGCTATGGACAGATGAGGAAAAGGTGCAGAGGCTGTACCTTTGGCTGGTCACCTTTGTGCCACAAGCTTTTCCCATTTCTCTTACCCCTGTATATCTGTGTATGGTCTCCCAGGTCAATGTCACAATGTGTGGATAACTTGACATCGCCCTTCTCATCTGGCCAGTATGTCTCCTCCATAGTTACTGCTTCACTTTTTTGCATACACTTTTATACTAGCCACCCCTGAGCATGTTATAATAAAGGAAATGAAGAGATCATTGTTGCTGCCTGATTAGCTATTATTTATGTCATGTCCAAGCTAGAAGTGGGACAAGAGGTAGGGAAAAGAAACGACTATGTCTAAAAGGCGTGTAGAAGAACAAGAATAAAGTGGAGGAAGTGTAGAAGTAAAAGCAAGAGTTAGTTTGGTTCAACTTAGCAAGTATTTAGGAGAGTACCCAGTACATGCAGACATTGGCTAACTTTCAGAAATTAAGCAGGGAATAAGTGTCAGAATGTGATGGCCTAGGAGGGTGTCTGACATATGGCCACATTTTTACTTTCAAATGAGGTAAATAAAAAGAGATACATGCATTTGGGATGGTAGGGGGCATAGAAATACAATCAAGAGTTTAGAGAAGGCTCTGCTGGGGGGGTAGAGAGTGCCTGAGCTACGTTTTTTTTTTTTTTTTAATTCAATTAGCTCACATCATTAGTTTCAGATGTAGTATTCCTCAGTTGTGCAACACCCAGTGCTCATATCATGTGCCCTCCTTAATGCCCATCCCCCCATCCATCTCCCCTTCCGCCAACCTCAATTTATTTCCCAGAGTCAAGAGTCTCTCATGGTTTGTCCCCCTGATTTCTTCCCATTCAGTTTTCCCTCCCTTCTCCTATGATCCTCTGTGCTAGATCTTATATTCTACATGAGTGAAACCATGATATTTGTCTCTGATTGCCTTGTTTCACTGAGCATAATACCCTCCAGTTCTACCCACATTAATGTAAATAATAGGTATTCATCCTTTCTGATGGCTGAGTAATATTCCATTGTATACATAAGCCACATCATCTTTATCCATTAAGCTTTTGAAGGACATCTCATCTCCCTCTATAGACATTTCTCCAAAGAAGACAAATAGCCAACAGAAACATGAAAAAAAAAATGCTCCACACCACTTGTAACCAGGAAAATACAAATCAAAACCACAATGAGATACCACCTTATACTAGTTAGAATGGCTAAAACTAACAAGACAGGAAACAACCAGCGTTCGTGAGGATGTGGAGAAAGGGGAACCCTCTTCCACTCTTGGTGGGAATGCAAGCTGGTACAGCCACTCTGGAAAACAGTATGGAGGTTCCTCAAGAAGTTAAAAATAGAGCTACCCTATGACCCAGCAATTGCCGGACTAAGTATTTACCTCAAAGATACAGATGTAGCAAAAAAAAGGGACACTTGCACTTCAATGTTCATAGCAACAATGTCTACAATAGCCTGGGCTAAGTCTTAAAGGATGAATAATAAAAGTAAAACAGGTGCTTCAGGTAAAGGCATTGACAAGAGGAAAAGCGTGAAGGAAACAGATTATGCAGGAAGAGGGATAGTAAGGCAAGACGTTTGCATTCTCAGAATCACAGAATGATCATAGTCATGATAAAATGTATATTTTATAATATGTACTTATATTCATTACTTTACCTATCCTTGTGTCAGATGGTGAAAGACGGATTAATTCAGCAAGGATGGGCCACGCCCCAGCACAGTGTTCTGGCTCCATCTCCAGGGCCTTCCACTGTCCAGTATTTTTGCTTCTTAATGGAATACTAAACCACTCAAGAGAAAAGGAAACTTGAGATACCATACAATTCAGTGACTTCCAAATTTTGAACATGACCAGTAAAAAAAAAAAAAAAAAAAAAAAAAAATTCAAATTAGCACTACCCTCAAAAATGTATATAAACAAAAGTATCTCAAAACAATACTTAGTCAATATGATGTGCTCTGTTATTTCCTATTGCATTATTTCAATTCATTTAAATAAAAAATACTGGTCAGTGACCAAAGAGGAAAAGTTCTCAGTTCTTCCCCACTGAGGATGCTGTTAGCTGTGGGTTTTTCATATGTGGCCTTATTATGTTGAGATATGTTCCCTCTAAAACCACTTTTTGAAGGATGTTATCATGAATGATGTTGTACTTTTTCAAATGCTTTTTCTCCCTTCTGAAATCCTACAGTTCTTTTTAAATTTTTTTTAAGTTCAATCTGATTAACATGTTATTAGTGTCAGAGATAGAATTTAGAGATTCACCAGTTGCATATAACACCCAGTGCTCATTTCATCAAGTGCCCTCCTTAATGCCTACCACCAATTTACCCCATCTCCCTACCCACCTCCCCTCTTGCAACCTTCAGTTTGTTTCCTAGAGTTAAGAGTCCCTTCCTTATAGCTTTGTCTGCCTCATATGGTTCTTAAACTTTTATTGACATATGTATCACAATGATTGATTTGTGAATATTGAACCACGCTTGCAACCCAGGAATAAATTCCATTTGATCATAGTGAATGATTTTTTAAGTGTATTGTTGGATTCGGTTTGCTAGTATTTTATTGGGATTTTTTGCATCCATATCAATCAGTGATATTGGCCTGAAGTTCTTCTTAGTGGTGTCTTTATCTGGTTTTGGTATAAGTAAGGCTGGTCTCATAGAATGAATTTGGAAGTTTTCCTTCCTTTTCTATTTTTGAAAAGTTAGAGAAGAACAGGTATTTGCTCTTCTTGAAATGTGTGGTAGAATTCCCCTGTGAAGCCATCTGGTCCTGAACCTTTGATGGTTCTGAGTTTTTTGATGACTGATTCAATTTCTTTGCTGGTTATCAGTCTGTTCAAGTTTTCTATTTCTTTCTGTTTCAGTTTTGATAACTTTTATGGTTCTAGGAATTTATCCATTTCTTTCAGGCTGTCCAATTTGTTGGCATATAATTTTTCACAATATTCTATTTCTGTGGTGTTGGTTGTTATTTCTCCTATCTCATTTGTGATTTTATGTGGATCCTATTTCTTATCCTTCTGGTAAATCTGGCTAGACATTTATCAATTTTATTAATTTTTTCAAAAAACCAGCTCCTTGTTTCATTTATCTGCTCTATTGTTTTCTAATTTCTGTATCATTTATTTCTGTTCTAATCATTATTTCCTTCCTTCTGCTGGCTTTAGGATTCATTTGTTCTTAAGGAAAGGTGAAGTTTTTTCTGATTTTTCTTATTTCTTATTATTTTCTTATTTCTTGACAAAAGGCCTGTACTGCGATATACTTCCCTCTCAGAACTGCTTTTTCTGCATCCTAAAGATACTGGATTGCTGTTTTCATTTTCATTTACTTCCATGTATTTTTTAAAATTCTTCTTCGATTTCCTGGTTGATCCATTCATTCTTTAGTGGCATATTGTTCATCTCCATATTTGTGGTCTTTCCAAATTTTTTCTTGTGACTGACTTCTAGTTTAACAGTGTTGCAGTCAGAAAATGGGTATGGTAGGATTTCAATCATTTGTACTTGCTGAGGCCTAATTTGTGATTATGTGATCTATTCCAGAGAATGTCCCATGTACACTTAAAAATAATGTGTAGACATGGATGTCCACCCTCACCAGTGATTTAACACAGTACTGAAGTCCTAGCTACAGCAATTACACAACAACAACAACAAATAAAGACATCCAAATTGCTAAGGAAGAAGTAAAACTTTCACTATTTACAGGTGACATGATAATCTATATAGAAAACACTGAAGACCGGTGATGGGTAGTAAGGAGGGCTCATATTGCATGGAGCACTGGGTGTTATACGCAAACAATGAATCATGGAACATTACATCAAAAACTAATGATGTACTGTATGGTGACTAACATAACATAATTAATTAATTAAATTGTTGCTAAATGAATGAATGAATGAAAGAAAAAAGAAAATACTAAAGACTCCACCAAAGAACTGTTAGAACTGGTAAATGAATTCAATAATGTTGCAGGATACAAAATCAACGCACAGAAATCTGTTCCATTTCTATACACCAATAATGAAGCAGCAGAAAAAGAAAGTAAGGAATCGATCCCTTTTACAATTACACCAAAAACAGTTACAATAACTAGGAATAAATTTAACCAAAGAGGTTAAAGACCTGCACTCTGAAAACTATAAAACACTGATAAAGAAACTCAAGATAACACAAAGAAATGGAAAGACATTCCATGCTCATGGATTGAAACAATGTTGTTAAACTGTCTATAATACCCAAAGCAATCTATACATTTAATGTAATCTCTATCAAAATATCAACAGCATTTTTCAGAGAACTGGAACAAACAATCGTAAAGTTTATATGGAAAGACAAGACACTGAATAGCCAAAGCAACCCTGAAAAAGAATAGCAAAGCCTAAGGCATCAAAATTCCACACTTCAAGATATATTACAAAGCATAGTGATTAAAACAATATGGTACTGGCACAAAACTAGACAAACTGATCAATAGAACAGAACAGAAAACCCAGAAATGGACCTGCAACTATTTGATCAATTAGTCTTTAATAAAGCAGGAAAGAACACCCAATGGGAAAAAAGACAAATGGTGTCAGGAAAACTAGACCACAGCATGCAAAAGAATGAGACTGAACCACTTTCTTAAACCAAACACAAAAATAAATTCAAAATGGATGAAAGACCTAAATGTGAGACCCGAAACCATAAAAAATCCTGGAGAACACAAGCAGTAACCTCTTTGACGCTGCCCATAGCAACTTCTTTCTAGATAGGTCTCCTATAAAGAACTTCTACAACTTAACACCCAAAAAACAAATAATCCTATTTATAAAATGGAGAGAATTTGGGACTTCATCAAGATAAAAAGCTTCTGCACAGCAAAGGAAACAGTCAACAAAACAAAGAGGCAACCCACGGAATGGGAGAAGATATTTGCAAACGACACTATAGATAAAGGGCTGGTATCCAAGATCTAGAAAGAACTTCTCAAACTCAACACCCAAAAAACAAATAATTAAGTAAAAAAATGGGCAGAAGACATGAACAGATACTTCTCCAAAGACAACATACAAATGGCTAACAGACACATGAAAAAATGTTCAACATCATTAGCCATCAGGAAATTCAAATTAAAACCAGTTAGAATGGCAAAAATGGACAAGGCAGGAAACAACAAATGTTGGAGAGGATGTGGAGAAAGGGGAACCCTCTTACACTGTTGGTGGGAATGCAAGTTGGTACAGCTACTTTGGAAAACAGTATGGAGATTCTTCAAAAAGTTAAAAATAGAGCTACCCTATGACCCAGCAATTGCACTACTGGGTATTTACCCCAAAGATACAGACGTAAAGAAGGGCCATATGTACCCCAATGTTCATAGCAGCAATGTCCACAATAGCCAAACTGTGGTAGGAGCCGAGATGCCCGTCAACAGATGAATGGATAAAGAAGACATGGTTCATATATATAATGGAATATTACTCAGCCATCAGAAAGAATGAATACCTACCATTTGCATCAACATGGGTGGAACTAGAGGAGATTATGCTAAGTGAAATAAGTCAAGCAGAGAGAGACAATTATCATATGGTTCCATTTATTTGTGGAACATAAGGAATAGCCCAGAAATCATTAGAAGGAAGGGAAAAATGAAGGTGGGGGGATAACAGAGGGGAAGACGAACCACAAGAGACTATGGACTCCGGTAAAGAAACTGAGGGTTTTAGAGGGGAGGGGAGTGGAGAGATGGACTAGCCCAGTGAAGGATATTAAGGAGGACATGTATTGCATGGAGCATTGGGTATTTTACACAAACAATGAATCATGGAACACTACATCAAAAGCTAATGGTGTACTGTATGGTGACTAACATATCATAATAAAAATAAAATTTAAAAAATGAAAAAATTGGAGAGAAGACACGAATAGACATTTTTTCAAAGAAGACATAGACAAGAAGAAAAGATGCTCAACATCACTTATCAGAGAAATGCAAATCAAAACTACAATAAGATATCACCTCACACCTGTCAGAACACAAGAAACAACAGGTGTTGGTGATGTGGGGAAAGGGGACCATCTTGCACTGTTGGTGGGAATGTAAACTGGTATAGCCACTGTAAAAGACAGTATGAAGATTCCTCAAAAAGTTAAAAATAGAACTTCCCTACAACCTAGCAATTGCACTACTAGGTATTTACCCAAAGAATACAGAAATACTAATTCAAAGGGATATATGCACCCCAATGTTTGTAGCAGCATTATCTACAATAGCCAAATTATGGAAATATCCCAAATGTCCATTGACTGATGAATGGATAAAGAAGAGGTGATACACACACACACACACACACACACACGCACACACACACACACACGCACACACTGGAATATTACCCCGCCATATAAAACAATGAAATCTTGCCATTTGTAATGACACAGATGGAGCTAGAGAGTATTACGCTAAACCAAGTAAGTCAGTCAGAGAAAGACAAATACCATCTGATTTCACTCATGTGTGGAATTTAAGAAACAAAACAAAAAAGCAAAGGGAGGAAAAAAGAGAGGCAAACCAAGAAACAAACTCTGTTATAGAGGACTAATGGTTACCAGAGGGGAGATTGGTGGTTAAACAGATGACGGAGATTAAGGAGGGCAGTCGTGATGAGCAGCAGGTGACGTATGGAAGTGTTAAATTACTGCTGTACACCTGAAACTAATATTCCACTGTATATTAACTAATTGAAATTTAAATAAAAACTTTAAAAAAAAATGCTGGTCACAATTACTAAGTTAATTTAACTACTATTAGACATTTGAGAAATTGGTGATGTTCTCAGCCAGTTAGTTTACAGAGAAGGAAACAGAGGTCCTAAGAAAGGGGCTTGCTGAAGATTACGTCCAGGCAGTCAGGTACCTGACTGCGGAAGAGCACACCGGAAGTGTGTCAAAGGTTACAAGGGGAGGTAGTGTTCTGTCCTGGCTTAGAACCAGCGTTGACTGATTTCTCCTGCAAACCAGGCTTTGTTCCGGGTGCTTTACCAGTCCTGACTCATTAAACCCCAAGAACCCTGTGAAGGAAATTCTTTCATTAACCCCACTTCTCGAAGTGAGGAATTAAAGCACAGCAAGGTCAAGCAGCTGGCATGCCTGTGATTACCCAGCTAGTGGGGAACTGCTGATTTCCAGGGCCAAGCAAAACCTCATTCAGGGAGCTTGGAATGTTGGTGAGTAGCTGTTTTACACGTGGATTTAAATTACTAGGCTCTTCCTAATTCCCCATTTCATTTTCCTCAGAACTTTACTTCTTCAAAGCTACACTCTAAGCTGGCAGGGAGAATGTTACTAAAATACCTCAAACTCTGTGTTGGTTCGTGGCATCTAAAGATATCATCCGGATTTTCAAATTTTAGACACTGTAATCAGAATAACTCTAGATTTGTTAGTAATGCTCTGATCTACCTGGGCTTCAGAGTTAATAATGCTTTCTTGTTTCTACAGAACCAGAGCAGTCACTTAATACGCAGAAAATTACAACTGCTGTAATAATGGAAAGGACCACTGGCTTCTATTAACTTGTGAAGAGCAGACAATTTTTGTGAATCTACCAAACTGACAGCTAACATATCAGGGAATTTTAAGGCATATCATATCATATGGTGCATATTTTCATGCTGAACTCCTATTTAATTAGCTCTAATTATTTGCCTTTTTTGACAGCAATTCTCCAATAAATTGTTGTATTTACACCCACAATGGAAAATATGTTTATACCTAAGACTGGTCATTTATTATCAAACCTGTGCTCTGAGTGACAATGTCAGGGTTCAGAAAATTATTTTTAAAAGAAATGGATGTTACAATAGGAATCTACTTAAAGTAGAACTTAGAGGATTCAGGAATGCAATTCAATATATGGTTTAATGAAGTCTGACGGAGAATCAATCTTGAGAAAAAAAGCCTCGGCTTTCCTCCAAAGCAAGAGACAACATTAAGAGATTCCAGAAAACACAAAGAAACATTTTGAAAGTATGACATGAATTAAGCACAATACTGATGCTTGCTCTTTTAACTTTTTTTCCCCCAAGTCACTTAGATAATCTAGTCAATGATTTATTACTTTTATTTGTTTTTACTTCCCAAGCACGATAAACCTCCAGAAAACTGGAATCCTTAAGTGCTGTCACTTAAGTAGTAAGCTTCCCGCCCCCCCACATACACACACTTAATCTAGAAATGACTTCACTCTCCTTTAGACAAAAGCCAGGGAATCCTTGTTGCAAACATTGCTCAAAGGGATAAGAGGTATTTTCATCTGGGTTCTGGTCCTAGCTCACGGTTAATGAACCCCATACCTTTGCATACTTCACTTCCCCTGTTGGAGCCCCAGTTTCCTTTCCTGTATAAAGTCAGAGGATCAGACCAGATAATCAGGCTCCTTCAGTTGTGATCTTAGGGCTTTTTACCTACTATGCCTGCACTCCTTTGACCACTACTTCCAAAGGCAATGGCTTGCTCACTGGATAAAGGTCAAAGTGCTCCTTGCTGTTTCGCAGGGAATACTCTACTTCTCTGATTGCCAGACTACAGCAGTTGAGTCATCCATCTTGGTTTCTCTGAGGAAGACTTGTTTTAATAAAATACTTTCAACAGTTACTCTGCCAAAAGCTTTGAGACAGACCCCAGGGTTTCCAAGGACATACTTTCTGGGATCTTCAAAATCCCTGGTACACTTAATGCAACTGTACTTCTGGCTTCTCTATCAAATTTGCATGTCTTGACCCAGTTTGCCTTTCACACTTTTTCTGTTTCTTTTAATACCCATTCTGGCTTCTACCTTTTCCTCAACCATGAGTTGTATGTTTCCCTTCTCAAGAGTCTACCCATCCAACCTGATTGATAATGGACAGCTCCCCTGGGTTAGAACCATGCCTTCCATATCACAGACCTCCATCAAGCCCAGTGCAGTGCTCTCCATTGAGGGAGGCATCAAATGTGTCTGGCCAACCTTTCTGTTAAAGCCAAGTTTTTACATGACAAGAATTTTTAAAATAAATGAAACACATGTATACGTACATAACACATCTATAATTAGTCAAAATTTAAAAGAAAAAATGAAAGCTAAGGTGGCAAGAAGAATGATGTTCTCAAATGTTATTAATCCTTTACATTACAAGTGCTAGAACTCAAGATTATATCGAAAAGACAAAAATACATTCTGATACTTTGGCAGGGACTTATGACCCTATAACAGATACAAACACAAATGTAATTATTTATATATATATATATATATATATATATATATATACACACACACACACACACACACACATATTTTATATATATTTATAGCCTGTGTATGTCATGTACATATACTTGCATATATTATACATTATATATAAATATATATAATCTGTATATGTATCACATATACCCATGCATCTGTTTTCCATATAAAAAGAAAATCAAATAATTTCACCCTTGATTTCCTTCTGCGGAATTTTCAAAAATTCTCTGAGAGGTAAATACCAATTTATAAGCATGATATTATTATGGCAGAATGATTTATTACACTATTAAATTTTCCTTTTCTTGCCTCTAATTTTCCCTCCCTGCTCATTTCACTGTCTTGCCTCAGGAATTGTGGCTCACCTTAGGGAAGCAGACAGAAAGTGTGCCTTTGACAAGCGACAAGGCTGGGAAAGAGGTTCTTTGGGTCTCAGAAAGACCCAAAGCTCTGTGAGTCCCTAAGAAGCAAGAAATATTTCCCACCCTCTGGAAACTTTCTCTCTGGAGAACTGGCAAAAGCCAAAGGACATGGTTCTATGGTCCACCTCCAGGTCCCAGCCTTGCCAGAGATTCTTAACATGGGCAGGGCACAGAAACCAGAGGTGGGTGTTCACAGGAAGAGTCCATGTAGCCCAGGGCAGTGAGTGACCCAGCATAACCTGACAGCTTTACTAGTAGAGCTTTTCCAATGTTTTGGGCTTGGAAAACCTCTGCATTCTATGCCATCCATCCCTAGGTGCAAGGAACCCAGAATGATGGTTTTGAACTTTCCACCAATAAAGAGGAATAGGCACATTTTAAGGAAAGTGAACAAATGTAGTGCTTCCTGCCCACCTGGATTTGTGAACCGATTCTTTCCTGCTACTTTCTTTACATATGAAATATGTGCCAAGTAAGAGTGTTAGTATTTTCTTCAAATGTCTGGTTTGGAGACAATCCAAGAAGCCCCAGTGGCCTAATGAATAAGGCATTGGCCTCTGAGAGAAAAATCCAGTATGTTAGTTTTTCAGAGAAGAGACAGGGATGTACTGTAAGGAGATACTGTATTTCTGGTAAGTATTCTGTATAAACAGAAATTTGATGAAAATTTGAGTAAGTGGCATTTTGTTGTTTGTAATGTATTATAGTATTGCTAACAAAGCAGCTACACCAAAGCCAAATTAGAAAATCATCGTCTTAGGAATCTCTGGTCACCAGTTATTTTGCTGTATTAAGTAATTCATAAAAGGGCTGTCTTGAGAGAATATCCACCTTGCATATGTCAACCAAAAAAAAAAAAAAAAGAAGAAGAAGAAGAAGAAGAAGGAAAAGACACCCTCGCTCCTCTTCATCTTTGATTTATGGCTGAAAGGCTGATGCTGTACTGTGATGTGCCAAGAGCTTCAGGTCCAACCTCGCCTGAGCTTCCCTGATACATTGTGAAGAGGTGCTTAGGATCTTGAGAGATTTAATTGAGTATGCTCGTGGGTCATAGACATTCATTACATGGGCCCCGTATTTTCAGCATTATGACTTTTCTCCTCTCAAAGGGAATGGAGAAATCCTGCACAAGGCCTGGTCCCCGCTTTCCATACTTCAGAGGCTGATTGACCAGCATACTATGGACCGTATCTGGTAAATGGTGTTTGTGGCCTCCATTCCTGGAAAATGTTCGGGACTGAGGTATGAGTGAGCAGCAGGCTTCTTCTTCTCATCAGATGGAAGCAGGGTACAAAGGAAACAGTAGGTAGTATAGCAGAATTTGGAGTTATGATTTCCACTCTGTACTTTTCCCCCACCCTGTTTGGCCTACACCTAGTAGCCATGCTACCTTGATTAGGTCCTGAGCCTGGTTTTGCCTCTTTAAAATGGGGGGTTGAGATGAGTAATCATCATGCTTACTTCTAGATTAGTTCTTGCGGTGAAGGTTCATGTTGTTATTACAAGTTTCATCTTGTTAATCATTTAAAGACAAAAGGCAAAAGAGGTCACATTAATAGGATAAAATATCTGATTTCCTATAATGATCACTGTCCTCTAGTTTTATAAATTTCCTGGCCATTTCTTTCAGCTAATTTCTTCCCCTCTGCCTCACTCTGCCTCTCCCTTCAGGTACACATACACGGATTTTGTGGGAAGGAGACCTGTGAGATAAATCTTAAAGCATTTATTTTTGCAGGAATTGCAGATAGACTCTGTCTACTCCTTGACCAATACCTTACATCAGGTGGCTGGAATCCTGAAAATGTGAATCCTAAGTGTGATTGCAACACATGGGGAGTTTCAGGTCTCTTAGCTGACTGGTTTGAGGGAACAATCTTGGGCTATCTTCAGCAGAATGGAAAATTTCATTTTTCCCTGGGTTCCCAATTTGAGTAAACACTGCAGGTCACAAGAGTTGGCTGCTGGACTGTATATAGAATAGCCTGTTTCCCTCCCGCTTACTTCCACCATTCATCATTTCTACTACTAATACCTGAGCAAAGTGATAAAGCAGCGTGGACTGTAGCTAGGTGCAGGCAAAAGTGAGCTGGCTTTGCCACCAGATAAACCTAGTTCTGAATCCCATGCTGTATGCTTTTAGGGACATAACATCAACTCTTAGTATCGATTTCCCTTGATAATTAACACCTACTTTTACAACAGCATTTATTTGCAGGGTACTTTAAAAATTACAAAATGTATGAAAAGTGTGCCTGGCACCACATAGGCAGACAATGGATTGTAGCCATTGTTCAATATCCACTCAATTCCAACTGTAGTCACTCTTCTTTCCCACCTCCAGCCTTACACCAGAGGTAAAATCACTTTTATATGTACACTCTTAATTGGTAAATACCATATTTATTAATTAATATAGATTTCAGGTGTATATATAATTTAATAATTAAATGAAGTATAAGTAAAACTAATGGCATTGATTAAAGAAACTGAAGAAGACACAAATAAATGGCAAAATATTCCTGCTCACGGGCTGGAAGAATTAACATTGTTGAAATGTCCATACTATCCAAATCGATCTATGGATTCAATGCAAACCCTATTAAAATTCCAATGGCATTTTTTTTTCACCAAACTACAACAATCCTAAAACTCGTATGGAACCACAAAAGGCCCCAGAGATAGCCAAAACAATCTTGAGAAAGACAACAAAGCTAGAGGCATCATGCTTCTTGATTTCAAACTATACTGAGAACTACAGTAATCAAAACGGTAGAATACTGGCATAAAAACAGACATATAAATCAATGGAACAGAACAGAGTCCAGAAATAAACTTGCACATATATACAGTCAATTAGCTTACAACAAAAGAGACAGAAATACACAATGCAATAGGACAGTATCTTTGATAAATGGTGCTGGAGAAACTGGACAGCCACATGCAACAGCATGAAACTGGACCCCTTACACCATACATTAAAAAAAAAAAAAAATCAACTCAAAATGGTTCAGACTTGAACGTAAGAGCCGAAGCCATAAAACTCCTAGCAGGAAACACAGGCGGTAAGTACCTTAACACTGGCCGTGGCGATGATTTTCTTGGATTCGACACCAAAAGCAAAGGCAACAAAAGCAAAAACAAACACGTGGGACTACATCAAACTAAAGTTTCTGCATAGCAAAGGAAACCATCAACAAAATGAAAAGTCAGCCCACTGAGTGGGAAAAAAGTATTTGCAAATCATATATCTGATAAGGGATTAATATCCAAAATACATAAAAGCGTCCTACATCTCAATAGCAAAAAACAGTCTGATTAGACATGGGCAGAGGAGCTCTGCAGACATTTTTCCAAAGATGACATATTACAGACGGCTAACGGGTACATGAAAAGGTGTTCAACATCACTAATCATGAGAGAAATGCAAATCAAAACCACAATGACATAAAATCTCACGCCAGTTATAATGGTTATCATCAAATAGGTAAGAAACAAAAGCGTTGGTGAGTAGGTGGAGAAAAGGGAACCTTGGTGCACTGTTGGTAGGAATGAACATTGGTGAAGCCACTATGAAAATCAGTATGGCAGTTCCTCAAAAAATTAAGAACAGAACTACCATCTGATCCAGAATTCTACTTCTGGGTATTTAACTGGAGGAAACAAAACACTAACTTGAAAAGATATCTACACCCCATGTTCGCTGCAGCATTGTTTGCAATAGCCGACACACGGAAACAACCTAAGTGCCCACCGACAGATGAATCAAGAAAATGTGGGCTATACGTACAATGGAATCTTATTCAGTCATAAAAAGGGAAGGAAATCTTTCCATTTGTGACAACACTGATGGACACAACACTTGAGGACATTATGCTAAATGAAGTAAGTTGGAAAGACAGTCAGAGGTGATCTGCCTTATACATGTTATCTTTAAAAAAAAAGTTGCACTCATAGAACAGACTGGTGGTTGCCAGAGGTAGGGGTTCTGAGGGTGTGAAAGGGGTAAAGGTGGTCAATAGGTACAAACTTCCAGTTGTAAAGGAAGTCATGGGGAGATGATGTACATCATGGTGACTGTAGTTAATAATGCACTGCACATTTGAAAGTTGCTAAAAATAAATCTTCAAAGTTCTCAACATAAGGAATGTAACCGTGTGGTGATCATTTTGCAGCATATACACATGTGTGTATATATAATAACTGTGCCGTACACCTAAACCAAAGTAATGACGTATGTCAATGATCTCAATTTAAAAAAAAATAACTGAAGCCATTTATCTCCCAACTTTCTAGAATAGAATACAATCAGTATCTTTGAAATCCAAGTTTCGTACTTCCCAATTTTGAGATGTAACCCCAGAACCCCATATCATAAATTGTGTTGCTCTTTCTTTTCCTAGTCTTTGTAATCTCTCTATATCTCTGTATTTATCTATTATGTGTGTGTGTGTGTGTGTGTGTATATATATATATGTATGTCTATATAGATATAGGACTACATGGATATACAGAGTACATATATTTATATAGTATATATTTTACATACTCATATACTTAAGGTATGTGACATAGCTGAAAAGGAATTCATGAAATAATCTATATGTTAATCCATTTTAATATATTGATATGAATGTTCTCATTCTATATGTTTACTCTTGTAGAGCTTACTGAAAAGCTTACTTTTTCAGCCAATATTTTAATACATATCCATGTGGATTAATTTATGCCATTTTTTTTGTCTTTATCACATTCCCTAAGTTTCTAATTTTAATTACTACTTTTTTTTATACCTAGAAGTTCCACTTAGTTCTTTTTAGAACATTTTGGTCACTTTTTATATTCTTCTGGTTTTTCTACGTATTTTCAGTACCTCTTATTTCTTAAATCATGTAAAACATCTGTTTCTAATTTCTGTCTGAAAATTCCAGTATGAACTGTCTCCTCAGGTCTTATTCTGTAGTGTGTCTTGTGGACTCTTAGTAACGTTAGCTTATCTCTTCACATGTTAGAGATTTTTTTTATTGTGAACCTAGGTTTCTTGGAGCTCAGTCTCATAATTCTTCAGAAAAGCTTTCAGTTTGCTTCTGCCAAGTCGATGAAGGTCTACCAATTAAAGATCATTGCTAATTTTGACCTTTGGTTTTTCACCACAGATATTAATGACTTTTAAACTCATGTGAGGATGGATTTCTAGCAGGAATCAAAGAGTTTTTTTTTTTTTTTTTACTGCCTCCACAGAGCTCTTTTTTCTTATTCACCCATCAAGATGTCATCCATTGGTGTTCTCTCCCTTACAGGAGGGTCTCTGGTCTAATTTCATACCTGTTCAGGTCCCAGACATGATCGTATAGCTCCAGGGCACACACTATTTAAAATCCAGTCTGTTAGGAATCAGCAATTTCCCCCCAGGAAACACGCTGGCGACAAAGCTACTCTGCATTACCACTTCCTCTTCACCTCTGGCCTCCTCTCCTTACCACTTTCCTCCCCAAACTCTCACTCCCTGCAGAGTACTTTAATGTACTTAAAAACATGTTTCAAAAATAGCTTATCAAGAATATTTACATGTTATGCACAAGAAGGGATTTCTCTGGACATCTGGCTTACCAAATCTAGACGTAACAATTACTTCAATGCTGTATGCCCTGGTCATCTCCTGTCCAACTGTCTCCCAGTAAGCTGGAGACCTCTTTCTCATTGCCCTGCCGCCACCTCCATGAGGTCCTCAGATGCTTTGCTTTGCTCCGGACCTCTATTTCTTTCTTGCCCCCAAACAAATTTTCAATTGAGGTAAATAAAGAATACAAGAACTGGGGTCAGAAGACCCAGATTTGAATCTTCTCTCTGTTCTTTATTCACTATGTCATTTGGGGTGAATCAGTTAATGTCTCTAAGCTCAGTCTCTTCACCTGTAAAACAGAATTCCTGCCCCATTTGTCATAAATAACCGTTCTGAGGAGCAAATGAGGTGATATATGTAAAAAGTTTTATAATTGGTAAAATGTGCTAAAAATGTAAACCATTTGCAGAACTTGACTTACAAACTAAGGGTGCTTCTCTCCATCACTTGCCCCTGAAAAAAGGATCTAATAAACGATTTTATGTGAATGAATTGTGCTTCAAGGTCATTTGTGTTTTATTGGAGAAATATGCCAAATATAAAAGAAAACAGCTCTAAGTGTTTTCAGGATTCAAGGCGGGGTGTATTTGGGGATGGTGGTTTTCCTTTTCCTTATGCCTCTGTTATCAGCACATACATGAAGCCAACATTTCTCTTACCTCCAGAAATAATCTCACTCCTAATTTCTGGTAATTGCTTTTTTGCAGAAATAATGGTTACAGAAAGGGAAGGCCACTCCATAGCACATACAGCACAGGCTAGCTCTTACCAACTCCTGTGGGCACGTCTAAAGTTTTGATGGATGCCGATTTGAAAACAAAATTCTAGAAATTAGTTTTAACACTTCCCCAAGAGGTGATGCCTGATGCCTTTATTGGAATTTAAACTGGAAGCTGGCTCCAGCCATCTGTTAAATGGCCACAGAAACTCCCCAGATGCTTCCCATGGGCCAGCGATAATATTGTGGCTATTCCTCTGCCCTCCTGGGTAGCTGGGTGAGTGGAATTCATAATCAGGGAAAAGAGAAGATATGCAGTGTCAGCCTTGGGGAAGTGTCAGAGGAAGGGCAGGCAACATTTAACGTCCGTGCAGGTCAGAAAGATCCTCAACGGTTTGGATATTTTTAGGATGACAAGTTGGCCAGGAATTTAAGTGTTCCGTGTTTTACAGAATTCCCAATATTTTAGCATTGATTTGATCCCTGTTATTTTATATGAACACACACATTCTCATACACACACTTAATTTGGAGTGGTTATTAAGTTATTTCAAAGTCCTGAAAGTTGGTTTTCAGCCACTTACATATTAATTTTCCTGTCCTCTCCTATCACAATTTTCAATAATCTTTGGCTAAATGTAAGTTTTATTAGAAAACTGAATCCAAGCTGAATCTAGTAGCCACTCTCTGAGCGGCCCACTGGGCAGGAACAGAGGTGCACAGCTAACCAGAAGAGATGGTCAGCAGCAGTGGCCCATCCAGGGACTCACTGGCCCATGCGGTAATCCTGCTATCTAGAAGCTGACATTAGGGGAGTCAGGAATAATCAAATGGCCAACACAGTGAGTGGATAGGTAGAGGCAGGAACAGAAGAATACATGGAATTTGGCCAGAGGACAGGGGCGGTGAAGACAGGTGGTGTGGGACAACTACACTTTTGGATGTGATGCACTCAACCAGTATGCCCCCTGAACCAGATCCGACACATGGCTTGTGCTGCTACTGTGGACTTTATTTCATATTTATCCAAATCAGTAAATATCTACAGGCTAATTTATTCATTGTTAAGTGCAGTATCTTTTAAAATAGTCTTGGCTCATCTATGTCTCCTAATTTCAAAGAGTAAAAACCAAGCATTAGTGGAATATTTAAATAATACTATTTACAAGGAACAGAAAACAAGTATCAGAAAAAAGTCTCGAGATGTAGAATAGTCCTCAAGTCTAAATTCTAAATGTCTTCATATAGTTTTCAAGCCTCACCAAGAGTTGTATCTCCTATTCACCAGCCATTCTCTCTCACTTGGCCACCAGCTGAAATTTGGTCCACTTTCTTTCCTGAATGCACTATGTTTAGGCATCTCTCACCTTTTTCTCATGACTTTCTTCTTTTGTAGGGATGCCATTTAAAGTAAGGTTAAATACAGACAACTTAGTTGTTAGCAAGTCTATAATCAACCTCACAAGTCTTGGGGATTAACAGTAGAGAAGTCTGATAAAGTTTTAAGTCTCCTAGGTAGGAATTAGATCAGAAACTTCTCCAGGATTTTGAAGTCAATTCCTTGATCATCCTTAGAAAGACTGTTGTTTTTAAAGTTGTCTATACATAATCTTGTTTTAAATTCTCATAAAATGAGAAAGTCATAAGTAAGGGCGGGTCACACCTGAATGTGGTTTAATCAGAAAAGGGGAGAGGTGGGAGAGAACTGGAGATAGAAAATTGACCATGGTGAGGCCTGAATGCCAGGCGAAGACACTGAAAATTAGCCTGTGCACTGGTGGTTTCAATCTCTGTTCAGAAACTAGGGCTCCCCTGGATGTGTCTCACTGCCCTCAGGTAGGAGGAAGGAATCCCCTCCTGTACCTGGGTAGCTCTACCATTACCTATGGAGTATTTGCATAATGATGCAACTAATTGTGCTGTTAATGTAGATACAGAGGTTAAAAATCCTTTACTCCTTTTTCTGAACTGTACTTAGATGGATCCAAACGCAAACCACAGAAATACGTTCAGAAGACTGGTCACTCCACTATAGATAAGAGACTGGTACCCAAGACCTACAAAGAACTTCTCAAACTCAATACACGGGAAACAAATAATCAAATCAAAAAATGGGCAGAAGATATGAACAGACACTTTTCCAATGAAGACATACAAATGGCTAACAGACACAGGAAAAAATGTTCAAAGTCATTAGCCATCAGGGAAATTCAAATCAAAACCACACTAAGATACCACCTTATGCCAGTTAGAATGGCAAAAATGGACAAGGCAAGAAACAACAATTGCTGGAGAGGATGTGGAGAAAGGGGATCCCTCCTACATTGTTGGTGGGAATGCAAGTTGGTACAGCCACTCTGGAAAACAGTGTGGAGGTCCCTTAAAAAGTTAAAAATTGAGCTACCCTGTGATCCAGCAATTGCACTACTGGGCATTTACCCCAAAGATACAGACGTAGTGAAGAGAAGGGCCATATGCACCCCAATGTTCATAGCAGCATTGTGCACAATAGCTAAATCGTGGAAGGAGCCGAGATGCCCTTCAACAGATGACTGGATTAAGAAGATGTGGTCCATATATACAATGGAATACTAGCCATCAGAAAGAACGATTACACAACATTTGCTGCAACATGGACAGGACTGGAGGAGATTATGTTAAGTGAAATAAGTCAAGCAGAGAAAGACAATTATCATATGGTTTCACTCATTTATGGAACATAAGAAATAGGAAGATCGGTAGGAGAAGGAAGGGAAGAATGAAGGGTAGGTAAACAGAAGGGAGAATGAACCATGAGAGAATGTGGACTCTGGGAAACAAACTGAGGGCTTCAGAAGGGAGGGGGGTGGGGGACTGGAATAGGCCGGTGATGGGTAGTAAGGAGGGCACGTATTGCATGGTGCACTGGGTGTTATACGCAAACAATGAATCATGGAACTTTACATCAAAAATTAGGGATGTACTGTATGGTGACTAATAAAACAAAATAAAAATTATTAAAAAAAAAAAGACTGGTCACTCAATTTATTCCAAGTAAGCATCAAAATATGCCTTGTTTACTACTTGATTTCGTTCTACACAAAAATTCTTTTATCATTTTAAATATGCTATCTCTTCCATTATAAATTAAGTTCCATTGGAAGGTTCCAATACAGGAAGACAATGATTGGGAAAGGTTTTGAGTATGGTGGAATCTTCTTTTTTTCTTTTAAACATTTATTTAAGAGAGAGGGAGAGAGAGAGAGAGAAAGCAGGAGCGGGAGGGGCAGAGAGAGACAGGGAGAGAGAATCTCCAGATTCCGCACTGAGTGTAGAGCCAGACACAGGGCTCAACAACGGGCTGGATCCCAGTACCCAGAGATCATGACTCAAGCCAAAAACAACAGTCAGACGCCCAACCGACTGCACAACCCAGGCGCCCCTCATATGGTGCAATCCTGAGAGGAGAACTCCAAGTTACCACAATTAGTCCAAGGATACTTTCCATATTTAAAACAAACAAACGAAAAACCTACCTTCATTTCAGAGAACTCACAGGGTATCTTGGATTTATGACTTAAACTACCAGAAAATAGGTGTTATACCTTATGTGCCTATACAGGCACGTTTAATATGACTATGCAGCGTGTTTTTATTTTCATTACATACGTGATCAGTTTTCCTTCTCTAAGTAGCAGTGCCAGGAACATATTTGACACTCTGTAATTGTTTGCTCCTTACTTGTTTGGTGTATAATTATCACAAGTCTAGAAATCTTAAAATGCATTCTCTTTATTAATATTTAACATTTTTAACAATGACACAGATTCTCTTCTGTAAAAAGCAATTTTAAAAAGCTGTCTTGCTGGATGCCTGAGAACCAGAGTAGGTAAATTTTTAAGATCTGTTTTGGCCTTCTGTCTCCCTAATCCTATGTCTCTTACTACTAGTTTAGAGTTCTAAGGTCCAAATGTTGAAAAAAAAATTCAGGTTAAGGAAGGGATGGCTAATAATCACACTTACAATAAACAGAATTAAGATGAATTACACTGAAAGACAAAAGACTTTAATATCTGTCCAGCATCTTCATCTCAATGACAACCAAAGATCTGCGACTTTTCCCTAATCGCCTCTGGGCTTAAGGTTAAGGAGGAAAGGAAAGGAAAGGAAAAAGGAAAGGAAGAAAGGAAAGAAAAAATCAGTCCACATCTTGTACCATCAACTAAAAATAATTACAATTAGATTATAGACCAAAATTCTGAAATTCCAAAAGTTTTAGAAGAAAACATAGGAGAAAAAAATTTAATTTGGCTTTGACAATCATTTCTTAGATACAACATCAAAAGCACAATCTATAAGTGGAAAAAATGGTAAATTAGACTTCATCAAAATTAAGAACTTCTCTTTTTAAGACTCAAGAAATAAAAAGATAAGCTACATAGTGAGAAAAAACATTTACAAATTTCGTATCTGTACGAGGACTATACATACAGAAAATAAGACCACTTTCAAAGCTCAATAGTAACAATCCAAATATAAAGCAGATGAATGATTTACACAGACACTGCACCCAAGGAGACACACATTCAATTATCATCAGCCATTTGGGAAATTCAAGTGAAAACTATCGTAAGATAACACTGTATACTTACAAGAATATCTGAGCAAAAGAAATCAGACTCAGCACTACCTCCAACCCCCCAAAGAGAACACCTAGTACATAATTCTATTCTATTTCCTACGGTTTGGAATAAATAGAATCTACAGTAGCAAACAGCAGAGCAGCTGATGCCTTGGAACGGGTAGGAGTGTCAGAAAGGGGGGTAACAAAGGGGCATGAGGAATTGGGGGGGTGTTGTATATGTTCATTATCTTGATCGTGGTGATGGTTTGCTGATGTAGATGTCAAAACATGTCAAGTTGCACACCATTAACTGTGCAGTGTATTGTATGTTTATTATACCTAAACAAAGCTGCTTAAAAGGCAAAATACAAAAAAATAAGGTGATATTTTTCCACTGTCTTCTGGAACATATATAAACTGGGATTCTTGGTACTTGGAACAAAAGAAGGGGGAGATAAATGGACTGAAAGATTTATTAGCAGACACCTGAAAGTCTGGGACTAGTTGGCAATATCTGAATTTCACACCTATCTACCTGGTAGATCGTGAAATGCTATGAGATAAGAACTTCTGAAGAGACAAGCTTCCTTGATCTTGACCCCTCAGTGCCTTGTAGAATGCGCTATTTTAACTATGGAAGCTAGCTAAGTGGGAAGGAGGTTCAAGACAATACTGTGTTACAGCTGAGGGCGTGTGTGTGTGTGTGTGTGTGTGTTTCCTTCTCTGTGTCCCATTCCTGTATGAAGCAAATTCTCTTACATGTTGCTAGCACTTCAACTGGTGATGGTATACTTTATGCTCATTTAATTATTTCTATCTCCTCGTGAGCATGTTATCAAGATTGCAGCTCCACAAAACTTCTAGGAAAAGAAAAACATAATTCGATTTGCACAAATTGCTTACTCATCCTAATTTTAGCATCTCTTTCTTGTTGCCCTTCTTCAAATCCCTCTACCCAGATGTACCTTAGAAGAGTTTTGCTTTTATACATCTAAATCTTCTAATAATTTTATCCAAGAAGGTATTTGGAGATGAAGTTTAAATGAAAGCATTAATGCTTTCCTTTATTTCTATCTAGGAGTGTCAACAGTCACGCTCTGAAAGTCAAATGTGAAATGTGGCCTATGAAGCCACATGGGCCATCAAAAGACCTCTATTGTGAGTCCTGAAGCCAGGAACCAAGAGCTGAGTCAACACATTGTAAGTGCCACAAAGGCTGTTACTTACCACACGGAGGTTCACGTTGTTGTTTGCAAGGCTTTCCTTTATCGGCTCCAGATTCCTCTTTAGTGAAACTCAGGTTGCTCCTTCATAGTGGCCTTGTGACAAATAAAACCAAAAGGAGCCTCAATCAGCCATGAGGACAGCACAAAGCGTACATCACCGTGCATGAGAGCAGCTCTGGCTGCTGGCACCCGGCATGCATAACTCTTGGCCCTCAAGAGCTAGAAGCTACCTCGGAGGGAGGAAAGAAACAGCAAAATGAATGCACAAAGGAACAAAACTAGGTGATACGTGGTGCCACTGAAGCCAAGGTTATCAGTTCTGAGACCAGCTTCCCTTCGTTCCTATCAAAAATCCAGTTTACAGGCTGAGTGACCTTAAGTTATGTAATTCCTATGCCTCAGTTTTCCCATATGTCAAGTAAAATAAGAATATTATCTAATTCATAGGATTTTTTAAGTCTCAAGTAAATGAATGCATAGAAATGCTTAGAACAATGCCTGGCAAGGAGCACTCAGCAACTGTAAGCTGTTACCACATTTACTAAGGCAAAACAACCAACGTAATCTTCAGTAAGATCTGACTCATTTTTATTTTTGGTTCTAAAATGTATTTAATCTAGGGCCCCCTGCCTTCCATGAGCAGGCCCTCAGCTACCTCTTTAACCTGTCCTGGACCACTTCTTATTGTTATCTTCTGTTTCCATTCAAGCACTTGCTGTACTCTAACCTGCCCTTTGTTCTGCACGGAAGGTGTTTCCTATAGAAATACAAAAAGGGGGAAATTTGGCGACACACAGTGAAGCAGGGAGGTATGTGAACTCAAGAGGAAGAAAGGTCACCAGGCTGTCAACCACACAACCCTGTAGGGTGGTCTTCAGTCCTTAGGGAATCTGCCACAGGTTTCTCCAACTCGGAGTCTATTTCATCAGCCCAAGGCAAATGGATACCACTCTGAGAATCGGATTTACAAACATGCGGTAGCGCGCTAAATAGCAGCCCCAAAGTTATCAGGTCCTAAGCCCTGGAACCGTGCCTTGCACCCAATAGGTGCTAAAACAATGTTTGCCACATTCATCTTGGTTGTGAAATGAGCTTCCTCATATAATTTTCATGCCAATGAGCCAAATGAAATTTCAACCATATCCAAGTGTATGGCCACTAACTATGCAAATGCTGTCCTTAAGCCTTTGTTTCCCACTTCCTTGCTTGCTTCTTTTGCCTTCCAGAACATTTTCTACCATCTCCACTTGTTCTTCACACCTCCTTCCCCCTTGCAGCTTCCTCACACCCCCACACCCTGCATCCTCC
The DNA here is from genome assembly GCF_023065955.2 of Ursus arctos. Taxonomy (NCBI): domain Eukaryota; kingdom Metazoa; phylum Chordata; class Mammalia; order Carnivora; family Ursidae; genus Ursus; species Ursus arctos. Next base: position 54,876,562 of record NW_026622764.1, on the reverse strand, counting down.
CCCCAGCTGGCTGCCTGCCACTTCAGAGGCTCCTTGGGAACCGCCGGCTCTCCATCCTCCTCCCAAGTGCTGCCTTCTTCCCCATTACCCAAGGAAACAGCTCTCGAAATACCCAATGAAAGTGCTGCTGACACTTGGAGTTTGCCTTCAATGTTACAGTTCCAGAAAAATCAAAATAAACCATTTAGTAAAAGCTGCTTATTCTTTTTTTTTTTTTTTTTTTTTAAGATTTTATTTATTTATTCGACAGAGATAGAGACAGTCAGCGAGAGAGGGAACACAAGCAGGGGGAGTGGGAGAGGAAGAAGCAGGCTCCCAGCAGAGGAGCCTGATGTGGGGCTCGATCCCAGAATGCCGGGATCACGCCCTGAGCCGAAGGCAGACGCTCAACCGCTGTGCCACCCAGGCGCCCCAAAAGCTGCTTATTCTTAAAATATAGGGCCTGGAATTACTCCTTTCAATTTGCATGATAATGGCCTCTAAAATGTCTTAAGAAAATAACTTCAAGAGTAATCATCATGGATATTGGTTTTTCAAAAGAAAAGTGAGCATTACATGAAAATATTCAACATAACTAATTGCAGCCGAACAGAGATGTAAGCCAGTCTACGATACTAAATATACAGAAAGCTAAAAAGGTACCATACTAAGAAAAGTTACTTATCACAGTAAAGAAAAGAAAAAAGCATGTAGTCATAGTTCTTGTAACTAACTCACTAGATTTCTTCAACCAATTTCAGTATACATACAGAATAGTGTATGTTAAGTAGCAGATAGGCCTTGGAAATGCAAATGTTTTTGTAAAATTTCTGATTAAAACGTACCTTGCAGGATTGCACCATCGGTACGTGTATCTAATTTCTTATTGTCATGGTGTCCATCTAACCCGCTAAATAGCTGTTGTTGAATTAGTTAGCATTAGATTTCCATGTTCAGCTTTCCTACATTTTAATGCATTTTATCTCAACTAAGTATCTTTTAGGGGCATTAGAGGGATAGGAACACACTTTGTGCTACTACTTGCTAATACTTCCACTTGGTCGTTTATCAGAAATCTGATACTTCACCTGTGTAGAATTGAAATCCTGACTTTCTCCCACCAAAAGAAAACAACTAACTCCCAACCGCAGCCTCCTCTTCTCAGTTAACTCAAATTTTCAGTATTTCAAGTCCAAAACCTCACAGGCATCCTTGACTCCTTTCTCTCATACACCATGCATCCACTCTATTAGCTCTAGTATAAAAATCTATCCGGAATCCAACCACTTCCCACCTATTCACTGCCACCACCCTGGTCTGAGCCGCTGGCCACTGCAGCCTACATAAATGATTTGAGTATCACACTTTTTCTCTTTGACAGAGTCTTTCCCACGTGGCATTCAAAAGTAACCTTTACAAATATGTCAGGGGACTTCTGGTGAAGATGCCAGCGTGGGAGGATCTTAGGCTCACCTCTTCCCACAGTTACACTGAGCTAACACCCACAGAAGAGTAAATAAACCAGAAAATGACCTCAAGGTTGGCAAAACAGACTGTCCACAGCTAAATGTAGAGAAGAGGCTACGTCAAAGAGGATAAGAAGGGAAGAGATGTGATTGGGAGCCAAACTGATCCACAGGCCTGTACACGGAATAGGAGGACATCTCAGGCGAGGAGAGAGGGGAGAGGAGCAGACCCTGCACCGGCACCACAGGTATGGGGCCCGGCACTAGGAAGATAAATCCCCATAACATTTGGCTTTGAAAACCAAAGTTTGGGGGGGGGGGCGCCTGGGTGACTCAGTCATTAAGTTCAGTCGTTAAGCGTCTGTCTTCGGCTCAGGGCGTGATCCCAGCGTTCTGGGATCGAGCCCCGCATCGGGATCCTCCGCTGGGAGCCTGCTTTTTCCTCTCCCACTCTCCCCCTGCTTGTGTTCCCTCTCTCGCTGCCTGCCTCTCTGTCAAATAAATAAATTCTTTAAAGAGAGAAGAGAAGAGAAGAGAAGAGAAGAGAAGAGAAGAGAAGAGAAAGAGAAAGAGAAAGAGAAAGAGAAAGAGAAAAAGAAAGAGAAAAAGAAAAAAAGAAAAAAGAAAAAAGAAAACCAAAGGGGCCTAACTTTGCAAGTTCTTACAATCAGTGGGGCTTAATACCTGGAACTTCAAAAATCATTGGCTCTGCTCTGGGAGAGCTTGGAAGGCAATAGAAAACTGAGTCCCCACCTGAAAAGAGACAGCATAACATCCCAACAGAGATACGGCACAGAAGCCGCAGTTTGAAAAGTGCCTGGGGTATACAGGGAGCAAATTTACTGATCACAGAGTGTGTGCTGGAGGGGCAGGGATCTTAGGAGACTTCTCTAAGAACCAAAGCGCTGACAAGCACCACTCCCCCAGCCTCGCCCCCCAAGCCTAGATACATTGACATCTGTAGGAACTAGCACAGGACAAACACTCTCCATCCAGCTTGCTAACAGCAAACCCTGCTCCTGCAGGCTTCTGGCCTGGGCAGGTAGTTTCCTGGGGAAGCTGCAGGTTCCCTTCTTCAGTGGACAGGCCCAGAACTTGCTGGCACCCCACACCCCACCCCTCCCCTCTCCTGCAGACACTCTCTCCAACATGTCCTTGAAGGAGACGATCCAAAGAGGTGCCAAAACCTGGCAGGGTGCAAAGCAACCCTGAAAGGGCCAGCACTACTCAAAGGTAACTCATGCCCTGAGAAGAGGGAAAGATAACCACAGTTGCCAGACTGTGGCCCCAGCAGCGGGCTGGTGGCAGATACCTGGGCTCACTGGAGGCTCTGCCAACCAACAAAAGCTTCTGAGGGGACAACATAGGGAGAGTGCCCTGCAATCTGCTGCTACTGCAGCTCTGGCAAACACCTGTTCTGACCCAACCCAAGTCCAAGGCAGCCCTAAACTGACCCACTAACAACACGATGACCAAACCCTGCCCGCAACAGGCAAAGAGAGCCGCTGCAGATTCATGGACTGAAGGCAAGTGCAGCTGAGCCACAACAGCGGGGTGCAGGAACACACCCAGGACACACTTCTGAAGCACCGGTTTCTGGTGAACATGGGGATCACACTGCAGGGCACCAAAGGACCTTCTCTACATAAGGCCAGTACTGTCAAGATCAGGAGACAGAGCAGGATTTCAGAACACATAAAAACAGGCACAGAGAGTAAGACAAAATGGGACAGAGGAATATGTCCCAAATAAAGGAACAGGACAAAATTCACAGCAAGAGAGCTAAAAAGAACACAGATAAGAAAACATGCTTGACAGAGAATTTAAAGTAATGGTCGTAAAGATACTCACTGGACTTCAGGAAAGAGCTGAGTGAGACCCTTAACAAAGAGTTGTACGCAACTAATGAATCATGGAACTTTACATCAAAAACCAGGGATGTACTGTATGGTGACTAACATAATAAAAAAATATTATTATTTAAAAAAAAGAGATGGAAAACAACCAACTGGTGCTGAAAAACTCAATAAATAAAATAAAAAATACACCAGAAGGAATAGTAGAGCCTAGAGGAAAGAGAAGAATGGACCAGTGACCTGGAGACCAGAGTAATGGAAACTGATCAAACTGAACAGGAAAAAGAAAAAATATTAATAATAAATGAAAAAAAGACTTAGGAGCTCAGCAACATCATCAAGTGACACCCACAATATAGGGATTCATGAGGAGAACACAGAGAAGAGGAGGCAGAAAATTTATTTGAAGAAATAGCTAAAAACTTCCCTAATCTAGTAAAGGAAACAGATATTCAGATCTAGGAGTCACAGACAGCCCCCTCAAAAACCAACCCAAGCAAGTCCATATCAAGACACACAGTAACTGAAATGGCAAAAAATACTGATAGAGAATTTTAAAAGCAGCAAGAGAAAACAGTTACATACAAGGGAAACCCATAAGGCTCTCAGCTGAATTTTCATGATCTATTCAAAGGGCTGAAACAAATAACAATAACAACAACAACAAAACAAAAACTACAGCCAAGATACTCTATCCAGCAAGGCTATCATTCAGAATAGAAGGAAAGAGGCTCCCAGACAACAAAAGTTAAAGGAATTCATGATGAATAAACCAGCCCTACAGGAAATCTTAAAGGGGACTCTGAGTAGAAAGGAAAGACCATTAGTAAGAGTAAGAAAATAAGCACAAAAGCAGCAAAAACTAATTGTAAACATCAGTCAAGGGACTCAAAACATGAAAGTATGTGCAGTATGGCACCATATACCTGTAACATTGGTGGGGGAAGGAGAGGAGTATAGAATGGGTTTAAACATAAGTGACTGTCAACTTCGTATAGACTGCTACATGCAGAAGAGGTTATATACAAACCTAACGGTAATCACAAACAAAAAACACTGACACACATGCCAAGAATAGAGAGAAAGGAATCCAAGTATATCACTAAAGAAAGCCAGCCATGAGAGGGCAGCAAGGGGCAGAGAAGAACTACAAAAACGACCCTAAGTGTTTAAAAAAAAAAAAAAAAACACTAAGTACATACCTATCACTAATTACTTTGAATGTAAATATAACAAATTCTCCAATCAAAAGACATAACGTGACAGAATGGATAGAAAAACAAGACCCATGTATATACTGTCAATAAGAGACTCATTTCAGACCTAAAGGACACAAGCAGATTGAAAGTGAAGCGATGGAAAAGCATTTAACATACAAATGAAAGTGAAAAGAAGGCTGGGGTAGCAATACTTATACTGGACAAAATAGACATTAAAACAAAGATTATAACAAGAAACAAAGGAGGACGCTATAAATAATAAAGGAAACAATCCAAAAAGAAGATATAATAATTATAAATATTTACACACCCAACATGGGAGCACCTAAATACACAAAGCAGTTAACCAACATTAAGGAAGTAATCGATAGTAATACCAATAATAGTAGGGGACTTTATCTAAACAGAAAATCAATAAGGAAACAATGGCTTTGAATGACACATTCGATCAGATGAATCTAACAGATACATTCAGAACATTCCATCTTAAAACAGGAGAAAACATATTCTTCTCAAGTGAACATGGAACATTCTCCAGAACAGATCACATATTAGGCCACAAAACAAGTCTCAACAAATTCAAAACTACCAAATTCATACCATGCCTCTCTTCTGAACACAACACTATAAAACCAGAAGTCAACCACAAGAAAAAAAGATCTGGAAAGAGCACAAATACATGGAAATTAAATAACATGCTACTAGACAATAAAGGGTCAACCAAGAAATCAAAGAGGAAATCAAAAAAGTACATGGAGACAGATGAAAATGAAAATACAACAGTCCCACATCTTTGGGATGCAGCAAACACAGTCCTAGGAGAGAAGTTTCTAGCAATACAGGCCTACCTCAAGATGCAAAGAAAATCTTAAACAAACAACCTAACCTCATACAAAAAGGAGCTATAAAAAGAATAAACAAAACCCCAAACCAGGAGAAGAAAAGGAATAATAAAGATTAGAGCAGAGGGGTGCCTGGGTGGCACAGCGGTTAAGCGTCTGCCTTCGGCTCAGGGCGTGATCCCGGCATTACGGGTTCAAGTCCCACATCAGGCTCTTCCGTTATGAGCCTGCTTCTTCCTCTCCCACTCCCCCTGCTTGTGTTCCCTCTCTCGCTGGCTGTCTCTATCTCTGTCGAATAAATAAATAAAATCTTAAAAAAAAAAAAAAAGAAGATTAGAGCAGAAATGGGGGTGGGGGAAGGATAGATTAATCAATTAGGAGCTGGTTCTTTGAAAAGGTCAACAAAACTGATAAACCTTAAGCCAGAGTCACCAGAGACAGACAGAGACAGACAGACAGACAGAGGACTCAAGCAAAATCAGAAATAGGAGAACACTGACACCACAGAAATACAAACAATTATGAAAGATTTTGAAAATTATAGGCCAACAAATTGGACAAATTAGAATGGGTAAATTCTTAGAAACATACAACTTTCTAAGACTGAATCAGGAAGAAATAGGACATTTGAACAGACTGATTACCAGCAATGAAATTGAATCAGAAATCAAACTCCCAACAAACCAAAGTCCAGGACTAGAAATCTTCACAGGTAAATTCTACCAAATATTTAAAGAACAGTTGATCTATTCTCAAATTATTTCATGAAATATAAGTGTAAGGAAAACTTGTAAATTCTTTCTACAAGGCCAGCATTACCCTGATAACTGAAACCAAATAAAGCCACTACAACAAAAGAGAACTGCAGGCCAATATCTCTGATGAATACAAGTGCAAAAAACCAACAAAATACTACCAAACTGAATCCAACAATACATTTAAAAAAATCATTCAGCACAATTAAGTGGGACTTATTCCTGGGATGCAAGGGTGGTTCAACACTCTCAAATCAACGTGCTACACCACATCATCAAGACAAAGGATAAAAATAGTATGATCATTTCAACAGGTGCAAAAAAAGCACTTGACAAAGTAGAACATCCATTCACGATAAAAAAAATTTCTCAACACAGTGGGTTTAGAGAGAACATACCTCAATATAATAAAGGCAGTATGAAAAACCAACAGCTAACATCATACTCAGTGGGGAAAGACGGAGAGATTTTTTTCCCTAAGAGCAGAAAGAAGACAATGATGTTTATTCTCACCACTTTTATTCAACATAGTACTGGAAGTTCCAGCCACAGCAATCAAACAACAAGAAGAAATAAAAGGCATCCAAATTGGTATGGAAGAAGTAAAACTCACTGTTTGCAGAAGACATGATAATATATATAGGGAAACCCTAAAGACTCTACCAAAAAAACTACTAGAACTGATAAGCGAATTCAGTAAGGTTGAAGGATACAAAAATCAATATACAGAAACACCTTGCATTTCTATACTAATAATGAAGTAGCAGAGAAATTAATAAAACAGTTCCATTCACCCTTACACTAAAAATAATAAAATGTCTAGAAATAGACTTCACCAAGGAGGTGAAAGACCTCTACTCTGAAAACTAGAAAACACAGGTGAAAAAAAATCGAAGATGACACAAACAAATGGAAAGATATTCTATGCTCATGGTCTGAGAGAACAAGTATTGTTAAAATGTCTGTAATACCCAAAACAATCTACAAAGTCAATACAATCCCTATCAAAGTACCAGTGGTGTGTTTCACAGAACTAGAATAAATAATCCTAAAATTTGTGTGAAACCACAAAAGACCCCAAATACCCAAATAATCTTGAAAAAGAGAAACAAAACTGAAATTATCACAATGCCAGTTTCAAGATAAACTACAAGCTGTAGTAATCAAAACTGTATGGTCCTGGCACAGAAACAGACACACAGATCAATGGCACAGAACAGGGAGCCCAAAAGTAAACCCATGATTATGTGGTCAATTAATCTTTGACGAAGGAGGTGCAGATATGCAATGGGATAGACATTCTCTTCAACGTATGATGCTGGGAAAATTGGAGAGCAACCTGCGAAAGAATGAAATTAGACCACTCTCTCACACCATACACAAAGATAAACTCCAAATGGATGAAAGACCTCGATGTGAGACAGGAATCCCTCAAAATCCTAGAGGAGAACATAGGCTGCAACCTCTACGACATCGGCCAAAGCAACTTTTTTCATTACATATCTCCAAAGGCAAGAGAAGCCAAAGAAAAAATGAACTTGTGGGACTTCATCAAGATCAAAAGCTTCTGCACAGCCAAAGAAACAGTCAAAAAAAACTAAGAGGCAGCCCACGGAATGGGAGAAGATATTTGCAAATGATGCTACAGATAAAAGACTAGTATCCAAATCTACAAAGAACTTCTCAAACTCAATAAAATTCTTTAAATGGTTAAAAATAAATAAATAATAAAATATAAGTCATACCAGGCCCTACCTTTGCTCAAAACCCTTTAATTCCTCTCCTGTCCCTCAGAGTAAAAGCCAAAGCCCTTCCAATGCCCTATGTATTAGTTTGCTAGTATTGTAGTAACAAAGTACCACATAAACAGGGTGATTCAAACACAGAAATAAATGGTCTCACAGTTCTGGAGTTTCGACGTCCGGGTTCAAGGTATTGGCAGAGTTAGTTCCTTCTGAAGGCTGTGGAGAGAATCCGTTCTAGGTCTCTCCCCTAGGTTCTGGTGGTTTTCTGGCAGTCTTTGGTGTTCCTTAGCTTATGAAAGCATCAACCCAGTCTGTGCCTTTATCTTCACATGGCCCGATTCTGTGTGTGTCTGTCTCAAGTTTCCCCCCTTTATAAGGACACCAGTCATATTGAAATAGGGACCCCCTCTCCCAAGCCCAGGATGAGGTAATCTTAATTTATTACATTCACAATGACACTCTACCCAAGTAAGGTCATGTCCTGAAGTACTCGTACATAGGACTTCAACAAATGAATTGGGGAAGGCAGGGGATACAATTTGACTCATGACACATGGTCCATGGGCTATGATCTCAGACCCCTTCCTTTCGTGGACCCACACACTGCCTCTCCCACTGACTCACTCTATTCCAACCACACGGGACTCCTCGCTGCCCATGCACACACCAGGATACTCCCCACTCAGCATTTTTTCATTTACTGTCATCTGTACCTGGGAATGCTCTTCCCTCGAGATGGCTAATTCTGTCAACTTCAAGTCTTTGGCTCCAAAAGTCATTTGATCAATGACTCTATTCTGAATTCAAACCTAAACTCCACTCGCCTACTCAACATACTCTAATCCTCTTTACCTCACTGTTTTTCTTTCCATGGCACTTATCAACTTCCAACGCATAACCTGCTATTTCTTGTGTTTATTGTGTTGGTCTTCCCACACTGAAACGCAAGCTCCTTGAGAGGAGGCATTTCTGTTTTATTCACGGATGTATTCCAAGAACCCAGACCTGTACCTGGAGTCTAGTAAGCTGTCAGAAAATTTGTTAAATGGACAAAGAAGTATAAATTCACAAATTCTTCTGATTCATCAGTAAAAGTCATGAATTGGTCAGAGCTCTTTAAGAAATCCTGAACAAGTAGTTTTAACAATGGAGAACTCTGAGGAGGAGTCCCTAGGAAGTCAAGCAATTTCCAGTGGGAGTATATGAACCTGGTCGAACCAGGGAAGCAGCCCTATCAGCACACAGCAGAGGTTGTATCTGCCAGAAACAAACCTGATCAATACAGACAAGGTAAAGCAATCAAACAATGTAGCCTGGAAATTCACTTTATTATTTCTGTTTAGCATTCCAAATGAACCATTTTTGCCTGTATAGATAGTCAGAAATTCTCACTTCCCTGTAATTCCTCATTTTGGGTTGTGCAGATAAGAAAAATCCTGAGGGTGAGGTATTTTCATTAAAATGTGTGAAGAGACTCCTACTACAATAGGCCATAATGCTAAATATATATATATATTATATATATGTAATATACATATATGTATAATTACACTTCATGATTTGACAGTTATCGCGCTAGGAAGCCACGTGCAGGTAATGAAATTTTATTTTAAGCAAAATGTTCTTAAGAAAAAAAAATCCAGGAAAATGGAAAAGTAAATGGCTTTCTTAGTTTTTTTGGTTGTTTTTTTAATGGTCTTGACGTCGGAAGACTCAGAACTGACTCAAACCCAGGAGTCTTGCATTTGCAGTGTGCGTGTCCCTCAGAGTTACTGTTTTCCAAGTCACTTTGGAGACTCCCCGCGGAGGCAGCCACACTCTCACCTGCTTCCCTGTGAGGAGCATATTTCAGAGGCAGACTTCCCTGAAATCTGGCTGCTTGTAGGTCCCTGAGTTCTGGGAGCGACCTCAGGATCATTATACTGAATCCGCTCCTCTCCTTCAGCTAACGGCTATTTCCAACCAAACATATGCGCCTGACATCTGTTCCCACAGTCCAGACTGTATGGACAGTTTTTCCTTGGTGTAATTTTCCAGTATGATATACACTCTCTCCTCCACAACAAGAGTAAGTCCTTTTAAAACTATTCTTATTAACAACGGATGTTGACGAGGCACCCAGCCGTGAGGCTTCTACTGTCGAAGAGCCTTAAGCTAGGAACCGGGCAAAAAGATGCATGGTGCAGACGCACAGTTTCTTCCCTTAGAATTCTCGCATATAATATAGGTCTTTAAAAATTTGAATAAACTGGGATAAGTAAATGCTTAGTCACACTGCCTGAAGAAAGACATTTATATTATACTCAGGTTTTCAAATAGGAGTATATGCAATATACTCAGGTCACTGAATTTTTGTGCTCCACTGATTTTTTTCTTCATTCACATGACATCTGTGAAAATTACTACTATCGTTCTCTTAGTGCATAGTTTCAACCCACTAATTTTCAAACACATTATTCAAACCCTAGCTTTAATGGTCACTTGAAAAAAGCCATTTCTTTCTCTCTGAAATCAATCAATCAATCAGCCTCCTATTACTCCACCCTCTCTCTTATTGACTAGGAATACTCACATGGTTTTACCAAATAAAGGAAGATGAAAAAGGTAAATATTTACATTGATACCCTCATCTCTACAAAACACTATCACCCAACAATTTTCAGATCTCTAAAAAATCTGTGCCTTTAGTATATTTCATCCACAGTAGTAGCCTAAGTAGTGTAAGTACATCCCAAGCAAAGGCTCTTATGTCCTGCTCCCACTCCTCCCCACAGACCCACGGTGAGCTGCACCACCCAAGTGCCCCAAAGAGCCTTCCACCTACCACCCTTTGGAGTGGATGTGGTAAACTAGGGAAGTAATTTTAAGGAGTAGGGAGTGCTACAGAAAGATGGCAGAGAAGGGTGGGGGTTCCAGGACAGATGAGTAGAGCAATACCTGTGCACTACGACCACTTTTCCACCTCAAGGCCTCTTGCCCCTGCCCCATTTGTTCATTCAACAGAGTTACTGATCACAGAGTATGTCAGGTTCTGACTGTAGCTACGGAGAAGAGTAGAACAATGGCAACCAGGGCATCATACACTAGTTTTAAGCATGAGTGTTACAGAGAAAAGTATGAGTGTGCTACACACATCCAGGATCCTCTGCATTCACAGGGCACACACTTGCTTTGATTTCCAGTAGCACCTCTGTCTACACAGCCCCGTTAGTGCCAGGATGACTCATATCATGGAAGAGGAGAGCAGGATTAGAAAGGCTTCAGGATTTGCCTGAAGTTGTAGGGTTTGTAATTCACCGAACTGGATTTAGCTAAGACCAACCATCCTGGTCTGCCTGGAACTGAGAAGTTTCCCAGGACATGGCATGAGAACAGCTGTTCCCTTTATCAGAGTCCAGGTTTCCTAAATTCATTTCACGTTCTCTTCCCCATCCACCAGTACATATAAAATTTTTTTATTAAGTTTATTGTTTTTATATTACAGGGCTTTCCAGGCATTGCCAGTACACTCAATGTGTGCTGGGGTCAATTTGTAACAGAAGAAATAAACTCCTCCAGGAACTAATGAAAGAAAAAAATCAGTGTACCCCATATACTATGTAATATTCTAGCAGATCTTATTGCCTAATAATTTTATTATCAATGCCGTCTAGTTCATATATATAACATATGTAAAATATATATAATATATAATAATATATAAATTATATGTATATTTTTGACACTTCAGAAACTTTATGGAAGGATGGAGGGAATGGCCTCCCAGTCGCATGGGGCGGACAATAAACAAGGGCTAAAAGGAAGGAGCGAGGCAGGGCAGGAGGTGGATGCATCATGATAGAGGGTCCTGTGGTGCAGCAAAACCAACTGGAATAAAACACAGGGTATCCTGCCATTCAAGTAACGTGGCCACAGGGCTGGTGCAGACCCGGGTGGGGCCCGAGGGTGGGGCTCAGCTGGTGTGGAAGGCACACTCCTCATCCAGACGGGCCTCATGGGAGCAGTGGATGGCTGTCAGACATGCTTTGAGGTGCTGCCTCAGGGGCAGGGTTCGAGGGGCAAGACTGCTGGGACCTGCCTGGCCTGTTGGGGGCCTCTGAGACTGGAGCGAGTGAATAGGGGGTTGGCATGAAGCAGGCGTTGGGAGGAGAAGATCAGGCTGGCGGTCGTTGGAGCCCACGGACTGCAGCAGGTCTGCGGGCTGGACTCTGCACTTCTAGGTTCCAGGGAGCCAGCCTCTGATGCCCCAGGCTCTATCCTAGAGGAGGGCTCTAGAAGTCCAGTCTGCCTGTGGGAGTCTGCCTGCAGGCATCTGGGCTCTACTGGAGGGCAGGGCTCTGATACCTCAGGCTGTTCCTGGGCAGAGGGTTCTGGTATCCCAGGCTCCCTCCTAGGGCTGGACTCTGGGGGCCCTGGCTCTGCTGGAGGGCAGGGTTGAGCTAGCCCTGGCTTTGCTCCCGGGCAGGAGGAGCAAATTTTATATATATATTTTATTATATGCATTCTATCATAAATAGAATTACCAGTCTCCTGAGAAGACAATATACATTGATGGCAGTGATTCAAATGAAACTCAAATTTCTACATTACAATCTTTCACGTTGACCATAGCACTGAGATTATATACTTTGTATTGGATCTTCCTCATATTTTTAGTCATTCTCTGATTTCAGAGTTTTCTTCTATCTTCAAAGAGAATCATTTTATCATCTCTTTTATCCATTTCTTAATGTCTTCTGCTGTTTAACAATTTCCTACAATTTCTCAGAGTCTTTCTTGGAAGGAAGTACGAGATAATCAAGAAATTGAACCCTGACATCAGGGCATGGACTTAAGTCCTACATCACTTTCTTTCTGTGATTTGAGGAAAAAATGCTGCTCTATCCTTCAGAGTCCTCACCCGTAAAATGCGAACGATCACAGTAGTACTTTATAGAGTGGTTCTAAGGATTCAAGGATTATGCTTAATAAGTGTCAGCTAATATTTTCATATATGTTTCAATAATTTTTGTATTCTAAGAGTCCAGGTTATAACTCTAAGATTTTTAATGGTCAGAAATAAACATGTCCTAGAAATACAGACATTGATTATTTTAAATGGATGATACCAACTTAATGTTACCTTTTTAAAATATGATTCCCTTCACAATATGTGATCTGACAACAGGGCGGGGATGCTTACTAGTATGTACAAAGATATTTAGGTCTAGAACTCAGAGAGATTTGGGCAGTAGTGGAAAGTGGTCTCACAAATAGAAGAAAATGGTCTTCTAGCTCTAGGGTGTAGATCTGGAAGGGAAGAGATCCCAGAGAGGATCTCAAGAGCAAGTGAAGGAAATAGATTCTAAGAAAAGGAAGGAAAGGTCATCAGAGATATAGAAGGAAAAACAGGAGAATAAATGGGTTTATTCAGAAGGGAATGTTTCATTCGGTAAGTCAAATAAGTTAAGGATTCAGGCTTTCCCTTTGAAGATCCCAACCATGTGACTGCTCTCTGATCATCTGAAAAGCACGGTGTAGTGATGAAGGCCACAGCGAAGCTACAGGTGTAGGAGGTGAATGTGAGGGAAGGAAGTGAAAATCCCAGCAGCAGCAACTCTGCCCAAAGCTAGAAAGGAAGACAATGTGATAGTTAAATGAGAACTGGTGTTGAACAAATATGACCCAACTCCCCTCGTCAAAATAGATGGAGGCTGAGGTAGGATTCTCCGCATCTTTGGGATTCCCCTGAATGAGGGAAAGCCCACAGCTGAGACTGAGGAGCAGAGTCAGAACAGAAGAATACAAAGGGATAGTTGTCACCACACAGTATAAAAACAATGACTGCAACCTGGTGTACAGCACTAGGGATCTAAGATCTAAGATCAGAACAGTTGAAAACAAAGAGCAATGAGGTAATTCAGAAATTGCCTAGAGCCGGAGTTAACTCTTCTGCAGATGGCTTCTTTGTGACAGCGGCCATGTATGTGGCTGACTTGGAAGAATGAAGATAAGGGCTTCCAAATTTTAGATTTATAGAAGGTTAGAGTTGAAAAGCATTATGGAAACCAGAGTCTTTCATTTTTTATCAATTCACTAATTTATTTGGTCATACAATGATTACCCTCCTTTGGCATGCATAATACTGCATGCTGGAGAGGCAGGACAGTTTTATAATTTTATCTATACAGTCCAGTACAGATTCTACGTCCCTAGTTTTTAATAATCCTGAAATTTCTTTTTTTCAGAAATGTATTCCAGTTTGGGTTTTAATGCAATACTTTTTCTCTTCTCAACAAATCACTCCTCTTTTTAGATCATCCACCTTTGACATACTTCTTGCCTTTTTATTCTTTTTCCATCCTTCTAAGTATTGCAAATTCACTAATGAGATCAACAACCAAGAATCATCCCCCCAGTCACCCTTTAATTGCTCAGAGTGGATTATATTTTCCTTCTAAAATCATGAGGCCTTAGCACCTCCTGTCCCATCTGTCCCTTAGCTCCTACCAGCCTCCCCGTTTCCAACCAAGTGATAAACCCTTATATAGAGTGGACTCTTTGGAGCTATTAATTATGAGTGAATTAGGGTTCTAGAAATGAATAAAGATGTAAATAATGTTAATCAAAGTAATACCGGAAAAAAAGATTATAAAATGATAAATCCATTTGTACATTTATACCTCCTTTTGCTTCTCTTAAGATTATTCTTCACATCAGCAAATATACATTTGGCCCCCAAAATTATGATTTAATAGGAATTAAGGAATAATAAGCACATAAGACTCCCCATTCCAATAAACATTATCAGAACACTTACTCCAATAAACATCCATATCAGGCAAGTGGAATTAGTCAAGTGTAATTACTTTAACCACATAGGCATTTTTTTTTTTAAAGATTTATTTATTTGAGAGGGAGAGCGTGCACAAGCCGGGGGCGGGGGTGGGCAGAGAGGGAGAAAGAGAATCTTAAGCAGGCTCCATGTCCAGCATGGAGCCCAACTTGGGGCTTGATCTCATGTGACCTGAGCCAAAATCAAGAGTTGGGCACTTAATCAACTGAGTCACCCAGGTGCCCCAGGCATGGCCAGTTTTTAAATTAATTTAAAAATTTTAAATTTTATAGTCCAAAAAAACTCCCAAGAAAACTTCGAATCTAAGAAAGGGGTTGGCCTGTTCTCTCCTATTTAGTCCTGTGTAACATTATCCTGTTCAGTCCTCAGAGCCAACCATTAAACCAAACAAAGCCAAACTTGTCTAAAGGAGAACAAAGTTCTAGAGTATGACAAAGAGTTTAAAGAAGCATATGACAAAGAGTTGCAAACAGAGACAATTTTGCTTAAAGAAAAGAGGATTTCAGGAAAAGAAATAGCTAAGGCAAAGGGGGCAGCCCAGTAGCCTTCTTCAAATAATCCAAAGACTATCATGAGAAGAGATTTCAAATTGTGACAAAAAATTTTAATTCTGGCATGTTTTTTGGCTTTTTATTGTTTATAACACCCTACTGCCTGCTAAGAAGCGTGGATGCTGGTACCTGATGGGTCCTTTGTTTGTCAAACACCAGGAGGTTGTGGGAAGGATAGAAAAGGGGCTAAACTCACTAGGAAGATGAGAGAGATACAATGATTCTGAGAGGATTGTGCTTGGAGAAGAACAGAATCCAAAGAAAATTTGGAGACTGGCCTGGGACAGGGAATCAAAAAAAAAAAAGACCTAGTATATGCCTGCCAAAGAGAAACTTTGAAGAACACATAATTGTTATGGTTAAAAAATAGTGCAAGAACATTTGTAATGACATACAGTCTCCTACCACATTACTCTTTACCCTCTGAAAACATTTCACAGCCAATAACTTTTAAATACGTCTGGTTTTAGTTCTGTTTTCAAATACCATGATGCTTATATTTTAACTACCTCACATATTATGTTGATTAACTTTAAAAATTACTCTTGTAACTGTATTTAATATGCTTAAAATTCTTCATCCTTTCCCTATCCTCCAGCATAGCCCAATAGCATCAGATCACTTTTTTTTAGTTTGTAATGAAATATTTAAGCCTTTTTATGAGCTATATTCACACTCTTACCCTCATCCTTTCCTGCCTCTCTCCTTTCCTTTTCCCACCTCCACATTTGACATTATCAAGGGTGAAAACATTCATAGTTTATTCTGTAATCATAATTAAGTAATCCTTATTCTACAGGGGATTACAAAATTGAAACGCAGTAGTAAATGGCATTCGCAAACTGCAGTTTCTGAAGTAAACAACACTCTTCCATGGCTTCAAAGCTCACCGTTCAGTGCCACCCTAAGATGCTACGCAAAAGAGTCTCATTCTTACACTGCACCAAAAGCCCAATCACGCTGCATTTTAATTTCCAAGAAAGAGTAGGTGGTGTTTGCAAGGTTTACGTGACAGGTGTTTCACCTGGAATTTCAGACCATTGTGTGTCTATGTGTATGGTGTTAAAGAAAACTGCACTGGACAGAGATAGGCAAGGCAGATATTATTCAAGACTGTTACAATACAGATTGAACTCAAGTTCACAGAAACAAAAGATGGGATGAGTTTTAAGAGATGGGGTGAGCTGGTGCACAAGTACTAGAAGACATTATGGGAGATTTGGTCTAAGTGATTAGACCATTTGTGTTTGCTAATTGTTACTTATTGAAGTTAGATTCCCACTCTCCCACAGAAACCGGAAGACGGGCATGCTGTCAGGACAGGGGGGCCCTGGCACTAAGCGTCTATCATAGGATTGGAAAACCAGCACTTGGTAATCCACCATGCTCAGAAATAAACTCCAGGCATCTTATTCACTCTCCGCTGATGCTCCATACAGTTTTGCAAGTTCCAGCTTGTTTCCCTGAGCTAAAAGGAGCCAAGTCAATGGTCCATGACTATGCTCTGGTCACAGTGGTACTGATGAGAAGAAAAAACTCCAATAAGGGTAAACATTAAGGACACTGAGTCAGGGTTAGTTGTTTGGTACACCTCTCTCCATGTGGTGACTCTCTACTTAACCGGGCATTCCCAAGCACGGTTTCTAAGGAAGGAGGCAATCCACTATTTCCTAATGTGTAACACGTCCTCTGTCTCCGCCATATCTTTCAAACTTCTCATCCTAATTCCAGGTTAATGTCAAATGCCACTTCTTCCACGTAAAGATTTCCAGTCCCCAAGCAGAACAAGTCACTCGTTTCTCTGCTCTGCCATTAAGATATATTGTTTTACTCAAAATCTATGTGCAGATGCTTCCTAATCCTTAAAAGTGGAGAAGTTAAAACCTCCCTCCCAGGGACACTGTGAGAAGTAAGGTAACATACTGGAAGGTTTCTGGCATGGTCCCTGGCATCATCTTTCTTTCGGGCATCTGTGACTCTGACTGCAAAGCTATTCCTTCTCACATGTGGCTCTGACATGCCTAGATTGTGACTTTCGTGAGGGCAGGACTGTACTTTGTTAACTGCTAAATCCCCAGCCCTTAGCACAACTTCAAGGACAAAGGACAACTGAGTAGAGGTTTAGTGTAATCCATTTGCTTTTCTATTAAAATCCACCTGAAATAAGACTAAATTGAAGTGGGGGGGAGGCACAGGAGGAGAAACAGTTCTTTCTGAAGTATTTGAAGTTATTTTGCAGCAGTGGTATAACCTTAAAATGCCAAAAAAAAAAAAAAATAGCACAAGTTGTTTTGGAAGGGGCATCAGGAAGCAAAGCAGGATGGTGCCAAGTACAAATATCACCCATCCCTGCAAATTCCCTGGAGTTCTCTTTAAGGCACAGTATTTTTTGGACAGAAATAATGGAAGATCCTTCTCCAGGAGGCAGGACTGTGAAGAACACACCTGCATTTATGAGCATCTAGAGCTCCTGCTACAGGTCCTGGTGTCACCTGACACCTAACTGCCACTTGGAATGTATGATGGAGGAAGAGGGTGGAGAAGGCCCAGAGGGAGGGCTCAGAACCAGATACTAGAGTCCACTCTCCTGCAACATGAAGACAACTCTAGGATCCCTACGTGAATGGACTAAACCCCAGCTACCTCGAATACCCTCATTCCTCTTTCTCCAGTGACCTGTTAGAAAAGAAGCCCCATGCACTGATGGCCATTTTAGAGTCAGACATGGTTCTAAGGACTTTACCTGTATTCACTTACCTACCTTTGTCTCATCAAAGTATCACGTTTCCATTTTACAGACTTTTTACTCTGAGGCCCAGTGGAATTATATCACTTGTAGTCAACGACCAAGGATTCAAACCCTGATCTTGCTGCTGCCAAAGCCTTGCCTCTTTTGCTTCCCCTCACTGATGCCCCCACGTTGGTATGCTAATAATGGAGTCCAGCTTTCCTAGTGGAATCCCAAGAAGTGACAAAAGTGGCTTCTGGCTCTCATTCCCAGGCCCAAAGACAGTGACACTTTCCTGAGGCATACAAGCTTAGATGGATGTACACCCTGCACATTTGTTGAGATCCAGACCTTTCCATGGAGCACACCATTTAGTCAGCTGACCATGAGCTTTTTGTCAAAATTTCAGCTTTTAGTGGAATTAGAGACATGACAGCGTTCCTCCCATGTCTGTATTAATCTGTGTTCATTAACTTACTTATGTGCCACTCCAGGAAGTGCCAGTATTAATATTTTGACCTGGCAAAAGGCAAAAATGATTAACTCAGTAATGTGAATCCAATAACACAAAATTTGAACTATAATTAGAACAAAGACTGAGATCAAAAGTCAATCTCCCATTTGCTCTTTCTAGTATTATTTTGCAAGGTAAGAATGAAAGTCAGTCAGATCAAGAGTGGTTCCATCCTGAGAATCCTCAAAGTCTTAATGGGCTATTAGTCCAGTGCCTTAAAGAGCATGAAGTGCTGTGTGCCAGCAACATGGTTCCAATGGCTAGATTATACTTAAGCCGTGTTTATTTATACATTCAAAGTCAAACAGAGGACTATTGTAATTTTCAGTTTAATTCAGGCTGAATGTTTCCTAAATGAATACTTAACTAGTCATCGCTAAGTGGAGTCTTGTTTGAACCATATTGCTAATGGTCTCAACTCTCCATTTTAGATTTCCCAGATAGAGCTTTAAGAGGCCAAGGCCTTACTAATCAGTGCAATAAATCAATATGCCCTTTAGCTTCTTAAAGCCTCCCTCTTATCCCTCACAAGACAGAAGTGGACTAACATGCCTTGTAGAATGCTCTTGGTCTTTGGTCCACACTGGATCCATACACTTCTGGGTAAGAGATGGGTTTATAAAGAATTGAAGCAATATATGAACCTCTTAATCTCCCTACTCCTCACTACCCCTCCTAATACTCTCTTGAATTCTAACAAAATGAGTGATTTTAATACAGCCAGCATAAGCTTAAGTTCCACCCCCAAATAGTCCATTTGTATGTCTCTTCCATATGCTATTTGAATTGTGTACACAATGAATATTCTTGATAATCTGATGAAATGTATTTGTGACATGGTCTATATTGGCTGTTATGGAGACGAAAGGCATAATTTTTCTCTCAGGTTACTGGAGAGCTAAAACAGTCAGTGAATTGCTATTATCTTCCAAAAAACTTAGACAAATTGTAGGAAAAAAAAAAGATACACCACTGTAAGAATATCCCTTAATCCCTTTAGCAACTGAGAAGACCGTGTTCAAGGGCAGGTCTTATTCTCCAGGGATGCCATTCTTCATGTGCCTCATAAAACTCGAGATTAATAACATCTTATACTTGCACAGCACTCTTCAGTTTAAAAGGACCTTACCACATATTATCTCATTTTACCTTCTGAACAACCCTCTGATATGGACAGATAATAATGTCCACAGTCTTATAAAAGAGAAGAAAATGACACTCAGAAAGGATAAGTGATTTGCCCCAAATCACAAGATTAGTTAAGGGCAGACTGGGACCCAAGCACCTCCTTTCTAATTCCACATTCTGTGCTGCCTCTATTCTGCGCTGCCACCTCCCTCCTCATGAAATGTTGGCAAAGATGGGACTATCAGAGGTGATCCTTTCACATTTGGGCTTTCCCACTCCCAGTCTTTAAAGTCAGCTATTTTAAGATTCTGAGATCTAGTACAGGCCTTAAAAAATTAACAAGAATGCACTTCATTACTGGAAATCAATTTCTTTTCTCATTCCCTCTGCAATCCATAAGGTATAAGTAACATAAGATGCTTACTGCAATAAGCAACCTGAAAGACACATGAGTGATGATTAGGACCCTGGACCGCAACCGACTGCCGCTTCCGTTCTATGTACCTTGGGTTTTGTTTTGTTTTTTCCCACAAATGCAACAGAATTTTGCTTTTGCCTTATTTCTCTATTTCATTATGTAACTGACCTTAAGCAACTGAATAACAGTCAAGAGTGTGATTCAGTGCACTGTTATTTCCTACTTAGTATTATCAGAAGCTATTGGAGAAAACACTCTCAGTGCTGTCTAAAAAGGCATCTTTTAATGCCCTATTCAAAGATCTGTGTTTTCCTGTGAAATGGAATAAAAGATAAAATTGTCATATGTAAGATTATAAAATTGTAATTATGGTTTTTATGAAAAACGCTCACCTCCCCAAATTTTTATTCTGTGGTGGAAAGCTAAGGAAAAAAAAAAGATATAATGAAACACATGATACATGCACAACAGGTGTGTCACAGGTAACATTACCTAAGACATCATCATGGACACTTACAGCTACTTCCTTAAAATTCTTACCCGAAGTGGTACAGGCGAAATAATCTTGTAGATTTTCTCCCTCAAAATTCTGTAGCAGTACATGTGAAACTATGTTAATTGAAGGAAAAATATTTCCTCAGTGACCAGAGAGAACCATTAAAAGTTGTTGGTATGCTTCACAAGAAAGGCTATGCAAGCATCCAAAAGGAACTGTTAATAAAACCAACCAAACAACAACAGGAATAAGAAGCACTAAACAAAGCAAGATCGCCATTGTTTTGTTTTGTTTTGATCTTTTGATGGTTCCATGCTTGTGCCTTTATGCAAAGTTACAGTCACTATGACTTTCCTCTTTTCCTAAAATTTTTCTGTTTACCTAAGGTAAGCAGCTGTTCAATTGTCCCTACCCCAGACTTGTATCCTGAACTTCTAACCACTTGCCAAGATAGTCCTTTTTCACCTTTCAGACCTCCTCAGTTCTTCCCTCTTATTTAGCAAGTCCAATCTGTGAGAAATTTACTTTACATGGAATTACTTTGCTATCATCATTGATGCAATCAACATCATCATCCCTAAAAGAAAATGTCTTCATTTTTGTGTCACTATCTCCTGCTCCACCCTATCCACAGCAAAGTCCCCTTATCCATTATAGGAGTAGAGGACAGCAGCATTTGAACCACAAATTTGATACACTCTACGAATGTTAAGAATTAGCACATAAACTATTATAGACAAGTCACTGTCTGCCAAAAGAATGCTCTGAAGTTGAGAGGAAGCCCTATTTTGTACTTACGAGAAATTAACTTGAAGTGTTCTACCAAATCGGAAGCTCTGCAAGCCATCTACTTTCTTTCTCAACATACAGATCGACATCTCCATAGAGGATGCGACCAGCTCTATTTGGAAGCCTCAGCCCTACTTTCATTTTCAGGCAACTCATTTCTAAACCTGTAGATATACTGGAAGAAGGCTCAGAGAAGAACAAGAAGAATGATTCATAGCTTGGATGAAATCATTAGTTAAGGGAAGGTACAGGAATTTTCAGACGCACAAGTTATTTTAGCAAATCTAAGGGAATTTCATGGCCACTTATCTCATGGGTGAAAATGTGAGACAGGCCTAAGAACATCTTTGCTGGGTTAAAAGGAAATGAACCAAAGATCCAACTCTTATTTATTAAAAAAAAAAAAAAAAAAATTCAAGCTTTTGTGGTATCCAAAGTTGATCATATTGGGACTCCCATTTTCATAGGCTAAAATAAAATAAAATAAAATAAAGAGAAGAAGAAGAAAGCAAAACAAAAATACAGTAGAGTATACATGTATGCCAAGCCCCCAACAAGATTCAAATAGAGAACTTACACAGGTTTCTAAGTAGGCACAGACACTAGAAAACACTTTAAAGAATGTAGTGGGCAAAAAAGAGGGAGCCAGCAAAAAGACCTTAAGATATAAATAACCAAATAAAATGACATGATGTCTGAAATTTAAAATATCCAAGAGAAGTGAGGGAGAAGGAGGTAAAACAAAATTGGCCATGAGTTGACAACTGATTAAAGTGGGTGATGTATACCTATGTTTCATTATACAGTACTCCTTTCTCTACTTTCATGTAGCCTGGAAAATATCTAATAAGTAAAATAATATAAATACTAATTTGATAAATTTCTAAAGAGAGCAAGACTGAGATCTGCATTTAACAGGAAGACTGGTCAAAAAGAATAATCAGAATGATTACAATGGCCTTTAATACTAAAAAGGTACCTGAACCCAATTCAGAGGCAGTACCTATGTGCCAACTGAAAACTAAAGATTCATTCTGATCACTTTACCTTAAATTAGTTGCTTAAGATTGGTTCCCAGTTGTAGAGTGAGTGACTTGATAGTTTCATCTATCAAAGTATAATTTCAGTTATCTTCCTGTTTCCTGAGGAAGATGTGTGATATAAAATTGCCATAAGTGGATTAAGTCCTGAGTTCAACCTTCACACTTTGAGGGACCAAATACTCTTTTTGTTTGTTGGGAGACCATTCTCCCCAAGTCTCCTACGTTTCTACATCTTGAAGGCCAGACTTGTATCCTGAACTTCTAACCATTTGCCAAGACAGTTCCTTCTCACCTTTCAGGCTTCCTTCGTTCTTTCCTCTTATTTGGCAAGTTCAATCTGTGAGAAATTTATTTAACATGGTTTTATTTTGTAGAGACTATCCTCTGTTTTTGTTTTGTTTCATTTTGATCATTTGTTTTAAGACTCTCTTTTCAAGGATTTTTGTGCAGGAATGGCCTTGAAAGATACAAATTCTCCCTCTGGAGCAAAGGGCAAACAGGCTTACTTTCCATCACTAAAGTTTGGGGTTCCTTTGGCTCAGGGTTCTAACACAACTTGTGAGGACTGGGCCTCAGCAAATCATCATGCATGAGCTCAATGCTCATGCTGCTTACTGTGCCATAAATAATAAAATTCTTTGTCTCTGACCCAGGAGTCTCATGTATTTTGCTGGCACCAACAAAAACAGTAACAAGATAATAGGTAGCTTGCTGGTAGAATCAAATCACAGACCCTTCACGAATCTTGACCCTCCTAAATTAAAATGGTAAATATACTGTGCCTGGCATGAAAGTGACCTATACTGAGATCAACTGCAAAGAAGGCTTCAACTGAACTCATTTTGAAGGACTCTTGTTAAAAAAGTAGCGATGCCTGCCAAGCCAGCAGCAGGCAGGCTGCAGTACGCACACTATTAACGCCGACCCTGTGGAGTTGCTTGTGTCAGTGCCAGCTTCATAGAAGGTGCTCAGTAAGTGATTACTAACTGAAGTGCTTGTTAAGGTTCTAGAATCTAATACCAGATTTTAATGTACTGATTCCCAAAGAGTCACATATAACTTTTGGCACTAAGTTTGGTTTTTAGTTTTTGTTTTTTTTTAAAGAGTTTGTAGGGGCGCCTGGGTGGCACAGCAGTTAAGCGTCTGCCTTCGGCTCAGGGCGTGATCCCGGCGATCTGGGATCGAGCCCCACATCAGGCTCTTCCACTATGAGCCTGCTTCTTCCTCTCCCACTCCCCCTGCTTGTGTTCCCTCTCTCTCTGGCTGTCTCTATCTCTGTCGAATAAATAAATAAAATCTTTAAAAAAAAAAAAAAAAAGAGTTTGTTCACAAATTAGGTAGAAAAACAAGGAAAGCATTTTACATTCTTTTTTTTTTTTTTTTTTTTAGATTTTATTTGACAGAGAGACAGCCAGCGAGAGAGGGAACACAAGCAGGGGGAGTGGGAGAGGAAGAAGCAGGCTCCCAGTGGAGGAGCCTGATGTGGGGCTCGATCCCATAACGCTGGGATCACGCCCTGAGCCGAAGGCAGACGCTTAACCGCTGTGCCACCCAGGCGCCCCAGCATTTTACATTCTGTATGCAAAATATAAGTACTGGAATTCTTAAAGAAAATTTCAACATAAAGCAGAAAAATTCACAAATTTTTTTTATTACTCAAAGAGAATTAGAAAAGACAAATTATCATAAGTGATATTAAGTTCTAAACTAAAAACCTGCCATAACTGAAATCTCATGTATTACATCAAAATGTTTGCAAAGTTCTCATGCATTTAAAATGCTCCAATTTCCTTGATTTAAATAGACAAGTTTTTAAAATAATTCATATAACATATTTAAGGTCAAACCAGGATAGGTGTTCCAACAACACTGATAAATGAAATGATTTTTAACATCCAGAATGAATAATTTAACTCTTCTCAATGGATTAATCAATAGATTTTCTGGGGGAAAATGGCTTGACTTTGGATGTCACTATCATTGAACTTATTTGGCACAAGTTCATTTACGAGAATACCATAAAGGTGTCACTGAAAAATGGAGGAAAAGGGAAAATCTTACTACACTCAATCTTATCATGAGAGTACAACACCTTCAATTAGTGTTTTGTTTTGGTTTTGTTTTTTAGTGAAGCATTTAAGTGGGTAAACCTAATGTGAACTTGCTGCTTCTACCAAAGGGCTGTGCAAATATGGGATATTAATTTACTCTAGTGGATGCAGCCAGGATACCTCCCACGCCCTCCAAAAAAGAGAGAGAAGGTATTAGTAGCAATTGCCATTAAGAAGTATGACTGTCAATTTACTCTGTATTTAACATGCAGTTGTGATTCACTGCTTGGGAATTGTTCAAAACACATTTTTGCTCGATGGTATTTGATTTCAAGCATACACAATAAATCCCCAGCAGAAACTCAGATTAAATAATCGTCGTTTGAGGTATTCCCAGGATTCCAGCTTCAAGTAGGTCAATTTTTTACTAAATTGAGCAAGATTATAGGAGTAACAGAAGGGGAGGAAAGATATTTATGAAATATTTAAGATAAAATATGAAATTGAAGTAAATATTAAATATATGTGAAGACGCCCAGTATCGAGAAGATGCCTTCAAGGAAGATAATTTAAGATCTGTCAAAACATAGATGGAATCTAAAGCCCTGGTAACGAAATTATCTGGAGAATCAGATAAAGAAGGATTTCTATACTGAGCCTATATTGCAGTCTGGTAGGAGGAGCTAAGAAAACAGAAAAGGGACGTCCAGTGAACAAGTGGAAATTAAGGAGATGGTCCCAAAGATGGAGTAATCAATTTCAAAGTGAGTTACTGATGGATTATGCATGATAAGAACTTAAAGGGTGTTCAAAGATGAACATATCTAGTAACCCAGGGGGAAAACATTCCTCTATATGGAAAAACAAAAGGCGTTCAAGAGTGGGAAAAAAAATGTGGACAAGGAGAGATAATGTACAGACAACATTTTTGAGAATTTAGACAACAGAGAACAATGAGATAATAATTGAAGGGGTATAGAGTGTCAATGCACACGTTTGTGTGACTGAAATAGAAGAGAAATTGAATATACAGAAAAGACAAAATATTCCTAAAGTAAGAAAGTCCTTAGGATGATAAAAATGGAAGGAATCCAGAGCACATATGGTGAGTTTGCACATGCAGGAGCAAAGGAGAGGTGGGTGAAGGTGCTTTCACATATATAGATCTAAACTTTAAAGATGGCAAGATGTAGACATATCTTAGTAAAAGTGATTTCTTCAGTGACATTTAAGAGAAGGTATCAGATAAAATGATGATTGGGGCCTAAAGGGAAATTTTGAGAAGATAGTTGAAGTATGAAATTGTCATTGCAGAAGGTGGAAGAGTTACCTTACAGAAACACAATAGATTTGTAATAAGATTGTTCTGCATCTGCAGCTAACATGGCTTTATAATATACTATTTATTTTCACATGCATAGTATCTCTTCTTAATGAAACAAAGGATTCATTTAGATATGTCGGTTATACTTTATTGCAATGATAAGTTATAGAGTTATACATAATTTTGGCAGCTCTCAACTATTTCATTTTTTCCCTTATGAATGTCAAGGATTCATTGACTAGTTCTAGGTTATTTTGAACTTGTAGGCCCAGAGAGATTTAGGAGTAATAATCAAGGTAGAGTCAAGATTCCCTGAAAGTCTGATGTTGAGATAAGCTTCATTAAATCATGCAAGTTTAGGACTCACCATCCACAGAACTAGGTAAATCATCACTCTGAGCCATGGTAGTGCTATTGAGATTTTTGCATTGGGATTTTTAAGGAAGCTGGAAAAGTAATAATTTGGTAGTCGCTGATATTAGCTTTTTTTGTACAACTCAAAGGGGACTAGCCATGTTACTAAAAGACATGCATGAACAAAGCAATATTAAGGTAAAAAAGAGACTAGCCAAGACTTCATGTCTGCTATAGCTCTCCTTAAGGGCTTCACAGCTAGAGCCCCCTTCTCTTCTTGCAAAAGTTAACATATTCTCGCCATGTGACCCTGTTGGATGTTTTTGGCAAACATCCAAAAGTGCTATAGGTGTGGAGCACTATGATCTAGTGGCCTACAGTGGGACTGGGCATTAAGCTCTGAGTAAAAGTGACATAAGATGGCAACCTGTTATAACAATCATGTACTTTTTTTTTGAGGTTATTTATTTTTTTAATTCACAACAAAAAGAATGACTCTGATATCAGCTGCAGCAACATTTTTCTAGATGTATCTCCTGAGGCAAAGTAAAGAAAAGCCAAAATAAACTATTGGAACTACATCAAAATGAAAAGCTTCTGCACAGAAAAGGAAGCAATCACCAAAACAAAGATACAACCTTCTGAATGAGAGAAGATATTTCCATATGACATATCCAATAAAAGGTCAGTATCCAAAATATATAAGGACCTTCTATAACTCAAAAACAAAAACAAGAAAATCCAATTAAAAAATGGGCAGAAGACATGAACAGACATTTCTCGAAGGAAAGCCTACAGATGGCCAACACACACAAGAAAAGATGCTCAATATCACTCATCAGGGAAATGCAAATCAAAACCACAATGAGATATCACCTCACGCCCATCAGAATGGCTAAAATAAAAAACAAAAAACAAATGTTGGCAAGGACGTGGAGAAAAAGGAAACTTTGTACATTGTTGGTGGGAATGCAAACTGGTACAGCCATTATGGAAAACAGCATGAAGATTCCTCAAAAAATTAATAATAGAACTACCAGATGATCCAGGAATTGCATACCTGTGTATTTATCCAAAGAATACAGAAACACTAATTCAAAAAGACATATGCACCCCTCCTATGTTTATTGCAGCATTATTTACAATAGCTAAATTATGGAAGCAGCCCAAGAGTCCATCAATAGAAGCATGGATAAAGAAAATGTGGTATACACATACAATAGAGCCTTACTCAGCCATAAAAAATGAAAATTTGCCATTTGCAACAATACGGATGATTCCAGACTGTGTAATGCTAAGTGAAATAAGTCAGAGAAAGACCGATATCATATGCTTTCACTCTTATGTGGAATTTAAGAAGCAAAACTAATGAACAAATTAAAAAGACAAATAACAACAACAACAACAAAAACCCCAGATTTTTAAATATAGAGAATAAACTGATGGTTATCAGAGGGGAAGTGCATGAGGGGATGGGTGAAATAGATGAAGGGGATTAAGAGTGTACTTATCGGGATGAGCACTGAGTAAAAGATAGAATTGAATTGTACACCTTAAACTAATGTAACACTATGTTAATTACACTGGAATTATTTGTTTTTAAAGAGCAAGCTGAGCTATTAGTGGAGAGGACAGAAGCCAAATGATGCACAAATATTTGGAGAAGGAAGAGTAGAACACAGATCTATGAACTCCTGGTATGTAATAACCCAGTTATATGTGGGGATTTCTTATCAGCATCCTGGGAATTCGGGGAGTCTTTCTCATTGATAGCACAAACACCTAATTAAGGGCTACCTTTAACCTTCTTGAGATAGACTGTTACAAAGGGACCCCTCACGATTTCCACCTTCCTATGTGCATGCATCTGTGTCCTCTGCTCCTTCTCAGACTCAGTTCATCCACGTGGGCCATGGAACATTAGAAAGCATGGTACAGCGTGAGGCTTGATACATATTTGTACACTGAGGCTTGTCCTTTTGGCATCCCTTCCCTTGAAAGCCAGGTGCCATGGTATAAAGGAGCTAATATTAGACTACTGAATGGTGAGACACCACATGGAGAGAAGCCCCAAAGGACGAGACACCATCTTGGATGTTTCAACCCCAGTAAGTTCCCAGCTGAATCTGACCCAGGAGTGACCTCACCTATACCAATATGTAGCTAAAGAAATACCTAGCTGAGCCAGTCAACACAGAATCATGAGAAACAAAGTGCAATTATTATTAAGCCAGTGAGTTTTGCAGGTGGTTGTTTACAGAATAATGGATTACTGAAACATTTCCATTAACTTGGATAAACTTCCATTAATAGCCACTCTACTCCAAAGACAGAGGCAGGCAGGCATACTGAATTAGAAATTAGAGAAACCTGAATTTGAATTCTTACTATGTTACTTACTCCTGTAAATAAGATTTTCTGGTCTCACTTCCCCCACCCCACCCCATCAGCTCCTTTGTCCTGCCGGCCCTAATAGATAGTCCTCACACATACCGAGTATTCAGTAAATACTTGGGTACCAAATATATCAATGAGTGAAATCTGTTCTAGTTTTCTAGGACTACCGTAATAAAATACAGACTTATGACTTACACAACAAATTAATTTTCTCACATTGCTGGATGCTAGAAGTCCAAGATCAAGATGTCAGCAGATTTGGTTTCTTCTGAGGCTTCTGTCCTTAGCTTGCAGACGACCACCTTCTTCCTGTGTCCTGACATTACCTTTTCTATATGTGCACATGTCCCTGGTGTCTCTCCCTCTTCTTACAAGGACACCAGTCCTATTGGATTAAGGCCCCACTCTAATGACCTCAGTTTATTTTAATGATTTTATTACAATGTGCAATACACTTTTCCCTGATCCCCAAGTCGATCAGTTTATGCATTAATTCCTTTTCAGAAGGGCGCCCCAACAATGCAAGCAATTAGTATCCACCCACCTCCTGTCACTTCAAATGCACAAATATTGACAGAAAATCCAAAGGCCCCAAAATGTTCCCCCATCTGCCCATAGATCTTCTGGGAAGGAGACAGCAGTGGGCACAGAACAGCACATCAGGAAGGTAGGTATACTCTCAAAGTCTCTGCCACAGGAAGGTCCCACCAAGATAACTTTCTAGTGGAATCCTTGAGCAATACACGGATTTGACTTGAGAATAAAGATATGGCTCACCTTCTCTAATAACTGAGATTTTAAAACTTTTTTTAATGACCTCAGTTTAATTATCTCTTTGAAAGCCCTATCTCCAAATACATTCACAATGACTAGGGCCCACCTATATTACCTCATTTTACCTCTTTAAAGGCCCTATCTCCAAATGTGGTTACATTCTGAGATAATGGGGGTTGAGACTTCAACATATGGATTTTGAGAGGGACAGAATTCAGCCAATAGCCAAATGAAAAGGACCTTAGGAACTGTGAATAATTATGCAAATAACCAATTCTATTAAATTTCCCTAAGCAAGAAAGCAAGCCCATAATCAAAGACATAAGAAATGATACAAGGGGACTCAGTACTGAACCACATGTGACATACAAGTGGTACTAAGAGTTTGTTAAGATCAGGTAGCAACTACTGTTTCCATGTTTCTGCATGGTCAGGGCTCTCTGGGCAAAGAGTGCTGGCAGCCAGGGGAAAGGATGTTAAATGACAAAAGAATCTAAGAAGTTAAAAATAGAGACATCTGGAGAAATTTACTAGCTTACCTCCCCAGGAGCCAATTGTTTATATTCCAAAGAGTAATAGACCTAGGAACCTGGGATTGTCTCTCTAGAAAGCATTTGTTTACATTCCACAAAATAGAAGCTCAAAAGTATTCTTTCTCTTTGAAGGTGAGGAGGGGTAGCTATGCAAGCAGTTCCTATATAAGCTCCAAAATCCATAATTTTAGACCTCTCCTCCTGTGGCATAGAACCACGTACATGCAGGAGATATGTACCCTCACCATGTTGTCTCTAAGAGGCTGAGTCCTGGGAATGGTCACAGACATCCTGTAAGTAAATGATCTTTTCTTTAATCCAGAAACCTCATGTTTCCTGTCAAGGTAAAATAAATGCACAGATACACACCAAAAAAAGGAGGTAAAAATACGTAAAACAAGATGCCTTTAATAGTAAGCAATCAAATATCAGAGACTTAACTATAGTTTTTCCCCCTTCCAGACAGACAACTGTATCCATTGTAAGTGCATTTATTTTTTAATTTTTTTTTTCCTAAAAATCTTGGACAGCCTTTCACTGGTCTCATTTTTTATCTTTTATAATAAGCACAAGAAATTTTAGTATCAAGATAATTTTGGTTTTGTTGATGTGAAGGTAATAAGATGATATGGATTAGGGTTGTCTGTGGGACATTACGTCAACATGATGTTGCCTGAAATTCACCCTGTTGTCTAAATTGGTGCTTAACAATCTTAAACTTCAGACAAATACATGTCCCTAATTCTGTGCTAACAAGAGAGACAGCCCCACCTATATACTCAAGATAATATAAACAACTATAACTTAAGAAGAAGAAGAAAAAAAAGAGGCTTTTCTCCAAAGGTGAAGTCTTTTCTCTAGGTAGTGGTCCTTTCAGCTGCCCTTCCTTCCAACTTCTTGTACAACTTTTCTGCTTTTTCAAATCTCATGAGAAATGTGATTGACTCCTTTGCTGTAGCAGCCTCTTATATCCTTTAGCAAACATCTAATTTAAAAACTTAATGAAATTAAAGTACTACTGAAATAAATTTATTTAGAGAAAGAAGATCCTTTCATTTGGCAACAGACTTATTGACCGTACACGTACACCAAGGTGAACATCTCAGGGGTAATGTTCAAATGCAATTCATTCTCTACCTACTGAAACTTCTCTCATGTGTGAGTTTGAGGGGAACTTGGGTTATCTAAACCAACCATCTATCAAGAATTCACAATAGTCTTAGAAATGAATGTGCAGCCTGAACAAGTAAAATGGGTTCATGGTCTTATAAATCCACCTATTCCACCAATGAGACTCTGTAATTGTTACAAAATCCTTTTTTATATTGAACCAAAATTTACTTTCCCAGAAATTACATCTATTGATCCTAAGTCTGGCCTATATGAACCATAAAAATTAAGGTCTTTTCCTCCCCACTCGGTATCTCTTCAGATAATCGAAGGTCATTTCCATGTCTTTTTTAGCCACCTTCTTCAGTTAGTTATTGATTCTAACATCCAAATCAGTGTTCCTTCATGGTCTTTTGATCAAAGCTTTCTAAACCCTGGCCTCATCCAATGATGCCTCCACACCAGGATCGAACTCCACAGCACCATGTGGTTTCATCTTTCAAATATTACAGACACGTGGCCTTGGACCTACAAGCTTCTCAGAGTTAAATTATGTAAAAGTATTAAACAAAACTTTAAAAATTGAAATAAAAATTTTGTTAGATATCTGCAAAACCTATCATTTGCCAGATTATTAAATTTAATATTAAAAAGTAATTACAGGGGCGCCTGGGTGGCACAGCAGTTAAGCGTCTGCCTTCGGCTCAGGGCGTGATCCCGGCGTTCTGGGATCGAGCCCCACATCAGGCTCCTCCGCTAGGAGCCTGCTTCTTCCTCTCCCACTCCCCCTGCTTGTGTTCCCTCTCTCGCCGGCTGTCTCTATCTCTGTTGAATAAATAAATAAAATCTTTAAAAAAAAAAAAAGAATTATAAGAGCCTATAAAGGTCTTAAAATGGGTTCTTAAAATTATAAAAGAAAAACTCAGTAAGAGTCACCTGAGGGATATAAATTACGTTCAGGGTCTGCACCCACTCACCCCTACTAAATTAATAGTCTAAAGTTTCAGTGCTACTGATTTTAACCACAAATTTCCAGATCCTATTCCCAACTTTTGCTTATAATTTAGTTACCCTTATCTGAGTTCTGACCTGCAACCTGTCTCCTGTCAGGTACACGGATATTTGTATCCGCCCGTCCCTCACACTCCCCACAACACTCCCCACAACACTCCCCACCCCCCCAACCCCCGGCTAGCTCTAAGCAGTCAGTCCTCACGTTATCACTATAGTGTTCCAATTGTGGACCAAAATCAACATGGAAATTTTAATCTAAATTGTATCCACAATAAGTACCAACAGAAAAATGACAAAGTGATTTGTTAAAATCTTTCCCAGCATCCGCAGCATTCCCTTCTTGCTCCATGATTCCAGCTTTAATTACCTCAAGCAATTGCAAACTGCTGCCGTGAGTGCAGAAGTGAAATTAATCCCTCCAAGGAGGAGGAAGAAGAACTGTTCCTAAACAGAAGCGGGGGTTAATTATAGCTCAAACAATTCATCTCTAGAGTCATGGCTACAAGACCCTGAAGTACAGAGTCTCATTTCTTGAGCCACTTAAAAAAAAGTAGAGAAAACTAAGATCTTTTTAAAGACTCATTACCAAGCCAGGGAACATTGCCAGTTTTTTTTTTTTCCTAGTGGTATATTTTGGTTAGTCATTTTTCTAAAAATGATTCTAGCACTTACTGTGCCTTAAATGGTCTCCAAGGAACCCAAAATAGTGACGGAGTCTCTGTAAATACTATTGGGCTATGACGTAGAGTCCGAGAATTATGGAGTTCAATAAGTATTAATGAATTTTAATGATAAAATCAAAAATACTCCTATAGGATGTTCAGCTTATCTGCTTTTTATACATGTTTTTAACAGAATTTCATCTGTAGAAGATGACACAGCCAACACTGCCCTAATACCATTATCCGAAGACAAACATTTATCATCATGAAACTGTTTAAAAATAAACAAACAAAAAAAAGGCAACTTCCTCATTCCTAAATTAAAACAAACTTCTTGGAAATCAAATATATCTATTTAAGGCCTTAATGAAAAGAAAAAAAAACCCTTCAGGGAGGATTTTTATTATTAGACTTGTCAGTGTGTTCGTCCCTTGCTAAAAATAAACTAAGCAGAGTGCTAAAAGACAACTTTGGCAACAGAACATAATTATCGAACATTCAGAATGGAACATTTATTTATAAAAATAAACCCTGGACACATGCCTGGGCCCATATAGAAATTGGGCCTGGTTCTGTATCAAGATGCCACATTTAACACATCCAACTAAATTTGCTATAGATTTAGCAAACCCTCAAAGAGCATGTACAAGTTTTCTTTCTTTTTTTTTTTTTTTTTTTTACAAACATAAACTAATAGGACAAGAAGAAAAAGAGGCAGTAACAACAGAGTTTTGAGAAGTAACCTGATTTATACAGTAGATGCTCAAAATTCAGCCCCTCCTAGAGTAGGGTTCCTGAGGAATGTTATGGTAAGACTGGTTTAAGGACATATGAGAGCATTAGATTCCTACATTTCATACTCATTTCATGCCACTGGGTTGCTGCCCCTTCCCCTGTATAGCAGAATGCTAGACATTTATTCTCTGAAGAAAATAAAGTACAGATGTCTGCACTGAGGGGACCACACAGAGAGATGAAGATGGAGATACCTTATGCAAACAAGGGAGTTTAGCAAACTTAGGCATGATAAATGCTGAGATCCCCCAGACTGATTCTGCCATTTGGCTCCCTGAACAATGGCAGCCCTGTCATTAGCCTTCAGGAGGGATGTTTCAAGAATCTTCTTTAGGGAATCAGCTCATCCTAACAAGAAATATCTAAAGATATTGACTTCCACATTTGGGGTTTCGTCAGTGGTAGCTGACAGTGAGGCCAACCTGTAGTGAAGGATACCAAAGGAAATCCCACCCAAAGCACTGAACTTTTGGTCACTTTTGCTAGCCCCTACCCTTACGTGAACAGATAACCAAGGATCACCAGACATGTCAGAAACAGCTCCAAGATAGATAGCAAAAGACACAAACAGAAGAAAGCAACTTAGAAACAGACTATCTGGGGAAAAGGAAATTCTGAAAACATCACAATTAATATCCCTAGAGAGGTAAGAAAAATACTGTACACATGAAAGAATATGATAATCTAATAAGAAACATTAAGAACAGTAGTTCTACAACTTTCTGGTTTAAAGATTCCTTACTGGGGTGCTTGGGTGGCTCAGTTGGTTGTCTGCCTTCGGTTCAGGTCATGATCACAGGGTCTTGGGATCAAACCCCAGGTTGGGCTCTCTGCTCACTGGGGAGCACACTTCTCCCCCTCCCTCTGCCTGCTGCTCACCCCACTTGTGCTCTGTGAAATGATTAAATAAAATCTTTAAAAAAAAAAATAAAGATCCCTTACCTTAATACTTTTAAAAAATTGAGGATCCCCCCAAAGCTTTTGTTTATGTAGATTTTATTAGCATATATGTTATTGGAAATGAAAACAAATTTTGAAATATTATTCAACAAAACATTAGGTAGGATATATAATAACTATAAAAACAAAAGTAATGTATTGTTATGAAGAAAATATTTTACCAAAAAAATGAGTGATGATGGTGACTTTGCTTTACATTTTTTCAATTCTTTTTAATGTCTAGCTTAATAAAAGACAGCTGGACTCTCACATCTGTTTCTGTATTCCATCTGTTACAGATCATCTAATATTCACATAAGAAATTTTAGAAAGAGAAAACAAAGGATACCATTTTAGAACGGTAGATTCCACAGAATTTTTCAGAACTAAGGATATGAGTTCCAGACTGAAAAATTCCATCAAATACGCAACCAAATGAGTAAAATTAGGCACACCAGTCTACATCATTGTAGACATTTCAGAATCTGAGCTAAAGAACCATCATACAGGCCTCCAGAGAGAAAAAAATATATATATAAGTCATATCTGAAGGACCAGGAAATAGAAAAACCTCAGATTTCTCAATAGCAATTCTGGAATCTAAAAGAAAATAGAACATTGTCTTCAAAATCCTGAAAGATATTTAAAACCATACTGTCATCAAGTGTAAGGGTAGAACAGAGACATTTATAGAAACACAAGATCCCAGAATGTTTTTCTTCATACACCATTCCCAGAAACTACCAGAAAATGCATTCCTACAAACTAAGTCCTTAAACCACATTAAAAACAAAGACAAGGGATACAAGAAACAGAAGATATGACACAGAGCAGAGGCAAAGAAAATACCGGGAATACCCAGGATGATGATGATGACGGAAGATCCTCAAGATGACACATCTGTGACATGGGTGTAGAGAGCAAACAGTCCCAAAGGAAGCAGATCAGAAGATGCCAAGAGATTTCTCTAAAAAGATGAACCTGATGAGAATGTATGTATTGAGAATAAATTTAGACAACTGTTACAAAGTAGGAGATTAATTTCACATATAAAGATAAGCAAATATGCATAATTAACTCCAGGAAAGACAAAAAGCTGTACATGAAATATGATCATAGCTTACTAATTCACTCAGCTCTAAATCGCACTTAAATAGTCTTAATATAAGATCTAACAGAAATTATAATCTGTCTATACTGAAACAACAGAGCAGGGGAAGGCAAGTATGCCTGTCAAAGTAAAACAGAAGAGAGAAGTTTGATAGTTTCTTATCTTCTGAAGTGGAAATTCAATAGCAACTATTAAAAATTGATTTAAAAAGAGCAGTAATACGAGCATATTATTTATAGACATGGAAGTAAATTCTAAAACCTTAGCTAAAAAGGTTTAAAGAGGGTACCTCTGTGGAAAGAGAAATAAGGTTACTTCTCATCCTAACCAATTTTCGCATAGTTAGGTGACTCGTTCATTGTAGAAATATGAAAATACAACGTTTTAAATGTCATGCAAGTTTCAAAAAGCAAAATAAGGGGTGCCTGGGTGGCTCAGTCAGTTAAGCGTCCAA
The DNA here is from genome assembly GCF_023065955.2 of Ursus arctos. Taxonomy (NCBI): domain Eukaryota; kingdom Metazoa; phylum Chordata; class Mammalia; order Carnivora; family Ursidae; genus Ursus; species Ursus arctos. The sequence continues at coordinate 54,840,679 of NW_026622764.1, read as the reverse complement.
TTCTTCGTTCTGGCTCAGTTGATGATCTCAGGGTTATGGGATCGAGTCCTGCATTGGGCTCCCCTCTTAGCAGGGAGTCTGCTAGGGATTCTTTTCCTGTCCCTCTTCCTCTGCCCCCTCTCCTCGGCTCATGCTTATGCTCTCTTTCTCTCTCTCGAATAAATAAATCTAAAAAAAATAGAGTCCAACCAAAAAGCAGCCTTTAGGGAGAAAAAATGTAACTACTTTCTCATTTTGGTTATATCTTAAACATTTGAGTTTTTGAGGAGATTGAACATATTTACCACAAATTGAAGCTAATGTTCTTAAACAGTATATCTTTGTTAAATTTTAGAACTCCAAGGTAAACAGATAATGCCATTAGCCCATGTGAATTGGGACAATGAAGATTTGCCAGGCAATATAATCACGACAACCTAAAAATTTTGATAATTATTTTCTAAGCTAATTTAAATTGCAGAAGGAATTTTATTGCTGCTCTATACATGCTTGTTTACTTAGTATTATTACTTCAAAGATCAAATATATATTAAAGCTAAAAGCTGGTCTCATATACAATCTTACTAAGAATAAAACCAAGGAGAAAGTTTCATTGCATCTGATATAGATTATGGCATCGCCTTACTCATAGGTATTTTGGTTTTCTCTCCACTACTGGCCACATACTAACATCTCAGTAAGTACTAATGTTAAGAATAATACACTTGAAAGCACTTCTGCTGAAAGTCACATGTCAGTCTAGTAGATTCTATATTCTATTCTGATAGAGTGCAGTGCATCAACTGGTGACCAATGCCAGTTTTGATACATCTGAATATTTGGGCTGAATTCAGCAAGTATTAGGCACCATCTTTGTTCCAAATACTTTGTTAGGCTATCCAGAAAGTGGAATGTTTACACTAAAGAGCCTAGACACATGCTTGGTCTACTTCTCTATGTTTGTCATAACTGGTTTTGTTCTTATTAAATTTCAGTATGCCTTGCTTGTTGTCAATCATCTAAGTTACTCTGGAACAGAACAGGAGTTGCTCATTGCCTGGAAAGAAACAGACATCAAATTTCCCAAGAGCGGCAGTGGGGTAGGCTTCTCTGAGCTTTACTGAAGGCACTCCTTTATCTTATATAGCCATAGCCTCTAGTGCCTTGAGGGAAGCTCTCTCCTAAGCTGTAATGAAATGGAAATGGGAGAATTAGGAAGAAGCCATACACAAGGACATTCTATGATTTGCCACAGCTCTATGTCACTGGGAATGAGACATGATGGGTCCTCAGCCACACAGATACAGCAGAATGCTAGTGAACAAAGAACAGCCCATTCATGGTGGGACAGGGCTTGGGGAACCACTATAGTGAAAGGTCAAGAAGCAGTACAAAAAAAACAGAAAACATGGAATTAAAATCAAAGACCTACTTTTATTTTTTCTTTTTAAGATTTTATTTATTCATTTGAGAGAGAGCATGCACACACAAGCATGTGTGAGCAGGCGGGGGGGAGGGGGGACGGGATGGGAGCAGAGGGAGAAGCAGACTCTCCACTGAGCAGGGAGCCCAACAATGCTGGGCTGGATCCCAGGACTCTGAGATCATGACCTGAGCCAAAGGCAGACACTTAATCAACTGAGCCACCCAGATGCCCCCAAAGACCTAAGTTTAAATATTAGGCCTATCCTTTTCCATCTGTCTTTTCTGAGCAAATAATTTAACCTTTTAAGTTTCGGGTCTTGTTAGTAAAATTTAAAAAGTTAATACCTGTTTTTCATTTTTTAATATTTAATATAATTCATATAAATATCCAAAGCATTGGACTCTGTACATTGTTTAGCAGTAATAAGGCACAGTCATCCCAGGGCAGGTTAATCTCAGTTACGATGCTGAAAGTGGTCTCTACTGATTTGAATCTCCAATGACAGTATTTAATATTCTGGTGTCAAGTAGGAGTGATCACTAGATCAAGTAATATTGAGGCAGTATGCCAGCTAGGACACGAAGGTCCAGGGGGGAGGATAGGCACACCACTTCTTCCCAACTCTCCTAGTTTCCATAAAGACAGATTGTGACAGGCATAATAATGGCACCCTCGAAGAGATCTAGATCCCCATCCCTGAAACCTGTGACTATGTTATGTTACATGGCAAAGGGGACTTGGCAAGTATGATTAAGGATCATGAGAAACGCAAAGTATCCTGGAAGGTATCCACTGGTGGGTCCATGTAATCACAAGTGTCCTTAAAGGCAGGAAGGTCAGAGTCAGAGATATGAAAACAGAAGCAGAGATTGAGATGATGCCATGCTGGAAAGGAGCCATAAGCCAAGCAATTTGGGCAGCCATTAGAAGCTGGAAAATTCTCTGCTAGAGCCTCAAGAATGCAGCCCTGCCAACATCTTGATGTTAGCCCAGTATACCCACTTTGACTTTGTGACTTCCAAAATTCTAAAGTGACTGTGTTGTCTGAAGCCACTAAGTTTGTGATGATTTGTCACAGCAGCAATAGGAATTAATACAGACTTTCCCTTAACACTCCTGGCCTGTCCCCACTCCTCACTCTTCTCCCTAGCGTTTCAGTGGGGACCATACAGTTAACTCAGCCTCTCTTTACTCCCTTCCTCCTAGGGGCAGCCCTTGCAGGAAGTGTATACTCCCCTCTGCTCCTCCACGCCACTGCTTCCACAGGCGCCAACCCCCAAGCTGGGTGAGTGGAAGGTGGGCAGTCTTGCAGTGCTGACTATGTCTGGATGAGTAAGTCCAGCTCTGGAGCTAGGTGTAGGGAACTGGCCAAAGCAGCACATGTAAGCTAAATCCTCCAATCCAGCTTTAATCGCTAATAGAGCTAATAGCTTCACCCTCATCTGTCTGCTTTATTTCTCAAATGATTTAGAACCCAGGTAGAAAATGGGACAGAACTGATTTTCAAGTATTGAGACCCTGAAAAGTTATACATGATACTAAGGTAGAGATTCAGTTATTAAGAGGGCAAGAGAAACAAAAGAAAAAATGAACTTGTGGGACTTCATCAAGACAAAAAGCTTCTGCACAGCCAAGGAAACAGTCAAAAAAACGAAGTGGCAGCCCACGGAATGGGAGAATATATTTGCAAATGACACTACAGATAAAAGATGGGTATCCAAGATCTACAAAGAACTTCTCAAACTCAATACACGAGAAACAAATAAACAAATCATAAAATGGGCAGAAGATACGAACAGACGCTTTTCCAATGACAACATACAATGGCTAACAGACACATGAAAAGATGTTCAAAATCATTAGCCATCAGGGAAATTCAAATCAAAACCACACTGAGATACCACCTTACGCAAGTTAGAATGGCAAAAATGGACAAGGCAAGAAACAACAAATGTTGGAGAGGATGTGGAGAAAGGGGATCCCTCCTACATTGTTGGTGGGAATGCAAGTTGGTACAGCCACTCTGGAAAACAGTGTGGAGGTCCCTTAAAAAGTTAAAAATTGAGCTACCCTATGATCCAGCCATTGCACTACTGGGTATTTACCCCAAAGATATAGACGTAGTGAAGGGAAGGGCCATATGCATCCCAATGTTCGTAGCAGCATTGTCCACAATAGCTAAATTGTGGAAGGAGCCGAGATGCCCTTCAACAGATGACTGGATTAAAATGTGGTCCATATACACAATAGAATATTACTCAGCCATCAAAAAGAATGATGTCTCAGCATTTGCAGCAACATGGATGGGACTGGAGGAGATAATGCTAAGAGAAATAATTCAAGCAGAGAAAGACTATTATATGGGTTCACTCATTTATGGAACATAAGAAGTAGGAAGATTGGTAGGAGAAGAAAGGGAAGAAGAAACGGGGGTAAACAGAAGGGGGAATGAACCATGAGAGACTATGGACTCTGAGAAACAAACTGAGGGCTTCAGAGGGGAGGGGGTGGGGAAATGGGATGGGTTGGTGATGGGTATTAAGGAGGGCACGTATTGCATGGGGCATTGGGTGTTATACGCAAGTAATGAATCATGGAAATTTACATCAAAAACTAGGGATGTACTGTATGGTGACTAACATAATAAAAATTATATAAAAAAAAAAGAGCGGACATGAGAACAGAAATCTAGCCCTTTTATTGAGCCAATATAGAACATGGAAATTGCTATCCTTAAGAGTCAACATGGAAGACAGATTACTATCCTTAAGGTGTCCTGGTAGAATGGATTAAGGAGCTAGTCCATGCATGTCAGACTGCAGGTGGAGGTGATCAGTGGATCTGGCTTCAAAGCCATAGAGAAAGCAAGACTACAGCTACCATTCTAGGCACACAGCTCATAAAAAAATTAGAGAGAAGCCTAAAATGTAACCATGTTCTTTCTTCAAATAAGTACTGCTTTCAAAAAAAAAAAAAAGAAAAAAAAAAACTTGAAGAATCCGAGTTGCCAGCTTCAGTCTTCCAAAGAAGGAAAGGCAATCACCCTCAAATTTCTCAATCAATTTCACAAGCTGATGCTCTGATGAGTCCATCATTAGAATTCTCTTTGAAGCTACAAAGAGAACTATTGGAGGCAAAAGCATGTATAAAAGCAGTTCTGTTGGGATCTAATTATTGCTGATTTTGTTAGAGCAAATATGTGGAACTCCATTCCATTCCCAGATAACTTGGAGATATTCATCATGCTTCTGGTAGGCATAAAGCAAACAAAACTTATGTATTTTTTTTAATTTTTTCAGTCAGAAGAACATATTGACAAGGCCGTTAGGAGACATATTGATTGCAATTATCAATCATTTCACAGAATTGGGAAGGTGCTTCCCAGCTGTGGATTGATCCCTGAAGAGGCTGGCTCTAATGATCTCAGTCGTTATCAACAGCTAGGAGCAGCCCACAGGGAGCCTCAGCGCCCAGAGTGAGGGTTTACAGCCCAAATGAAATTTCATCACTCAAAATGGAAAGCAATTAAATCTAAGCCGATCATCCCTGTCTTCCTTCTCTTTTGTTCATCTTAGTTTTTAGAACCTTCCCAAAGTTAGTACATTCCAGGCAACTAGTCAAGGAAGTTAAGTGAGTTCTGCTTTGAAGAGTAATTTGGAGCATGCGGTTATCCGATGAGATGTGGACAATGTGGGAAAAGCACTTGGGTAGAGAAGGGAGAGGTGCAGCAAAGAGCAGGAGCTCCACCATGGAAACAGAAAAAAAACGGAAGAACAAACTCCTCTGCTTCTCTGTTTGTAAAGACAGAAAAAAAATTTGTAAACTGTATCAGTTTTGAAGAGGTACTTGAATAGTTAGGCTCCATGGCACCTGAGCAGAGCACTGTAGGTGCACGGATTGACTTGACTTACTCTAGAAAGAGTCACAGCAGGGATCTGATTAAAAGCAAATTCCTATTGTTAGATGGTAAGAAAGAAGCTTAGTACATGGTAAGTTACAGGCTTCAAAACTAATTGGAATAATGCAGTTTTCAAAGAAGTTATACGGTCATGGAGGTTTTTTACCTATTCATTTAAGTCAATAGGATGAGACCCTGGGAGGGATCCGTTCCTTCCAGGGTCATGTGGACATGGTGATCAGACATGACAATGTTGATCATATTAAGTTCTTTCACAGAAAAGTATGAGAAATTTAAATAAATATTATCTACAAAATGTAGTTTCCTTGTTAATGCCCTTATCTTAGTACTTTTACTTACTCAACATACATTTATAGAGCACCTACTACATGCATCAGGCACTGAGCTAGGCTCAGAAATAGAATTTAAAAATACAGAGACTCTGCCTTTAAGGCGCTCCATCTATGTAAGACAGACATGCATCTGTTTAGCTACTCTTGCCTAGAGGCACGCTAGTCACTATTCCAAATACCATCCTGGTCTGTCAACTGCTAGTTACTGGTCTGCAAGGAATTCAACAGAAATTGATAATATACCTTTAGAAAATTTTTATACAAGCTTGAAATTACCACAATACCTAAGCACATGATCACTTTTCTAGTAATTTATTTATATTGTATGCTGCAAAATGTCAGACCGTAACAGACTTGAAATTAAAATGCATATACTATACAATGTATGCATGTATGAATATATATATATGTGTGTGTGTATATATGTGTATATATATATGTATAGATGTATATGTATATATATGTACATATATATATATATCAATCCTTAACCACAGATCTTTTGAGAAACACCACTTAACATTTTAGAGCTTTCATATTAGAACAAAGTGAAATTAAACAGTGCAGGCAAATAGAACTTTAGAATCCTTTTCCACCCCACCCTCAATTAACTCAGTTTAGATTAACGTTCTTAAAACAGACTCACTGCAAAGTCTAGAAATCTGCCTAAAAACTTTCTTTTAGCATATAGCCTGGGAACATGCTGGCTATCTAGGATCCTCAGACAGCTTTATTTGTCATACATCCCTGCTAGTTCCCAATAGCTATCTTGTCTATTACTTTTCGTAGCCCAAATAGGAAACCAGGGTCCCCTCTTGTAACTAAAATGTGGACAGGTTATAATTTTCAAAAGCAGCATACTAGTCTTGGTTTAAGAAATTCTGAGATGATCAGAAAAATGAGAGGCTTTCTAAATAATACTCTTAAAAAGATAGATGGTAAAAACCCTTGAGAAACCACCTTTCCCCATAATATCTCTTAATTTCATGAAGATTTATTCACTAAACAAATGTTTATGCAATACTTCCTATGTAACAATCCTATATACCATGGATTTAGTTGCGGACACAATTAAGTCCTCACCCTTATGGAACCTATCTATGAAGTGACAAAGATAATAAACACACCCCAAAAAGTATGAATAAGTAAATAATGTAATTTCAGATAGTACAATGAAGAAAAAATATGACCATAGAACATGACTGGGTATTTGTATCAGGGAGAAGTCGTCCTCTGTAGTAGTGGGGAAAGGACTCAACAAAGATGACATTTGACCTGAGACCAAAATGATGAGGGAACAACCATGTGGACACTTAGTGGGACACACAAAGTCACAGAAAGGGGGATGGGGGAACTGTCAGGGATATACTATGATCGTCAGCCAGACTGATGAAATGAAGAAAAGCAAAAGTGGTAAACTCAAACACCTACAGGTAGACAGGGAGACAACTCCAGAAGAGAACAGAGAAGAGCATTCCAGGCCAAGGAAAGAGTACAAAGGTCCTGAAATGGAGCAAGCTTGAAGTGTCATGGGCTTTATAAAAGAGCCCACATGTTTATCAATCCTCTTTGTCCTCTTTGAGAACATTTTCTTTTTTTTTTTTCTTTTTTTTTTTTTCTTTTTAAGATTTTATTTACTTATTTAACAGAAAGAGAGGGAGCAAGTGAGCACAAGCAGGGGGAGCAGCAGAGGGAGAGTGAGAAGCAGGCTCCCCACTGAGCAGGGAGCCCAACGAGGGGCTCGATTCCAGGACCCTGAGATCATGACCTGAGCCAAAGGCAGATGCTTAACCCGCTGAGCCACCCAGGTGCCCCAAGAACATTTTCTAATTTTCCCCAGGACTCTCAGCAAACCACTACCGATAGAAAAAATTATCACTTACTGACTTCAGCTTAGTCTTTATATCTCTTCCATGTGTTGACCTTTGCTTCCTCTCCATGCCATTCCCAGTAGATCCTAACATCCAAGTCAGGACCACCACCAGCATGACCACAGTCTAAAACAGAAGTCTGAATTTACTGCCACATTATATACCAGGTAATGACAGTGAATCAGGTATGTAACAACTGGGCATAAAATGAAAGGAGTGGTATTTGAAGATTTGTCCTAATCTTGTCATGCACATTTTAATAACACATGTCTTAAAGGCCCTTGGCAAATTTCAATGACACAGGAACAATTTTTAAAAATTGTTTAATGATAAATAAAACTTAATCAACATTTGGACATTTGAAGCCTTTAGTAAATGGACCAGAATAGATTTAGGACCTGGGGAAGTATTTCAAAAGCCAATATCATCACAAGTTTCAAGTACAACCACATTGTATATGTAGATATCTAGTACTAAAAAAAAAAAAAAAAAAAAAATCACTGTGATTATGTTTATCATTTGCTAACATGAAAGGCCCCCAAGTAAATGATAGGAAACAAAAGGTTTCAAAAGTGAAACTAAAAGATAAATCATTCCAAGAATATGGAATTATATAATTCATATTTAGAAGATTAAAAAGATATTTAATAACTTCCTTCAGTGAACAGAATTATTTATGCTGATACAATGAGTATAATTGAAAAGGAAATATAAGAACAAGAAAACTGAATACTAGTGTGAAAATTCCATTTGGTAGGAAATACAGATTATCTCATTATTATTGCTCAATATTTATTAAAATCCTGTTTTCCAAATGTTGCCAATTATGAAATTCCAAGCAGATGTACCTTAAGTGAAGGATCTGGAATGGTTTGCAGACTCATAAAAAATGGTAGAACTATTGAAGTTTGCCTCTCAATGAGCTTCCACCTCCCTTCGAACACTCCTTTTCAATATTATTCACCTATCAGTTATTGGGGTGCTACTAGGGATGAGCCACTGGGTTACAAGCAAAGGTGTAACTCAAACTCCAGTCTTCTTTCCAGGCTATCAACTAACATTACCCACCTTCCATACAAACCCATCAAAATTCTTAGTCTCTATCTAGAAATTAAAAGAACATTTGGATTCAAGTAATTCACATCACATTGGGAATGACTAATATGTTTAATTTACTGATACAAGCTAGCATTGCCCATATTCCCAGGAACTTACATAGCATATCTGTGCCTAAGGTTTTCCCAGAACTGGGTAAGGATAAAATATGTATGAATCTTAACATCTTCAACTAGGAGCCCTCGACCAACAATTCTAGGAAATTGGTAGTATAAATACCCTAGCTTCCTCAAGTTAATGAATTCTGAGAAGTATGTTTTGTATATTTCTTGGGGTCTACTTGCTGGATTAATTTCTAGCCTCCTACCATGTTTGCATCATAGTATACCCCCTATTGACTTATTTGTCTCCTCTGTTTCAATTCTCCACTTCCTTACCAGTGTTCCCTGTGTCTCCCAAATAAACTCTCTGCACCCAAATTTTTGCCTCAAGATCTGTTTTTAAAGGACCCAAATTAAGATACCCTTCATGAACTTATTTGCATATGATAATCCTGTTTATACAAATGGATTTTCTCTATACCAGGAGCTTTGGGGCAATTGTGATTGGGAGGCCTCTCCTATGCCCATTACCCACATCAGCACCCACCTCATTCTCTGATCTTTCTGTCCTACACAGCCCTCAGGCCAACCCATGTTCCTACCTTGCCCACAGCATTCTCCTCCTCTTCCCAACCCCAATGATGTCTTCCACATCTGAAATCATGTCTCACTTACTGCTTCAACCACACTTATCTCCAACACAAAAGGACCTCAGGTGACTTTACACATGGAAGCAATAGCCATGTGAGTTCCTTTCTGTCAGGATCTGTCTAATCACTCCTTCAATGCCAAGGTCTCTTTAAGGGGCAAGGTGAGAAGTATTAGATCAAGTCTTTAAAATGCCCTCACTCCTTCAGGAACCTGAGATTTGGACTCTGACTTAGCTCCACAGCCCGTTACACCTGAGCTCTTGTCCAACATTACTTATGGCTCATCAGCGATTTATGATATATGGATATCATTCTTTCACTTGATCCCCTTAAAAACAGCACTAATTTTTTTAAATCCTTATTTCTCAAAAGACTCATCATCTGCCATCATTCAAGTCTAAACTCTTCTTTCCACCTGTCTTTCAGAAAAGCCCCTACCAAACACCCAATTATAGACCCTTCAACTGACTTCCAGAGCTGCTCAGTTTCACAGGCTGCAGTTGGATTTAATTTTCCTGATGCTGGGATTAACTTCATTCTGCTTCCGAGCAATGAGGTCACCATCCCTGTCAGCACTTCCAACAAAGAAGATCATTTCCACAGACTGGAAAGTTCATATTGGGTTTCTTCCCATGTGTATCTTTTAGGAAGTATCTCTTAGTTTTTTTTTTTGTTTTTTTTTTTGTTTTGTTTTTTGTTTTTGTTTTTTTGTGCTATCCTTGAGTCTATTTTGGTTTAAAGGCATTTATAATATCTATCTGAACCATAATGAACATCCCTATGGCAGAAATAAAATCGACATATGTCTTTCTTTTGAGAGGTGCAAATCTGTGTATATCCTCCTCCCAGCGGACACCTAGCTTTTCAGTTAGCTTCCTCCATTTCTTTTGCTTTCTTTTCATAAAGCAAGGTTTACAGCAGAGATGGACTTCTTTGTGAGCTTTCTGGCCACCTTCCTAAGTATCTAACAATTTATGACTCTTCTTCCATGTGAATTCCTTACCAAGATTTTCCAAGTTCCAAATATCTAACAGTGCAAAATCAGCCACGCTTAGAAACTTGTAGCACTAGTCCTACAATGCTGCCTCTTCATCCTGCAACCTTCTCGTCTCCAGAGAGCTCGGTGCTCATACTGCAACTTGCCCACTGTTTCTCAACATAAAATGGCATGCAATCTCCCAGCAGTAAAATCTTCAAAGCTTTCTTTCTAGTCAGATGCATCTAAAAGACAGCTGTGTTTTCCATGAATTCTTTGCTGCAGATTATACACATGCCACAGAAGCTGGTATCCTTTTTCCATGCTGCTGTTGCTCCAGAAATTTTTCAGTCTGTTTCTGAAGCTGTTCTGATAACACGTTACACAACAAAATGTAGTTGCCATTTTCTTTCCAAAGAGCATGTGGGGTTGATTCTCACTGCACTACAGGAGTCAGTGATAGACCTTTTTGCCTGGGGCAGGGGGAGGTAGGAAGGGCAGGATTCTCTCTCAATTCTGTCGCACTTCTACGCAGTTCCCAGCTCCTGGTTTGATGGCTGATGCAGTTTTCTTGTCCTGACCCACAACATCTCTGACTTGATTCACTTTTTCCCTTTGAATTTCAATTCTCTTGTGATTTCTTTGAAGTAAGCTCTCCAGCTCTTACACAGATAAAAGATGCCGAAGAACATTCAGGAGGAAAAACAAAGGACTTAGCAAACATTACAGTTTGGAGCTGTAAGTGAACCACTTTTTAGGGCATTTGGGAAAAAAATCAGAAAAAATATCTACAGAAAATAGTGTAGTCCACCATTAAGTTACAGGTGTGCAGCTCACATAAAGCATGGTAAAACAAAGTGGTTTAGGGCCAGTCTACCTTGTTGTAGGTCCTGGCCCCACCATTTACTCCCTATTAAATAGTTGGTATCTGTGACCCTGCACAAGTGTCATATCCTGCTTCCGTTTCCTCATCTGTAAAATGTACAAAAATAGCTAATAGGCTGGTGTAAGGATTAAATGGGGAAAAAAATACATGTTAATAATTGCCTACCTTATCATAAATGTTGGCTATTTTTATTGATCAGTCTAATGCGAAGGATATTATAAAGAAGAGTGTTTACTTTCAGGAAATGCCTGCATGTCATTTTCGATCAAAAGGCTCAGAAGGTAGCCTCTATCCTTCTCAGCAGCTCTATGTCTTAGACTCCCAAATCTAACAGTCTTTCCCCATACACCAACCAGTTGTTTAATTTGTTAAATTCCTTCTGAACCCCACATCACTGTTGGCATGCTTTCCGAGCACATGGCACTGCACTGAGCAACTGTGTTGAGGCACGAATGGGCCCAATGAGTAATAGCTCTCTCCTTTGCAGAGGTTCTGAACCAATTGAAAAATGCAGTAGAGTTAGGCAAGTAGAAAGAACACCCTTATGATAATGAAAGTGATAGTAGAGCAGATAGCTTGCATCTACAAGGAAGTAAGTCTCCTTATACTAAATCTTTGAAACATACAGACTTTCCTCTCAAGTTGTAACTACAGATCTTCCCAACCTCTACAGCAAAGCTGACCACATAAGGGCAGATGTGCTCCCAAGAGAAAGGGGGGAAAGAAGGAACTGACATGCACATGCCCAGTTTCCCCTTCCCAAACCCCCACTGAGATCGTCAGATCTCTAGAGAACTTGCATGAGGAAGTAAAACCAGGCTAAGACAGAAATGCTAGTGATGTTGCATCTACCAGAGAGGAAACATGAAGAGTGGAAAGCAGCACTCTTCCCAACAGGCAGGAAGCTACTATAGCGGAAGACTGGCCAGTAGTCTGGTTAAAGGAAGGCCAAACTGCAAGTTCACAGTCCTATCATCAGAGCCTTGCCTTCCTTTTCCTGCCCCGAATTTCGGGGCAGGGGGGTGGGGGGGTGGAGAGAGAGAAAGAAAAAGAATTATCCCACAAGCCCGCATCTGAGTTTTAAATACCTCAGTTTTTCTTCAATTTGCTATGTCTGTCATATTCTCTGACATTCCAGGAAGCCCTGCAAAACTGAAAAATATAGCCAGCGCTACGAGAAGGTGTTTTTTGTGCCACAGATGTGCACCAAATGATGACAGTAGAGATGGGTATCGCCTACATCCCTTGTTCCCTTTCTATCCCAGTCTCACCAAAATATGAGAGGACACCTGATACTGATCATAGACAGTGTGACACAGTATTTTTTTGACATGCCCTTAAGTATAGTGACTCAAGAATTTGTTAAGGAAACAAAATGTGGTGGGCAGGGAAAGCTGTCAGTCAGGACTTCATGGATTTGTTTTTGTTTCATTTTTTACGAAAAGTGCACAGTGTTTTAATGGTCAGATCTCCCGTTTGCCCTTCGTTTTGCTTGCTTCCTTTAAACAACTCTGCCTTGTCTGGGGTCCTGTCAGAGGATTTCACATACCACACCCAAGCAAGCTTATCAACCTTGTAACAAAGCTGTACTTTTTTTTTCTCTCTCAGCCACTCTATTTTCTCCATCTTGTGGGTGTTGTGCTAGAATTCAGAAATAAGCCCAAGTAGAAATAAGAACTAAATTATTCCCTTTCACTTACAAAGGTACCGTCTCCTGACACAAACACAAGTCCTCCTTGATGAAGAAAGGATCACTACTGGAAACCTGGCTGACCCAAGGTCTAAAGACCAAGGAAAGAAAGGGAGATAAGAACATCTGAGAAGCCCCCTTGCCTCAGAAGGGCGTCAATGAGAGAAAAGAGACGTTTTAGTAAGTATCTTCACTCTGAGGTGGAAGCAAACAAACTTTTTTGTTTTTGTTTTGTTTCCTGATAGTTCTATAGGTTAAATTCCATGGGAATATATAAACAACATGTGATCTTTATACTCCCTACCACTTCTCTGACCCAAATTTCTTCAAAAAATTGCCAGCAGACAACAAAATGTGACTACCATGGCCAGGAAGCCAACAATTTTTCTTGAACGAGGCTGTCTCTCTGGAGTGCTGGCTTTCTTTCTCATTAAAAGATAATAGCCCCTTTTTAGACAAATAAAATGAACTTCCATGACTATTTCTAGAGAGTTTGAGGATTCTGAACAGCATGGTTGTACAAAATCATATTCAACAATGCAGAATAACACCACAAATTATGTAAAAAATGAGTTTCTTCTCATTCAAACTAAAATGTTTAGTAAATAGTAGGGTATAAACCACCTATTTGCCCAGGGCATACTTACCCATTCCTCATACTAAATATTACAATTTGCCAGGAATCAAAATAGAGCTCTAAGTCTACCCCACCTTAGCACAAAATGAAATATATTGTATTTTAAACGTCTACATTTTTTTTTCCAAAATTTGGATGTAGGCAGGGACAGAAGTAAAGTATGTTTCAGAATGGAAAAAAATAAGACTCTATTTGGTCAGTCTCCCAAAGACACACACGCCCCATCATCCTGCAACGACATCACCCTGCAAAGAGGATTCTTCAGCACCACATGTGTTCCACAAATAAACTATAAAAGGCTTAAACCTGAATTTCGAAAAAGCACCAAATAATTATTATAATATAAGCATGTTCCAAATATTGCATGGGACACACTTATGTGGGGAAAAAAGTATTGTCTGATATTCAACTTCAATTGGGCATCCTATATTTTTATTTGTTATAGATAGTAACTCTACACCTCGACCTTTCACACCCTGTTAAACCCTGGTCACTGGATTTGAGAGATAATGCTGCTTTATGAATAAAATCACAGCAGAAATGGCATCATTCATGCTGGCCAAGTCTTGACTGTTTTCTTTTTCATTACTAGTTCAAAAGAAAATTTTGAGAGAGAACGTTAATCCAACATTTTATTTCCTTATTAAAAAAAACAAAAAAAGCGGGGCGGGGGGAGGGGGGCTAGGTGGCTCAGTCCATTAAGTGTCAGACTCTTGGTTTAGGCTCAGGTCATGATCTCATAGGTCCTGAGTCCAAGCCCTGCATGGGGCTCTGCGCTCAGCACGGAGGCTACTTGAAGATTCTCTCCCTCTGCCTCTTCTCTCATTCACACGTATGCATGTGCACTCTTTTAAATACATCTTCAAAGTAAGAAAAAAACAATATACTTCAAGCAATCTAGGTTTTTTTATGCAGCTAATACGTACAAAATCTTTAATATTTGCAAGGCAATGTTCCAAACTGCTCTACATTTGTCTCTATGAAATTAGTAATACCGTGGTAACAACGGTACCAACCAGAAAGCTTAGGCAAAGAAAAATTATGACATGTTATGCAAAACAGTCACTAGTGGAGCCAGGCATTGAACCCATGCTTTTGACTCCGTAACTGGCACTTGAAACAACTAAGCCACATGTTGCTTTAATTTCCTTTGAGTCCTTATCTATGAATTTTTTTTATTTGAATATAACTGACGCACAATGTTACATTAGTTTCAGGTGCACAACTTAGTGACTTAACAAGTTTATACATTATGCTATGTTCACTACAAGCACAGCTACCATCTGTCCTGTTACATCGCTTTAAAATCGTTCCTATTAAAATATCATTGACTGTATTCCTTATGCTATGCCTTTTATTCCCATGATTTATTCATTCCATAATTGGAAGCCTGTATCTCCCACTCCCTTTCATTCATTTTGCCCAAACCCTCATCCCCTTCCCCTATGGCAGCCATCAGTTTGTTCTATTTTTATTTTTATTATCTTTTTAAGATTTTATTTATCTGACAGAGAGAGAGCACATGTATGCAAAAGCAAGGGGAGCTGCAGAGGGAGAAGGAGAAGCAGGCTGCCCCCTGAGCAGGAAGCCTGATGTGGGTCTGGATCCCAGGACTCTGGGATCATGACCCAAGCCAAAGGCAGATGCTTAACCAACTGAGCCACCCAAGTGCCCCAGTTCATTCTATTTTTAGATCTGATTCTGCTTTTTGGGTTTTTTGTTTTTAAGATTCCATTTATGAGTTGAATCATACGGTATTTTTCTTTGACTTTTTCACTTAGCATTATACCCTCTCAGTCCATGCATGCTGTCTCCAACAGCATAGTCTCGTCCTTTTTATGGATGTGTAACATTCCATTGTATATATATCATCTTTTCATTATCCTTTCATATGTTGACAGACACTTAGGTTGCTTCCATGTCTTGGCTATAGTAAATAATGCTGCAATAAACATAAGGGTGCAGGTATCTTTTTGAATTAGTGTTTTTTATTTTCCCTGGGTAAATACCCAGTATGGAATTATTGTATCATATAGTATTTATGTTTTTAGTATTTTGAGGAACTTCCATACTGGTTTCCACAATGGTTATACCAATTTACATTCCCATCAACAGTGCACAAGAGTTTCTTTTATTCTACATTTTTTTTTTAAGATTTTATTTATTTATTTAACAGAGAGAGACAGCCAGTGAGAGAGGGAACACAAGCAGGGGGAGTGGGAGAGAAAGAAGCAGGCTCCCAGTGGGAGAGAAAGAAGCCTGACGTGGGGCTCGATCCCAGAACTCCAGGATCACGCCCTGAGCAGAAGGCAGACGCTTAACGACTGAGCCACTCAGGAGCCCCCTTTTATTCTACATTCTTTTTTTTTTTTTTTAAAGATTTTATTTATTTATTCGACAGAGATAGAGACAGCCAGTGAGAGAGGGAACACAAGCAGGGGGAGTGGGAGAGGAAGAAGCAGGCTCATAGTGGAAGAGCCTGATGTGGGGCTCGATCCCACAACGCTGGGATCACGCCCTGAGCTGAAGGCAGACGCCCAACCTCTGTGCCACCCAGGCGCTCCTTATTCTACATTCTTAACACTTGCTTCTTGTCTTCTTGATTTTAGCCATTCCAACAGATGTAAAGTAGTACCTCATTGTAGTTTTGATTTGCATATCCCTGACAATTAATGCTAGTGAGCATTTTTTCATTTGTCTGTTGGCTATCTGTAGGTCTTCTCCGGAAAAATGTCTATTCAGGGCCTCTGCCCATTTTTATTTTTTTTATTTTAATGTTTATTATATTGTTAGTCACCATACAGTACATCCCTGGTTTCTGATGTAAAGTTCGATGATTCATTAGTTGCATATAACACCCATTTTTAATTGGATTGTTTTACTGGTGTTTAATTGTTTAAGTTCATTATATATTTTGGATATTAACGCCTCATTGGATACATCATTTGCAAAATCTTCTCCCATTCAATAGGTTGCCTTGGTGTTGCCTTAATGGTTTCCTTTGCTATGCAAAACCTTTTATTTTTATGTATTCCCAGTTTATTTTTGCTTTTCTTTCCCTTGCTTTAGAACACATATCTAGAAAAATGTCGGTATGGTCAATGCCAGAGAAATTACAGCTTGTATGGTCGGTCCTTCTAGGATTTTTATGGTTTCAGGTCTCACATTTAGGTATTTAATCCATCCAGTTTATTTCTGTGTGTGTGTGTGTGTGTGTGTGTGTGTGTGTGTGTGTGTGTGTGGTGTTAGAAAGTAGCCCAGTTTCATTCTTCTACATGTAGCTGTCCAGTTTTCTCAGCACCATTTATTGAAGAGCCTCTCTTTCCCCCACTGTATATTCTTTCCCTTTTTTGTCATAGATTGACCATATAAATCTGAGTTTATTTCTGGGATCTCTATTCTGTTCTATTGATTTGTGTGCTTAATTTTGCGCCAGTACCATACGGTTTTGTAGTAGGTCTTGAAATCTGCAATTGTGATACTTCCAGTTTTGTTATTCTTTCTCAGGATTGCTTTGGTAACTGGGGGATTCTGTGGTTCCATACAAGTTTTAGGATTATTTGTTCTAGTTTTATGAAAAATGCGGTTATCTTGACAGGGATAGCCTGGCTTTGATAACATGGACATTTTGACAGTAGTAATTCTTATCCATAAGCACAGAATATTTGTGTGATCTTCAATTTCTTTCATCAGCGTTTTATAGTTTGAGTATTGATCTTTCACCTCTTTGGTTAGGTTTATTCCTAGGTATTTTATTTTTTTGAGGCAGTTATCAACTGTTCGGCGTTTTCTTTTGTTCCCCCATTTCTTTTACTGCAACTTCATTCTTAGTGTTAGAAACACTACCGATTTCTGAGTATTAACTTTGTATCCTGCAACTTCATTAACTTCATTTATTACTTCTAGTTTTTTGGTGAAGCCTTTAGCATTTCCTTTGTACCATATCATGTTATCTACAAATAGCAACAGTTTAACTTCTTTACCAATATAGATGCCTCACTTCTTTTTGTTGTCTGTGCTATAGCTAGGTCCTCCAGTACTATGTTGAATAAAAGTGGTGAAAGTGGATATCCTTGTCTTATTCCTGACCTTAGAAGGAAAGATCTCAATTTTCTATCATTGAGAATGATGTTAGCTGTAGGTTTTTTATATATAGTCTTTATTGTGTTAGAGTATTTTCCCAATAGCTCTATTTTGTTGGGTTTTTATCATGAATGGACGTTGAATGTTATCAAATGCCTTTTCTGCATCTTTTGAGATGATCATGTGATTTTTAGCTTTTGTTTTTTTTGATGTGTTATATGACATCAGTTGATTTGCAAATACTGAACCATCCTTGCATCCTGGGAATAAAATCCACAAGATCCTGGTCAACAATCTTTTAAATCAATATTGTACGTGGTTTGCTAATATTGAGAATTTTTCCATCTATGTTCATCAGGGATATTGGCTTGTAGTTTTCTTTTTGTGTTTGTGTGTGTGTGTCTTTGTCTGCTTTTGATATCAGGGTAATGCTAGCCTCATAGACTGCATTTGGAAGCTCCCCTTCCTCTTCCAGTTTTTGGAATAGCTTGAGGAGATTAATATTAACTCTTCTTCAAATATCCGGTAGAATTCATTTGTGAATCCATCTGGTCCTAGACTTATTTTTTAGTAGTTTTTCAATTACCAATTCAGTTTTGTTACATTTAATCAGTCTATTCAGATTTTCTATTTCTTCCTGGTTCAGCTTTGGAAGATTATGTTTCTAGGAATTTATCTTTTTCTTTTAGGTTATCCAGTTTGTTGGCATACAATTTTTCATAGTATTCTTTTATAATCCTTTGTATTTCTGTGGTGTCAGTTGTTACTTCTCTCGTTTCTGATTTATTTGGGTCCTTTCTCTTCTGCTTGATGAGTCTGGCTAAGGGTTTGTCAATCTTGTTTATCTTTTCAAAGAACCAGGTCTTGGTTTCATTGATCTTTTCTATTGTTTTGTCTTTTTGTTTTTTAAAGTCTGTCATGTATCTCTGCTCTGATATTTACTTTCTTCTACTCGTCTTGGGATTTGTTCTTTTTCTAGTTCCTTTAGACATAAGGTTAGATTGAGTTTTTTGTTTCTTCATGTGGATAAACTTATTTTGAACTCGATCACTCTTCAAACACTAAGGACTATATCTCCAATAGACTTAATTTTCCTTAAAAGTTGTATGAATCATTTTTCTCAATATTTACCTAAATCCTTATTTTGGCATTACCTTTTAAATGGTTTCCATAAATTCACTAGCTGCTATCTTAAAAACTATGTATTTTAAGCTGCATGAAGTGATCCTAGTTCTGGTTTCCCAAATTTGATAAGAAGGGCCACATTCTCTCAAATAACAGATTTAGTGATTATGGAAAATTCAACCGGAGCATATTATCCTAGTATCATTGTCATTATAGTGAAGAATTAATCCCACAGACTTTTAGTGACATTCCCAGTCATTACTCACCATCCTCCTATTTTTATTGAGAGTAAAAGAGGAACTGTGATCTGAAAGTGGCCATATCCTGGTTCTTTACAATGACAGACAAGGCTTTGTTTTCCAAAGGGCTTCTTTTTCAGGCAGGACTTCCTAAGGGTTCGGTGCTATCTGTCATCAATTAATTCTGTCATCAGTTCATCAAATGTTTGACAAAAGTATACTTTACCAGACACAGTATGGGGGGGGGCACGGTCTGCTCTCAGGGAGCTTATAATCTAATGAGGGGCACCTAAAACTGCTTACAGTGACTTCTCATTCTCCTTTATCTGAGTCTGTACCATCTGTTCAAAGCAGCTTGCTTTATGCATGTTAGATCTCAGGTGGGAGGCTGATAGGATAGACCCTCTGAGAGATCCAAATGCTTTTGAACACCAGCTCTGCATGTGTGGTCCCACAAGAGCTACTACTGAGTGTAGATCAAGGTGGTTGATGGCTCCTGTCCTGCCAGGCTCACTGGCCATTACTCTATTGCCTTCTGAGAATGAGACCCCCTGTCACCAGCACCCACAAGCTATGGTAAAAGGAGATTTCAAAATGGAGCAAGCAAACCTAGTTGAGAGTCTTTTTTCAAAATAGGATTGGAAGGCCATAAGGGAGGAGGAATTTATACATGTCTTCATTGGAGAAACTATGAACTTTTTTTTTTTTTTTTAAACCTTTCCGTCAGCTGGAAGCCCTCAGTCAGCACTTAACTTCCTCATCACCAGGACACCTGAATCACTGGCATTATGCACTTCCGAAGCAATCAATGCAATTAACAAGTTTCAATTCTTCATTTGTACATTAACTCAACCAATCCCAGCTTAACCTAGTTTCAGTCCGTTTTGCCTAGGGAACCTAAATGAGAACCACGCTTGTAGCTTTCTACCTATGTAATTCTGTACACACACACATGCACACACATACATGTCTTTCTCAGCACAAGTCAGGTTTCTGCCTGAATTTTTATCTTCCAAGTTGCAATTTTAACGGCCCAAATAAGCATTTGTTAGCTTTAATTTCCAGTGAGTTCTTGGTTAATGCTATAGTCCAAAACATTCCAGCCAGAGAAAAAGGTACGACAATAGTGATCATGCTTTAAGTAACTTCAGTCTTACGCAACAGTGGTAATTCTTGATGTTACCTGTTAAAAAGAAAGCCAAGACCCAAAATGGTGTCACCTAGGCCAAGTCACCAAACTGGGACTTAATATCTAACTTACTTGCAGTTTCACCCTCCCTGAGAAATCTAAGTCTTAACCTGTCGATCATGAATTCTCAGATCACTATCAATGAGGTATTCTGTCACCTGGGTCCTCTCCATCCCCTAAAGGAAGATGAACTAATCCACAAGGAAAATCTCTGCCTTTCCCCCTCAGGGAAGGTGACCTTGCCTGAACAATCTTTTCTTTTGCCAATAAATCTCTTGGACCCCACCCCCTTATAAAAACCTTCCATTTTGTGCAACTCCTCAGAGCTCTCCTTTACTTGCTAGTTAAGATACTGCCTGATTTAAGGATCACTTAATGAAGTCAATCAGATCTTCAAATTTACTCAGTTGGATTTTATTTTCTAACACTACGTTACCCCTCTTTCACCCGCCAGCCCAACCACTTGTGTAGGAAGCTGCCTTAGGATTCCTTTCTGCTTCTTTCCCAATGACTTGTTCTCACAAGGGCCACAATAGCCTAATGATTTAAACTTTTGGAATTCTATCTCAAACAAATCAACTTTGTTTTCTCAAGTTTTCTTGTCTCACGTGACACTCATTCAAACTTCTTTCCACATATATGGAATGTTAGCTGCCTCTGCATTACTCAGTTTCCTTTCCTTCACTCTCCCTGGATTCCCCCTCACTCAGCCACCAGGTTTCTATCAAGCACCTGCCAGCATCAGTGTAAACTCTGGAGCTGTCACCAGATAGAAAATCCCAATGCTCCTCCACTGAGAAGTGTTGCTTCTGTTGACCACAGCTGCCTCATCAAGTACTGAGCTCCCTGTAAGTGTTGCAAAATTTGCTGACAAAACTGACATTCTGGAACCCTTGATGGGCATCTGGACTGTGCAATGTTCTCAGAATAAGAGAATGCTTTTTTAATGCAATTTTTTTACACCATTTACACTACCTTCTATTAGAGGAACTCATACCCAAGCAGTACTGCCTTCCACTCCAGAGGGCTACAGTAGAAAGAGAATTTTAACATTTGTTTTTAAGTCTCCTCCCTTTAAGTTGAGAAATGAGTTCTAGGGTCACTGTGCTCATCCCTTCTGGAAATTGAGGCTTATTATTGGGCCAAACTTACTGGCCTGAACTTCCCTTATGTTTTTTTTTTGAAGAGGTAAAGCTCAGACCTTCATGGTGAGACCCCCTGACAGTCTCCCAGACAGGTATGAGTCCCACGTTTAGACATAGATTAGGTTTAAGCTGCAACTCTGCTGTCTTTGTGATTTTTTTTTCAGTCCAGAGTGTATAAAAGGCTTCATAACTAGCCAGTAATCTTGAAAGAGTACAAAAGGAGTAGTATAGAACTCTGTGAAGATCACAGAAATTTCCAAACTATTAAAATGTCCTATCAATATAAATTTAATTTCTTAAAAATTTACAGCTTTACAAAAGAAATAAAGTCAAAAGGCAAATGACAGGTGGGGAAAAATGCGGAGGTACACATGATAGATTACTTCCTTCTTTAACATGCACATAGATTTTACACATCAATAAAAGAGATGAACAGCACAACAGAAAAGTGAGCCAACAGTGCGAACAGGGAGTTCACAGAAAATGAAACAATAGCCAGGAAGTCTATAAAGAGATGCTTATCTTACTCATAATCAAAGAAATGGGAATTATAACAGGAAGATACTGTTTTTCACCTAAAAGATCAGAAAAGGTTTCGAAGAGCAATAAAATCTAGTGCAGGTACGGTAGGAAGAAATGAGCACACTAATGTACTGCTCTAAGAAGAATACATTATAATTGTTGGAGAGCATCTTGATATCAATAAAAATTAAGTTTACATACCCTTTGACCCAGGAAATACTAGGAATTTATCCAACAGACATATTTGCAAACATTAGAACATCCATTCAATAGAGTACTTGACCTTAGGATCTTTGTGTTTTCATATGGAAAACGTCTGTGTTAAAACAATTGTCTAAAACTGATGTATGGAGTAACATAGTTGGTATAATATAAACTGAGATAAGTAGGTGGATGGATTGATAGGCAGGTGCATAAGCACTTGTAATGCATAGTAAATTAGGTTAAGATAAGTAGAAAACAAAGTGGTTGGGTCTGGGGAGTGACAATAAAGGTGGGGTTGAAGTAGAAGCGACTGCAGTCATTGGCAGCTTTTAACCTTGCGCGATATTCCCTTCTCACTGTTCAAATTTCAATTTCACAAGGAACATGTGTTACTATAGTAATTCAAAATACCGCTTTCCAAAAATTAAGCCCCAGCTTAAATAACTCCTTTAAGTAGCAGGGCACTTCATAAAAGTGTCCCTTCAGGACCTGGTCCAGAACCATTTCACTTTCTCCATAGTTGGATCTGTGTCTCCTTTCTCGGATTTTCTTGGGCCAAGCTCATTGCTCTCTGTGGCTTATGGTCTCAATCTCTGCTCATCGTGACACACACTCCACTTTCTCCTGGTCACAACCTTAGCTGTTTCATAGGTTACACTCCTGTCTTTCATCTGGTCAATACAGTGACCTTCACTACTGCCTGTCCAGCCTGAGGCTACCCAGGGTCTTCCCACCAGAATGGTTTTAGCCAAGGTTTCAAAGGTATGCTGATAAATTGTTGATAAATGGGAAAAGTAGCTTTGGTAGTCTTCAGAACATGAAATGAAATAACCCACCGGAGCACAGATCCACATAGTTTAAAACCACCTTTGTATAAATGGCACATTGTGTTTTTTGGGTTTTTTTGTTTTTTGCCTTTTTTTTTATGTAACAGAATACAGAGGCAGAGACACTACATAATAAGTCATTCAACAACCATTCTTGAATTTTTTTCTTTCTGGTCCCAAAAGTTACACTATCTTTGTAGAAAAGAGAACTAGCAAATGGAAAACAAGTTGACATAATCCCATTGCTTTTTCACATTTTGATACATACAAATATGTGTTGGCTCTACAAAAATGGGTTTTATCTGTTTATGTACACCTCTTATTGCAATAATTTTTCTATGAGTAAATATGCAGCCACATTAGCATTTTTAACCACTATTTAATATTATGTTCCATTACTTGATGCATTCATTCATACAACAAATATTCAGGAGCCTCTTCTGGGCTCTGGGTATATAATCATGAATAAAAATATCCCTGTGCTATTGAGTTTATATTCTAGTGGGAGAGCAACAAATAAATATATAAATGCACGTGGAGACAAGCATAATTTTCAGAAAGAAAAGAGGGTGATGTGGTGTTGCACTGCAGGGTTCCACAGGGGAGGGGCCGGCCTTTAGGAAGGCTGACAGGGAAGGTGACCTTTAACAGGGATTTGAGTGAGGTGGGAATGAGCGACTTGGATGGAGATATGGAGACAGAGTCTCTTTTTTTTTTTAAAGATTTTTTTTATTTATTTACTTGACAGAGATAGAGACAGCCAGTGAGAGAGGGAACACAAGCAGGGGGAGTGGGAGAGGAAGAAGCAGGCTCATAGTGGAGGAGCCTGATGTGGGGCTTGATCCCATAACGCCGGGATCACGCCCTGAGCCGAAGGCAGACGCTTAACCGCTGTGCCACCCAGGCGCCCCTGGAGACAGAGTCTCAGGCAAAACCAACAGGAAAAGGCCTTAAAGGCTGAAAAAGTCTTTTCTTGTCCAATATTTATTTCTCACACTTAAACATTATATAAAGAGTCTCCTTTACCCTCCTCTATTATTTGGGGAGGATGGTTTAACTGTTGCATTTGAACCTTTTATTCAACTAGTATATTTATTGTAAGGGATCTTAAACAATACTCTTGTGAATGAGTACGTGTATCAGTGTAAATGCTCCTATCATTTCCCTAGGATAACTTCCTAGAGGTAGATTGAAAAATTTGACTTTTTAAAGATTTTTTGATGCACACTGCCAAACTGCTTGCCCAGGAGGACTTTAACAATTCGAAGCGTTTATGATACATCTCACCACACCCTTAGAAACAAGTGAAATTGCAAACACGGTCATCTAGGAGAACAAGAGTATCTCAGGGTTTTCCACTGCAAGGTCTTTTTAAAATTGCTTTATATGTATGTATATATCTACTTAGTTCTGTTTCATTTGCCTTCTCCTGTTTCTCCATTAATTCTTAATCATTTTTTAGTGTCTATTTTAGTGCCGTGATATTATATCCATAGAGAATGATGAAAATTATACCTGTTTTGGTATCTCCATTATAACATACAATTCAACCTTTAATCAATTTAATGGTTAAAAAATCCTTTTTCTGAATATACTGCAGCCCAACTCTCTTTAAAAATGTTCATTTGCAGGGCACCTGGGGGATCCCTAGGTTAAACATGTGGCTCTTGGTTTCAGCTCAGGTCGTGATCTGAGGGTCCTGGGATCAATCCCCCATGGGGGGCTCCACACTCGGTAGGGAGTCCATTGGAGAATTTTCTCTGCCCCTCCCCCAGCTCGTGCATGCTCTAATAAATACATCTTTAGAAAAATGTTCACTTGCATTGGATACCTTGTCTGTCCTACTTTAGTTTTTCTGGGACACTGTGTTGTAGGTGTGTCACTTGTTGATACCACAGAGTTCCATTTTGGTTTGGTAACCAAATATATATTCAAATTTATGTAATTTATAATTGTTATATCAGACATAGTGGATCTTATTTCTGTTTTATGTTTTTAACTTTATTTTCCTGTTGGTTCCTTTTATAATTTGCTTTTGTTTCTCTAACTGGAAAAGCATATTGAGTTATTTTCATTAGTAGTTAATTTTCAGTTTTTAGAAAACACAATTTAAACAATTTTCTAAATATTAATTTTTTTTATCTTTTCTTTTTCTACGTAAGGTTAAGTAATGCACTTAACTTCTTCCCTTCCTTTCTCTTTCATTTTTTTTTTAGTATGATTTGGAATTTTCATTTAATTTTACTATGGTCAATTGTTTTTCTGCTACATTGTATATATTCTCTTAAGAATATTTTCATCTTTTCTAATCATATTTACACTATTTAGAATCAATTCTATTCTCAAATAGTTGCCATATTCACTCTTATTTCTCATATTGTGATTTGCTTTGTAATTCTTTAAATTGTATCTCAGTTGATTAAAATCTTTATTTTTCCATATAGAATATGTGGAAGGACTTACACTTCAGGCCTTATAGAGTTGAGCCTGTATTTTCATGGCCTTCATAAATTAAAATCCACCTGCTATGACATACAGTTGAAGGAGATAGGTCACATGCACATACAGTTGAAGGAGATAGGTCACATGCACTTTAGGTATTGCTCCCTGTTTTTTTTCCAGGTACCTAATATTTCAAGTCTGCGACCAATTTGATATTTCCCCCCTTCATTAGCACTCTTTTCCCTCGATCTTATAGGTCTCACAAAATTCCAAAACTTTGTTATGTGCAGATTTTTATCAATTTTCATCAACTTTACCTGGTAGAGTGAGCCTTTTTACCAACTGGTTTAAGACCTTCCAATTCAATTTTTTGTTGTTGTTGTTGTTGTTAAACCTGAGAATGATATCATTGGTTCAATTCATTCTGTTCACTTCAGGAAAACCA
The DNA here is from genome assembly GCF_023065955.2 of Ursus arctos. Lineage (NCBI taxonomy): Eukaryota > Metazoa > Chordata > Mammalia > Carnivora > Ursidae > Ursus > Ursus arctos. Next base: position 54,814,935 of record NW_026622764.1, on the reverse strand, counting down.
AACTATCCTTGTGTTAGGTCTTCATTTAATGTCCTCCATATCTGGGATGCCTGGGTGGCTCAGTTGGTTGAGCTTCTGACACTTGATTCCAGCTCAGGTCATGATCTCAGGATCCTGAGACTGAGGCCTGCCTCAGCTAGCTGGAGGCATGGAGCCTGCTTGGGATTCTTTCTCTCCCTGTCTGCCTCCTGTCCCCCATGACCCCCATGCTTCTGTGCTCTTAAAACAATAAATAAAAAATAAATAAATAAAGCCTCCGTATTTGATGTCTTCAATCACTTTCATCTCTTTATCCTTTTTTCCCCTTTATCCTTTCTTTCAAGAAGGAGCCTTACAATCTGCTATACACCTCACTGATTCAATTCTCAACAAAATCTATTTCACGCTTTACAACATCTAACGTTATTTTTAATTCCGCTAATTACAAGTTCTGGTTTTCTATTTCCTTCCTATTTTTCCTCAGCACTACCAGATCTTTAATTCACTAAAATCTGTCGCTTTTCTTTTTCTAAAGAGTCCCTGTTTTCTTTCATGTACACGAGCACTCATAGCAGATTCTGTATAAAGTGTTTCTTGCTTGTAATAAAAATTTTCAAATAGGTTCTTCTTCTAACTTGCCTTTATGATACAAAATTTCTCAAAAAAATCCCATGTTTTTCCTTTTTTTTTTTTTTTTTAGTAAGTACAGAATTTCCAATGCCTGCTATTTGTTCAAAAGTATGTGACGGAATCTTCACAACTTATGTAAATTTTGAAATTCTCCTCTTGCAGAATCTTTGAGGGAAAAAAAATCTTATTTTTTTTTCCATTTCCATTCCTAATAAAGAAAGGCATTCTTTTACCCAATCTTTGTTTACAAGTAATGTGAATGTATCTTCCTTCAAGCCTCTCATAATTTATCTAGGTGTGTTTAGAATTCTCCTCTTAGATATTAATCTAGAGTGTTAGATAATCTAGTTTGAATAATTTCAAATAATTAGAAGGTGTAAGACCTTGGGAAGCAAGGCCATGGAACGTCCCAGTGAGGGAGACAATCTTCTACATGTTTTTCTCTGTTTCGCTTTTGCATCTATTGATCTGAATCTGATCATCTCTTTGGTCTGGCCCTGTCTTCAGATATGCAGGAACTGCATCTAGTCTTTTTTTTTTCTAGTGCTTATGCCTGTTTAGTTGGAGAATGGCTACACCCACTAATTACTGAATTTTCAAGGGAAACTTCCTATTGCGCACACACTTCCTAATTACCACGGCAAATGTTGTGTGTCCAGGGTCTGTGCCGAAACCCTGGAAAGTCCTATCTGAAGCTTGAAGTAAAATAGTCCTTGTTTTCCCATAGCATCCCTCACTTCCATACATGGACCCTCAGAAATAGTGTTGTGGTCTTCTCCAAAACTATGTGATTCCTGGAATTCTGTACCATTTTATTGAGAAAGAGTTATGAACTGACCGTTTATGACTCCCTTCAATATGCTGACAGGCAGACTAACACTTCTCAAGGATTCTGGTACATGGTCGGCATCATTCCCTCATTTCAGCACTAACGCATAATCCCCCCCCCCTTTTGTGTTTTTAGTTGTCACAGGCAGTTTCTATAACGTGAGTTCATATGCCGGCTCCTATATTGATGTATTTTTCCAGACCTTCACCACCTGGACTGAATATATGGAGATGCACCAATCACGCTAGCTAGGTAATCAAAGACAAAGGACTCGCCCTGCCCGCAAGCAACTTGTTGTTTTTTCGTTTTTGTTTTTGTTTTTAAAAACACAAGACTGAAGTAAGACCTGAATCCATCAGGCCACTCATCCCTGGTGCCTCTTCTCAGTTCCTTTGTATAAACTCAGCTATCTGCCAAGACTCCATTACTGAATTGGTTTCCGAGAATCAAGCAGCAGAACAAGTGACTAGAGCAGTTTCCAGAATCAAAGGAACCACAAGTAGACCAGCTTATTCTTTGGAAAGGAATTTAAGAGAACATCAAGGGCAGAGAGTTTCCTTGCTAGTCATTTCATTATATCTGAGAGGCAGAAGTAGGAAACAGACTAAAACAGAACTCACAGGGAAATGGAAAGAGCAACATAAAAAAAAAAAGAATGAAGACACCCTAAGGTCATTTAAAATCTGAAACCTCTGATCTAAACACCGAGATGTTCCAAATTAACTTTCTGAAATCTTGTTACAGCAGGGGCCCAAATTTTACACTTTGTTTTAAACTAAGACATGACAATCATTCTTATGAAAAATAATCATCTTATAGGACAATGGGGGTAGGTGCAGTCTTTCAGGGGACTACAGGAGTTCTTCCCCCCCCCCCAAAGATTTTATTTATTCATGAGAGATAAAGGGAGAGAGGGAGAGAGAGGCAGAGGGAGAAGCAGGCTCCCCATGGGGAGCCTGATGCGGGGCTCCATCCCAAGACTCTGGCACCATGACCTGAGCCAAAGGCAGACGCTTAACCAACCCAGCCACCCAGGCGTCCTACAGGAGGTTCTTTTACTACTAATGCAGAAAATTTGTTTTGCTGGGTTGTGTTTTTTGTCTTAACATGCTAAGGAAGACTTAAAGGGTGAAAAGAGGTTAAGAACCTCAAGAGCGTTCATGTATCACTACCTGAAAAAATTTTTTTAAATATGATTCAACAGAGGTGAAATAGGTCTCTCTGTAAAACTAACTCTTCAGTTGTCTCTTGTTACTGTTATTTGCTAAGTGTGGAGGACATACAAGGCCAAGTAAAGGCCAGCCGTTCCCCTAACAGGTCTAGATTCTCAAAGTGCATCAACGTCAAGTAGGCTAAGTGACTGAGAAATGATAAAGCAAAAGAAGTCCATCTCAGAGGTATGATGTCCTTCAGCATGAATTTTCTTTTTGTTTCTGGTCTCAATTACTAATAAGAGGATGTTTTGTTTTGTTTTCTTTTTAATTGGATTCCAGCTTTTGTGAATTTTACCTTTTAGGTGCTGCATATTTTCATAATCCTATAAATACTCTTGAACTTTGTTCTGGGATGCAATTAACTTAGCTGGAAACAGTGTGATCCTTGTGAGCATTATTTTATTATTTTCTAGGTGAGACAAGAGCAGCATGAAGTCTAAGGCTAATCATTCTCCATTTCTGAGTAAGATTCTTCCACTTAGGGGCGCCTGGGTGGCACAGTGGTTAAGCGTCTGCCTTCGGCTCAGGGCGTGATCCCGGCGTTATGGGATCGAGCCCCACGTCAGGCTCCTCTGCTATGAGACTGCTTCTTCCTCTCCCACTCCCCCTGCTTGTGTTCCCTCTCTCGCTGGCTGTCTCTATCTCTGTCAAATAAATAAATAAAATCTTTAAAAAAAAAAAAAAAAAAAAAAGATTCTTCCGCTTATTTTATAGCTAATGTCCCATGCATTAAGTTTTTCCAGTTCGGCTGGTGGAAAGGGGCCCGATCCCTGGCCCTGTGTCAACTGCACGGATTGTCACTTCTCATTCCCTCATGTGGTTCTTTCTCCAGCCTTAAACACTTTCCTCCTATGTTTGCACTGATCAGCTCTCTGCTAAATACCCAAGGAGGATCCTCTGCACATCTCTGGCGTTTCTGCTTGGTCCCTCTCTCTTCTCTCCTGCACTCTGCCCTCAGAGCTCCAGCTGCCTTGTTCTCGCAGGCCTCTCAGCCTAGTCTAACTCAACTCCGGGGATCTCTCTTGGGATAACAGACCCCCGTGTAGCACAGCCTATGTGGGGGTGGTGATGGGATGTGGAATAAGTTCATAGAAAGCATAATGGAGGAAAATTCAGGAAAGCAGTAAGATAGAATTAAGGGCAGCTTCTGTGACAGGCGCTGTACTGAAACCATTTCTAAACCTTACAACATTTAAACACTGCTCTTACGCTACTTACAGATGACAAAACAGACGGAGTTTAATGACCTGTTCAGAATATAGTCAGATGACACAAATACGGAATCCAGTTGAGACCTGCCTGATGTCAAAGCTTACGCCCACCACACCATAATCTATACACTTCCCATCTCCAAAGGGAGACCGCTCTGCCAGCTAATGGAATAAAAACTAACTGAATCTCAAAACATAATCGGACTCAAATCCTACCGCCTTCCCTACTGCCAACATTATGAAGATTGTTGCGGGGCTATTCACGTTTCTTCATCATCTTAGGGCTGCCCTTAATCATCACTAAAAAGCATCTTCACCCCCAATAGAGTAGGTTGAGGGATAAAGGTTGGGCAAATAGGCTACCGGCATGGCAAGAAAAGGTGCTAAAAAAGCAAACTTCTCTTACCCCATACTCTACCAGGCAGTTTCCTGGTTTAAAAAAAAAAAAAAAAAATCTACCTAACTGCTTATTGACCACATTAAAAGGCTTTTCTGCCCCCTCATTTCCTTATTGCCATTTTTCTCCATCTTTAAATGTGTAACTGCAGTACTGCTATCACTTAGATTGTAACCCTCGGGAACGGACGTGTGTTTGATCTGCATAGGATGAACAGGAGAGAGAGAGAAAATTCCCTCCTTTGTCTGCTATGATTTAGAAGAGCCATAGGAAGGTCTTATTCTAATTATCAATCTCACAAATACCACATTTAAAGTATCTAAATTCTGAATCACTTGTTTATTGGCCCCTTGACATGAAATCAGGACAAATGGAACAGCCAGTTATTTGGTAAAGATAATATAAATGCTCTGAAAATGCTAATATAGTGAACCAATGCTATGTTGTTATGAGCAAGGCAAAAAAAAGGGCAAGTACTGAAAGTCAAAATATGCTTTCAGGAATTATATAAACACGAATGCACTAAAATTGGCAAAAAATTATCTTTAATAGCATTTTTTAAATTTTCAATTTATCTTTGCTCTCCCTGGTAGCTATTATTTTAACACATGCCCTTTAATACACCCACACCAATCTGAGGGTGCAGGAGTGTGCAGATACACACAGAAGCAAATTGATTCTTCTGGGTTTTTTCTTCCAAAGAAAATTGTCTGACAAAACAAATAGTCAGGTTTGATTATGATGTGTTAAGACACCATTGTAGTACCCAGGCCATCCCTCAAACATTACATCAACAGCTACATTCAGCACTTTTCTGACCTGTGAGACATCTCAGTCTCTCCCAAGCACTGGAGATGAGGGTTCTGTCGCACGATAAATGAGCTCTGTAACATGAGATTTCGTGTGCTCAAAAGGCAAAGATAAATCTTAGCAGAACACTGACACCATTGCTCATGCATTATCTGAAGGCCCACAGTAAAAACTACCATGCATTTTATGTAATGCCCATTGCTATGAGTCAGGACACAAAATAAAGTCCTCTTTAACATAGGTCAGAACTATGCTAATTCCACTGAACATTAATATTCTATTGATTTCAGCCAAGTCGGTTGTTTTCAACTCCAGATAACACCTTGTTCCTCAGGGACATTTTAGGATCTTGAATGATACTTCTAACTTTCCTTGTGGGTTTTTTGGTTTCCTTTGTTTTTCTGAAATAACTAAAATAATCCAGCCCAGTAACTGTCATTTGTGAGAAATGTCTTTCCATGGAACCAAAAACTTGTCCTTAAGGTGAAGATGTCCGTTTGTCTGAAGGAGCTTGCTGCACCCCATAAAAAGTTTGACTGTGGCTTTTAGGCACTATGATGTACACATGATGTTAAAAACAGCTATACGTCAGTGAAAGCCATCGGACAGCTTTGGTAGTTTCAAGATTGTCACTTGTACCAAAGTTTCACAAAGTCAAGAAAATGGCATCTTTCATGTATTTTCATTCAACAAATGTTTACCGAACGTCTATGTGCCAGGGGCTCTACCAGGAAAGCAGTGAGTGAGTCAAACAAAATCCCTGATGTCATAAGGCTTAGTGAGAGAGACAAGCAACAACAACAAAAAATACATACTATAATGTCAAGTAGTGGTAATGGCTATCAAGAAGATAAAATGGGTTCAAGGAATAGAAATAGGGATGAGTCCTATTATACAGCCAAATATCAGGGGAATCCCCCCAAAAGGATGAGACATTTGAGCAAAGGTCTAAATAACGTAAAAGAAAATCTTGGTGAGAACAAGTATAGGGAAGAGCAATACAAAGGCTGAGATACAAATAAGCTTGGCATGTTCTAGAAACAACAACTTTTGGGGCACCTGGGTAGCTCAGTTGGTTAAACAACTGCCTTCAGCTCAGGTCATGATCTCAGGGTCCTGGGATAGAGCCCCACATAGGGCTCCGTGCTCAGCAGGGAGTTTGCTTCTCTCTACCCTTCCCCCTGCTTGTGTGCTTGTACTCTCTCTCAAATAAAATCTTTTTAAAAAAATAGAAACAACTTTTATGTCACTGAAACCAAATGGGGAACATAGTTAAGGAAATGGAGTTGGAGATGAAGAGATAGTCAGGGACCTGGTAACCAAGGCCTGTGGGGCCTACAGTTACAACGATATTGCAGAGTACCGAGCCTGGAGTATGCTCTTAAAAACATTACTCCTCTGTGTTGTGGAAAATAGACCTTAGAGCAGCAAAAGTAGAAGCAGGGACCAGCTGGTGGCCATAGCAAGAGTGTGAATTAGTTGTCGTTTGGATAAGAAGGTGAGAATTAGCAATAATTTGGACAAGAGGAGTAGAGAATTCACAGCTCTCTTTTTCAGCATGTTTACTTTGAAATGCCTATAAAGAATCTAAGTGGACAAAAACTAGATATCCAAGTCTAGAGGTCAAGAGCAAGGGCAGGACTGAAGATAAAAGCTTACAGGAGAACAGCATGAGGGGTTATTAAGACCATGCCCCTGTTTGAGATTGAAAGGAAAAAGATTTACAGAGAGAGAAAAGACTGGTATCTGGAAGTCAAAAAGAGAACCAGAGAAGCAAACCCAGGAACTAGCAAGGGACCAGATTACTATACAGTGCTCTAAAGTCAAGTGTAAGAAGTATTTTAAAAAGGAGAATAATTATGACAAATGTTACGGACACGGTGAGCAAAGTAAGACTGACACTTGACCACTGGATTCAGCATGTAAGACAGTTTAAACTTAAAATGCATTTTCAGAAAGCTATTTTACCTAGTGGCTAGCTTGCAAAAAAGCCAGTTTTCTGAACTTTATCAAATTAAAATTTCTCAAAAAGTTTCCAATAGCTGTAAAATGTCAATTTTTATCACTTACAATGAAATAAGTATTTTGTCAACAATAATCTACATTTCATAATTTTTTGCTTATAATTTTTAATACAGGATTATTTTCAGATGTCACTGAATTTGAATTAAAATTTAAAACATTAGTTCACATATTAAGATATTTCTATGATATAGATTCAAATATTCAAAATAATTCTAATTGAAATTTTAATTCCCAGTTATATGCTTAAATGTCAATCTAGTTTTGAATTTAAATTATGTTAAAATTTTAAATTTGTAATTGTTGCCAATGGCTAATACCCTCCTTTAAGAACTTGAAAAGAATACTAAAAATAAAGTTTGAACAAAAAGAAAAATAATTAAAAGCATCTAAAGGAAATTGAAATTAGCCAAAACAATCTGAGCAAAGGTGAAGTGCTTATAACAAGATTAACTAGGACATGAGTAATTGGTACAAGTTTGCAGAAATATAAAAAAAGCAAAGGGTAAAGTCAAATCAGGCAGTGAGGGGGACTGAGTAATCTAGGAAAGGTTACTATTCTGGATCAGTAAATCTGGACTAGTGAGAAAGTAGCATGGATGTGTCAAAACAAACACTTCAAATATTAATTTTTAGATACTAATTGCTAAAACAAAAAACTGAAGTTGACAAGCTACCACAAAAAATCTGCAGAAAAATATTAAAAAGGTAGCAAGCTTAGAAAAACAGATATGACAAGTATTTAAATTGAATTTAAATTGCTTTAAAAACACCAGAAAAGTCATTTTACATTAAGTGTGAATTAAAAAAACTATTTTAATCTCCATTTTAGTTTCTAATTCGAAAACATCCCAAGTATATCGGAATTAGTGAACCGATAACAGCACAAAAGTCCCACGTTTTAAGCACCTGTGTGAATGGCAGGTCTTGCTGTTTCTACTTCAAATTCTCAAGAGACAACCTCGGAGAGGTCCAGTTCGTCTATTCAAGCCATGTCACAAATTTTAAGGGACTGTCTTGCCAACAAATTGGCTTTTGGGGTCAGATTCTTCCCCATCACTCATGCTGAGGAAGAGCAGAGTCCACAGGTGTGGGGCAGGCATCAGTGGTGCAGCAACTGGTCTCTGGAGCCCAACTCCAAGGACCCTTGGATCTTTCATTTACAAGCTGCGCAACCTCGGACAAGTTATTTAATCACTACTCTGAAACCCAGAATTCAGAATAGGAGCGTTATCCAGAAGAAAACGAGCATTGATGGTCTGAGAGCAGGAGAGTATGGAGTGCGCAACAGTCTAATGGTCCTGAGAATGAAAACTGTATTCACATTTTAACAACTGGAGCATAGGGTGCCTGAGCACATGATTGACATCCTGGTGTTAAGGGTAGGTTGGCCGTTTACCCCGGTTTCTAGCACAGAGATTATACAGATGCTCAACAGATGGGTTTGTAGAATTGAGCTGAGTGACTTTATCAGAGTTTGATACTGCATGAAAGAATATGGCGACCATTTTTAAAAGAGAAAAGCCGGAAGGAAAGGAGTTTAGACATTTTGCATTTCAGATGCGGGTGGTACATTTAGGTGCAAATGTCTAGCCGAGAGTTAGAAATGTGAGACCGAGCTTGGAAGGTAAGACGGGGCTATAAATACAAATTTGGGAATCATCTGCCTCCATGTGTGAATTAAAACTACAGGAGTGGATGAAATGACTAAGAGAGGGAACCTAAGAAGTAAAGAAGAGGCCAGAGCAGAAACTGGGGAAGCTAAATACTTAGGGAGCTTTAGAGAGTCCGATTCTAGATGGCACAAGACAGGACTGCATCGAGCTTAGAGGTAGAGCCATTAATTTTAGAATCTACAGAGACACCACTTCCTTGATAAATGACCTATTGCATTACCCCCTGCCTTCCATAAACAAATTCTGCCAAACTTCCAAAAAAATAACTTATCCTTGAAATATTTCTGCATCTCTTTTCTACGGCATGGTTTGAAAAGAAACTTTACCATAACAGCTACTTTCTCCTTCTCCTCTGTAAATAATGCTAGAGGAATCAACATTGAAATTCTGAAATGATTTCACACTCTTGACCAGAACTGAAGCAGGAATTGACATTCTTGCAGGGTAATATTAAAGTTTTATGTCAAACAGGGCACATTTTTTTTTCTCCCTCGGCAACAATTTTCTCTTGAAGGTCTATTTTTTTTTTTAACTTCATGTTTTCAGTAACTTAATTTGGGTTTTACTGAAAGGGTTTTTTTTTTTTTTTTTTGAGGTGAATGACATCATAATAGCTAGAATATTAATTGACATGTTCAGGCAAGGATGAAGATCTATTTGAGGATAATGTAAATTGGAAGTACAGGAAGGTGGCATTTACAAATCTGAAAGCACAAGAACGAACTGAATCTTAATTTTTTCCCCTTGATTTTCACACCGTTAAAAATTACTGTTTGCATAAACTATGTGGAATAATTTGGAATGAGTAGTTTCTGACCTATACAGATAGCTTCTAAGCATGTATAAGGAGCTTACACTGGATGTCTGCTTACATAAGGAGTGGTAGGTATTTCATGAAGTTGTTTTTTTTTTTAATGTGAATACACTGAGGACACAGTAGGGCATTAATGTTCGCTTAGGACTATACCCTAAAAAACTAAGATTACGGGAATATCTATTACCTCATATATAACATTTTAACTGTAATCGCAACCAACCATACATTCATTCAAAAAAAAAGAAAAAAGAAAAACTTGGTGTTTTGAACATGATTTTTCACACAAATACACTAATCAATTTATACTTGATTCTTGTAAGAGGATCATTAAGAGACATGTTTCACACACAAAAATTGAGGGCTTTTAAATTTCCTAAAGGGCCACTTCAGTCTTTAATAGTCAATAATTATTTTTGAGTCTATCACATTTTTTTCTCTTCAGTTACTAACTGAAAATGTGGTAGACTTACACTATCAGTGATTTTTTATGTGATTAGTCTCCAACAAGATTTGAGATTTCCACTATGTTTGCATTGAATTTTCAGGTGTTACGATATCTGACATTCATCAAGGCTCTCCTGTACAGGAGGGTTTTTTTTTTCTTTCTTTCTTTTTTGTTTTGTTTTGTTTTACAATACGTAGGGATGGATGCTAGTGTTATGACCAGGGAGATGCTAGAAAATGGCATCTTTAAGAGCTCAGTTCAACAGACGAATATTTTCATGTAATGTCAGCGTTTGCTTCCCCTGCAACTGTGTAACAATGGGAGATTGCATCATAAATACTGGATTTCACAGACCCATCAAACTACCATTTTTTAGGTTGGATCACCTCTGCTCTTACCAGAGACATGGCATAAAAGAACAGGATAAACATCCAGAACATACTTCAAAGTGCATATTTAAAAAGGACTATTTTTGTATATTCCAGTGTTCAAAAGAAATGTAGGAGTTAAAAGCAAATGAGCACTTTTCAGGGCGGCTGGGTGACTCAGTTCGATAAGCGTCTGCCTTCAGCTCAGGTCATGATCTCGGGCTCCTGGGATTGAGCCCCACGTCAGGACCCCTGCTCAGAGGGGAGTCTGCTTCTCCCTCTGACCCCCCACCCCCCTCCCTGCCCACTCCTTCTCTCACTGTCAAAGAAAATCTTTAAAAAAATAAATGAGCATTTCTCATTGATAGTAACAACATTTGAGTGATCATTACTGCCCAATGCCATTTCCCTTGCCTTAATTCTACTTTTAATTGTCACATAACCCATTAAGATGGATATGACATCACCTCCATTTAACAGATGACAAAAGTGAGACCCAGAAAGGCTAGAAAACTTGCTCAATTTCACAAAGCTAGTAAAAATTTTTGAAAAAATAATTCTAAGCTCTACAAACTGACCTGGTTTACATCAGAAAGGTTGTAGAGTTTAGATGCAATGGCATATGCAAACATTAGATCCTTCGGGGGATGATGTAGCTATTAGACCTCTTACACACCAGTTTGTAAATAAGGATAGCTTATGTACAGTGTTTAGAGATGAAAATAGTGATGAACTGCTAATGCATTCTTTTAGGCATCAAATAAGCTAGGCGCTTAGGTTTCTAATTCATATTAGTTTTGTTCTATATAACCACCAAAGACAGGAAGAATTTGAAATCATCTTTTGAGAGTAGAAGTTAATGAGGAATTCTTTAAAACTGTCATAGTCTATAGGAGGTGCTAACTCCTTAGTTGTGCTGCCCCATTCGTCCAGAAAGCACTGCATCCGACACTGGTTTCCTTAGACGCCTGAATAGACTATCAGTAGCTAGAAGCCTGTGTGACCATTCTTTATTTCAACAGTAAAAATACAAGCAAATGAGGTCAAAAATCAGTAGCAGTAATGTGGAAGTACTCGTTTGCAAGTCCTGACTACTGATGAGATACCAATATGGAACATGGCAGTAACAGTTCATAACGTGGGTTTAGACAGATATTTGGAGCACCAGGAATTATTATTCTTTAAGTGCCTCCTTCCATAAAACTGACACAAACAAATCCTCCCCCCGTTAAAATACGTTGCTGGTTTATTTTGAATAAATGACAGACAAGGACAAAGAACCTCTAACACAGTAAATTATTCTTAAAATGTTCTAAAAATTTTGAAGTTTCACAATTCCTTTTGCAAGCTCTACCACACTCATCAAGTCTACTGAGACATCACTATAAATCAAAAACCCTAAAACAAGCAAATAAATAAGTAAACAAAAACCTAGCAGGTTTACCACATCCCTGGATACCACTGATGTTTTCTGGGCTCTTTTCCCATAGGTCTTTTAGATGATTCAGTACCCATTCCTTAGGGAAAATTCTCTCCTTGACCAAACTTAAGTCAGCCTCCTCTGAGCGCTCTACTTGACTAGGCTTGACCCTTGGTTTCTGTTACTGTACTTGCAGGATCCAGTTTTCGCAAGGATCCTAAATCAGATGAGCCAGAATCCCCAACCCACGTTCTTTAGCCTCCACTATCCCACAGGTAGTATTTGACCACCCAGGCCTGCCTTCAGCAAGAATCTTGTTAGTTCAGTTTAGCAAAGAACTAACCTTATTCTCTTCATCATTTTGTATCCACTGACCACGACACCTTGTTCCTTGACTATGAATTCCCACTTGGCCATGCTGTATCAGGACTCGAGCCCCAGTACTATACTGAGAACCCTTTTCCCCTATTCCAATAGTTCCCGAGTACAATCTGTTTTTACTGCTTTAACTACCACCCAGTTCTGGCTTTCTTTGACAGATGGATCAAATCCAATAGGGAAAAAAGATGTTACTGATGATGATGGCCTAGGTACTCTGCAAACACATCCAACTGTGTCTGAATCTATGCCTCAGTTTTCTCATCCCTAGCATGGAGATACAAAGCGTCTCCTTCACTTTGAGGATTAAATGAGTTAACACAAGTACAATACTTAGAATGCCTAGAATATGCTAAATATTAAATAAATGTTACTTTTATTACTATTACTAACAAATTCTACATCCGTAAGTTATTCTAAACCTCTAGTGCTTTAACCATAGAGGTATTTCAGTATTGCAAGGTCTTTTCATTATGTCCTGCATACTTGCTATTCAAGCAAAATTCCCAAATACCATTTGAGTATCCTACAGGTAACTACCAGTTAACAAGTGGAGATCATTAAGTAACATATTAAAAAATCCCCTTATTACGTTTTGGTTATATATAAACATAAACCTATCAGTTTATGAATACAAATGCATACTACATATTCACATATAAATGGATTTAGAGTCTGTTATGGTTTTAAAGATAAAGAGCACCTACCAAGGTGTGAAAAGTAATAATAGTACAATAGGGATCAATAATCAACTTATCAGAGGCTGTAAAAGGAATTAATATTCTGTCACACAGAACCATGCCTGACTACACTCGGAAATACTTTAGTTGAAATAATCTGAAGATACCAGGCTTTAAGCCTTTTGGGGGTTCAATAAATGTTAGCTATTGTTACTATCAACGAAAAGGGTCGATTTGATTTCAACTCACATATTTGGTATTTACAACACCTTTCAGAGTTCCTAACATAAAGGCTCTAGAGAAACTTTTGTTGCATCAAAGAATAGGTAAGTAAATGAACGAATGAATCATATCAATGCCATTATGATATCAGCATCTCTGGTCCCCTGCCGTTCCTTAGTATTCATCGTATTCGTTTCTTCCCTCTACCACCTGTTTATGTTGACCTCTTGAGGCTTGCTTTCTCTCTTACACTTTGGTTTTACTTTACCTATTCTTGTTTACTTGGTCATCTTTTATTCCCCCTTTTCAACCTCCCCTTAACTAATTGAGAGAACTAATTGCATGAACAAATTGACAGACTTTAGGTTAAAAATGGAAGACTATATACATATTTAACTTTTCCCCTCAAACCTCTTCTAAAATGAAAAGAGAATTTTTTTTTTCAAATGTATAGATTTTTTTTTTTTTAAGATTTTATTTATTTGACAGAGAGAGAGTCAGCAAGAGAGGGAACACAGCAGGGGGAGTGGGAGAGGAAGAGGCAGGCTCACAACGGAGCAGGGAGCCCAATGTGGGCCTCGATCCCAGGACCCTGGGATCATAACCTGAGCTGAAGGCAGGTGCTTAACTACTGAGCCACCCAGGCACCCTCAAAAGTCTAGATTCTCAAGGACAAAGATAACAGGGAGAAAAGAAAACATCAAGACTTTAGAAGCTAGAAATCCTATGAATGAATGGGAAAGGACTTAGGAAACCTGAATGCCCTGAAACCCGCCTGGTTGATGGGGAAGCCCAAAATCTGGTCAGTGTACCCCACAAATCATACAAGTGTTCAGAAATTGAAGTTACATGGGTACCTCTGAAAAGAAGGGATAGAGGTAGAGCTGATTGGCTGAAAAATCTGTTTGGAAAGAAAATAAATACCCTCTCCGGGGTTCCTGGGTGGCTCAGTCAGACATCTGCCTTAGGCTCAGGTTATGATCCCAGGGCCCTAGGACTGAGCCTTGTGTCAGGGCCCCTGCTCAGTGGGGAGTCTGCTTCTCCCTCTCCCTCTGCCCTTTGCTTGTGCCCTCTCTCCCCTGCCCCTCTCAAATAATCTTTAATAAAAAAATAAAAATAAATTAAAAAAAAAAGAAAAACCCTCTCTAATCTCAAAGATGGAAAATTTGCTTTCTGGATAGGGTGAATTGGGCGAATCTAGGGAGTACCAGGCACAGTTAGAAGCAAGACTACCCAACTGAGAATTGCTGAATACAGTCAAAATCTACTCACAATGGTGAGGCCCCCATCCCCTTTCCTAAGTCGGATGCCAGAATACAGTCAACTAGATTTGCACCTTCCACAGGTCATTGAAAAGGATTCAAAGTCATCAAGGAAATATGACCAGAAAGAAAAGACCTAGTGTTACCAATAGGCAAGTGATTCTCCCCCGCCAACAAAATGGTCTAGAAGACCCACCCCCCCCCACCCTCCCGCCCACAAACACACATACACAGTGTGTTTAGGATCAGGATTTCAGTTACTCATCTTCAAGCGAGTGGAGAGCCTGAGGCCACCAGACATTTGAGGAAAGGTTCTCACATGAGCCCAAGATAGAATCCTTCAGAAAAAAAGAATTGTCCTTTGGGTCCCTTCAGTATCTATCATTGTCCTTTGACAGTGTTTTTTTCTAATTATTTCTCCCCATGTCTACATTTTGCTAGTAGACTAGGAGTTGCTTGAACACAGAGAATGTATCTTAGTTATTTTTGCATCTCCAGTGAATAGCCTGGAGCCCAGAAAAAGAGAGAGTACCTGATAAAAGTCCATTAATTTAAGGAGAAAGGGAGGGAGATTATAAGGAGAAAACGCTAGTTATGAGTGACTGAACACTAAACGTGACTCCTAGGGGGGGGAAAAAGCCAACTAGAGTAGTCCAAAATTTAGTAGTTCAGTATAAGAAGAGAAGCCAGTTAAAGAAAAAGAGAAAGAGCTGCCAGGAAGTTAGAAGGAAAACAGCAAATGTGGCCTCTGAAGGACAGGTAGTTAGAGAGTGCTTCAAGGAGTTCTTTGCTGTAATGGCAGTGTTGCTCAGACATCAGGTTGGAGGAAGACAGAATTACCCAGAGGCTTTGGCGTGCTGAACCCGCTGGTGTCCTTGACAGCAGTCATTTCCACGGAGAGAGGGAAGGAAAAGCCTCATTGGCTAATGCGTGGAAGGTATAAGCTGAAAAGGTAGAGATGATAAGAAGAGCCAACTCTGGAGAGCTGCTTGCTATGAAAGCTGTAGTGGGGGAGACGTGGAGTCAATGAAAGCACGAATAAAATATTAGTAAGGCATAGTAACTGTATGCTGAGAGGAACTATCTGGTGTAGACATAGAAACTGGCTAGGGAAGAGGAACAGCTGCAAGAACAGATCTTTTGAGAAGATCAGAGGGGTTGTGGAGAGGCTGTCCTTAGCCGCAAGAACGGACAATTCCATGACGAGGGGACAGAAGGTATACTCTGTAGGAGCAGAGGAAGATGGGCCCGTAAAATTGGTGCTGGGAAGATGAAGTGGTTCTCACTTGACTGCATCTATTTTTTCCATGAAATATGCACCATCTACACACAGTGAAAGGGGAGATTTTTCTTCTAACCAGACTAAAATTGAGTTGTAAAGACCAGGAAAAAAACCTCAAATAGTTTTTTAGAGTAAGATGTTATTGTTGGGGGGAAACTAACTACAATGCCAAGCTCTGGAACATGCCTCTAGGAAACATTAGTGTTCTAAATCTGTAAAGGAAGACGTATATGACTTAACTTTACAACACACTACTACCCAAGCAGCCTCTGCAGTGTTCTGTTTTGAGCTCAAGGCAATAGCCCCTAGCACACATTTTCAAGGTTCTTCAGAGTACATTTCATAGTAGCCATTTACAAAATGTTGAAATAGTAAATATCATATGTGTTGGGTGTTTACATATATTTTAAATACCTTAACTTCTTCAAGTCTCATAACAACCCTCTAAAGTAATTATCACCCTTTTTATTAATAACCAACCCTTTTTAAAACCAGAAAACTGATATCACAAAAGATTAACCAAGCCACACCGCTGCTGAACAGCCACACTGGAAATCAAGCCTCAGTCTGATTCTTAAGGCCAGTTCTTTCTATGACCCTATCACCAGAGACATCCATGCCTTCTTGAAATACCATCATTTAATAATCTAGCTAATAGTCCAAATTTTAAAAGATTCTTTTTTTCTAAAGTCCATTTTTCAGTTTAGTCAGAATTAATCATATGTAACTCACACCTATAGTAATACACACAGAATTCATTCCTTTTTATAAAGAAAAGATGTATTAAGAAACACTGCTTAAGTATATACCTCTCATGAACAGTAAGCGATGTTATGGGAGTGGGGGCAAAGGGAGAGAGAATCTAGCTAGAAATAGCTTTAAGAGTAACAGGCTTCATTTGGGGGCACAGATGCTCAAAAGATGTCTGCACTGAAGTGTCCTCCCTTCAGTAGTCCTGAACCCTAGCTACACATTGGAATCTCTTGGAGAGCTTTAAAATAACAGGCTCCATAACAACCCATATCAACTAAAATCAGATTCTCAGGTGGTAGAGCCCAGGTAGTGACAATATTTAAAACTTCCCCAGAGAATTCTAACGTGTAGCAAAACTCAAGCTCCAGGCCCAACGGTGAGTTCTGGGTTGGAAAGTACGTAATGCTGTAGCTGGGCTCCTGATCTGAGCACAGTCATCTGCACAGGGCTTTCTGTCTACCGGGACTTAGCGCACATCTGGAGATCATCAGAAAGGATGGCTCCCCAGGATGACCAAACCCACCTTACCATTCCCCTCAGCTTGACTTAACCTCGGAAAGAGGTCTTCCTCACTATTTTAACAGCATGCCAACCAGTCTTAAGGATTAACTTGCTTTAAGCTTACCCACTCCTTGTTTACTGACCTAAGCACCTTGGTTTGTAGTAGAACTAACCTACTTTGAGATTTGCAGACCACAGGTCTTCAGGAATTAAGCACCAGATTTTCCCAGGAGATAAGGCCTGGCTACATTTGGAAACAGCTACCACTGATGCCACCAAGAGCTTGCTGTTGTCTTCTACCAATGCAGCACCATAGAGATCAAGTTCATCTATTAAAAACATCCTTCTCTTTGGGATTTCAAACTCTGTTAAGATCTTCATTGTTAAAATTAGTTCAGGGGCTTATGTCTGCATTCTTCCATTTATTATGTTCATTTGATATCTCCTATTACTAGCTATCCTAAACTAACCAATACATTTTTAAGATTACTAATATCAAAGCAAACAAGATAATACACACAAAAATAAAGTGGCATACCCAGCCAGGCCATGCTAAGAACAGATGTAAGAAAAAAAGGAAATCACAAGCACTGACTGCTTACTGTACTTGGCATTTCACTTCTGCTCTCCCGATCTGTTTATAACCTCCCATGGAGACAGGTGTCATGAAATAGCTATTGTTATCTCTATTTTACAATAAGGCAACTGGCTCAGTGATATTATGTAACTTTCTCAAGGTTATCTAGGCCCACACTTGCACAAAAAATTCAGACCTGTCCAAAACTCATACTCTATTTTGTCCAGATTATTAATGAAATTACTAAGAACAGACTGGAAATTCATCAATTTGACAACTACTTCTTGCCACAAGATACTTAGACACTCACCCTTACGTGCTTGTACGCAGCTCAGCTACTTTTCAAGGTCTGGACATGGCCAGGAAAAAGTATATTAATCTGATGAATAAGACTATGCAATTTCATATTAAAGTCAGCTGTTCCTACTCAAAGACTCGCAATTTTTAAAGGATTTTATAATTCTACTATGAAGATATTATAATTTAGCTTGTCTTGATCACCTCACTGATGCTGAGTTTTTTCTTGCCATTTTAAGATTTAGCCTCTAACCACATTTAGACATTTGGGTGATATGTTCTTGCTATATTACAGACCCCAAATTGCCATTCATACAGGCTAGCTTAAGAATTATTTTTAATTTGACCATGAAATTTTGTTTCCTTCACTCAGCATCCTTGTATCTATGTCCTGTTGATCATTTAGTGCCAGAAGCTTCCAAGTGGTTCCTTGCATACTTTATCAATAGGTATTTTATACATTGTTTTTCTGCCTTGTGGTGACACTTTTTAAAAATCAGTTTACTATCTACGCCCCTCTGACCACCATCCATCTCCTCATTTGTAAATGCAGCAGCTCTTTTCCCTGGAAACTTTGTAAATACAAATTCCATTCCTGGTTCTCTCTCCCTCTTTCAGGAGTCACGATTTATTCTGGTCTTCTCTTCCTCTTATCTTCTTTCTGCAAACCATAAACCTACAATCTGTGTCTTATTGTCCTGTGCTCTAATTTACCCTGTCCACTATTGGTTCAGTTCTTGGCTCTGCACTACAAAAGATGGTGTTTTGGGCTCCTTTCATTCTTCTTCTCCAGAGAATGGGAAGCAATTTAACTTCCTTAGCTCTGATTCATAGGCACTTGCACAGGCTTGGAGCTTTTGATGTTCTGTTGCTCATTTAATTCAACAAATAACTGAACATTCCCAAATTTACTTCCTGGCCATCTAACTCCTTTGTCAGTGCATTTCCATAGTCCTTTTCAATACCTGACATTCAATTAAAAGTAGGACACAGGGGAGGAGCAAGGATGAACAAACCCCCCGCTTCCAGCACTGTCTTTTTTTGATTAGTTGGCAGTCAGAAAAAGGCTCCTGAACGCCAGCTTTCAAAGTCCCTGAGCTAAAAGCAAGGGAATGACTGGACAAAGAGATAATTTCTCTTCCTGAAGAGATTCCAGGCATCAAGCCAGAGAAACGGAGTGCCATAATGTTTAATAGTTTAACCCAAGGGAAGGTGAAGGAGAATGGATAAGGGAGGTGCAGGAGTTGCAAGAAAATGGCTAAAAGCCAGTCCATCCCTGGATTCAATCATAGACTGTCCTAGCAAGAGGCGAGAAGGTGTGAGGAATAAGCAACATCAGCAATGTTTGGAGCTGTAATCCTCTTTCCATCCTCAACATCCCAGAGCCTGATTTTCCAAATAAAATTATCAAAACATCTCCAACCCTGGACACCCCATTTGCTAGGTTTTTGTGGTTTTTGTTCTTTGTTGTTGGGTTTTTTTGGTTTTTTTTTTGTTTGTTTTTTAGATTTTATTTGAGAGAGAGAGAGAGCATGAGCACAAGTAGGGGGAGTGGTAGGGGGAGAGGGACAAGCAGCACCCAGGCACCCTGCCCCCCATTTGCTAGGTTTTCAATGGTGGGAGATAAAGATTCCAGAGAACATAAACCCTCAGGAATACAAATATAAAGAGAATCCAACAGCAACAAGGAAGTGAAAAATAAGGTAAAGTGATCAAAAGCACGAGCGCAGAGACATGAAAGTCTAAAAGGCGGCATCATGACAACACTAACTGCTGATGCAAGACCAAACAGGAAAGTGCTTTGGGGTTTTTGGATGCCAAGTGCTCTATGGATGCCAACTACGACATTATTCTTGCCTTTGCTGGAGATGGAAAATGAGACCGTGTAAGGAGAGTGCAGGTGATCTCAAAAGCACTGTATCTACACATGTCAATTTTTTAACTAATTTGCACAGCTCAATTTTTTACGAAGTAGAATACTCCTGAAGTTATCCCATAGATGACCTGATTCAGGGGAGACTGACAGCTAAGCCCAAGCCCTTACCAGCATCTGTTGCTACCACAGCTTCATGTATTAATCTTCATGAAATCTTCATGGATTAATCGCCGGGAAAATTAAGCTCATAGCAAGGTTGTTCTCAGGTGAAAGGTGCTGCCATTTTGACAGCTATTACGCTAAATGTGAACACAAAGTACGTAACGATTTTTGTTTTAGTAAATGTTGACTCTAAATTTTGTTAGGTATAGTTAATAACAGCACAGTTCTTTGAATAGAGAATAACACTGGCATTGGCCCAGAACATTCCTCTGTGGATGCGTCCCATCTATTAATCTTCAGATTGAAATAATCATTTCAGAAGGCTGTTTCGAACATTTCATTAGCATCTAACAGGGCATTTTACAGTGATCCAAGATGAAGTTTTTATTAAATGTTACTTCTGAAGTAATAGAACATATTTTCTGTTATTCTGAAGACAGAACATATTTTTCAAGCAGTCCATCAATCTCAATGTGTGTATGTCAAGTTGCATAAAACGTCAGGTGACCTCCCTGAATGACCAGCCCCCAGTTAACAGCAAAGGGGATAGTGGCAGGCTCCTGTGTCCTACCTCCCACCCTCATTGTAAGATGCGCATTGTTACAGTTACAGGGCAAAACTATGAGGGGATTTTCGAGTATTGCACTATAAATAAGGTGTTTCTATTTAACAATGTCAAGTTTTGAAGCAGACTTAAGTCTTCCAACTTCTTTCCTAGTGCCTTAGTTTTACCATCAATCAAATGTCAAAAGACTCAAGTGAATATTTGTCATTGTTGTTTTAAATATTCTTTTGTGGTTCTCAGTTAATTATTAATTGGCCAAGTTGCCCAAAAGACACCTTCTAATAGCACTATATTTTTTATAATCTTGACAGTTCTAGGATTATATCACCAAACTGAGAAGGCTCTAGGGCAGGGGCAGTGGTTAGCACAGAGACATGCTGTAAGTGCTTAATAAATGCCTGGTGATGCTTTCACTTCTTATTTCTCAAAGAGTTCTTATCACTCTAATTCTTATTAAACTGTAATTGTAGATTCATATACAATTTTAAGAAATAGAGAAATTCTGTATACACTTTAGTTTCCACCAATGGTAACATCTGTTAAAACTATAGTACTGTATGCTAATTGAAATAGATACAATCCACTAGTCTTACTCAGCTCCTATTATTCAATTAGCGTATGTGTACTGAGTTCTGTACAATTTTATAACAGTTTCTTCTATTCACAACTACAGACAAGATAGAAAGCAGTTCCACTGCCAGAAGCATTCTTCTTGTTGTTGCCCTTTTATAACTCTGACCTACCCTGCCACTACTAATCTATGCTCCATTTCTCTAATTTTATAATTTCCGAAAGTTGTATGAATGCAATCACACAGTATGTAACCTTTTGGGATTGACTTTTTGACTCAGAACAATGCCCTTGTGATTGATCCAAATTGCTGCGTGTTTCAGGAGCCCATTCCCTTCTACTGTGCTGAAATGGATTTTTCCAGGGAAAATGCCCACAAGTCCAATTGCTAGATCATATGCTATTGAACATTTAGTTTTAGAACGAACTACCAAACTCATTTTCTGAATGGCTATACGACTTTAAATTCCTACCAGCAATGTATGAGTGATCTAGTTTCTTTACACCCTTGCCAGAATTTCATCCTATTTAGCCATTCTGATAAACATGTAGCTTTTAATTTGCATTTCTGTAATGGTTAATGAGGCCGAATGTCTTTTCATGTGCTTATTTGCCATCTGTACATCCTCCTTGGTGAAATGTCTGTTCATGTGCTTTGTCCATTTTCTAATTGGATTGTATTTTTGCCGTTCAGCTTTGAGAATTCCTTCTAAGTAGGATTCTATTTTAGGTAAGCTTTGGAAGTGTTAAACCACTGGAGAAGCTAGTTGATTTCAATATACAATGGCTTTCATTGCTTTGAAAGAGCCAACAGATTATCTGGCCAAATCTCTCTCACAGGCAAGATTGCCTATGTTCACTTTAGCAGATAAGCAACTGGGACCCATCAAAAGCACATGGTTTACCCAAGTCAAGCACAGTTAGTGGATAAAGAAGGGGGGTAGATTCCCTAGCAATGGAGAAATCACCTACCCCTTCTGGGCCTCAGGACTTCATTTGCAAAGCTAAGATAATACTGATACCCTATATCTCCAAAGAGATTAGAATCCAAAAGCCAGGGCACCTGGGTGGCTCAGTCAATTAAGCATCTGCCTTCAGCTCAGATCGTGATCCCTGGTCCTGGGACTGAGTCCTGTGTCAGGCTCCCTGCAGAACAGGGAGCCTGTTTCTCCTCTGCCTGTCTCTCATGAATAAATAAATAAAAACCTTTAAAAAAAAAAAAAAAGCCTTAAAATCCAAAAGTCTATTCTGAAGTCTCATAAGGCCACTCATTCCCAAATCCATAATGACACTACCCAAGACACAATGCCCTTTGTTAGTGGTGGCAGAGCTGACTTGTTCTGGACCATAGCTTTATGGCCCTCACATTAAAACTGCATAAAGTAAGTCTATCAGAAGAGCTTGTTTTGCCACTTAAGTAATGTTCAGTTAGTCAGTTAATACTGACTCTCCTTAGAATACAAGGAACCTGATAAAGTTCTGTGAAATAAAGTGAAATAGAATGAAACATTAACAGAGGGTGGGAAGAGGGACTGATGCCTTTCCACATTTCATGCTGCTTCATCTGCAGGCACCAAGGAAAAGATTCCATTATTTGCAAAACTGTCAGAAGGTCATGAAGTGCAGAAGTTGAACCTCAGCCTGGGCAAGACGATCGGAGCCCAGGCCGAGTAAGAGGGCCTGCCTATCTTTGTCTCCTTGCAACAGGTCACTTCGCTCTTACAAGGGGTCGGGTACTCCTGGAACAAACTTGCTATCTCCCAAGGGACTCTGCTTGAAGTGATGACATATGGGGTCCTAATGTTCTGCTTTAGGTTGTTTTTTGTCTTTTTGTGCTTTTTCTGTTTTGTTTTTTAATACAACTAAGACTTCAGATTTATTTTCTAGTTAATTATACATCAGAGAATTTTATCTAGGCGTCTTCATCACTAAATCAACACTTTCCCTGGTAAAATGGTTTTCACTGCCTGTGTAACAAATCCCACAAAAACGAGCAGCTGGAAACAATACACATATATTATCTCTTGGTTTCCATAGGTTAGGAGTCTGGGCACAGCTTACCTAGGTCCTCTGCTTAGGATCTGACAAGCCTTCAAGCAGATTGTCAGCCAGGCTCTATTTTTTTTTTCCAGGCTCTACTCTTATCTGGAACTTAGGGTTCTCTTCCAAGCTCACATGATTGTTGACGGAATTCAGTCCTTTTGGTTACAGGATTGAGGCCCTGAGAATCCTGGAGGCTGGCTGCAGCTCCCTGCCATGTGGCCATCCCCATAAGCAGGGACTATTATGGATATTTGCTTCCTTGAAATCAGAACTCTCCAGCCTGTTAGGATGAAGTCTTGTGTAACAATTATGGGAATGACATCCCATCACTTCTGTCATATTCTATTGGTTAGAAACACAGATTCCACCTGTGCTCAAGGGGAGGTCATTATGCATTATACTTTCGCAGTCACCTTATGATGTGTCTTCCATAACTATTGATATTTAATTCTGGAAGAAAATAAGCCTTTTCTGTTTGAATGGCTCCCCAAAGCGATCAAGAGTGCAGAGTACAGGGGCACCTGGGTGGCACAGCGGTTAAGCGTCTGCCTTCGGCTCAGGGCGTGATCCCGGCGTTGTCGGATCGAGCCCCACGTCAGGCTCTTCCGCTATGGGCCTGCTTCTTCCTCTCCCACTCCCCCTGCTTGTGTTCCCTCTCTCGCTGGCTGTCTCTATCTCTGTCGAATAAATAAATAAAATCTTTAAAAAAAAAAAAAAGAGTGCAGAGTACAGCAGGCAGTAAGGTTATTTTAAAGGTAGAGCTTCTAGCTCTCTTCCTCAGTTGCAGACTTTGAAGAAAGCAACGGCTGGGACACAAGAAACGAATGCAAATACACAGGGGTTTGCTGATGACACGAGGTGTTTCCTCTGGACTGGCATCAAGTATGAGATGCCAAAGGTTTCACTCATTGTTTGCCTGGGGAAAATGATACGGTTCAATGTCCATTTTGTAGGAAAACAAAATGGCTTTGCACCAATTTAAATAATTATGCTTGCCAGGCGCCCTGACAAACTCAGATACTTTTGTTTCACCATCTAACACACTCCCTCTAATCCCAGTTCTCCTACATGTCTCCACTCTCTCTCCCTCTATTCCCAAAACAAGTGCAAATCTCTCCCCCCCACACAATATTCCCAGAATCTAATGATTGATTCTGACATTTGACAGTGGTATCATATAATGAAAATTCTTATAGCATGGAGAGTCAAAAGAATGAACATCATGCCTTAATATGTAATTGAATCTTCTCTCTCCACCCTAGGAAAAAAAGAAACCAATGATGTCATCCGGTGACAACTCTTCCCAAGAAAGGTCTCCATGCTCTTTCGGTTAAAAAAAAAAAAAAATCGATTCTACTTATAAAGCTTCCAATACCATCATTTCCATTTTCAGCCACCTGTGGTCCTAGCTTCAATCCTGTGAGATGTCTGCCAAGTGAAATCATCCAGACTGAACTTTCACTATCACCTCCATCATTTACAAGACCTCACCACCACAAAAGCATCATATTTGAAGGAGAAACTCCTCCCTTAATTTGTGCTTTATCCTGTCTTACCAATTATTAAAAGCAGCAGCCTTCCCCTAGCCTCTAAAGATTCACATTCTGTCATCCTCATTTCCACCCTCTCTACAAAGCCTCTTCTCAGTTTTTCCTGCCATCTCAACCACTGGGGTCTTGTTCCCAAGCATCCTTGCCTTTCTGCTCCCTGTGCTGCTGCCTCAGCTGCAGCCCACCTTCCTCATCCCCTGCTGTGTTGAAGGAAATAAAAATTTCCTTCTTCTTGCTCTTTTTATCATCAATTCTACATACTGTTCCCAACAACTTTTTAAAACACCTCATATCACGGCATGACCCTGTTGAAAAGTAGTCAATAGCTCTCTAAAACACAGTTAATACAACCCAAACTCCATGGGCAGGCATTCAAAAATTTCTAGATTATGGTGCCAAATTTCTATTCCTAGCATTATCTCCTGTGATAATTACACCCCCACACTGTCACCTAGTCATGGTCATTTACCCACTAACCTTCAACCTACTTCACCTAATTTACACTTTCCATGCCATATATGTTTATCGCTGCCTGAGATTCCATACATCTCTTTTAGGAGTTATTGCAATAGTCATATGCCTCATGAACTGCTCCAGATTTCCTCATCTGTATCCTGATTTTTTGAGAGAACAAAAGCAGCAGAGCATTGCCACAGTACTCCACTGTAAAAAATAAAGAAAAGGAAGTCTCCTGCTTTCTATAATGACATCATGAAGTTTTTGACTAAATAAAGGTCACTTTTCAGAAACTTTCCTAGGAAATAATTTTTCCAACTTCATCCATTCACTAAACATTCATTAACCTTTCTTCATGTTCCAGGAATTGAAGGTGATGAACAAACAAAGATATGAATTCTGGCTGTAAGGGGCTCAGGATCTAATGGGAAAAATAAATGGGAAACAAATACAATGTGATAAATATTTACACAGGCACACCTTGTTTTATTGTTCTCTGCAGATTCTGTGAAGGTTTTTTGTTGGTTTTTTTCCTGTGGAGTTTTTGAGGTGTTTTCCTGTGGTTTTGGTGTTATTTTTTTTTTTTAACAAATTGAAAGTTTGTGGTAACCTTGCATGTAGTAAGTCTATCAGTGCCCTGTTTCCAACAGCACTTGCTCACTTCATGTTTCTGTAATACATTTTGGCAATTCTTAAAATATTTCAAGCTTTTTCATTATTATTGTATTTGTTATGATTTGATCAGTGACAACTCACTGAAAGCTTTGATGATGGTTCACATCTTTTAGCAACAAAGTGATTAAGGTGTATGGGTTTTTTGTTTTGTTTTTAGATATAACACTTTCGCACACTTAATAGACTACAGTAATTGTAAACAAAACTTTATATGCACCGGGGAACCAAATAATTCATTTGACTCACTTTATTGTGATGTTCACTTTACTGCAGTGGTCTAGAACCAAAACTTCAATATCTCCAAGGTGCGCCTGGAATCAATAATAAATCAATCATCTACGTAGACTGAATTATTCTGATGAGAGGTGGAAGTAAACAGGTGAGAGAAGGCTAAAGCCTTCCTCTATAAAAGAAATGACATTTAAGGGGCGCCTGGGTGGCACAGTGGTTAAGCGTCTGCCTTCGGCTCAGGGCGTGATCCCAGCGTTACGGGATCGAGCCCCACGTCAGGCTCCTCCACTATGAGCCTGCTTCTTCCTCTCCCACTCCCCCTGCTTGTGTTCCCTCTCTCGCTGGCTGTCTCTATCTCTGTCGAATAAATAAATAAAATCTTTTAAAAAATGACATTTAAGTTGGACTCAAAATTATATAACATGTTCGAGTTCTGCCAGGCACTATACCAAGCACTTTATATCATTTCTTTCATGAGATCCTCACAACAACCATATGAAGATATTATTCCATTTTACAGATTAGAAAAAAATGAGGCTCATAGCCTAACCCACACAGTTAATAAGCAGTGGACTTGGGATGAATACCCAGGTGTGACTAAAATCCATAGTCCAGGATTGGCAACTGTGTCAACCAGAGCTCTAGACTACAACAACCTAGATCTCAAGTACCCCCAACTTTAACCCCGCCACAAATGTAGCTCTAAGAGAAAAAATAAATGGGAAACAAATACAATGTGATAAATATTTATTCAGTCACATCTTGTTTTATTGTTCTTCACAGATTTTGTGAAGATATTTTTGTTGGTTTTTTTTTTTTTGAAACCTTTACCCTGGAAGTTTACTTGGTGTGCCTGGGTGGCTCAGTTGGGTAAGCATCTGCTTTCACCTCAGGTCATGATCCCAAAGTCCTAGGATTGAACCCTGCATAAGGCTCCCTGCTCAGCGAGGCATCTGCTGCCCCTCCACACACTTGTGCTTGCTTGCTCTCTCTCTCTCTCTCTCTCAAAAATCTAAAAAACAAAACAAGTACACCAACACAAGCAATATAAGCTTTATTGAAAATTTTGTAGAGACAGTTTGGGAGGAGGTCACATTTCCCACTACATGTTTACACACCGCTACATCACTTGTCACTCAGCTACAATCTGAGTGCTTCTCCTCTCTCCCTAAACTCCTTTAGGAACCTGCCTGCTCTCCTCTTTTTCCTCCTTGGGTATACAGAGCAATTTCACTCATGTACATGCAAAACCATCAGTGATCAACAACATGACCTCTCATTAACAGCACTGACCTTTATTAAAACCAAGTATCAGAAACACTTCTGATACGAGAATCTGCTGCTTAGGGACTTACCTCTCATGCCAAATAGATTTTCAGTGTATTCTTCCCCCCAAAAAGCAATGCATCACCAACAGGAACTCTGGTAAATGAATTATTTTTCCCCACAGTTTTGCTACAGTGGAATGATGCCCATTATTTCGAAATATATTTATATGATTTTCTCTGGTGCATTTATATGTACATGACTTTTTAGATTAAGATAAACTAGTTATTTTAACAGAAAGATTTTAACAGAAATGAAATGGCTCAAAATGAAAAGACTGAGAAGGTGGAGAGGGAACAGAGGTAACAAAGAAATTAACTGCAGGAAGCAGCTATGACTCTAGGGCTAGAAAAAAGGGAAGATGCTGAAAGCTCAGTGACGCATCTAGCGAGTAGAGATTTGGACCTCCGAGGTGGTGGCATGAATAAGCCTGTTTCTAGAAGTGTGGAAAGAAACTCACAAATGGAACTAACTGCCGCTATTAAGGTTAAAAGCCATTGCTGAAGCAACGTGACAGGGGCAAGAACCCAACAGGAAAAACTAGGTTCCTTCTCCCTTCTCCGATGTCTCAGTCTCCCTCTAGTGCCCCTGCTGGCAAAACAGAAAACTGCTTTGCAGAATCCATCCATTTCAAAGCCAAAGAGAACTGAACGCCTTTGAAACACACCATCGCTTGATAACCGCACAATAATCTATTTAACCTGAGTCATCCATCTGCCTGTGTTGGGGCAAGAAGGCTAGGGTGGGAGTCAAGGACAAAGATTTTTACAAAAGGAATTCTGATGGATGGAAAGATGGTGTTAATATTCATCTTCTAATATTTGCATGATGAGTTTTGAGTTTGCAGTGAGACAACAGGCATGGTTAGAGTTTTGTTTTTTTTTTTTCCTAAATTCTTTTACCTCAAGAGATAAGCCTAGAAAACCATACAATTAAATTTACCTTTATACTCAGGGTAGGAAGAGAAAATTACATAGATAAATTGATAGCCTAAAGCTTGTCTCTTCCAGCTCAGTGGATAGGGAACAAGGCGAAATGCTGTGAAAGTAAACAGGTCAAAAGCAGGGATTTTCAGAAAGATACTGTATGCTCTCGCTTAAACACCAAACTCAGAGGGGGGAAAAAAAGGATCAGACTTTTGGTCCCAGAGGGGGTGAGTGGGGGAGGGGGAATTGGAGGAAGGTGATCAAAAGGTACAAAATTCCATATGGTAAGTCCTAGGAATGTGATGTACAACATCTTGACTATAGTTAACACTATTGTATGATAGATAAGAAAGTTGTTGCAAGTAAATCCTAAGAGTTTCATCCCCAGAAAAAGTTAGCCTTTCTTTTTTATTATGACTATATTAAACGATGGGTAGTAAATAAACTTTCTGTGGTAATCATTTCACAATGTATCTAGGTCAAACTGTTATTTTATGTCTTAAAATTAGCAGAGATGTATGTTAATTATATCTCAGTAAAACTGAAGGAGGGTTGATGCAAGAGCTTTCATTCCCTTTACCTTTCTTAATGTCAAACCTCAATAGGACAGGCAATGGGAAACCTCCAGGTAGACAGAGGATAGCTTAAACACATTGGGAGCACACTCCTTAGGTATGCTAGAGGAAGACTGCAAGTCCTATTCATGGCCATTACCAACGGATTAATGCAGCATCAACATAATAGGAAGTAATTAAGTAAGTAGAAGCTTGGGTGTGAGGTGATACATATTCCTGGTTGCCATGAGCTATATATGGTATGCAAGGAATGGCTCATATTAGGTGTGAATATGCTCAAAGAGCCAGTGGATAGACAGAAGTCTGAGGGAAGAACAAAGAGGTCAGTGTGAAGTCATCAAGATAGACACCAATGGCTAGAACCACAAACTCCAGAGGTAGGTTCTAGCACACTGCTCATAAGATGGACCAGAGTAGATGCACTGAAAGGATCATCAATTCAGAGAAGACTGGCATTCATTTCAAGATCCGGAAGTCACTGTGTCAGTCCATGGACTCCGAGGGCACCATCATTTATCTACCTACCATCACAAGACTTTTTTCCCCTTCCTCCAATCCTTTCCTCCCTTTCCTCCCTCTCCTCCTCCTTCCTTCAGCTAAAACAATATTCTTTATTTGCTTTTTGAAGTTTAATGTAGCGACTAATGAACACTTTTTCACGTAGGGTTTTGATTCCTGACCTACAACTTCACACTGTCACAGATGATGCATGTTCCAGGTAAGGAGCAGGGTACACCCAGTAAGGTAGCCTACAGCAGCAACTCAAACCCACATCCAAAATGAGCTAATGTTGTTCTGATGAAGATGGCGGGGTAGGAGGACCCTAAGCTCACCTCCTCCCATGGATATGCTTTGGTATAAATAACCCACATCAGCGTGGGAAAAAAAAAAAAAAAAAAAAAACAGAAAATGACTCAAGGACCCACGGAACAGACTCCACAGGTCAATGTAAAGAAGCAGTATCGAAGAGGTTAAGAAGGGTAGGGAGGAGGTCAGGAGCCAAACTGACATGTGGGACTATCCACAAGAGGGAGGGACATATCAGGAGCAGAGAACACACCTCACACCATGCTTCTCCATGCATATCAGGCACAGAGGACCCTCATTCGGAAGATGAATGTCCTTAACGTTTGGCTTTGAAAACCAGAGGGGCTGAATTTGTTTACAATCAAGGAGCTTAATACCTAGAACCTTAAAAATCAGTGGGATCTGCTCTAGGAGATCTGGGAAGAGGATAGGAAACTATGTCCCCACCCTTCAAGAGACAGCATAACAAAGAGCACCATTGAGATACAGCATAGAAGCACCAGTTTGAAAAAATGCTGAGGGTACACTGAAGGGAGACTTTTTACTATTATCAGGGCCTATGCTGGAGGAGTAGTGATCCTTGGGAGACTTTTCCAAAAACAAAAGAACTGGAGGGCATCATTTCCCTCCTCCACCCCAGCCTAGATACATGAACATCTGTGGGACCAACACAGCACCAACACTCCACCTAGCTTGCTAACAGCATACACGGCCCCCACGTTCTCCTGCAGACCCACCCCTTCTAATACACCACCTGCAGGAGTCCATCCAAAGCAGACCTGCAAGGCTGGGAGTGTGCAAGCAGCCATGATAGAGATCAGTACAAGTCCAAAGTGACTCCTGCCCTGAAAGGAAGGGAAGAAAACCACACACACCAGTTCAACTGTGGCCCCAGAAGTGAACTGAGGGCAGACACCTGGTCTTACTGCAGGCCCCACCCATCAACAGAAGCTACTCAGGGGATGACACAGGGAGAGCACGCCGCAGACTGGTGCTACTGCAGCTCTAGCAAAAGCCTGGTTTGACCCAACTCAAGCTGAAGGCAGCCGGACTGGCCACTAACAACACAGGGACCCAACTCTACCCACAACAGGCAGAGAAAGCCACTGCAGGTGACTGGACTGAAGGTAAAAGGGGCTCAACCACAATAGTAGGGTGCATGCGACATACTCAGGAGACACCACTGAAGCACCAGGATCTAGTGAACAGGGGATATTGGACCACAGAACACTATAGGACTTCTTCATAAGACCACTACTTTCAAGAGCAGGAGATGTACCTAACTTTTCTAACACATAGGAACTCACACAGAGAGTTAGTCAAATTGTTGGGACAGAAGAGTATATCCCAAATGAAAGAACAGAACAAAATCACAGCAAGGGAGCTAAATGAAGCAGAGATGATATGCCTGATAAAGAATATAAAGTGATTATCATAAAGATACTCACTGTACTGGAGACTGGAGAACCTCAGGGAGACCCTCAGAAAATAAAAAACCAATCAGACAACTCAGTAATTGAAATTAAAAATACATGAGATGGAAGAAATAGCAGACTACAGGAAAAAGAACAGATCAACAACATGAAAGACAGAGTTAAGGACATCAAGCTGAACAGGAGGAAAGAAAATTGATAAAAAATGAGAACAGATTAAGAGAACTCACCAACACCACCAAGTGTAACAACATTCTCATTATAGAGATCCCACAAAGAGAAGCGAGAAAAGGACGCAGAGTATTTGAAGAAATAGCACCTGAAAACTTCCCTATTCTGGGTAAGGAAATAAAACCAAGATCCTGAAGGCACAGAGAACCCACAACAAAGTCAAACCAATGAGGCCCACACAAAGACACGTAGTAATGGCAATGGCAAAAAGCAGCAATAAAGAAAATTCTAAACACATCAAGAGAAAATAGTTACATACAAGGAAACCCCATAAGGCTATCAGTTGATTTTTCAGCAGAAACTTTGCAGGCTAGAAAAGAATGGCATGATATACTCCAAGTGCTGAAAGAAAAAAAAAACCTGCAACCAAGAATACTTTATCCAGCAAGGCTATCATTCAAGATAGGAGAGAGAGTTTCCCCAAACAAACAAAAGTTAAAGGAATTCATCACCACTAAACCAGCATTACATGAAGTGTTAAAGGAGACTCAGCACAGAAAGGAAAGAACATATGAGGGGGTAAGGAAGGTAGGAAGCACATAAACAGTAAAATTAAGTATATTTATAAAAATCAGTTAAGCGGTACACAAAATAAAAGGATGCAGAGTATAACACCATATACATAAAATGTGTCGGTGGGGGGGACAGGAGTAAAAATTTGGTGCTTTTAGAATGGGTTCAAACTTAATTATCAACTTAATATAGATGCATAAAGTATCATTATGAAGCTAATGGTAACCACAAATCAAAACAGGTAATAGATATGCAAAAGATGAAGAGAAAGAAATACAAGTATATCATTGAAAAAAGGCAACTAATTAAGAGAGCAAAACAGAACAGAAAATTGCAAAAACTAAGTAAAAAAAAAAAAAAAGGAAGTATATACCTATCAATAACTTTGAATGTACATGGACAAACACTCCAATCGGAAGACATAGGGTGACAGAATGGATAAAAAATACCATCTATATGCTGCCTACAAGAGGCTCATTTCAGTCCTAAAGACACCGTAGATTGAAGGAGAGGATACAGAAAAACATTATGCAAATGGATGTGAAAAGAAACCTGGGCTAGCAATATTTGTATCAGATAAAATAAACTTTAAACAAAGACAAAGACACTACATAATCATAAGAATAATTCAGTAAGAGGAACAGTAGCAAGTATTTTTGCACCCAACATGGGAGTACTCAATACATAGAGAACCTATTAACAAACACAAAGGAAGTAGTCCATAGTAATACAATAATAGTAGGGGACTTAAACACTCCACTTACATCAATGGCCAGACCATGTAAACAGAAAATCAACAAGGAAACAGTGACTTTTAATGACACATTAGACTAGATGGATCTAACAGATATATTTATAACATTGCATCCTGAAATAGAATATACATTCTTTTTGACTGCTCATGGAACATTCTCCAGAATAGATGACACACCAGACCTCAAGTCTCAAGAAGTTCAAAAGATGAAGTCACACTATACATCTTTTGATCACAATACTATGAAACTATAAATCAAGCACAAGAAAAAAAAATCTAGAAAGAGAACAAATTCATAGAGGTTAAAGAACATGCTACTAAACACCGAATGGGTCAACCAAGAAATCAAAGAGGAAATTAAAAAATACATGAAGACAAAGGATAGTGAAAAGACAATGGTCCAAATTCCTTGGAATACAGCAACAGCGGTTCTAAGAGTAAAGTTTATAGCAATACAGGCCTACCTCAAGAAGAAGAATCCCAAATAAACAATTTAACCTTTCATCTACAGGAACTAAAGAAAAAAAGAACAAAATCCAAAACCAGTGAAAGGAAGGAAATAATACAGAGCAAAAATAAATGAAATAGAAATTTTAAAAAATGAATACATTAATAAAACCAGGAGCTGGTTCTCTTTAAAAAGAAAAAAAAAATAATAACCCTTTAGTCAGGCATGAGTGAAAGAGAGAGAGAAAGAGAGAAAAGGACGGTAGGAGGGAGGAGACTCAAAATCACAAATGAAAGAAATAAAAAATGACACCACTGAAATACAAAAGATCTTAAGAGATTATAAAAATTGTATGCTAATAATTTCGACAATCTGGAAGAAATGGATAGATTCGTGGAAAAAAATAACTTCCTAAATGTGAAGCAGGAAAAAAAAGAAAATTTGAACAGACCAATCAATTATCAGCAATGAAATTGAAGGAGTGTTTAAAAAAAAAAAAAAAAAAAAACACAAAACAAAAAACCTCCCAGCAAACAAAGGTCCAGGACCAGATGGCTTCACAGGTGAATTCTACCAAATATTTAAAGAAGAGTTAATAACTATCCTTCTCAAACTATTCCAAAATATAGAAGAGGAAGGAAAGCTTCCAAATTCATTCTATAAGGCAGCATTCCCCTGATACCAAAACCAGATAATCACACACACACACACACACACACACGGGGGGGGGGGGGGGGGGGGGAGAGAACCACAGACCATTATCTCTGATGAACACAGATGCAAAAATCCTCAAAATGTTAGCAAACCAACTCCAACAATATATTAATATCTTTCACCACAGTCAAGTGGGATTTATTCCTGGGATGCGAGAGTGGTTCAAGTCAAGCAATGCAATAAATCCCATCAACAAAAGAAGGTATAAATATATGATCATTTCAAAAGATACAGAAAAAAATATTTGACAAAGGGCAACACCCATTCATAATAAAACCTTCAACAAAGTAGGCTTAGAGGGAACATAAATCATAATTAAGACCATATATGAAAACCCAACAGCTAACATGATACTCAACGGTGGAAAACTGACCTTCTCCCCTAAGGTCAGGAACAAGACAAGGATCTCCATTCTTACCACTTTTATTCAACATAGTACTGAAAATCCTAGCCACAGCAATCAAACAACAAAAAGAAATAAAAGTCACCCAAATTGGTAATGAAGAAGTAAAACCTCTGTTTGCAGATGACATAATACCATAAATAGAAAACCCTCAAGACTCCACCAAAAAAAAAAGAAAAAAATCTAGAACTGGCAAATGAATTCAGCAATGTTGCAGGATACAAAATCAACATACAGAAATCCTTCTCATTTCTATACACTAGTAATGAAGCAGAAGAGAAATTAAGAAAATCCCGTTTACAATCGTACCAAAAGAATAAAATGCCTTGGAATAAACTTCACTAAGGAGCTGAAAGACCTATATTCTGAAAACTAGAAAACATTGATGAAAGAAAATTAAGGTAACATAAACAAATGGAAAGATTCCATGCTCATAGATTGGGGAGTATTTTAAAAATGTCTATACTACCCAAAGGCATCTACACATTTAATGCAATCCCTCTCAAAATGCCAACACCGTTTTCCACAGAACGAAAACAAATAATCCTAAAATTTGTATGGAACCACAAAAGAACTTGAATAGCCAATGCAAACTTAAATAAGAACAAAACTGGAGGTATCACAATCCCAGACTTCAAGATATACTACAAGCTGTAGTAATCAAAATAGAATGGTACTGGCACAAAAAATAGTCACATAGATCAATGGAACAGACTAGAGCCCAGAAATAAACCTATGATTACTCTTTGATAAAGGAGGCAAGAAAATAATAGGGAAAAGGTGGTCTCCTCAACAAATAGTGCTGGGAAAACTGGAAAGTTACATTCAAAAGAATGAAACTGGACCACTTCCTTACATCATACACAAAAATAAACTTAAAATGGTTCAAAAACCTAAATGAGAGACCTGAAACCATAAAAATCCTAGAAGAGAACACGGGAAGTAATTTCTCTGAGATAGGCTGTAGTAACATTTTTTAGGTATGTCTCCTGAGGCAAGGGAAACAAAAGCAAAAAACCATTTCAACTACATCAAAATAAAAAGCTTCTGCAGAGCAAAGGAAACAAAACAAAAAAGATGACCTACTGAATGGGAGAATAAATTTGCAAATGACATATCTGATAAAGGGGTAGTATCCAAAACAAAAAAATTATATAACTCAATGCCAAAAAACCACAAATAAGCCTATTAAAAATGGGTGGAAGACATGAACAGACATTTCTCTAAAGACGACATTCAGATGGCCAACACACATGAAAGGATGCTCAATGTCACTCATCAGGGAAATGCAAACCAAAACCACAATGAGGTATCACACCTGTCAGAATGGCTAAAATAAACACAAGAAACAAGTGTTTGTGAGGCTAAAATAAAAAACACAAGAAACAAGTGAGCTTGTGCACTGTGATGGGAATGTCAACTGATGCAGCCACTGCAGAAAACAGTATGGAGTTTCCTCAAATCATTAAAAGACAATTACAATATGATCCAGTAATTCCATTACTGAGTTTTTTATCCAAAGAAATGAAAACACTAATTTGAAGGGATATATGCATCCCCATGTTTACTACTTGACAATTTACAATAGCTAAATTCTGGAAGCAACCCAAGTGTCCATCCATAGGTGAATGGATAAAGAATAAGTGGTGTATATATACAATGGAGTATTAGTCAGCCATAAAAATGAATGGAATCTTGCCATTTTCAACAGCATGGATGGAGCTAGAGGATATAATACTAAGTGAAATAAGTCAGAAAAAGACACATATGATTACACTCTTACATGGAATTTAAAAAACAAAACAAAGATAAAAAGAGACCCAAAAAAACAGATTCTTAACTACAGAAAACAAATAGATGTTTACCAGAAAGGAGGTGGGTGGAGGGATGGGTGAAATAAGTGAAAGAGGATTAAGAGTAGACTTATGGAGATGATAATGAGGAATGTAGAGAATTGTTGAATCACTATGTGCACAGCTGAAACTAATACAACATTATATAGGAGTTAAAATTTTAGAAATAATTATTTTTCATGAAAAAATACAATGGTAGATTACTTTGCATGAAAAAAAAAACTAATGCTTCCCTTAATAGAACTGGTAAAATTAGAATTGAATGAACCATGAAATAAGATCAATTAAAACATTCTTTGCGTTTTAATTTGTAAAGATATTGGCTTCAACAGTGAACATCCCTACTCCTGTGAATTCCGTCCAAGAATGAAGGAAGGTATAGGATGATGTAATGATGGGATTGTGCAATAAAATTTCCAGGAAAAGTTTTAGTACTGCAATGTTAATGAAATTTATAAAATGGAGCTTAAATTTTAAAAGTTTATCCTTTTTTCATTTGCAGTACACTTTCTCTTCCATATCACCTATGTTTTTCCTTACCAGTTCTTTTTTTCCAATTGAAATATAATTAACCTAATGAGGTATAATTAACCAAGTAAATTGTGTAAGTCTCAGGTATTCCATTTGGTGTTTTGATTATTGCATTTACCTATCAACCATCCAAAAAAGATATAAAAGCTTTATAACACTCCCAAAAGTTCCTTTATGCTCTTTTCCAGTCAATTCCTGCCCACAACCCCACCATTCAGGAGCCACTTTAATTTCTATCACTAGAAACACAGTTTTTACCCCCCCCCCCAAAAAAGAAAATTAGTCTGGCCTCTCTTATCCTGTGTATGGCAGATTCTTTCCAAGACATTTTGGATCTATCAATGAAATCATGGAACTTTTCAATATAAAAGTTTAGATACTGTTAGACACTGGGTGTTATATGCAAATAATGAATCATGGAACACTACATCAAAAACTAAGGATGTACTGTATGGTGACTAACATAATAAATTATTTAAAAAAAAAAGTTTAGATACTAGAATTTAGATGGTCTGGCAGAGCACTGCTATATTCACTAACTCAGAGCAATGGTAACAATGGCAAAGCCATTAGAATCATATTTACTACCTTTTGTTTATTAGTCCATTTTATCCACTAAGAAGGAACAAAAGCCACAGGGTAAGAAGGTGGAAATACTGCTCTTACTATATTCTCAAACAATTATTGCCGGGGATCAGTTGGAGAAAACAAAGAGAATCTTCTTAAACAATGTGCTCCCTTTAGAGCCTGAAAGATATTGTCATCTCAGAATTGAAAGGTATCTACCTAAGCAAGAATGATATTGTTCAATATTAGTGTTCTGATTTCTTCTCATTTACAGTGTTTTTATAGTAATTTAATAGGCAGTTTGCTGATTGTGTCTTTTTGCAACAATTAAGAACCATTCTTAATTTGGTTTTTTTGTTTTAAGCATCTTTTGAGGAGGTGGACCTCATGCCAAAGAATGAGGAGAATCCCATGATTACAGCAAGACCCCCAACTCTCACAGCTACACACCACCACCATTTGCCTTAGGACCCCCAGGACTGATCTTGTTCATTCCTCAATCTCTAGATCAGTCACCTAAAGAAGCTCACAACTTCCAGGTTTTTCCACTCGTCTTTCAGATATTATTTCCATAGGAGGTGTCTTGGGCAATGAAGCAACATCAGCTCCACCCCAGCACTCCCTACCCCTTTTTCTTCTCTCCATACCATTTAACATCTGATATACTGTTAAGTTTACTTATTTATCCCCCCTACCTACGAGGAGGTAAGCTTTATGAGAGTAGGAAGTTTTGTTTTGATCACAGATGTATTCCCAATGTTTAAACAGTGTTACATATTAGTCACTTAAACATTTGTGGGATAAATGAACTAAATTACGCTCTTCCACAATGGCGTATATGAGTCCAGGATTATTCTTCTCCCTACTACTTTTCTCCAGTAGACAATCGAAGTGGTTAGGCAGAGGGGAACAGAGGAGATGCCATGGTTAGTACTGGAAGGATCATCCCACTTCATTTCTTCCCCAGATTAAGGTCTTTTACACCCCTAACTGCTGAGGGTCTCTGGGTACGAATGGGACTAATTAAAAGGGATGATTCTAAGCAGCAAGTCTGACCAAGGCAAGTGCATATAGATGGCTACAAGTCAGGCTTTTCCACATTGAAACCCTAAACCTAACTCCTTGGGTGAAAGCAAGGCAATGAGTAGTCAAGTGTTTTAATGCAAGCAATGTGTACCCCACTATGCAGGAAATCCTCAAGAACAATGAGAATGCACTTGATACAATGTACATGATAATGCCAGAATCTATGAGTTTGAACACAGCATGCAACTTCCACCTGATACAGTTTTTCATCTATAAAATAAAAACAAGACAAGATGTGAGGATGAGCATTCTTATATAAAGGAGTATTATGGTTCTGGAACAGGAGAGTCTCCCATCTCCAATCTACTTTGGCTTCTCCCATTCCTCTATTATACCCAATCTGTTGCCAAGGCTTATCTCTCTTCATGGTATAAAAACTCTTACATACACATTCTCCTCCTTCTCTCAATGGCCACTATCTTAACCACATCACTTCTTTCTTAGAGTCTTAAATGGCTTCTCCGCCTCCAGTGTCTTTCCTGAAATCTTTTTACCCCCAGCTTCCAAAATAGTCCTTCTAAAACGAAGAGCATCATGTCGCTACCCCACTTAAAAACTGTCAATTTTTCATAGTAATTTTTCACATTATACTTATTAGAAAAATTTATGAAAGATAGACTTCCAATTATTTACCATGTTAGAGAATGCTTCTTCCCCACTCCTGATGTGTCTGTCTAGTGAACAGAGCTCAAACAGCATTACTCCAATACTTCAAGGAGTGGAGAAATCAGTCTGATTAATTTCAGAAGAATAATGGAACATGTTTGACTACACTCTATCCCATGTTCCCTTCCACTGGAGAACACGAGTTCTTGAAAGCACCTCCAATCTTTAAATTGTAGGGACTTACCCAAAGAAGAAGTATGCTCCACTCTGCACCACTTGTAACTAGGTTAGTAAGTCAGCCTAATTCTAGAGGTCCATTTGGGTCTTAGATTAAGATACGTTACTGTACACTTGTCTCCTGTCTCTCTTGCTCTTTTTGAAATGAAAATGATACTTTGGCTTTCATCTTTAGTTTTGGTTTTATTTCCCATATTGTTTAAAACTGGGGAATAAGGTATTATTTTTTAAGGTAATGATATTTATAATTGACAATATATATATTATATATACACATATATATACACATATATACACATATATACACATATACACATATACACACATACACATATATATATACGTGTATATATACGTATATATACATATATATACACATAGTATTCTCAGAAAAGTGCTTACTGCACACTCAGTAAATGGTGTTATGCTAATGATGATTTTATCAGGACCTTTATTGGAGTTACTACCATCATCCCTTAATCACCTTCAGGCAAATGGCCAAGTTGGAAGATTAGAGAGCATTCCAAATGGAGTTTACATTCACAGTTCATGGATTCTGGACAACTGGCATAGACGGACATATACCAATGAGGGGGTTAACTTTCTCCTGCACTGCTGACTTGCTTCCATGGTCTCAGACAAAATTAAGTACAAGGTTCTGAGATAATTCCAGCTGGGATGATTGCTTTCAGGACTAGAAACTGGCTTCTGCATTTCATGAGTACAACCAGTGCTGGACTACCATCTGTGTCCCAGGAACAGTGTGGTCCTTTGAAAGGTGAGACTGGGCATACATTGAGCCAATACAACTTCTGATCCTAAAGGAACTACACCAACTTCAAGCAGGGATAACTCAGGATGGAGATGCTAAAGAATTGACACCTGCCCCTAAGTATCAAGAACTTCTGTGGCTGAGCCTGGGAGAACATCTTGGTAAAAAAGATTTTTCAGAAATAGACTTTGGACTTTTAACTCCCAAGGACACAAAAATGTGATGTGGGGCTTTTAAGATTCAGATTAGGGGAAATTCCATGTTGCTGGCATTTCATATTAATGAGACTTTTTTTTTTTTTTAAGATTTTATTTATTTATTTGACAGAGAGAGACAGCCAGCGAGAGAGGGAACACAAGCAGGGGGAGCGGGAGAGGAAGAAGCAGGCTCCCAGCGGAGGAGCCTGATGCAGGGCTCGATCCCAGAATGCCGGGATCGCCCTGAGCTGAAGGCAGACGCTTAACAACTGAGCCACCCAGGCGCCCCCATATTAGTGAGTCTTGAATAAACTTTATTATACAAGTATCTTAATATTGTCATTCAGTCTCATTGCAGACCTTTGATAAGCTATGTTGGACAATGTGGCCAGACTAATTTGTAAGGCAAACAGAACAGAGAACAAATTTTTACTCTTGAGAATGGATTAGCCTTAGGTATTTAATTTTCAGATTCTGGAAGCAAAGTTTCTGCTCACTAGCAGTCCAGGAAAGTACTCAAAAGAAGCAATGGTGTATATGAGGGTAAACGTTTCAAGAAGATATAAGCAAGGCTATCCTGAGAAAGTGTTGGTTTCCTTCCCTGAGTATGAGGGTCTTCCCATTTTTTATCATGTGCTTAATGATTAAGTACAATGGGTTAAAAAAAAAAAGGGGGGGACTAAGAAATCTTAACAAGAAGCACTACTTACCTCCTACTACTGTTTTGTTTTGTTTTCCCAGTGAAAAGAGTATTAAGGTCTCTAGTGTAACTGACTCTATTCACCCTTATACTTTTCTAATGTTGGGTACACGGAGCAACTTATCTGACAAATGTAGAAAAAACAGGGAAACTTGACCCAACCCAACCAAACCCCTTTTTCCTCTTAGGAGATTCTACCCATATAGAATCACTCCATATGGTAGGTTGAACAGAGGCTAATTCTTGCCAGGGGCAGGCCTTCCCTATCCAGCTCTCCCAGTAACACAGTGGGTAAATCTGGCTGATCCCAAGGTTCAACTCAGGTCCACAGGCTTTTATACCAAACTACATTTGCCAATCTAACTTCATATTTACCGACTGTTTTATTTCTCAAATGGTTAAAAACCCAAGCAGAAAAGAGAACGCTATTAATCATGGCGTTTCATATTCTCTTTTATTCATTCTATTTTCTAGTCAGTCTGAGCTATAAATTGCTCCCCATACTGCCTCACAATGTCTTGTTTTCATGTCTTTGCCCCCGTTATTGACTTTGCCTAGACTATTCATTTGTTTGGTCACTGCATGTTCAGAAACTTTTTTCATACTTCAAGACCAATACCAAATACCTACTCCAAGATAAGCTATGTGACAGCATAGACACTGTTGTTGTTTGCAACTGTATCCCTAATGCCTAACACTGTACCTGGCATGTATTGGATTGCTAAATATATTAATAATGGTTGGAATAAAATGAGGTGGGCATTTGGGAAACATACCACTTCCTGCTTCGAAAGGATTTAGTTTTTAGTTCTAAGATAATTTATGTTCTTGCCTTCAAGAAACTTGGTCTAAGGCATAAATGTATGTAAACAAATAGCAGAAATTCATCACTTATTTGGTGTTTTTTATATATGTGCTTTTTTTTTTTTTAAGATTTTATTTATTTATTTAACAGAGATAGCCAGCAAGAAAGGGAACACAAGCAGGGGGAGTGGGAGAGGAAGAAGCACTCATAGTGGAGGAGCCTGATGTGGGGCTCGATCCCATAACGCCAGGATCACGCCCTGAGCTGAAGGCAGACGCTTAACCGCTGTGCCACCCAGGCGCCCCTATATATGTGCTTCTTATCCTCAAGTCCTAAGCTCCTTTAAGAAAGGCAGAATTCAGACTGCAATACATATTGTAGGAAATGTCTAAGTATCTGTTGAATGAAAAACTCTATGCATAACTTGTTAAGAGACTCTCCAAAACAGAGGTTCCACTAAGTCGCTACCTCACTGCTGTAACAGACCTGAGCAACTCCCTTATCTATCCACTGCCCCAAGTCAACACTGGAATCAGTCCTAAAATCTCTATTAAGTCTAAAGGTGAAAGGAACTTCTACCTTATCTGACATGCTCTTCAGTAAAGTTGTGACCATTTATGATGGGAGGCTAACATGTACCACTGGATTCTGTAACTCCTAACTCCTTAGACAGTTTAGTTATGTGTCCTGTTTAGTCCACATGCTATGTGGTTTTCTGTTACTGAGGCTCCATTCCATGCCTCTAAGTTTAAGATGACTTGCAAGGGGGTGTCAATGGCTGGGCACCAATGGTGATCCCCCATATTATGATGTAGTTAATTTCTTACTGCTTCTCTTCTTGTATTTCATCAAAGAAAAAGTGGTTTGATGAACTGAAATATAAGTAACCTGGCATTTTATGAGGCAATACATAGGAAATTTGGGAGATTTATATGCTTTAAACATTC
The DNA here is from genome assembly GCF_023065955.2 of Ursus arctos. Classification (NCBI taxonomy): domain Eukaryota; kingdom Metazoa; phylum Chordata; class Mammalia; order Carnivora; family Ursidae; genus Ursus; species Ursus arctos. The sequence goes on along the minus strand of NW_026622764.1, from coordinate 54,772,606 downwards.
TTTGCAAGTGCTGATTTCTTAGCCAAGCATTCCACAGCATAAAACTGAATTTGGCTGCATTTTACTGACATTTTTGGCCTTTTAAATCGAATTGTAGGTATTTTACCTCATTTTATTCCTTTTCTTTTAAATTAGCTTGATTTTGAATAAAGATGGCAATTATCACCATTTCTATTCTATACTGCATTGGTGGTCCTATCCATTGCAAGAAAGCACCATATTCCTTTATGTAGGATTGTGTGTAGTCCTAGGTATTTTACCTCATTTTATTACTTTTTAAATTAGCTTGATTTTGAATAAAGATGGCAATTATCACCATTTCTATTCTATATGCATTGGTGGTCCTATCCATTGCAAGAAAGCACCATATTCCTTTATTTAGGATTGTGTGTAGTCCTAAATGTGGAAGCTAAAAAACTGAGCAGGTTTTAGAAGAAAGTAATGCTAATTATCTTCATGAATTTGGATAGGAAATGATTTCTTAAATAGGATGAAAAAACAAAAGCAGTATTAACCAACTGGACTTCACTGTAATATAGAACTTACATTCATCGAGATGTACTTTAAAGAGTAAAAAGGTGAGACACCGATTGATAAAAGATGGGTGCAATACGTAGATCTAAAGAAGAATGCAAATCTAGAATATATATAGATCTACAAAGCATTAAGAAAAGATGACTTGGCAGAAAAAAATTGGTAAAAGACTTACATAGGCAGCACCCCCCTCCCCCCCCAAAGAAACCAAACGAACAATATTCAAATGTCCAACAAACATGAACATTGTCCCTACATCATTATTCATCTGAAGAGTGGGAATTATAATCACAATGATACACTTTAAAGTCAGCAACATGGCTAAAATTAAACTGACAGTAGGAAATGATGTTAAGTCACTAGAGCTCATATTGCTGGTGGAAGTGTAAGTTGTGCAAAGCACTCAGGTTGGTAGTAGGTGTTAAAGCAAAACACATGCCTGCTCTAGGACTAGCAACTCCACACCTGACAATACCAACAGAAATAAATGTGCATGTCCACGAAAAGTCCTGTACTGAAACTTTCAAAACAGCTGTATTCATAATAGCCCAAAACTGGATACAAAACCCCAAGGCCCATGAACAGAATGAAAGAACTGATCTATTCACAGAACGGAATACTGAACAAGAAACAAGTACAAACTAGTGCTACACACAAGAGCACAGATGAGCAGAAGGGCACATACATTATGATTCTATGTATATGAAGTTAAAAACAGGCACAACCTAGCCATGGTGATATAGGTCAGGATAATGGTTACCTTTAGGTAGTACTCATAAAAGGGGCAACAGGGGACCTAACAGAATTCTAACAAGTTTTATTTCATGAAATAGGTAGTGTTGCATGGATATATATACCTATATAAACACATATTGAGATGTACCACTAAGATTTATGTTGTTTATTGTATGAATATTTTTTTAAAAATAAACTCTTTGTTTTACCTTTAAAGTAAAATAGCTTTGTATAACTTAGCTGATGGTCTCATACATTTACCTAATGAAATCTCCTAAATCTATGGATTTCAGCCATGAAAAATGCAGGTGTAATACTATGAAGAATTACTTGCTAGGTAGTCTCATCCCCTCTGCACTGTGGGGTCCTGTCCTTCAGGAAAGACACAACCAGTGGAAGGGAAGAATGGCAAGCAAGATGGTCTCAGCTTGACTATACTTTAGACAGGTGTCTTCCTGACTGCAGGCCTCCCTTTTCTTATTATTTTTTATTGTCAACTTCTATTTTTATTTTATTTTTTTTTATAATTTTTATTAGTTACCATAAAGTACATCCCCAGTTTTTGATGCAATGTTCCATGATTATTTTCTTATTTACTTTAGAAAATCTCCAGTTGCAAATTCATTCTCATAGTTCTAAGGCAAGCCTGTCCTTATTAACACAGCAATGACCATTTCCACCATTACTAGGATATAACTAGACCAGTCTTGGATTCAAGAAGCAAACACTGAGTCATAACAGAACGATGCAAAGAGATATTCAAATTTCCAGATGTGCCTTATGTCCAGGAACTTGACAGAGATGATGTGGGATCCCATCTGGGTCATCATTCAGCAGCAACCCCAATTCAGTACATCAGTACGCCCCCGAAACATGTTAACTCATTTTAGTCTGGGTCATGAAAAAACTACTTTATGTCACCCATGATTTTATAAATTGAAGAACCCATATTATACCTGTAAATTCAAAGAAAGTTAGAAGGATTGAACAAGGAGAAGAGAATTTCTGTAGGGCAAAACCTCAGAAGTTAGTTTAATAAGGTTACAACTGGCTTAAATAGTGCCTAAGATATTAGGGAGCCCTGAGACTGGAGATAATTATCCAAAAGTCACATATGGATCTAATAAAGCACTTTTCCACATGTTTAAATCAAGTTAGAGCTAGAAACTTCTGAAAGGTAAGGGCCTTTGGATTACACTTGTTTCCTAAGGAAAGTAGCTCTGGAACCATTTACCACCCAAATGGGAAAGGTGATAGAAAGTGCTCTATGGGTAGCACTGAGTTAGGTTAGGTGACTTCATGGCTTGTTCTCTAGTTTTCCACAGTAGCAGGCCAATATAAAACTGAGGATCGACAAAACACCTTTCAAACTGTTCTCACAGCTATTTTCTGCAGGCTGGCATTCTTTCGCCTTTTCATTTTCAAGCCCTAGCCAAAAAATAAACTATCATGAAAACTTTACTGAGCAGTTCTCTGTCCCATGTGGTATGAATCTCTTGAAATTACTCTGCTGGGTAATTAGACTTATTGTAGATAGGAGAAATTGAGTCATTTGTGTTATAGTGGTTTCAGCATGGTATTTCTTTCCCTTTTCCCTACATAGGTCTAGTAAGTATGAGCTCTTCTAATTTTTCGGATGAGATGGGTCCATTCTCCTGTTCTAAATATAATATGGAGAACACTTATAGATCCATCTACAATCAAAGGAAATTATTTCAGTTCCTTCAAAGTTTTGTTTCCCCATTCCTTTGTTTTTGGGGTGGAACATGGAACTCATGGATGAGCACTTTATTGCTGTGCTCAGGAGGGGAGATTTTTAAGGAGGCATCAAATGGCTGAAGTGGAACAGAAGACCGGATGCAGAATTGTATCATTGCCAAGTTGGCCCCACTCACACTCCAGGTCCCCACTAAATCTGCATTATTCATGTATCATTAATGGAATGTGAAGTTGGACCAGTTTATGGGATACACTAAAGCACTGAGTGTGCTTCAATGACAAAAGCAGAATAAGAACTGATACCGTTCATGGCTTCTCTGAACATGCCTTCCTAGATTCTGGGATTTTATGTTATAAACACGAGAGAGGCATGCACAGGGAATTACAGTTGTGTGTAGAAGGCACATAATACAAGTAGTTAAGTGTTAAGAATATGTGAGCCCCACATTGGGCTCCTCCCTCTACCCCTCCCCTCGGTTGTTCTCTAGCTCTCTCTCGTGCGCGTGCACTCTCTCTCTCTCTTCCTATCTGTGTCGTGCATGCACGCTCTCGCACTCTCTCAAAATCTTTAGAAAAAAAAAAAGAATACGTGAGAGGGGTGCCTGGCTGTCTCAGTTGATAGAGAATGCAACTCTTAATCTCAGGGTCATGAGTTCAAGCCCCATGTTGGGCATGGAGACTACTCCAAAAAAAAAATTTTTTTTTTAAAGTATGTGAGAGAAAGACTGCTCAAGGGGGACTCTGAATTGGGACTTGGAAGTTTTAAATTAGAAAGTTTTTAGTTTTGCTTTTCAGGACAAAGATTAATCTGTCACTGAGTAAACATCAAAAAGGGATCAGAAAAAAACAGTCCAGCACGCAGAGATGGTTTACTCAGGGAAGTCCCTTAGCTTTAGTGAAACACCTTGAGGAAGAGACTGGGAGGAACTCACTGCCCCTGTCCATGACCCCAGAAGTGAGATCAGGAATGGCACCAGGGAGATCTGAGTAGACACACTGCCTTTTGAAAAGGGGTTGTGTATTAGTTTGCTAGGCCTGCCACCACAGACTAAGTGGCTTAAACATCAGAAATTTTCTTACAGTTCTGGAGGCCAAAGTCTAAAATCAAGATGTCAGCAGGGTTGGTTTCTTCTGAGGACTCTCACCTTGGCTTGTGGAAGATGGTCTTCTCCCTGTGGCTCCCCGTCTTCCTCAGATATGTCCCTCAGTACATGTCTGGTCAAATCTCCTTTTCTTAGAATAACATCAATAACAGTAACACCTTCAATTAAGGTCCACCCTGATGATCTTGTTTTAACTTAATTACCTCTTTAAAGACCCTATCTCCAAATAGGGTAACATTCACAGGGGTTAGGATTTCAATTTGTTTGGGGACAACATAATTCAGCCCATAACAGATGGTCAATTTCTTCCTAAATTTTAAGGGTATTTGCCTTGAGATTGAAGTAGAACTCTTCTATGTATATAAATTAACAAGAACAATAAAGTATAGGCTTCTAGGTAGGTTGACTTATATGGACAAATTACAGAAAATGAAAAGATCTATGTATTTGTATGTATGTATAGGTTCTCAGAAAAATATATCTTCAGGATACAGATCTTTGATAAAAAGTTCAAATAAAAGAACTCCAAGTGAAAAAGACTAATTATACCCTTGTGGAGAGCTCTGAATACAAGTCTAAGCAATGTGGAATTGGTCAAAAGGAAGGTATGAAGATTTTATTGTTTATTTTCAAGTAAAATACTAAGAACCAAACAATTATTTTTTAAGCTTAAGTTGCTAGTATTATGTACGGTAAGCTGGTGGGAGAAAGAACTGGAATTTCAGAGAAAAGCGTCAAAGGTGCTAGAGCTTAAATCCAATAGCAACTGTGGAAATGGGGGATGGAGAAGATGGAGGGAAAACTGAAGAGGAAATAAGAAAAAGATATTTAATAACAAATCGGAACTCAAGAACTAGTAAGAAGAGTGAACAAAAGACAATGCCGAAAAGTAAGCCCAACTTATTCATCACCACCCTTGATAGCAGTGTTTCTATTTTTCCATTTTAAATACCTAATTAAAATGTCACTTAAAAAATATGGAGCGATTTCTCTGTTGTTAGTTATATAACTGATTTGCTTTTGCAGAGCTGTGAATATTATTTAGAGGATACCTATTTTCCCCTCAGAATGGTCTTTCATTCAGTGAAATGTTAAATTACTCACGAAAACTTACTAATTAAATTGACTGTAACTGCCACTATTACAATATGATGGCCAACATAATTGGCCTGAAAGTGACGGCTAAAAGCTCATTCATAGAGGACATGCAAATTAATTTTATTGCTTCCCATTTCAAAACACAGTGCCTTCCACTCCCTCCATGACCCATCTGTCAGCTCCTGCCTACATAGCCTCCCTCACCAGGCTTACTTCTGACATTACTGCAACTCTCTCCTAGGTTCCTGAAATAGTGGTCTTGACAGGAAGTAAACCAGCCACCTTATCTCAACTAGCATGATTGTGGAGATAGTTTTACCGCTATAGATAGGAGTTCCCAGCCTAAAGTGAAACACAACTCATGGGTTGCCGCACTCACCTCCTCCTTCACTAAGACCATGGTCTGTCTTCTGCCAGAGCCACACGGAGGCATGCATGGGCACAAATGTGTGCATGCACATGCATTTGCCATTCTTGCCCAAGACCTGGCTGTGAACACCTGCCTTGATTTCCCTCCACTTTTATTCCCATCTAACTCTGCCTTAACCTCAACCACCTGGTTAGGCCCCTTGTAATTTAAAATGCTTCTGACAATTTTTCTTCCCCTAAGGCAGGATCCCACAATTAATTCTGGACATTAGCTGACCTCCTTTCGTGAACTAACTAGTCCACGATGACCAACCTGAACTTTCAGTATTCCCTACTACCTGACCAGGCTACCGCTACCAGGCTTCACCTAACAAATCAGACATTCTTAGGTGTCAACACTAAGCTGAGTTGCTCATACCTCTCCGATTACGCCCCTTCAGTAGTAGCCCATGCCCCACAAAGACCCAACTTTCTTCCTCTTCCCTATGGGAACCATTGTTTCTGAGGTTTTTGTAAGTCTCAGAGCTGAGACTGTGTGAATGAAAATACTAATTCGTGCAGGAATTTTTATACTGTTGGCTCCACCAGCAAAAGGAAAAGGTCACTTTTCACTTTCACAACTCTAACTTATTCTAAAAATAGCCATGAAGGTATTACGGGTAGTGAAGTAATGTAAGAAAATTAAAACACAATAGTAACAAGCCTGAGGAGTAGTTAGCAATTCAAATACCTGGGAGAATCCCTAAACTGTCTTCAAAATGTAATAAATAACAAAGCTGGTTTTAATTAGTAAAAGAAACAAATTTTTTTTTATGGAAATATAGTCTATTACTTTTTACAATGGCCTCTTACAAATAATCACGAACCACAACCCTCTAGAAGGGTCTTGAATCTAGAAATCAATTCAAAGTCCCCAGGGTGAAAATCTTAAATTATTTGTCACAAAGTGTTCCCATGCACTTTGTAAGTCTATTTAACTTAATCTTAACAAATAGGACTTAGGTGATTAACCCAGCTATGTATTTTCTTCTTGAGAAAAGGTTATAATAAAGTAGAAAGACAAGGAAACTGGAACCAGAGGGCCTAATATATTGAGCAGTGTTTAGCTGAAAGTGATAACCCATTCTGGGAAGTGTAAGCGGAAGTAGATTATGTCAAACAGAGAATCTCTGCTAGAGAACCAGACTTGCTTGCAGTACACTAGGGCATACTGTAGCCAGTCATTGCCCAGCCAAAAGGACAGCCAGCAAGTTTCCATAGAAACTGGACTAATAAGTTCCTAGAGGTGTCACCCCCAGTGAGGAAGGAGCTCCAGAAACCCCACCAAGGCCAACTCTATACCCTCAGACACTTCCACCACTGCAGCTGCTCCTTGCTCACGACCACCATGGCTCCTGTCTGCTTTCCAAGTCTTATATGCTCCATTCGTTTGGTGGAAACCAATCCACTTGCTGGCACTGTAAACTGCAGGGGAATCCAAAAAGGTAGTTTATTTCCTCTACAACCTCCCTAGCAGAGGAAAGCCAACAAAAAGGGAACTAGAATGGGTTTTACGTGAGCCAAACTACAGTATCACTCAGTCTGCTCCTTTAACTAAACATCTTTTCACATCTTTCTTCTTAGAATTGAACTTCAAAACAACAAAGCAAAAACACCACACTCCTAACTTAATCCAACTTCGCCTTATATGAATGTAAACACTTTTTCCCAAAAAGTAGAGATCCATTGACTTATCAGTCCCTGTGCCTAGCTGAGTGCTGCACGTTCATCCTCTCATTCAGACACAATCTTGTCTTGATATTCTGTAGGCTATGGACGAAATCACATACATATTCAACGTAAAAGTAAGGGGGGGAAAGAGACAGGAGATAAAGCTTTGAGCTTTAACTGCTCTAAGCTTTGGATCCCCATCAGAAGCCGCCAGTCCACTGGTCAGCCTTCCTTGTACATCCATACTACCCTGTGGGAGATGCCTTCGGGTCCACCCAAACTCCGTCTTCATAGGCACTTGCCTCTAGGTGACCTCCAGTGATCATTTAAATAAAACACTGCAACATGGAATACCCATTTCTCCCACTGTAATACAACAGATCCTCACCACCTGCAAACTTGTCAAACCAATCATAATCCCCAATAAATAATGCCAGTACCAATTCCTAAATTAACCCCTAGGTTTGTTTCTTCCAACTTCCCAGCTCGGTGATCTGGTACACATTTATCAACAATAAAGTGGGTGTAATAGGATTCTTTTGAGGTTAAAAAAAAAAAAAAGTGAAAGCCTAGCATAGTGCACTTAGTAGATGCTTAATATATGTGAAATGAAACCTATCTGATAGATTACGACCATAATTGTTTTGGACAAGAAACATAGGACAGTAAAGGCAACAGATAAGAGATTGGGATTGGGTACAAGGAACTCAATGGCAGGTTAAAAGAGGATAATCCTAGGGGAGTTTGTCTTAGTCAGCTTGGGCCGCTTTAATGAAAATACCATAGTTTGGGTAGTATAAACAACAGACATTTATTTCTCACAGTTCTGGGGCTAGGAAGTCCCAAGATCAAGATGCTGGCAGACTTGATTCCTGGTGAGGATCCTCTTCCTGGCTTACAGACAGCCCCCTTCTGGTTCTCTCCTCACATGACGGACTGAGGGAGCTGTACCATCTCCTCCTCTTTTTGCAAAGTTACTAATCCCATCTAGGGAGCCTTACCCTTATAACCTCATTTAAACTTACTTTCCAGAAGCCTTACCTTCTAATACCACCGTATTCGGGGTTAGGGATTCAACACATTAATTTTGAGAGAACATAAACATGTAGTCCATAACAGGGTTGGTCTGAGAAAGCCCATGCAGAATCACACAGCTCCCAGGGAACCCAGTAAGAAATAAGCCACACCACACACATCCCAGGTACCCTTGAGGGAATCCATTTTGCACAACTGTACAATGACTACAATAAGCAGGACTCAAGGCATCGCAGTGTAATATGAAGAGGCTGGCCCTCTGGAGTTGGACAGATACAAATGGAAGCCCCAGCTCCATAATTTACTAGCTTCACGACCATGAGTAATTCAAGTACACTTTCCTCATCAGCAAGTTATAGACATTTTAGCAAAGCTTAATTTTAAGAGATTGTGTATACAAGACATAATGCCTGGTGTGTGGCAGATGCTTCACAAATACTATGTTTTAATAAACCCACATCTGTGTGTCAGGCACCATATGAAGTTCCTTACATGCCTTGCACCTCACAAAAATTCAAGGACAATCCTGTGACATGGTTTATTATTTTCATGCCTACTTCAGAAATGAGAAAACAGAAGCTTATGAAAGTTAAGTGACTTGTTCATATTATCAGCCAATGCATGGCAAAAATCAGGATTCACACACAGGTGATTTTGCTCTATAACTTGTATTTAATTATTCATCCCTATGTCCTCCTTGAATGGACAGCTGTATGAACCAGAATAGAGGATCTTGACCTCAATCCTAACATGAAATGTCAAAAAATACTTAATATTCTCTGAACAGTAAAGATGGACTTATATAACACATTTTCAAAACCTTTGTCAATGCTAGATTACAATCTAAATATTTCCATGCCAAAAGATAGAAGCTCACCTACCAGGGAGACAAAAGCCACTCATCTAAATGCTTGATCACCTAGGAAAACTGAGAGATACATAAGGAAATGAGAGAATTACAAGGCACAGGCTGCAGAACATCCCCATAGGAGAGAAGCAAACATGTTAAAGCAGAGTAAAATTCAGTATAAGGGTTTTCTAAGCCTAGAGATTTAGCTAAAGATGAAAATTACGGTCCCCAGAGTTCATTAGCTTAAGAACTAGATCAAGTAGGAGCATACAGCGGGGCTGTTTGGAGGCCTAGAGAACTAGAAAAAAACATAAACAATCTCTTTATAGCAAATCAAACCATTCCAAAAATGCCCTACTCAGCACACGGACTGGATGGCACTTTCACGGCACCTCCTTTTGCCTCAGAGAACAACGAGGATAAGGCCCACAACGGAAATGCCCTAGGACGAGGAGTGGGTAAATCTGGTTCCCATAGGCAACTCTCAGGCTAATTAGTGGCATCACACTGAGCAAGTAGCTATATGTCTTTGCCTCCGTGGCCTTGGTGGCCTCCAGAGTTGATGATCCCACGCAAAGCACGGTGTGTGATAACCAGGTCAGGGCAAATAGCCTGAGATAATGCATGTTAAAGACAGGGACTACAAAGCAATGAAATTGAACCTGCCCCTTTAAACCAGGCAGGGGAAAAAAACATTGGCAAAGTGCACTAATTGTGAAAAAGATGACCTTCTCCTGGCTTATGCCTGGAATTAATTTGAAGACTGTATGACTATAAATCAATTTTAAATAGGTTATGAATAGTCAGATTGGAGGAAAAAAGTCAAATGTTCTTGTATGAAAGCTTACAGAGAAAGGGAAAAGCCCTGGGGAAAAAAAAGATTCATTTGCCAAAGATATTGTTTTGGGGAAGAAGAACTGACTGTATTTCTCTCTTATTATTTTATTCTTCAAAGTTTTCCACTATACTTTGCAGTTTTTCCAAACTCGGACCTTGATGCCTTGTTTTCCAGGGTCCCAGTAATGAGGTAAATGAAGTAATGAAGTAAACATCGAACTTAAACTCAGCACGTTTGATTCCAATCCTGGCTCTAAAAACGTGTTAGTTGAGTGAGGTGGACATAGAGATTAGCTGCCTAGTCCTTTGTCAAGGAAGGGCTTGCTGCAGACAACCATCAGCCATCAACTGCAGAAATTCATGCTATATTTCTGAATAAAACCCCGTAACTGATTCTAATTTGTATTAAGATGAAGACAAAACTCCTTCCCTCAGCCTAAAAATCCTTATGGGATAAGTTGCCTACCTACACCTTTCAGCCTTATGATGCTGTCCCTAACCATCTTCACGCCATGCCATCTAACGTTCCCTCCTACCCCAGGACATTTGTATATGTTGTTTCTTCTTCCTAAAAACACTCATCATTATCTATCATTGGTTTACTATTACTTATCCATTAGACCTCAGCTCAAGCACCATTTCCTTAAGGAATTTTTCCTGACCTCCCAGAAATTATCATAGTTGCAATTTTACATTTGATAAATGTCTATCCCCTCCACCAGACTATAAATGCACAGAGAAAGCATTCAACTTTATTCTTTATCACCAATACCTATTATAGTGTCAGGTACATAAGGATTTGCTAAATGTTGAATGAATAAATTCAAACACTAGCTATTTCTAGACCAGTATTTTGGGGGTATTTGGTGGTAGTTTTCTGTGTCACACTAATATCTTATTCTTTCTGAGCACACGAAAGACCAAACTTCCCGTTCCCCTTATAGTTGGGTGAGGCATGCAATTAGTTTTGGCCTATAGGTTATAAATGAATGAAACATTTAATTGTCAGTAGGAAACCTTTATTCTTTTCTTTTTGATTTCTGTGGTGATCCTGGGATCACACTGAAATGAACTTTCAATCAGCCTGGCTCCCTGAACGAGGACAGCAGACACAGCAGAGCTTGGCCAAGCAACCTACGATGGATATATAGCACAAGGGACAATAGGATACACGGTTGAGCTTTCAGGGTTGGTTGTTAAAGCAGCATAATCCATCCTGAATGAAGCAGAAACTGCTACTAGGAATATGGCAATCCATATATTACAGTGATAACATTTGACAAAGTTATTACCTAGGATAATTCGGTAAACTGATAAATATACTTAGTGATCATGTATCTCCAGAAGTGGTTAGAAATCAGAGCAGTAATACTATGTTCTGAACATGGTTGGTTTCAGTTACAGGATGTATGATTTACCAGGCCTGCTATAATAGCCCACTACCAACTGGGTGGCTTAAAAAATAGAAATGTGTCGTCTCAGCTCTAGAGACTAGAAATCCAGGATCAAGGTGTAGATATGGTTGGTTTCTTCTGTGGACTGTGAATGACAATGTATTTCATATTTCCCTTGTGGCTTCTGGTCTTTTGCTGGCTATCTTTGGTGTTCCTTGGTTTATATACTAATCAGTCCTCATCTTCACATGGCATTCTTCCGGTCTGGGTGTGCATGCCTGCCTGTCCAAGTTTCCCCCTTTTTATGAAGACACACATTGTACTGTATTACAGGTCCTTCTAATTAACCTCATTTTAACTTCCTCACCTCTGTAAAGACACTTTCAGAATAAGGTCACTGAGGTACTGAAGGGTTAGAACTTCGGATCTTTTACAGAGGACACAATTTAACCATAATACAGGTATTACAAGAAAGAAATAAAGTCAAGACAAAATTAGCCATGTTGCAAGCAGAAGTACCAGGTAAAGGACAAAGCCCATACTGCAGGAACTTCTAAGTTTGGAAGAGACAACCGCTTCTCAAACCTAACGCATAAAGGAAAAAATGAGAAATGTCTTGGGCAACAAATGCCAACCACAACTATACGCTGAAGGAAGAATTAAACCCAAGTTTAACTGCCTCACCTGCAGTTAAAACCTCTGAACAGTCAATTCTACTGGTTGGGGGAAAAATGCTTCAGCGAAAAGTATACTGAAGGAATAGTTCTTGATGTCGTGACTAAATGAAACTCTTGGGGTGTGATCCTCGGAGAGGAGTACATATATTTCTTATGTGTTTAGGAGAGTAAACGAAACATTTGATGAACACATGGGCAGAATGTTCTAGTTATTACCGCTGCTCGCTGAAATCAAATTCTCTCCTCCTTTTGGGAACATGGGCAACTACATTTCCAGGCTCCCAGTTGTGGGGGTGAAACTAGGACACCAGGGAGCATGAATAATGTGGGTCATTTCCAGGCTAGATTATTGAATTGCTGGTGTAAGACCCTCCAGAGTTCCCCGCCCCCATCTCTTCTGCTAACCTGATCATGGAAGCCCATGTCTGACTGAGATGTGCTTTCAAGCCCAAGTCTCAGTGAGTGGAACAGAGAAGAGTCCCCCAATCTAATTCCAGACCAACATGTAGCTTCCACAAACATTAAAGATTTTTGTTTTAAAATACTGAAATTTTGCTCTAACATAATCCAGTCATCATGCTTCTTGGTATTTGCCTAAATGAGTTGAAAATATACATCCACACAAGAACCTGCACATGAATGTTTATAACATCTTTAGTCATAATTGCCAACACTTAGAAGCAACAAAGATGTTCTTAAATAAGTGAATGGATAAACTGTAGAATATTCAGACAGTGGAGTATTACTTAATTTAAAAGGAGCTATAAAGCCATGAAAAAAAAAAAAAAACCCATGAAGGAATTTTATATTCATGTTACTCAAAGAAGCCAATCCCAAGTCTATACACTGTATGATTACAACTCTATGATCATCTGAAGAAGACAAAAGGGAAGGGAAAAATACATGGAGCACAGGGAATTTGTAAGGTCAGCGAAACTATTCCGTAGGATACTGTGGTGGTAGATACAGGTCCTTATGCACCTGTCAAAACCCACAGAGCGTAAAACAAAGAGTAAACCTGATGTGAACTCGGGACTTTGTTACTTAAGTGTATCGATATTAGCTCTTCAGAAAAATGAAATTAGAGGTTATTTCATTTTTGGTGATGACTTTGGTAATGACTTTATTCTATAATTGCATGTCTATGATTTTTCATACTGAAGCATTTCCCTATCCTGATGCAGCATTAATAAATCGATTAAGTAATCTCACAAAATTGAAAAACACAACGTAGACTTAGAATAGCTCAAGTTCATATATATCTCAGGTTTTTACTTCAGAAGAACAGTACTTGATTGGTAGTAAGATAGTGTAAAAGCGGTCATCCAGAGGTGAAACACCTCTCAGAAGTAGTATCATTGACATTAAAAAATAAAAATAAACTCCAACTAACCAATTTTAATACATCACAAAAATATGGGCTTAATTATTCCCAATAAATTAGTATTTATTTGGGGGTTAATTGCAGTAAATCATTTCGATCCTCAAGATTTTAATGAATCTGGGCCAGTATTTCTAAAGAAAGGTGGACTAACTCTACTGGAATAATCCGAAGCATTTGTGAAAAATGTAGATGCCCAGGCTCCCTCCCAGATTTATTGACTCGGAATCTTTAAGAGACCCAGGGATCCAAAGTGCGTCAGGCTATACAGGTTTGAACATCACCAACCTCTGTTCTATATAAAATTACAAGATTTTATACAATGACTCTTGTTTCTAAAGACACTAGTTTCTGAATGCCTAATGTATGCTGAAGCACTGCTTTCACAATTCATCTTACACACAGGCAATACCCGGAGTAACAAATATGAGCCCTTCCTGGGGCACCATTCTCCCTCTAGCCCTTGAGCTGTAGTGAGTAGCATGACTGCTACGTAATCAACAGTCTCAGAGCGGGACTTACTAACGGAACGCATTTCAAGCAAAAGGAGCTTATAAATGAATTCCCATTTTTCCTAATGCAAAATTGAGCTAATTCTGAGCTCAATTTTCCTCCTGCTGCCCACATTTCCCAGAGGGGATAAATTGTATAACTTGAGGTAATGAGGCTTTGCAGTTAGGAAGCTGATGGAAAACGTAACAAACTGCAAGATCTTCAAGAGGTTCTTTGGGGAGAACCCAGCCCCATGGTGGAGGCAAATAGAAACAAAATAATATACTGCAAGTGGAACAATTCATCTGTGTTTTCCTAAGAATGAAAGCAAAACGTATTATTTGATGTTTCCTTTGGTAATGATTTTATTCTATAATTGCATGTCTATGATTTTTCAAATGAATTAATCAAACGTGATTAGATACAGCCATGTTCTATATCTGGAGAATGTGAGCACCTCCACCATTCTTACAATCTAAGATTGGTGAGCTAAGGTAACATTTCCATGGTCTGAGTAAAGGGAAGTTCAACTAATACTTTTTTACAAAGCCAATCAGGAGCAAGAGTAGGCCAATTCTCATTTAATGAGATTTATTCAAACTATACTGACCTTTCTCCTCTGATATTTAGATTCATATTCAACATCACTTAATACTTTAATGGTTACAGATCTGTTCGTTTTTCTCCTCCAAATTATTCAATGTAAGCTTTTTGAGAAAGAGACCATATCCAATTAAGACTATAGCTATGAAAACACTGATGACTATAAAAAGCAACATAACGTTAGGTATTATCATTTGTGCCTTATTCTGAAACAGAAAAAATATAGTCACTTAAGCAATATTTAATGAACAAATACATTTCTCTCCAAAGACTGTAAGATTAAAATTAATTTCGTAATTAAATCCAGCACACAAACAAAATCTTAGTTTTACCTTCTATCTAGTTTTTACATTTATGGTCACCAAGAAAAATGCCATCAGGTACATACATGTCATGATTTCACAGCTTCCAAAGAGGTGGGGAGATTTAAGAGATTATATGGTAAGCCAGTTGACAGATTTCTGCATTAACTACTTGGCTTTTTTTTTTTCCCCTTTCAGGGAGAGTAGACTATTTCAAATTGTTTAAAGATACAAATGCATATTAATCTAAAATGCATTAAAATGATGATAATTCAGCACCTGAAAATATACTCGGTAAACACACACTTTCAGGCTGATGGTTACGTGTTCCTTAACAAAACTTCTCTGACACAGAAGGTGTGACCTACAATACAAAGTTCCCATTACTATACCCAAAGGGTCCTCAATGCCTGAAGGCCTTCCTGGAGAAAAATGTGCATGACCAACCATCATAACTAAAAATCCAGAGAAGTCACATAGATGTTTAAGAGGCAGAAGGACTGTAGAGGTACTGTAGTGAGGAGGAGGCTATAAGTCAGATGGAAACAAGAAATATGGAAGATGGAAACAAGGCATATAGGATCTGCCATAGGTCAGGATATTAGAAAGGTCAAAATTTGCAATGGAAAAGAGAATTGATAAATACGCAGTTTGGTGACCAAAGTAAGGCACTGAATGTATGGCTAGCTTGTAGTATGTGCTTGATAAATGTTAGGTTTGGTTTTTCAATGATGATTTTATAGTTCATGGCAATCGGGGCCCCACATTTCTACAAAATCTCATACACATTTCTCTGTCCCCACCCATGCCCTCAAACCATTCTCAAGGGGACTGGTATAATGACCTGTAAGGAATCAACAACAGATACTAACAAATTACATCCCAAGGAAAGTTCAGCAGAAGGGAGGGCTTAAATAGCAGAATCCTTCCTTCTATGGGCTCATTCGGTGTTCTATGCAAAAGACCATTCATGAGGCCACCACTCAGTAGGAAATGCTCTCACCCAAAGACAAGAAGCCTGATACCTAAATGACGTGACACTGCTTAAAGCCCGCCACATATCTGCTCCCTCATTCTTCTGACTAGGCTTGTATATCAGAAACCACAATAGGATGGAGTTTACAGGAGACCCAAGATCAAAAGATTTGGTCTAGGAAGAAGTTTAACAGCCATATTTACCAAGCCAAACTAAGGTGTTTGACAGCCATATTTACCAAGTCAGTATCAAGGACAGACTGAGAAGAAAACAACATTTGAAATAGATGCTGTAATGAAAAGACCAGGAAACCCAGAAATCAGGAACAATCAATCTTCATTTTACAAATAAAGAAAGTAGGTTAGGGGACTTCCCCCTTGTGCCTTAGCTGCGTGTTAGCTACAGACTAAGAACTGTTTCCCAGGGCCTAGTACCAACATCTCTTCTGCCATGCTGCCACTCCTCAGGACAAGGGGTGTGGTGAACACTCCTGGCCAGGCATGTTCAGGGACTACGTATGCTCTGTGAACCAACTTCATGTACCTCCCCTTCCCATCCTAAAGCCAATCATTCTCTCTCCATCAAAGTAAAGGGAAAGAGCGTCCATTTCTAATTTCAGACGGACTCAGCTCCATCTAATCCCTTCTACTTACCCCCTTCTTACTGTTCCCAGGGACTATCTTCTATGTTGTGTGTTTGTAAATGTAAAGTATATTATGTAGAATATACTGTATATATCTAATTATAAAATATATATTCTATATTACTTTTCTGTATGTGTTAAAATGTTTTTTAAAAAAGCAATGGTTTTTAAAAATGATCTCACTAACATTATGAACATTATTTCATGAGACATTCATCAATTTTGCCTAAACCAGGAGCTTCAAGAAATCAGATCATACTTAACCCATCAATCTTGAAGCCCCGAATTTAACATTTTTTCATTTTTCTTTCATTTACTTTCTCTTCTTCCCAGAAATCTGGTAGATCGGGTGGGACAAAGATTCCAAAGATGATAGACGTATTACTTATTGCTATGTTCTTTTTTATTATGGTAAAAAATACAACATGAGATCAACAATTTTTAAGTGTATGGTACAGTAGTAATTATGTGCACAGTGTTATACAGATCTCTAGAACTTTTTCATCTTGCATGACTGAAACTATATCCACTGAACTCCAGAGCACCTCTGTACCGTTAGATACCTCACATAAGTAGAATCGTGCCCTATTTGTCTGTGACTGGGTTATTTCAGTTGGCATAATGTCCTCAAGATCCACCCATATTGTAGCAAATAGGATTTCTTTTTTAAGGCTAAATATTCCATTGTATATAAATGCCACATTTTCTATACCCATTCATCTGTTGGACATTTCGATTGCTTCCACCTCTTGGTTAATGTGAACAATGCTGCAATAAACATAACTATATAAATACTGATGCAAAATCCTGTTTTTAATTCTTCCAGGTAAATACCAAGAAGTGGGTATTTACGTGGTAGCTTTAACAAAAAAAACAAAAATAAAAACAAAACAACAACAACAAAAAAACCTCTGTGCCATTTTTCATAGCATCTGTACCATTTTACATTTCTACCAACAGTGGAGAAGAGATTCATTTTCTTTGCATACAAACCAACACTTCTTTTAATAGCCACCCTAACAGAGGATAGCTCACAGCATTGATTTGTATGTCTCCTGATGATTAGTGATGTTAAGTATCTTTTCCTACACCTGTTAGTCACTAGTTCTTTACCTATTCAGTCCCTTTTCTTCTTTTATTAATCAATTTATTTGGATTTTTTTTTTTTTTTGCTATCAACTTGAGTTTCTTACATACATTGGATATTAACTCCTTATCAGATAGATGGTTTGGAAATAGTTTCTCCCAATCCATAAGCTGCTTTCTCCCTCTGTGAAATGTTTGTCAAAAAAAAACAACAGCTTTTTAGTTTAATGCACTAATCTACCTTGACTTACAATGGGGTTATAGCCCAATAAACCCGTAAATTGAAAATATTGTCAATGGAAAAGACATTTAACACACCTAACCTACCAATCTTAGCAATTTAGCTTAGACCACGTTAAACATGCTCACGTTAAACATTAGCCTACCGTTGGGCAAAATCACCTAACCCAAATCTATTTTATAATAATATAGTGTTGAAGACCTCATGTAATCCGTTGAATACTATAAAGTGAAAAACAATGTTTGTGTGGCACAGGCTGGTTGTAAGTTTATCAGTGGTTTACTCAGGATCACACAGCTGACTGGGGGTTGCTGCTGCCCAGCATCATGCTAAAGTATCGTACTGCCTGTCACTAGCCCCCAAAGAGTTCAAAATTCAAAGTACAGTTTCCACCGAATACCTGTCACTTTCACGTCTGCATAAACTTGAGAAATTTTAAGTAGAACCATTCTAAGTCAGGGACCACCCATAGTCTCACTTGCCCAATTTTTTGTTGCCTATGCTTTTGGGGTCATATCTAAGCAATCATTGCCAAGACCATTACTATCAATCTTTTCTTCTGTTTTCTTATAGAAATTTCATGGTTTCAGGTCCTCTGTTTAGGATACAGGATTACTGTAGCTTTTTAATAGGTTTTTACATCAGGAAATAGGATTTCAGCTTTGTTCTTCCTCAAGATTGTTTTGGTTCTTCGAGAACTTTTGTGGCTCCATATTAATTTTAGGTTTTTTTTTCTATTTCTACAAAATATACCATTGGGATTTTGATAGGGATTACATTTAAATCTGTACATTCTTTGGGTTGTATGGACATTTTAACATTAAGTCTTCCAAGCCATGAATATGGGATACCTTTCCATTTATGTCTTAAAATTTCTGTCAACAGTGTTTTACAGTTTTCAGTACAGGAGTCTCTCACCTCCTTGGTTAACATTACTCCTAAATGCTTTATTCTTTTTTAGGCTATCATAATTGAGTTTTTTTCTTAACTTCGATCCTAAATTGTTGTTAGCATATTGAAATGTAAGTAATTTTTGTATGTTGATCTTCTATCTGGTGACTTTGCTGTTAGGTCCAACAGTTTTTTAAGGGATCTTCAGGGTTTTCTACACATGTCATCTGTCTTATCAGTTTGGATGATTTTTTCCTGTTTACTCTACCTGTACTTACGGTACTATGTTGAATAGCACTAGCAAAAGGGGGGCTGCCTTGACTCGTTCCTGATCTTCGAGGAAAAGCTTTCAGTTTTTCACCAAGTATATTATCATCTGTGGGCTTTTCATAAAGGGCTTTTGTTATGTTGAGGTAATTTCTTTCTATTCCTACTTTGAGTGTTTTATCATGAAAGGGTTCTATACTTTGTCCACTGCTTTTTCTACATCTATTGAGATGTGATTTTTATCCTTCACTCCATTAATACGGTATTTAACACTGATTTCCATACATTGAACAATCTTAGCATCCCAGAGAGAAATCTCCCTTGGTCATGCTGTATGACCCATTCAATGTGCTACTGATTTCCATTTGCTAGTATTTTGTTGAAAATTTTCACACAATAGTTATCTAGTGTGTGTGTGTGGCCTTGCTATTAGGGTGATGCTAGCCTCATAAAATGACTTTAGCAACATCTTTTTTTTTTTTTTTTTTTGGAAGAGTTTAAGAATGACTGGCATGAACATTAATGCTTCTTCAAATATTTGGTATAATTCTCCAGCGAACCCCACTTTTCTCAGAATTTTTGTGTTGAAAGATTTTTGATTATTGATTTAATCTTACTAGTCATAGGTTTTTTCAAATTTTGTTTCTTCATGAATCAGTCTTGGTATGTTACATGTTTCTAGGAATTTACCAATTTTCCTCTAGATTTTCCAATTTGCTGTCCTAATTTTTCATAGTAGTCATAAAACTTTTTATCTCTAGGACATCAATTGTTAGGTCTCTTTCATTTGATTTTGAGTCTTCTCTTATTTTCTTGGTTCATTTAACTAATGGTTAGTCATTTTTATCTAATAACCAGCTCTTAGTTTTATTGATCTTTTCTATTGTTTAATTCCCTATTTATTTCTGCTCTGCTCTTTATCATTTCCTTACTTCTACCAACTTTGAGCTTAGCTTGTTTTCTCGAAGTGTAAAATTAAAATACTTGAGATTTCTCTTCTTAACTTAGGCATTTGTCACTATAAACTTCCCTCTTAGTACTGCCTTTGCTGTGGCTTTGGTATGTTCTATTTACCTGAAAATATCTTCTAATTTCTCTCGATTTTTTCTTTGGTCTGTTATTTAAGAGTGTGTTGTTTAATTTCTAAATATTTGTATTTTCCTGTTTTTCTTCTGCTACTAATTTCTAGTTTCATTTCATTGTGGTAGGGAAAAATACTTGGTATGATTTGTCTTGTTAATACTTATTGTGACCTAATATATCAACTATCCTGGACAATATTCCATCGGTAGAGTATTCTTTGTATGTCTGTGTGGTCCATTTGGCTTATAGCACTCTTCATGTCCTCTATTTCTTCACTGATTATCTGTCTGGATGCTCTAGCCATTATCAGAAGTGAAATATTAGATATCAAACAATGAATTTCATTTCTCCCTTTGTTTCTGTCATTTGTTTATTTTCATGTGCTCTAACGTTGAGTACATTTATACTTTTTACAGTTTCCCAGTGGACTGACTCTTAATGTCTTTTTGTTCCTTGTGACAGTTTTTGATTTAGTCTATTTTGCCTGCTTTGACTTTGGCCACTTCCACTCTTTTGTTTTCCACTTACACAAAATATCTTGTTCCATCCTTTCACTTTCAGCCACTGTGTGTCTTTAAATGGAAAGTGAGTCTCTTGTAGATAACATATATTTAGAACTCATTTTTTAATGCAAACAATCTGTCTTTTGATTAAGGGGTTTAATTCATTTTCATTTGAACTAATCACTGATAACAAAGGACATACTGTTGCCATTTTGTTGTTTTCTGTCTTGTAGTTCTTGGGTCTTCTTTTCCTCCCTTAAAGCCTTCCTTTGTGCTTTGCTTTGTAGTGTAATACTTTGATTCCATTCTTGTTTTCTTTTTTTAATCTTCTGTAGGTATATTCTTTGTTTTATGTAAGCCCTCTGGCAACCACAGTCTATTTTAAGCTGGTAACTCACTGTCACCACATGCAAAAATTCTACTCTTATTCTCCCCATACTCTGTTAATGGATGTCACAATTTACACTTTTTATATCCTATCCATTAACATTTTTGTGGTTACATTTTTTATGTTTTGTCTTTTAACTTCTACATGAGAATTAGAAGTGATTTATGCACCAGTAATACAGTGTTCTCTATTTGTCTATTTACTTTCAACAGTGAGCTTTATACTTTCATATGATTTTGTGTTGCTGTCTCAATTTCAACTTGAAGGATCCCCTTTAGCCTTTTTCGTAATGCAGGTCTTGCAGTGATGAAATCTGTCGGGCTTTGTCTCTCTGGAAAAGACTTTACATCTCCATTTCTGGAAGAATTTTGTTAGATATAGCATTGTTGATTGACAAAGACTGTGGGGATCTCTCAAACCTTTTTGGTGAGTGTATGTTCTCTGCATTTTTAAATGTAAATTATGAATTAGAGGGATTTAGCCAGTTCCCCTGCACCCCCACTCTGGAACTCATTATCTCTTCCTTTCTCTGGTGTCTGCAGTTTCTCTGGAGCTGCCACTACCCACACCCAACAATTTTTTGTTTCTACGGCCTCCAGGTTTCAAGAGTTATGCCAAGTTCCAACACTGCTCCAAGTCAGGTGAGACAGAAATTAGTCCTTCAGGCAGCCCCTCAAAAATCTGGTATATTAAATACATGCTCTACCCTTTTATTCCCCCTTTCCCACCCAAGAGACACCACCAAGCTCATCTCATCTCCTCAAGGTCATCTGGAATAGTAGCAAGCTCCACAGTGCTCTTGTTCTCAGTGGCCTCTAGAAACCGTAAGTATGCCAGGTTCCATCAGTGCTCCTCGATCAATCAGACATATATACAGCCCCCTAAAATGTGGCAATGTTGGACACATGTGCCAACTCTTTCCCTCCCAGAGAGAAGCTGGGAGTTGGAAGTTCTCTCCCATCCATTCTATACTGAGCCAGGGACTATAGTATGTGTTAGTTCAACCCAACAGTTTGTCCTTAGCTACCCCCAATCTTGTGCCCTTTCCTGTTAATAGATTCAAGCAACAAAAAAAAGCCAGTTCCTCCAGTAGCTCTTCAAAATATGTACATGTTTGATGTACAGTCTTATCTTGTCTCTCCTTCTCCAAGGAGAAGCCAGTTACTGGAAGTTTTCTCCTGGTAACACCCAGAGCTATGGGAAGGGAGGACAGAGTGAGTGCCATGAATTCTCCTACAGGCTTTGATGCTGCTTGTTTCATGTTCACCTGGGGTGCAGGTGTCTCCTAACTGGTTTCTGGATGTCTCACAAAGGGAATTGATACAATCAGTGTCTCTTTTGGGGAGAAGTCAGTCTGGTGCTTCTTCTTCGACCATCTTTGTAATGTCACCTTATGTCATGTCCTCCCAATGGAGCTGTTAATATGATCCTACATTTTCAACTACAATTTCCTCTATGAAATGAGGGCCTACACTGTATGATACGCCATAAAATCCTAACAACCTAAAGATTAAGATCTATGACCCAAGATGAGAGGAGACAAAAAAGGTTACAATGAAGGCAGACTAGTTATTAAAACACATTGCCAAATAAATTTCTGAGATTTCTAAGTATGACAAACTCAGAACATATCCTGTCTCTTCCAAATTTAAGTGTGCTTATCCTTTTCAAGTGCCTTTTCAACTTGTAGATACAAATTAAAATGTCTACTTTGCACTTTGAAAAGTTAGAAAATTGACTTTTATAGTAAAGGAAAATTCTCATTTGGAATATACCAATTAAATGATTAATAATAGTAACAGCTATACTGTTGATTAGCAATATCAGTGCAACCATGGTATATATACTTAAATTTAAAATACTCAATTACAGATGCCTAGTTTTAATTGTGTCCATTATCTTTGGTCCAATTTCTACCATTTTCACCATTCTAGTGGCCTCTCAAATAGAAAAGCATGTGTCTCAAGCTTTCTCTGCTGGAAGTTTAGCAATTTGAAATGTCAAGGCTGCACACTTCATTCCTCTTTTGTCTTATTATACATACAGTTTGGTCTCTTTTTAAATAGATTAAATAAAGTCTAGCAGTAAATGAATGCGTGTTGACAAATACAACCATAATGCTCAAAGAACAAACCATTTTTCCTATCCTCCAACTGTTCCTAAGATGAGAAGCCACAGAAGTAATTTACCAGAAAAAATATATATGCCTATTAAGCCTATGAGGAGAAAGTTTTTTCATGCTATTCATTCAATTCCTTTCTGTTAAAAATAGGTATTTCATAACATTTGGCAGGATGTGAAGAGTCCTACATAAAAAAAAAAATGCCTACAAATTTTAACAAACGTAATACCACCAATTATTTGGGCTCAGACATGAATGACAAAGAGTCTGTGGTTGAAGGTAGTAAAGGCAAAGCTGATGAGACAGAAGTGGTTAGGATGCACACTTGGGAGCAGGATGGGCTTAACATGCATTAGGGAAAAAAAAATCAGAAAGGGTGGCTCAAGGGGCATCATATGTGTGGGAGAATGGTAAAGATGAGGTTGCAGATGTAGACCGTGGGTAGGTCAGGCAGGCCACATAACCTATGGAAAGGAGTACAAATTTTATTCCAAGGGGATATAGCATGACATTTAAGGATTTTAAGGAGAGTGACATGATCTAGCTGATATGACAAAATGATCACTCCAGCTGTTACGTGGAGAGTAGCTTGTAGGTACTGGGGATGGGGTGGGAGTAGAAGCTGCTCTACTATGTGAGGCATTCAGACAAAAGATGGTGGCTGCTTAGAATAAGATGGTGGCAATGGGATCTGGGAGAGAGAGCAAAGTAAGGATAGATTTTGAAAATGCTGATAGAGATTTGTTGATGGGTAAGATGAAATGGGGGAAAGAGGAAACAAGAATGAACACTATGCTTTTGGCTTGGGTGGCAGAATCCACGTGCGAATAGAATGTGATGTCTGCAACACCGGACCAACACATGCAAGATCAACTTCTTTAAAGATTAGTTTAAAATTCTGCATTTAGGTTTTTAAAAACCCAATGCACAAGTTTAAAAAGAGTTGGTTTAACTCAAGTGTGTATGAAAAAAGTTCTGTAGTTCCCATCATGTCCATACTTAATAGAACCCCAGAAAGCAAGTAACAGAAAACCGTTCCTATTATGTGATTTTAAATGCACGTGTGCAACACACATTACAACTCAACAATGTATGATAGCCATTTGTATATTATCATAAAGCCTTCATAACCACTTTGTAAACTTCATAAGACTGTGATTAAATACCTCAAAACTTAAATGTCCCCTATGGAATATATATTTTAAATTATCACAGTGAGTATTAGCATGCATATAGTTTTTTTTTTTTTTTTTAACATTTGGGCTCATTTCCTGAGAAAAAATTCCAGAGCTAGAATTTTAGAGTCAACACTGATTAATACTCAGCCAGGACACACTAGAATAGCCATATTAGTTTGTAACATATTAGCATACGTTATTATTGTAGTCACTGCCCAGCATCTCTTGAGTACCTTCTTTCCTTATCAGGCCTTCCCTTCCAACCACCCTGACATCTCCAGGATCCTAAATCAAAAAGCTTTAACACCTGGCTGCCTCAAAGTGTTACTGTGACCAGGGTCCTGATTAGTCACTGGCCATTGTCAATTGTCAAATATTTTGACAACCCAGAGTCAGATTTTTATACAAATTATAACATTCGTATGAATTAGCTCAGTTTTAACAAGTTAAATTTAACTTGCATAATGTGTTGATATTGGTGCTGTAACATTCAAGAAGGAATGGCTATTTCATCCAATTCATCTTCTTCTAATCATTCTAGCTTTCTCTAAGCCTAAAAATGCCTCATTAGGGGTACCTGGCTGGCTCAGTCAGAAGAGCTTACGACTCTTGATCTCAGGGTCATGAGTTTGAGCCCCACACTGGGGTAGTGGTTACTAAAAAATTAAAACTTAAAACAGAACAGCTCATGAAGTTGCCACAAATACTCCCCAGCCCCAGCCTCACCCCACCTCTCATCATACTTCACATAGGTGCCGTTTCTTCTTTCCAGAGATATTGCAAAATGGCAGGATCACTTTCTTTACCACTGCACTCCCCTCCCTTCACTTCAGTAAATCTTGGTCTCTGCAGATGGCCTCGCTTTCCTCTCTTCCATGTGGGAAGAGGGTCTATAAATATTTTTTGATTTGTTGATGGTACACAGTCTATATTTTTTACTGTTGTCCTAAAGACATTAGGGCTTTGAAAGATCATAAAAATAGTACTTTCAAGGCTGCTAAGGGATCAGACAATTCTGAACTCAATGAATAAACTATTTTTCTCCTTCTGAAATAAATACTTGAGGGTGCCTGATCTTGACAAAAGAAGAAACATTCTATTCAGTGAATAAGGAATATAAGCAATTTATGCCAAACATGTTTTTCTAAAAACGTTGTTTAGTCAAAGCAATCAATCAGTCAGGGGTTACTGCATCGTATGGTAGTCACTACCCAGGTAGCCATCACAATATGTACTCTAAGTTTAGTATATACCCCAGTCAGTTTTAGAGTTCTTCCCACGGATCACTTGCCTTTCTCTTAGCTGTACCAGTTAGTTTTGAAAATCATTCAAAGCAAAGTGAGTATAACACATAATTCAATCAGTGAGAGAACAGATGGACCCTGCTCAGAGTAACTGGGAATTTAATCCTCAAAGAGGATACATGGAGAAAATGTGAAATTCTATGAGAAGTCTATCATATGAAAAACCACCATACTGAAATCCATTGAAGGAAAATATCAAAAGTTGTCCTACGATACTTAAAGTAGATGGATTTTAGGATGAAATTAACATCAAGAAACAGTTACCTCACCTGAAACTCAATTATTGACAAAGAAAAAAAAATCCATCCATCTATCCACCACAGAGTACATGCTTAACACTTTAGACAAACTACAATGGTAGGAAACCCATGTGGTAAATAGAATACGCAACCCACAGGGACTTTACCATCTAGTCAGCAAGCAAAGGCACAGCTGAAGAGTAATGTTAAGTACCAGACATGAAAACTCACTGTTCTAAGCTTTTTTCCTGTTTGTTGTCATGAAATGGGGCATGTTCTAGACTGTAAAATGTAAGGAACTGAGGAAACAGAAAATAGAGGAGTGTACAATTGACCTCTAGGTAGTGTCATGAATAAAGGAACTGAAATAGAAATCTTTCAGGATAATGAGTTCTCTACCCTTACTCTAAAAAGCAGCAGCCAGATATGTGATTAGCTTTATAAAGAACTTCGAATATTCAGGTTGGAAGTTTGTACACTTCCTTTGAAGGGAACAGCAAGTCTACAACAGAAGTGGCTGAAAGAGGTACTTGAAGATTAGACCAAAGTTTGTGTAACAGCCAGTCTAGAAGGAAGTTAGCTGAGTAATACTGGAATAGTCCAAGTAATGGCACACCGGTAACAATGGTTCTCAGAGCAGCAGAGCTCCACATCAGTTTATCTTTTTAGATTTGTCATGAGGCATGTGGGAAAAATGGTCAGAGAACAGAAGACAGGAGAAAAGTTTTTCTGGTTTAACGGTCTCAAACTTCCTCTGCACTACCTGCTTACGTATGTGGGAGATGTTCTTAGTAATTGAAAATTTAGGGACAGTCACATGCAACTGTACCTCTATTCATATAAAAGTCCCCTAAAATTTAATCACTTGTCATTTGTAAATACAGGTAGTTCTAAAAACACAGACATATAAGCATTAGGAGAGGCAATCTGCTATGGGCCCTGAGAGCTCCCTCCCACACATCCTTGCAGAGTCTACCAAACTGCCAGGCCTGACTGTCCCCTGAGCAGTTTCTA